>NC_135484.1:108474310-109724310 GCF_052094955.1 Ictidomys tridecemlineatus | reverse complement strand
CTTTCCTGTACAGATGTGTCCCTGAGGCTCGCATTGGAAGTCAGGGTCGCGAAGAAGCCAGGAACTTATGGATTTCAGGGACAGGGTGTGGGGTGCAGAAGTATAGCGCGGATTTCATGACTTGAGCCCCTCCTCTGTTAGTCTGATGCTCTGCCTTCCCCCTACCCAGCCTTTCTTTTCCTCTTTGACTCTGAATAATGAGGGTCTGCTCCTGCCTCCAGCCCTAACTTCCTGTGGTGATCTTCTGTGATCTCAGCCTCCATATCTACCCTCAGGGGCTTGTCTGCCTGTTTGGAAAGTGAATCTCAGTTTACTGCCTGGTGTGGACCCCCACAGCTGGGGAGATGGGGATCTCCTAAACCAGAGTGAGGACACTTGGGAAATGACTGGCCAGCATCTAGCAGCACATAGATGAGACCACTGTGTCTGCCACCCTTTTTCACTAACCCTGAGTTCCTGCTCTTTCTATGAGGCCCCTGGATCAGGAACGTTGACTTCTGGGGAATAAACCAGGTCAAGAACTGGGCTCTTGCTGGGTGGGGTGGCTCATGCCTATTCCCAGCCACTTGAGAGTCTAGGGCAGAAGGATCACAAATTCAAGGCCAGCCTCAGCAACTTAGTGAGACCCTGTATCAAAATTAAAAGGGTTGGGGATGTAACTCAGTGGTAAAGTACCCCTGGGTTCAATTTCCACTAAATTTCTCTCTCCTCTCTCTCTCTCTCTCTCTCTCTCTCTCTCTCTCTCTCTCTCTCTCTGTTTCTCTCTCTCTCATTCACACACACACACACACACATACAGAGAGAGAGAGAGAAGAACTGGGCTTCCTCAACCTGGAGGAAGAACTGGGGGCAGAGGCCGGGAAGTCTTTGTGCCTGGAGCCTTCTCTGTCCCTCTCAGCCTCTGGCTCCCTTCTCTTCCTCAGCCTCCTGCCTCCTCCCATCCCCTGCTTCTTCCTCCCCTGTCCATTCTCTGCTTGTCTCCTCTACTTCCCCCTCCAAGACCCCCTTCCTCATCCCACCTGACCTGAGCTCAGCAGCTGAAGTGGGGGCTGTGTGCTCAAGACAGGACCCCGGTCCAGGGTGGGAAACTGGAAGGGTTAAACTCTGGGCTGTAATTTGAGGCCCCCCCAGTGCCCCAGGAAGCCCCCTTCCCAGCCTCGACTGAGCCAGACAATGTGGCTTTCATAACAAGAGGCCTTGCTGGGCTGCTGCCTTGGGAGAATGAGCTTGCTGCCCAGGAAGCCCAAACCACAGGACACCCAGCCAAAACCCCACCGCACCGTGCCTGGATCTGAGACCAGGACCCGCTAAGCTCCCTGCCCTTGCCCCTGCTCCCCATGCACCCACAGAACAGCAAGGCCATAGCACTACCCCTAGGGGCCCTACCGGCGGCACAGCCAGGGAACAAGTTGGCCCCGTTCTTCAGCCGCCCAAGATGCAGACAGGGCACAAGGGACACGCAGGGCAGCTCTGGTTGGGGCAGGTGGCCAAGCCCTCACACCCTTGGCTCCCCCAGTGGCCTCCTCCCCACCCATCCTTGACAGTCTCCGGAGCCTGGCTCCCTAACTCACAAGCAGATTTCTGCCCGGCACTGGGGCGTCACATTCCTGTACATGCTTCTAAATTGAATTTCCTGGGGAATTGGAGCCTTTGGACCTAAAATAAAACCAACCAGACCCAGCCTAACTGGCAGCTCAGGCCCTCTCCAGTCTCAGCTGGGTGAGCCGAGACTATGACTAGGGCATTCACATTTACCATGTGCACATCAATGGAGTCCATCTTCTCCAGACTTCTTGGGGTTCAAGGACTGATGCCTCCCCAAATCCTCAGTGCTGTGTCTTTCTCTCTCCTTCCCCTGAGTTGGGGCATCCTGAATTTCAGATCAGGCATGTGCGGAGGATGTCAGGCGAAGGAGTAGACACCACCCCAAGGGAGGGAGGCAGGGAAGGCTCAGTGTCTATAAGACTAACAAGTTATAATTCACAAGAGGGGCCACAGGTGCCAACTTCTTACCAACCAGACCATTTGGAGGAGGGACTCCTGGCTCAGGGGTGAGAGAGGCTGTCTGGAGGAAGAGATGGAGCTCCAACGGGGGCAGGAAGGCTGGCCTAGATTTGGAGAGTATCTGGAGGAACAATATAAACACAGCTGGATTGGTCACAAGGCCAGGGGATGGCCCAAGGCCATGGACAGGTCAGTCTGCTTGGAACACGGGACCCTTGAACATTGATTCCACTGAAGATATCAATTGAAGTCTTGAGTGGTAGACCAAGGAGAGACTGCAGCATGGAGTTCCAGATCAGAAGAGGTCCTAGTCTTCTCTCTCCAGATATGGTCAGAGCTCCAAGGAAGAAGCCCAGATCTACTATCCACAAAGACAATGGAGGGGTCTGGACTTGAGGGACCAGGTGTAGAAGCTCTGGAACATGGGCTGCTCCCCACACCAGTCCCCCTGGGTACTGTTCAGATTTGAAGTGAGTCCATCCCAACTGGAAGAGGTCCCCCTATTCCTTCTTGGCCCAGGACCACCCCCTCGACGTGGGGGACAGCAGGCAGAGGGAGCCCCTCAGCCTTCCTCTTGGGTTTATGGATTTAAACATAGCACTTCCCCCTGCTTTGGGGGTTGGCTGTCTTTTACAGAACTCAGGGCATTGCCCAAGGCATCCCATGTTGGGGGTGGCAGTTGCCTTTCTTTGTTCCCCATTGTGGATAGAGACTCCTGAGAGGAGGGGTGCAGGGTTGGGGACTTCTGCTCAAAGATGCCAGTTGCATGTTTGAGCCCCCTGTGCAAGTTGGAAAACGATGGCCCTGTAGGCAGGTGGAGCAGGAACACAGGTCGGGGAGCAGATCGCACGTTCTAGGAGGATGGGGCTGCAACCAGGGACCTCGGCACCCTCCACGCACCCCTTTGGCAGGTGTCTTCCTGCAAGTCCACACACTGGCTCCTCTTGGCCTCTGCTGGCCACGCCTTCCCTCCATCCACTCCGCACTCACACCCTGCAGGACAGAGCCATCTCCCCTCTGTGACTAGACAGGGTTGCCTCATGGTCACAAAAGGAAAACGGGTCTCTTTGGCCTCTTGATGTGCGAACCACGACTCCACCTGTGGTCTGGCTTTTCTCCTCTGCCTGCTCCAAGCAAGCACAGTGTCTGGACCCTCGGGGACAGAGTCCTCTTTGCAGACTGGGCCTTCTTGCAGCTTCTTCTTCTTTCTTTTGGTCTGTTGCTGGACATGTAGTTTAATCCCCTCTTCCTCTCTTCATGTGCTGAAGGGAGTTCAGTCCTTGTCACCTTCCTGGCTCCAGGTCTGTCTCTCTGTGTGACCAGGTCAAGACCACTGGATGTGACTGTCTTCTCTACCTCATTTGCCCTCCCAGGTTTAAGGACCTCGCCAGCATGGAGTGGGGCAGGCTTCCTGCAGGACTGGCCACCAGAGACCTTGGTCAGGGTTCTTGATAATTTCCTGTTCCCACCAGATTCAAAGTCCCCAGTCTTATGGGTGCTGATAGGAAGAGTAGGGGGAGCTGGGCACTTTGGGTAAAGTGAGGAAGATGGACCTGGGGGCTCCAGTCTCCTTGAACTCTCTCTGTTCTTCCTCCCCAACTCTGAGGGCCAATAACAGTATCACCCCCTATGTGCCCTGGTGACCTCAGGAGAAAACCTGGGAATTGACACAGGCCTGCTGTCCCCAGCTGTCATTCTAGGCTTACCAGTCACACACACATCTCTCTCTCTCTCTCTCTCTCTCTCTCTCTCATTCCTGCTGTGGCTGTTCCTTCTGGGATCTGGGTTCCTGCTTCTTTTCTCCAAATCCCCCTTCTATACCAACGATTGTTTTGAGACTTGGCTTCTAGGAAACCCCCTGGGCACACACACCTGGACTAGGTGCCCATTTTTTTGTGCTTCTTCAGTTCTAATCAATGCCCTTACTGCAACTCTTGCCCCTCAGTGTTTGTGACAGACCTGCCCCAGCCTGATAGAGTCTCTTGTGGCTGTGACCTGGTACTTCTCATTCTGGGACACCTAGTGCTTGATATTGCTAGACATCTTGTGGATGCTTAATAAATGTTAAACCAAACAGCATGGCAGGAAGGGAGGGAGGGGAGAAGGGAGGAAGGGCGGAAAAAAGAGGGAGAATAGGAGGGAAGGAAAGAAGGCGGCGGCCAGGGAGGAGGTGGTGGAGGTATTTTTGAACCACCCTGCATGATGGGGTGCTGCTGTGCATTTCATTTGTTCTTTGCACCCTTTCTGTGCAAGGTAATTTAAATTCCGATAACTTGTCCAAACTGGTAACTGGTTTAAAAGCAGGACTTGGACTTTCTAGCTCCTTGTTCAAGTCTTTCCATGCACCACGTGGGAGACCAGTTCAGGGCATGGGACCATGGCACGATTCTCTTGGGGCCAGGATTTGGAGCTGGGCAGGGCCCTCCTTTCCTGAAAATTAGGACCCAAGTCTAGGTTTCCCTCTTCATGGAGGCTGGGTCCTGGTCCTCCAGAATGGTGTCTCTGCGGGTATAGACCAGGCTTACAGGTATAGACCAGGCTCGTGGCTAGAGGAGGATCCATCTAGCACACAGTATTTTTTCCCCTGAACTCGCATCCCTGCTTGCCTGTTCCCTCTTGTCCCAGCCCTGTAATCTTCCAAAAGCCATTTGGCTA
This sequence comes from Ictidomys tridecemlineatus, assembly GCF_052094955.1. NCBI lineage: Eukaryota > Metazoa > Chordata > Mammalia > Rodentia > Sciuridae > Ictidomys > Ictidomys tridecemlineatus. The sequence goes on along the minus strand of NC_135484.1, from coordinate 109,719,651 downwards.
CAGGATAGTTAATCCAGATGGCAAGGGGCGCTCTCAACAGGCCCAAGGAGCAGATGAGGCTGGAGAGAATCTAACCTTGCCCCCCTGGAGCTCCAGGAAGGCCCTCAATACATAACTGTGCAGCTCTCAGAAGTTGCAGGAGCCAGGCCCTTCCCTCCTACCTTCCCCAGCTCCAGGCAGGGCCTGTGGTTTGCCCTGGGCAGGCACAAGCATGCCCACTTGGGCCTGCTGTCCTTTGTGCTACCCACATGGGACTCTGGAACTTTGGTCCCCCTGGCCAAGAGGGACCACAGTCTTTGGAACAAGGATTCCTCAGGGGTCCCTGAGGCTCAAGGCCTAGGGAGGAAGGTTGGCCATTGGATTGTCCCCCCAGCCTCCCTCCAGCTCCCATCCCCCATGTTGGCATGCCCCAACCTTAATTGATCCTTCTAGTTTGTCTCCTTTCTCTGTTCTCCTCTTCTCTCCTCTTTCTCTCTCTCATTTGGAGATAGCTCAGAGAAAGACACCCATGTCAACCCCTCTGTTTTCTGTGACTGATTTCATCTCAATCCGCGAGGCCATTCTTCTCTGTATCTCTGTCTGGGCATCTTGTGGCGTCTTCGAGGGCGTGTGTGGAAGGGTGTGTCTTGCACTCGGTGCTTCGCTGCTGGTTCCCTTCATCTTCCTCTGCCCACTCTCTTGGCTGTGGCTCCCCCAAGCCCTTTTGATCTCTGCATTTCTCCAAGTCTCTTGTTTCTATGTCTCCTCTTTCTTCCCACCTGGGGTATGTGTGAGTGCAGAGGTAGGCGGGAGGCCCTGTCCTCGCTGCAGCCTGGGTCCTGCTCCATGACTTTGCTTCTCAGGCCTCCCCAGCAGTGGCTGAGGCACTGGGAGCTCAGACTGCTCTCTGCCTCCCTCCCCCTTCTCTCCCCTTCTCCCCCTAGGCCCCGGGGACCCTGGTCCTGCCAGCTGGGGGGTTGTGGGTTTGAAGGTGGCTCCATTTCTGCATTCCAGCCACCCTGCCCAGAGCCACTATAATTACTTGTGGCTGCGGTTCACCTCTTCCCCAGCGCTCCTGGGCCGCGTCCTTGACTCTCTTCCTGCCTGCTGCCCCTCCCTGCTCCTCACCCCCCCAGGTTCCTCTCACTCCTCCTGCACCGCCATCTGCCTCTCTCTGACCCAGTTTCTCTTGACCCAGTGTCAGGGTCTCTCTTCCTTCAGCTCGGCCCCTGCCCCTGTCTTTATCTTTCTGTCACTGACTTTCATGCTGTTGACATTTCCTGGGGTCTCCAGGGCTCTGGCCTTCTGTGCCAGTCTCTCGCCTTCGATGCTCACTTGCTTCCACCTCTCTCTGTCCCTTCTTGCTCTCTCCCGGCCACCCTCTTTGCCTGTCCCTGTCTGCCCATGGGTGGCTGACTGTTCCCTCCTGCACTGTTCCTGCCCCTCCCTCCCTCCCTTTATACCTCGATCCCTGGCCCCTCCTCCTGATGCCACACACACGTGGACATAGCGCACACACCTGGGCACACACCCTTGCTCACTCACGGGTTGGTAAACTGGGACCAAGATGTGGACTTCCTGTGCATGCGGGGGCCATGAGCTAGGCCTCAGGCTGGGCAGACAGGAACCAGGGACTTGTACCTCAGTCATCTGCTTTTTTCCTAGCCCAGACCCTGTCCCTCCTACCCGGGCTGGAGGTAGTAGCAGGACCTGCTCATCCTGCGGAGGCAGCGTCAGAGGAGGGCTCCCTGGAGGAGGAGGCACCCCCCATGCCCCAAGGCAGTAGCCCTGGGGCTGCCCAGGTCCTGAACAGCACTGACCTCGAAGTACCCACAGAAGCTGTGACGTGTGAGTCCTAGGGGGCCATTGGGGGGGAGCTGGAGCAGGATGCAGCCCCACCCTTCAGGGGATCCAGGGCCAAAAGGAAGGAGAGACGCACCCCACTGCTCTGGAGAGAAAGGGACTCATTCAGCTCCATTCCCAGGCCTGGCTCAAGGTCTCTATGGACATCCTGGGAGGGAGAGAACTCTTCCCCTCACCTTCAAGAGCAGGGGAAGGGGCTGTGGGGATCATTTTATAATCACTAAAGCAAATGCCCAACATCCATTTTTACTTTCCAACTGTCCTCCCTGGAATGAGCTCATGCGCTCTCCCCATCAACCTGTATCCAGGCAGGAGGACAGCTGTTGCCAAGCCCATTTTACAGATGAGGAAAGTGAGGCACAGAGAAGCTGCTCACCCTGGTCATGAGCTGGGGGACTGAGGTTGTCTGGCCTGTGCTCTTTGCTGTGCTGCCCGCCCGGCTGGCATAGCCGAGGCAGGAGCTGCCTCCAGCCAGGGCATCTGGGGCTAAGCTGGACTCCCTGGAAGGCAGGTCGCTAAGTCCTGCTACCACAGCGCCCTCAGCCTCTTCCAGACACACCCACTGGCAGGACTGAGAGAAGGAGGTCAGGGCTGAGGCCACAGAGGAGGGGGCCTGGGTGGGAGTGGGACAGACACTCCTGTGTCTGTGGCCCCAGTATTTGCTCTGTGACTCAGCCCCCACTCCCGCCCCCATGGCCACCCCCCAGCTGAGGCCACAGGCAGGCTCTGTCTGCCCACACCTCCCAGAGCCCTCGGCTCACCACTCTCCCGCCCTCTGGCCACTGTGCCCATGTTTAGGCAGCAGGGCAAGGGGCACCGAAGCTGGCCAAGGACTCATCCCAGCCACCCTCTGTGAGGCCAGGATGATTCAGACCCAGCCACTTCCCATGGCCTTGAGCTGTTTACCCAGATGCCCGCTCCTGCCCCACGGTTGGCCAGAGGCTCCTGGCCTGGAACCTCTGCGGAGCCCGCCTCCTGCCTTCCCCCCCTGCTCCCCACTCCTTAGCTGTGGGAACTTTGGTGAGTTTTACCATTTCTGGCCTCACTTTTCCCATCTGTGAAAGGGGGCCAATGACAGATTTCGCCTAATGGTTAAAGCAGGTCACCATGAGGTGAAGCCCTTTGTAGTGGACCTCATACACAATAACTTAAGAGTAGTTATTGTGTGACCCTAGCAGCTTGTTCCCCAACCCCTTGTCTCCCATCCTCTGCCCACTCCTTGCCCTCTAAGCCCCAGCCCCTAATCTCCAGGCTGACCCCACATCAGAGACTTACTAGCTGTGTGACCTTAAGCAACTTACCGTACCTCTCTGGGATTCAGTTTCCTCATCAATAAAAATCTATAGAAAAGATTTCAGCGAGAGAATATTCAGCAAGTGCTTAGAGGAGTGGTTGGCATGCAGCAAGTGCTCAGTCAGTGCTCAGTGTTGTGACCTCCAGTGTTAGGAGAAGGCCCAGCCTCTTTAGTCAAGGGGATCACTGAGGTCACATTCCCTTGGCATCTGGGGTCCTCATACATCTCCCTTCCGTACAGCTCAACCACTCAGGAGAGCATGGAGGGAGCTGGGGATTCAGACCCATCTCCGAGGGACTGAAGTGTCCCACATTTGCAGAGAGCCCTGCTGGGGGTCCCAGAGCTCTCCTGACCCCTTTCAGTGCCCTCCCCACGACACACACACACACACACCCCTCTATTCACCCCCAATGGAGCCCTCCAGTTGAGGATCCCCTGAGAGAGGCCCAGGAAGGACTGGGGACGTGGCAGAGTCTCGGGGGTCAGCTTCCTTGCACCCCATTGATAAAGCTCAAGTTTGGCCTTCGAGGGGGCATGGGGTCCTGGCCTTGGGGGTTTCCCTGTCAGTTTCCTCTTCCCTTCTCCCACCCAGACCCCAAGAACCCCCTCCCCAAATTCTCCCAGCTGCCCACAGAGGCAGGGCCGGGCAGGGTGTCAGGGTCTGAGGCTTGAGCCGGAGAGCTCAGGAGGACTGAGCAGCAGATAGAGGGGCTGCTGTGAGGAGCCCCTGGATTCCAGGCCGGGCGTTCATCTCCAAACAGATGTTTCCAATAAATCACCCAGCGCACCAAGGGCAAAAACAGCTGGGGGCTTGGCAGAGGCCAAGGTGAAGGTTAACTGCTTCGCTGCTGTCCCCCCCACCCCCCACCCACTACCACCACTCTAGACAAAATCCCAGGGCTCCAAGAGCAAGAGGGTGGATTTCATGTGGCCAAGAAGCTGGGGTCCAGGCTCTGAGCCCCGCCCCTGGCCTTGCACCCCTGTCTTTCTGGAATAGGCCCAGGACTAGGAAGGAGTGGGGACCTGGGCTTCAGTCTGCTGCTGTTTCATGGTGTGGCTCTGGGCTGGTCAGCTGTGCTCTCTGGCCCTCCTCAGTTTGTTCATCTTCAGAAGATAAGTCTGACCAAGTCCCCTGGGGTCTGTCTGAGAATGAGGCAGTCAGGATTAGAGCAGAGCTCGGTGTGGGAGGGGAGCTGGGTGGCCCCCACCTCTTGCTCATCATCCTTTTTTCTCATCTCTCCAGGCCAGCCTCAGGGGAACCCCTTGGGCTGCACCCCTTTATTATCGAATGGCTCCGGCCACCCCTCAGAGCTGGGCTACGCCAGGCGTGCTGGGAATGGTGCCCTAGGTGGCCCCAAGGCCCACCGGAAGTTGCAGACACACCCATCTCTGGCCAGCCAGGGCAGCAAGAGGAGCAAGGGCAGCACCAAATCATCCACCTCCCAGATCCCCCTCCAGGCGCAGGAAGGTGAGTGCCCCATCCCACCCCCCAGGAGACCTGCAAACTCCATCCACAGCCAGAGGCCGCATCTTCGCCTGGTGGTTACTGGTCAGAACAGAACCTCCGACCTCCTCCTCCATCTCTGCATAGGGCCCAGGAGTCTGGGCTCCCAGAACTCCTGAAGCCTGCTCCTGACAGTGAACCTTGTGCTGGGTCCCGGGAGGCACCCCTGCATTCTCAAAGCCAATCCCTGCCTCTCCTGCTCTCTAGAATGAGGAATGGAGCCGCCTGGGCTGATCCACTAAGCCCCCTCCTTCCTGGAATCAGAAATTTTCCTCCAGGGGCAGGGTGGAGCTCAGTGGTAAAGCACTTATGCATCGGCCCTGGGTTCAGTCCCTAGCACCACAAAAATAGAAAAGGAAAAGAGATTTTCCCCAAGGAGTGGACCCAGTGAAAAGCATATGATATAATAAAACTTGACTGAAGCGTGGGGCAGGGCTGCAGGGGGTGGTGGGTCAGAGGACCCGGATCCACTACCCCCCTGCTGATCCTGCAGGGCCACCCTGGCCAGCCAGCTCCCCTGCCCCTCCAGGCACCCACTCAACATGGGGGACAACTGCTTATAACTCAGTGGCTGCCTGACCTTCACCTTGCACATGTTGGGGGACCCTGGCCCCTTCATCCGCAAACAGGATTCAACGTGCACATTGGCACATATTTGGAAACCTTCCTGCCCCGTGGAGCAGGCTCTGCCCATAGTCGTATTTAACGTGGCCTGGGCATCTGCTATGTGCTGGGTACCCAGCCCGTGTCCTCACACGAGAGACACAGATGGATCATCTCACACAATGCAACAGATGGAACAATAAAGCCATGCACGGAGGATCATGTTAACAAGTGCACCCACACCGGCCCAGAATGCTGGGGAGGGGGGCCCAGGCAGGCCCTGAAGGAGTCTGAGCAAGTCTTGGAGGCTGAATTGGAGGATCTAGCCAGGGAGTTTGGCACAGAGGTGAGAAGTGGCTAGTGCAGTTAGGCTGAAGAATGAAGTACAAAGGGAGAGGGAGGTTCCGGGCAGGCAGGGGCTCTGGGAGGGTCTGGTCAACCTTCCTTGGACTTAGACTGTATCTGGAGGGCAATAGGGAGCCATTGAGGGTTTTAAACAGGGTGCTGGCTCACTGGATTTGCATTTGAAGGAAACTACCCTACCCAGTTTGGAGATAGCTTCAAGGCCCTGCAGAAGACTCTCCTGCTCCAGACAGGAACTCAGGACAGGGTCAGCTCCTCCATATCAGAGTGAGACTCTCAGGTCTGGGGACCTGGGTCCTCTGCCCACTGGCCTGCTCTCCAAGAGGGCTGCCAGCTCAGCATCCAGCAGCCCACCGAGGGCTATAGCTGCAGGACTCCCAGCTCCACCATTCCAGTGGCCGGGTGCCCTCAGACAGGGTTCTGCCTTTATTGATTGTCACATATTCCTGAGCACTGGCTGTGTGCCAGGAGCTGTTCTAAGGATTTGTCATACACAGTGAGCAGAACACTCCAAGACGCCTGCCTGAGGCGACCATCAGGGTACAGCCATAGTGTGGGGCCTGGGTCCTCTGGGGCAGGCCCAGCAGTGCTGGAGTGCTATGGAACAGGGTGGTAGAAGCGCTCACCAAAAGGTGGCTTTGGGGAAAGAAGGAGATGGCTTTTGCTCCGGATGAGGGAGCCATTTAATTCTTGGGAACAGAAGATGGTCTTTAAAGTCTGTCTCTGAATGGACAGCAGGTTCGGGCAGGGGTGACCAAGGGCAGGAAGTGGAACTCTTGCAATTGCCCAGGAAAGGGGTGAGCAGGGCGGTAGGATTCTGGATGTATTTTGGAAGTGACAGCTTCTTGGTGCCTCGGTTTCCTCATCTGTAGAGTGGGGCTAATAACAGTTGCCACATCATAGAGCTGTTGGAAGCTTAAATTAATTTAATCCCTCGCATAGCACAGTGCCCAGGACATGTTAGCACTCTCTCTGGATGTCACTAAATAAACCAAGAGGGATTGGACGCAGGGATTCCCACTCCAGGCTGCCTGGGCTCCTGCCCCCACTCTTGAGGTGCTCAGTGTGCTATGCCCTAGGTCATTGCTTAGGAAGAAACCGGCCTCCTCACAGTCACCCCTTCCCAGAGCTGTGGGGACTGACAGCAGGAGCCCTGCTGTGGCCGCTGCTGCTGGCTGTCCCTCGCCCCTGGCCGTTGACACCCGCTCCCTCCACCTCCCCGCAGACTGCTGTGTCCACTGCGTCCTGTCCTGCCTGTTCTGTGAGTTCCTGACGCTGTGCAACATCGTCCTGGACTGCGCCACCTGCGGCTCCTGCAGCTCCGAGGACTCGTGCCTCTGCTGCTGCTGCTGTGGCTCTGGCGAGTGCGCAGACTGCGACCTGCCCTGCGACCTGGACTGCGGCATCCTGGACGCCTGCTGTGAGTCAGCCGACTGCCTGGAGATCTGCATGGAGTGCTGCGGGCTCTGCTTCTCCTCCTGACCCGCCCCAGCCCCAGGGCTGCCCCACGAAGCTTGATAACCCTCCGCTCCCAGCCTCCGGGGGCCCTCCCAGAGCACCAGCCCCAAGAGCAGACCTGGTGGGTGCTCTGTGGGGACACCTCAGCCAGGGAGCTGGGCCCAAGACAGACAATCCTGCCCTCCCAGCTGGTGACCAGGGACCCCAGCGCCAAGGATCTGGTGGGATGGGACAAAGGTGGGGGCCACTCTGGGACCAGTCACCAGGGCTGCGGAACACTGTGAAAGTTAGAGGAGGGGGCGGTGGAGGGGGGGCTTGTGCTTCTCTACCTCTCTCACCTGGTGCCCACCTCCCCTGCCCCCCTCAAGGCCTCGAGGACAGAAAAATGTGAAAAGAGACACCTGCCCCGCCCCAGCCAAGCCCCTCCCCAGAGTCCTTTCCTGGGCTTTGTGGGGGCCTAGCCTATGCAGTGACCCAAGAAGCCAGGCCTGGGCCCAGGACCTGACGGGAGGGGGAACAGTACAGAAAAGACTGGAAGGGGTGGGGGAGGGTCTGTTTGGTTTATGGCTGTAAATACAGATATCTGTTCGTCTCTGCTCTGTTCGGGCTTGTGACTGATTTCCAAGGACCATAATGCTCCAAAGCAAACGCTCCCTTTAACCCCCTAACAAGCACCCCATTGGGTAACCCTTTCCTGCCCCCCCACCCATTCATGCTACCCCCAGGGAGGGAGGGAGGGGGTGCCCACTTTTCACCCTATTCCCTCTTCCCACCAAAGGGCGGGGGAAGTCCAGACAGGGAAGAGTTAACTTTGGCACAGGATTAATTGACCACAGATGTGTTCAGGTTTTGATTAATCAATCTCCTGCTGACTCCAGCTTCTCCAAGCTCTTCCCCATGAGTTAGTCCCAGACATAGGGTGACATCCATGTCGGCAGGAGAGGGTCACCCCAGGCCCAACCCACTCTGAGCCTGTACCTGAGCCTCACTGGGAGGCGGGCTAGGACTTGAGTGGGAGATCAGTTGGCCCCAGTCGCCTGGGGCTAGAGGAAGAGGAAACACAGAGGAGCGCAGAGGCCGTCTGTCCAGTGCTGTTGGTGTGCAGACAGGAGGCCTGGCCAGCAGCCAGGTCTGGGAACTGCAGGATGGCACCCGGGGATTGTGGACTCTGATGTGTGGCGCCTCCCCTGACCTTGGACCTGGAGGAAGCCAGGAGGTCCGGGAAAAGGAAAGAATGTCACTATGGTAGGAGATTTGGGTGCCACTAGGAAGACCCAACTGAGGAAGGCCTTGGAAAGTGGGCACACAGGGACACCAGTGAGTGCTGCCTCCAAGTGTGTTGGCTGGAGGGACTCTGGAAGGGTTGGAGGGCCCTCGGAGAAAGGGCCTGCCAAGCCGGGTGACACAGCACACAACTCAGGAGGCTGAAGCAGGAGGATCTCAAGTTTGAGGCCAGTCTGGAAACTGAGTGAGACCCTGACTCAGTGGTGGAGCTCAAGAGTGGAGTGCCTGCAGGATGCAGGAGGCCCTGGATTCAATCCCCTGGAAGGGGGAAAAGAAAAAAAAATCAGACGAAATTGAAACTTCAGAAGGAACGTCATGTAGGGGAGCAAGCCATACCTTGGGTGTGGGTTTCAGGGGTGGTGGCAGAGGGGGTTGTAACAGGCCCTATGGAGGGCTCACTGGAAACTTAGAAAGTAGGTAGGAAGGGACCTGCCCTGGGTCTCGCAGGCGGGCCAGGACAGAAGCCCCTAGGCCCCGATGTTCATTCATATGTCTCTCTGTGTCCTTTTGTTCAAATTTATTTAGCTACTGCATGCCCAAGGTATAAAAGTTTCAAAAGCCCACCCTGTGTAGATACAAGCATTTACATATTTTCTTTTCCCACAAAAATGTGAGGACAATTTGCACGTTACGCTGTCCCCTTTATTGGAACACTTCCCACTTGACAAGCTCCACTGGGAGTGTCCTTCTCAGCACGCTGCAGAGCTACCTGGGGTTCAGTAGGTGGCCGAGCCACTGCCCAGTGACTGAGCTCTGCTCTCAGCCACTCAGTTATCACAAGACTGTGAACATACCCTTTTGCATGAATAAGCTGTTTCGAGAACATTCCTGAAGGTGACATTGCTGGGCTTATGGGTGTCTGCATTTGTAACCGTGGCAGGTCTGCCCAGTCATCCTCCATAAGGATGGACCAGCCCCCACCCCTGTGGCCTTGGGGTGTCCATCTCTCCCACATCCCTAGCTCTCTGGGTCTGAGAAGGAAAGACAGTGGAGGGAAACTCCCAGGGTTCTCTGGTTCTGCTCAGCCTCAGCTCTGAAGGAGGTGAGGGAGGCCAGGAGGATGGGGGTGGAGTGAGGGGCTCCTGACCAATTTGGTGTCTGGTCCAGGTGGGTAGGAAGCCCCCCGTGTCCCCAGCACAGCCAGCAGGGGCAGGAAGAGGCGCCCCTGCAATCCAAACACTGATTTCCTGCTGCAGGCCCTGGGCTGTTTTCTTTAGGACAGCGGCTGAAACCAAAGAAGCTGAGCTGGTTGTGGGTAGGATGGGGAAGGACGGAGCCAGCCCCCAACACGCACACACGTACCCCTTCCTGCCTACGCGTACCCCTTCCTGCCTACACACAGGCCCACAGCCACGCACACCTCCCTACAACACAAATACACCTTCACACCCAAACTGAATTGAGCCACACCCCCTTCACACGCACATTCCATAGTCACACACCTACACCCCCCCACACCACACGCACATCGCAGCCACACAAATTTGCACACACATAAGCACATCGTAGATCCTAGGGCCCAGCTGCAAGAGCCATGTCCGCCTCCCTTGGCCCCACACCTGCCCTGCCACCTTGCCCAGGTGAGTCTCATCCCTACCAGGAAACAGGTGGCTTTCACCTGGATATGACCCACCTACCCTGCCTAGCCATCCTCCTGGGGAAGCCCTTGTTTTGGACTCTTTCTCTTTTCCGCAGTCGTCCTCTGTCAGCTCCTGTCTCTGCTTCTGCAGCCAGGTAGGCTGGACCAGGTGACAGATCTCAGCTGGCTCTGCTGTGGGCCCCAGGCACAACGCCTCAGTTTCCTTGTGGCACACTAGAACAGCACACAATGCTGGGAATCTAATGGTGGCCAAGTGTCCGGGGGAATACTCTGCCCCTCTGTTTTCACTCATCTTTGGAGCAACAGATGGGTCCCTTGCCCAGGAGACTTCCTGAGGGGCCACCCTCTTCTCTAGGTTGTCTGAGAAGAGGAAGGCCTTCCCACACTGCAGGAAGCAAGGTGGAAAGGCCAAGTGAAGCTGTCCTAGGCCAGGACCATCCCGTGACCTGTGCGCCAGACCTGAAAGGCGCTGCCCCGTGACAGATCAAGATGTGGAGCCTGGCACTGCTTGGGAGGGCAGGGTGTCACTCACATCAGTCTCCTCCCTATTTACTGGCTGTTTTAGTCATATTTAAAAAAAATTTTTTTTAAGACCAAAAGACCTGGCAAGAGCAATTAGAGGAGGAAAAGTTTTCTGGGGGGCTCACGATTTCAGAGATCTCAGTCCATAGATGGCCAACGCCATTGCTCTGTGGCAGTACATCGTAATGGAGGAGTGTGGTGGAGGAAAGTGGCTCAGGACATGGCCACCAGGAAGCAGAGAGAGAGAGAGAGATTTCTCCTCTCACCAAGGACAAAATATACACCCATGACATGCCCTCAGTGACCTGGCTCCTCCAGCCACACCCTCCAGTTACCACCTGGTTAATCCCAGCATCGGGGATCAATGCTTTAATTTGGTTAAGGATCTCTTTATCCAAACATTTTACTGTGACCTTTCTTGCACCTGGGCACACTGAGTTTCAGGACACAATCGTCCTGGCTCCATTTGAAGCTGCTGGCCCCTGCCCCTAGATAGGTATGTCCTAGGGCTTTCAACAGTCCCCCAAGAGATGAGTCAGTAGTGGAGGACCTGGGGCTGGTGGCTGAGTCTCTCAGAACCACTGCAGACCCTGCCAGGCTTTGGGCAACAGGTCTTTACAACAGTTACAAAAGCAGTATGGCCGCCCTCAGAAGGGACCTTGTGCAAAGATATGGGAGAAGCAGGGACAGCGGCCTCAGGCCACAGATGGGAGCAGGAGGGCACAGAGACCACAGGGCTGCCCCTTGTTGTCTCACATGGGTGCTCCTTGCTGTGTTCTAGGATGAAGAATGGGATGGTGGCCATAGCCACAGGCCCTCGGTGACTTTACTGCCTTCTCCCCACCCTGCCTCCTCTCTCTACCCCACAGTTCCTGCTAGATCTGCTTTTTTGTGGGTAATGGCCTCATTCCTGCAGGTAGACAGGGAATGGGGTGAGAAGGGAAGGTCCATCCACATGCTGTGTCTACTGGACAGGTCTCAGATCCACCCCTCAGGGTACCCTATATAAAAGGCCAGGGAAGGACTCTGATTGGGCCAGCATGCCTTAAGATTCATCACTGAGCCAATCACTGTGCCAGGGGGTGGAGGGCTATGATTGGCCAGGTCAAAGTCATGTGACAACCTTTGTGGCCAGGAAGGAGTGACTTAGTCTCTCCTCCAGAACCAGATAGGAAGGGGGGGAAGCTCCCCTAAGAAGTGGGGGTGCTGTAACAAAAAAGTGGGGAAGGCTGTCCAATTAAACCTGGAAACTGCACACAGTGGCACATGCCTATAATCCCAGTGACTCAGGAGGCTAAAGCAGGAGGATCGTGAGTTCAAAGCCAGCTTCAGCAACTCAGCAAGACTCTATTTCTAAATAAAATATTATAAGGGCTGGGGATGAGGCTCAGTGGTTAAGCACCCCTGGATTCAATTCCTGGTACCAAAAAAAAATTTTTTTTTTGGAAATCATTGTAGGATCAGAATACCATAGGTGGGTTCAGAAGAAGTGCTTTCGTTGGGGAAGCCTGACTGGAAACCTCAAAATGCTACTCAGGGCATGAGACTGGAGGAGTCAGTCAAGGAGCAGATCTCCCAGCACCCAGAGCTTAGGGAGGAGAGCCAGGCTCAGTCTCAGGCTCCAGCAGAGGGAGGTAAGACCAAGAAGCGGACAGACAGGCAGATGTTCTAGCTCCAGGTGAGAGGGCACACTCCAACAGCAAGGACAGCCCCAAATGGAATGGAAAGCCACGTCAGTGGGTGGGATCCTCCCCGTTCCAAGGACTGTTCTGGGTCTCAGAGATGTTGATGGTTTTTGACTGTGTGGCATTGAGCACAGAAGGGGGTGAGTTGTCACGGGGGCCACCACCATCCCTTCTAGCCCAGCCCTTCCATGGTTCAGCCACATGGACAGTGGCCACATGATCAGAGAGAAACACAGGGACGGAAGGTGGACAGGGCAGTGGCGTGAGATGAAGAAAAGTGAGCAGAGGGAGCGAGCCACACAGCATGATGCAGAGAAAGGTCCTGGGGACAAGTGGAGCAGGCGGGCTGTGGGCATTTGTCCCTTGGCTTCTCCCAAGGTCACCCTCCGTGGGTGCCCCTCAGCCTGGGTCCCACCCGGGCATGGAGCCTCTGCAGAGCTGGGCAGCTCAGCATTAATTAGGGGCCCAGCTAATGGCTCGGAAGATTGGCCAGTTCTAGGGACACTGATGAATAGAGACCTCGGTGAGATTTATTCCTAATTATCCCATTTGTCTCCCCCCATTACTCTTTATGGCCAGGATTTATGGGACCATTAGGGGGGCCCAGCCAGGCCACGGCGAGTGTCAGCCTTGAGATGCTTCATAAGAATAACAATAATAACACACACCCTGGCCAGATTAATGGAGGATTTGCCTTCTTGCCCTCTTCATCCCTGTCCTTGGGATCCCAGATACCTGCTGTCCCCAAGTCCCTCTCCCTTCTGGACTCTGGTTCACAGCTCTAGGTCCTTACCCACCCGTGGAACACGGTTCAAGCCTGTGACCCCTCTCTGCCTGTCACCCCACCCTAAGCCGATCTCAGCTCTTCTCAGAAGCCACCGACTGGGGGGCTCAAGATAGCTGAGGGTGGATCTGGTTCCAAAGGAGACAAAGTCTGCATCAGTAATGGATGTGTTTGGCAAGCAGCAGCAAATCCAAATACACAGGGCTTAATCCATAAGGACATTTATTGTCTCCTTAAGTAGAGTTAGGGGAACCCCAGGCTGATCAGGAGACTCAAAGGCACCATCAGAGGCCCTGACTTCCATCTGTCATGCTCAGAATGTGGTCCACATCTCCCCTCCTGGGCACATATAGCATCCCACAAAGAACGAAAAGGGCACGTAGGGAAAAAGGACCTTCCCTTCCTGAACCTTTTATGAGAGCAAGGAGGGAATCATTTCTGGAAGCTCCTAGCAGGCTTCTACCTAAATCTTTGCCAAATTTGGTCTTCGATTAGTAAAGTTCCCTGAGACACAGACTGCAGACAAGGATTCAAGTTCAGAGGCTGGGGCTGGGGCTCAGTGGCAGAGCACTTGCCTAGCACATGTGAGGCACTGGGTTTGATCCTCAGCACTGCATAAAAATAAACAAATAAAATAAAGGCATGCTATCCATCTTTAAAAAAAAAGAAAGTGCAAATAGTTTGTTGGGGGGAGGGTGCTCCAGTTAACGCTGGGTGTGGGGGTGTGAGACTAGAAGAAGGTGGGGGGACAGTAAAGGGTGTATGATCAAATGGGTCGTCGCTGTGGGCCAGGGGACGACGGTTCCCAGGCAGTGATTGTCTGCTGGCTCTTCACCAGCTCTGGAAAACGCTCTCAGAAGCCGTGGCCAGGGTGCTCCCTGCTGGGAAGGACCAGGGAAAAAGGTGGCCAACACAGAGCCTTCCCCATCACTTGCCAAGGGGAAAAATTACTGATAGCCAGAACAATCCTGACTCCTGTAGGGCACAGGAAAAGGGAGCCACCCCCAGGATCTGGCCCGGAGCCCTTCCAAGCCTCCTTTCAGGGCAGGCTTCTACCCTCTGCCATGATGGCTGGCCTCAGGGGGTGAGCAGTTTCCACTTCAGCATGAGGAGAAGGTGGGAAAAAATCCCACACAGAGAAGGCCAGTCCCAGGCCCAGTTGCTGTCCTCTGCCTGCTAAGTGCAAGGCAAGATCCCTTTCAGACCCTCCCCCACAGGCTGTAAAGCCCTCCTCGGGCTCCACCTGTGGGGTGTCAGGATCCTGCCTCCCAGCTGCCCCTGCCCTGAGGATGGACGAGTCCAGTTTCTTCTATCCAGGTGCCCACTCTTTGGTTTCAGGTGACTGCCTACCCCATGAGCCTGGCATGCCCTTGGAACTCTCGGACACCCACTGGGAGTGTGAATTGGTGCCTCTTTCAGATAGCACCTACTAAAGTGGCTATCCATGTACCATAGGAACAGGCTGAACATGCACGCACCAAAACATTCACAGCAACACCCCAAGTGGAAAGCCGAGCTGTCCATTAATGGCAGAACAGATACACCAGTTGTGGTATGTTCACCCAAGGGGATCCCACCCAGCAGTGAGCATGAAAGATCATGAAGTGCTCACAGCAACCTAGATAAATCTCACAGACTGGAATCCATTCCAAGAAGACAGGCACCAAGGAGAGCATGCGCAAAGACCATGGCACCATCTTTGGTAGTGAGCTCAGAATCTCCTTTGCCCAGCGGGTAGGGCCTCCCAGGACGAGCCTCACCTGTGTATTTTTCCATTCTTTGGATCCTACAGAGGTTTTTCAATCCATAGGTGGATATACTCCTGTATCCTAAGATCTCCCTGCCGCTTTTCTGGAAAGTAAGGTCGCATGACAGGTGAGGGTCATGCAGAAGAGAAAGGTCTTGCTGGAAAAAAGGAACTCACATCTTGTCATCTACTGACACTGTGTTTTAATCTCTACCCAAGTCTGACAGCTTCAAGAAACGAGTTATTCCATATCATCTCCGTGGTCAGGAATTCGAACACAGCTGAGCCCATGGGTCTGGTTTGGGATCTGTCACAAGAATGCAGTCTGGGGGGCTGGGGATGTGGCTCAAGCGGTAGCGCGCTCGCCTGGCATGCGTGCGGCCCGGGTTCGATCCTCAGCACCACATACCAACAAAGATGTTGTGTCCGCCGAGAACTAAAAAATAAATATTAAAAATTCTCTCTCTCTCACTCTCTCCTCTCTCACTCTCTCTTTAAAAAAAAAAAAAAAAAAGAATGCAGTCTGGGGATCAGGCAGTGCTGTGGTTGATGGGACTGGGGGAACCTGCTTCCAAAGTGGCTCATTTACATGGCAAGCAAGTCCATGCTGGCCAGTAGCAGAGGTCTCAATCTCTGGACATGAATACCTTGCCACAGGCCTGAGTGACTTCACACATTGTAGCTGACTTTCCCCCTAAACAAGTGAGCCAAGACAGCAAAGCAGGAGCCCCCATGTGTGTTATGACCTAGCCATGGAGTCCCACCCCAGTTCACTGTGCTCAGTGTGGAAGGGATGCAAAGTGGGAAGACTTGAATATAGGAAGCCAGGATCATTGGGAACCATCTTGGAAGCTGGCTACCATATTTATTATGAGCCAGACTCCATAGCCTACTTCTTCTTCACACATTTGTGTTAGAAATTTGTTTTAAGTTTCTTCATTTCTTTTTGATACTGGGAATTGAACCCAAAGCTACATCCCCGACTTTTTTTTATTTTTTATTTCGAGACAGGTTCTTGCTAAGTCACTAAGGCTGGCCTTGAACTTGTGATCCTCCTGCCTCAGCTTCCTGAGTCGCTGGGATTAGAGGTGTGCACCGCCATGCCTGGCTGTATGAAGTTTTGATATCATGCTGTGTGCTTCTGAGTGCTCAGTACCTGTGTGGCAGGAATCATCTCCATTTTACAGATGAGAAAATTGGCTTGGAGAAGTGCACTTACTCTTTCCAGATACCATCTCCAATGGGGTCCAGTAGCGAATGGGGAAAGGGCTCTGCTCCTTGAGGTCTCAGAGCTCCAGTTTCCTTCCAGCTCACTGCCCTGCCATAAGATATGGTGGCAACTACATTTCAGACAGCAAATGGAGGGGAAAAGGAAAAACAGAGCAAAGGGATCCTGCCAGGTGTCTCTTAAATGAGACTCCTGGAAGCTGCTGAAGCATCTGCTAACTTTCCCGATACCTGTAACTCAGTCTCATGGTTACATTCAGCTGCAAAGGAGGCTGGGAAGTGTAATATTTTTTTCTGGGTGGTCCTACGCTCATCTAAAATTCCTATTCTTGTGGGGAAAATGAAGAATAGATATTAGGGGGTAGCTGGCTGTCTCAGCTACTCTACCCAAGAGCCGTTTACCTCTTCCTTCTCCTCAGCAGACCTCTGATGAACGTCACTGTCCTCCAGGCAGCCATGAACTTCTAGGAGAGCAGGTTTCATCTCCAGAGCATGAATCATGGTTACTCTAAGCCAGTCCTGGTGGTTGCATGCCTGGCTGGTGATTGTTTCAGGAATGGCCACGTGACACCATTCTGGTCTATGAAGCGTGAGGGTAACTCTCCAGAGGCTTCTAGGACATAAGACAGGGATATTATCACTTTTGTCCTTAGTAGTTGTTTTCTAAACGAAGGAACCACCTTGAGACTATGAGGGGAGCCCATCCAGGAGGTTAAGACGACTCCCCAAGGATGGAAAGAAGAGAAACATCTGCTCCTAATGACGTGTCCATCAGGGGATTAACCAACCCTGGAACCACACAGCCTGTGCGTTTCCTGATATCTGATGATTCCTGAGCCATTCTTAATTGGATTTCTACCTTTTATAGCTAAAAACACACTGACAGCTCTTGACATTAGTTTCTCTTTGGGAGGAATGGATGGGTCACCTCAAAGTCTCTCTTTCCTGGTAAGGAATTCAGAGAGCTCTGCATCTACCATATTGGTGACAGAAATCCTGTGCAAACTGACTTAAGCAAAAAAGGAATTTATTAGCTCTCATAGCTGGAAGGGACACTCTGGTATTTGTAAAGTTAAAGAAAAGGCTTCAGTAATTGAGTTAGGAGTGAGAACCCAATGCCACCAGAATTCTCTCTTTCCTTTCTTCTACCCCAGCTCTGAAACTCTCTGAATGGTGGCCTCAATGTCTCCTATTGTGGGTAAATCTTTCCACATAAGTAATGGGGAGAGAGCAAGGTGAACAGGAATCAGATGTACTGGCAACCCCAGTGGGAAAAGGATCCTTTGCATATTTTTTAATCCCAGGACAGGAAATTGGGTGGTTCTCTTGAATCAAATACCCATCCTGAGGATGATTCCCGATTGCCAGGAGGACTGGACATCGTGATTGGTCAAACCTGGGCTGTCTGCTTACCCCAGATTGGAGAAGGTATAATGATAATGAGAACTTCATCCAAAGCTCCTTGACATAGAGAAGAAGAGAAGTTCCCCCAAAGTTCAGGGGCTAGGGTTTCAGAAGTGGGGAAACATTGCTGGGAAGACAAAACAAATACTGAGGGGTGGAGGTGTAGCTTAGTGGCAAAGCACTTGCCTCGCATGCACAAGGCCCTGGGTTCCATCCCCAGAACCACTTAAAAAAAAAAAAAAGTTGTGGCTCAGTGGTAGAGCGCTTGCCCCACACGTGTAAGGCACTGGGTTTAATCCTCAGCACCACATAAAAATAAATAAACAAAAATAATGATATTATAAAAAAGAAAGTTGCCATGCACCCTGCCAGGATATTGAATGAAATCAATCCTGCTACCAAGAGGTTTTCCCAATGAAACCTCCAGGGGCCACAGTGTAAGTGTTGCCCCTTGAAGTTGGACAATGTGGCAGTGCTGAACTTGACCATCACCTGGATTTGGACCAGAGATGAGTATCTGAGCCATGAAGGAAGACTCATGGGGATCTTATCCTAAAACTCTAACTTAAGGGGACACTCCAATTGGATTATGGCTCTATAGCGGGGGTCAGTTAGGAATATTCCAAATTGCAGGGAGGAGGTTGCTATGTCGGGGAGTAGGTTACATGGGCGATAGAAGAGCTGAGAAGCCAGTGGGATGAGCTGGAGCCACAGAGGAGACACTGTTGCTTCTAGAAAGGCCACCCAATGCAGAAAGAGGGAGGCAAATGCCCTGGGTCCTCTTCCAGCTGACCATCTCCTTCCAGTCACCCTACTGACGGAAACCAGCTGAAAAAGGAGCCCAAGGAATGCAGGCCACAAGGGCCATTTCCCCCTGATTCAGAGCAGAGCAAGGGCAAAAAGGAATCTGAGGACAAAAGACAGATACAGTGACCAACTGACCTGTTATGGAGCTCCTGTTTGTGGACCCCATTCATAAGCTAAACACTTAACCCACAGTAGGACTGCCTTGGGAGGGACCTTTGGAAGGTGATTAGGTCATAGGGACAGCACCTGTGATGGGCCTGGAGTCCCCGTATGTAGAGGAAGAGAGCTTTCTCCCTGCTTTCCACCTCTCCCTGGAGAGGACCATATGCAACCTGGAAAAGGGTCCTCACCAGGACCTGACCATGAGCTTGGGCTTCCAGTCTCCAGAACGATGGGGAATATATTTCTGTTGTTTATAAGCCACTCTGTCTACGGTACTTTGTTATATGTCTGAACTAAGATGTGGACCCCTCAGATTCTCTCTCTGGGGAAGAGGGGAGCTACCAGAATCACGTTCTTGCAGCCTGTTGACATCCCAGTTCTGGAAGCTCTGGGCCCCTGAGAAACTACCACTGTGTTCACACATTACTGACAGTCCCATGGGGAAGCCCCCGCCTCTGAAGGGTCCAACCATTCACCTTCCCAGCCCAGCTCACCCTCCAGTTCAGGGGCTCTGAGCTGCTGCTCCCTCCAGATCCGCCTGGGCCTGCAGGGTGGCTGTCACAGGCCGAGAGGCTCCAGCTGCAAGGATGAAAAAGAGGAAGAGCAGGGGTCCTGTGGAGCAGGGGGACAAGTCCCACAGAATCCAGGTCAGGAGGGAGGGAGAACCCTTCAGGACATCCTATCCCCTAGCCCCTGCCACACCCCAGGGGTTATTTTGAACAGAATGAAAATGAAAACACAACTTATTAAAATTTGTAGGATTCGGCTAAAACAGAAATGGGAGGGAAATTTATTAATTTAATTTTACTTTTTGGTACTGGGTATTGAACATAGGGAAGCTTTGCAACTGAGCTACACCCCCAGCACTTTTAAATTTTTTATTTAGAAACAGGATCTATTTAAAAAAAAATTTTTAGCTGTACATAAACATAAAATCTTTATTTTTTTAATATTTATTTTTTAGTTTTAGACACAATATCTTTATTTTATTTTTATGTGGTGCTGAGGATCCACCCAGTCCCTCAGGCATGTGAGGCAAGCTCTCCACCACTGAGCCACAACCCCAACCCTGGAGACAGGGTCTTGCTGAGTTGCTTTAGGGCCCTGCTAAATTGCTGAGGCTGGCCTTGAACTTAAGATCTTCATGCCTCAGCCTTCCAATTTGGGATTACAGGCCTGGTGCTGCAGTCTGGCTGGGCACAAAATAACCGAGCCGCCACGAGGCACTTTTAGGTTCAAAACAGGAACTCCTTTATTATCCGAATTCCCTCGAATGCCACTCACGTGGCCCTTCCAGGAACCCACCAACCGGAAATCCCTCCTCCGGAACTTCCCCAACCAACACGAACTCCCCAAGAGAACTCCAAAGTAGGGGTGCCGAGGTGGACAGCAGGGGTTTAATATGCAATTAAATACACAGTTTAACATAACCATCATCATCTCAATGGCTCGCTGGCGTCACTTCTCAACCACTCCCTTCTGGCAAAAATGCCTTGCATCATTCCGACTCAGCTGTGGCTCTCAGCAGCCTGGACCACCACATCTGACCAAAAGAAAAATGTATACTGCTAAAGACTTTATTAGAAAAAAAGATAAATGTCAAGTCAGTGATCAAAACTTTTACCTAAGTGGGACATGGTGGCACATGCCTATAATCCCAGCTACTCAGGAAGCTGAGGCAGGAAGTTCAAGGCCAGAATGGGCAACTTAGAGAGACACTGTTTTAAATAATAAAAATAAAATAGAATAAAATTAACTGGGGATATATATCAATGTAGAGTGCCCCTGGGTTCAATTCTCCAGTACTGCAGGGCCAGGTGCTATAGTACATGCCTCTAATCCCAGCAGCTCGGGAGGCTAAGGCAGGAAGATCACAAGTTCAAAGCCAGCTTTAGCAATTTACCAAGGCCCTGTTTCTAAAATAAATATAACAAAGGGCTGAGGATGTGGCTCAGTGGTTAAGCACTCCTGGGTTCAATTCCCGGTACCTCTAGCACTGCAAAAACAAACAAAAATTTCCACCTAACAGAACTAGAAAAGAAAAGGAGATAAAGCCTAAAATTGGCAGAAAAACGGATATTGCAAAGATCCATCAGAAATCAATAAAATAGATTATACAAAAACAATAGAGAAAATGATGAAACTAAAAGTCAATTCTCTGTGAAAAATTAATAAAGTCAAAAACCTCTTGTCAATACAACCTTACCAGTAAAAAATTTTTACAATAACATGGAAAACTATTACATTCTTAGCAATAAACCTGACAAAAGATGTGTAAGTCTGGTACAGTAAAAAAAAAGTCAGGGGCTGGGGTTTGCCGCTGTGTGTAGAGCACTTGCCTAGCATGTGTGAGGCACTGGGTTTGATTTTCAGCACCACATATAAATAAATGAATAAAATAAAGGTCCATCGACATCTAAAAAAAAATTTTAAAAATCAAAGCACATTGTTGGGAGAAATTAAAGAGTAAATAAAAAGACATACTATACTCATAGATAAGAAAGCTTAATATTGTTAAAATGTTATTTCTCTCTAAAATTTATCTATAGATTCAATGCAGTGCCAGTCAAAATTCCCAAAGGCTGTTATGTGGAAATCGAGCTGATTCTATAATTCATACAGAGAGAAAAAGTGCCTAGAATAGCCAAAGCAATTTTGAAAATGAAGGAAAAGGGGCTGGGGATGTGGCTCAAGCGGTAGCGTGCTCGCCTGGTATGCATGCGACCCGGGTTCGATCCTCAGCACCACATACCAACAAAGATGTTGTGTCCGCCGAGAACTGAAAAATAAATATTAAAAGTTCTCTCTCTCTCTCTCTCTCCTCTCTCACTCTCTCTTTAAAAAAAAAATTTAAAAAAAAAAAAAAAAAAAAAAAAAAAGAAAATGAAGGAAAAGTTTGGAAAACTTATACTGCCTGACTAATAAACCTGCCATAGTCAACACAAATAGGTCAACAGAATGGAAAATCTAGATGTAGACCCAAACACATATAATTAATTTATCCTTAACCAAAGCATCAAGGCAATTCAGTAGAGACTGGACCTTCCCTTCAACAAATGGTTATGGAACAATTTGCTGGTAGCAGGCCTTCCCTGGCCCCTGGGTCCCAGCCCCCAGTTCCTTGTTCTGCATGTCAAAGTGGCCAGCTCACAGGGTCGTGACACAGGTTTGCGGTTTCCCGTTTATCTGCCTTAGACATATGTGCCTCTTTGGGAACATCTTGACCTGTTCGGAGCCTCCTGATAGGGGACGGTGGCGGTAACCCAAGGACGCAGTTATTACTCTTCCCTCCTCACTTTTGAGTGATTTCCCGCAGCTGTTACAAAAGATATATAAGGGAACAAACTTTGACAATAAGCGCACACGCCTCCTCCTGGATGAAGAACCTTGGTGTCCTGTGTATTTCTTAACCTCGCCGTCCCTCACCGGACTCGGCTCCTGTTAGCGGGACGCGGCACAATTAGCGGCCTATCTATAAAAAATGAACTTTGAACCACACTTGCACCATATGCAAAATTTAACACAATGAATCACAGGCCCCTATACATAAAACCTAAAACTATAAAAGCTCTAGAAGAAAATGTAAGAGAAAAATCTTTGTGACTTTGGGTTTGATAGATAGTTCTCAGTGTACAAAAAGCACAAATCATAAAAGAAAAAAATAAATAAATTCAACTTTAGTTAAAATTAAAAACTTCTTTTCCCCCCAAGATACTGTCAAAACAATAAAAAAACAAGCCACAGACTGGTACATATTTACCAATAACATAGGTGGGCTGGGGATATAGCTTAGTTAGTAGAGTGCTTGCCTCACATGCACAAGGGCCTGGGTTCAATCCCCAGCACCACAAAAAAATAAATTAAAAAAAAATAACATAGGTAATAAAGGACTTGTATGTAGCATATATAAGGAACTCTCAAAATGCAGTAAAGAAAACAAGAAACCCAATAAAAATGGACAAAAGATTTAAACAAATACTTCACCAAAAGGGGAAAAAAGAGATGGCAAATAAACATGAAAAAATGTAGTCATTAGGGAAATTAAAATTAAAACTACAATGAAGTATTACTACACCTATATTAGAACACCAGAATCAAAGACTTGACTGTTCTGGGGCTGGGGCTGGAGTTGGGGCAGGGCTGGGGCTCAGTGGCAGAGTGCTTGCCTAGCATGTGTGAGGCACTGGTTCGATCCTCAGCACCCCATAAAAAATAAAATTAATAAACAAAGATGTGTGTGTCCCTCTACAATTAAAAAAATTTTTAAAAGACTGACTGTTGCAAATATTATTGAAGCTTGGAAAGAATTGGAATTCTTAGCCCCACATGGTGGCACACACCTGTAATCTCAGTGACTCAGGGGGTTAAGGCAGGAAGATCTCAAATTCAAGGCCACCCTCAGCAACTTATTGAGACCTTGTTTCAAAAAATAAAAAGGCCAGCAATGTAGCCCCAGTGGGAAGGCACTCAAGATCATCCCCAGTTCCAAAAAAAGAACCAGTGTTCTCATGTGGTGCTGGTGAGAAGGTAAAATGTTACAACCACTTGGGACAGTTTGGCAATTTCTTAAAAAGTTCAACATTCACCTACCACATGACCTAATCATTCTATGTCAAGGTATTTACCCAAGAGAAATGAAAGCACATATTCCTACAAAGATATATTAATGGCATTATTTATTTATTCATTTGGTACTGGGAAGTGAAGCCAGGAGTGCTTTATCACTGAACTACATCCTCAGCCCTTTTTATTTATATTATTATTATTATTACTAATTTTGGCACCAGGGATTGAACAGGAACACTTAATCACTCAGCCATGTCCCCAACCCTTTTTGTATTTTATTTAGAGACAGGATCTCACTGAGGCTGGCTTTGAACTTGTGATCCTCTTGCCTCAGCCTCCCAAGCTGCTGGGGTTACAGGCATGTGCCAACACATCAGGCTCACAATAGCCAAACTTCTGAAGAACCCACTGTCTATCAACAGTTGAATGGATAAACAACTTGTAATACATCCATACAATAAAATATTACTCAGCCATAAAATGGTACAAAATACTGATACATGCAACAATGTGGACAGATCTCGATTACAAATCTCATTAGGTTCACAGGTGAATCTAATCATGCCCACTGAAAGAAGCTAGGGAAAAAAGGATGCAGACTCTCTGATTCCGTTTCTGTAAAATTCTAAAGAGTGCAAACTAATCTCTAGCCCAGAGAGCAATTAGTGTTTGTCTGGGGTGGACAGGGAGCATGAGGGAGGAGCTACAGTATCACAAGGGCCTTTTGGAGGTGATGGATACACCTTCATAGCTCCATAGGTGGATCCAGATGTCAAAGCTTCCAGGTTGCGCAGTTCAAATCACTGTCAGCTGTATCTCAATAAATCCATTTTAATAAAGGGAGAAGGAATGATTTTGCAGAGGAAAACTGAGGCAGAGCAAGCAGGGGCCAGTACAGGGTAGTGCCTGAACACTTTGACTTTGAGTGCCAGCCTATCGGGGTCCTGCTCTGGCTCCACCACTTACTAGACGTGCAGGGCATTATAGACAACACCGGGATGGGCATCCTTGAACACACGTCCTTCTATGTTATTTAACTTCTCAGCAGCTCAGTTTTCTCATCTGTAAAATGGGGATAACAATGTCATCCATATCACCGAGTTATGGAATTAAATCGGTGTGTATGTCTGCGTGTGAGTGTGTTTGTGTGTGTGTGTGCGTGTGCTACCTAGACTGGTTTCCCAGCACGTAGTAATTCTAGGTTACCAAAAGCTGGGTAGGGTGTTAAGGAGGCAAAAACACATATGTTCCCATGTGCCTGTGATGATGGCCCATGGTTTCCATGGAGATTAC
Source organism: Ictidomys tridecemlineatus (assembly GCF_052094955.1). NCBI lineage: Eukaryota > Metazoa > Chordata > Mammalia > Rodentia > Sciuridae > Ictidomys > Ictidomys tridecemlineatus. The sequence continues at coordinate 109,695,506 of NC_135484.1, read as the reverse complement.
TCAGGAACCAGGAAGGGGCTGCAGAGTAGAGAAGAATGAGGAGGAACAGGCTGGGGGTGGGCCGGTGAGGACCTGGAGCACCCAGCTTGTTTTCTGGGCAAAGCCCCCTCCCCCAAGAGAAAACCTAAATGTTGTGATAACACAGTTCTTCTCCAAATTTCATGCTGGTAGAATTACTGGCCAGTAATTACCTAGCAAATTAGAGAATCTACCAGGACCCCAATTAGGTACCTGAAGACATAATTGGTCCCTAATTAGAAAAAGTTGTCAAACGGGAACAATTATCTCTGTTCTCCATTTCATTTCCTCCCCTCCTCAAGCCAAATCGCTCTGCTCCCCTCCCCCGCTGGACTTCCCAGCTTCTCCTTCCGGGAGGAGGGGAAGGCAGAGGCCTGCTTCTGTCACCAGCACCAGCACCAGGCCACCCCGAGCTTCTCTTCAGTTCTCAGGAGTCCCCTGGACTTTGGAGGCTGGGACCTGGCATCCAGAAAATACTTAGAAATGATTGAACTGCCAGGGTGACTCTGGGTCTGAGGGATGGTGACTCCGTTATGCAGAGCAGGGGGCTTCCAGCAGGACCCTCACCACACCCTGTCAGAACACCGAAATGCCACCCACCAGGCCCAGACTGGCGAGGGTGGAGTTGTTGGGAGAACACAGTGTCGCAGGCAGATGAGGTGGGGGCTGTGATAAACTGTAAGGCCCAGAGGCATAGGGTGGCTGCAGGGGGTTGTCGAGGCTGCAGAAAGGAGGCTGGTGGTGCAGGCAGGAGGTGTTAGGAATAGGTCAAACCAATACCTGTCTTTTGTCTAAGAAATCATCCAAAGAGGTCAAAGAGGTCCGCATGGAGCAGAGAGTAAGGAAAAGAGTAGAAAGACATCCTGGCATGTGAACGATGCCTTTCCCAAAAGACCTCAAAGTGTAGATCCCGCTGTGGGAATTGCACAGATAATAGGCAACTCTCTATGAAGGACCTCAGAGGGGGTTTTGCCTGGGGCAGGGGTAAAGGGTTGGGGTGGAGGAGGGAGTGGCTGCTGCTGGGTTGGGGGAATTGTTGGGTGTGATCAAAATTCACTAAAATTAGATTATGGAGGCAGGTACAGAGGTGCAAACCTATAATCCCAGCGAGTCTGGAGGCTTTGGCAGGAAGATCCCAAATTCAAGGCCGGCCCTAGCAACTTAGTGAGACCCTCACAAAGTAAAATATAAAAAGGGCTGGGGGTATAGCTTCATGATAGAGTACCCCCGTGTTCAATCCCCAGGACCACCCTAAAAATCACTCAATAAAAGTAAAATTACATTATGGTGATGGTTGCACAACTCTGTAATTATACTAAAAAACCAGACATGGTGCACTTGCCATATTTCATTGCAGATTTTACAGACACACACACACACACACACACACACACACACACATTTTGCAAAAAAAAAAAAAAAAAATGGAGTGCACCCATTATCTGAAGCTGCTTCTTTTTTTTTTAATTGTGCCAGTACTACTTAAAAGTCATTTATCACTAAACTATCCTTGGTGCAAGATTAGGGTGCAGAGAATACTCATCTCTACATATTCATGTGATGGCAATAGGGAAATACAGTAAAAGGGTGAAATTTACAGTTTGCAAATTGTCTGTCAATAAAGCTGTGAACAGTTTTAAACAAGGGAGAAAAATTCTGTGCATTGGAAGGAAGGTGGTCTCCGCAGGACGCTGAGACAGTCCTGGACCCCACAGAAAGGGAGCTCAGTGTAAGGGAACCCCACGGGGGGCGGGAGATGACACTGTCATCTTGAGTGCTTTAGTATTTTATTTTACTTTATTTTCTTGCTGGGCAGGGGATAGGAGCCAAGGCCTCATGCTTGCTACCACTGATCGGCACCTCACCCACCCAGGTGTCTTCTTTGCAGAAGCTGACGGGCCACAAGGTCCACTGTGGCACAGACTTCTCCACCTACAGTTGCCTGATATCAAGAGGGCACTGCTCCATGGGTAGCCTTGAAGCAGGGCCCTGGCTGAGCAAGAAAGGAGGTTATGGGTAGGTGGCAGGAGCCCCGATGGAGGACAGAGGGATCTGTAAAGTGGGGCCAGGAGTTCACCAGACAGAGTGCAGCCCAGTTCCCTTGGGCTTAGGTCTTACGTCCCCAGGGCTGGGGGCCAGGGAGTCCCAAGGGAAAGAGAAAGAAAGAAATTCTCCTCCGTCACCTTTGCACCTGTCTATTCAAGAGCTGTATACATCTCCAGGTGCGATAGAAGGCCTGTCCACCCACTCACTCACAGCTGCTCACTGTGCACCTAGTCAACAGCAGCACTGGAGACAAAGCAGCGCAGTCCCTGCCCACAGGGGGCTTTCATTCTCAAGTCACAAGCAAATAGGTGCTAACACAGTATGTCAGACAGCGTTCACTGCTGTGAGCAGGAGGCGACAGGGAGTGTGGTGCTGCTGTTTCTTACGAAGATCACAGAAGGCCTCTTTAATATGAGGTGACATTGGGGCAGAGACCTGAATGAATTGGAGAAGGGTCCTCACAGAGGCTGGGGGAAGGGGGAGCATTCCATATGGACCAGCAAGAGCAAAGTTCTGAGGCTCATGCTTGGCTCCCTATGTGAAGATCATTTGCTTTCTCTGGCTTAGATTTTCATAGCAGGTCAGGGGGTCTGACAGTCCTGGGGTCGAATCCCAGATCTGTTGCTTAACTGACTATGCGACCTGAGTGAATTACTTAACCTCTCTGGGTCCCAGGTTGCTCATCTTTCACAAGTTACCCTGACGCAGGTGTAGAAGATGGGGTGTAACGATGTAAGGGCACCCCTCCGTGGGAGCTTTGCCTGGTATCATCGCTCTGGGATAAGCAAACCTGGACATGGGGGAGAGTCTCAGGGAACCCCAAAGTCTCCATGACCAGGGTCAGTGGGGTGGGGCTAGAGGAGCAGTAAGTCACTGATCCCAGAACTGGAGGGGCCCCAAGAGGAAGTGGGGCTACCCACCCCCATACAGGTTGTCCTTGCATCTACCTTCCTGTTCTTCCATCTTCCATTCTAGAAGCTTCTAACATGAGGGTCTTCTAGGCTCCTCGGAAGAGAGGACTAATTAAACCTTAATTGACACAGCACTAATTAACTTCTTAATTACATGGAACACATGATTAGCCAGGCAGTAGACACCAGTCATTCATTAGAAAGCAGTTCTGCTCTCTCCCTCCCTTTCCCAGGACTTCCTGGCTAAGGCAGCTGAGGGGCCATGATAGGCAGCAGCCCACCCCCCAGCCCAGCCCTGCACCCAGCCCTGCACCCAGCTTGACCCTAGAGATTCATCTGGCATAGCATGCTGTCCTGGCCTGAAGCTAGGTGACCTTCCCTGGTGATAACGTACATACAGACAGCCCCCAGCTCAAACTCATGGGCTCTAGCAACCCTTCTGCTTCATTCCTTCTGGGTACCAGGAACTCAAGACACTGGCCAACATACCTGGACTCACTTATGATTCTTTTTTGTCTTTGAGTTGGTACAAAAGTGAAATGCAGCCGGGCATGGGGGCGCATGCCTGTGATCCCAGCAGCTAGGGAGGCTGAGACCAGAGGATGACGAGTTCAAAGTCAGCCTCAGCACTGGCAAGGTGCTAAGCAAATCAGAGAGAACCTGTGTCTAAATAAAATATAAAATAGGGCTGGGATGTGGTTCTGTGGTCAAGTGCCTTGAGTTCAATCCCCAGTACCCCCCCCCACTGCCCCACCAAAAAAGTGGAATGCATTTAGTAGAAACTACACTTTGAATTTGGAATTCTGATCCTTTCCCGAGCTGTGACAGGCAGTTGGATACCCTGCTGAATGCTGAGTTAGCCACAAGGAGTGGCAGTTCCCAGTCAGCCTCTGAGACACTCGTGTGCTAGAGCGATGCCGGTGTGTTTTTGGATATTGTGTTTTTAGTATAAATGGGGCCCTGTTTGCTTGCGTGGCATGAACAAGGCCCTGGTTTGATCCCTAGCACCACACGTGCACACGAAACCTAAAACAGGCTCCGTGTTAGAAGGTTTTGCCCAGCTGCAGCCTAATGTAAGGTTCTGAGCGTATTTAGACAGGTTGGGCTTAACTATGATGCTCCATATGTTAGGTGAATTAAGTGCTTTTCCACTTTGATATTTTCCCCATATGATGGATTTATCTGGAGGAACGTGACCACGGCCGAAGTCAAGAGTGGCTGTAATAACAACTTGTACTATTCTGAGTCCCTTACATCCAGGTTCTGCAGCCTTTCTCCTCGAAAATCCCTGCCCAAGTCAGGCCTGGAGTGTGTGCTCTGAGCTCTGAGCTCCTCTGCAGGCCAGGGGTGCAGAGGGAGAGGGAACCAGACTTTGCAAAAATGCCCCCTGTGCCACTCGCCTCCTGCAGCTTAGGATGCTGAACTTACCGATACCCAACAGACCTGGCCTTTGCCAGAAGAGAGCCTGAGGTTCCATGGAGGTGGGAAATAACCAAGAGCCTGACTCTCACTTCAAAGCCAAGTTGCTCCCCACTGCCTCTTGAAAAAAGTCCCCAGACCCCACAGTGCTCCAAACTGGGACGTGGGCTGGAAAGGGACTCGCCCCTTCCGGTGGAGCCATTTGCCGCCCCAAACAACACAATTCAACTTCTTTGTAGAACCTGGAGCAAGGCCCCCCAGGGAAAGGGGCGGGCCATCTGAGTTCAGATCCCTGGGCTACCCTTCCCTGGGCTGTGTGGTACCAAGTGAGTTCCTCAACCTCTCTGTGACTTGGTTTCCTCCTCTGTTAAATGGGATTGATAAACTGGAATAATACCCTCTTGTCCCAGAGAATCCTCAGCCTGGGAGGTTGGGGTGTTGTCCCCACCAGACCCAGAGGGGAAAACAAAGGCATGGAGATATGGGTGAAGGACTTCCCCAGGTTTGCAACACTGGCAAAGTGGGAGCTGGGGTGCTGACCCATATCCAGGGTCTCAAGAGACTGTCCCTCTGCCTGCCCAATTATGCCCCGCCTCTGACAGAGAGAGGGACCATGAAGAACTGGGGGACGAGAGGCTAGAGGTACCTGGGGCGGGGAGACAGGAGGTGATGTGATGGGGTGTTCATGTTGGTTGAATATTGGAAAATTCCCTGCAGGGGGAGCAGCCCACGCCAGAAACACGAGTGGGAAGCTCAGATCCAGGAGGACAGAGCTGATCAGTGCCAGGTCCCGGGACAGTTGATGGACATGAGGCCCCAGGAATGTCATGTCTGGTTTGAAGAGAGCCTTGGTGTCCTGACTCAGTTTACTCCTGATGCAGGGGTCTGGGGACCCAGCCAGAGGTGGCAATGGTGGCTCCAGGTGGTGGGGAGAGGGATTTGTGGGGGGAGGTCCTCTTGCCACCTCCTCCCACACCCCCTGCCCCCAGCCCTCTTCAGGTCCCTTCCTGAGAGCCAGGCTGGGCTCCAGGGCAGAGGTGCCTGAGCAGGATGCACCCCCCCTACACACTGGGTCTAGCCCCCCACTCTTGATGGGAGACAGGGGAGGCAAAGACCCAGCTCTGGCCCTGCCTCCAGCATACTATGGGCAGGCCAGCCCCTGACCCCACCAGGTCCCTGGTTTCACTGCAAGAGGTGCAGCAATTACATCAGCCCATCCAGACACTTAACCTGCTCATCTAGGGAAGGTACCAGTACCTGGGGACAGGCCCTCTGGGTGTGCTCTCCTAGCTCTTGCGCTAATTTTGTTGTTGTTGTCGTTGGTTGGTTTGTTCAGAGGATTGAACCTGAACCCAGGAGCAGTTAACCACTGAACCACTGAGCCACATCCCCAGCCCTTTTTTATATTTTATTTTATTGAGAGACAGGCTCTTGCTGAGTTGCTTAGGGCCTCTATAAGTTGCTGAGTCACTGAGGCTGGCTTTGAACTCCTGATCCTCTTGCCTCAGCCTCCTGAACTCCTGGGATTATAAGCCTCAGCCTCCTGTTCTATTCCTGACAATTGCTGGACATGCCCCCCTAGAATTCCAAAATCCTCCCCTCCTGCTCTGATCCAGGCTCTTCCTGACCTTGGACAAGTTACAAGCTTCTCAGCCCTTCTCATCCGTAACGTGGACTTATCAGTCTCTCCTCCTGGGGCTCACAGAAGCTCTCTGGGATAATTCATACAAAACTCTAAGCACAGGGCCTGGTACACAGAGGTGTTCAGTGAACACTGGCCACAGTCCTCCAAGGCCTCTCCCAAAGCCCTCTTCCTCCAGAAAGCTCTCCAGCACCACTCTAGCCTTAGGTGGCCATTCTCTTCTGTGCCTCCTACTACATGTCACCCCTTGAGGGGCGTCCCATGCTGTGACATACAGCTTGCACCCACATTTATTAGGCTTCTTATGTGCCAGGCACTAAATGTTTCACATCTGTTAGCTTATTTAACCCTCCCGACATCTCAGAGAAGGAAAATGAGGCAGAGGGGTTAATAGCACAGCAAATAGTGATGGGCCTAGACTGAGAAGCTGGGGAGTTTAACTCCAGGGTCCAGGCTTTGCACCCCTTCTGATCAACGCTTGCAGGATACACACGTGACCAACACCCATGGCTTTGTGGGGCTCGCAGTGTCGCTGGCAGGCAAGCCTGGGCTCTACACTATGGCTATGGTATGTGTTTATAGCACATGGTCAGTGTGTGTAGGTAGAGATGCAGGCAGTGCTGGGTGCGTGGTGCACGCCTGTCATCCCAATAGCTCGTGAAACTGAGGCAGGAGGATCTCAATTTCAAGACCAGCCCCAGAAACTTAGCCAGACCCTGTCTCAAAAATAAATAAATAAATATTGAAAATAAATAAGAGGTTGGGATTGCAGCTTAGTGATAAAACGCTCCTAGCTCAACCCCCAATACTGAAAGGAAGAAAAAAAAAAGACCATGTTGCATGTTGTACCGAGAGCCTGAACACCACATGGGCATATGTGCTCAGACGAGTGATGTGCGCATGTGCAGCCACGGTGTGATTGTGCAGGGGTTTGCAGGATGCACAACATGCTCTTGTGTGTGGCTGTAGCGTTCTGCCTTCACAAGGGAGGGATGGGGCTGTGGCTCAGTGGTGCAGAGTGAACTCCGTATGCTTTGGTTTGACCCCCCAGTATCAAACACACAAAATAATAATAATAAATAAGAATGAAAATGAGTTGAAGGCATGGGTATAGCTCAGGGGTAGAGCACTTGTTTATCATGGGTGAAGCGCTGGCTTCCATCCCAGCTCTGAAAAAAAAAAAAAAAATCCTGAAGAGGCTACCTGACCACACCAGTGTCACCAGGCATCTTTCTCCACGACACACGGCACGCTGTGTGTGCTTGGAGTGGGAACATATATATTACCTGAGCAAAGCCCTACAGGTGCACCTGTGTCTGTACACACATGTTGCAGATGTGTGTGAACATCATGCAGACGAATATTTGCACAGTATGTTTACATGTGTCTTTGGGTGCACAGAGGATATATGTGACATGCGTAGCAAATGTGAGCTCATGTGTGTGCCTGTGGTACAATGAGCCGTGTATATATACAGGCAAACAGAACAGGAAGTGTGGGGTGGGGGGAACTGCAAAGTAAAACAGATCTGAATTCCAGTCCTGCCCCTGTCACTACCCAGCTGCGTGATCTAGGACAAGTTTCTGGGTTTCTGCATGGTAAAATGAGAGTAATAATGTTACCAGTCTCAGAAGAGAGCCAGGAGGATTAGAGCCTGTAGATGTGACGCTCGGTGGGCCCTGGATGAATGTGTCCACTGTGAGAATGTATTTGCATGTACGTGTCCGTGCGCTTGCATGACCAGGCAGGCCTGGAGCTCCAGGCGCTCAGGGGAGCACAGGAGTGGGCTGCAGGTGGTGTATATGTGCGTTGTGCACACTCTGTGCACATGCAGGGGGTGTGCCGGGTCATGGAGGTGCCTTATATATGGGGTGAGGGGTGCACAGTAGTGTCACTGGGGTGTGTGTGACTCTGTGTGTTGCACACGGTGTGTGGGGCGGTGGGGGCTGGGCCTCAACCCACTCTAGGTGGGGCTGGAGTTGAGCCCCGCTGGCCCGGGGGTATCTCTGGCTGTCAGTCCCGTGGTGGGTGGGGGGCGCCCCCACCGGCGGTGATTGAGGCCCAGCTCTCCCACCAGGCCTGCCAAAATACAGCGAGACAGGGTGTAATTACCGGCACTTACCGCGGCCATTACCCCCCTCGCCGCTGCGCGTGACACACGACCCATCAGCTCGGCGTTTGCGCCATTAAGGGGCCTCATTAGCATCCCGGCTCAGAAGCAAAATTACCCTCACTGCTCATTTCAAGATGTCATCAATTTTAATTTAGGGCCCAAAGATAGTACAATGGGAAGGCCCTCCCCGGGCCGCCGCACACGGAGGGGTGGGGGAGGGGCGCGGGGCGCCACCGGGGGCGGGGGGGCGGAGGGGACCGATGCGGAGGGGACAGAGGCGGAGCGGGAAAGGTGGGGGAGGAGCAAGGCGGGAGGAAACGTCCCTCTCCTTCCCAAGAAAGGAAAAGGACCCCAGGCTAGATCCTCCACTGGCACCCCCCGGAGGGCACAGGGGGGGCCGGACCCCCCCCCCCTACCAGGGCCATAGGAGGTGGATGTCTGCGGCCACACGCATGGAGTGAAATGCAGGGCTTGGCTCTTCCCTTCGGTCATTCCTGTGACTCCACAACCACCTTGAGAGGTGTGGATTGCAATCCCCATTACAGATGGGCAACCGAGGCCGCAGGCCCCCACCACACAGCCAGCCAAGGGGAGCCCACCTGTAAATCCAGGACTCCCCGGCTTTGAGGCCCCCTGCCTTCTGGTACTCAGCACCCCTGGCCTGTGGAATAGCCTCCCAATCAACAGCCCGAGCCTGTGGGTGGGGCAGCCACCCAGCCTCCCTGACACTGGTCCCCAAATGCCTCTCATCTGCAGCGGGTCTGTCCCCCCTTCATCAGGCCTTTGGACCTTGGGTATCCCAGGCTTGGAATGTCCCTCTCCCCACCCCCCCCCATGCTCCTCTCCTCCCCAGCCTCAGGACTCAGCTTACCATCACCTCTGCCCCTTTCTCCAAACCCACGCTGACTCACTGCCACAGGCCGACTTGCTTGTGTCCCCCTTGCCCACTCTAGCTCTTGGACACCTGGACTGGCCCTTATCCATCCAAGAATTCTCCAGAAGCCAGCACTGGGCCAGCTCCCAGTGGGTGCTTGGCATTTGTCAAGGGAATGCCACGCCAGCTCACCAGTGTTTCTGCCCCCAGGTTCCTCTGTGCCCTTGTCTGGGGCACAGAGGAACCACAAAGAGTGGAGACTCCAATCTCTCCCTCCATTGTTTAGATGAGCAGCTGCGGTTCTGTGAGAGCTCAGGAAGGACTATTTCAGGCTCTTGATGACAGGAGCAGGTGTGCATGAATGTTTGTTGAGTGAATGTATAACTGACAGAGTTCACGAACAAATGAATCAGTGATGGAAAAACCTCTCCAGGGCCTTGTGCAGGTCCCTGCAGCAACAGAAATCTTGGCGAGTTCCTCCCTGGGCCTTGTAGTGACTTGACACCTCAGTGTTGGTGGACAAAGCAGAGGCTGGGCACATTCTACACCCTAAAGTCACCTCTCCCTGAGGGAGTGAAACCTCACAGGCATCCCCATAGGCCTCTGGCTGGTCTTTGGGGTTTTGGAAAGTCCAGTTTGAGAGGGGTACGTGGGCTTCCTCCTCAATTTCTCAGTATTTTGGGTCAGCTCTGCCATTTGTCCTAATTCACAATGGAGTTCAAAAAGACCCTGAAGCCCAAGGGCCTTAGATTCTCCAAGTATAAAGAAGGAGGCCATGTCCCTTATGATCTTCAGGCCACTGTGGTGTGAGGTTTGGTGACCTGGCAGCAGGAGGACGGCTAGGACCGGGGGTGCGCACAGGCTGAGGAGAAAGGGCATGACAAATCACAGTGCTGTCACCCCAGCCGGGGCCTCCTGCCCCCACTGGCTACCGCCAGGGTGAAAAGAGAAGGCAGGGCCCCCAGCCCAGAGCCCTGAGACGGGGTCCCCACCGGCAGCAAGCGCCGCTCCCTGGTCTCGCAGAAGACAGATCGCTCCCTTAATCACTCTGGAAAAGAACCCCAAGCCGATATAATATTATAATTAATTAATTCACTAAAAAGGTATTAAATTTCTCTCCCCCCTGTGGATATTACCTGAATTCATTGACCTTTAGAAAAATCACCCTCTAATTGTAACCAGGTCCAAAAGCATTTGCAGCCCGTCCCTTTTACATTAATAATATCTTCCCGGACTCGGCTCTGGCTGCTTAAATATTGTATAAATTCCACTGCCCCCTCGGAAAAGGGAGCGCAAAGAAAAAGGATGAGGCTGGAGGAGACGGAGAGGGGGATGGGGGCTGGGCCCCAGGAGCTGGGGGTGAGCCTGGGTGGTGGGGTCAGGAGGGGCATCAAAGGAGCTCTCTCTACTGCCTTAGCTGACCAGGCAGGTGACTTGGAGGGGTAGGGGGAGGGGAACAGGCTTTGAGGTAGGGCAGGGAGACCGGTTGCTGAGGGAGAAGGGGTGTTGAACTTGGGGGTAGTTGTTAGGAGGCTGTGTGTGTATGTGGAGAGGAGATCCATAGCATGTATCAGCCTCATCCAAGTTAATGGCTCCAAATAATAAAGCAACAATCTCTGATTTAAAAGAATCGTGTGTGTAGAATTCCAAGCAGGACATTCTGAGCGTCTGCTCTTTCTTTCCCAGGCTGCCCGCCAGCTGGCCCGGCACACGCAGAAATCCAGAGCTGCCTAACATAGACCAGGTAGGTACTGAGGAAGAGAGCCGTGGGTGTGGACAGACAGGCAGACACTAGACCCAGAGCTGAGGACAGGGGGATCCTCCTTCCCATCTTTGGGAAGTGTGCCAGCTCCAGCATTGGGACCCCAGGGACCCCAAGGGAGCTACAGCTGCTTGTCCTTTCCTACCTAACTTGGATCCCCTCCCCAGACCCCACATCACACTTCAGTTTGTTCTCAAGGTGTATGTGTGTGTGTGGGGGTCACTTCCTCCATGAGGAAGGGAAAAGGGCCTACCAGGTCACCCGGCCTTCACAGCCCATTTTCCCTGTCTGCCTTTTTAAAATAAATGTTCCCTCTGTGTACCCCACACCTGGAAAGGTATAGTCAGCTGCAAAGAGCAAGGATGGGGAGTGCATTCCCCTTATTTAATCGGGGACATTCATAACCACCAGCTAAAAGTGACTGCCTGGCTCCATTCCATTGGCAGGTGAAGACTGCACAGGCCGGTCTCAGATACACCTTCTGGTGGCTTGTTGAGATGACGTGGGCAACTCTTAAGGAAGCTAGTAGGCAGACAGGACCCCTAGGCACAGTGGAAGCCACCCAAGCAGACAGCCTGGAATGTTCAGTTCAGATGAGACTCCTCCACCCCCACCAGTCCCTGGCAGGCAGAGGCCTGGCCTGGCTCAGAGCGCCCTCTTGTGGAAAGAACCCCACCCACACCCTGGATCCTGTCCAACACCAGACCCACCTATCCAGGATGCAGATGGTGGCCAAGGTGCAGGAGCCCAGGGACCAGAAGGCCAGCAGGTAGATGGGGAAGGGGGTTACGGTGGTTTTAAGGGGCTCTGTGAGGAAGCAGGAGAATAGGTTTCCACTCCACTGAAAGAATCCCTGGGGGAAGGGGAAGACCACGTAGGGCAGGGAGACATTTCTTAATCACCCGAAGGACCGGCCCCAAGACTTCCTAGATCTTAGCCCTCCAGTGCCAAGGAAGCCAAGCCTATGTCTTCAGGTGTACCCCAGCTGGAACCCAGGGCTCGCCCCGGGGGTTCAGAGTGGGGTTCCCAGGGCACAGACTAGATTCAGGCCACTGGGTGGGACCAGGAACTGGAAGGAGGTGCCAGTGCCCAGGCTGGCACAGATTCCGCAAGGTCATCCACGGCTCCATCTGACCTTGAGATTAATCCTGCAACCTCCGCCAGCTCAGCGCCAGCTCAGCCACCCTAGCGCCCAGGCCGCCTGGCCTCTTTTCCCTCGCATGTTAATTGCTCCAGCGCTGATTTGATCTCCCATTCCACACAGAGGAAATTGCCCTCTTAGCCATTTTCATCGTAGAATTTTTTTTAAAATTAGGTATCTTTGGCCGCTTTGGCCTCTGCCTGCAGAGACTGTGTAAAGTGGGAAGGAGCTGGGTGAAGCTCGAGACGACCCGCTCTTCTCTCCTCCCAAGATACCTTGGACCCCTCACTGTCCCCAGCCCATTTCTTTATCCTGGATGGGATCTCAACCTCCTGGAACCTCGGAGCAAGGCCTTAGGGGAACCACTGCAGGGTGGGAGGGCTAGGGCCCAGACAGAGGAGAGGATTTGCAGGAGCCTGGTCTCCAGGAAGCGCCAGGGCAGAGTGGGAGCAGAACCATATTCTTGACTCACACCCAGTGTGCTGTGCGCCTGTCCCCTCTCAAAATAACTCACGAGGATCCCTTTCCCTAAACCCATAGAAGGACACAGCCCCACAGTTTCTAGAAGCCTGTCCTGCAAGAGAAACAGAGAGAAGAGGGGCCAGCCTTGTCTCCAGAGTGTCCTGTTAGGGGTCTCGAGCTGGGTCTCTGGCACCAGGAAGGGGGAAAAGCTGGAGAGGGCCTCACTAGGCCAGGGGCGGGCAGTCCAGGGCTGAGGTGCCCCAGGGAAGCAGCTGAGGATGGTACACTGGCTTCTCTGCAAGGCAGTCGCCACAACTATGGCTCCTGGATCTCAGGCCACAGCTGGAGGTGTGGGACCCGTGTGGCTGCAGTGCCACCTCGTGGCCTTAAGAAGGCACAGCGCACCCATCAGCACTAAATTGCAGTAAGTTAGCTTGCTTCTCCAGGTTCCCCTGGGGCAGGGCGGAGGCACTGGGAGAATCCAGGCCGCTTCCTCCCCTCAGTACCCATTTCTGACTCCCTCTGTTGTCAGCCTAGGCCGCACCAAAGAGATGGGACAAGCAGGTACAAAGCACAGTGTTTACTAAAGGCACACAGTGGGAGGTCCGGAGGGGAGCTGCTCTTCCAGCAGGGACCCCGCGCTCCACCCTGAACCCAGCCCCCTCTTCTGGCCACCCCACCGTCATACCACCCTGGGGGGGAGTTGTTAGCACCAAAGGGGGGTGGGTGCCCCTCCTGTGGGGGGAGTACCAGGCTGGGGGTTGGGCTTGTTGCCATTCAAGTCCCAGAAAGGCAGGCCTGGGCACCCTGGCCAGTTCCTTCCACAGAGGAGTTTCCTGAACCCCTGCTCCAAGGTGTCCTCCATTGGAGGGGGGCACTCAGCCTCAGAAGGTAGGACCTCCCCTGCCAGGCGCTCTTCTTGCCTCTAGTCCCCTCCGTTCCCCCTCATGATCTCACCCCCCGGAGCCCATTCCCTTCCAGCCCCATCAAGAGGGCTGCCTCTGGCCGGGGCACTGGGACAGGCGGGAGCTTGCCCACAGGCTGCCAGGCTGGCACTAAGTCCAAACGGGGCCAACAGGGAGGAGTGAGGCAGGGCAGGTGGCTACTTCACACACAAGTGCAGCCTGAAGGTGGGAGGGAGGAATCCGCCCAGCCCCCAGGCCTGCCCCTGTTCCCTGGCACAGGGGCAGCCGGCGTCACAGCACGTCGCCCTCCTCCATGCTGAAGCTGCTCCGGCGGCTGCTGGCCTTGGAGGCCTCAGGGGACATGGTGGAGAAGAGGGGGTCAGAGGCCAGCGGTAGCAGGGAGTCGTCCAGGAGCATGAGGTCCAAATCCTTCTTGGACAGGTTGGGGAATGGGGAGCCATGCTCTGGCCCCAGGGGGTCGGAGTAGCCTGCGGTGCCCTCGTCACTCCCACCCCCAAAGCCCAGGCTTTGGCTGAAGTCCAGGTGATGGAATGGGGACGGTGGCTGGGCAGGAGGGGGCAGCGGGGCCTGGGGGGGCAGAGCTGGCAGCGCCTCGGGGTCGGGGACCTCTGCCCCCAGCATCAGAGCCTCCCCTGGGCCCTCCTCGCTGGGGAGCTCCTGCTTCACCACCTGCTGGGCCAGCTCAGCCATGTTCACGCCTGATGGAGAGGTGGTGGGGAGGCCGTGGACTCGGGCCTGCATCTCCAGCTCCTGCAGGGTGGGGAAGCAGACAGAAGGCTGGGGCGCACACCCGTGGCACCCACTGCCAGACCTCCCCCGTCCCTGCACCTCCACCTCGGGACGTCTCAGCTGGAGGAAAGCAGAGTGTGGCTCTAGAGTCTAGACCAGTGTTTTTTCAAACTACAAGTCGTAACTCATTAGTGGGTTGTGAAACCACCATGGTGAGTCTTGACCAGCTCCTTTCCATTTTTTAAATTGAAATAGACTTGTCTAAACTAGACCGGAATAGAAATTATCAGAATGCATGGCATCTATTAAGGATGAGTTTTCTTTCATGAAACGTCAATTTTTCACTCTGAGCATGTCTGTGTGTGTGCTGGATTTTAACGTAGATTGTATTACCCACCGTGAGAACTAGAAGCTGCTGCCAGATCATCCCTTGTACATACAGAGGACCAGTCTCAGGTCCAAAGGGGACAAGAGAACCTCAATAGAGTCAGGACAGGACTGGAACTCGGGGTCCCAGCAGCTGGGTTCTCTGTCCAGCCGTGTTCCCTTGTTCCCCTGTGGTGATTCCTAGTACTTCCACCAAATGCTACCACCCCTCTGCCTCCCAGGCACTTGGTGGGTCTGCCCTTTCCTGTCCCCTCAGGTTAGGTGTGGACTGTACTTGAATTACCAAGCACACGTGAGCAGAATGGACATGTGGCACCTTAAGAAGGACACACAGCTCTAACAGCCCACTCTAGATGCGCCTCACCACCCACCTGAGCCCCAGAATGAGGGTCTCACAGAGCAGAGCCTGCAGTTGGCATCTGCTGCTTCACCATCCTGGGGTCTGTTTGTTAACGCAGCAGAACAACCTGACTCCCAAGGGCTTCCCTCCTCAGGCATCATTCCTCTGGCTCCAATTTTAGGAGTGTGAACCTTGCCCAGGGTCAGGGGTCAGAGCTGCCCAAGACGTCCACTTTCAGGGCCAGACCTGGATGCGGAGCCAGAGCTGCTTATTGGTCATCTCCAGGCGCCGAGAGTGGTTCTCCAGTTCCCTGGACTTCTGCAGGTCCTTCTGCATCCTCCGGATGTAGTCGACGGAGGCCTTGAGGATGGTGCCCTTGTTCCAGCGCACGTCCCTGCAGCCGTGGGTCGAGCAGAGTCAAGGTGCTTGTCCAGAGGGGCGGCCACATGCTTGCCCCTGAGCTGGTTTCAGACCCTGTCAGACCCAATCTGGACCATCAGCGCCATACCTGGCCACTCCTTATGTGTGGCGGAAGGCTGGTCTCAGGCTGCACAGAAGGGTCCTCCCAGGTGACTTCTGTTGCCACAGCCCACTTCGTTAATCCCACAGAACCAAGTAATCTGGAGCAGATCTTCCAAGCCTACCCTTGGCCCTCACTGTTCCCAATCTCCACCACCTTTCTCCTTTCCCCCAGTAAAATGCCCTCAAGAAATTTCTGCAACTCTTCTCCAGGAAGCCTCCCTCCTTCCCAGCCTCACTTCCCAACAGGGGAGTGTCTGTCTTGAGCTTTCCTGACTTGGGAGAGGGAGGAACCTTCTTAGACAGACAGGAGTGCCTAGGAAGGAGTCTCTCCTCACCAGCCCACTAGCAACCTGCTGGGCATGGGGGCTGCCACTCAGCTCCAGACCCCTTCCTCCCTCCCTCCCTCCAGAAATCTGCTCACAGGTCGTTGGCCTTGGGGATCAGCATTCCCAGCTCCTTGATGCGGTCATTAATGTTGAACCTCCGTCTCCGTTCAACTACAGGAGCAGATTTGCAGAGGAAGCCATTAGAAGGATGGATGGGGAACCTACCAGGGTGGGGCACCCCAGGAGCAACCTAAGGCTTAGGTTTAGCCTTCTAGGAAGTAAGGGGTGACCAACACCTCTACAGGTAGAGGGGGTCAGGGCACAGAGCAGACACAATTAAGGGGTGCTATGAGGAAGAGCCAGCCTTGGTCCGCAAGCTGCGTGGGGGTGAACTTGCCCCCCCCCTCGGTGGCCTCAGGCTCCAGACCTAGAGAACACAATCCCATCAACTGGGATTTCATGATTACCCTTTCCAGGGAGGGTCTCCCACCCCCTCCCTCCTAAAAAAGGAACTGGAAAGAAGGTAGTAAGGACCACACCCACCATGGAGTCACTACCAATGGCGGGTGGAAAGCAGGAGAGGTGCGTGGGCTAGGGAGGCTGGCCAGAGTGTGTGGGTCAGCCAGCCCTGGAGAGAGCACTGGACAGGGCAGACAGGACTTACTCAGGTTGTGATTGTCTTTCTTCTGCCGCTCCTTGGCCAGGGCTCGGCTCTCAGCATCTGGAGGCCAGAGGGGGAGAGTGTTGCTGGGAAGGAGGGGAGAGGAGGGAGGGAGAGGGGGTGGAGGCTCGAGGGGGGAGGGTGGCAATACCTGTGAGCTCTCGCTTTTGGGTCAGGTCCGCAGGGCAGGAGCTGCTGGTGACACCCACCAGGGAGGCTGTGACCTGGGGGTCGCTGCTGTACACGTTCAGGTGGCTGCTGGAGAGGGGCAGCTGTGGGGGGAGGGCAGGAGAGAGGCTCAGGGAGAGGCCCCCTCTTTGTGGAGAGTCCTCTTCAGGGCCCATAGTCCCAGGCGCAGCTGTTGTCAGGGTCTCCAGGGGCGTCAAAATTCGCCTGGGCCCCTTCTCCAGCAACTCAAGCTGGATGTCTGGGGTCAGAGCTGAGCAGGGGCCCTTGAGTGGCTGAGCAGTGATGGAATTAGGCGGGGTCTATGGAAGCCCTAGGGAGGGGCCCAATGAATTCTGGAGTTTTGGGAGGGTTTCCTGGAGGGTGTGATACTCAATTGAGTCCTGAGCACAGAGGTGAGGAAGGGAAGGTGCTATGGGTAGGGGGTGGCACGACCCAATGAGCTGAGGACAGCAGTTGCCAAGAGCTCAAGGTCAAGGAGTTCGGTGTGATGGGCAGGGGCAGGCCATGCAGCTGGTCCTGGATTCTGGAATGGGCACCCTGGGAAGGCTGAAGCCGGGGTCTAACAGGGCTCCCACCATAGGAGTACAGAGCAAAACCGCAGGCCCAGACTCCCTGCCGTGCACGCAGGACCTACTGAAGGGAACAGATGATTGCATCTCTCCTCAGCCTCCTCCCTCCTCAGCCCTCCTGCTGGCTGCAGGTTTAGACCCAACTGGTCCTGGCCAGCTCCTGCAAAGCCACTCAGCAATGTCACCTGGGCAGTAGGGACTGTGGACTGACTCCTTGACTCCCCACTGCAGGAATTAGGAACTCTTCCTCTGTAGTGAGGACTCTGGGCGATAAGAGGCTCAGGCCCAAGGTGCAGGGCCACCCAGTTAAGGTTTGGGATCTCAAACAAAGGGGATAGGCCCCCTGCGGTGCCACCCACTCAGCTTAAACACTTGTCACTCTTGGGCAGAAGCTGCCCTGCATTTCTTTGTCTCAGGTAATCTTCCCACAGTCCTGTGAGTGGATGGCCTCACACCCATTCTGCAACGGAGAAAATGGGCTCAGGATGGTTGAGGGGCTTCCTAACATCATAGCAGAGCCAGGCCTCTGGATTCCAAGCCCAGTTACTTCCCACCGGCCTCCTCAGCCCTGTCTGGGACATCCAAAATGTGGCTACACTTCAGATGCTGTCAGAGGGACAGGTTCTCTGGTTGGGGGGACAAGGGCAGCCTGAGTGAGGGACATGGGCCTTTGCTCTCTGGGGCCTGGGTTTGGTAGAGGAGTAGAGCCACAGATTCCAAAAGGAACTCATCAACTCCTACCTTCCTGTGGACACACCACTGCCCTCCCAGAAGGTCTTCTCTGCCTCCCTTTTTCCTCCCCGGGAAGCCTCCGGAAACCGCCCAGCCCCCTTGCTCCCCTCCGAAGCCCCATCATGCACCCAGGCTGAGGCACATCTTTCTTGATTCATAACTCTGCTTGCCCCTAGGCCTGGTCACATTATTTGAGGAAGTGACCCCCTCCCCATCTCTACCCAGATGCCAGCTCTGCCTTGATGAGCCCTCTGCAGACTCAGGGTCTCTGTGAGTCCTGTGAGCCACCCTCCCCCGTTCATACAACCCACCCACCCAGCCCAGGAATACCGTGTTGGGCATCTGCATTTCAGGATTGATGTAGCCCAGCACATTGTCCAGACGCATAATGTTGTCAATGACATCATCAAACTGGAAAAAAAAAAAAA
Source organism: Ictidomys tridecemlineatus (assembly GCF_052094955.1). Classification (NCBI taxonomy): domain Eukaryota; kingdom Metazoa; phylum Chordata; class Mammalia; order Rodentia; family Sciuridae; genus Ictidomys; species Ictidomys tridecemlineatus. The sequence continues at coordinate 109,677,309 of NC_135484.1, read as the reverse complement.
GTCAATCTGAAGAGGGTCCACCTGGAAAAGGGCAGAGGGGACAGTGCTGACCAAGAAGGATCTTGGAGGCACCTCATCCACTCATCTACAAGAGGAGGAAACGGGCCCAGAGAAAGGATGAGCTGTCCAGATCCCACAACCAACCCCAAGGCCAGGAAGGACTCTTTACTAGCTCCCTGCCAGCCCAGGGGATGGTTTTTTTTTTTTTTTTTTTTTTTTTTTTTTTTGATACTGGGAATCCCATACCAAAAACCCAGCTGTGCCATTGAGTACATCCCTAGATATCATTATTTTTATTTTGAGTCAAGGTCTCTCTCTCTCTAAATCCGCCTTGAACTGGCAGTCTCTCTGCCTTCCCTGAGTTGCAGGGATTTCAGGCACCATGTCCTGTGAAGTTCTTGATCTACCTCTACCTAGGGCTTCGCGGGGGTGCGTCTTATGTTTTTCCATAGCTGAGTTTTCACAAGTAAGGATGGTGCTTGCCCTCAGACTGGAGCGCCCCGAGAGCAGAGCTGTGTCTCCCTCAGATGGGGGCTCTCTGAGGAGTCAGCGTGCCTCTGCCATTAGACCAGGATTCCCCAGAGCACAGCCTCCGGCAGCACCAGCTCTACCAGCACAGTGGCCACTGGCCGGCTGTCACTCACCTCCTTCTCAGGGTTGGAGCTGATGTGCAGCATGGCCATGGGGCTGTTGGGTGCACTGTTGCTGGCTGAGGTGGACAGCACATGTCCAGCCCGTACTCCGGGGGAGGCGGCTGGTGGGGGCTTCGGGGAGCCCTGGGCGGGGCTGATGTGGGCAGCGAACTTGTTCCCGTAGGTCTCTGACAGGTACTCCCGCACCTTCTGGTGCTGGGACTGCTGTAGGTGGTAGGAGGTGGGATTCTCCAGGTAGGACTGCACCTGGGAGAAGAAGAGGTGCCGGTTCCCATGGGGGTCGGGACCAGGGGCAGGGGGTAAGCGTGGCCAGAGCAGGCCTTACCTTTAGCACCTCCCCGGGCACAGGCGGCGGCGACTGGAAGTGGACGGGGGTGTTGATGGCTGGAGTGGGAGGCCCCCCCAGCTGTTGCTGCTGCTGCTGCTGCTGCATGTAATGCATGACGGCCTGCTGCTGCATGCGCTCCCGCTGCTCCTCCTGCTGCGCCTGCTCCCGCATGAGCTGCATGCGCAGCCCGATGCGCGATGCCATGGTGGCTGCTGGCCCGGGCTCCCTGCAGATGAGGGGAGACAGGTCTATGACGCACTTGTCTTCCTCATGGCCCTGGGGCTCAGGGAGGGGCCAGTGCCAGGGCAAGTGAGACTGTTCCCATTGTACAGGAGGAGAAACTGAGTCCAGAGAGGGGAAGGAATTTGTCCGAGGCCACTGAGCAAGCTGGCCACCAAGCTGAGACATGACGCCAAGTTTCCTGGTTGCTAGATTGGAACTGAAGTTGCTCTCTTCTTCATCTGTTGCAGCTGATTGGCCCCCAACTTGGAGTCAACCTTGACTCCTCTTCCTCCGGTCTGTGTCCTGATCCCGTAAGATCTGGCCTCAGTCACTTCCTCCTCTGTCAACACCTCTGCTACTCTCCCCTGGGCCAGCCTGCGCCACGCCTTCCCTGAGTGGCTTCCTGATGCTGACTCCCTCTTTCCATCCTTCCCTACCGCGTTCTGCTCACAACTCAGTAATTACACGGATCTGGTTAAAACCGAAGGCAGTTCCTTTCTGGTCCTCTGCTCTGCAATCTTCATGGCTCCTACTTTGTTCTGAGTAAAAGGCAAAGTCCTTACCCTGGCCTGAAAGGCTATCTATGATCTGCTGCCCCTGCATATTCCCCTTGGACGTCACCTCCCGCTGTTCTCCGCCTGGTTCCATCTGCTCTGGCCACACCTCCAGCTTCTGCAATCCTCAAACACCCCAGGCATGTTCCCACCTCAGGGCCTTTGCACTTGCTGCCCCCTCTGCCTGAAATGCTCTTTCCACAGATACCATAATGCTTCACTCCTTCACCTCCTCCAAGGCTCAAACGTCACCTAACAGTGATGTTCCCTGACCATCCTATGAAAACTGCAAACTCCCTACCCCAGCCACCCCCCCACGCTCCCCAAGGCCCTTCCCTCTTATTTTTTCTCCATATCAGTTATCGCCATCTTAAATACTATGCATTTTTGCTTACTTATTTCATTCATTGTCTGTCCCTTACTTACTAGGAATGTAAGCCGCCCCGAGGGCAGGCATTTGTCTGTTTTGTTTACTGCAGTACCTTCAGCCTCTAGCCTGGAGCCTGGGACTCAGATGCTAAGTCAATGAATATGATATTTGAACCAGGCACTGGGGACACAAATGTGGTCCCTGAGCTCACAGAGAATATAAAACCCCCTGAGGAAAGGGCCACTTTAGGGCACCAGGTGCAGAAAGTCCCGGAGAATGCTTCCCTGCCCTTAGTACATCAGCCCTGATCTACTGTGGGGCAGATGTGACTGAGGCCCCCAAGCCTAGTCTGGAAGGCAGGAGGATGGGACAGAATGAATCCTGCAGCTGGGCGCACTCTGTCCCTCGCTCACCTGGTGACCCTAGGCGAGTGCCTTCCTCTCACTGAGCCCTCCGCTCCTTGTGCACAAAATTAAAAAGTTGGATGTAGAACACAGTGATCTCCTTTTTTTTCTTTTTTTTTTTTAAACAGGGATTAAATTCAGGGGGTGCTTAACCACTGAGCCACATCCCAGGCTTTTTTTTTTTTTTAATATTTTGTTTTAGTTGTAGTTGGACACAATACCTTTATTTTATTTTGATGTGGTGCTGAGGAATGAACCCAGCACCCCTCACGTGCTAGGTGAGCACTCTATTGCTGAGCCACAACCCCAGCCCCCACACGCTTTTTTGTATTTTATCTAGAGCCAGATTTCACCAAGTTGCTGAGACTGGCTTTGAACTCAAGATCCTCCTGCCTCAGCCTCCCAAGTCGCTGAGATTACAGGTGTGCGCCACCATGCCAGGTGGACCCAGTGATTTCTTTCATTTTTTAAAAATGAATTTGTGTGTGTGTGTGTGTGTGTGTGTGTGTTACTGGGATGCATCCCCAGCCCTCTTTATTTCGAGACAGGGTCTCACTCACATTGGCCTGAAACTTGTGAATCCTCCTACCTTAGCCTCCCAAGTACCTGGGATGACAGGTGTGAACCACCATGCCAGCTCGACCCAGTGATTTCTAAAGTGCCTCTCAGTTGCCATGGGCTGAGGCTCTCTGGGAGGTGCAAGGCCCTTGAGGGTACCCCAGACCCCAGGAGGGTACTGGGAGAAGCTGGAGGGTCTTTATCCTGGGGATTTTGCCAGAGGCAGAATGACCTTGAGGTTGATCAAGGGCTTTCAAATAGGGCAGATGTGGGCTGGAGCCTCAGTTTCCTCATTTGTAAACAGCTTCTAGTTGGGAAGATTGGGGAGAGTATTAAATAAAAATAATGTGTCAGTGCACGACACCTGCCAGGCTGAATGGGTGAGATACAGATCAGCACGAGACTGGCAGGGTGAGCTGGGCTCTGCAGACCAAAGGCCAGAGCTGCGTCCCAAGCTCCTAGGAATGAGCCCGACCTCAGGGAGAGGCAAAGGAAAGCAGCAACATAGACACGGTACCAAGTCAGCATCAGCAGAAAGTTCTGGCAAATACCCAACGAAAATCACTGGATCATGGAAACGATAGTAAGAACTCAGTGTCCAGCCCCTCACCCTCCTTCCTTCTCTTCCCCTTAGGCCATTAATCTATGAAAGGGCCGCCCCAGCCCAGGGGTCCTCCCAGAGGAGGGAGCAGAGCCCCCTTACCCCTCCCCATCCTGAGGCAGCCATACAGCTGCAGTCTCCACCAGGGCTCTCCCCCCCTTCCCTGTGCTCCTACAGAGGGGTGTCCCTGTCCTCGCACCCCCACTGCACACTATGCACACTAGCCCTACAGACCTTCAGGCTCTGAACCCAGCCCAGCGGGCTCCCCACAGCTGCACCCCGCACACCCACACACCCTGGGCTGCCCCTCCCCAGTACAATCTGACTTCAGTTGGCCCTGGGGGTGGAGGCACCGGGCCTGGCCGTGCCAGCCAGCTCTGGGGGTGCTGGGGGAGAACGAGATCCTTGTTTCCCTGACAAAGAGCCGGGTGCCTGGCCCTGCCCAGCTGGAGCAGACTTGCAGTGAGAACTCTGCTGGGCCCTGCTCAGTCTCTCCCTGGCTGGGTTGACCTCAATTCCCCATCTGTAAAATGGACACATGAATCCCTAACCCCTTTCCTCCCCCACCTGCCAGGGATCTGTGTGACCCTCCTGGCGAAGGATGTGAGAGAAGGAAGAACAGTGAGGAGTCCTCATGCCAGAGGTTATGAGCAGCCCTGGACGAAGCTTTCCCCTGCCCCACCTGTCTCTTGGACAATGCTGTCACGCCCCTGGGAGCAGAGTTCCAGCTTCTTCCCTCTCCTGGTTCCCAGCTTGGGTCGCTGTGGGTGTGGTCTGGTTGGGAAGGGACGGGATGCAGGGGCTTCTACGGCAGATGAGTGGTCCAGGGGATACCCCGGGCATGCTAAGCCTGTTTGCTCACTCTCCAAGCTTGGGGGCCACTCACCGCCTTCCCCAGCACCCAGCAGAGCCAGAAAGAGCTAGAGGAGGGACAGGGAAAGTCACTGTGCTCCTGAGCGCCTCCCTCCAGCGGGACCTCCAGGCCTGGCGAGAGTCTACAGGCACATATTCAGGACACCAGGGCCTGGTGGATCTACCACATCCAGATCAGCCCCCACCCCAGGTGGCACTTCCTCCTGAGGGGAGAGGTTTGTCACCCCAGAGAATTCCTGCCCCGCCCCGTGGTGTGGCCACCCTTAAGACCCACCAGTTGCTTCCCACTGCTGCTCGCCCAGGACCTCTCAGCAACTCTGCTTCAGTCCAGTTCTGAGTTCCAGCTTAGCCACAAGTGACCCACGGACTGCCTGCACTGACCGGGTGACACTGGAAAATGGCTGAACCTCTGTGGCCTTACCGTCCTCATCTCTATACATGAAGAAAATGGTAGCACCTGCCTCAAGGGGCCGCTGTGAGGATTCAAGGGGGCCTGGGGTGGGGAACTGGCCCACAGGCCCTCAGGCGTTCTTGGAGGGGGCGGGGTTCTGGGCTTCTGGGGTGGGGGTGCCAGAGCTGGTTTCATCCAGCCTGTGTGGGGGCTTCCCCATCAGCCATTTAAACCTCAGCATGAGCAACCTGGTCAGAGTCTTAGTCCTAAGATAAGTGGGCAGGAAAGGGGTGGGGGAGATGGGGGGGAAAATCACTGGACCCCAGGAAGGAAAGGCAAGGAGAAAGAAGACCCCAAAACAGGAATGTCACAGCCATCAGAAGAAGAGAGCAAAGTTGTAGCACTGAATGGAAAAAAACGAACTGCAGAATAAAAACGACAGCCTGAGCCCAGTTAGGCAGAAAACGGGTGTATGTGTAGAAAAGACTGGAAGGCTCTTCCTACTGGGAGCAACATGCTTACTGAATGCTTGCCACAGGCTGGAGCTGCCCCTGTGCTTTTCAAACATCGACTCATTTATTCCTCACAACAACCCAATGAGGACATTTCTACCACTGTCTCCATTTTTCAGGGAAGAAATTGAAGCACCGAGAGGTGAAGGGACCTGCCCAAAGTTCTCCAGCAGACCGACAGCAGAATGAAGAGGTAGCCAAGGCAGCCTGGCTCGGGGGTCCCAGCCTTTCGTTCCTATTCTGGGCTCCCCAGCACCCTGAATTGTTGAGAGTGCTTGCCTAGGGGGAAGGCCACCCAAAGGGGTGGCAAATGGGAATAGGTTTATACAGTTTCTCTTTCCAGGTAGGAAGCTCTTAACTTCCAATGTGCGCATGCGTGACTTGGGTGAGTCTTAATAAAGTGGGAAAGGAGACAGGAACAGCTTCTGGGGGGTCTGCGTGGGGTCCAACTGCTACCAATCATGTCTGAAGGGACATCTCAGACAAGGGGTACCCCCAGCTCACCCTGTCCGGCCCAAGCCCTACTCTGCGCAGTGCAATGGTTGTTCAGGCCAGCCAGGGAAGCCGGGGGAGGGCACTGGAGTAGCCATCAAAGGCAGGGATCAGGTCTGGCAACCCCGTGCCAGCTGGGGCGGCAAGGCCAGGACACGGGGCCCAGCTGGGTTTCCACTGCAGCCCCAGATGTGAACCTCAGGGTTCAGAGGGGCACAGTCTTCATGCAGTGCCTCTCAAACTGCTTTTTAGCTGAGTCAACATCCCCTTGTTTGCTTGTGGGGCCTAAACTACTGGGGGATTTTTCTGTTTTCCACGTGATCCTTTAAAAATTGGAGCGGGAAGCTGAAGCCCATAGGCCCCCGTGACCCAGAGAGTCCACTCTTACTTCTATGCCTGCCAGAAAAGCACTCATGTGTTCACCAAAGGACATCTGCAGCACCGTGGATGGGAGCCCAAGCTAGAATCCACCCAAAGAGTCATTAAAGAAAAAGGGATCAAGAAGAGTGGCACAGGGACACAGCAGAATGCTGCTCGGCAATGAGAGCGAACCACTGTTGTCACACACAACACCGAAGGCTCTCACAGACACTGTGTCGCAACAGAAGCCAGACACAAAAATGCTCACAGCACGATCAGTGCGTGTAAGGTTCAAAAACAGCCAAAATGCATCTCCTGTGTTAGAAGTCAGGATCCTCAGTTGGCCTTGGGGGAGTGCCTGGGAGAGAGGACCAGGTGGGCTTGGTGGGTGGGGGGACTCCGAATGTTCTGTAATTGGTGGCAGGTGTTGGTGATATTTGGCCAGCAGCTCAGTTGCAGTTTGTTTCATTTTTAAAAGTCACATAAGAGTGAAGGCAGACCTTACAGAGTTTAAGAGTGAAGCAGATTACTTTCTACCACACACAAATGTGTCCAGGACTTTACAATGCCTTTGGTACCAGGCACCTCCAACAGATGGCTAGTATGTACCTCACTGGCAATTTGTATGTATTTGCTAGCCTGAGACAGTGATCCTAAATGCACAAAAGGCTTTTATGCATACAGATGCACTTCACATTATATAGAGAAAAAAATTTTAAATCCCCATGTCCAGCAATAGGTAGTAAAATAAATTACGTTGGGTCTCTCCTGATGGTTGTTATGCTTACAAATAAACACCATGGGGATATATCAAGTGACAAAAAGTAGCATGCAAAATTTTATAAAAAGTCTGCTCATCACTGTAAAAATGAGAAGAACCTCTTGGGAGAAAATATACAAAATTATTTCTGACTTCCTTGGATGATGCAATTAGGAAGAGTGTTTGTGTGTGTTTTAATCTTTTGGAAGAGTGAACACGTGTGTCGTTTTTTGCAAACAGCTTATGCTAATGAAGTTCTCATTATGTGCCAGGTTCTGATTGAAGCACCATATTTAATTTTGACATTCCTTTGCAATATGAGTTTCATTATTGTCCCCGGTTCACAGATGAGGAAACACAAGTGCAAGAGGCTGTTGCTCCAGGCCCCTGAGCTGATGCGTGGAGAAGCTGGTCCTGCAGTCTGGCTCCCCGCCCTCACCCTGAGCTAGGAGTTTGGCTTCCCTCCTGTGATGTGGCTGAAGGTTGCACATATTGTTTTAGGGATTCCCTCTGAAGAAGTCCCCAGCCACCAGAAGTTTTCAGTGGCTGATCTCTTCTATCTAGCCCCAGGGCCAGAGGGTGTCCAGGATGATGGAACTATCTGGAACCCTCAACCACAGAAGAAAAAACTACCCTTCCTCAAAGGGTAGAGATGATTTCCTGTATTCCCAGAAAAGCATGTCTGACGGATGAAACAACAAAGCGTGTGATCCCAGCGGCGGGGACGCCTGTTAGGTTCTGTGCCTTTGTGGTCGGAAGAAGTTTCCTTCTCATTGAGTCTGTTCCAAATTTCCCACTGTGCAGGAGCTGCAGTCAGTTCCAGGGGAATTCACTGACCACCAAGGGAGGCCTCCTGAATAGTCCCCAGGTGGAAAGGACCCCATGACCTCCTGGGAGCCTCTCAGCCTTGGGAAGGAAAGAGGGGGGGAAGATTCTAGGTTCAGGGTTGGTCCTGTTTTTTTCTGAGCTCCCTCTGGCAGAGGAGGTCGTAGGAAGGCCTGGTGAACTGCAGGAAACAGAATAAGAATAACCCCCATACCTTAGGCAAGGCCATTCCAAGTCCCAGAGGGAGTCATGGGTCCCCAGGGGGTCTGGGGGCCATTGGCTTGGCCCCAGTCCAAACAGAGCTGGGGTGGGGAGGTCTCCTATGACTCCCAGGGGCCCTCAGTCCTGCCCATAAGATTCCATGGGAAGGGCAGAGGACTTGGGATCAAAACATTTGGGTTCACATGGCATGGCCTCTGTCTCCCCACTGGTCCACAGGGCTTGACAGCTGGGTCCACCTCTCTCACAAGACGGTGGTACCCTGCATGGGGATCCTGGGTATGGGACCCGTTGCAAGGGTGAAAGTGTGGGCAGAGAAACGTGTCTTCGGTATCATTGCTGTTCACTGTCACTCTACCCAGGCCCACTGGGAATGTCTGTGTACAAGTCCCTGCTTTCTGCCCCTTTTAAGTTCCTTTCGGAATAGACCCCATCCATCTGCCCAGGTAGCCACACAGCCATCTGAGGGCCCCAGGCAGTGATCTCTACCTCTCTTCACTGGACAGGGGCAGAAAGGCTTCGCCCAAAGCCATGGGTGTTTATAGACCGTGCAGCAGTGGACCTGAGAAAACGTGAAGAACTCTATTCAGCTTTCTGGATTCTAAAGGCATATTGAGTAGGCAGGCTACCTAGCACAGTGCCTAGCACATTGGAGACCCTGAATAATACAAGTTATTATGTTATCTGGCCCATGGCTCCCTAGAGGTTATGAAGGGTGGCCGTGGGGCCCTCTGGCTACTTCCAATATTGAAAAACAGCAACCTGACTTCCTGGGGTTAAGTGTGCACTGTTTGATTTGGAAGGTTCTTGTACAGGAAGCAGAAATGAGGTCAGTGGTACATGCTTTCAACATTTTTAATTCATTGTTTTGGTCTTTTTCTGTTTTGCTGAGGTACACATGATCTCAGCAAAATGCACAGATTCGAGGAGTGTGTTGGCGGCCTTTTAACAGGTGTGTACCCCTGTGCCACCACCTAGTGGAGCCAGACAGCAGCCCCAGCACCCCAGAAGGCTGCCCCCAGGACCCCACCCAGAGGGCAGTTGTAGTCCGACCTCCAGCACGGTGGCTGAGTGTCACTGATCTCCAACAGCATGTAGAGGCTGGGATGGGCTTCTGTATCTTTCATGCAAAAGAATCACTCTGCCAAGTAGAAACACTTGGCACTGGTTGATGCAACTCCTATTTGTAATGAATAAAGATCAGAAAATAGTGAGTTACACGAGGAAGCCAAGGCTCCAGAAGGAGGCCTGCAAGTCACACCCCTGTGCAGCAGAGCAACCCTGGGACCGGGACACACTCTGCTGGGAGGCAGGAGCTGCAGGCTGGGGCGGGTGCAGTCTGAGGCTTGTTTTTAAACCTCTGAGCCCCCAGCAGGACTGGGGAGGAGGGAAAGGAAGGGGAGGGGAGGAAGGGCAGCAGCTTAGTGGCCTCCAGTTCCCACAGCCCAGGCCCATCAACCCCAAGTCCCAGCTCACATCCCACAGGAAAGGGTGGGAGCCGGCGCCTCGGCCTGACCAGCCTGTCTGCCTGGGGCAAGGCGGGACCACTGTGCAGCTCACAGGGCAGCTTCAAAGGCCTTTCCAGACCAGAAAGGCGCCCATCCTATACCATAGGGACGGTGCATGAGGCCTGTCACGAGTGGCAGACCAGGGAGGTGAGGGTGGGGAGACATGTAGGTGGAAGGTGGAGGGGCTGGAAAGGTCCTGGGGTGCTCCACCCAGGTGACATGACATGCCTGGATCCAGCCAAGACCCCCTGCATGCCCTTTGTCTCTGCCTCTTGCTGGTCCGTTGTCTCCCTATCTCTCTTTCTCCTTCTCACACACACAAGCTGCTGAGTCCCTCACCACCCTTTTCCCATGTTGGAGTGGGGCCAGGAGACTGGAACCCCCCTTTTCCTTGCCCCCTGTACCCTACTCCTGTAGAGTCCACTCCAGTGTCCTGCCCGTGTCTACTCCGCTTTGTTCTCTAGTTGTTTACTGGCCACTTATTAAGCTCCCCAGGTACCAGGAAGCTTCCAGAAAAATTACCTCTCTTCTTTGGAACATCCACCCCTCTCCCCCATTAGGGCAGACACAGGACCATTGGCCATGCTCGACCAATAGCCCAGCAAACGCTCACTCATCCCAGGTCACTAGTTCAGCAAGCACGCCCTGTGTCCCTACCAGGCCCATGTTAGACCTCATGCAACCCCACAGACACTTCAAATGGCAGAGGGGAAACTGAGACCCAGAAAGGTTCAATGTCATGTTCAAGGTCACACCTCAAAAACAGTGAAATGGGGATTTGAGCCCAGGTCTCTCGTGGGTGTGTGACCACCACTGGCTCTAGCAGAGAGGAAGCCAGGGACACAGGAAAGACCCTCATGCAGATAGGTTACTGTGTCCTGCACTCCAAGCCCTGCCCCACTCCCATGTCATGCCACCCTCAGTGAACCCTACAGAAGGTCCCCAGAGAAGCCCGAGGACCCCTCAGACCTTCCCAATGCCCCAGGACGTGGGACATCCCCAGCTGCAGACACTCTTTTCTGCTAAATTGCCCAAGGATCCATGTGCAGGAGCCCTGGGAACCATATATCTGAATTTCACGGAGGCAGTTAACGTGGGCCGTGAGAGGGTTGATGGGGGGGTTCTATCAAGGTAGGACAGAAATCTGATGACCTGGATCAGAGACCTGGCACTGGACCACTGTGCAGTGAGCATGGAGGGAGAGGGTCCAGCCCACAGATGGCTCCTTAGACAGGAAAGGGGAAGGGGAAGGTCACAGAGGCTGCAGCTGTGGGTACCCCTCCCCCACTAAGCCTGCCCCCTTCCCCAGCAAGCAAAGGGCCCTACGTTTCCATGGATGATAGGTAGGTTAGCCCGTGTGGTCCCTGAGGCCCCAGTAGAACAGAGTTCCAATCTGGCTTTGCCTCTTCCCAGAGATGTGACCAGGGCAGGTGCTTGAACACCCAGAACCTCAGTTTCCCCTCTGTACAACAGATGGCAGCCAACCCACCTTTCTCCGAGTAGGAGGGGAGGTAAAAGGAGCGGAAGCTCTGATACACCTGGCCTGGAGGGGGTAGTCTGCCGGTGTTAGCTCCCTGCCTGGTGGCCCCTGTCCTCCCTGCTGGAGTTCCGATGGCAGAGGCCTTACTGCTCAAAGCTTGATCTGCAGGGCATCGCAGCCCCCAGCGCTGGTTGGAATGCAGTCTCCCAGCCCCAGCCCGGGCAGACAGAGTCAGAAGACAAATCACCCAGGAGACTCTCGGGCACCATCAAGAAACTACTTATTGTCTGCTGGGGACTTGGTTTCAAGCATGAAATTGGGTGATATGTGGAGGAGACAGCAGCGAAGTGGTGGCCCCAGGAGGAGAGAGATACAGGACAGACGGGGTACCCTGAACCTCACAGTGAACTTGAGCAAAGAGCCCCACCTCTCGGGCCCCAGAAGAGCTAAGTGGAGACCGTAGTGCAAGGCTCCAGGCTGGCTCTGTGCTCGGTGGCCTCACTGGGCACTGGGCTGTGGCCTGCCAGGTGGAGGAAGCAGTTGATGTCTATGGGGAACAGTTTAAAAGTCGGGGTGGCTACCACTGGAAAAGCCACCCGACCGCCATGTGAGACACACCCATTCACACACCGCCTCTTGCACGTAGAGATGCTCCCTGTCACGTGCACACCTTCCTAGGGCTTGCCTCCCAAAGAGCAACTCCCACGGAGGGCTGACAACCTCAAGGACAGCGTGTGTCTGGGCACACCAGAGGCTCAGGGACGGTGAAGTCCCTGCGGCAGGCCTAGAGCCCACTGTTTCCTCCATCCTGATCTGCCCTTCCCTCCCACCTGCCTACACCCCAACTCCATCCAAGCAATGAGAAGTCCAAGGCCCACTCACATGAGGTTGGCAAGGATCTGAATTTTAATTGGTCACCTGCCTGATGACCCTCCTTCCCAGTACACAGACATACACCGTACCATATCGCTGGGGTACAAACGGCCATGTGGTGCTTTGATTCTAGGGTCCCCTGCAACATGGCCACACACAGCAGAGGCTGCACCCAACTCTCAAGAACACTCACACAGAAAAATGGCAAAGCTCACCTTGTCCCCAACCACACAACTGCAAGAGAGGCAGGGACCCTTGTCCACTCTGCCTAGGGACAAGTGACAGCTCTTATCTCCAGCTCAGAAACACACACCCACAGGCCTCTGTCACTCTGTCACTGCTGTAGGTTGTACTGTTAGGGCCCCCAGGTTCACATGGGTGCCAAAGAAACCCTAACATGTGAGGCCAGAACCCCAGGCAGGTCTAGTGTGCCCAAGAGTGAGCCACTAACCAGGGGATCGACTGGGGCTGTTGGAGGGCATATGATTTCACAGGTTCTGGAAAGGCCCTTGGGCCCCAAAGTATCTCCCCTGAGGGTCCGGAAATCCCTCCTAACCCTCTGAGGTTTGCTGCCGGGAGCCCCTGAAGCTCTCATAGCTCACACCCTGGGAGAAGCAGCTGACAGCTGGCCGGAGGGTGGCCCAAGATGGGCAGGGGTAGGAGTGGTGCCAGTCAAAGGCCAGTGCTCAGAGGCAGGATGTCATCTGCCAGGGCTGCCCTGCCTGCCAGCTCTTGCCAGGAGGGGGCACCCTGCCCCCCAAAGCTTGCCCAGGGCTGCTCCCCGAGAAGCCAGCACCCCCTGGCCAAGGAGGAGGGTCTGACGAGGGGATATTTCATCACCTTCTCCACATACATGTCAGGGAAAGAAAGAGTCCCATCCCAACTGTCCCCGAAGGAAGGCGAATGCAGAGATCAGAGGGGGTGGGAGCACTGAGAAAGGGGAGGCAGAGGGACAGGAGGGGAATTAACCAGGTTCCAAAATAGCACAGTTGGTTCTGCCTCACTTCACCCGGCACGGTGTCTGGCAGCTTCTGCTTTCGATGTGACTCATGCCTGGTGGGGGCAGGTCCGGGCGGCCAGCGCAGGCCGAGGCACCGGACGACCACAGGCAGTTACCCAGAACTGCCCGCCACGGAGCTGCTCTCCCCCACTGGGAACCCCTGCCTTGCCTGCCAGGAGATCTGAGAGCGGTCAACAGTGGCACCATGTCCACAGGCTGCTGGGCCAGGGTGCCGTCCGTGGCCTAGCACACCCAGCTCCGGCGAGGCTGGCCCCCCAGGCCCAGAGCTCTGCTTGTCTCCTACCCCGCTGGGGACACTCGGCTGGCTTTTCCACCCCTCCAGCCAGAGAAGCCTGAGGACATCTGCCCTGAAAATCGCCCTGCCCCCCCAGAACTGACTTCCTAGAGCAACATTCCAATGATCCATCCCGGCCAACCACTTGCCACCGTCTCCTCGGGGCACACACAGGTACGACAGGAACATTAAGGTCTTTCCCCCAAATTCCCACTGAGCCATCCTTGAGCCCCACCCCTTTTTTTTGTCCTTAAATACTACAAGAAACCTTTGCCCTTACCAGGACAGACAGAAGAGAGGAGGGTTGAAGTGTGTGCGCTGGGTGTGGGCAGAGCATCAGGAACTCTGCTCTCCCCCTATAATTATCTTTATCTCCATGCCCTCTGCCTCCCCAGCTCCAAGGCTCAGAGCTGCTCTACTTTCCCCCACAGCGGTGAAGCTCGGGCGGCAGGTGCCTCAGACCTCCTTCCTGGATCCAGATGCCTAAGTTTAAACCTGAGACAAGAATGGACAGCCTCCACTTTCAGTCCCTCCTGCCATCACACCACACCCCAGCCTGGAAGAAGTGCAGCCACTTTTCTATGCAAGTGGGGTACAGAAATGCAAAGGGTGGCATCTGGCCCTGGCATCTGGCTTGGAGTGGACGCTGCTAGTAAGCTGGAGGGAATGTCAGAAGTGATGAGGTTGGTCAGAACAGGTACCCACACTCCTGCCCTGGCACACACACCCTGCCCAAACCTGGTAATGGTAGTAGAAACGTCAAGGGGAAGGGCTGCAGGTGGCAGCTGGAGAGACAAGTCAAAAACTGGGACCCAGCATGCCTGCCCCTGGCCCAGTGCAGTTTCCAGTGGGAGTGTGCAGCCAGGCCAGCCAGGCCCAGCCCTGGCTCTGTTCCCCCCCCCCCCACAGGGGCCCTACCTACACCACTTCCCTCTTTTTTAACTCTTGCTGTTCCCTCAGCCCCATAAGGTGGGAGACCTGTGTTGGGAGGCTGCAAGGTCTGCGTGGAAGCAGGTGCAGCCAGAGGGAGGAGGCTGCTCTCCAGGAAGCAGGCATTGGCAGAGCTTCCGCTGGGGACAAACAGGGGTGCCTTAGCCTAAGATGACCCCCAGTACTCCATGAACTACTCTAGTTCTGATGGAGACACACAGCAAGGGCACCAGAAGGCTCAGCTCCCGGCTGTCAAGTGGGCAGCCGCGTGGCAATCATGGGGCCGGGGAAGAGACGGGGCAGTGAGAGAAAGGAAAGGAAGTCAGAAAACCGCTGCAATCACGGTCTCAGAATGCTGGAATTGGAGGGGATTGACAGCTCCAGGCCCTGTGCACTCGGCACATGGGCGCCTCCTAAGACAGGAGGGAGCACTGAGGCGCTACTGGCCTGGGCTGGGCCTGGAAGTGCAACCAGTGAAGGGCGAGCTGGGAGAACCACATTCACACATGGAGGAAGGTCCTAATAGTTTCCTCTTTTTTTTTTTTTTTTTTTGTACCGGGGGATTGAATTCAGGACACTCAACCACTGAGCCATATCCCCAGCCCTATTTTGTATTTTATTTAGAGTCAGGGTCTCACTGAGTTGCTTAGCACCTCACTTTTGGGAGGGTGGCTTTGAACCCGCACTCCTCCTCCCTCGGCCTCCTGAGCCACTGGGATTACAGGGATGGGCCATGGTTCTCAGCTAGCTTCCTCTTTTTGTCCAAGGCACCTAATAGATTCTCTTTATCTGTTGAACACATAATTGCAAGGCCTGGGCTTGCTGAGGACAGCAGAAGCCATCAGCCACCCCACATATGCACATCCCCTGGGCACTCACTGTCCAAAGGCTGCCCACCACAGTACTTCTACCTGCCAGGGCTGATGGAATAGCACCCTGCCCTCCCCCTGGGTCCCCCAGGCAAAGATGCCAGTCCCTCTGCTAGGGAACTCTAAAGCATGTCCCATGAAGCCCCCAGGGAGAATTCTTGTGGGCCAAGGGTACCCACAGCAGTCACCTGCTCCTTAATGTGCAGTTCAACAGTCCCTCCTCTGCCCTGTTTCACAGATTCTGCTCTTGCAGGTGCTCCCTGGGGGAACCCCCAAATAAACTATTTGCACTCACATCCTTGTGTTGCCCACGGGCGACTGGGCGGGCAATGCTGACCTGAAGTTGAGCACCTAACACTAACAGCTTAGAGAATGGCCCATAAAAGGGACAGGGGGAAAGGGATTTGGCCCACCTGTGGGGAAGCTGAGAGGCAGCATGGGAGCATTCATGGGGAGATGGTGGAGGGGCTGGATGCAGGGACCAAATGTGCACCTAGAACTTTCCTACCTGTGGGGAGGTAAGACTGCCCTCAGAAGCCAAATTGGGGAGGTGGAGAGAAGAAATAGGACTCTCCAGGGCGGCAAGTGGTATGGAAAAGAAATCAAATGCTAACGGGATCAGGAGCCCCGCCTTGCCCTCCACCCGCAGGCTGCTTCTGAGCAGAGCTAGGGAACTCCAGCATTCCCCACTCATTCACACACCTGTGGTGCTTCACCTCAGAAGTAGTCACTAGGGACATCGATGGAGGTCCTCTGACTCAACACTAAGAGTGTATATTTTGAAGGTTAGAGCTGAATCTCCGATCTGTCACTTATAAAAGTATGACTTTCAACAACGTACTTAAATTCATAGGATCTCAGTATCCTCATGTGTAAAATGAGAACAATGGCCATCCTGGAGAGTTTCTATATGACTAAATGTAAATTATCTAATTCAGTGCCTGGCACAGGGTGGGTGGTCAATAAATATTTGAGGATATAAAATAATGGATAGATGAATGGGTGGGCTGGATACAATGGATGGATGGATGGTTGTATATAATGGATGGATGGATAATGGATGGACAAATAGCTGAATGTTTGAAAGGAGAAGGGAGGGACACGTTTGTTGTCTGTATGTTCCCATCTGGCTCAATATTCCTTTCCACTAAATTTACAAGCAAAACAACGAGATCTCACTACTTCCTAATTCATCTGTTATGGAAACTTATATTTTCATTTATCAGGATGACAAACGTAAAACAAGATCCTTCTAATGAGCCTTAGTCACACTACTGGGGGGAGGGTCATTCCCTGAAAAATATACAGGGCTATGCTAGAATGAGGGGATCCTCCTGGCCCTGCCGCCATCACACCCGTCCCCAACACTCGGTCATGTCATGTCAGACTCCTCTCCCCTCCAGATCAGCTCCACCCAATCTCCTACTTCAGAGAAGGTGGGTTGGGATCCAGGACAGGAAGGGGCAGCCAGATGAAAGCAGGACAGGGAGAGCAGGCCACGCCAGCAAGGAGAGGCTATTTGGGGTAGAAGTGAGTATTTGGGGTGGGAGCAAGCCTCGGATGGAAGAAGAAGAAGAGTAGAGAAAATGATGTATTGTCCTGGGAGAAGTGGAGAACAAATAGCCCTGAAGACCAAGAAACAAAATGAGCAACAAGGAGAGGCCATCCCCTGCTTTATCACCCCATAGCTCCTCACCGCTCTCCAGATACAGGCCATGCTCCTGAGGGGGGGGTGTGGGCCTTTCAGATGACCAGGACTCTCGCCCCCCAGCAGCCTTGGGCACAGCCAAGGGGACCCTCTCACTCACACCCAACCCAACCTGGCTCTCCAGCCTCCTCCTCTCTGGAGGTGCTGCTCTGGGACCTCCCCCCAACAAGCAGCTCCCCTGACTTTGCCCTCCTCTGATCCCCATTTGAGAACAATTACTTCCTGTGCTCCAAGCCAGCCTCTGTGCCTGGCACAGGAATACAGTCCCCTTCCGGCTTCTATCTTCCCTGTCTCTCCCTGTGGCCCAGCCCCAGCCTTTCACAATCCTGTGGTCTCTGCAGAATGCTCTGTCCCTTTGCTAAGAGGGCTCAGGTGGTGCTGAAGGAGGGAGCCAGACCTTAGGCCTAGGATGGACAGGACAGCAAGGAGGGTAGGCTGTCGACGAGGAGCCCTTCCACTTCCATGGGCCCTAGAGAATCAGAGCCGATGGAGTGGGTCAAGCCTGGAAGGTGGAAAATCAGGGCAAACCCCATCAGAGTCATGTCTGGGCACTCTCACCTTGGCACAGAGGGACAAGGTCCTGGGCAGTAGGCAAAGGTGGGATCCTTGCAGCGGGTAGCTGGGCTGCCCCCTGGCAGACTCATAGCCCAGATACCCCTTCAGGCTGAGCAGGAGGAGCAGCTCAGGCCAAACTCTCAGAGCAGAAGCATCAGGAGCCTCACACTCCTGCCTGGGGGCGCGGGGCTTCCTGACCAACCTGGGGAGCTTAGGCAAGGGGTCCAGCCCCAGTTCTGACCACACCTCTACCATATTCCTTTCCAGAAGGCACAGAGGATATACAGTGTGGATAGAGTGGGGAAACCGAGGCACAGAAGCTGCCCTCCTGCTTTGGAGATCTGCCCTGCCTGCCCAGTCGCCAGTACCCTCCTTGATCATGAATTACCTCACCTACCCAAGCACCTGGAGACTTCAGACCCTTCCATTCCCGGGTACACAGACTTCCCAGAAGGAAGCCTGACTTGCTTCCCCAGTTGGGCTGTGGAAAGAAGGAGCCTGCCTGCCTTCCCGGGAGCATGGCCTACAGGCTGAAGGGGCAGCAGGATGGGGCTCAGAGCCCCGCACCAGCTCCAGGCAGCCTGGGTCCCACGCAGCGTCTCTGCTAGCTGCAAGGCCCAGGCAAGTTCCTAAAGCCCTTGATACTTCAGCGTCTCCCTCTGTGAATGAGGCTGTCTCCCTGCTCTTATCTCTCAGGCTGGTGCTTTCTCAACTATCCGAGTGGTCCTGGCCCCTCACCCAGGACACGCCCCCCAGTCACCAGTCTCCTTCCTTCCTTTCTCTTCACCAGGGGCTCAAGGGCTCAGTCCCTGGCAGGGGTTGTTGAGGAGTTGTCGGAGCCACTGCTGTTGATAGAGCTGGTGCCAGGCCTGCGGCGGGCACAGGGCCCAGGCACACAATGGGGCTGTGTGTGCACCCAGTGTTACCCTGGAGCAGGGCTGGGCAGGCTGGCATCTGGGGTCAGGCCAAGAATTCATTTCCCTGGAGAGAGCCTCCCACCCCCTCCCAGGCAGCACAGCCAGGCCCGGGGTGGGCAAGCACTACCCACTCCTCTGAGCCTGAGGAGGGGACAGGAGCTTCCCTGGTGGCAACCACTGGGGAATGGGGACTCCTGAGTCTAGTGGCTGATGCTGCTCACGAGAGGCATTTTGGATTCATTACATAACCTGGGGTCGCAGCCTCGCAGGTGACCAGAGGGAGGGTGCAGAGGGCAGGGGCAGGAAAAGATGCAAAAGAGTCTGGCTGAGATGCACCCCCCACCCCTGAAGAAAGGGCTTCCCTCCTCTCTGTCTCTCTCCCCAGCTTGCCAGGCCCTGGGCTCAGCACAGGTTTTCTGAGGCACCCAGGACTTCTGGCCAGCGGGCCTGCACCAGGGCCTGGGTGCCCCAGGAGGGTTCTGGCTCACTCCCCAGGGGAATGAGTCACTAGACGGCTGCAGCCAGGACGGCGGGCTGCAGGTGGAGCTGTCCTCACCCCTCCCTGGCAGGTTTTCTCAAGCTGGAAAACCACGGGGCTGGTGTCTGGTGCTGAGCACAGCGTCCCAGCCTGGCCTCAGCAAGCCACTTCCATTGGGGCAGAGATTGCCAGGTCTCGGGATCTGGGGGGCTTGATGCTGACTCCTGTGGCTGCAGATGGGGTCAGCCCACCCCACTGAAATGCCCTAGGTGGGCGTCCAACTCCAGGTAAAGGCAGCTCCTCATCCCGAGTGAGAAGTAGGTCTAAGGCAAGGGGGAGGGAAGGACAGGGCACCTGTGGCAGCCGGGGAATGGAAGAGCAGAGCCATCTCATACCTGGGGCGGTGGCCCAGACAGGGAAGGCCCCCTTGCTGAAATTACTTTCCATTCTCCTCGGAGCTCGGGGAAGCACCTGGCAACAGGAGCTGACTGTCCTTGCTCTCTTGCTGGCTTGATGACATTTCACACACTCCCTCACACCCAGTCATAACGATACAAATGTGTGTCCCTACAGGCTGTTGCCCATGCTCCCCGAAGGCCACACGTAAGATTCATAGTGGTGACTTCAGGTCAGTGGACACAGTTGAATGACCACCCACCCCCTGACACCCAAAAACCCCAACTCCCCACAGGATGGGCCACACCCCCATCCTGTGGGTGCCGGACAGTGGGATCTCAGAACGCCCTGGCTCTGAGGGCTCCTGCCTCGTCAGAGGAGAAGAGGACCAGTCAGGCCAGGACCGTGTCTACCTTCACCCTGAGAACTGCCCTGTGCCCTGAGATCAGAGGCTGCGGGAGCTGGCAGGAGCCTTCGGAAGCTCATGTCACAGATGATCAAGCTGAGACTCAGATTGGGGAAGTGTTGTTGTTCAGAGTTGTGACCAAGGCTGAGTTTTGAACGAGCTTCAGGCTAGTCCAAGAAAGCAAGAAAAGGAGGAGGGAGGGGTGCAGAGGGAAGAGGAGGTAGGCGGGGAACTGCCACTCAGAGGTACTGCTTTCCAGGGATGCTAGGCTGGTGTCACCTCATCCTTTTATCTTTCCCTTTTCTTTTGCAGTACTGGAGATTGAACCCAGGGTGTGCTACCACTGAGCTACAGCTACATTCCCCGATTTTTTTTTTTTTTTTTAGACGGGGTCTTGATAAGTGGTCCAGACTGGCTCTCGAACTAGAGATCCTCCTGCCTCAGCCTCCCACGGTTGGGGTTATGCCACCACTCCTGGCTCCATTTCATTCATTAACTTTAAATAATTCTTGGGTACCAACCACATGCTGGATGTGGCTGTATTACCCCTCCTCGTGGAAGTCCTGGCTTCTGGGACCAACTGTTATCTTCAGGGCAGCCTAGTCCCAAGGGTGCAGGGAAGCAAGGGGCCACACTCAAAGCTTTACCCCAGAGCAGCTCCCACACCCCAAGGGGGCCTGGCATTCTGAGTACCCAGTGCTCACACAGGATCCAGTCAAGTGCAGGGGGAGGACACAGAACAAAATCGCAGAGAGACTGGGAAGTTACCCACCAGAATCCCAGACGGACTCCAGCAACAGAACCTTGTTCTCAAAATGTACTGGGAGCCTTGACACGTAAAACATGAGAATGAAGCCGCTCAACAGAGGGCCAGACCACCTAGACCCCTGGTGGCACCTCTCCCTGTCCCAGTCGGCCATCAAGTCACCTCCTGGGGTTCTGAGGGAGAGTCTGAAGATCACAGTTTTCTCTGGTTTCCTGGCATTACCGAGGCCCAGAGGAAGCAGGGGTGGTGCACAGCTTGCATAGCTGAGTTAGCACAGGGCCACAGCCTGGCCCTCCAAACTTCCGGGCCAAGCTATTCTTTTTTTTTTTTTTTTTGGTATCGGAGATTGAACTCAGGGACACTCAACCATTAAGCCACATCCCCAGCCCTATTTTGTATTTTATTTAGAGACAGGGTCTCACTGAGTTGCTTAGGGCCTCATGGTTGCTGAGGCAGGCTTTGAACTCTCGATTCTCCTGTCTCAGCCTCTGGAGCCACTGGGATTACAGGTGTGTACCACCACGCCCGGCTTGAGCCAAGCTATTCTTGATAACTCCCAAGGCAATGGCACCCAGCTCACATGTGGGAAAGGGACACAGCAAGAGGTCTCTGCCCCCAAAATCTCACAGGTTCAGGTCTAGTATACACCCTGCCCATGGCCTAAGGGCTGTAATCTCTGTCTTGCACCTAAAGAAGCAAGCAGGCCAGGGGAAGCCTCTAGGGTGAGCACCTTTGGCTCAGGCTCTCCAGCTGGATGGCACCCCATCCCCAACCCAGGACCTGGACCTGGAGCTGAAGTCCGAGCTCATGAGGGAGCCGTCAACACCCGAGCAGAGCACGAACAGGGTACCTCTTGCCTGCTGGGCTTCAAGTTGTGGCAGGTGCAAGAAGTCCAAGACTCTGCCCCACTCTCCTCCAGTCCCCAGAAATGCCCAAAGGGGTCGCCCTGCCACCCCATCCCCTTTGGTACTGGCTGCACCAGATGTTGGTGACACTTAGAAACAGAGCTAAAAATAGACTCTATAATGAGTCAGTGCTAAGAATAACGTGGGCACACAGCCTTCCGGGAGAGGACAGTTCCTGCCAGGGAAGCATCAACTCCTCCCCACCAAGCCTGGCATCTCCTGTCTTTCACTGGGAGCCCCCCTCCCCACAGCCGCAGGCAGCAGAGGGTCTGGAACAGTCCTACCCCGATGGCTGTGGAACAGTCAGAAGTACTCCTGGTACAGCCAGTGGCCAGCACCCCTCTATGCGGAGTGGGAGCACCCAAGGAGTGGGCAGAAGCTGGCGACCACCTGCTCTCAGCAGAGAGACATGAGTTTCCTCCCAATTCTTTTTTTTTTAAGAGAGAGAGTGAGAGAGGAGAGAGAGAGAGAGAATTTTTAATATTTATTTTTTAGTTTTTGGTGGACACAACATCTTTTGTGTGTATGTGGTGCTGAGGATCAAACCCGGGCCGCACGCATGCCAGGCGAGCGCGCTACCGCTTGAGCCACATCCACAGCCCTCCTCCCAACTCTTAATACCAGCTCTCAACAGGGAACAAGCTCACCAGCACGCCTCACGTCTCACATGTGAAACAGATCCCCAGAGATAGGCTGACTGGGCCACTCCCAAGGTGATCAGGACAAGAGAGACCAGAGAGGGGCAGCAATACATGAAGGGAAAACGTCAAACGTGGGAGTGAATCAGACATAGGAGTCTTAACACACGCGATCCCATGGCCAGGGGCCTCTTTCATTTTTGCATGTCCTCACAGTCCCCAGAAATTATCAGAATTGTTAGACTGATGGACACTTGTCCGTGGATGGAAAATTTAATAGAGTATGTTCACGTATGGTGTTGGAGCCAGACTGCCCATGGCTAGTGCAAACGCACATCATGATGAGCTTTTTTATACAAGTGAGGAGACAGGCCCAGAAGACAGAGGTGATTAGCCCTCTGCTGCCCCGATGAAGGCTTAGTGCCTGCATCAGCCTAGAAGTGTCTTCCAGGGGCCACACACTGGGCATAGCTCCACCTCTCAGCTGTGAGGGAGGAAACAAGAGGGAGGGGGCTAGAAAGAAGACACTGAACCCTCAGGAAGGACCCCACCACTGAGCTGTATCCCAGACTTCATTTTGCTTTTTAAAAATAGTTGTACATGCTTATGGGGTAGAAAGAGATGTTATAATATATGCATACCATGTCATTAACGTTGGATACAAGCTAATTAACATATCCAGCATATCCTCAAGTGCTTATCATTGTTGATGGTTAGAACATTTGAAATTTATTTTTAGCAATTATGAGATGTACAACGCACTACTTATTACATTCACTATGCTGTGCAATATAGCTCCAAAGAAAAAGGAACTGCTTCTTCTAATTGAGGGCTTTGTATGCTTTGATCATCGTCTCCCCATGCCTCCCACCCCTATTTTCCACTTTTTGTTTTGATTTGGTGATTCCCACCCTCCTATACCTATTTGACCACAAAACCCTTCCATGGAAAATTCTTAGGAAACTCTGGAGTAGATTTAGGGTCACTAATTCAAATGCCTGCAGGGGTCAACAGGAGATAGGACAGCTTGAAACAGGCCCAAACAAAGAGCATCAGGACCTGCAGTGAACTGCAAGTCCTGGAAATTCCCAGCAGCCCTGGGGGGTTCGAGCAGTCTAGCTCTTCTGTCCTACTGAAGGCCTCCCCCCCAGGCCCTTCCAGGACTTTGATCGCATCTGATCCTTAATAACCCTACTGAGAGGGACAAGGAAGGGTCAGCACCCAGTGTCACACAATTAAGAATGCTGGGGCCTGGTAGACAGATGACCGGCCCAGAGTCCCACAGCAGGTTATTGCTACAGAAGAGAAATAAAGTGGGTCCAATGTTTTGGGCCTTTGTTGTGTATGAAGCACTTGATAGACTTCATCTCACAACCAACATTTGAGGAAGGCACAGAGGAAGAAACTAAGGAACTCAGTCATTGCCCAAGAGTCCCCTAGCTAATAAGTCACCCAGATCTGAACTCTGAAGCCTGAATCCAAAACTCAAGCCTGAGACCAGCTTCGCCACTCACTAGCTAGGTAACCTTGTTTGAGAAACTTGGCCTCTCTTGGGCTTCAGTTTTAAATCAGAAGATACACAAAAGTGCTTAGCAGAGTGCCTAGCACACAGTAGGTGCTCAGTATCTGTGACCTTTCATTCAGCAGCACATTGTAGGGTGGGAGGTCCTGCCTGAGCATCTGGGCGCTATGCTACGTGGGTTGGAAGCCACCCACACCTTCCTGGAAACAGGCCCCTGCCAATCAGTCCTGAAGCACTGCCCCACCACAAAGCAGCACAGACCCCCAAGCTGGGTTCTGTAGGAGATTCAATGCAGGCTGCGGCTCTGGAGGTTGGGAGTTCCCAGACCTAGGCCAGACCAAGGCCAGACCTGGCTGTCACTCTCTGTAGTCCTTTCTAGGCTACCTCTGCTCAGAACCAGGGACAGCCCCAGCCTGTTGCAGGTCACAGGCTTCTCCCTATAGCTCTTCCCACTGCCCTAGTCACAGGATGGGGAGGCAGGGGGGCTCTCCAGTCAGGCAGCTGATGTCCTCATGACCTTCTCCAGCCCTCCCAGCCTTAGAGACAATAATAATAACACACGAAGATCTCTCCACACTTCCTGCAGCCAGTTCACCCACATTAGGTCACAGTTGGGCATTGCCACCAGAGGGTGGTTGACCTCTTTACAAATGGAGAAACTGAGGCCCTGACTGAGGCAAGCACTTACCAGGTCAGAGAATTATACAGTAGAAAGGCTCCTGGCTCCCGGAGCAGGGCTCAAGGCTTAGAGCCAGCTCTCAGGCCAAACCCACCAGAGCCACCAGGGTTCTGGAGGGGAAGGGAAAGTTCAGGAGGCTCCCGGGACCATGGCAAGAGAAGGAAACAGCTGAGCCCTGGGCCCTGGACCCTGGGTTCCTACCCATGTTCACTGCAAGCTGAGGGGAGCATCTATAAACCTGAACCTCCCTTCCCTTACTCTACCCAGTCAGGGGAAATGGACACAGCCCTCACCAAGTGCCCTCAACCAACCCTGTGCTCAACTCACATGGACATCTCCCTCCAGGCCTGGCCCTGCAGCCCTCCACTCACTGGTCCAGACTCCAAGCCAACCATTCATGCCAAGCACCGTCTCCACCCAACACGTCAGCACCCCCAGGAAGCCCTCCCTGACCACCCCTGCACTCTGCCTGGACTTACCCACAGGTGTGGCAGCCACTTTGCTAAGAGCTGAACCCTGAATCCCCAGCCACACTGTTGGGTTTACCCAAGACAGGCAGCCTGGCCCAGCCTCTGGGGCTGGGTCTCGTACTCAGTAGGTACCTTATGAATCCTGCACAGGAGGGAAAGTCTTCAAGGCAGAGACAGACAAAGTTTGTGACGGTGACTCACTGAAAAATACACTTCATATTTCATTTCACCTTGGGTATGTGCATGTGCATGCATGCCTACACACACATAAACAACAGACACAAACACACATACCACGAAACAATGTGCTTCACAAAATAACACTTAACCAATACTGTAATTTTCTGTTCTATTCTTTTTTTTTTTGTACAGGGGATTTAATCCCAGGGTGCTTTACCACTGAGCTACATCCCCAGCCCTTTTAATTTGTATTTTGAGACAAGGTCTCATTAAGTTGCTTAAGGTCCTGCTAAATTGCTGAGGCTGGCTTCAAATTTGTGATCCTCCTGTTTCAGCCTCCTGAGTTATTGGGATTACAGGCATGCACCACCATACTCATCTCTATTGTTTTTCATTAAAAAAATTGTTCACGGACATCTACTACATAGATGTCATGACCAGATTAGGGTCCAGTTAATGGTCTTGATCCACAGCTCAGAAAAACATCCTTCCAAGGATATGTGTATAGCTGACCCCCTGCCTGGTGCATGGGCCCCTATGCAACAGGAGCTTAAGAATGGCATCCACTGTCAGACACTTGGAGCCAAGTCTGTGCTAGGTATTTTACCATATATCTCAATCATCCTCACCGCACTCTAGCAGGTAGGGACTGAGGAAAACTGAGGCTCAAGGTCACATGGTAAGTGGCTCGGACAGAGCCAGGTCTTCATGACCACTGCACCACGTGCTCTCCAAGTGAGTCGTCTTCAGCCCCCCTCTCAGATATACACACTGGCAGAAGCTCAAGCTCCTAGGAAGTCCTCTCCAGCTCCACTACTGAAAAGCCACTCCTTGTATTAACCTACTCTTGGTTGGGGACAGGAGAAAGACACGAGAGGGCTGCTGGCCAGGTCTCAGGGCTTCACAGCCACTCTTCCTTCCCCTCCTGGCAGCCCTGCTCCCCATCCTACCACCTCCAGCTAAACCCATTGAGGGGCAAGATGGGGGATCCCCCAGGAGGGCTTAGTGGACCATCTACCATCCCTCCTCACTGACATTACTATCCTGGGGCAAGTCCCTGGACCCCTCTGTGCCTCCATGTGTAAAAATGAGGGTAATAGAATCCACCTCAAGTGCAACTGTGAGGGAGGGTGAGCCAATACAGGTGAAGGTCTTGGCACAGTACAGAGCCTACTAAATGTGAGCACTTACTGTGATTCCCAGCTCCAACTCAGAGCCCCATATCAAAGGCAGTTTCCAGGCTGGGGATGTCTCTCACAGCACAGCACCTGCCTACCTATGTTCTAGCACTTGCCTACCTGAGTTCAACCCCCAGCACTACAAAAAAAAAAAAAAAAAGTAATTGCCATGAACCTGGGTCAGTTTTTGCACACCAATATACTCTGCGCAGGTAAAATGTCAACCTGGACAGAGCGATTACTTAGTGGAGACCAGGCTCTGTTCTACGCACTTCCTGTAAACTAAGTCTTCTAATCCTCAGAATGAACCCACTAGTAGGCATGATGACTGTCAACTCCAAACGGGGACACTCCCAGTGTCAGATGGAAGTGGGATCTGCTGAGGCCTAGGTGGTGCCATGCTAAGTGACATTTTCACCTGAACCTTGAAATGAGCTGGGAGATAAGGAAACTGAGGCAGGCTCTGGCCTATTCCTGGTTTCCTGAGCTTTGCACCACCCTGGGCTCCTCTCTGAGGCTGGGCACTTGGACCTCTGGCTCTTCCATCCGCCCCTACCTACTCTCAGCCCTACCCCTGCTCAGGGCCATCCCTATAGCCTCGAAAGACTTACTGATGCCAGTGCAGCTGGCTGGCCTTGTCCCCATTCACCTACTTCCCTGAAGACCACACACACTTGCACATACATGGGAGAGGACAGGGTCCTGCAAGGAGGCCCCTGGAAGGAGGTTCAGCTTGGGGGGGGGTGTGGAGCCAAGGGCCACATCCCCACCCCAGCCCTGGCCCCAGCCCCAGTTTCCTCATTTTCCCCAGCACTGTTTCTTACCCAGCCCCCTACACCTCAGCCCGAGAGGAAGTTGCACAATCCCCTGGGAGCTGCAATGTGGTGAAGGATTACTCACAGCACAGAGGGAACCACGCGCCCCAAGGCCTCTCACACACACCCACAAGCCTACCGGAGGCAGAACAGCTCCAATCTCACCAGCCCAGTGCTCCAGGCCTCAGAGCGAGCCCACCTCCCAGATGGAGGCTCTCACAGCTGCGCCACCTCAGCCTGGGCCCAAAGGTCCCCAGACACCGAGAGGGAGAGACACAGAGGGGCCATGATTTCACTGGGATCAGAATCCTACCAGGCCTAGGATAGTCCAACCCCAACCCATGCCTCCTGCCAGTCCCACCCGGAGGACACCACAGTTCACCACCTCTCTGGTTGACCACACTCCTGCCACCTTGGCCTCTGGGCACCCAGTTCACAGACTTTCTCTAGCCCCCTTTGAAATGGGAGACCAAATGTCACTCTGTGAGGTTTCGGGAAGATCCAAGCCACCATGAGTTTTTTGCTTGTTGGAAACTCTTGCTACAGATGTGATTTGCGTGCTTCCTTAACCCACAAAACATTTCTCTAACACCCTGTCAAAGAGATGTGACAAAGACTGCATTTACTGCTATTTCTGGTGGCGAAGGCATTCCCACCTTTAGTAGGTACTACTCCTTGTTGAGAAGGCCGGCAGCCATTAAAGTATTATCAATCATCTACATCTCCAGGTGGATGAACTTACTAGGCCCTTCCGGGAGGGCATGCTTCGGGAATGAAGAGGGTATAGGGGAAGAGCAGGCTATGGCGCCTGGAGAAGGCAAACGTTCCAACCAGGTGAGGCAAGCCCCCAGACAGAGAGCTCAGAGAGGCCTGGAGAGGATCAGCCCCGGCTCTGGTCCAATCTGGGGCCTCCCTGGGATAGCAAACTCTGGAAAGACACAAAAGGCGAGCAGGAGCCTGGCCCCGGTGTACAGAGCCCCTAGCGCTGACCTCTGACTCCCACCCCCTCACGGCCCTGAACCTGCAATGGGGCCTCAGATAAGGAACATGATAAGCACCTCTTATCACCCCACAACCTTGGACTCCTGTCCAGCTCAGGACAGAGTCAGAAGTGATTCTGCCTGGGCCCCAGGGCTCCCAGAGAGCCCTTGGTTTCTGCAGTCCTCATCAAAAGGCAGGGGCCCTCAGGGTGGTTCCCTACAGCCCCTGGAGCAGGAAGATCCAGGGCCAAGGCTCGCAGCTCATCACCTGAGGCCTCTGGCTCAGCAGACAAGGAAACAGTCACTGAGTTGGGAAGCCTCCTCCCCTGGACAGGGCCCCCACAAGAATGCTTCCCAATTGCCAGCGCACCCACCACCGCCCCATCCTGATTATAGCCCCATTAAGGGGACAGGCAGCCACCCTTGCTACTCCCATTTCTCAGATAAGGAGTCTGAGGCTCAAAGCACTGAAATGACTTCTCTGAGGCCATGCCTCAAGTTTATGGCAGATGTCAGCTTCCTGGCTCTTTTTGTAGCCGAGTTTCTAACTTCAACAGCACAACGCTTGTGCCAGATGACTCTTTGTTGTGGGGGATGCTCTGTGAATCTTAGACCGTTTGGCAGCATCCCTAGCCACTGTCATCAGACATTGCCAAATGTTCCCTGGGGGTACCGAATCACCCCTGTCGAGAACTATTACCTTGGAAGCAGTTAAGACAGACACCTGCCAATTCTAAGTGGAAGGTTACACTGCTGAGGGCTCTAGCCCTGGAGTCTCCCCGCCTCCCTTGCCAGATGTTCAGGCAGGAGGTCCTGAAGGGTGGTGGGTACTCAGTGAGCTCTGTACCTCTGGGAAGAAGATGCCCCCTGGGAGGCACTGCCACTTGGGGGCTCCTTCTAAGACCAGAGGCTACCCTCCCATTCCCATGCAACACACCAGCCCCTTTTCTGGTAGTTAATATTACAGAGGTCTTTCCATTATTTTGATCCTAGACTCCTGTCAGTAAACAAAACAAAACAAAAAAAAATTGAGCACTGTTATATGCCTCTTTCTTTAGTGTCAATCCCTTGGTATCCCCGATACACTGATTCTTCCTGGATAGTAAAATATGCAGATGCTCAAGCCCCTTATATAAAGTGGCCCAGTGTTTGCATATGACCTATGCACACCTTCCTGTATATTTTAAATCATCTCTAGATGACTTATAATACCTAATACAATGTTAATGTTATGTAAATCTTTGTTATACCATATTGTTTAGGGAAAGATGGCATCAGATGTCATCTCTGAACATCCAGGTTCAGAACAGACACAATTTTTTTTAGTTGTAGGTGGACACAATACCTTTATTAATTTGTATGATGCTGAGAATCGAACCCAGTACGTCGCGTGCTAGGCAAAAGCTCAACCAACGAGCCACAACCCCAGCCCTTAAGCATTTTTTATCTGAGGTTGACCGAATCTACAGATGCTGAACCCATGCATAAAGAGGACCAACTCTATATAATGTTTAAATATATTAGGCACATGAGCAAACATAAACAAAAACAGATGACAATGGAAATGGAAATGAAACTATGGTGAGCTACTGCGACCCACTCACCGGGATGGCAGAAATTCAACAGTCCAACGACACGAAGTGTTGACAAGGATCCCAAGCAACAGGAACTCGGAGGAGTTGCCAGTGGGGAGCAGATTGGTCCAAACACTTGAAATATTTACTGAAGCTGAACTATGCATTGCATGCCTTGTGCCTGAACAATCACTCCCAGTTAGATATACTCTGAAGAAATCTATGTATTGATGCACTAGGAAGCACATACAAGGATTTTCTTACACTGTTGTTCTTAAGAGCCAAGAAAGAAAAACCACCCAAATGTCAATGGATACCAGAATGGATACCATGTAGCAATGAAAAGGAACACTCTATGGTGACACACGGATGATTCTCACAAATACACTACTGAGTGGGAAAAACATGAACATCTGAACTGGCAAGAATATACCCAGGGTCACTCGTCTGTATTCCATTCAAAGTCACACAAAGCTAAGCCCTATTGCTAAGAGCTGCAGACACAGCAGGGCAGATGATAAAGAGAACCAAGGAACAGGTTATCGTGAAGGTCAGGATAGTGGTTACTGCTGGTTACATGATAAAGAGAAGCAGAGATGACTATCATAAAAGTCAGGACAGTGGTCATCTCAGGGAAGGGGACAATGTTGATCTTGGAGTTTGAGCTGCATTCGCTTCTACATCTGGGGGGTGAGTTACCTAGGGATTCACTTTTACATACACATATATTTATGCTCTTTTTGACAATTATGTTACAGTTCATAATAAAAAGGAGAAAAGGATGAGATATAAATAAACAGAAGTTCTAATTTCTTCCCACAACTGGTTTTTGAAAAATACTGTTATTAGGCCCCCAAACTGGTCAAGAACCTATAGGAGGGCTGGGGATGTGGCTCAAGCGGTGGCGCGCTCGCCTGGCATGCGTGCAGCCCGGGTTCGATCCTCAGCACCACATACCAACAAAGATGTTGTGCCTGCCGAAAACTAAAAAATAAATATTAAAAAATTCTCTCTCCCTCTCTCTCTCTCTCTCTCTTACTCCCTCTTTATTAAAAAAAAAAAAAGAACCTATAGGCAATCATAGGGCTGTAGTGAATGGGGATTTGGGGGGTTGTCTGTGAGGCTATTAGTTAGCCCAGGTTAATGGCTGTGCCTTGGGCCCTAGGCACAGGCCACCATAGCCTCTTTCATCTCCCACCCAGCTCGGGATGTCCCAGCCACCACACTCCCCTTCCTGGCCAAAGGCAGTGAAGCTGCGTTAGTCTGGGCACCTACAGGCCACCTCATCCTACCTCTGGGCCCCTGACCGAGGCCTGGAGGCTCACTGTGGGAAAGGCACCTCAGTTACCCTCTGAACACACTAAAAGAAGGAAGCAAAAAAAGAAATAAAAGAGGATGGAGAAAAGGGAAGACAGAGAGCAGGCCACATACATCAAGGACTGACGTTCCAGATGCGTGGATATTCCAGGAACTTGATAGAGGGGCAGAGGGGAGGCTGGGGGTAGGGGAAAGGAAAGAGGAAGAATAGAAAAGGTGCTGCAGGTGCAGGGAGCAGGGTCCAGGCCCAAGTCTTAGGACTCAGCAATGGGCAGGTCCACAAACCCCTTTGTCGCAGGGCTTCCGAGAGGCAGGTGGGTGGCTCAGGGGCCTCCCCTCCTATTCAGCAGCCTCCAGAACTCCTGGAAGAAAGGACTCTGACCAGGGCCTGCAGAGGTGTCCCCAGGTGAGAGGACTGGGGAGCAGGCGAGCTGCTCTTTTTGGGGTCCAGACAGAGGAAGGCACACTCAGTCAAGGTCCCTGTGCTGGCCAGAACCCAGAGCAAGCAAGCTCTTTGGGGCAAAAGGCTAATTACTACCACGATTATGTTCACCCGTTTTTGTTCCCTTGGAACATCCTCCTAACTCTACCTTCTGTCATTCCACCTGTCTGTCCTTTGCAGTGATGGAGATTCCCTGGTGAGGCGGAGCCCAGTTGTTGCTCGACTCCGCAGGCTTGGCCAGCATAGTGCTGGGTACCCAGGAGGTGCTCAGGGCACACTTATTGATCCAAAGGTGCTGAAGGCCAGGAGGTTCTGGGATAGGGTTGAGGGTTCTCTCCTCTCAACCACATAGGGACAGCACCAGCTGGCTGAGAGGGCTCCCAATTCTACGGCTCCAATCAGCCCTGAGCAAAGCCAGTTAGTGCTGCCCTCAGAGCAGCTGAATGCACCTGGCCAGGGCAGGGCGGAGATGAGAGACAGCAGGGGGGTGGACAGTATAGTGTGTCACCTCCTGGCCACTCCACACCCTTCAGGGACTAGAGGGGGCTGAGCAGGTGTTGTCCCCAAACCAATTATAAACAAGGCAGAGGACAAGCTGTGACTTCCCTTGGCAAACAGGAGCCAACAAACCAGAGCCCCGCCCCACAGACCCACTTGGAGAACTGGGGGGAGGGGGTGCTGGCAACCTCTCTGTGGGGAGGAACAGACTGAACCCCAAGCCAAGAAGGCTGGGCCTGCATCCTGGTGGAAGGGGGCAGGGCAGAGGCCGAGCTCAGGACCTTGTGGGGCTGTGGACAAAGTCCTGGGTATTAGACGGGGAAGCACCTGCAAGGTGGAGATTGTGGGTCAAGCATTTTTTGTGTCCTCATTTCTGGGCACATGATGGTGCCTTGACTTCCATTCACTCACTCATTCCACAAAGATTTACCAAGTATCCACCATATTCAAGGCTCCCTTCCAGGCTCTAGGTGATACTGCATGGAGCAAAACAGACCAGAGTCCTGACCTCAGGGCGCCCAAAGGGCTGCTAGCTCAGACCCCAAGCTCTTCTCTCAACCTCCTCTCCCTACCCTCCTCAACTCACACGGGGTTTCACCCCAACTCCCTCCAGTTTCCAAGGGCTACCACAAGCCCCAGGGTGAGCCCCCAGGCTCTCCTGACCATTCAATGCCCTCCAGGCCCTGGAAGATGGTAGACACAGCTACCTGCAACAGGGGTTCTCCATCTACCCTCCCGACCTCTGTGGGGCCAAGACAAGGAGAGAATGGTTTCTTTTTGTGTGTGTCTTATTATTTTTACTATTAATAAGAAATGCAATTCAAACAGTGATAAAATATTTGCCCGCTGTGGGCCAGAGTGAAACCCAACAGGCCTTTCGGTAGAGGCCCTCCAGTGATCTGAAGGGTTGCTTTGGAACTTGTCCCTATTCCAACAATGCTCCTGCAGCCCTCAAGAACCCATGCAGCAGCTTCAGCTTCTGCCACGTGTTCTGATGACCCTCTGGATAGCACTATCCTTCTTCGTCCATCTGACTTGGCCTTCATAAGCAGCATATATTTCTTTTTTTAAATTTTTGTGCATTTATTTGTTTTTTACATGAGCTCTCTTATTATTATTGTTTTCTGCATTACAATTCTTAGTACACCTTTATACCACAATTTATCACATCTCTGTATATAAGATATGTTGACACCAAACTCACATCTTCATACATGTATTTTGTATAATGATGAGGGTCTACTCAAGCAGCATATGTTTCTTAAGCACTGTCTTAAAAAAAAAATGGGACCAAGAACCATGTAAGTGAGTGGCGGTCAGTTTAATGGGATGTTGCAGTTTGGATATGGGTTGAGAGCTATCTAAGGGTTCATATGTTGATATTTAATCCTCATTCGGAGGTATGAAGAGGGTAGAAACTTAATCTGACTATTGTGCTGAGACAGGGGTACTAGGGAGGTGATTAGGATAAGATCATTAGGGGGGGGGCCCAGGATTGAATCCTGATGCTTTTATAAGAGGGAGAGAGTCCAGAAGGGACACACATATGCTCTGTGTCTCTTGCCATGTGATGCCCTGTACCACCTCAAGCAGGACTCTACCAGCAAGAAGTCTATCATCAGATGTGGCCTCTTGGCCTTTGACCAGAACTGTGAGCTAAATAAACACTTTTTCTTTATAAGCTCCCCAGCCTCTGGTATCTTGTTAGAGTAACATGAAACACATTAATACATGAGCACTGGGTGCAAAAGGTGGGTGGGGGGCGGAGGGACACTAAATGGTCTCAAAAATGGTCCCTTCCCTTCAGAATGGACACAGGACTCAATGGCCACTATAGCTCCCTGAGCAGTGGCAAGACAAAAGGCCCCAAAGGGAGTGGTTTTCTAAGTATGCTCTGGGGACAAGGAACTCTGGCATCACCTGAGAACTTGTCAGAAATTCCAATTCCAGACCTCCTGGACTAGCAGACCTGCTGAAAGGGACACCCTGGGGTGGGGACAGCAAACTGGGATTTAACATTCCTCTAGGGATTTTGATGCACTCATATGTGAAAATCACTGCCTAGAGAAATGGCATCAGAATCATTTGGGACTTTTTAAAATAGTGATGCCTAGGCTCCTCCCCCTGAGGTTCAGATGCAGAAGTGTTTTCTAAGGGCTCCCAGGTGACCATAACATACGGCCAGGCTGCAGTAGGATGGAAAGGTGTGTCCTGATGGAGAGAAAGATTTGGTTAGTGGGAGGGGCAGGGGCAGGTGTGCAGAAGGCACCTGCATCAACAGGGCTGGGAGAAGGGAGTGCAGACCTGGGTTTCTAGACAGAGTCACCTGGAATTCCTGGAGAGCTCTCTACAGCATCATATCTAACTCTGGGACCTCCACTGTCTGCGTAAGGCTCAACAAAGTGGCCTGTCCCCAAGAGGCCTGGGATGACCAAACCTCATTTCCTCTCCTCGTTATGCTCACACTTATGAGCCGGGACAGAAAGTTGCTGATGACTCTGTCTGTTGCTTCTGCCCCTATCTGCTGCCCTTGGATCTCACCCGCTGCCCGTCACCCCACAGCAAAGCATTTCCTGTGGGCACCATAAGTCCCAGAGCCTCCCCTATCACTGGGATTTTATCTTTGCCCTCAGTGTCATCATAGCTAAAGAGATGGAGGAGGGGGAGGCACCAGGAGGACAGGGGAGAGTCACACCTAGGAGGGGATAGTAAGCAGCCAGGCCAGATGCTCCCCAAGGAAGCCTGAAGGGCAGTGCAAGGGTGGCAGAGATGTTGCAGGCAATGCCAAGTCTCCTACCATCTGATTAAATGAAACTGGGCTGGGGTGGTGCACAGGGAGTGGTGGGAACTGTAGCCACTGGGCCTGCAAATTTCCATGGACAACATTCACATATAAGAGCATTAGACACGCAGGGAGAGCTGATTGAACCCACAGGCCATTATTCCCTCCCCGAAGCTCTCTATGCCTCTATTTCCTCACTTGAAAATCAAAAATGAAGAAATAAATGATTTATAAGAGTTAATCATAGCCAGGCATAGTGGCACACACCTGTAATCCCAGAGACTGCAGAGGCTGAGGCAGGAGGATAGACAATTCAAGGCCAGCCTCAGCAATTTAATGAGATTCTCAGCAACTGAGTAAGACCCTATATCAAAATAAAAAATGAAATGGCCTGGGGCTGTAGCTCAGTGGTAAAATGCCTCTGGGGTCAACACCCGCCCCCCCCCCCCAAAAAAAAGAGTGACTAAATATTACTCTAAGTACTAAATGTGCTTGATGCATCAAAATATATCTTTCAGCACAATTAGGTTGGAGCTACTATAATCTTCATTTTTTAGGTATAGAAACTGAGGCACAGTGGGGCTAAGCAGCTTGCCAAGGGTCACACAGAGATAAGTAGCAGAGCTGGGATTCCAAGCTGGGCCCCAGAGCCCAGAGTGTGAACACTTTCATGTGACTAGGTTACACTTGGCCCAGGTGGCTATAGTTATGTCCCCAAAATACCTCCTGACTGCCTCACCAGGGCAATCTTTCACTAAATTTCAATCCAATAGACTCTAGCAGCCTCCCAAACAACCCTATATTCCTGCATTTCTGAACCCTGGTGCCTGGGCAGATTCTGTAGTGTTCACATTGGCGGGAACCCCACAGATGATCTGGGTTCCCAGGCATGGAAACTGAGGCTGAGCAGAGCAGAATCTGCCCCAGCCACAGAGCCAGTCAGAGGGAGCTACAGTCCCTGACTCCTAACCCAGTGCCCTTATGACTTTTGCTGCTATCCTATTCTCC
Source organism: Ictidomys tridecemlineatus (assembly GCF_052094955.1). NCBI lineage: Eukaryota > Metazoa > Chordata > Mammalia > Rodentia > Sciuridae > Ictidomys > Ictidomys tridecemlineatus. Next base: position 109,642,018 of record NC_135484.1, on the reverse strand, counting down.
TCCAAAGGTCCCACAGCCTTTCCTCCACATCTGATTAAGCAAGAAAGTTCTGAGGGCGTCACTGTAGGTTAATGGGCATGAAGTCCACAGCACAAAGCTGGGTACCCAGAAGGGTCAATATGGGATGCTGCCCTCCCTTCTTGGGTCATCTGAGGTTTCCAAAGAGGCCCAGAGAGCTTGGTCTGAACCATCTTCTCGCCTGGCCTGGCAGGACAGATCTCATCAGGCTCCTTCGGTCATCTGTGTCAGTAGCTCAGAAGAGAAGTGGGGAGACAGATGTGGTTCTAGGAAAATGTATCCTGGACGGGGAAAAAGAAGGTCCTCAAACCATCATGACAAAACCTTTAAAGAAAGCACTCCTGGCGGGGCTGGGGTTGTGGCTCAGTGGTAGAGCGCTTGCCTTGCCCACGTGAGGCACTGAGTTCAACCCTCAGCACCACACAAAAATAAATAAAGGTACGGAGCTCATCTACAACTAAAAAATAAAAAGAAAGAAAGCACTCCTGGGAAACCCTGAAGGTGATCTCCTTTAGGGATTTAGTGTCCCTTTGGAGTCAGTTAAACCTGGGTTAGAATCACAGTCCTGCTATGCCCAGGCTATTACAACTTTCAGTAACTTGCCTAACTTCTCTGAATGGGTATAATAAAAACAACAATTCCTATCTCATCTAAAGAGTTAACACACAATAAATGTTGGCAACTACTGTTAGTAACTAAATTTTATTATATTGCTCTAGCACAGCATAAAGACATGAATAGCCTCTTAATATGTTATAACTGTGTTATTGTTACACTCTCATACACAGGCATCTACACAATTCATCTACACAGAGGGAACTGAATACCCAGAATCTCATAACCACACACATACACATGCATCCATTATATAAACTCCACACAAACCTCCAGGGCAACAGCATGTACTCACCATGCACCTCACTCACTGCTCTGCCCTTAATCCTGGGAGGCGGGGCCTTTTTAGTCCCTTCTCTCAGATGAGGAGGTGCACAGTCTGTGCCTACAGGCTCTCTGCATTCTGAAATGTGGACACTTCTGGCAGCTCTGGGAACCTCAGCACTATCCTGAGCCTCCCTCCCCCCATCAGAAGAGGCCAACCCAATTTCCACTGTCATCTCCAGGGCAGCCCCAAGCTGGGCCCCAAGTGCTGACTTCCCTCCATCCCCAGGACAAAGGCCCAACCTGGCTTTAATACCAGCTTCAGTTGGGGAAACCCCTGCTGCCTGCAGAAATGGAGTTGACTTTGAAAAGGAAGAGACAGAAGCCTGGGGGTGGCTGGGCCACTCCCTGTGGGGGCAGGTGCTAAGTAACTCTATAAACTCTAGCTAATGATGCAATTACAGCCATAAACAGAGCCCCAGGAGGGATCAGGGCCAGAAGTCATACCCTCAAAGGGCAGCTGGGCCAGAAGGATAGGAGTCCCTTCCCACCTATTTCCCAACTTCCCAAAAAGAGGATGTAGGGGAGCCTCACTGGCAGTGGGCATGGGCATCAGGTACCTCCACCATCCCAGGACCCTAAATGGGATCCTGCCTGCCCTGGCCCACCCCCTGCCAATCTCTGATTATAAAAAGCCTTGCCCCCCCCTTGGATTCCGGGCTCAGCTGAGATGTTCCCTGCCCCATTCACTATACCCCTTCCCCTATACCTCTTCCAAGGAACCCAGAACTAAGAGATCTGGGTCTCCATTTGACTCCACCTAATAGATCTGAGTAAAAGGGAAAATAGCACTGCAGCTGTAACAGGTCTTGTAAACTGTAAGCAACAATTGACTCCTCTCCAGAAGAAGCAGAGCATGGAGTCACCCCAAATAGCCCTGCCCTTCATTATACCCTTTGGTTCACGGCTCTCCTATCTCCTCAGCCAGGAGGCAAGCAGAAAGGAGCCTAATGAGTTGTTATTTTCCCTAGGACTAGGGAAATTGAGGCATGGTAAAAACATACTCCAAGACTACCAGGCAGGGTTCCCAAGGCAGCTGGCCCTTCCCTTTCCACTGCCAATAACTATTGCTGTCTCTCCCCAGACTGGGCAGGACCTGGGGGCTGTTTCCCAAGCGGGGTACTGAGCCTGTCTCAGAGGGAATAGGCCAAGGAGACAGGCCTATGCCTTGGATCCCAGTGCATCCTATACCTAGCCACCCTAGCGGAAACCAGAGACCAGCCTCCAACTCACCCCAACTGCCTAAGAGTGCCAGATTCAGGCCAGCAGAATCTGGCGAGGGCGGGTGCGGGGGCTTGAGGCCAAGTCCCTGAGACCTTTTTTCCCTTCCTTGCAAGATCAAGCACTCCCTCACTCAGTGTTGGGAGTGGGTGCGGTGGTAATTAACCGACAATTCCCCAAAGAGCGAGCGCTAAGCAAAAAAGAAAAGAAAAAGAAAAAGAAATCTGCGATCAAATTTAGTCCCGAAACTGTTGGCGCTGAACGGTCCCCAAGAACAGACTAGCGAGAGGACGACGGCTGGAACTGATAGGGGTTCGGGAAAGGACGAGGCGGTGAGCAGCAAAGGAGAATGGAAGGCGGGGGCCTGCGCAGAGCAGGCACTGGCTCAGACGAGCCCCGCCCGGGCGCCCTCCCTTCCTCCCCAGAGCGCGGGGCCGGGGTGCGCCAGGCGGCTGCGGCGCGAACCTGCTCGCGCAGCCCGGAGCAGCTCGGGGCAGCCGTGCGTGAAGCCAGAACCCGCTCCGGGAGGGGGTGAGGGGCGGGTACCAAGGTGGCATCTATCCGCTCCGTTCGCGGAGGCAAGCGCACGCACTGGGTGGAAGAGCTGATCGGGGTACTGGAAGGGGGAGAAGGGAGAGTTGACCCGAGGGGCGGGGTAGCTTGGGGTGGGCGGCGCGGACTCTGGGGTACGGGGAAGGGGGCGTGCTTTCCGGGATTCTGGACCCAGAAGCGGCCGGGGTAGCGGGGCGGGGGCGGGGGCAGGGGTGGGGGGCGGTGCTCAGGAAGGCGGGCGGGCAGCTGGGAGCTCCGAGGGAAGCAGAAAGTGCCGTGCGCGGTGGGTACCCTCTGGAGTTGGGGTTCCCTCAGGTAGTGGTAAAAAAATGCAAGGGGAGAAAAGGACTGCCCAGAGACATCAGGGGACTGGGTCTGGGAGGCTTCGAGACTAAGGGGGAGGAAGGGACGGAAAGGGAAGGAGAGATGGTACTTCCACCCGCCCCCCCAGCAGCAGCCCAGCCCCCGGGGCGTGGCGCTACTCCGACCCTCCCACTCCCCCGGACCATCCAGGCTGGGCCCGGCCGAGCCAGACTCGGCCCCCGCACACCTCCCCTACCTCCGACCACCTCCCCCGCATCACCCGCCCTAGCCAGGCCGGGCGGGGGGGTGAGCGCAGCGCCCAGGCGTCCCTCAAACTTCTTGCAAGTTCACTCCCACGCCTCCCGCCCCTTCGACTCCCTACTCTCGGGCCAGGAAGGCCCATGCCCGCCCTGGCCCCTCCCGCCCGGTTACATAAGGTCGCGGAGCAGCCGCCCCCGGCCCGGGCCTGAAGGGAAGGGCTGAAGGGGCTCCTCGGCTCAGTGGGCAGCGTCGTCGCTCCGGCCACACGCCGAACACCCGGGGCTGGGCGAACTGCCGGGCGGGGTGGCGAGACTACTAGGTCCCGCTCCACTCTCCAGCACGCACCCCCCCCCCCCGCACCTGTCTCCTGGACCCGCGGGATGGGGGCTGAAGAACCGGGGGAGGAGATCCCGCGCACTCCACGCGCCCCCTGCCCCCTGGCCCTGCTCACCTCGCTCTGAAGGTCAATCTGTCCGCCGCCTGCGATTCCGGCAACTTGTCCCAAGTTGGGGTGTCCGGCCTGAGAGCTGCGCTCGCCGCCTGGTCCCGGACTTCTTGAGCAAAGCGCCACCAAGGAGGCCCGCCCAGCCCTCCCTTCCCGCCGCCGTCGGCGCCGCAGCCGCTCCCTGCGTCCCACCCGCGTCCGCCGCCTCCGCTGTCACCGAGCCCCGCGCCCGGCGCCCGGGCTCCGGCTGTCACTCCGCGCCCACTTCCCGCCGCGCCCGGCAGAGGGCAGCACCCGCCCTGCGGCCCGCCCCGCCCCACCCCCTGCGGTCCGGCGGCGTCGCCCGCTAGGAAGCGTCGTCCCCGCTGCAGCCCCGCTAGGCATGTCGGGATTTGAAGTCCCGCAGAGCGGAACTTCGGAACTTGGAACTTTTGTTCCTCTTCTACACTTTCACCAGTTTTCTTTCAACACTCAGTAGGTGATGTCCCGAACCATACCCCACTGCATTACATCCTGTGGGTTTCTGATCACCAAAGAGGGGCTACAGCAGGTTCTCCACGGAACTAGGAGGGATAGGGTCGCGGTTGGTGTATCCTTGCTCAGAAACTCCTCGGAGGCAAACCGCTCCTGGTTTGGAGTGGGTTGCAGGAACTGGATCTTGCCCCCTTATTCCAATCTCTAAGTATAAGAGGTGAGTCTGGGATCAACATGCTGAAATATGAGTAGAACGGATCCCACAAGTTCCGGCCAGGAATGCCCTCACTTACACTCCGTCACTAGCCAGTTCTTGCTGGTAAAAAAAAAAAAAAAAAAAAAAAAAAAAAATTGTGACCTTCTGTCACGTTTATCACCTTCCTCTTTAGGAAATTGAGGATGTTAAGCCATCATTTTTATTTGATTCCTTCTTTCTCCTCCACCTCCCTTCCCCCCACGTCTCTCCCTACTCTTCTTGCTCTTCCCACCCTGCCCCGCCCCTCCTTCTTACACCCTGTTACCCCAGTTTCTGGGGTTTTGCTAGGAAGCACCTGAGGATGACAGAAATGAGCCCAGAAGGACAAACCTCTTCCTGAGTTGGTTGAGCAAGTGGGCTTGATTTCCATGTAACTCAAGGAACTATCCACCTTCTTGGTGGGTAAGGGACAGCCCTCCTCCAAATAAAAGTCCTGGTACAGAGGAGTCCAGGTAATGTTCAGTCAGACTAACTCAGTTCCCAGCCTACAGATACACTTGAAGAAATAGTATATAGCTCAACTTCCTCCCTCAAGGACACCATTAAGGTTGCAAGTTCACATAAGTGTCCAGAATCTTCAGAAAATTCTGGCCAAGTTTGATTAAGAGCTGAAAGGACAGACATCTAGATCTGGGAATTGTGTCCCCCACTTCACACTGCCAGTGGACATGCATGTGGGTCCTGATTCAGTGGTAGCTGTGGGAGTGGTACAGTGGACCACCAGGGCATCTCAGGTTGTTAGAGTAGGGACCCTTACCCGTCACCTATGCTCCATTACCACTGCTCCCCCTCTAGAGGAAAGCTGTGAAGACACTCCAATCTCTGAGGAAGACAGAGTCCATCTCCATGCCTTAGCTCAGGACCCATTTCACTTACAATCTCAATGACCCACCAAGGAACATCATGGCCCCAATATCTATCAGGGTGAGACCTGTCCTGATTCCCACTCTGCCATTCCCTGAGACCCAGGACTACTTACAAGAAACAAGAAAACTCCAAAAACAACAGGCTGACAATATGGGATACTGTTTATTATTAGGGAAGGTCCACTAAGAATGGCACATTGCAGAGAGGAAGGACAGAGGGCCCCAGGCAAGGTGGGGCCAGGAGGAGGACGGGAGCCCAGGTGTCCAGGAGGAACGTCTAGGCGGCAGTGGCAAAGCCCACCCTGTTGTTGGCCATGTCAAAGACGGAATAGTAGGACCTGAGGAAGACGTCCCCAAGAATCCAAAAGGGCTGGCCATTTCCTGAGGACACGTAGGTGGCTTCCAGTCCAACTGAGCAGTAGCCATTCTCCTGCTCAACAGAGAAAGGCAGCACTCATTCATTCGGTCACACATGGTCTGGCCACTGCTAGCCTGAGCCCTGGTCAATGAGCAGGGCAAGGACTGGCCCCGAAGGCTCATACACAAGGTGGTGTTTCACAAGAGGGGCTGGTAGGAGGGATTTTCCCAGTGGTAAACACAGGTTGTAGTGGCCTCTGCAGGGTCACCTATTTCCATGCTGGGTATCTTTTCTTGCTAAAGCTCCCTTATGTTCCTCATTGGCAAAAGCAGAATGGTGGTTCAGCTTAGAGTAAAGCTAGCTTGCATTCAGACTTTGCCTTCACCCTCATCATCTGTGCAGCTGGATCAGCTATTGAACCTCTCTGAACCTCCAGGTTTTCATTTGTAAAATAGAATGAGAATCTCCCCATCAAATACTGTAACAATTCCCTTTACCTAAAGGGAAGCCTAGGCACCGGGGTTCACCACGAGCTATCCCTAGAGAGAGCCCCTCTCCACTGGTTAAGAGACTGATTGATCATGGGTGACACTCTTCTGGTGGGGATAATCCCAGGTGACATGAGTTGGGAAATGGCACAGGGCCAGATGGAGCTTTTCTGGATGCACCTGTTCCTCCACCCCAGTGGCTCAGCCCCAGGGACCAGGACTTACATTGAGGATGTAGGCAGAGGGCGGCAGAGGGAACTGCACCCCATTGATGATGAAGGTGAAGGTGGGCAGGTTCTGGACGTCATTACAGTTCACGAAAAACTGCAGAGAAACAGGTTCTTCCAGGTCCCCTCATTCCCCACCCCAGAGCACCTGCTAAGCCTCCCGGATGCCCAAGACCTCTTTTTGGAGCAGAGGGCACAGTTCAGGACAAATGCTATGTAGGTACTGCGTGGGTGTCACGTGCACTGCTAGAGTGGATGACATCTGGAGAGACCTGAGAATGTCCCACACCCAAAGACTCTCCTCCTGCCTGAATGGCCCCTCTGAGAGGTTGAATCGATGCCCTTTCCCTAAAGGTGTCCTTTGAAACCACACAGCCATGTGCAAAAAGTGGACCAGGGCTCCCTCCCCTAGTGGGGAGGGCTAATTAGGTGACCATTTCATTTGCCAGGACACACAGGAGCAAGGGGGCATAGCTGTGTGGAGGAGAGGGAGGTGTGGATTGAGAGTTGTCCCTTGTGACTCACTTGCTTGGCCCCAAGTTTCACTCACAGGGACCCACGTTGCACAAACAACAAACACTGAGCTGACCTCTCCTGGCCAGGGCACATCCATGCCACACCCACCTGTCCATACTCATCCTCCTGGGCTCCTATAGCTTGCAGAAGGGAGCTCAGGTACTGCTGGGGCACGGTGAGCAGAGAGGTTCCTGTGTCCACCATGGCCTGGCAGCCCTGGGAGCACCAGCCAGAAGCCTCTTCCCCAACATAGAACCTGGGTGGCAAGAAGAGGGCAGCCTCAGCCCGACCAGGTCAGGGCAGCCAGGGGAGACCTTCCCGGCACAGGGGAGCAGGCACACAATTAAGATGAGCACCCCCAAGGGCCAATGCAGCTTGTTCCCTTCCTCACATTCCCTCTGAGTCTGTGCAGGGTCACCTGAAGTTTCCAGGGATATATTTTAAAAACTTCAAGGAAGTTTGGAGAATCATTGAAAACCAGGGTTGTTGTGTTTGTTGTAAGGACAAGGAAAAAATTAGTTGTTCCACACACCTCAGGTTCTAATCTGTTCTAATCCCCTCCAGTACTTGGGATTCCACATGTGCCCCCTCCTACCCCTTTCTCCAGACCCAGGGTTGATGCCCCTGTGGAGGACAGCTGAGGCTCTGGGGAGGACAGGCCACAGGAGTCCTTGGTGCCCCCACATCAGTGGAACCTGGATGTGCATGTGTCACCGGTGTCCAGAAGCCAGCTCCAAGGAAGGTGCATCCCAAAGGGACCCCCACCCCAGACTCACTCCTGGATGCCGATCTGCCAGTAGAGCTCCCGGGTGACAGGAGCCCAGAAGATCTGCCCTGTGTACAGGCTCTCATCCACACCTCCAAAGATGACCGCTCCTCCGTCCTCAGATCCCTCTTGGCTGCGGGACACACAGGGAAGGGGAAGTGAATGAGAGGTTAAGGAAGGGGACGCACACATTGAGAAGTCACCTTCACAGGGAAAGAGCATCTTCCCAGGATTCACATGGGGGTGTCCTGAGGACAAGGCCATGTGTTCCCACAGCTCCCTGAATGGTACTTCCCCAAAAGCATGCTACAGAGCACCCACATTGTGCTGCCTTCTGCCTCTGAATTCATGCCATTGCTGGACCCTGTCACCAGGAGCCCTACTGAAACCCAAGCTTTTTCTTTTCTGCTACAAATAGATAAGGGAAGGCTTTGGTGGAGGGCAGGGAAACACAGGCCATGTTTCTTTCAGAAGATTCCCCTGAGTGGTAGCAGAGTGTGTGTGGGGGCACCGGGGGTTACAGGTAGAAGTATAAACAGGCCAAAGGAGTCCCCAGAGTTAGTGACAGGTCAATGTGTTGAAAGCAGGATAAGGAGACCAAGTCACAGCAAGAAGATGGAACTGACTCTGGACGGTAGAGAGGAAGAAAGCTGGACAGCAAGAGAGAAAAGCCAGGCCCAGGCCCCTCCTGACCTGGCCTGCTGTGGGGGCTGGGGGACAGTGGGTAAGGAGTCAGTCGAGGGCCTAGACCAGGAGACTCCAAGACCTAGAAGGACCCCTGCAGGAGGTGAGGCAGCAGGTCACTGGACAGAGAGGCCTCAGGGAGAAGCACAGGCGAGGCAGGGGGCTCTCGGGCCCAGAGCAGCAGGCAGGCCCAAGACATGGGGAAATAGAGCAGCGACACCCAGGAGAAGTTGAGATTGAAGAAGGAGAGACAATCCTGTGTCCTGAGAGTAGACTGGGGCAGGGGCAGGGGAGCAGGAGAGTCAGAGCCCAGGAGCTGAGGCTCTGAACAAGTGTGGCCCAGCCACCCCCTGCTGGGAGGTCTCCACACCCCAAGGGATCAGGGCTTAGTACAGGAGAGGACTTAGAATCCCCAGGGCAGTCTCTCACTTGCTGAGGTAGACGCTGAACATGGGGCTGGACAGGGCGTCCACCTGCAGCATGCCCTGCAGGGCTGTGGTGGCACCTCCCGAGGACAGGGCAGGGTAGGCCAGGCCCATGATGCCATCGAACTGCATATACACAAAAAAGGTACCCGGCTCTTGCTCACTCAGGCCAAACTCCTGGTTGGGGACCTGGATGCTCTGGACCTGTGGGGGGAAGACACATTGGAGGGGAGGTGACACTTCTGACTGCATCTATGTCCTCCTGCCCCATGCCACCAGAGACCTTCCATGGTCTTCCTTCCTCCTTCCTCCTTGGCCCATCTGCCCACTTCTCCACAGGCATCCCAACTGTCACTTATCTTCCAAGGGCCTCCTCCACTGTAGCCTCCCATCCCCACACCTCTGCCCCCCAGTTCTAAGCTCCTGAAAAAAGGCACCATGCCTGACTGGTCACTCTGGTGCCCCATCCCTGGACAGGAAAGAACAAGGACATCTAGGTCCCCACCCTCTCACACCCCCCATCCAGGGTGGGGGTGTCAGCTGGAGCACTCACAGTCAGGGTGTCATAGCCGAAGAAGCCAGTGAGGCTGCCGGTACCATACTGCAGGGAGAAGGTCTGCCCGTTGGTGGAGAAGGTGGAGGACTTGCTGGGGTTGAAGCGAGGGTGTGTGGCTGCAGGAGGGAGGCATGGAGGCCAGGGGTGAGCAGAGGGCTTAGGCCCTCAGCCTAAGCTCTCAGCCTGAGGCTTCAGCACCCCCACCTGGTCACCAAGGAGGGACTGACAGCTTTGGCCCCAGGATCCTCTTAGTTGGAAGGCATTGGCCTGAAAACCTGTGTTTCACAGGTAATTGGATACCTGGATGATGACCACCCTGAAAGCAGGTGCCCTAGACTCCACCTCTATCTCTGCCCCAATAAAAACTGGCACAAAGCCTGGTGGGAAATGCTCATCCAGTAAGCAGTGGGAGGGAGGCCTGGAGAGAAATCCACTCACCCCAACCCTGATTCACACAGGAGTTGGGCATTGTCGGATGTGGAGGTTCATGGGGTGTGCTCACGATGGACAGAGATGTCCACACTGTAGCCCCAAGATTTTGGAAGGAATTAGGGCAGCCTTAAAACGGAAGATCCTCTGTTTCCCTGAATGACTCCAGGGTAGGGACCACATCCAGCATAGTTGTGGTCAGTCCCTGGAGACGCTCAGGGAGAAGCTAGTGGATAGCAGAGTGGAGGGCGAGGCACTGAGTGGACAGCGTCCTGAGGGGAGGAGCAGCACTGCCCGGTGAGCAGGAGAGGGTGGAGCGGAATGAACTGGATGGGGTGAGGTGGACGGCAGAGATGAAGGGGTCCATCCTGACACAAGGCAAGGCAAGGGGCCACCCTGGAGCAGGGCCAGCCTCCTCCCTCTGGCTTCTTGATGCCCTGAGACCCTAAACAAGTCCCTGGTCCTCCCCAGGAGTGAGCACCCTTCCCTGCCTGCATCCCTGGACATGCCAGTGCCTGGCCCTGCCCAGGGGCCCTCCCTGCCCAGCCCAGCACTCACTGCAGGCCTGGCTCTGGCAGTAGACCGAGGGCACCCACAGGTTGGAGGAGCCAGTGTCAAACAGGACCAGGAAGTTCTGGGGTGGAGTTCCGATGCTGATCTCACCAAAGTAGGCAGCCTGGGGAGCCATGGGGACGGCTGTGAGCATTAGGGGGACCCAGGGGCCAGGCTTCTCCATGGGAGAGCAGGAAGGACAGCTCTGCCCTACAGGACCACCAGAAGGGTCCCAGACACACAGGCCTCCGTCCCAGCCTGCCCAGGGCAGCCACGTGGTCTCTGTGCCAGGTCAGCTGCCAGGTCAGCTGGGGCCCTCCCCATGCTCAGCCCAATGGGCCACTCACTGCAGGGTGGCCCAGGCTGGCAGGACTGGGAGAAGGGAGCAGCCTCAGGGTGGGAGCCCATGGAGTCCCCAGCTTTGGCAGCAGGGACAGGGACACCTAGAGACTAGGACTCACATCCATGTAGCTCATGGGCTCATAGAGCACGCTGAAGTCGCTGAAGCGGTACTTCTGAGCGGGGTCGTACTTGTGGGTCCTCAGGAAGTCCCCCAGCAAGCCCTTTTCCCTCATGGTCTGACGCATAGTCTTCATTTTCCTCAGGGGGACCCTAGGGGAGGCTGGGTGTCAGGGCAGGGCCCCCCTCCTTCCTCTACCTTCTCATTTCTTCTCTCCCTGATGTTCTCCCTCGCCTCCTTCCCTCTTCCTCTTCTTTCTTTCCTTCTCCACTTCTTTCAACCTCACTCAGCACTTCTCCAAGACTCAGGAAACAATGAACTTCCCTCATGCCTGCCCTCAGCCCCTCTCAGGGGTCCTGCTCCTACTCTGGCCTCTGCTCTCAGAGACCCTGAAAATACTTCTCATGAAGGGGAGAGGGACTTGGGACGCTGGGACTTTACACCTTCCAGAGGATGTCTGCTGATATTTGTTCTTTTGTTGTTTAAGGGTCAGGCCTGGGATGTGACTCAGTGGGAGAACATTTGCTGAGCATGTGCCTGACCTGGGTGCAGTCACCAGCAACATGAAAACGTAGAAATAAAATAGATCTCAGAAATAGCAAAACTCACACCAAGGGGCGTCCCTTCCTGTGGTGTACTCTGATACCTGGTACTGCCTATGAGATACACCATGGAGTAGGGGAGCAGCAATAATCCCCTAATATGTTTAGTCTGAAGCTGATTGAATGTGTGGCTATAACTGCACACAGGAAAGGCCCGCTGCACTCTTCCCAGGTGGCACAGCAGGCAGGGTGGCAGGCAGGCAGCCCTATGGTCTTCTGAACCAGATCACCTGCTCTATCCTGAATTTTCAACACCTCATGTTATAGTGATTTACAGGAATTAGTGTTTTTGCTAAAATAACTTTGGCTTCTTCCAACCAATTTGGGGTCTCAGGAAATTTTTGGAGAGATTATCTATCTCCTCTAGAAAGGACTGATATTTTTCTGTAGGAAGAAACCACACCCTTCTTGTAAAGGCCGGCGTGGGCATAGTCACCCTACTCTCTGCTTCAGGACCATCTTCTCCCCACAGTCTGGGAGGCTCCAGCAGGGGCAGCCTTCCCTGGCCCAACAGGGAATCCCGCTCAGACCCAGCTGCTGCCCCCTGACTAGCTGCTCCTTTCAGGGCTGCATGCTTCCTGAGGTTCCCTGCACCCACAGCCAGGCCCACACTCACTTGACAAGTGTAGTCGATGCCTCCAAGGCCAGGAGGCAGACCAAGGCCACCACCATCCACTTCATGATGCCGATTCCCAGCTGGGCACAGAGCAAGCGCCACTCTGAGATCCACAGTCGCACTGGAGTGAAGACTTCAGCACTCCCTCTTTATACCATCTGGATGTGGTCGAGTCCCTCCCTCCGTGCCCTAGGCAAGCATGACCCTAAACAGGGTGTCCCCTGCACACCAGGTTGCCATTGTTTCTCTGTTTTTCCCCTGGACCATGGCCACAGCTGACTTTTCAACTTGTTGACTTTTGAATCCAACAGCAGAGGCCAGGAGGTACGGGCGATAAGACAGAACAAAGTAGCCATAAGATGGAGGGGCAGAGCTGCTCCTCCTCCAGGATCCAGTGGTTTGTGTGTGAATTTTGGGGTGAGATCTACGAGGCAGAGACAGAGAGAGGGGCATAGGAACTTAGGCAAGTTTCTTTACCAGCAAATCTTGACATTGGGGATCACAGGATCTTTGTCATGGGCCCTCTCCTGTGTGCTGTAGGCAGTTTCACACCATCCTGGTGGCTGCCCACCAGGTGCCAGGAGCAGTCCCTGAGCTGTAACAATCAGAAATGTGTCTAGGGGTTAACTAACGTCCCCCAGTAGGGGTGACATCATTGAGAACTGTATTCTTAAGTATGCCCCTGGTGGTCTGGCTCAAGTACCGGCTCCCAGCACCCCAAATCTTTGGGATGGAATTGGGGTATGTGTGGGGGTCCCGGATGAGTAGGTAGTATAGTGAGGAGGACATGTTGCTAACAAGGCAGTTCTGATGCTGGGGATGGGGCTGGAGACCAGTTGCAGAAGTCATTGACTGTGGGAGTCTTCACAGGCTTTTCAGATCCATCAGGGGACTTGGAGAAACCCTTAGCACATGCCCAGGTCACACTCACAGGGTACACCATCTGGGCATTGGCCGTGCCTCGGGCAACAGATTGGAGAGGAGCAGGGAACAGGGCACAAGCAGAGAGCCACCCTTGTCCTTGTCCCCTTCTTCTCTGTCTCTCCCTACACCCCCTGCAACTGTGTCCTGACCTAGTTCTCCTGAGAGGCCTCTGTGTCCCCCATTGCCCTTTACCAAGCCCTGGTCTGCCCCTCTCTGGCCCAGGTCTGGTTCATCCTGTCCCTTTCTCCATCATCTGCCCCCCCCCCCACTTATACCCCCACCTCCCCTACCCCTCACTGCCACCTCCCCCTCTTCCCATCTACAATCTTCCCAAGGCTGAGCTGACCTGAAACTGGACTGCCAGGAAAAAGTCCCCATGCCAGCACCCTCTCTGCCACTTTGTACCCAGCGCTCAGGGCTCCAAACAGATTGGTCACACCTTTGGGCCCCAGGCAGAAGGCCAGGGCCACACCTGCCAACCAAAGACAGCATCTGGCCAGCAGGGGATTTTCCACTTTGGCCACCACTGCCCACTGCCTATCCAGACCTGGGCATCCTCCCCAGGCCTCATGATGGGGGAGACAGGGAAGGAACTAGAGTCTGCCCACCCCTCCCAGAGAGGGAGGTCCCTGCCTGATGGTTGTCAATGCCAACTCAGGTCCCTTCCTCCCTGCAGTCCCCAAAGCCATGTGGGACTCTGAGAGGAATCAAGGCGGGGGGCATTTCCCCTGAGCTGGGCATCCCCACATCCAGAAGAGAAGGAAAAAGAGTCATAGGATCCTTGGATTCCTGCTAAGTCCATGGAATGCCCTGACCTCGGGAGGCCTAGTAGAGCCCAGCCTGGGGTTCCAGGGACCCTTCCTCCTGTGGTAGGATGCCAGGGCTCTGACAGTTGTCAGGCCTGCCTTCCCCAGGCCCAGTGACACCACATCCCTTCTGAGTGTCCCTGGCTTCAGCATCAGGATAGGCATCCTGCTCAGCTGCCAGGCCCTGAGGATCTGCAGTCCCTCCCACCCCCCTGCTCCTTCCTGTCGGTCTAATGGGAGACCCAGGTGGCCTCCTTCCTCCCCTCCCCTGTCCTGTCCACCACCCTCCATACACAGAAGGCTCACTCTTTGACATGACTGACATCTGTAGTGTTTGAAGGCACCTGAGAAGTCCTCCTGGGCCACCTCTGACCCCACACAGAAGCCCAAGGAGGCCTGACCTGCTGGCTCCCACCAAGATCATCTTCTCCCCCAGTCACCACACAGCAGCGCCATGGTGCTGGGTCTCCAGTGTCTAGCCGTGGGCCTCCTCTCCATGGACCAGATGCACCCAAGTGCAGAGACTGGCCTTCCACTTCTCTGTGTCCAGCTCTGGGCTTAGGAAATCAGTAGAGTTGATGGAGCCCAGGGACTTGTTCTCATTGAAGCTCTGCCACATCCCACACCCCATTATCCCAGGTGCACACTTCCTCCTAATGACCCAAACTGCTCTCCTGGGAGACCTTGATCCACAGGGGATCTCAGGGCTGCTGGTGTCCAGGAAAGAGGCAATTCTTCTGCATGCCCATTTCTCATTTCCTTTCTGCCTCATCTGCCTCAAAGTTGGTCATAAGATGTGTGCAGTGTCACATGGCTGTAATTCTAGCAACTCAGGAGACTGAGGTAGGAGGATTGCAATTTTGTGGCCAGACTCACCCATGTAATAAAGCCTTATGCAACTAGTGACAGCCACTTTCAAAATAAATATCAAATAATAATATTTAAAAAGCTCAGGGGATGTTGCTCATTGGTAAATCACCATGTATTCACTCCACACACACACACACACACACACACACACACACACACACACACAATAAATAAATAAATAAAAGTTATAGTCCCCTGTGGCTAACTAAATGAAATCCAAGCTTGACACTCAACCATGCAGGATGCTCTCCATTTCCTGCCAAGTGTCCAAGCTCTTCTTCCACCGTGCACACTCCTTTCTCACAAGAAGGGGTGGTATATTCTTGCCTCCATGCTCTATCCTCCATATGAAAGACCCTTCCCAAATGCACTCACATGAAAACTTGCTTCACCTTTCAAGACCCAAGCCTTCCCCATGTGCCCACCTACCCCTTCATTGACCCCCCAAAAGTGCAGAATGTTGATTGTCTTCCCGTGGTGTCTACTTCATAACAGCTGATATCCACTTCTCTAGCCCCCAGTCCTACAACATGTGCCTCAAAGAGGCTTTTTTCTGCTATGATCCCTTTACCAGCTCAAAGACATCTTTTAAAATGACACTGAGAGCTGAGAGTCTCTCTTAAAGAGTAACATGGAAATTACCACTACCCATCCTTCACCCAAGCCAGACATCACTAATCAATTGTGCTCTAACCCCAGTGTTCAGACCAAGCCTTACAGTCTTTTTAATTTTTATTTATTTATTTATCATTGTAGGTGGTCAGCATGCACTTCTTTGTTTAGTCTTGTGTATGCAGTGCTTAGAATTGAACCCAGTGCCTCACACATACTAGGCAAGCCCTCTGCCACTGAGATACAGCCCCAGCCCTAGAATATTTTTAATATATTTTTTAATTCATTCTAATCATTACACATAACAGTAAAATGAATTTTGACACATCATATATAAATGGAATATAACTTCTCATTCATGTGTTTGTACATGACGTACACAGGTCATGTAAACCATCTACACACATATGGTAATAAAGTCCAATCCATTCTGCTCTCATTTCTACCCCTGCCTGCTCCCCTCTCTTCACTCCTCTCTGTCTAGTCCAAATACCTCTATGCTCCCCGACCCCATTGTGAATTAGCATCCGAGTATCAGGGAAAATATTCGGCCTTTGGTTCTATGGGATTGGATTATTTGGCTTAGTATGATATTCTCCAGGTCCTTCCATTTACCCACAAATGCCATAACTTCATTCTTCTATAAGCAAGTCTTAGAATCTTTCCCCATCTGGTGTTCTCTGATGGTCTTTGAATTCTTCATGAAATGACAATCCCCAAATCTATTCATGGAGGATTTAAAAAAATTATTGATGCTAAATTTCATTTAGATCATATGTATGTTAATTATATATCAAGGCAGGGCTAGGGCTGGATGTAGCTCCATTTGAGAGCACAGGCATAGCATGCTTCATGCCATGGGTTCCACCCCCAGCACCTCCCCAACAAATAAATAAATAAGGTGTTTAAAATAGTAAGGACTCTTCAAAGTGCAGGTGCTTGCTCCTTCCTTCATTATCTTGCAGACCTTATTGTGCATACTTAGATTTGAACCTCACTGAGGTCAGTGTGTAAACACAACTCACTCTGCTCTTATCACACAGGACTGCGGCATGTGCACCTTTCCATGCATTAAGATATGCCACTTCCTTATCACTTAACACTTGCAGAGGTTACCTGGTGCTCTCTCCTTGCTGGCCCTAGACACTGGGTTGTTTCCAGTTCTCACTGCTGTCAGCAGCACCTGGGCTCACCCCCGACATCCATCAAAGGAATGAAGTGCTGAGCTCCCCATGACAGAGACATCCAAGCAGAGGCTGAAAGGGGACTTTTTTTTTTTTTTTTAATACTAGGGATGGATCCAGGAGCACTTAACCACTGAGACACATCTCAGCACTTTTTATTGTGTTTTTTTGAGACAGGATCTCCCTAAGTTGCTCAGAGATATGCTAAGTTGCTGAAACTGACATTGAACTCTGAACACTCCTGCCTCAGCCTCCCAAGTCGCCTGGATTACAGGTGTGTGCCACCATGCCCAGCCAAACGGGTACTTCTTAAGGAGTACTGGTAGAGGGCTGTCTTGCAGTAGGCTTCAGTTTGGGCCTGGAACTCAGTTTCCCTTTGTATTCTAACCCTGATACTGTCCACTCAGCTCTGGGGACAATTACTCCATAACCTTAAGTCTTTCTCAGTTATCTATGTGCATTTTTAGTCAAGGTTTCAGCTATTTTTCTTGGGCTTTTGGATTTTGCTTAAGTGTTGGTGTGTGTTTTATATTTTCACCATTACTTCAACCAAACCCACTGGGGACATACTGGACCTGATGTTTGTTTTTCTCAAGCTCAGGGGTATACACTGTTAAATGTTGACATAACTCTAGACTCACAGAGAGTTCTGAACATAGTGAGGAGTGGTCCCTCCTAATTTTCATGCAGGACCACCTAATGTTAACTCACACAAAAAGCATCATACCCTGGTCACTTCATGAATTTACCCTGATATAATCTTATCAAGGACTCTACAGGCCTCATCTAAATGTCACCATTTGTGCCACAAATGCCCCTTTTCTGGCCCAGGATTCTGTCTAGGTTCCCACATTGCTCTTGGTGATCATTTCATTCTCCTTCCATCTGTGCCAGCTCCTTGGTTTTCTGTCCCTTGTGACCTTGTGACTTTTTGTTGTCCTGACCAGTCCCTTTGTAGTCTGCCCCTGGCTGTAGGTGATGCTGGTGTTTTCTCATGGTGAGATTCTGGGGGGGGGGTGTTTGGAGAATGCTGCAGAGGGGATGAGCCCTCTCAGGGCACCCTGTCTGGATGGTGTGATGTCCAGGTGTCCTGTTCCTGCTCACTTAGACTCTGTCCCTTGGTTAAGGTGGGATCTGGCAGGTTTCTCGCCTGCCAACTTACTGTTGTGCTTAGTCATTAATAAGAGTCTTCTGGGGAGATGAGTGGGGACTGTGCAGACCTCCTGCTTCACCTCATCTCCTGCTCTGGGTGTAACAGCTTTTAACGGTTTTCCCTAAAACAGTCATTACATAGGTGTTTGCCTAGTGGTGATTTTCTATCTCCATCATTCCTTCTGCACTGATGAGTTTTGTACTTTAAGCAAGAACTGGACCTGAGGGTTTAGAATGGGCTCCTGCCCTCCTGGAAAACACCTCATCCCAGAGGGCAGGCTGGGCAGGGTGCTTTGTGTTTAATGAATCATGCAACCATCTTGACAAACCCACAGAAAGGCTGACTTGTCTCCTTCTATAGAGGAGTCTGGTTTTTGTTTTGTTTTTAGGTACAGGGGATTGATCTCAGGGCACTCTCCCACTGGGCCACATCCCCAGCCCTGTTTTGTATTTTATTTAGAGACACAGGCTCACTGAGTTGCTGGCTCCTCCCCATTGCTGAGGTTCACTTTTGACCTTGCAATCCTCCTGCCTCAGCCTCCCGAGCTGCTGGGATTACAGTCATGAACCCCACCCAGTGTGGAGGAGTCTGATTTATGTGCACCTCAAACATCTGAAAATAAATCTCTGTGTATATAACTAAGTAATAGACTGGTTGTTTTCCTCTGCTCTATTGATTAACATCACCTTACACGAATTTCTGGCTTTGTGGAAAGGGGGTACACTAGGTGGATGGAGGCCCATGAACCCAGCTTCAGCCCTTGCCCCAGGAAGGGTAGATGGGGGTGAAGCCTGAAGATGGACTAGTATCTCGCATGCTCCCTAGATGTTTTCTCTGGTTCTCATTCCTGGCTTTCTCTATGGAACTAAACAATAACAACTGAGTTTCTTGTTTCTAGAGAAAAGAATGAAATCAAAATTCTTCAGAAATTTCTCTGACTTAGATGGAGCAGCACATGCGTATATCCAGCAGGTCAGGAGGCTGAGGCTGGAGATGACAAGTTCCAGATCAGCTTCAGCAATTAAATGAGATAATCTCAAAAAAAAAACATGAATTAAAAGTCCTGTGGATGTAACGAAGTGGTAGAGCATCACTGGGTTAAATCCTTACTGCCATTAATATATATATATATCAGATGGACTTTTCTTGGAGGCACCCAGTCCTGGCCCATCAGTCATGGGCAATAGGTACAATCAGGCAAGAACTTGGTGGCTCCTTCAGGGAGCATTTGAAGCATATTACTCAAAGAAATATGCCCCCAGAAGAATGAAGGGTGTTCCTGGACAGTGTCAGAGATGTGCACACAGATTGATTTCTGATGACACATGGAGCCTACTTCTCTTTGCTGAGCCCTCTCAGCACATATGGAAGGACTTGAGTGTGACATGGGACGAACTTGACTTAGAAGATTACAGGCATGGACCTCACCCAGTGTAGAGGAGTCTGATTTATGCGTACCTCAGACATCTGAAAATAAATCTCAGGGCACTGGGGTTGTGGCTCAGTGGCAGAACACTTGCCTAGCATGTGGGTGAGGCACTGGGTTCCATTCCCAGCACCACATAAAAAATAAAATAAAATGAAAATAAATTTCTGTGTTTATAACTAAGAAACAGAAAGACTGGTTGGTTTCCTCTGCTCTATTGATTAACTTGCGTTGCTCAAATGTCTGGCTTGGTGGAAAGGGGGTGACTGGGTGGATGAGGCCCATGAACCCAGCTCCAGCCCCAGGAAAGGGAGGTGGGGGTGGAGCCTGAGGATGGACTAGTCAGCTAGTAACTGGTGTGCTCCCTAGATGTTTCCTCTGTTTCCAAGTCCTGTTGTACCTCTGTGCGTTTGTGAGGTGGTAGCGGTTCCTTGGCTTTCTCTATGGAACTGAACAGAAACAACTGAGCTTCCCGTTTCCAAAGAAAGGAATGAAAACAAAGTCCTCAAAAAATTTTCTGACTTGGATGGAGCAGCACATGCCTGTATCTAAGAAGTCAGGAGGCTGAGACCAGAGATGGCAAGTTTCAGGTCAGCCTCAGCAATTTAATGAAAACCTCGGCAACTTAGTGATATCAACTCAAATGAAAAATTAAAAGTCCTGTGGATATAGCTCAGTGGTAGAGCATTCCTGGGTTAAATCCTTACTACCATCAAAAAAAAAAAAAAGTTGTCAGAGGGACTTTTCTTGCAGGCACCCAGTCCTGGCCCATCAGTCGTGGGCAGCAGGTAGGATCATGCAAGAACTTGGAGGCTCCCTCAGGGCATTTGAAGGGTATGGACAGGACTCCTCAGAAGAAAAATGTCCCCAGAAGAATGAAGGGTGTTCCTGTACAGTGTCAGAGATGTGCACACAGATTAATTTCTGATGACACATGGAGCCTACTTCTCTTTGCTGAGCCCTCTCACCACATATGGATGTGCTGACTTGAATGTGACATGGAATGAACTTGACTTAGAAGACCCATCTCCACCACTTGAGACTTCTTTGACCTTGACAGCCCCTTGCCCTTTCCCACCCTGTGTGTGCTTGTGTCTCAAAAGGGATAACCCTCTGTGCCTGCAGCATTGCTGTCCAACCCAGTGAGGCCCTGCCCATGGCCATGCCTGTCTGCAACCCTAGCTGTCAGCTGAGTCTGGGTCTTTGGATTGCACAGGGGCTGGGGCAGGGGAGGCAAAGGCCAAAGGACTTAGGTGAGACTGAGAGTGTTCATTCTGGTTCCTTTTTTTCTTTTTTGGTGTCTGTGTGTGTGAGAGACCCAGGATTGAACCCTGGGGTGCTTTACTACTTAGTTGCATCCTCAGCCCTTTTTACTATTGACTCTGAGACAGGGTCTTGCTGGGTTTCTGAGGGGCTTGCTAAGTTGCTGTGCCTGGACCTGTCAATCCTCCTGCTTCAGTGTCTCAAATTGCTAGGATTACAGGTGTGCTCCTGCCTGCCCGGCAGTATTCCACTTCCTGATTCAGTTGGGAGTGAGGTGGAGTCCTCTGGCTCGTGAGAAGTCAGTGTGCTCTACTCCTGGTAGCTCATCTGTTTTCATGTGCATTATACTTCAACAAAAAGTGTGAAAAACTGGCAATTTTTCCTTTTTAAATGTAAATTCTATTTGGGCATTATTTGTACACAATGGTAGAATACATTTTGTTATTCTCATGCATGCATGTATCACAAATTGGTCAATTTATTCCCCAGTACCTCCCCTGTCCCTCCCTGCCTCCCTGGTCCCCTTCGTCTATCCTACTGGTCTCCCTTTGATCCACAACCCCAGCCCTAGGTGACTCCCCCCTTACTCCCCCCCACACTTTTCTCTCTAGCTTCTACACATAAGAGAAAACGTACCACCCTTGGCTGTCTGAATCTGGCACATTTTGCTTAACACCCATTTTCCTGAAGTGACATAATTTCATCTTCTTTCTGACTGAATAAGCTCCACTGTGCACATAGACCACATTGCTGTATCCACTCCTCTGTTCCTAGACAACAAGGCTGGCTCCATACCTTGGCTCCTGGGAGTCGCACTGCTATAAACCTGTGTGTGCGTGATTCCCACAGGGCGCCGACTTTAATGTTTGGATGAACTACCAGGAGCAGCCAGGAGTAGCACAGCTGGGTCATACTGTGGCTCCCTAACAGTATTTTTGTTGGTTTGGGATTTGTTGTTTGTTTTTGTGTTTGTGTTTGGGTACTGAGAATTCAACCAAAGAGAGCTTTAACACTGAGCTACATCCTCAGACCTTTTCAGTTTTTATGTTGAGATAAGGTCTCACTAGGTTACTGAGGCTGATCTTGAACCTGTGATCCTCTTGACTCAGCCTCCTGAGTAGCATGTGCTCAGGAATACAGGTATGTGCTACCACCCAGGATCATTCCAAGATTTTGAGGATCCTTCATATTGATTTCCATAGTGGTTTTATGATTTTAAAATTTCACAAACAGCATATTAGAAAATGTCCGTTTTGCCTCACATCCTTGCCATTCTGCATTATTATTTGTATTCTTGATGTTTGTCATTCTGATTGGAGGAAAACATAATCTTTGTGTAGATTGTGTTTTTCTTTTTTTTTTTTTCCTTTTTGGTATTGAGGATTTAACCCAGGGATGCCTAACCACTGAACCACATCCCCAGCACTTTTTGATTTTTATTAAAAGACAGGGTATCACTAAGTTGTTGAGGTCCTTTCTGAGTTGCTGAGGCTGGGCTCATCTTGCAATCCTTCTGTCTCAGCCTCCCGAGGCACTGGAAATACAGTCCTGTGCCAACAGACCCCATCTCAGTATAGTTTTGATTTGCATTCTTTTTTCTGAGTGGAGAGCGAACCAGGGATTGAAATCAGGAGCATTCAACCACTGCGCCACATCCCCAGCCCTATTTTGTATTTTATTTAGAGACAGGGTCTCACTGAGTTGTTTACTATATCACTTTTGCCGATGCTGGATATGAACAGGGATCCTCCTGCCTCAGCCTCCCAAGCTGTAGAATTAAAGATCTGTGCCACCATGCCCAGGTTACATTTCTTGATTAATAAAGATGTTGAACATTTTTCATGATTTATGGACCATTTGTCTTTTTCTGTTGAGAAATGTCTATTTGGTTGTTTGCCCCATTTGTCGTTTGGGTTATTTGCTTGCTTGGTTTTAAGCATTTTGAGTTCTTTATATATTCTGGATATTAATCCTCTGTAAGAAGAGTAGCTGGAAAATATTGTCTCCCATTCTGTAGGCTCTCTCTTCACACTCTTCACACTGTTTCTTTTGCTGCACAGAATCTGTTGGATTTGATGCCATCCACTTATTAACAATTGGTATGATTTCCTGAGCTTTAGGAGTCCTAATAAAGAAGTCCTTGTCCTTACCTATTTATCAGTATTGACCCTGTGATTTCTTACAGGGTACAAAGTCTCTGTCTGCTTCCTAGATCTCTGATCCATTGTGAGTTGCCTCCTGTGCAGGTTGAGAGAGAGACACCTGGCTTCACTCTCCTGCACATGATATCCAGTTTGCCCAGGTTCAGTTGTTTAAAAGTTTGTTTTTTCTCCACCATAGGTTTTTGGTGCCTTTGTCAAGGATCAGATGACAGAATCTGAGTGGGTTTGTCTCTGGGTCTTCTATTTCACCCCCTTAGGCTATGTGTCTGTTTTTATGCCTGTGTCATGCTATTTCTGTTGATGTGGCTCTGTAGGATAATTTGAAAGCAGATATTGTGAACTTCCAGCATATGTCTTTTGGGTTACCATTGCTAAGCAGGCTATTCTAGGTCTTTTATTCTTCCACATGAATTTTAGGGCTGTGTTTTGTTGTCGTCGTTGTTGTTTGTGTGTGTGTGTGTGTGTGTGTGTGTGTGAAGATTGTCGTTGGTATTTGGAGATTGCACTGACTCTGTCAATTGTATTTGGTAATATGGCACTTTCACATGATTTAATTCTGCCTGTCCATGAACATGGGATGTCTTTCCATTTTGAAGTGCCTTCTTCAATTTGTTTTTCATTGTTTATAATTTTTATTTCAGGGGGTCTTTCACCTCCTTGGTTACATTTATTAAAGGATTATTTATTTACTTGCTTGCTTATTTTTTTAGGCTATTGTGAATAGAATTCTTTCCCTATTTTTTTGTTGTTTCCTTTGTTTTGGCAGATTCATTATTGATGAATAGAAAAGTTACTGATATTTCTGTGTTGATGTTGCATCCTGACACTTGAATAAACTCTAAAAGTCTTTTGGTGGAGTTTTTGGATCTTCTAAATATAGGATCATATGATCTGCAAACAATGATAATCTGAATTTTCACTTTCCTATTTGTATTCGTTTTATTTCTTCCATGTGTCTAGTTGCTTTGACTAAAATTTGAAGTGCTACATTGAACAAAAATGGTGAGAGTGAACATCCTTGTCTTGTTTTTGATTTTAGAGAATATGCTTTTCGTTTTTCCCCACTCACTATGATGGTGGCTTTGGGCTTGTTGTATATAATAACCTTTGTGACGCTGAAGGAAGATCCTTATATACTTCGTTTTATTCGTGATTTTATCATGACTGGGGGGATGGATTTTCTCCAAAACATTATCTCTGAGTCTTTTGAGATTAGTATGGGACTTTTGTCCTTAATTCTATTTATTTCATGAATTATATTTATTGATTTGTGTATTTGGAACCATCCTTGCATAACAGGAAGGAAACCTACTTGATCATGATGTATAACCCCTTTATTGTGTTGTTGAATGTGATCTGCTCACATTTTATTTAGGAATCTTGTATCTATGTTCATCAGGGATATGGATCTGTAGTGTTCTTTCTTTGATGTGTCCTTATCTAGTTCTGGTTTCAGGGTGATTCTGGATTCATAGAATAAATTTGGAATTGCTCCTCCTTCTCATTTCTATTTCATAGGATAACTTGGGAAGCACTGTCTTTAATTCTTCTTACAGGCCTGGTAGAATTCACAGGAGAATCCACGTTTCCTGGGCTGTTCTTTTGTGGAAGACTTTTAATTACTGCATCAATATCATCGCTTCTCTTGGGTCTGATTGTTTTCTCTGTTCACGTGGTTCAATTTGGGTAGGCCATGTGTGTTTAGAAACTCAACTGCTCCTCAATTTTTCAATGTATTGGACTATAAGTTTTCCCAAAAAGTCCATGATGATTGTCAGGATTCCTGTGATATGTGTGGTGATATCTACATTTTTTATTCTAATTTTATATTAATTTGGGTCTTCTTTGACTTTATTTTGGTTATTTTGGCTGAGGTTTGTTAATCTTATGTATCATTTCAAGGATTCAATTCCCTGTTCATTGATCCTTTGTATTTTTCACAATTGATCCTCTGTTGAATGAATTTCGGCTCTGGTCTTAATTATTTCCTTCTGTCTTCTTTCCTTGAATTCATCATGAGGTTGTATATTGGGAATCTTCCTAATTTTCTCATGTAGGTCCTCATGGCTCTACCTTTCCCCTCCCAATGGCCTTCACGGAGTCTAGGAGATTCTAATATGAGGCATCTCTGTCTCTTAATTGTAAGAATTTTAAAAATTCTCCCCTAGTTTTTTTATGGCCCATCCAGTTGTGTTTGTATCATTTCTGTCATTTTATTCTTTCTCCTGAGTTCTAATTTCATTTCATTATGATCTATTACCATACGAGGAATTTCATAGAATGCTTCATATTTACAAAACCTTGCTTATGGCCTTAAATATTGTCCATTTTGCAAAAGATCGCAGGGACACATGAAAGAAAATGCATTGAGGTCTTTTTGGATGAAATGCTCTGTGGATATCTGTTAGGTCCATTTTATCAAAAATATATATTGGGTCTGAAAAATTTTTACTGTAAAAATCACATTTCTAAGGAAGAGTAATCAGGGAGAGGAGAGGAACAAAAAATGGGGAGAGCAGGATACAGAGCACTGCCTACAGAGAGGGTGACCGTCTCCCCTTTATAAGCCTGGCACCTGAGTACAGGTCAGTGTCAAGCCACAAGAAGCACAGTGTGTCTGTGGTTCTGTCCACACACCTGATCAAGTCGGAACCTCTCAGCGTCCTCCCTAGCCACTATCACACACCTCCAGGTGTGGTACTACTCAGAAGTCAGAGGGCTGGGTGAGAAACTTACCCAGGCTCTTCTCCTACTCCTCACATCAGGGGAGTGTAACACACACAAACACACACACACACACACACACACACACACACACACACACACACACGGGCGGCCATCCTTGCATGTGATTTGAGTTACCTCCCTGGTTGGGTGAGTGGCGCTTAGACACAGCTGTGTTAGAACCTTCCCCACCCTTCTCCAGGTCCGAGGGCTTGTCCGTGCAGAGACATGCCTGGCCATTGCTCTGAAGACCGAATCTTCGCCTCTGACCTTGGGATACTGCCCCCCTTAACCTTCATTGGATGGGATTTTCCCTTGAATTTTTTGTTCCCCAATAAAAGCCCACTCCCTGGCATGATCTCCCTCTCTCGATAGTCTCTTTGTAAAGCTCTCCACCTCATTAGGTGGCTGGAGGAGGAGCTAGGAGAAGCTGTCCCGGAGCTGGTATTAAAGGCAATGAGAGTCTTGTCTCTTTAATTTAAAACTCCCTAGCAATTATTCATGAATCAAACCTTCTTTCATGAAGCCAGCGCTGGTTGCGTGGCAGACACACACACGCACACACATACACACACACACACACACACACACACGTGCACAAAAAGTAAGAGGGTGCTGTTTGAATAACTTAAGTGTGGGACCTTGCCGAAGTCTGGCTGGGCACAATTCAGGTGCCATTTGTCAAAAGAAACAAATTTTATTTTTAGAACCACACATGACAAACAAAACAGCTCCTTAGGAAAAAACCTCAGAACGCAACTGCCACCAACGGCTTCCCATAAGCATCTCTCACAACTACAAGCCTCTCCACCTCCCACAATCCTCCTGCTCTTGAGGCCTATTGGCTGGGTCACATGGGCGGAGCCAAAAAAGTCCTCCAATGAGCAGCTCCGTGGTCTGAAAAGGCAGGGAAACAGCCCAATGAGCATCACCGCAGAGGAGCCAATCAGCTAGATGTTGCTGGGGCCACTGTGAGCCAATCATCAGCCAGCAGCTGGAAGTTTGCTGGCAGCTGGAAGCCACAGCTGAAGGGGCCACTTGAGCCAATCATCAGCTGGCAGTCTGAAAAGGCGAGGAAACAGCTCAATGAGCATCTCCAATGAGCATCACCACAGAGGAGCCAATCAGCTAGATGTTGCTAGGGCCACTGTAAGGCAATCATCAGCCGGCAGCTGGAAGTTTTCTGGCAGCTGGAAGTTTGCTGGGGCCCCTTAGGCTGTGGCTCTCAACATCTACCCATCTCTGTTTAAACAACAAGCATGTGGCTTAGGGATTGTGCCTGCCGTGTCCAATAGTACATATGGTCCTTACCAATTATTGGATGAGCTGACCTCAAGGCATCAGCATCCTGTCTTAGGTTGGTACCATTGCAATTGGATCTTACCCATCACTGACTACCGGTCCAGTATACAGCCACACCTGTGGAGAGGTCTTTGTACCAGCAGGGGGGTGAGGTTCTTTGCCTCACTTCTGTTGGCCCCCAAATTTTAGCTGAACAATCATGACAAGCACCAAGCCAATTGATGGCTCCTTTTGGAAAAATTGTACCACTGATGACATCATCAGCAAAAATACCCCAACACTACCACAAGTCGCTGCACCAACAGATAGTTCACAATGCATACAGGTGAGTTCACAATGCATACAAGTGATACATAGTCCAGGCAAGTTCTGCAAGCAGTTCAGTGATGTCTATTGCAGAAGCTCTAGATTGGTTTTATCTTTGTCTTCACCAGCACTAGGATGAAGACAGGAATTCTGGCAATAATGGCTAAAGAAAAAATTATGTAACATTCCAGAAGGCACTAAAAGAAAACAATTTTCTTATAAATTTACATTATCTTGAACAGAATTATTAAATATAATGAAAAGGAAAGGTGAAAGTAAATAGATCTGTTAAGCTCCTTTTTTGTTCACATATTAAAACAATCCTCAACAGTTGTTTACCCAATTTAAATTAAACCATTTAAATCACGTGAAAAAAAATTTGGATCCATTTTTTCATGAGTGCTCATCATATATGATATATGGACATACGTACATTCAAACATATAACACAAAACACAAGTGTGCACACATAATATAATACATACAACACATAACATAATAGTAAAGGCCTTATAACTTTTTACAGGTGAAATCTCCATTGCAATGTTTAAAAACTCTATAGTCAAAATAGAACTGATCAGCAAAACATTAACCTAGGTCTGTATGAGCTCAAAAAAAAAATAGAACTTTATGATGTGGGAAAGGGCAATAATAAAATAGATATTGAAAAAAACATCCTGGTTCTGTCACAGATGTAAGGATAGCCAAACTGGAGTTTTGGATATCAGCTGTTATGGATTTGAGCCAAATCATCTTCTTTTGGTCTGTAGAAATCGCTTTAGTTAATCTCTCTGGAATCCAAATCAGCTGCTGTTCTCCCTGTGGAAACACACAAACAGACCCCCGACTCCAGACAATCACTGGGTCAGGACCTTGGTTAATCTCTCTGGAATCCAAATTGGCTGCTGTTCTTCCTGTGGAAACACACATACAGACCCTCGACTCCAGACAATTACTGGGTCAGGACCTTTCCATTGTCCTGTTAGAATATCCTTCCAAAGTACCTTGGGCTTATGTACATTTTTTGGACACATATGCCTTTCCGCAGCACTAAGTCCTGATGAATCCAAATTTAAAAAGTTTAGAGTAAAAAGGGTTATTTTAAGTTTATCTTTGGGGGATATATACCCCTTCCCAATTCCATCTTTTTGCTTTAATAAGTACATTTTAATAGTTTGATGAGCTCTTTCAACTATGCCTTGTCCCTGTGGATTGTATGGGATTCCCATTATATGAGTAATGCCAAATGATGAGCAAAATTGTTTAAAAGAGGTAAAAGTATAACCAGGGGCATTATCTGTTTTTAACTGTTTTGGAACACCCACAGTGGCAAAATTTTGTAAGCAATGAGCTATAACATCTTTAGTTTTTTCTCAGGCATGAAGGGAGCCCATCAAAAATCCAGAAGAAGTATCAACTGTAACATGCAGATATTTTAATTTTCCAAATTCTGGCAAATGTGTGACATCCATCTGCCAAATATGGTTAGGTATCAGTCGTCTAGGATTGACTCCAAGATTAACTTGTGGTAAAAAGGTCACACAATTTTGACATTGTTTTATTATTTGTCTAGCTTGTTCCTTAGTTATTTTAAAACACTTTTGTAAAGTATTAGCATTCACATGGAACTTTTTATGAAAATTTGTAGCTTCTTCTAGTGTAGAGAAAATATGTATATCATGTGTAGTTTTATCTGCTAAATCATTGCCCAAACTAAGGGCTCCAGGCAATCCTGTATGTGCCCTGATATGTCCTATAAAGAAGGGATTTTTTCTGTCCCAGATTAGACTTTGTATAGTGGAAAGCAAAGAGAAAACAGTAGAGGAAGGGGAAATCCTACCAGCATCTTCAAGGGATACTATAGCATTAACTATATACTGATTATCAGAAATTAAATTAAATACAGAATCTTTAAACATCACAAAAGCTTGTAATATTGCATTAAGCTCTTTCTTTTGAGCTGATTGTTTGGGTACTAAAAATGTAAAAGTTTGATCAGGTGTAACTATTGCTGCTGTACCATTATTTGACCCATCAGTGAATATATTTGGAGCATTAATAATAGGTGTTTTTCTTGTCATTTTGGGAAAAATTACAGGATGCAATGACCAAAAAGACAATAAAGGACTAGATGGTAAGTGGTTATCAAATGAAACATTAGATTTGCACATGATTATTGCCCAAGTATTTAACTCATTAGCTAACTCATCAATTTGATTCATAGTATATGGAGTAATAATTTTATTGGGAGAAATTCCAAACACTCCCTTTGGTGCTCTTATTCCTTTGAGTATTAATTGTCCTACAGCCTCAGGATACCTACTAAGAATAGTGTTAGGAGAATAAGATAAATGTATCCATAATAATGGACCTTCTTGCCAAAATACTCCTGTAGGAATATTTTTTGTTGGTAGTACAATAGATAATAAAGGCAAACTTATATCAATTCTATCCAAATGCATATTTTCCATATATGTTTCAATGATTTTTAATGCCTTTATTGCTTCAGGCATTAACATGTGGGGTTAATTTGGATCTGATGGATCTTTTAGGATTTCAAATAAAGGTCCCAACTCTCCTGTTGGTATGCCTAGATCAGGCCTTATCCAATTTATGTCTCCTAATAACTTTTGAAAGTCGTTAAGTGATTTGAGTTGATCTACTCAGATTTGAATTTTTGGTGGATGGACCATGGTTGAGGATAATAGAACTCCTAAATAATTAATTGGAAAATTTAATTGTATTTTATTTATTGCTATCTCTAGATTATAATTTTTTTTATTGTTGGTCGTTCAAAACATTACATAGTTCTTAATACATCATATTTCACAGTTTGATTCAAGCGGGTTATGAACTCCCAACTTTACCCCATATACAGATTGCTGTATCACATCAGTTACCCTTCCATTGATTGACATATTGCCTTTCTAGTGTCTGATGTATTCTGCTGTCAGTCCTATTCTCTACTATCCCCCCTCCCCTCCCCTCCCCTTTTCTCTCTCTACCCCTTCTACTGTAAATCATTTCTTCCATTTGTATCATCTTGTCTTACCCCTCCTTTCCTCTTATATATCATTTTGTATAACCCTGAGGATCGCCTTCCATTTCCATGCGATTTCCCTTCTCACTCCCTTTCCCTCCCACCTCTCATCCCTGTTTAATGTAAATCTTCTTCTCAAGCTCTTCGTCCCTACCCTGTCCTTGTTTACTCCCCTTATATCAAAGGGGTCATTTGGTATTTGTTTTTTAAAGATTGACTAGCTTCACTTAGCATAATCTGCTCTAATGCCATCCATTTCCCTCCAAATTCTATGATTTTGTCATTTTTTAATGCAGAATAATACTCCATTGTGTATAAATGCCACATTTTTTTATCCATTCATCTATTGAAGGGCATCTAGGCTGATTCCACAATCTTGCTATCGTGAATTGTGCTGCTATGAACATCGATGTAGCAGTGTCCCTGTAGCATGCTCTTATTAGGTCGTTAGGGAATAGACCGAGAAGGGGAATAGCTGGGTCAAATGGTGGTTCCATTCCCAGCTTTCCAAGAAATCTCCATACTGCTTTCCAAATTGGCTGCACCAATTTGCAGTCCCACCAGCAATGAACAAGAGTGCCCTTTTCCCCGCATCCTCTCCAGCACTTATTGTTGTTTGACTTCCTAATGGCTGCCAATCTTACTGGAGTGAGATGGTATCTTAGGGTAGTTTTGATTTGCATTTCTCTGACTGCTAGCGATGGTGAGCATTTTTTCATGTACTTATTGTTTGATTGTATGTCCTCCTCTGAGAAGTGTCTGTTCAGGTCCTTGGCCCATTTATTGATTGGGTTATTTGTTATCTTATTGTCTAATTTTTTGAGTTCTTTGTATATTCTGGTTATTAGGGCTCTATCTGAAGTGTGTGGATTAAAGATTTGTTCCCAGGATGTAGGCTCCCTGTTTATCTCTCTTATTGTTTCTTTTGCTGAGAAAAAACTTTTTAGTTTGAGTAGGTCCCATTTGTTGATTCTAGTTGTTAACTCTTGCGCTATGGGTGTCCTATTGAGGAATTTGGGGCCCGATCCCACAGTATGTATATCATAACCAACTTTTTCTTCTATCAGATGCTGTGTCTCTGATTTAATATCAAGCTCCTTGATCCATTTTGAGTTAACTTTTGTGCATGGTGAGAGATAGGGATTCAGATTCATTTTGATGCAAATGGATTTCCAGTTTTCCCAGCACCATTTGTTGAAGCACCATTTGCTATCCTTCCTCCATTGCATGCTTTTAGCCCCTTTATCAAATATAAGATAGTTGTAGTTTTGTGGATTGGTTACTGTGTCCTCTATTCTGTACCATTGGTCCACCCGCCTGTTTTGGTATCAGTACCATGCTGTTTTTGTTACTATTGCTCTGTAGTATAGTTTGAAGTCTGGTATCGCTATACCGCCTGATTCACACTTTCTGCTTAGCATTGTTTTTGCTATTCTGGGTCTTTTATTATTCCATATGAATTTCATGATTCTTTTATTTATTTCTACAAGAAATGCTGTTGGGATTTTGATTGGCATTGCATTGAACTTATAGAGAACTTTTGGTAATATCGCCATTTTGATGATGTTAGTTCTGCCTATCCATGAGCAGGGTATATTTTTCCATCTTCTAAGGTCTTCTTCTATATCTTTCTTTAGGGTTCTGTAATTTTCATTGTATAAATCTTTCACCTCTTTTGTTAGGTTGATTCCCAAGTATTTTATTTTTTGGGGGGATATTGTGAATGGAGTAGTTGTCCTCATTTCCGTTTCAGAGGATTTGTAGCTGATATATAGGAATGCCTTTGATTTATGCGTGTTGATCTTATATCCTGCCACTTTGATGAATTCATTTATTAGCTCTAATAGCTTCTTTGTAGACTCTTTTGGGTCTGCTAGATATAGAATCATATCATCTGCAAATAATGATAATTTAAGTTCTTCTTTTCCTATTTTTATGCCTTTAATTTCTTTCGTCTGTCTAATTGCTCTGGCCAGTGTTTCGAGGACTATGTTGAACAGAAGTGGTGAGAGAGGGCATCCCTGTCTTGTACCAGATCTTAGAGGGAGTGCCTTCAATTTTTCTCTATTCAGAATGATGCTGGCCTGTGGCTTATCATAGATTGCTTTTACGATGTTGAGGTATGTTCCAGTTATCCCTAATTTTTCTAGAGTTTTGAACATAAAGGGATGCTGTACTTTGTCGAATGCTTTTTCTGCATCTATCGAGATGATCATATGGTTCTTATTTTTAAGTCTATTGATGTGGTGAATAACATTTATTGATTTCCGTATATTGAATCAGCCTTGCATCCCAGGGATGAATCCTACTTGATCATGGTGTATAATTTTTTTGATATGTATTTGAATCCGATTCGCCAGAATTTTATTGAGGATTTTTGCGTCAAGGTTCATTAGAGATATTGGTCTGTAGTTTTCTTTCTTTGAAGTGTCTTTGTCTGGTTTCGGAATCAGGGTGATGTTGGCCTCGTAGAATGAATTTGGAAGTTCTCCCTCTTTTTCTATTTCCTGAAATAGCTTGAAAAGTATTGGTGTTAGTTCCTCTTTAAAGGTTTTGAAAAACTCTGCTGTATACCCATCCGGTCCTGGGCTTTTCTTAGTTGGTAATCTTTTGATGGTTTCTTCTATTTCCTCTATTGTTATTGGTCTGTTTAGGTTGTCTATATCCTCCTGACTCAATCTGGGCAGATCATAAGACTTAAGGAATTTATCTATGCCTTCACTATCTTCTATTTTATTGGAGTATAAGGATTCAAAATAATTTCTGATTATCTTCTGTATTTCTGAAGTGTCTGTTGTGATATTGCCTTTTTCATCCCGTATGTTAGTAATTTGAGTTCTCTCTCTTCTTCTCTTCGTTAGCATGGCTAAGGGTCTGTCAATTTTATTTATTTTTTCAAAGAACCAACTTTTAGTTTTGTCAATTTTTTCAATTGTTTCTTTTGTTTCAATTTCATTAATTTCAGCTCTGATTTTAATTATTTCTTGCCTTCTACTTCTTTTGCTGTTGTTTTGCTCTTCTTTTTCTAGGATTTTGAGATGAAGTATGAGATCATTTATTTGTTGGTTTTTTCTTTTTTTGAGGAATGAACTCCAAGCAATGAATTTTCCTCTTAGAACTGCTTTCAATGTGTCCCATAGATTCCGATATGTTGTGTCTGTGTTTTCATTTAACTCTAGGAAGTTTTTAATTTCTTCCTTGATGTCTTCTAAAACCCATTGATTATTCAGCAACCTATTGTTCATTCTCCAAGTGATGCTTGATTTTTCCTTCCTTCTTTTATCATTGATTTTCAGTTTTATTCCATTATGATCAGATAAGATGCATGGTATTATCTCTACCCCTTTATATTGTCTAAGAGTTGCCCGGTGACATAATATATAGTCTATTTTTGAGAAGGTTCCATGTGCTGCTGAGAAAAAAGTGTAACTACTTGATGTTGGGTGGTATAGTCTATATATGTCAATTAAGTCTAGGTTGTTAATTGTGTTATTGAGTTCTATAGTTTCCTTATTTAACTTTTGTTTGGAAGATCTGTCCAGTGGTGAGAGAGGTGTGTTGAAGTCTCCCATGATTATTGTATGGTGGTCTATTAGATTCTTGAACTTGAGAAGAGTTTGCTTGATGAACACAGCTGCACCATTATTTGGGGCATATATATTTATGATTGTTATGTCTTGTTGGTGTATGTTTCCCTTGAGCAGTATGAAGTGTCCTTCTTTATCCCTTTTGATTAACTTTGGCTTGAAATCTATTTTATTAGATATGAGTATGGACACTCCTGCTTGTTTCCGCAGTTCATATGAGTGGTATGATTTTTTCCCAACCTTTCACCTTCAGTCTATGAATATCTTTTCCTATCAGATGCGTCTCCTGTAGGCAGCATATTGTTGGGTCTTGTTTTGTGATCCATTCTACTAGCCTGTGTCTCTTAATTGGTGAGTTTAAGCCATTAACATTTAGGGTTATTATTGAGATATGGTTTGTTCTTCTAGCCATATTTGTTTATTGATGTTACTAAACCTGATTTGTTATCCTCTTTGACTACTTTCTCCCCTTTACTGTCCTACCTCCCATTGTTGGTTTTCAATGTTATTTTCCATTACCTCTTCCTGTAATGTTTTGCCAAGGATTTTTTGAAGAGATGGTTTTCTAGCTGCGAATTCTTTTAACTTTTGTTTATCGTGGAAGGTTTTAATTTCATCTTCTATCCTGAAGCTTAATTTCGCCGGATACACGATTCTTGGTTGAAACCCATTTTCTTTCAGTGTTTGAAATATGTTATTCCAGGATCTTCTAGCTTTCAGAGTCTGTGTTGAGAGATCAGCTGTTATCCTGATTGGTTTGCCCCTAAATGTAATCTGCTTTCTTTCTCTTGCAGCTTTTAAAATTCTCTCCTTATTCTGTATGTTGGTCATCTTCATTATAATGTGTCTAGGTGTGGATCTCTTATGATTTTGCACATTCGGTGTCCTGTAGGCTTCTAGGATTTGGGATTCTGTCTCATTCTTCAAGTCTGGGAAGTTTTCTCGTATTATTTCACTGAATAGACTGTTTATTCCCTTGGTATGGAGCTCTGTGCCTTCCTGTATCCCAATGACTCTTAAATTTGGTCTTTTGATATTGTCCCATAATTCTTGGATGTTCTGCTCATGGTTTCTTAGCAGACTTGTTGAGCTGTCTATGTTCTTTTCCAGTTGAAATACTTTGTCTTCATTGTCTGATGTTCTCTCTTCTAAGTGATCTACTCTGCTGGTAGTATTCTCAATTGAGTTTTTAAGTTGGTTTATTGTTTCCTGCATTTCCAGGATTTCTATTTGTTTGTTTTTTATTACCTCTATCTCCCTGTGAAATTGATCTTTTACTTCCTGGATTTGTTTGTCAATGTGATCTTTCATTGTCTGATTTTGCTGTCTCATGTCTTCCTTGAGACTCCAGATCATCTGAAGCATATATATCCTGAACTCTTTATCTGACATTCCATCTGTTGCAGCTATTACCTCTTCTAACATTGAGTTGACCTGCATTGCTTGTGGTCCTTTCTTTCCTTGTCTTTTCATACAGCTCGCGTTTCTTTCTGCTTGGTGCAACTGTTGTGTTTTTGAAATTTACCCCCTATTTATTTATATTGCTCTTGTATAGTTGGGAAGTCTCCCTTGCAGGGCGGGTAGTGGCTGTGCTCCTCCTCTAATTAGGGTGGTCTGACTACCATGCTGATCGGTCGCAGGTCTGCCCCCCCTGCGGGCACGGGTGGTGGCTCTGCTCTGCCCCCACTCCAATTGTGGTAACGTAACTATCACGCCCTGGGGTCGTTGGGCCTGATCTGGATGTGGGTGGCAGCTCTGCTGGGTCCCCACTCCAATTGATGTGACGTGTCTACCACGCTGGCAGGCCTCTAGGCCGGTGGGTCACAGTTCTGCACAGCCCCCACTCCCAATGGGGGTACCTGACTACCTCTCCAACGGGTTGCTGAGCCCCCTCTGGACCCGGGCAGCGACCATGCTCCACCCCCACTCCAACCAGTGTGACGCGACTGCCTCTGTGTTATGTGTCCACCACGTTGGCAAGCTACCTAGCCTGTCTTGCCAGTGGGCCGCAGGTCTGCCTGCCCTGCTTGCTCATATGGCAGCTCTGCACAGCCCCTACTCCAAATGAGGTTACTTGGCTACCACGCCGTGAGGTTGCTGGTCCTATTCTAGGCGTGGGCGGCTACTCTCTTCAGCCCCAGCTGTATTTGGGGTGTCATGATACCACACCGGTGGGTCACTTGGCCTGCTCTGGGCGCAGGTAGAAGCTCCACTCTGCCCCCACAGCACCCAGCAGGACCCTGGCTGAGAAGCAGTCACCGCCAGTTCCCTAGCCTTGGGCCAAAGCAGCTTAGGTAGCCAGAACCCCGCCTCTCCGATCCCAATACACTCTCCACTGGGAGCTGGCTCCAGCGAGCGACCCCCATGGGTTCCCCAGCCCCAGGCCAAAACTGTTCCAGGAGTCAGAATCGAGTCGCCCCTAGCTCAGCGCATGCTCCACTTGGAGCTGGCCTCCACCAGCAGTCTCCGCAGTTTCCTCAGACCTGGGCCAGGTTAGCCCCGGGAACCAGAATCCAGCTGCTCAGTGCCCGGCGCACGCCTTGCCAGGCGCGAGCCTCTAGGAGTATTCTCCACAAGATCCCCAATCCCGATCCTGAGCAAGAAATCTGTCTGCTAGACGCAGGCAAATACCAGCCTGAAATCACCTGTTCCGTAGCTGAATGAGCTGAGATCAGTAGAACATGGGGATGATTACATCATCTCTCTGAAATGGCGGCTGCTGTCCTCCTCTGTGGTCCGACTGGTGTCTGGAACCAAGCTGGACCGCTTCTCTCCTCTGTCTCAAAGCCGGAACTCAGCACTAAGCGCTGCCAATGTACCACTGGCGGGAGCCCCCCAAATCTGTATCGCTGCTCCCCTGCTCCGGCACCTTGCCGCTCCCCAGCGCGTGACACAGACTCCAGCCGTGGGGCGATCGCCTATCAGGCTATGCGATCCTCCGTGCGGAGAAATGGAGCTCCCACAGCCGAACCTCACATGATGGAAATCTGTCTACTAGATTCTGGAGTGCCTCAATTTCACTGGAAATTCCCAACAAGATAGCCTTCAGCCATTTCACATCGTCTTTCTCCGGCTCAGTGACGCGGCGCACTGGGGTGATGCACTCCCTTCGCTGCCATCTTCTCCTCTCCTAGATTATAATTTTTTAATAAGTTTGAAAATGTAGCATAACATTCTAGCAATGTGTTTTTAGCTTTGTGTACTAATAATACATCATCCATATAGTGAAATATTTGTAGTTCAGGATTTTGATTTCTAAGTGGCTGGATTACTTTGTTAATATAAATTTGACACATAGTTGGGCTGTTAGCCATCCTCCATTGAGGGAGTACTTTCCATTCATATCTCTGATCAGGACCTTCATGATTCAGTGCAGGGATGGTAAATGCAAAACGTGGACTATCCTCAGGATGAATTGGAATTGAAAAAAAATCTTTAATATTTATAACTAAAACATACCATGTTTTTGGCAAAGCAGACAATTGAGGAATCCCCAATTGAGCAGGTTCCATAATAACCATCTCATTATTAATGGCTCTTAAATCTTGCAATAATCTCCATTTACCAGATTTCTTTTTGATGACAAAAATGGGAGTATTATGGGGAGATACAGAAGGTTGTATATGTCCTTCCGCTAATTGTTCTTTGACCAGGTCATGGGCTACTTGTATCTTTTCTTTAGGCAGGGGCCACTGAGGAACCCATACTGGTCGTTCTGATTTCCATGTAATTTTTATTGTCTCAGTGGCCAATTCTGAAAATCCAACCCATGTCTGTCTGTTCCTTGATCTATTTGTATTGGTGCTGCTATACCTTGCTCATGTTTTTCTAATCTTTTTCTTTTCCTAAAACCTTGTCTAGTCATAATAGTGGGTGCATTTTGGTTGATGTTATTTGTTAATGTCAAACCTAATTGATCTAGGACATCTCATCCCCATAAATTTACAGGAAGATGATCCAATACATATGGCTGTATAGTTCCTTCACATCCTTCAGGATCCTTCCAATCTAATACCATTGCACTTCTATGGGGATTAGTCGCCTCTCCTAGGCTTCGAAGCATTTGAGTGGCTTGTTGTAATGGCCAATGTTTCAGCCATTCTTGAAGAGAGATGATGCTAAGGTATGCACCTGTATCCAGTAGCCCATTAAATTCATTTCCTTGAATATTTAGTTTTAGCATGGGGCGAGAATCTAAATTTAAAGACAGCATAGCCCAATCGACACCTGTGGAGCCTAATCCCTTGGAACCTCTTTCTACAGCATGACTGGAAAATTTATCATGTAGGCTGGGTATTATTAGTAACTGTGCTATTCTATCTCCTGGTGAAATTACTGATATACCCTTTGGAGAACTGGCTATAATTTTTATTTCTCCTTCATAATCAGGATCAATTACCCCAGGACTTATCATAAGTCCTTTTAGAGTAGAAGAGCTGCGTCCCAAAAATAAGCCTACTGTTCCTTTGGGAAGAAGTCCTTTTACCCCTGTGGGAATGATTTGAACTCCCATCTCTGGAGTTAGTACTGATCTGGCAGAGGCGCAGATGTCCAACCCTGCACTCCCTCTGGTTTGTCTGATGAGGGATCTGATGGACAATGTTTCCTGGGCACTACCCTGATGGGGTTGCTGGGTTCCTCCAGTGCTCCGTATATTTGTGGTTTTGTGCCCTGGAGCATTGGGCCCCCCTGTCCATTTTTTGGCAATGGAGCCAGATGCCTTTCTTCACAATATCGTGGATAAACACTTGGTCTTTGTTCGTTTTTTGATAATGGAGTACCCTCTATGGTGGTTTGAGAATGGCATTCATTATCCCAATGTCTCCCTCTACAGCATCGTGGGAAAATACCCAGTATTCTACTCCTTTGATACCTAGTTTTGTTAAACCTTCATCCTATGGGGCAATTCCTTTTAAAATGTCCTGTTTGTTCACAATTGTAGCATGTTCTTGGCCTGACATCTGAAGCCTGTTTTACTGCAGCTGCCACAATTTGCCCTTGTTCATTAATGTCTCTGGCATCTAAAGCCTGTTTTACTGCAGCTGCCATGACTTGCTCTTGTTCATTAATGTCTCTACATAATTTAATATATGTGTTTAAATCTTCATGCTTCCATGGTCTAATGATTTCTCTGCACCAACGATTCGCTTGCTCATAAGCTAGTTGTTTTATTAATGGCATTTCTTGTTCCCAAAAACTCTGGTAGCTATTTGAATAAGCCTATCTACAAATTCAGCGTAAGATTCATTAGCTCCTTGTATTACCTTAGATAATTGACCTTGTAAACCTCCATGTCCTTGTAAAGTCTTCCATGCCCTAACCACCTCTACAGCAATTTGTGCGTATACGCCAGGATCATATGCAATTTGTTGCTGCTGATCCTCATAAGGTCCCTTTCCTAACAACATATCTAGATTTCTCTGAGGATAACCAGCTGCTGAATTTCGCCTAGCCGTCTCCTTGCAAAATTCCTCATTGACAACCTTCCATAACAGGTATTGACCTCCATTTAGCATAGCTTTACACATATTAGCCCAATCTGCTGGTGTCATGTTCAAGTTGTTAATGGATTCGACCAAGTTTACAGTGAAGGGTGCTTGAGGACCATAGGTTGTTACAGCCTCTTTTAGCTGCTTCACTATTTTGAAATTTAAAGCATGGTGAATTCGCTGCCCTCCTACCTCAAATACAGGGCATGTTAATACTTGAGATCCTGTCTCAGGATCCGAACTATCAACTGCGGGGGTTGGGGGCCTCCCAGCATATGGAGGTGGCCTTTTAGTTGGACATTTACGTCCTCTGGTGATAGAAAGGTGTTAGTAGCAGTCTCCTGTAGAGGTGGCACTGTTGGTTGCACACTTACGCCCTCTGGTGATAGAAAGTTGTTAGTAGCAGTCTCCTTTTGTAACTTTTCCCCTGATGGCTTTTTCTGCTCTAAGCTTTCTTCCTCTACCTTTGTCTGAACTGAAGGCTTTGGACTAAGCAAACCATACGAACGTCCACAATCGCAATGTGCCAACTGGCAGAGTCCCTGGGCTGTTCTTTTCTATTCTTTTAAAATCTTCACCGTGATGGTTCCATTGTGATATATTTAACAACTCCTCCTTAAAAAGCCATGGGCTACATTTTTGTACTGTATCAACATATGCCCTGACTGTTCTTGATTTTACTGAGATGCCTCCTTCCTCTAACAATTTACTTAACACTCTTTTGGTTTGTTTTTTACTAATTTCTGATCCCGTATTTCTACAATAATACAACCCAAAAAGATGACGCCAAACAAAACCGAGACAGAATGAAATAAAAAGGGAACAACAAAAAGTCATTATAGCCTTTCTATCCTCCTGACATGTGCATCCGTCCTTTCTCCCTATCTGTTCCTCAGACATAAATAGTTTTTCCTCAGATGTGAGCGGTTTTTCTTCCATCTCACTCATCTCCAGGGACAGGCAACTTAAAACAAAAGTGAAGCAAAACAAAGAGGAATCTTAAAATGGCTATTCATCCTCTCGCCCTGCCCTCAGGGGTGAGCAGTTTACCTTATCACTTACCTTCAGTCGTTCCCCCGTGCAAGCCACCAAATGCCGCAGTCTGGCTGGGCACAATTCAGGAGCCACTTGTCAAAAGAAACTAACTATTTTTAGAACCACACACGCCAAACAAAACAGCTCCTCAGGAAAAACTCTTAGAGCCCAACTGCCACCAACGGCTTCCCACAAGCCTCTCTCACAACTATAAGCCTCTCCACCTCCCCCACTCCTCCTGCTCTTGAGGCCGATTGGCTGGGTCGCATGGGCGGAGCCAAAAAAGTCATTCAATGAGCAGCTCTGTGGTCTGAAAGGGCAGGGAAACACCCAATTAGCATCACCGCAGAGGAGCCAATCAGCTAGATGTTGCTGGGGCCACTGTGAGCCAATCATCAGCTGGAAGCTGGAAGTTTGCTGGCAGCTGAAAGTTTGCTGGGGCCCCTTCAGCTGTGGCTCTCAACAGGACCTCCTGTCCTATAGTGACTGGACTGAATGTGAAACTGCTGTGAACCATTAATTCAACTTTTGTCTCCAAAGACAGAAGTTACCTTATTGGGTCTCTGAGATCTGAGATGTTGTTGAGAGCCACAGCCGAAGGGGCCCCAGCAAACTTCCAGCTGCCAGCTGATGATTGGCTCACAGCAGCCCCAGTAAACTTCTAGCAGCCAACTGATTGGTTCCTCTGCGGTGATGCTCATTTGGATGTTTCCCAGCCCTTTCAGACCACGGAGCTGCTCATTGGGGAGTTTTTTGGCTCCGCCCACGTGACCCAGCCAATCGGCCTCAAGAGCAGGAGGAGTGGGGGAGGTTGAGAGGCTTGTGGGAAGCCAGTGATGGCAGTTGGGCTCTGAAGGTTTTTTCTGAGGAGCTGTGTGGTTTGGTGTGTGTGTTCTAAAAATAAAGTTCGCTTCTTTTGAGAAGTGGCTCCTGAATTGTGCCCAGCCAGACTGTGGCACGATGTGGCTCTTTAGAGAAAGTGGGCTTGATGCCTTGTAATTCAAGGAGCTATGCCTATGTCCATAGATCAGGGTCAGCTCTCCTTCAAATTAAAGGCCTGGGACATAGGAGACCAGGTAAATGCAATCTGCCTAACTCAGTCCCCAAGCTCCAGAAGTCCTCCTAGAAATAGTATCTAGCACAGCCTCCTCCCTCATAAACCCCATGAAAGTTGCAAGGGCACATAGGTGTCTAGAAACTTCAGAAAATTCTGGCCAAGTTTGAATAAGAGCTAAGAAGACAGACATCTAGATCTGAGAATTCTGCCCCCAAGTCACACGGCCTGTAGACATGCATCTGTGTCCTGGGGTCATGAGTAGCTTGGGAGTGGTAAAATGGAACACCAGGGCATCTCAGGTTGTTAGAGTAGGGACTATAACCGTCACCTATGCTCCATTACCACTGCTCCCCCTCTAGAGAGAAGCTATAAAGTCACTCCAAGCTCTGAGGAAGACAGAGCCCATCTCCAAGCCTTGGCTCAGGACCCATTTCACTTATAATCTCAGTGACCCACCAAGGAACATCATGGCCCCTCATATCCATCAGGATGAGACCTGTCCTGATTTCCACTCTGCCATTCCCTGAGACCCAGGACACAAGAAAACTCCAAAAGCATCAGGATGGCCAATATGGGATACTGTTTATTATTGGAGAAGGTCCACTAAGAATGGCACATTGCAGAGAGGAAGGACAGAGGACTCCAGGCAAGGTGGGGCCAGGAGGAGGACGGTAGCCCAGGTGTCCAGGAGGAACATCTAGGCAGCAGTGGCAAAGCCCACCCTGTTGTTGGCCATGTCAAAGACGGAATAGTAGGACCTGAGGAAGACGTCCCCAAGAATCCAAAAGGGCTGGCCATTTCCTGAGGACACGTAGGTGGCTTCCAGTCCAACCAAGCAGTAGCCATTCTCCTGCTCAACAGAGAAAGGCAGCACTCATTCATTCGGTTACACATGGTCTGGCCACTGCTAGCCTGAGCCCTGGTCAATGAGCAGGGCAAGGATGGGCCCTGAAGGCTCATAGACAAGATGATGTATCACAAGAGGGGCTAGAGGGAGGGAATTCCCAGTGGTAAACACAGGTTGTAGTGGCCTCTGCAGGGTCACCTATTCCCATGCTGGGTATCTTTTCTTGCTAAAGCTCCCTTCTATTCCACATTGGCAAAAGTCAGAATGGTGGTTCAGCTTAGAGTAAAGCTCACTTGCGTTCAGGTTTTGCCTTCACCCTCATCATCTGTGCAGCTGTATCAGCTATTGAACCTCTCTGAACCTCCAGGTTTTCATTTGTAAAACAGAAAGAGAATCTCCCCCATTAAATGCTGTGACAATTCCCTTCACCTAAAGGGAAGCCTAAGCACTGGGGTTCACACAGGGGCTAGCCCTAGACAGAGCCCCTCTCCAAAGATTAAGAGAATAACTGATCATGGGTGACACTCTTCTGGTGGGGATAATCCCAGGTGACATGAGTTGGGAAATGGCACAGGGCCAGGTAGAGCTTTTCTAGCTGATCCTGCTCCTCCACCCCAGTGGCTCAGCCCCAGGGACCAGGACTTACGTTGAGGATGTAGGCAGAGGGCGGCAGAGGGAACTGCACCCCATTGATGATGAAGGTGAAGGTGGGCAGGTTCTGGACGTCATTACAGTTCACGAAAAACTGCAGAGAAACGGGTTCTTCCAGGTCACCTCATTCCCCACCCCAGAGCACCTGCTAAGCCTCCCGGATGCCCAAGACCTCTTTTTGGAGCAGAGGGCACAGTTCAGGGCAAACGCTATGTAGGTACTGCGTGGGTGTCACAGGCACTGCTAGAGTGGGTGACGTCCGGAGAGACCTGAGAATGTCCCACACCCAAAGACTCTCCTCCTGCCTGAATGACCCCTCTGAGAGGTTGAATCACTTCCCTTTCCCTGCAGGTGTCCTTTGAAATCACACATCCATGTGCAAAAGTGGACCAGGGCTCCCTCTCCTAGTGGGGAGGGCTAATTAGGTGACCCATGTCATTTGCCAGGACACACAGGAGCAAGGGGGCATAGCTGTGTGGAGGAGAGGGAGGTGTGGATTGAGAGTTGTCCCTTGTGACTCACTTACTTGGCCCCAAGTTTCACTCACAGGGACCCACGTTGCAGAAACAACAAACACTGGGCTGACCTCTCCTGGCCAGGGCACATCCATGCCACACCCACCTGTCCATACTCGCCCTCCTGGGCCCCTATAGCTTGCAGAAGGGAGCTCAGGTACTGCTGGGGCACGGTGAGCAGAGAGGTTCCTGTGTCCACCATGGCCTGGCAGCCCTGGGAGCACCAGCCAGAAGCCTCTTCCCCAACATAGAACCTGGGTGGCAAGAAGAGGGCAGCCTCAGCCCGACCAGGTCAGGGCAGCCAGGGGAGACCTTCCCGGCACAGGGAGCAAGCATACGCGATGGACATGAGGGCCCCACAGGGCCATTGCAGCTTGTCCCCTGCCTCACATTCCTTGTGAGTCTGTGCAGGGTCACCCAAAGGACCCCGGAATATATTCTGAAAACTTCAAGGAAGTTTTGAGAAGCGCTGAAAACCAAGGTTGTTGTGTTTGTTGTAAGGACGAGGAATAAATTAGTTGTCCCACACACCTCAGGTTCCAAACTACGGAGTCCTGTGTGATTGCACAGGAGCTTCTCCAGTACTTGGGACTCCACATGTGCCCCCTGCCACCCCATTTCCAGACCCATTGTTGATGGCCCTGTGGAGACCTGCTGAGGCTCTGGGGAGGGCAGGCTGCAGGAGTCCTCTGTGCCCACAGCTCAGTGGAGCCTGGATGTGTGTGTGCCATGGGTGCCCAGAAGCCAGCACCAAGGAAGTTGAGTTCCCAGGACCTCCACCCCAGACTCACTCCTGGATGCCGATCTGCCAGTAGAGCTCCCGGGTGACAGGAGCCCAGAAGATCTGCCCTGTGTACAGGCTCTCGTCCACACCTCCAAAGATGACCGCTCCTCCGTCCTCAGATCCCTCTTGGCTGCAGGACACACAGGGAAGGGGAAGTGAAGGAGAGGTTAAGCAAGGGGATGCACACATTGAGAAGTCACCTTCACAGGGAAAGAGCACCTTCCCAGGATTCACATGGGGGTGTCCTGAGGACAAGGCCATGTTTTCCCACAGACTCCTGAATGGCGCTGTCCCAAT
Organism: Ictidomys tridecemlineatus; assembly: GCF_052094955.1. Taxonomy (NCBI): domain Eukaryota; kingdom Metazoa; phylum Chordata; class Mammalia; order Rodentia; family Sciuridae; genus Ictidomys; species Ictidomys tridecemlineatus. The sequence goes on along the minus strand of NC_135484.1, from coordinate 109,597,970 downwards.
ACCATGCTACAGTGCACCCACACTCTGCTGCCTTCTACCCATTGCTGGAACCTGTAACCCGGAGCCACACCCAATTATTTCTTTCCTCTGCAGGTGGACAGGGACAGGGCTTTGGTGAAAGGGAGGGAAACACAGGCCAAGTTTCTTCCAGAAGATTCCCCTGAGTGGTAGCAGAGTGGGTGGCACCTGGGGTTACGGGTAGAAGTATGAATAGGCCAAAGGAGTCCCCAGGGTTAGTGTCAGGGTCAATGTGTTGAAAGCAGGTTAAGGAGACCAAGCCACAGCAAGAAGATGGAACTGACTCTAGACGGTAGAGAGGGAAAAAGCTGGACAGCAAGAGAGAAAAGCCAGGCCCAGGCCCCTCCTGAACTGGCGTGCTGTGGGGGCTGGGGGACAGTGGGTGAGGAGTCAGTCGAGGGCCTAGACCAGGAGACTCCAAGACCTAGAAGGACCCCTGCAGGAGGAGAGGCAGCAGGTCACTGGACAGAGAGGCCTCAGGGAGAAGCACAGGCGAGGCAGGGGGCTCTTGGGGCCCAGAGCAGCAGGCAGGCCCAAGACATGGGGAAATAGAGCAGCGACACTCGGGAGAAGTTGAGACTGAAGAAGGAGACACCATCCTGTGTCCTGAGAGTGGACTGGGGCATGGGCAGGGGAGCAGGAGAGTCAGAGCCCAGGAGCTGAGGCTCTGAACAAGTGTGGCCCAGCCACCCCCTGCTGGGAGGTCTCCACACCCCCAAGGGATCAGGGCTTGGTACAGGGCAGGACTTAGGGACCCGCAGGGCAGTCTCTCACTTGCTGAGGTAGACGCTGAACATGGGGCTGGACAGGGCGTCCACCTGCAGCATGCCCTGCAGGGCTGTGGTGGCACCTCCCTCAGACAGGCTGGGGTAGGCCAGGCCCATGATGCCATCGAACTGTGCATAGACAAAATTGGTTCCCGGCTCTTGCTCACTCAGGCCAAACTCCTGGTTGGGGACCTGGATGCTCTGGACCTGTGGGGGGAAGACACATTGGAGGGGAGGTGACACTTCTGACTGCATCTATGTCCTCCTGCCCCATGAAACCAGAGACCCTCCATGGTCTTCCTTCCTCCTTCCTCCTTGGCCCATCTGCCCTCTTCTCCTCAGGCATCCCAACTGTCACTTCTCTTCCAAGGGCCTCCTCCACTGTAGCCTCCCATCCCCACACCTCTGCCCCCCAGTTCTAAGCTCCTGAAAAAAAATGCATTATGCCTGACTCGTCACTCTGGTGCCCCATCCCTGGACAGGAAAGAACAAGGACATCTAGGTCCCCACCCTCTCACACCCCCCATCCAGGGTGGGGGTGTCAGCTGGAGCACTCACAGTCAAGGTGTCATAGCCGAAGAAGCCTGTGAGGCTGCCACTGCCATACTGCAGGGAGAAGGTCTGCCCGTTGGTGGAGAAGGTGGAGGACTCACTGGGGTTGAAGCGAGGGTGTGTGGCTGCAGGAGGGAGCCATGGAGGCCAGGGGTGAGCAGAGGGCTGCCTGGCTCTCAGGCTCATGGGCTCCACCCCTGCCTGGCCCTCAGCCTAAGCTCCCAGCTTGAGGTATCAGCACCTGCACCAAGGCAAGGGCTGAAAGCCTTGGCTCCTGGCTCGTAGCAGTTGGAAGGCATGAAAGCCCATGTTTCACAGGTAATTGGATGCCTGGTTAATGACCTCCCTGTAAGCAGGTGCCCTAGACTCCTCTTCTATCTCTGGCCCAGTAAAAACTGGCACAAAGCCTGGTGGGAAATGCTCATCCAGTAAGGATTGGGAGGGAGGCCTGGAGAGAAATCCACTCAGCCTAATCTTGATTTGCCCAGGAGTTGGGCATCCTGGGTGAAAGTGGCATGGGGTGTGCCCATGATGGACAGAGATGTCTGCACTCCAACCCCAAGATTTTGGAAAGAATTAGGGCAGACTTAAAACTGAAGATCCTCTGTCTCCCTAAATGACTCCAGGACAGGGACCACATCCATCATAGTTGTGGCCAGTCCTTGGAGACACTCAGGGAGAAGCTAGTGGATAGCAGAGTGGAGGGCGAGGCACAGAGTGGACAGCGTCCTGAGGGGAGGAGCAGCACTGCCCGGTGAGCAGGAGAGGGTGGAGCGGAATGAACTGGAGGGAGTGAGGTGGACGGCAGAGATGAAGGGGTCCATCCTGACACAAGGCAAGGCAAGGGGCCACCCTGGAGCAGGGCCAGCCTCCTCCCTCTGGCTTCTTGATGCCCTGAGACCCTAAACAAGTCCCTGGTCCTCCTCAGGAGTGAGCACCCTTCCCTGCCTGCATCCTTGGACATGCCAATGCCCGGCCCTGCCCAGGGGCCCTCCCTGCCCAGCCCAGCACTCACTGCAGGCCTGGCTCTGGCAGTAGACCGAGGGCACCCACAGGTTGGAGGAGCCAGTGTCAAACAGGACCAGGAAGTTCTGGGGTGGAGTCCCGATGCTGATCTCACCAAAGTAGGCAGCCTGGGGAGCCATGGGGACGACTGTGAGCATTAGGGGGACCCAGGGGCCAGGCTTCTCCATGGGAGAGCAGGAAGGACAGCCCTGCCCTATAGGACCACCAGAAGCCAGGGTCCCAGAGACACAGGCCTCAGTCCCAGCCTGCCCAGGGCAGCCACGTGGTCTCTGTGGGTCAGCTGCCAGGTCAGCTGGGGCCCTCCCCATGCTCTGCCCAATGGGCCACTCACTGCAGGGTGGCCCAGGCTGGCAGGACTGGGAGAAGGGAGCAGCCTCAGGGTGGAAGCCCAGGGAGTCCCCAGCTTTGGAAGCAGGGACAGGGACACCCAGAGACTAGGACTCACATCCATGTAGCTCATGGGCTCATAGAGCACGCTGAAGTCGCTGAAGCGGTACTTCTGAGCGGGGTCGTACTTGTGGGTCCTCAGGAAGTCCCTCAGCAAGCCCTTTTCCCTCATGGTCTGACGCATAGTCTTCATTTTCCTCAGGGGGACCCTAGGGGAGGCTGGGTGTCAGGGCAGGGCCCCCCTCCTTCCTCTACCTTCTCATTTCTTCTCTCCCTGATGTTCTCCCTCGCCTCCTTCCTCTTCCTCTTCTTTCTTTCCTTCTCCACTTCTTTCAACTTCACTCAGCACTTGCTCCATCATTTGGGAAACAATGAACTTCCCTCATGCCTGCCCTCAGTCCCTCTCAGAGGTCCTACTCCTGCCCTGGCCTCTGTTCTCAGAGACCCTGAAAATACTTCCCATGAAAGGGAGAAGGACTTGGTACGCTAGGACTTTACACTTTCCAGAGGATGTGTGCTGATATTTGTTCTTTTGTAGTTTAAGGGTAAGGTCTGGGATATGACTCAGTGGGAGAACATTTGCTTACCATGTGCCTGACCTGGGTGCAGTCACCAGAAACATGAAAAGACAAAACTAAAGTAAAATAGTTCTCAGAGACAGCAAAGCTCACCCCAAAGTGTGTCCCTTCCTGTGGTGCACTCCGGCACCTGGTGCTGCCTATAAGACACACTGTGCAGTAGGAGAGCAGTAATTGTCCCCTAATATTTTCAATCTGCAGCTAATTGAATGTGTGGCTATATAGCTGCACACAGGAAAGGCCCTGTGCACTCTTCCCTAGTGGTACAGCAGACAGGGTGGCAGGTGGGGACTCCTGCTTTCCCCTGAGCCAGATCACCTGCTCCATCCAGAATTTTCAACACCTCATATTATAGTGATTTACAGGAATTGATGTCTTTGCTAATTTGATCTTGGATTCTTCCAGCAAATTTGGGGTCTCAGGAAAGTTTTTGGAGAGATTATCTTTCTCCTCTAGTTGGGACTGTTACCTTCTGTAGGAAGAAACCACACTCATCCTGCAAAGGCCTGTGTGGGTACTGTCGCCCTACTCTCTGCTTCAGGACCATCTTCTCCCCTCAGTCTAGGGAGGGAGGAGGCTATTGCCTTGACTAGCAGCTCCTGAGGCCAGGCTATGTCTGCTGCCAGCTGAGTCCTGCCCAGCTCCAGCAGGGGCAGCCTTCCCTGGCCCAAGAGGGAACCCTACTCAGACCCAGCTGCTGCCCCCTGACTAGCTGCTCCATACAGGGCTGCAGGCCTCCTGAGGTTCCCTGCACCCACAGCCAGGTCCACACTCACTTGACAATTGTAGTCGATGCCTCCAAGGCCAGGAGGCAGACCAAGGCCACCACCATCCACTTCATGATGCCGATTCCCAGCTGGTCACAGAGCAAGCGCCACTCTGAGATCCACAGTTGCACTGGAGTGAAGACTTCAGCACTCCCTCTTTATACTCCCTGGATGTGGCCGAGTCCCTCCCTCCATGCCCTGGACAAGCATGACCCTAACCAGGGTGTCCCCTGTACACCATGTAGCCATTGTTACTGTGTTTTCCCCCCTGGACCATGGCCACAGCTGACTTTTCAACTTGTTGACTTTTGAATCCAACAGCAGAGGCCAGGAGGTACGGGCGATAAGACAGAACAAAGTAGCCATTAGATGGAGGGGCAGAGCTGCTCCTTCTTCAGGATCCAGTGGTTGGTGTGGGCATTTGGGGGTGAGGGCCACAAAGAGGCAGAAACAGAGAGAGGGGTATAGGAATATAGGCAGGTTTCTACCCCAGCTAGCCTTGACATTGGGGATCACAGGACCTTTGTCATAGGCACTCTCCTGTGTGCTGTAGGCAGCTTCACACCATCCTGGTGGCTGCTCACCAGGTGCCAGGAGCAGTCCCTGAGCTGTAGCAATCAGAAATGTGTCTAGGGGTTATTTAACATCCCCCGTAGGGATGACATCATTGAGAACTGTGTTCTTAAGTATGCCCCTGGTGGTCTGGCTCAAGTCCTGGCTCCCAGCACCCCAACACCTTAGGGATGGAATTGGGGTGTGTGGGGGTCAATAGGTAGCATGGTGATGAGGACATGTTGGTAACAAGGCAGCTGGGGATGGTGTTGGAGGCAAGTGGCAGAAGTCACTGACTGGGGGAGTCTTCAGAGGCTTTCGATATCCATCAGGGGACTTGGAGACACCCTCGGCACATGCCCAGGTCACACTCACAGGATACGCCATCTGGGCATTGGCCATTCCTCGGGCAGCAGAGTGAAGAAAAACCTGGAGCAGGGCATGAGTGGAAGGCCACCCCTGTCTTTTCCCCTTCTTCACTGTCTCTCCCTACACCCCCTGCAACTCTGTCCTGACCTAGTTCTCCTGGGAGGCCTCTGTGTCCCCCACTGCCCTTCACCAAGCCCTGGTCTGCCCTTCTGTGGCCCAGGTCTGGTTCATCCTGTCCCTCTCTCCATCATCTGGGGCCCCCCACACCCATCCCCCACCTCCCCTACCTCTTACGGCCACCTCCCCCTCTTCCCATCCACAATGTTCCCAAGGCTGAGCTGACCTGAAGCTGGACTGCCAACTCTCCATATTGGGGGACTGGAAAAAGTCCCCATCCTTGCACCCTCTCTGCCACTTTGTACCCAGCACTCAGGACTCCAAACAAATTGATCACACCTTTGGGCCCCAGGCAGAAGGCCAGGCCACACCTGACTACCAAAGACAGCATCTGGCCAGCAGGGGATTTTCCACTCTATTCACCACCCCCCCATATTGCCTATCCAGACCTGGGCATCCTCCCCAGGCCTCATGATGGGGGAGGCAGGGAAGGAACTAGAATCTGCTCACCCCTCCCAGAGAGGGAGGTCCCTGCCTGATGGTTGTCAATGCCAACTCAGGTCCCTTCCTCCCTGCAGTCCCCAGAGCCATGTGGGAGTCTGGAGAGGAAGGCAAGGCAGGGGGCATTTCCCCTGAGCTGGGCATCCCCACATCCAGAAGAGAAGGAAAAAGAGTCATAGGATCCTTGGATTCCTGCTAAGTCCATGGAATGCCCTGACCTCGGGAGGCCTAGTAGAGCCCAGCCTGGGGTTCCAGGGACCCTTCCTCCTGTGGTAGGATGCCAGGGGTCTGACAGTTGTCAGGCTCGCCTTCCCCAGGCCCAGTGACACCACATCCCTTCTGAGTGTCCCTGGCTTCAGCATCAGGATAGGCATCCTGCTCAGCTGACAGGCCCTGAGGATCTGCAGTCCCTCCCACCCCCCTGCTCCTTCCTGTCGGTCTAATGGGAGACCCAGGTGGCCTCCTTCCTCCAATCCCCTGTCCTGTCCCACCACCCTCCACCCTCCATACACAGAAGGCTCACTCTTTGACATGTCTAGCACCTTATTGCTTTAGTTTTGTTTATGCCGTGCTTAGGATTGAACCCCGCGCCTCACACATACTAGGCAAGCCCTCTGCCACTGAGATACAGCCCCAGCCCTAGAATCTTTTTAATATATTTTTAAAATTCATTCTAATTAGTTACACATGACAGTAAAATGAATTTTGACACATCATATATAAATGGAATAGAACTTCTGTTCATCTGTGTGTACATGACGTACACAGGTCATGTAAACCATCTACACACATATGGTAATAAAGTCCAATCCATTCTGCTCTCGTTTCTACCCCTGCCTGCTCCCCTCCCTTCACTCCTCTCTGTCTAGTCCAAAATACCTCTATGCTCCCCCACCCCATTGTGAATTAGCATCCACATATCAGAGAAAATATTCGGCCTTGATTCTATGGGATTGGCTTATTTGGCTTAGCATGATATTCTCCAGTTCCTTCCATTTACCCACAAATGCTATAATTTCATTCTTCTATAAGCAAGTCTTAGCATCTTTCCCCATCTTATGTTCCATGATGGTCTTTCAATCCTTCATAAAGTGACAATCTCCAAGTCATTTAATATAGATTATTTTTTTAAACTCTAGATACTTAATTTCATTTAGATTCTCTCTCTCTCTCTCTCTCTATATATATATATATATATATACACACACACACACACACACACACACACACACACACACACACCCATACACACACACACATATGTGTGTGTGTGTGTGTGTGTGTATCTTATTAAAAACTATCAAGGCAGGGCTGAGCATAGCTCCATGGCAGAGCACAGGAATAGCATGCTTGAGACCATGGTTCCACCTCCAGCACCTCCCCAAAAAATAAATAAATAAAGTTTTTAAAATAGTAAGGATTCTTCAAAGTGCACCTGCCTGCTCCTTCCTTCATTATCTTGCAGACCTTATTGTGCACACTTAGATTTGAACCTCACTGAGGTCAGTGTGTAAACACAACTCGCTCTGCTCTTATCACACAGGACTGTGGCATGTGCACCTTTCCATACATTAAGATATGCCACTTCCTTATCACTTAACACTTGCAGAGGTTACCTGGCGCTCTCTCATGCTGACCCTAGGCACCGGGTTCTTTTCAGTTCTCACTGCTGTCAGCAGCACCTGGGCTCACACCCGACACACCAAAGAAGTGAAGTGCTGAGCTCCCCATGACAGAGACATCCAAGCAGAGGCTGAAGGGGCACCTCTTGAGAGCTCTCCTGACGTGGGTGTGAGTTTGGGCCAGGATTCTCAGTTTCCCTGTGCATTCTAACTCTGAGATTGTCCACTCAGCTCTGGTAACAATTACCCAATAACCTTAAGTCTTTCTCAGTTATCTATGTGCATATTTAGTTCAGGTTTCAGCTATTTTCTTGGGCTTTTGGTTTTTCCTTACGTGTTGGTATGTGTTTTATATTTTCACCATTACTTCATCCAGACCCTCTAAGAACATACGAGACCTGAGATTTTGTGTTTGTCAAGCTCAAGGGTATACACTATTAAATGTTGACATAACTCTGGAGTCACAGAGATTTGTGACTTAATGAGGAGTGGTCCCTCTTAATTTTCATGCAGGACCCCCTAATGTTAACTCACAAAAATGTGCCCTGGTCCCATCAGGAATTTACCCTGATATAATGCTACAGACCTAATCTAAATTTCACCATTTGTGCCACAAATGCCCCTTTTCTGGCCCAGGATTCTGTCTAGGTTCCCACATTGCTCTTGGTGATCATTTCATTCTCCTTCCATCTGTGTCAGCTCCTTGGTTTTCTGTCCCTTGTGATCTTGTGTCTTTTTGTTGTCCTGACCAGTCCCTTTGTAAACTGCCCCTGGCTGTAGGTGATGCTGGTGTTTTCTCATGGTGAGATTCTGGAGGGTGTTTGGAGAATGCTGCAGAGGGAATGAGCCCTCTCAGGGCACCCAGTCTGGATGGCTTGATGTCCAGGTGTCCTGTTCCTGCTCACTTAGACTCTGTCCCTTGGTTAAGGTGGGATCTGGCAGGTTTCTCGCCTGCCAACTTACTGTTGTGCTTAGTAATTAATAAGAGTCTTCTGGGGAGATGAGTGGAGACTGTGCCGACCTCCTTCCTGCTTCTCCTCATCCTCCTGCTCTGGGTGTAACAGCTGTTAACCCTTTTGCCTAAATCAGTCATTACAAAGCTGTTTGCCTAGTGGTGATTTTCTATCTCCATCATTCCTCTGAACTGATGAGATTTCTACTGTAAGCAAGAACTGGATCTGAGGTTTTAGAATGGGCTCCTGCCCTCCTGGAAAATACCCCATCCCAGAGAGCAGGCTGGGCAGGGTGCTTTGTATTTAATGAATCATGCAACCATCTTGACAAACCCACAGAAAGGCTGACTTGTCTCCTTCTATAGAGGAGTCTGTTTTACTTGAACCTGAAACATCTGAAAATAAATCGCTCTATGTATAACTAAGAAATAGAAAGACTGGTTGTTTTCCTCTGCTCTATTGATGAACCTCACCTTGCTCAAATGTCTAGCTTTGTTGGGAAGGAGGTGCACTGGGTGGATGGAGGCCCCTGAACCCAGCTCCAGCCTCAGCAAGAGGCTGTGGGGGTGGAGCCTGAGAATGGATTGGCCTCTTGTGTGCTCCTAGATGTTTTCTGGTTCTCATTTTTGCTTTACTTCTGTAAATTTGTGAGCTGGCAGGAGGACTGGCTGGCTTTCTATGTGGAAGTAACCAGTAACATCTGAATTTCCCATTTCCAGAGACAAAAATGAAATAAAAATTCCTCAGAAATTTCTGACTTGGATGGTGAGGCCCATGCCTGTCATCCAGCAAGTCGTTAGGCTGAGGCAGGAGGCAGCAAGTTCCAGGCCATCCTCAGCCATGTAAGCAATTCAGTGAGACCTTGTCAAGTTAAAAGTAAAAAATCCTGTGGATGCAACAAAGTGGTAGAGCATCCCTGGATTAAACCCTTACTACTATTAAAAAAAAAAAAAGGACTTTTCTTGCAGGCACCCAGTCCCAGTCCTGTCCCATCACTCATGGGCAGCAGGTAGGATCATGCAAGAAGTTGGAGGCTCCCTCAGTGTTGAGAGCCACAGCCGAAGGGGCCCCAGCAAACTTCCAGCTGCCAGCTGATGATTGGCTCACAACGGCCCCAGCAACTTCTAGCTGCCAACTGATTGGCTCCTCTGCGGTGATGCTCATTGGGCTGTTTCCCTGTCCTTTCAGACCACGGAGCTGCTCATTGGGGCACTTTTTTGGTTCCGCCCACACGACCCAACCAATCGGCCTCAAGAGCAGGAGGAGTAGGGGAGGTGGAGAGGCTTGTGGGAAGCCGGTGGTGGCAGTTGGGCTCTGAGAGTTTTTCCTGAGGAGCTGTTTTGTTTGGTGTGTGTGGTTCTAAAAATAAAGTTCATTTCTTTTGACAAGTGGCTCCTGAATTGTGCCCAGCCAGACTGCGGCACCTCAGGAGCATTTGAAGGCTATGGACAGGATTCCTCAGAAGAAATATATCCTCAGAAGAATGAAGGGTGTTCCTGGACAGTGTCAGAGATGTGCACACAGATTGATTTCTGATGACACATGGAGCCTACTTCTCTTTGCTGAGCCTTTTAAGCACATATGGAAGGACTTGAGTGTGACATGGGTCGAACTTGACTTGGAAGAGCCATCTCCACCACTTAAGGCTTCTTTGACCTTGACAGCCCCTTGCCCTTTCCCACCCTGTGTGTGCTTGTGTGTCAAAAGGGATAACCATCTGTGCCTGCAGCCCTGCTGTCCAACCCAGTGAGGCCCTGCCCACAGCTGTGCCTGCCGCAGCCCTGGTTCTCAGCTGAGTCTGGGTCTTCAGATTGGGCAGGGGCTGGGGCAAGGTAGGCAAAGGCCAAAGGACTTAGGTGAGACTGAGACTATTCATTCTGGTTCCTTTTTTTCTTTTTTGATGTCTCTCTGTGTGTGTGAGACCCAGAATTGAACCCTGGGGTGCTTTACTACTTAGTTGCATCCCCAGCCCTTTTTACTGTTTGACTCTGAAACAGGGTCTTGCTGGGTTTCTGAGGGGCTTGCTAAGTTGCTGTGCCTGGACCTGTCAATCCTCCTGCCTCAGTGTCCCAAATTGCTAGGATTACAGGTGTCCTCCACCCTACCCAACAGTATTCCACTTCCTGATTCAGGTAGGAGTGAGGAGGAATCCTCTGGCTCATGGGAAGTCAGTGTGCTCTACTCCTGATAGCTCATCTGTTTTCATGTGCATTTTACTTCCAAAAAAAGTGTGAAAAAATGACATTTTTTCTTTTTTTAATCTAAAGTTTATTAGCACATTATTTGTACAAAATGGTAGAACACGTTGTATCATTCTCATGTGTGCATATACCACTAATTGGTCAATTTATTCCCCAGTTCCTCCCCGGTCCCTCCATGGATTTAAAAAAAATGGGGCATATTTACACAATGGAATACTACTCAGCAATAAAAGAGAATAAAACCATGGCATTTGCAGGTAAATGGATGGCATTAGAGAAGATAATGCTAAGTGATCTAGTCAATCCCAAAAAACCCAATGCTGAGCTCTGGTATAGTGATGCCACCTGCTTCATTCTTCCTGCTAAGGATTGCTTTAGCTATTCTGGGTCTCTCATTTTTTCCAGATCAATTTCATGATTACTTTTTCTGTTTCTATGAGGAATGTCATTGGAAGTTTGATCAGAATTGCTTTGGAAGTATGGTCATTTAGATCATATTAATTCTGCCTCTTCAAGAGCAAGGTAGATCTTTCCATCTTCTGAGGTTTTCTTTGATTTCTTTCTTTAGGGTTTTGTAATTTTCATTATATAGTCCTTTTACCTCTTTTGTTGTTGTTGTTTGTTGTTGTTTGTTTGTCTTGTTTGAGAATGGGGTAGTTTTCTTCATTTTCCTGAGGATTTGTCACTGATATATAGAAATGCCTTTGATTTATGGGTGTTGATTTTATACCCTGCAACTTTGCTGAATTCGATTACTAGTTCTAGAAGTTCTCAGCTGGAACTTTTAGGATCTTCCAGGTATAGAGTCATATCATCACCAAATGGTGCCAATTTGAGTTCTTATTCGTATGTGTATAGCCAATCGCCAAAAACCAAATGCTGAACGTTTTCTTTGATGTAAGGAGGCTGATTCATAGTGGGATATGGAGGGGGAGAATGGGAGGAAGAGACAAACTGTAGATAGGGCAGAGGGGTTGGAGGGGAAGGGAGGGGCAGGGGGTAATTAATGATGGTGGGATGTGATGATCATTACTATCCAAAGTACATGTATGAAGACACGAATTGGTGTGAATATACTATGTATACAACCAGAGATATGAAAAATGGTGCTCTATATATGTAATAAGAATTGTAGGGCTGGGGATGTGGCTCAAGCAGTAGCACGCTCGCCTGGCATGCGTGCAGCCCAGGTTCAATTCTCAGCACCACATACAAACAAAAGATGTTGTGTCCACCAATAACTAAAAAATAAATATTAAAAAAATTCTCTCTCACTCTCTATCTCTTTAAAAAAAAGAATTGTAATGCATTCTGCTTGACTTACAAGACCCATCTCATATATATATAAACAGAATGTAATTTGGAGTTTTGGTGGGGAGTGCACTGCCTCTGTGGGTTGCATTTGGTAACATGGCCACTTTCACATTATTAATTCTGCCTATCCATGAACATGGGAGTTTTTTCTATCATAAAGTGTCTTCTCAAATTTATTTTTTCAGTGTTTATAATTTTTGTTGTAGGGGATGTTTCACCTCCTTTGTTCAATTTTTTAAAGGAGTATTTGCTTATTTACTTCCAACTTACTTGCTTGCCTATTTTTAAAAAATATTTATTCTTAAGTTTTAGATGGACACAATATCTCCGTTTTACATTTTTGTGGTGCTGAAGATTGAACCCAGTGCCTGGTGCATGCTAGGGGAGCGCTCTACCACTGAGCCACAACCCCAGCCCCTTGCCTATTATTTTTAGGCTATTGTGAATGGAATTGTGTCCCTAGGTGATTTCTTTTAGCAGATTCATTACTGGTGTACAGGAAAGCTACTGATGATTGTGTGTTGATGTTGCCTCCTGACATTTTGCTCAATTTGATTATTAATTCTAGAAGTCCTTTGGTGGAATTTTTTGGATCTTCTAAGTATAGGATCATATCATCTGCAAACAGTGGTAATCTGAATTCTCACCTTCCTATTTGTATCCCTTTTATTTCCTTCACTTGCCTAATTGCTTTGACTAAAATTCCAAGTGCCAAATTGAAGGAGTGGTGAGAGTGAACATCCTTGTCTTGTTCCTGATTTTAGAAGATATGCTTTCAGTTGTTCCTCACTCACTATGATGGTAGCTTTGGGCTTGTTGTATAGAATAGCCTTTATGGTGCCGAAAGAGGTTCCTTCTATCCCTAGTTTCATCAGTCCTTTTATCATGAGTGGGTGATAAATATCTGAAGCTTTTTCTCTGTGTCCATTCAGATGCTTATGTGACTTTTCTATAAATACCATTTATGTGGCAAATTATACTTATTGATTTGCATATTTGGAATCACCTGTGCATAACAAGCATGAAACCAACTTGACCATGAAGTACAATCTCTTTACTGTGTTGTTGAATATGATCTGCTAATATTGTATTAAGGAATTTTGCATCTATGTTCATCAGGGATATTGTTCTGTAGTTTTCTCTCCTTGATGTCTCTTTAACTGATTCAGGTATCAGGGTGGTGATACTGATTTCATAATATGAATTGAGAACTGCGCCTCCTCCCCCTTCTCAGAATAATTTGAGAAGCTTTGGCATTAATTCTTCTTTAGAGATATGTTAGTATTCAGTGGAGAATCCACCTGGTCCTGGCTTTCTTTGGTGGAAGGCTTTTAATTACAACATCAATATCATTGTTTCTTTATGGCTATGTTATTATTTTCTATATTCACTTTGTTCATTTCTGGTATATCATGTATATTTAGAAACTCATCTATCTACTCCTTCTTGATTTTCCACTTTATGAGGGTATACATTTTCCAAATTGTTCATTATGATTGTCCAGATTTCTGTGATGTCTGTGATGATATCTCCATTTTATCTCTAATTTTTTGTGTGTGTGGGGGGGAGGGTACCAGGGATTGAACTCTGAGGCACTTGACCACTGAGCCACAGCCCTATTTCGTATTTTATTTAGAAAAAGAGTCTCACTGAATTGCTTAGCTTCTTGTTGTTGCTGAGATTGGCTGACTGTCTCTGAACTCAAGATCTTCCTGCCTCAACCTCCTTAGCCACTGTGATTACAGGCATACACTACTAGACCCGCTCAGGATCCTTTGTTTTTTTTTTTTTCTTTTTTAAAATGATTCTCTGTTTTATAAATTTCAGTTATAACCTTAATTATTTCCTTCTTTCTACAGGTTTTTGATTCATCCTTATGTTGTTTATTGAGAATCTTTCTGACTTTTTTTTATTTTGACTCTTAATCTTTTAAAAATGTTTTAATTTCTGCCGCAGTCTGGCTGGGCACAAATAACTGAGCCGTCACAAAGAACTTGTATGTTCAAACTGGAAACTTTATTGCCCGAACCCCACCAGCACTCCATGCACACTTCCCAGGAACTCTCCCAGCTCTCCACTGGGTTCTGTGCCAACTCCCCGGGAACCCCGCGAGAACTCCACAGGAGCTCCAAAGTAGCAGGCACCCAAGGCTGCAAGAGCCACGTAATTCCCGGAGCCACCCTGCTGGAGCAGGGTCCATATACAACTCAATACACAGCCTGTTTCAATTTAGCATCATCCAGTCACAGCAATTATATACAGCTTAACTCAATCATCATCTTAATGGCTCACTGGCATCCCCTTTCAACCATTCCCTCTGGCAAAATGCTAGGCATCATTCTGACTTGTCTGTGGCTCTCAACATCTCCCCGCTTCTGTTTAATTAAACAACAAGCATGTGGCCTAGGGACCATGCCTGTCTTAGGTTGTCCAATACTACATATGGTCTTTACCCATCAACGGATGAGCTGACCTCAAGGCGTCAGCCTCCTGACTTAGGTTGGTACCATTGCAATCGGATCTTACCCATCATTGACTACCGGTCCAGCATACAGCCGGACCGGTAGTGGATAGGCCTTTGTACCAGTGTGGGGAGGGTGAGGTTCTTTGCCTTACCTCTGTTGGCCCCCAAATATCAGTGGGGGGGTGAGGTTCTTTGCCTCACCTCTATTGGCCCACCAATACCAGTGGGGGGGTGAGGTTCTTTGCCTCACCTCTGTTGGCCCCCAAATACCAGTGGGGGCTGAGTTTCTTTGCCTCACCTCTGTTGGCTCCCAAATTTTAGAGGATCACAAGCAGAAGGGAGGAGGATGCAAAACGCCACGACACCAAGAAAAATGACGGTTCCTTTTGGAAAAATTGTACCACCGATGACACCATCAGCAAAGATACCCCAGCACTACCACAATTCGCTGCACCAACAGATAGTTCACAATGCATACAAGTGATACATAGTCCAGGCAAGTTCTGCAAGCAGTTCAAAGCAGAGGAATCCATCAATATGTCCATTTCCCCTCAAAGTAAATCGACTCCTTGATTGAGCATCACTTGTTGAGTTACATTATTCATTGATGTATCAGTTTATACAGTTTGTTGTGATAGCTATCGCAAAAGCTGTAGTTTGGTTTTATCTTTGTCTTCACTGGCACTGGGATGAAGATAGGAATTCTGGCAATGATGGCTAAAAAAATTATGTAGCATTCCAGCAGGCACTAAGAAAACAATTTTCTAAACAATTTACTATCCTGAATAGAATTAGATATAATGAAAAGGAAAGGTGAAATAAACAAACAGATCTGTTAACCACCTTTAAAAACAATCCTCAATAGCTGCTTCCCTAATTTAAATTAAACCATTTAAATCACGGGAATAAAGAAAAATATTTGGATCCATTTTTCATGAGTGCTCCTCATATATGACATATGGATATATGCACATACAGACATACAAGAAAACACAAGTGTGCACACACAACATACAACACATACAATAGTAAAGGCCTTGTAGCTTTTCACAGGTGAAATCTGCATTGCAATGTTTAAAAACTCCACAGTCAAAAAATAGAACTGATCAGAAAAACATTAACCTAGGTCTGTATGAGCTCAAAAAATAAAATAGAACTTCATGATGTGGGAAAGGGCAATAATAAAATAGATATTGAAAAAAAGCATCCTGGTTTCATTAGCCTCCAGGTGTGGGAGAACCACTGTCAAAGATGTAAAGATAGCCAAACTGGAGTTCTGGATATCAGCTGTTATGGATTTGGCCAAATCATCTTTTCTTTTGGTCTGTAGAAATCGCTTTAGTTAATCTCTCTGGAATCCAAATAAGCTGCTGTGTCTCCCTGTGGAAACACACAAACAGACCCCTGATTCCAGACAATCACTGGGTCAGGACCTTTCCATTGTCCTCTTAGAATATGCTTCCAAAGTACCTTGGGCTTATGTAAGTTTTTTGGACACATATGCCTTTCCGCGGCACTAAGCACTGATGAATCCAAATTTTAAAAGTTTAGAGTAAAAAGGGTTATTTTAAGCTTATCTTTGGGGGATATATACCCCTTCCCAATTCCCTCTTTTTGCTTTAATAAGTACATTTTAATAGTTTGATGAGCTCTTTCAACTATACCTTGTCCCTGTGGATTGTATCGAATTCCTGTTATATGAGTAATGCCAAATGATGAGCAAAATTGTTTAAAAGAGGTAGAAGTATAACCAGGGGCATTATCTGTTTATAACTGTTTTGGAACGCCCACAGTGGCAAAATTTTGTAAACAATGAGCTATAATATCTTTAGTTTTTTCTCCAGCATGAAGGGAGCCCATCAAAAATTCGGAAGAAGTATCAACTGTAACATGCAGATATTTTAATTTTCCAAATTCTGGCAAGTGTGTGATGTCCATCTGCCAAATATGGTTAGGTATCAGTCGTCTAGGATTGACTCCAAGATTAACTTGTGGTAAAAAGGTCACACAATTTTGACATTGTTTTATTATTTGTCTAGCTTGTTCCTTAGTTATTTTAAAACACTTTTGTAAAGTATTAGCATTGACATGGAACTTTTTATGAAAATTTGTAGCTTCTTCTAGTGTAGAGAAAATATGTATGTCATGTGTAGTTTTATCTGCTAAATCATTGCCCAAACTAAGGGCTCCAGGAAATCCTGTATGTGCCCTGTTATGTCCTATTAAGAATGGATCTTTTCTGTCCCAGATTAGACTTTGTATAGTGGAAAACAAAGAGAAAACAGTAGAGGAAGGGGAAATCCTACCAGCATCTTCAAGGATACTATATACTGACTATCAGAAAATAAATTAAATACAGAATCTTTAAACAGAAAATAAATTAAATACAGAATCTTTAAACATCACAAAAACTTGTAATACTGCATTAAGCTCTACCTTTTGAGCTGGTTGTTTGGATACTAAGAATGTAAAAGTTTTATCAGGGGTAACTACTGCTCTGTACCATTATTTGACCCATCAGTGAATATATTTGGAGCATTCATGATAGGTGTTTTTCTTGTCATTTTTGGAAAAACTACAGGATGAGAAAACCAAAAAGACAACAAAAGGTTAGATGGTAAGTGGTTATCAAATGAAACATTAGATTTGCACATGATTATTGCCCAAGTATTTAACTCATTAGCTAACTCATCAATTTGATCCATAGTATATAGAGTAATAATTTTATTGGGAGAAATTCCAAACACTCCCTTTGCTGCTTTTATTCCTTTGAGTATTAATTGTCCTACAGCCTCAAGATCCTAGTAAGAATAGTTAGGAGAATAAGAAAAATGTATCTGCAATAATGGACCTTCTTGCCAAAATACTCCTGTGGGAATATTTTTTTGTGGATAGTACAATAAACAATAAAGGCAAACTTATATCAATTCTATCCAAATGCATATTTTCCATATATGTTTCAATGATTTTTAATGCCTTTATTGCTTCAGGCATTAACATGTGGGGTGAATTTGGATCTGATGGACCTTTTAGGATACCAAATAAAGGTCCCAACTCTCCTGTTAGTATGCCTAGATAAGGCCTTATCCAATTTATGTCTCCTAATAACTTTTGAAAGTCGTTAAGTGATTTGAGTTGATCTACTCATATTTGAATTTTTGGTAGACGGACCATGGTTGAGGATAATAGAACTCCTAAATAATTAATTGGAAAATTTAAATGTACTTTATCTATTGCTATCTATAGATTATTAAATTTTAATAAGTTTGTAAGTGTGGCATAACATTCTAGCAATGTGTTTTTATCTTTGTGTGCTAACAATACATCATCTATATAGTGAAATATTTGTAGTCCAGGATTTTGATTTCTAAGTGGCTGGATTGCTTTGTTAACATAAATTTGACACATAGTTGAACTGTTAACCATCCCTTGAGGGACTACTTTCCATTCGTATCTCTGATCAGGACCCTATGATTCAGTGCAGGGATAGTAAATGCAAAACGTGGACTATCCTCAGGATGAATTGTAATTGAAAAAAAACAATCTTTAATATCTATAGCTAAAACATACCAGGTTTTTGGCAAAGCAGACAATTGAGGAATCACTGATTGAGCAGGTCCCTTAATAACCATCTCATTATTAATAGCTCTTAAATCTTGCAATAATCTCCATTTACCAGATTTTTTTTAATCACAAAAATGGGAGTATTATGGGGAGATATGGAAAGTTGAATATGTCCCTCCGATAATTGTTGTTTGACCAGGTCATGGGCTGCTTGTATCTTCTTAGTCAGGGGCCGCTGAGGAACCCATACTGGTCTTTCTAATTTCCAAGTAATTTTTATTGTCTCAGTGACCCCTCCTGAAAATCCAATCCATCTCTATCTATTTCTTGATCTATTTGTATTGGTGTCACTATACTTTGTCTTTTTTTCCTAATCCTTTTCCTTTCCTAAAATCTTGTCTAGCCATAACAGTGGGCACATTTAAATTGATGTTATTTGTTAATGTCAAACCTAATTGATCTAGGACATCTCCTCCCCATAAATTTATAGGAAGATGATCCAATACATATGGCTGTATAGTTCCTTCACATCCTTCAGGATCCTTCCAATCTAATACCGTTGCACTTCTATGAGGATTAGTTGCCACTCCTAGGCCTCGAAGCATTTGAGTGGCTTGTTGTAATGGCCAATGTTTCGGCCATTCTTGAAGAAAGATGATGCTAAGGTCTGCACCTGTGTCCAGTAGCCCATTAAATTCATATCCTTGAATATTTAGTTTTAGCATTGGGCGAGAATCTAAATTTAAAGACAGCATAGCCCAATCTACACCTGTGGAGCCTAATTCCCTGGAACCTCTTTCTAGAGTACTACTGGAAAATTTATCATGCAGGCTGGGTATTATTAATAACTGTGCTATTCTATCTCCTGGTGAAATTACTGATTTACCTCTTGGAGAACTAGCTATAATTTTTATTTCACCTTCATAATTGGGATCAATTACCCCAGGACTTATCTGCTTTTAGAGTAGAAGAACTGCATCCTAATAATAAGCCTACTGTTCCTTGGAGAAGAGGTCCTTTTACCCCTGTAGGAATGATTTGAACTCCCATCTCTGGAGTTAGTACTGATCTGGCGGAGGCGCAGATGTCCAACCTTGTGCACCCTCTAGTTTGTCTGATGAGAGATCTAATGGATAATGTGTCCTGGGCACTACCCTGATGATGTTGCTGGGTTCCTCCAGTGCCCTGTATATTTATGGTCATGGGCCCTGGAGCATTGGGCCCCCCGTTTGTTTCTTGGCAATGGAACCGATACCTTTCTCCATGATATCGTGGGTAAACACCTGGTCCTTGTCCATTTTTTGGTAATGGAGTACCCTCTATGG
The DNA here is from genome assembly GCF_052094955.1 of Ictidomys tridecemlineatus. NCBI lineage: Eukaryota > Metazoa > Chordata > Mammalia > Rodentia > Sciuridae > Ictidomys > Ictidomys tridecemlineatus. The sequence goes on along the minus strand of NC_135484.1, from coordinate 109,578,893 downwards.
TGGTTTGAGAACGGCATTCATTAGCCCAATGTCTCCCTCTACAGCATTGTGGGCAAATACCCGGAATTCTACCCCTTTGATACCTAGTTTTGTTAAACCCTCCTCCTATGGAGCAATTCCTTTTAAAATGTCCTGTTTGTTCACAATTGTAGCATGTTTTTGGCCTGGCATCTAAAGCCTGTTGCACTGCAGCTGCCAAGATTTGCCCCTGTTCATTAATGTCTCTACATAATTTAATATAGGGGTTTAAATCTTCATGTTTCCATGGTCTAATGGTCTGTTTGCATCACTTATTTGCTTGTTCATAGGCTAACTGCTTAATTATTGGCATTGCTTATTTTGTATCCCCCAAAACTCTGGTAGCTGTTTGAATAAGCCTATCTACAAATTCAGCGTAAGGTTCATTAGCTCCTTGTATAACCTTAGATAATTGACCTCGTAAATCTCCACGTCTTTGTAAAGTCTTCCATGCCCTAACTGCATCTGCAGCAATTTGTGAATATATAGCAGGATCATATTCAGTTTGTTGCCGCTAACTCTCATAAGGTCCCTGTCCTAACAACATATCTAGATTTCTCTGAGGATTACAGGCTGCTGCATTTCGCATAGCCATCTCCATGCAAAATTCCTGATTGGCAACTTTCCATAACGAATATTTCCCTTCATTTAGCAAAGCTTTACACATGCTAGTCCAATCTGCTGGTGTCATGTCCAAGTTGGTAATGGATTCGACCATGTTTACAGTGAAGGCTGCTTGGGGACCATAGGTTGTTACAGCCTCTTTCAGCTGCTTCACTGTTCTGTAATCTAGAGCACGGTGAATTCGCTGCCCTCCTGCCTGCTCAAGAACAAGGCATGCTAATCTTTGAGGTCTGACACAGGATCCCATCTATCAGCTACGGGGATTGGAGGCCCCCGAGCATATGTTGTCTCCATAGGTGAAGCTGTTGGTTGGACACTTACGCCCTCTGGTGATAGAAAGGTATTAGTAGCAGCCTCCTGATGTAACTTTTTCCCTAATAGCCCTGTTTCCTTTAAATTTTCTTCCTCTGTCTGATTAGCTCGAGAGACCTTCTCTTTCACTTGATCTAAAATGTCTTTCTCCATGGTCTTAACCTCTAACAATTTACTTAACACCCTTTCAGTTTGTTTTTTACTAATTTCTGATCTACTATAAAGATAATGCAACCCAACAAGACAACACAAAACAAAACTGAAACAGAATGAAACAAAAACGGAAAAAAATGCATTTATCAATTTTCCTATTTTCTTGAAATGTATATTTGTGGTCTAACATTATCTCTTCTTCAGGGGTGAACAACTTCAAACCTTGAGCCAACCATTTTCCCCAGTTTGCCTGAGAAAGTTCTAGGGACAGGCAACTTGAAATAAAAACAAAATAAATCAAAACACCAACACATTGTTTTATTAAATGGTCACTCATTCTTTTGCTCTCCTCAGGGGCGAGCAATTGCACTTACCCTCAAGCTTCAGGAGTTCCCCACACGGGCCACCAAACGCCGCGGTCTGGCTGGGCACAAATAACCAAGCCGCCACAAAGAACTTGTATGTTTAAACAGGAAACTTTATTACCCGAACTCCACCAGCACTCCATGCACACTTCCCGGGAACTCTCCCAGCACTCCACTGGGCTCCATGCCAACTCCCCAGGAACCTCGTGAGAACTCCACGTGAACTCCAAAGTAGCAGGTGCCCGAGGCAGCAAGAGCCACTCTATTCCCAAAGCTGCCCTATTGCTGGAGCAGGGTCCATATAGAACTCAGTAAACAGCCTGTTTCAATTTAGCATCATCCAGTCACAACAATTATATACAGCTTAACTCAATCATCATCTTAATGGCTCGGTGGCATCCCCTTTCAACCATTCCCTCTGACAAAATGCCAGGCATCATTCCGACTTGACTGTGGCTCCTGACAAATTTCTTTTAGTTATACATGACAGTAGAATGTATTTTGACATATTATACATAATGAAGTATAACCTCCCATTTGTGGTTGTACATGATGTGGAGTTACACTAGTCATATATTCATATATGAACATAGGAAAGTTATGTCCAATTCATTCTACTGTCTTTTCTATTCCCATCCCTCCTCCCTTTCCTTCATTTCCCTTTGTCTAATCCAAAGTGCTTCTAGTCTTCCCTGCCCCCTCCATTGTGTGTTAGCATCCTCAAATCAGAGAGAACATTCAGCCTCTGCTTTTTGTGGATTGGCTTATTGCACTTAACATGATAATCTATAGTTCCATCCATTTACCTGCAATCTTCATTCTTCTTTAAGGCTGAGTACTATTTCATAATGTATATGTACCATATTTTCTTTTTCTATTAATCTGCTGATAGGGCACCTAGATTGGTTGCACAGTTTAGCTATTGTGAATTGAGCTGATAACCATAAACATGATGTGGATGCGTCACTGTAATATGCTGAATTTAAATCCTCTGGGTATATACCAAGGAGTGGGATAACTGGGTCAAATGGTGGTTTTATTCCAAGTTTTCTGAGGAATCTCCATACTGCTTTCCAGAGGGATTGCACCAATTTACAGTCCCACCAGCAAGTCCCCACATCCTCACCAAGATTTATTGTTACTTGTATTCTTGATGATTGCCATTCTGATGGGAGTATGATGAAATCTCAGTGTAATTTTAATTTGCATTTCTCTCTTGCTAGAGATGTTGACATTTTTTCATATATTTGTTGAACAATCATATTTCTTCTTTTTTGAAGTATATGTTCAGTTCCTTTGCCTATTTATTGTTTGGATTATTTGTTTGTTTTCTTTTGTGTTGGTGTTAAGTTTTTTGACTTCATTATACATCCTAAAGATTAGTGCTCTGAGGTGCAATGGCAAAGATCTTCTCCCATTCTGTAGGCTCTCTCTTCACATTCTTGATGATCTTCTCTGAAGAAGTTTTTAGTTTGATAGCATCCCATTTATTGATTCTTGATTTTATTTTATGTGCTTTAGGAATTCCTTGTTGAGGAATTTGGTTCCTAAGTGACAATGATGGAGATTTGTTCTACTTTTTCTTCTAGTAGGTGCAGGGTCTCTGGTCTAATGCCTAGATCCATGATCCACTTTGAGTTGAGTTTTGTGCAGGATGAGAGGGGGTAAGTTTTATTTTGCATCATATGAATTTTCAGTTATCCCAGCACCATTTGTTGAAGAGGCTATATTTTCTCCAATGGATAAATGCCACCATGGTCTAGTATGAGATGCTTGCATTTATGTGAGTTTGTCTCAGTGTCTTCTATTCTGAACCATTGGTCTTCATGTCTGTTTTGCTGCCCATACCATGCCATTTTGTTACTATAGCTCTGTGGTATAATTTAAGTCTGGAATTGTGATGCCTCCTGCTTAACTTTTCTCACTGAGGATTGCTTTGGCTATTCTGGGACTCTTCTTTTCCCAAATTTATATCATGACTGCTTTTTTTGTTTCTATGAAGAACATCTGTGGGAAGTCATCTATGAGCCACATGTGGACTGAGCAACATTCAAGCCATTAGGCAGGAAAGCCTGATTCTGGGAACTCCCATTTGAAATCCATTGGTTCCCAAATGCTGGATTCATGTGGTGCCCTGTCCTGGCTCACTGCTGGAGTTTAAACTTAACCCTGGAGAAGGGAGTGACCCACTCCAGCCAAACTGCCTCCCAGAGATGTGTGTAGCTTGCTAGATGCCAATCAACCTGTTTCCTGCAAGACCCGGTCCTGAGACAAGATTCCTCCCACTGAAAACTTATCCCTGGCTTTGATGTACTCCCCCTTCAATAAAGGATTGGGGCCTTTTTCAGTTGTCCAGTTCCAGTTCCTATAAAGACTGGAAGACCCATCAGATGATCTACTTTTTAAATCTAATCTTTGTCTTTGTCTTACTTCTTACTGATTTTTTCAGACTTTTAATTTTCCAAGGACTTTTAATTTCACACCTCCTGGGCAGGAATCTGCTCTGACAGGGAGCTGGCAACAACATCAAGTATCACTGAAATTTTAAAAAGAACTGCATTAAATTCATGTAGAGCTTTTTGTAGTATGGCCATTTGGACAATACTAATTCTGCCTATCCAAGAACATGGGAGATCTTTCCATTCTCTAAGGTCTTCTTCAATTTCTTTCTTTAGTGTTTTGTAGTTTTGATTGTGGGGTCTTTCACCTGCATTGTTAGATTTATACCCGAATATTTTAATTTTTTCAGACGATTGTGAATGGGATAGTTTTCCTAATTTCTCTTTCAGTTGATCTATCAGTGAATGATAGGAATGCAATTGATTTCTGGGTGTTAGTTTTATATCCTACTACTTTGCTGAATTTGTTTATGAGTTCTTGAAGTTTTCTGGTGGAATTTTGGGGGGGTCTTCTGAATACAGAATCATGTTGTTGGCCATAGGGATAGTTTGAGTTCTTCTTTCCTTTTCTTATCCTTTAATTTCATTCTTTGATCTAGTGCTCTGGCTAGAGTCTCAAAGACTCTTGTTGAATAGAAGTGACAAAAGAGGGCATCCATGTCTTGTTATTCCACTTTCCACTTTTTGGAGGGAATTTTTTCGAATTCTTTTTTTTTGTTTTTAGAGAGAGAGAGAGAGAGAGAGAGAGAGAGAGAGAGAGAGAGAGAGAATTTTAATATTTTTTTTTAGTTCTCGGTGGACAAACATCTTTGTTTGTATGTGGTGCTGAGGATCAAACTCAGGCCACAAACATGCTAGGCGAGCACGCTACCACTTCAGCCACATCCCCAGTCCTTCTTTGGAATTCTTTTATTTTTTCCTACATTTAGAAAGATATTGGCCTTGAGTTTAGCATATATACCTTCTACAGTGTTGAGCTATGTTCCTACTATCTCTCGAGTTTTGAACATAAATGGATGCTATATTTTGTCCAATGCTTTTTGTGCATCTATTGAGATAATCGTGTGATTCTTGTCTTTAAGTCTTTCAGGCGATTAAATACATTTATTGATTTCCAGAGGTTGATCCAACCTTGCATCACTGGGAGGAACCCTTCTTGATAATGCACTGTCTTTTTAATATGTTTTTGTATGCAATTTGCCAGTATTTTATTAAGAATTTTTGCAACTGTGTTCATCATGGATATTGGTGTGAAGTTTTCTTCCCATGATGTTCTTTGTCTGGATTGGTGTCAGGGTGATAGTATGAGTTTGAAAGGGCTCCCTTCTTTTCTATTTTATGGAATAATTTGAGAAGGATTGGTGTTAGTTCTTCTTTAAAGGTCTGGAGAACTCAGCTGAGAATCTTTCTAAACCTGGGCTTTTTGTTGTTGGTAGGCTTTTGATGGTGTCGTTAATTCCATTGCTTAAAATTGATTTATTGAAATGTTCTATGTCCTCCTGATTTGATTTGGATAGGTCATATGTCTAGAAATTTGTTGATATCTTCATGATTTTTATTTTAATAGAGTATAAATTTTAAAAATAATTTCTGATTATCATCTATATTTCAATAGTGTCCATTGTGATATTTCCTTTTACATCATCAAGAATTCATTAATTTGAGTATTCTCTCTCTCTCTCTCTCTCTCTCTCTCTCTCTCTCTCTCTCTCTCACTCTCTCTCTCTCTCTCTCTCTCTCTTAGCTTGGCTAAGGTTCTATCAATATTATTTATTTCTTCAAACAACCAACTTTTTGTTTCTTCAACTGTTTCCATTTTTTTAAATTTCTTTGATTTCAGCTCTGATTTTGATTATTTCCTGTCTTCTACTGCTTTTGACCCTGTCCATAGCTCGGGGTAGGCCTCCTTCAAATGAAAGACCTAAGACTTAGAAGTCCAGGTAAATGCAATCTGCCTGACTCAGCCCAGAGGCTCCAGAAGCCCTCCTAGAAGTAGTTTCTAGCACAGCCTCCCCCCTCTAGGACTCCATGAAGGTTGCAAGTGCCCACAGGTGAATAGAATCTTCAGAAAATTCTGGCCAATGTTGATTAAGAGCTGAAGGACAGACATCTAGATCTGGGAATTGGGCCCCCAGTCACACTCTGAGAGGACATACATGTGGGTGCTGGGGTCCGCAGTACCCTTGAGTGTGGACATGTGGACCGACACAGCACCTCAGGTCTTTAGAGATGGGACCCTTTACCACGGTCAGCCTCTCTAGAGGGAAGCTGTGAAGTCACTCCAGGCTCTGAGGGGTCAGGGCCTCTCCCAAGCCTCAGCTCAGACTCTCTTTCTCTTATCATCTCAGTGACCCACCAGGGAACCTCATGGCCACACAGGTCCTTCAGAGGGAGACTTGTCCTGATTCCTACTCTCCCCATTCCCCGAGGCCAAGACCACGCCACAAGAAACCTCCAAAAACAACAGGTTGGTAACATGGGAAACTATTTATTATTAGAGAAGGTCCACAGAGGAAGGAAGAATGCAGAGAGGATGCACAGAGGGCCCCAGGGAACACGGGGCCGAGAGGAGGACGGGAGCCCAGGTGTCCAGGAGGAAAGTCTAGGCGAGAGTGGCAAAGCCCACCCTGTTGTTGGCCAGGTCAAAGATGGAATAGTAGGACCTGAGGAAGACGTCCCCAAGAATCCAATAGGGCTGGCCATCCTCCAAGGTCATGTCGATAGATTGCAGTCCCACAGAGCAGTAGCCATCCTCCTGCTCCACAGAGAAAGGCATTTGGTCACACCTGGCCTGGGCACTACTCAGCCCTCAGCCCTGGGTCACTGGCACACTTTTAGAGATGAGCAGAGAAAGAACTGCCCCTGAGGACTCAAAGCCCAGCTGATTCACCAGAGTAGGGGCTGTGGGGAGAGGTTCTCAAATCGGTAAATTCAGGCTGCCTTGGCCTGTCCCCATGTGGGGGAACTCTTCTTCCCCCAAGACCCCTCCTGCACATGATTTATAGCAGGTCTTCAGGGTCATTAAGGCTCGGAGGAAGACGAACTTGATTGAAACTTTGCCCTCACCCTCATCACCTCTGCAGCTGGAACAGTTATTGAACCTCTATGAAACTCCAGGTTTTCATTTGTAAAACAGAATGAGAATCTCCCCCATTAAATGTTGTGACAATCATGTGGGAAGCCTGGGTACCAGGCTGCACACAGTGGCTAGCCCTAGACAGAGCCCCTTTCCACTGATGAAGAGAAAAACTGATCATGGGTGACACTCTTCTGGTGGGGATAATCCCAGGTGGCCTAGGTTGGGAAATGGCACAGGGCCAGGTGGAGCTTCTCTGGCTGCACCTGCTCCTCCCCCGCAGTGGCTCAGCCCCAGGGACCAGGACTTACATTGAGGATGTAGGCAGAGGGCGACAGAGGGAACTGCAACCCGTTGATGACGAAGGTGAAGGTGGGCAGGTTCTGGACGTCATTACAGTTCACGAAAAACTGCAGAGAAACAGATTCTTCCAGGTCCCCTCATTCCCCACCCCAGAGCACCTGCTAAGCCTCCCGGATGCCCAAGACCTCTTTTTGGAGCAGAGGACACAGTTCAGGGAAAATGCTATGTAGATACTGGGTCGGTCTCAGGTGCACTGCTAGAGTAGGTGACATCCAGAGAGACCTGAGAATGTCCCACACCCAAAGACGTTCCTCCTGCCTGAATGGCCCCTCTGAGAGGTTGAATCGCTGCCATTTTCCCGCAGGTGTCCTTTGAAACCCCACAGCCATGTGCAAAACGTGGACCAGGGCTCACTCCCCTAGTGGGGAGGGCTAATTAAGTGACCCATGTCATTTCACAAGACACACAGGAGCGAGGGGGCATAGCTGTGTGGAGGAGAGGGAGGTGTGGACTGAAGATTTGTCCCTTGTTGCTCACTTTGTTGCCCCACATTCCAGTAACATTGTTCTAACTCAAAAACCCAACCAGCGATCAATCTGATTTCCTGAGTGGACGGTAGCACAGAAGAAATTCGTGCCTTACAGTGACTTCCCATGTCTCTCAGCACCCACATATGGCTCCACCTTAACCACCCTCCAGCCTCATCCTGTCCCAGGGCCTGGTGTTGGGTACCCCGTATTCAGTACGTTGGGCAGCAAAAGCATGGAGCCCATGCTAGTCTGGTGTCCCATGTGGAACTAGAAATGGCTCTGAGTGGACTCTCCTGTCCAGGGGACAGTCATGCCACACCCACCTGTCCATACTGATCCTCCTGGGCCCCAATGGTCTGCAGAAGGGAGCTCAGGTGCTTCTTGGGCACAACAAGCAGAGAGGTTCCTGTGTCCACTATGGCCTGGCAGCCCTGTGAGCACCAGCCAGAAGCCTCTTCCCCAACATAGAACCTGGGAGGCAAGAAGAGGGCAGCCTCAGCCCAACCTGGTCAGGGCAGTCAGGGGGGACATTCCTGGCACTGGGGAGCATGCAAACTGGAGGCCAGTGCAACTACACTCTGCCTCACATTCCCACTAGGTCTATGCAGGGTCACCTAAATGGCCCAGGGTCTATTTCTAATAACTTCAAGGAAGTTTCGAGAAGCACTGAAAAGTAGGGACATCATGTTTTTTAAAAAGACATGAAACAAGTTAGTTGTCCCACATACCTCAGTTTTGAATCTGTGGTGTCCTGAGTGATTAGACAGGAGCTTCTCCAATACTAGGGATTCCCACATGTGCCCCCACCCAGACCCAGGGTTGATGCCCCTGTGGAGGCCAGCTGAGGCTCTAGGGAGGACAGGCCACAGGAGTCCTCGGTGACCACACCTCAGTGGAGCCTGGATGAGTGCATGCTACAGGTGCCCAGAAGCCAGCTCCAAGGAAGGAGCGTCCCCAGGGACCCCCACCCCAGACTCACTCCTGCATGCTGATCTGCCAGTAGAGCTCCTGGGTGACAGGAGCCCAGAAGATCTGCCCTGTGTACAGGCTCTCGTCCACACCTCCAAAGATGACTGCTCCTCCATCCTCAGATCCCTGTTGGCTGCAGAACACACAGGCAAGGAAGTGAAGCAATGGCCAAGGAGTGGGCACCCATGCTAAGCAGTCACCTACACATGTGTTGAAAGCAGGATAAGGACACAAACCACAGCAAGAAGATGGAACTGACTCTAGACGGTAGAGAGGAAGAAAGCTGGACAGCAAGACAGAAAAGCCAGGCCCAGGCCCCTCCTGACCTGGCCTGCTGTGGGGGCTGCGAGGACAGTGGGTGAGGAGTCAGTCCAGGGCCTAGACCAGGAGACTCCAAGACCTAGAAGGACACATGCTGGGGGTGAGGTAGCAGATCACTGGACAGAGAGGCCTCAGGGAGAAGCACAGGCGAAGCAGTGGGCTCTTGGGGCCCAGAGTAGCAGGCAGGCCCAAGACATGGGGAATTAGAGCAGCGGCACCAGGGAGAAGTTGAGACAGAAGAAGGAGAGACAATCCTGCCTGGGAAGGCAAAGGGTCGTGAGAGTGGACTTGGGCAAGGGCAGGGGACCAAGAGAGTCAGAGCCCAGGAGCTGAGGCTCTGAACAAGAGTGGCCCAGCCACCCCCTGCTGGGAGGTCTCCACACACCAAGGGATCAGGACTTGGTACAGGGCAGTACTTAGGGACCCACAGGGCAGTCTCTCACTTGCTGAGGTAGACGCTGAACATGGGGCTGGACAGGGCGTCCACCCGCAGCATGCCCTGCAGGGCTGTGGTGGCACCTCCTGAGGACAGGGCAGGGTAGGCCAGGCCCATGATGCCATCAAAGTGCACATAGACAAAATTGGTTCCGGGCTCTTGCTCACTCAGGCCGAACTCCTGGTTGGGAACCTGGATGCTCTGGACCTGTGGGGGGAAGACACATTGGAGTGGAGGTGACACTTCTGAGTGCATCTATGTCCTCCTGCCCCATGCCACCAGAGACCCTCCATGGTCGTCCTTCCTCCTTCTTCCTCTGGCCCATCTGCCCACTTCTCCACAGGCATCCCAACTGTCACATCTCTTCCAAGGGCCTCCTCCACTGTAGCCTCCCATCCCCACACCTCTGCGCCCCAGTTCTAAGCTCCTGAAAAAAGGCACCATGCCTGACTGGGCATCCGGGTGCCTCATCCCTGGAGAGGAATGAACAAGGACATCTAGGTCCCCACCCTCTCACACCCCCCATCCAGGGTGGGGGTGGCAGCTGGAGCACTCACAGTCAGGGTGTCATAGCCGAAGAAGCCAGTGAGGCTGCCGGTACCATACTGCAGGGAGAAGGTCTGCCCGTTGGTGGAGAAGGTGGAGGACTTGCTGGGGTTGAAGCGAGGGTGTGTGGCTGCAGGAGGGAGCCATGGAGGCCAGGGGTGAGCAGAAGGCTGCCTGGCCCTCAGCCTAAGCTCTCAGACTGAGTCGTCAGCACCCCCACCTGGTCCCCAAGGCAGGGGCTGACAGCCTTGGCCTCTGGATCCTCTTAGTTGGAAGGCATTGGTGAAAGCCCATGTTTCACAGGTAATTGGATACCTGGATGATGACCATCGTTTTAGCAGGTGCCCTAGACTCCACCTCTATCTCTACCCCTGCAGAAACCGGCAGAAACCTAGTGGGTAATGCTCATCCAGTGAGCAGTGGGAGGGAGACCTAGAGAGGAATCCACTCACCCCAACCTCAATTCACCCAGGAGCTGGGCATAGTGGGATGTGGAGGTGTTATGGGGTGTGCCCATGATGGACAGAGATGTCCGCACTCCAACCCCAAGATTTGGAAGGAATTAGGGCAGCCTTAAAACTGAAGATCCTCTGACTCCCTAAATGACTCCAGGACAGGGACCACATCCAGCAGAGTTTTGGCCATTCCCTGGGGATGCTCAGGAAGAAGCTAGTGGATAGCAGAGTGGAGGGCGAGGCACAGAGTGGACAGCGTCCTGAGGGGAGGAGCAGCACTGCCCGGTAAGCAGGAGAGGGTGGAGCAGAATGAAATGGAGGGGGTGAGGTGGACGGCAGAGATGAAGGGGTCCATCCTGACACGAGGCAAGGCAAGGGGCCACCCTGGAGCAGGGCCAGCCTCCTCCCTCTGGCTTCTTGATGCCCTGAGACCCTAAACAAGTCCCTGGTCCTCCTCAGGAGTGAGCACCCTTCCCTGCCTGCATCCCTGGACATGCCAGTGCCTGGCCCTGCCCAGGGGCCCTCCCTGCCCAGCCCAGCACTCACTGCAGGCCTGGCTCTGGCAGTAGACCGAGGGCACCCACAGGTTGGAGGAACCAGTGTCAAACACGACCAGGAAGTTCTGGGGTGGAGTCCCGATGCTGATCTCACCAAAGTAGGCAGCCTGAGGAGCCATGGGGACGGCTGTGAGCATTAGGGGGACCCAGAGGCCAGGCTTCTCCACGGGCAGGGCAGGAAGGCAGTCCTACTCTAACTACCACCAGATGCCAGGGTCCCAAACACACAGGCCTCAGTCCCAGCCTGCCCAGAGCAGCCACGTTGTCCTTGTGGGTCAGCTGCCAGGTCAGCTGGGGCCCTCCCCATGCTCTGCCCAATGGGCCACGCACAGCAGGGTGGCCCAGGCTGGCAGGACTGGGAGAAGGGAGCAGCCTCAGGGTGGGAGCCCAGGGAGACCCCAGCTTTGGAAGCAGGGACAGAGACACCTAGAGACTAGGACTCACATCCATGTAGGTTACAGGCTCATAGAGCACGCTGAAGTCACTGAAGCGGTACTTCTGAGCTGGGTCGTACTTGTGGGTCCTCAGGAAGTCCCCCAGCAAGCCCTTTTCCCTCATGGTCTGACGCATAGTCTTCATTTTCCTCAGGGGGACCCTAGGGGAGGCTGGGTGTCAGGGCAGGGCCCCCCTCCTTCCTCTACCTTCTCATTTCTTCTCTCCCTGATGTTCTCCCTCGCCTCCTTCCTCTTCCTCTTCTTTCTTTCCTTCTCCACTTCTTTCAACCTCACTCAGCACCTCTCCAAGACTCAGGAAACAATGAACTTCCCTCATGCCTGCCCTCAGCCCTTCTCAGGGGTCCTGCTCCTACTCTGGCCTCTGCTCTCATAGACCCTGAAAATACTTCCCATGAAAGGGAGAGGGACTTGGGACGCTGGGACTTTACACCTTCCAGAGGATGTCTGCTGATATTTGCTCTTTTGTTTATAAGGGTGAGGTCTGGGATGTGACTCAGTGGGAGAACATTTGCTGAGCATGTGCCTGACCTGGGTGCAGTCACCAGAAATATGAAAAGACAAAACTAAAATAAAATAGTTCTCAGAGACGGCAAAGCTCACCCCAAAGTGTGTCCCTTCCTGTGGTGCACTCTGGTACCTGGTACTACCTATGAGACACACCGTGGAGTAGGGGAGCAGCAATAGTCCCCTAATATTTTCAATCTGCAGCTGATTGAATGTGTGGCTATAACTGCACACAGGAAAGGCCCTCTGCACTCTTCCTAGGTGGCACAGCAGGCAGGGTGGCAGGCAGGCAGCCCTATGGTCTTCTGAACCAGATCACCTGCTCCATCCTAAATTTTCAACACCTCATGTTATAGGGATTTACAGGAATTAGTGTTTTTGCTAAAATAACTTTGGCTTCTTCCAACCAATTTGTGGTCTTAGGAAATTTTTGGAGAGATTATCTGTCTCCTCTAGAAAGGACTATTATTTTCTGTAGGAAAAAACCACACCCTTCTTGTAAAGGCCGGCGTGGGCATAGTCACCCTACTCTCTGCTTCAGGACCATCTTCTCCCCTCAGTCTGGGAGGCTCCAGCAGGGGCAGCCTTCCCTGGCCCAAAGGGAATCCTGCTCAGACCCAGCTGCTGCCCCCTGACTAGCTGCTCCATTCAGGGCTGCAGGCTTCCTGAGGTTCCCTGCACCCACAGCCAGGCCCACACTCACTTGACAAGTGTAGTCGACGCCTCCAAGGCCAGGAGGCAGACCAAGGCCACCACCATCCACTTCATGATGCCGATTCCCAGCTGGTCACAGAGCAAATGCTACTCTGAGATCCACAGTCACACTGGAGTGAAGACTTCAGCACTCCCTCTTTATACCTCCTGGATGTGGCCAAGTCCCTCCCTCCGTACCCTGGGCAAGCATGGCCCTAACCAGGGTGTCCCCTGCATACCAGGTTGCCATTGTTTCTCTGTTTTTCCCCTGGACCATGGCCACAGCTGACTTTTCAACTTGTTGACTTTTGAATCCAACAGCAGAGGCCAGGAGGTACGGGCGATAAGACAGAACAAAGTAGCCATAAGATGGAGGGGCAGAGCTGCTCCTCCTCCAGGATCCAGTGGTTGGTGTGGGCATTTTGGGGTGAGGGCCACAAAGAGGCAGAGACAGAGAGGGGCATAGGAACGTAGGCAGGTTTCTTGGCCAGCATGTTTTGACATTGGGGATCACAGGATCTTTGTCATGGGCCCTCTCCTGTGTGCTGTAGGCAGCTTCACACCATCCTGGTGGCTGCCCACCAGGTGCCAGGAGCAGTCCCTGAGCTGTAACAATCAGAAGTGTGTCTAGGGGTTAACTAACGTCCCCCAGTAGGGGTGACATCATTGAGAACTGTGTGCTTAAGTATGCCCCTTGTGGCCTGGCTGAAATACTGGCTCCTAGCACCCCAACTCCTTGGGATGGAATTGGGGTATGTGTGGGGGTTCTGGGTCAATAGGTAGCATGGTGATGAGGACATGTTGCTAACAAGGCAGTTCTGATGCTGGGGATGGGGCTGGAGACCAGTGGCAGAAGTCATTGACTGGGGGTGTCTTCAGAAGCTTTCCACATCCATCAGGGGACTTGGAGACACCCTCAGCACATGCCCAGGTCACACTCACAGGATACACCATCTGGGCATTGGCCATGCCTTGGGCAACAGAATGGAGAGAAGCCAGGAACAGAGCACAAGCAGAGAGCCACCCTTGTCCTTGTCCCCTTCTTCACTGTCTCTCCCTATACCCCCTGCAACTCTGCCCTGTCTTAGTTCTCTTGAGAGGCCTCTGTGTCTCCCATTGCCCTTTACAAAGCCCTGGTCTGCCCCTCTCTAGCCAGGTCTGCTTTTTCATGTCCCTCTCTCCATCAACTGGGCCCCCTCATACCCATCCCCCACTTCCCCCACCCCTCACTGCCTCCTCCCCCTCTTCCCATCCACAATCTTCCCAAGGCTGAGCTGACCTGAAGCTGGACTGCCAGCACCCTCTGCCACTTTGTACCCAGCACTCAGGGCTCCAAACAGATTGGTCACACCTTTGGGCCCCAGGCAGAAGGCCAGGCCACACCTGCCTACCAAAGACAGCATCTGGCCAGCAGGGGATTTTCCACTCTATTCACCCCCCCCCCATATTGCCTCTCCAGACCTGGGCATCCTCCCCAGGCCTCATGATGGGGGAGGCAGGGAAGGAACTAGAGTCTGCCCACACCTCCCAGAGAGGGAGGTCCCTGCCTGATGGTTGTCAATGCCAACTCAGGTCCCTTTCTCCCTGCAGTCCCCAGAGCCATGTGGGATTCTGGAGAGAAATCAAGGCGGGGGGCATTTCCCCTGAGCTGGGCATCCCCATATCCAGAAGAGAAGGAAAATGAGTCATAGGATCCTTGGATTCCTGCTAAGTCCATGGAATGCCCTGACCTCGGGAGGCCTACTAGAACCCAGCCTGGGGTTCCAGGGACCCTTCCTCCTGTGGTAGGATGCCAGGGGTCTGACAGTTGTCAGGCTCGCCTTCCCCAGGCCCAGTGACACCACATCCCTTCTGAGTGTCCCTGGCTTCAGCATCAGGATAGGCATCCCTGCTCAGCTGCCAGGCCCTGAGGATCTGCAGTCCCTCCCACCCCCCTGCTCCTTCCTGTCGGTCTAATGGGAGACCCAGGTGGCCTCCTTCCTCCCCTCCCCTGTCCTGTCCACCACCCACCCTCCATACACAGAAGGCTCACTCTTTGTCATGATTGGCATCTGCAGTGTTTGAAGGCACCTGAGAAGTCCTCCTGGGCCACCTCTGACCCCACACAGAAGCCCAAGGAGGCCTGACCTGCTGGCTTCCAACCGAGATCATCTTCTCCCCCAGTCACCACACAGCAGCGCCATGGTGCTGGGTCTCCAGTGTCTAGCCGTGGGCCTCCTCTCCATGGACCAGATGCACCCAAGTGCAGAGACCGGGCCTTCCACTTCTCTGTGTCCAGCTCTGGGCTTAGGAAATCAATAGAGTTGATGGAGCCCAGGGACTTGTTCTCATTGAAGCTCTGCTACACCCCACACCACATTATCCCAGGTGTACACTTCCTCCTAATGACCCAAACTGCTCTCCTGGGAGACCTTGACCCACAGGGATCTCTGGGCCACAGGCTGCTGGTGTCCACGAAGGAGGCAATTCTTCTGCATGCCCATTTCTCATTTCCTTTCTGCCTCACCTGCCTCAAAGTTTGTCATAAGCACTGTATGCAGTGTCACATGGCTGTAATCCTAGCATCTCAGAAGACTGAGGTAGGAGGATTGCAATTTTGAGGCCAGACTCACCCATGTAATGAAGCCTTATGCAACTAGTGACAGCCACTTTCAAAATAAATATCAAATAATAATATTTAAAAAGCTCAGGGGATGTTGCTCATTGGCAAATCACCATGCATTCAATCCACACACACACACACACACACAAAATAAATACATAAATAAAAGTTATAGTCCCCTGTGGCTAACTAAATGAAATCCAAGCTTGACACTCAACCATGCAGGATGCTCTCCATTTCCTGCCAAGTGTCCAAATTCTTCTTCCACCGTGCACACTCCTTTCTCACAAGAAGGGGTGGTATTCACTCTCTCCCGGAGTTCATCCATCGCCCTCGGTAGATGAGTTTCTGGAAACCTTCAGGGACACTTCAAATCGACAGAGTAGAAACTATCCTGCCTCAGAACCACATGGCTAGATGGGAAGACGCACAAACAAAATGAAAAAACAAGGGAATAAAGTGCTCCAAACAAACCAAGTTACTCCCATAAGAGAATCTATCGAAGAAATGTCAGAGAAGGAGTTCAGGATGTATTTAGTAAAAATGTTCTATGACTTAAAGAATTATATAAGAGAGCAGGCACAGGAGTTTTGCAGTAAAATAACAGAATCTCTTCAGGAGTTGAAAGATCACTTCTGTAAAGATATATTAGAGGTCCTGAGAAGAAACAAAGAAGAAATCATTGAAGGGAAGGAATCACTAAACCAACTTAAAAGTTCAATGGAAAGTACCACCCACAGACAAGACCATTTGGAAGATAGAACCTCAGGCAATGAAGACAAAATATTTAATCTTGAAAATAAAGTTGACCCCACAGAGAAAATGATAAATTGCGTGACATTCCCTCACCCAGACACCATGCCTGAACAGCAACTGCTAAAGCCAACCGAGTGGAGCTACTGTGACTACTTCTGGGCTGATAAGAAGGATCCCCAAGGCAATGGCACGGTGGCTGGGTTCGAACTGCTGCTCCAAAAGCAACTGAAGGGCAAACAAATGCAGAAAGAAATGTCTGAATTCGTCCGAGAGAGGATAAAGATTGAAGAAGAATATGCAAAGAACTTGGCTAAGCTCTCTCAGAACTCCTTGGCTGCACAGGAGGAAGGCTCCTTGGGAGAAGCCTGGGCCCAGGTGAAGAAGAGTCTGGCAGATGAAGCAGAGGTTCATCTCAAGTTCTCCGCCAAGCTTCACAGTGAGGTAGAGAAGCCCCTAATGAACTTTCATGAGAACTTCAAGAAAGACATGAAAAAGTGTGACCACCATATCGCTGACCTCCGCAAGCAGCTCGCCAGCCGCTACACGTCGATGGAGAAGGCCCGGAAAGCCCTCACAGAGCGGCAGAGAGACCTGGAGATGAAGACTCAGCAGCTGGAGATTAAGCTGAGCAATAAGACAGAGGAGGACATCAAGAAGGCACGGAGAAAGTCCACACAGGCTGGTGATGACCTCATGCGCTATGTGGACCTCTACAACCAGGCCCAGTCCAAGTGGTTTGAAGAGATGGTGACCACCACTTTGCAGCTGGAGCGGCTGGAGGTGGGGAGGGTGGAGATGATCCGGCAACATCTGTGTCAGTGCACACAGCTGCGGCATGAGACAGACATGTTCAACCAAAGCACAGTTGAGCCTGTGGACCAACTGCTTCGAAAAGTGGACCCGGCCAAAGACAGAGAGCTGTGGGTCAGAGAGCAAAAAATGGGCAATATTCGCCCCGTGGACATGGAGATCTAGACACGCCTGTGCGGCCCCAGGGGTCCTGCCCAGGAGAGGGACTGGGGGTCCCGTGGAGAGGGGGTGGTGACTCCTGCTCGGTGAAGCTGCCCTCCCACCCACTCTCCTGTCCACTGAGGAGAGAGGAGAGAGCTGGCAATTCCAGAAGGGTGATCTGGATGGGTCAGCTGGGGAATCCCAAATATTCCCAGGCCAAGAAGACAGACCTGCAACCCCGCCCTTGTCTCCAAGACTGAAGCCCCCCCAAACCCCGTGCCGTGCTTGTTGCTCTGAGAACAAACTGAGGCTGGAACTTTGTGGTCCCTGCTGAGTTCCATAGGGGTGGCCATCACATACTTGTGCCCTTGGATGCCCCAAAGCCCATCCTTCACCTGGTCCCTTTATCTCCCGGGGCTTTGGAAGATCAGGGAAGGGCTGTCTCTGCCTCTAAGCCAATGTCAGGATCAGAGTCATGGATAGCAGCGCCGTCAGCTCAGCATGCACCTAGAATCCTTTACGGCCTTCTCTCTATTTTTCTCATTGCGTTCTGGGAGCCCAAATCTGGCTTTTCTTGGCCACTTTTCATTCCCGTGGGTCTTGGGAAGGCCTGTTTTCTGTCTTCCCTGACCAACCCTGCCCAGAGAGGTCAGGATGGAACTACCTCATTCTGCAAATTAGCCCCAAGTCGGAGCATTGAATCACGGTTCCTATCAGACCAGGCATCATCTCTGAAGTCTCTGGAAAATCCCGATCCCTCCATTCCTCAGCTGCTTTCTCAAGGCAGTCCCCACCCCCACCCTGCCACCCCTGCCCAAAGTTCTCCACCAGGGAGACCTCCTTCAGCTGTGTGCATGTCCAAGAGCTTTGAGAGATGGAGATGAGCCAGAAACCATATGGGGTCTGTCTCCCATGGTGTCCTGTCCAACACTGGGCTACTGTGAGCCCCGCTTTCCCACGCTGCCCACCAAGGGCTTAATAGGGCTAGGTCAGTCCCACATGGGAGACAGGTTAGGGCAAGTCTTTGTCAGACTCCATCTGCTTATGCAAGATAGGGTTTGGACTGCAGTATGAGCATTGCAGACTTTCTCCTTGCTATCCAGGTGTGTCCTGCCACCTGGACCTCCAGCTCCTCCGAACTTTCCAGAGCCCTGCACCAAGCTTTCCCTCTGTCCATCTTCCCTGGAGGAGCCTGAGCCAAATGTGACTCAGGTAGCTTTTCAGCACTCCCCTGGGTTCAGCCCGCCACTTTCTTTCTCGACTACAGCAAACACCATCTCCACCATCTTAGCCTAGAGAATCAGCCTGAGGGGGCTGGGAGAAAATATTGACCCAGTGAGCAAGGAACAGCTTCTAGCCAGAAACCCCTGTCCTGAGAGCCCACCTTTCTTCATCTTTCCCATGGATGGCTTTCGGCTTGACCCTTCCGTCTCCCAAGGGGGCAGAATCCTAGGAGCCCAATTCACGGATCTTTCCCTCTGTTTTACATTGCTAATAATGGATGTTAATCTTGAATCCTTCAGCATCTCTTCCATTGAATTAGAATGGCTTTCTCATAGTTTATTTTAGAAAGATGTTCAATATACTAAAGCAAACCAAAAAAAAAAAAAAAAGAAGGGGTGGTATTTTCTTGCCTCCATGCTCTGTCCTCCACATGAAAGACCCTTCCCAAATGCACCCACATGAAAACTTGGTTCACCTTTCAAGACCCAAGTCTTCCCCATGTGCCCACCTACCCCTACATTGACCCCCCAAAACTGGAGAATGTTGATTGTCTTCCCGTGGTGTCTACTTCATAACAGCTAATATCCACTTCTCTAGCCCCCAGTCCTACAACATGTGCCTCAAAGAGGCTTTTTTCTGCTATGACCCCTTTACCAGCTCAAAGACATCTTTTAAAATGACACTGAGAGCTGAGAGTCTCTCTTATAGAGTAACATACGTAGCATGGAAACTATCACTACCCATCCTTCACCCAAGCCAGACATCACTAATCAATGTGTTACTCTAACCCCATTGTTCAGACCAAGCCTTAGAGTCTTTTTTATTTTTATTTTTATTTTTTTTTTTATCATTGTAGGTGGACAGCATGCCCTTCTTGGTTTAGTTTTGTTTATGCAGTGCTTAGAATTGAACCCAGTGCCTCACACATACTAAGCAAGCCCTCTGCCACTGAGATACAGCCCCAGCCCTAGAATATTTTTAATATATTTTTTAATTCATTCTAGTTAGTTACACACGACAGTAAAATGAATTTTGACACATCATATATAAATGGAATATAACTTCTCATTCATGTGTTTGTACATGACGTACACAGGTCATGTAAACCATCTACACACATATGGTAATAAAGTCCAATCCATTCTGCTCTCATTTCTACCCCTGCCTGCTCCCCTCCCTTCACTCCTCTCTGTCTAGTCCAAATACCTCTATGCTACCCCACCCTATTGTGAATTAGCATCTGCGTATCAGGGAAAATATTTGGCCTTTGGTTCTATGGGATTGGCTTATTTGGCTTAGCATGATATTCTCCAGGTCCTTCCATTTACCCACAAATACCATAATTTCATTCTTCTATAAGCAAGTCTTAGCATCTTTCCCCATCTGGTGTTCCATGACGGTTTTTCAATCCCTCATGAAATGACAATCCCCAAATCTTTTCATGGAGGATTTAAAAAACTTATTGATGCTAAATTTCATTTAGATCATATGTATGTTAATTATATATCAAGGCAGGGCTAGGGCTGGATGTAGCTCCATTTGAGAGCACAGGCATAGCATGCTTGATGCCATGGATTCCACCCCCAGCACCTCCCCAAAAACTAAATAAATAAAGTTTTTAAAATAGTAAGGATTCTTCAAAGTGCACCTGCTTGCTCCTTCCTTCATTATCTTGCAGACCTTATTGTGCACACTTAGATTTGAACCTCACTGAGGTCAGTGTGTAAACACAACTCGCTCTGCTCTTATCACACAGGACTGCGGCATGTGCACCTTTCCATGCATTAAGATATGCCACTTCCTTATCACTTAACACTTGCAGAGGTTACCTGGTGCTCTCTCCTGCTGGCCCTAGACACTGGGTTGTTTCCAGTTCTCACTGCTGTCAGCATCACCTGGGCTCACCCCCGACACCCATCAAAGGAGTGAAGTGCTGAGCTCCCCATGACAGAGACATCCAAGCAGAGGCTGAAAAGGCATTTTTTTTTAACTAGGGATGGATCCAGGAGCACTTAACCACTGAGACACATCTCAGCACTTTTTATGTGTTTTTTTGAGACAGGATCTCCCTAAGTTGCTCAGAGATATGCTAAGTTGCTGAAACTGACTTTGAACTCTGAACACTCCTACCTCAGCCTCCCAAGTCGCGGGATTACAGGTGTGTGCCATCATGCCCAGCCAAACGGGTACTTCTTAAGGAGTACTAGTAGAGGGCTCTCTTGCAGTAGGCTTCAGTTTGGGCCTGGGTTCTCAGTTTCCCTGTGCATTCTAACACTGATACTGTCCACTCAGCTCTGGGGACAATTACTCCATAACCTTAAGTCTTTCTCAGTTATCTATGTGCATTTTTAGTCAAGGTTTCAGCTATTTTCTCGGGCTTTTGGATTTTGCTTAAGTGTTGGTGTGTGTTTTATATTTTTACCATTACTTCAACCAAACCCACTGGGAACATACTGGACCTGATGTTTGTTTTTCTCAAGCTCAGGGGTATACACTGTTAAATGTTAACATAACTCTAGACTCACTGAGAGTTCTGAACATAGTGAGGAGTGGTCCCTCCTAATTTTCATGCTTTTTCACACAAAAAGCATCCTACCCTGGTCACATCAGGAATTTACCTGGATATAATGCTATCAAGGACTCTACAGACCTCATCTAAATGTCACCATTTGTGCCACAAATGCCCAGGATCCCGTCTAGGTTCCCACATTGCTCTTGGTGATCATTTCATTCTCCTTCCATCTGTGTCAGCTCCTTGGTTTTCTGTCCCTTGTGATCTTGTGACTTTTTGTTGTCCTGACCAGTCCCTTTGTAAACTGCCCCTGGCTGTAGGTGATGCTGGTGTTTTCTCATGGTGAGATTCTGGAGGGTGTTTGGAGAATGCTGCAGAGGGGGTGAGCCCTCTCGGGGCACCCTGTCTGGATGGTGTGATGTCCAGGTGTCCTGTTCCTGCTCACTTAGACTCTGTCCCTTGGTTAAGGTGGATTCTGGCATGTTTCTCACCTGCCAACTTACTGTTGTGCTTAGTCATTAATAGGAGTCTTCTGGGGAGATGAGTGGGGACTGTGCAGATCTCCTGCTTCTCCTCATCTCCTGCTCTGGGTGTAACAGCTGTTCACAGTTTTGCCTAAAACACTCATTACAAAGGTGTTTGCCTAGTGGTGATTTTCTATCTCCATCATTCCTTCTGCACTGATGAGATTTGTACTGTAAGCAAGAACTGGACCTGAGGGTTTAGAATGGGCTCCTGCCCTCCGGGAAAACACCTCATCCCAGAGGACTGGCTGGGCAGGGTGCTTAGTATTTAATGAATCATGCAACCATCTTGACAAACCCACAGAAAGGCTGACTTGTCTCCTTCTATAGAGGAGTCTGGTTTTTGTTTTGTTTTTAGGTACAGGAGATTGATCTCAGGGCACTCTCCCACTGGGCCACATCCCCAGCCCTATTTTGTATTTTATTTAGAGACACAGGCTCACTGAGTTGCTGGCTCCTCCCCATTGCTGGGGCTGGCTTTTGACCTTGCAATCCTCCTGCCCCAGCCTCCTGAGCTGCTGGGATTACAGGCATGGACCTCACCCAGTGTAGAGGAGTCTGATTTATGCGTACCTCAGACATCTGAAAATAAATCTCAGGGCACTGGGGTTGTGGCTCAGTGGTAGAACACTTGCCTAGCATGTGGGTGAGGAACTGGGTTCGATTCCCAGCACCACATAAAAAATAAAATAAAACGAAAATAAATTTCTGTGTGTATAACTAAGAAATAGAAAGACTGGTTGGTTTCCTCTGCTCTATTGATTAACTTGCGTTCCTCGAATGTCTGGCTTGGTGGAAAGAGGGTGACTGGGTGGATGAGGCCCATGAACCCAGCTCCAGCCCCAGGAAAGGGAGGTGGGGGTGGAGCCTGAGGATGGACTAGTCAGCTAGTAACTGGTGTGCTCCCTAGATGTTTCCTCTGTTTCCAAGTCCTGTTGTACCTCTGTGCGTTTGTGAGGTGGTAGCGGTTCCTTGGCTTTCTCTATGGAACTGAACAGAAACAACTGAGCTTCCCGTTTCCAAAGAAAGGAATGAAAACAAAGTCCTCAAAAAATTTTCTGACTTGGATGGAGCAGCACATGCCTGTATCTAAGAAGTCAGGAGGCTGAGACCAGAGATGGCAAGTTTCAGGTCAGCCTCAGCAATTTAATGAAAACCTCAGCAATTTAACGATATCGTCTCAGATGAAAAATTAAAAGTCCTGTGGATATAGCTCAGTGGTACAGCATTCCTGGGTTAAATCCTTACTACCATCAAAAAAAAAAAAGTTGTCAGATGGACTTTTCTTGCAGGCACCCAGTCCTGGCCCATCAGTCGTGGGCAGCAGGTAGGATCATGCAAGAACTTGGAGGCTCCCTCAGGAGCATTTGAAGGGTATGGACAGGACACCTCAGAAGAAAAATGTCCCCAGAAGAATGAAGGGTGTTCCTGGACAGTGTCAGAGATGTGCACACAGATTAATTTCTGATGACACATGGAGCCTACTTCTCTTTGCTGAGCCCTCTCAGCACATATGGAAGGACTTGAATGTGACATGGGATGCAGTTGACTTAGAAGAGCCATCTCCACCACTTGAGACTTCTTTGACCTTGACAGCCCCTTGCCCTTTCCCACCCTGTGTGTGCTTGTGTGTCAAAAGGGATAACCATCTGTGCCTGCAGCACTGCTGTCCAACCCAGTGAGGCCCTGCCCACGGCTGTGCCTGCCGCAGCCCTGGCTGTCACCTGAGTCTGGGTCTTCAGATTGGGCAGGGGCTGGGGAAGGGGAGGCAAAGGCCAAAGGACTTAGGTGAGACTGAGAGTGTTCATTCTGGTTCCTTTTTTCCTCTTTTTGTGTCTGTGTGTGTGTGAGACCCAGGATTGAACCCTGGGGTGCTTTACTACTTTGTTACATCCCCAGCCTTTTAAATTATTCTATACTTTGAGACAGGGGCGCACTAACTTTCTGAGGGGCTTGCTAAGTCCTTGTTGGCTGCATCTCTCAATCCTCCTGCCTCACCATTCCATGTTGCTGTGATTACAAGTGTGTCCCTCCACACCCGGCAATATTCCACTTCTTGATTCAGGTAAGATTGATGTGGAGTCCTCTGGCTCATGAGCACTCAGTGTGCTGTACTCCTGATAGGTCATCTTTTTAATGTGTATTATATTTCAACAAAAGTCTTGAGAAGTCACATTATATCTTTTTTAATATAAATTTTGCTGATGCTTTATTCGTATGCACAATAGTGGAACTCATGTGACACCATTATGTGTGCACATACCACAGATCGGTCAATTTATTCCCCAGTACCTACCCTGTCCCTCCCTGATCCCCTTCTTCTATCCTACCGATCTCCCTCTAATTCCAGGTGACTCCCTCCTCACTCTCTGCCACTTTTCTCTCTAGCTTCTACACATAAGAGAAACACACCACCCTTGGCTGTCTGAATCTGGCACATTTTGACTAACATAGTTGCTCTCATGTTCCACCCATTTTCCTGAAGTGACATAATTTCATCTTCTTTCTGACTGAATAAGCTCCACTGTGCACATAGACCACATTGCTCTCTCCACTCCTCTGTTCATGGACAACAAGGCTGGCTCCATACCTTGGCTCCTGGGAGTCGCACTGCTATAAACCTGTGTGCGCGTGATTCCCACAGGGCGCCGACTTTAATGTTTGGATGAACTACCAGGAGCAGCCAGGAGTAGCACAGCTGGGTCATAGGGTGGCTCCGTTCCAGTACTTTTGTTGGTTTAGGTTTTGTTGTTTATTTTTGTGTTTGTGTTTGGGTACTGGGAATTCAACCAAAGAGAGCTTTAACACTGAGCTACATCCCCAGACCTTTTCAGTTTTTATGTTGAGATAAGGTCTCACTAGGTTACTGAGGCTGATCTTGAACCTGTGATCCTCTTGCTTCAGCCTCCTGAGTAGCATGTGCTCAGGAATACAAGCATGTGCTACCATCCAGGATCATTCCAAGATTTTGAAGATCCTTCATACTGATTTCCTTGGTGGTTTTATGAATTTATAATTCCACGAACAGCATATTAGAAAATGTTCCTTTTGCCTCACATCCTTGCCATTCTTCACTATTATTTGTATTCTTGATGTTTGTCATTCTGACTGAAGAAAAAAAAAATCTCAGTGTAGATTGTGTTTTTCTTTTTTCTTTTTTCCTTTTTGGTATTGGAGATTTAACCCAGGGATGCCTAACCACTGAACCACATCCCCAGCACTTTTTGATTTTTATTAAAAGACAAGATATCACTAAGTTTGAGGTCCTTTCTGAGTTGCTGAGGCTGGGCTCAAACTTGCAATCTTTCTGTCTCAGCCTCCTGAGGCACTGGGAATACAGTCCTGTGCCAACAGACCCCATCTCAGTATAGTTTTGATTTGCATTCTTTTGGAGTGGAGAGCTTACCAGGGATTGAACTCAGGGGCATTCAACCACTGTGCCACATCCCCAGCACTACTTTGTATTTTATTTAGAGATAGGATCTTACTGAGTTGTTTATTATATCACTTTTGCTGAGGCTGGCTTTGAACTCCCAATCCTCCTGCCTCAGCCTCCCAAGCTGCTGGCATTACAGACCTGTGCCACCATGCCCAGCTTGCATTTCTTGATTAATAAAGATGTTTAACATTTTTCATGATTTATGGACCATTTGTCTTTTTCTGTTGAGAAAGGTCTATTTGGTTGTTTGCCCCATTTGTTGATTGGGGAAATCAACGATTTGCTTTCTTGGTTTTAAGCATTTTGAGTTCTTTATGTATTCTAGATATTAATCCTCTGTCAGAAGAGTAGCTGGAAAATATTGTCTCCCATTCTGTAGGCTCTCTCTTCACACTCTTCACACTGTTTCTTTTGCTGCACAGAATCTGTTGGATTTGATGCCATCCACTTACTAATAATTGGTGTGATTTCCTGAGCTTTAGGAGTCCTAATAAAGAAGTCCTTGTCCATACCTATTTATCAGTATTGACCTTGTGATTTCTTACAGGGTACAAAGTCTCTGTCTGCTTCTAGATCTCTGATCCATTGTGAGTTGCCTCCTGTGCAGCTGAGAGAGAGACACCTGGCTTCACTCTCCTGCACATGATATCCAGTTTGCCCAGGTTCAGTTGTTTAAAAGTTTGTTTTTTCTCCACCATAAGTTTTTTGTGCCTTTGTCAAGGATCAGATGGCAAAATCTGAGTGGGTCTTCTATTCCACAACTTAGGCTATGTGGCTGTTTTTATGCCCATGTCATGCTCTTTCTGTTGATGTGGCTCTGTAGGATAATTTGAAACCAGATATTGTGAACTTCCAGCATATGTCTTTTGGGTTACCATTGCTAAGCAGGCTATTCTAGGTCTTTTATTCTTCCACATGAATTTTAGGGCTGTGTTTTGTTGTTGTTGTTGTAGTTGTGTGTGTGTGTGTGTGTGTGAAGATTGTCGTTGGTATTTGGAGATTGCACTGGCTCTGTCAGTTCCATTTGGTAATATGGCACTTTCACATGGACATGTCCATGAAGATGGGATGTCTTTCCATTTTCAAGTGCCTCTTCAATTCTTTTTTTCATTGTTTATAATTTTTATTTCAGGGGTCTTTCACCTCCTTCATTACATTTATTAAAGGATTATTCATTTACTTGCTTGCTTATTTTTTTAGGCTATTGTGAATGGAATTCTTTCCCTATTTTTTTTCTTGTTTCCTTTATTTTAGCAGATTCATTATTGATGAATAGAAAAGTTACTGATATTTCTTTGCTGATGTTGCATCCTGACACTTGACTAAACTTGATTATTAATTCTAAAAGTCTTTTGGTGGAGTTTTGGGATCTTCTAAGTATAGGATCATATAATTTGCAAACAATGATAATCTGAATTTTCACTTTCCTATTTGTATCCCTTTTATTTCTTCCACTTGCCTAGTTGCTTTGACTAAAATTTCAAGTGCTACATTGAACAAAAATGGTGAGAGTGAACATCCTTGTCTTGTTTCTGATTTTAGAGAATATGCTTTCCGTTTTTCCCCACTCACTATGATGGTGGCTTTGGGCTTGTTGTATAGAATAACCTTTGTGATGCTGAAGGAAGATCCTTATATACTTAGTTTTATTCGTGATTTTATCATGACTGCGGGGATGGATTTTCTCCAAAACATTTTCTCTGTGTCTTTTGAGATTAGAATGGGACTTTTGTCCTTAATTCTATTTATTTCATGAATTATACTCATTGATTTGCATATTTGGAACCATTCTTGCATCACAGGAAAAAAACCTACTTGATCATGATGTATAACCCCTTTATTGTGTTGTTGAATGTGATCTGCTCACATTTTATTTAGGAATCTTGTATCTATGTTCATCAGGGATATGGATCTGTACAGTTCTTTCTTTGATGTGTCCTTATCTAGTTCTGGCATCAGGGTGATTCTGGCTTCATAGAATAAATTTGGAATTTCTCCTCCTCCCCATTTCTATTTCATAGGATAACTTGGGAAGCACTGTCTTTAATTCTTCTTACAGGCCTGGTAGAATTCACAGGAGAATCCAAGTATCCTGGGCTTTTCTTTTGTGGAAGACTTTTAATTACTGCTTCAATATCATTGCTTCTCTTGGGTCTGTTTGTTTTCTCTGTTCATGTGGTTCAATTTGGGTAGGCCATGTGTGTTTAGAAACTCAACTTCTTCCTGAGTTTTCAATTTATTGGACTATAAGTTTTCCCAAAGAGTCCATAATGATTGTCAGAATTTCTGCGATATCTTCTTTTTTGGTTCTAATTTTATTAATTTGGGTCTTCTTTGTCTTTCCTTTGATTGGTTTAGCTTGAGTTTGTTAATCTTATGTATCATTTCAAGGATTCAATTCCCTGTTCATTGATCCTTTGTATTTTTCACAATTGATCATCTGTTGCATGAATTTCGGCTCTGGACTTAATTATTTTCTTCTGTCTTCTTTCCTTGAATTCATCATGAGGTTGTATATTGGGAATCTTTCTAATTTTCTCATGTAGGCCCTCAGGCTCTACCTTTCCCTTCCCAATGGCCTTCACAGAGTCAAGGAGATTCTGATATGAGGCATCTCTGTCTCTTAATTGTAAGAATTTTAAAAATTCTCCCCTAGTTTTTTTATGGCCCATCCAGTTGTGTTTGTATCATTTCTGTCATTTTATTCTTTCTCCTGAGTTCTAAATTCATTTCATTATGATCTATTACCATACGAGGAATTTCATAGAATGCTACATATTTACAAAACCTTGCTTATGGCCTTAAATATTGTCCATTTTGCAAAAGATACAGGGACACATGAAAGAAAATGCATTGAGGTCTTTTTGGATGAAATGCTCTGTGGATATCTGTTAGGTCCATTTTGTCAAAAATATATATTGGGTCTGAAGAGTTTTTACTGTAAAACTCACATTTCTAAGGAAGAGTAATAAAGGAGAAGAGAGGAACAAAAAATGGGGAGAGCAGGATACAGAGCACTGCCTACAGAGAGGGTGACCATCTCCCCTTCATAAGCCTGGCAACTGAGTACAAGTCAGTGTCAAGCCGCAAGAAGCACAGTGTGTCTGCGGTTCTGTCCACACACCTGATCAAGTCAGAACCTCTCAATGTCCTCCCTCGACACTATCACACACCTCCTGGTGTGGTACTACTCAGAAGTCATAGGGCTGGGTGAGAAACTTACCCAGGCTCTTCTCCTACTCCTCACATCAGGGGAGTGTAACACACACACAGACACACACACACACACGTGAGTGGCCATCCTCGAATGTGATTTGAGTTACCTCCTGGCTGGGTGAGAGGCGCTTAGACACAGCTGTGTTAGAACCTTCCCCACCCTTCTCCAGGTCCGAGGGCTTGTCCATGCAGAGGCGTGCCTGGCCATTGCTCTGAAGACCAAATCATCACCTTTGACCTTGGGATGCTGCCCCCCTTAACCTTCATTGGATGGGATTTTCCCTTGAATTTTTTGTTCCCCAATAAAAGCTCACTCCCTGGCGAGCTCTCCCTCTCTTGCTAGTCTCTTTGTAAACCTCACCACCGCATTAGGTGGCTGGAGGAGGGAGCTAGGAGAAGCTATCCCAGAGCTGGTATGAAAGGGAATGAGAGTCTTGTCTCTTTAATTTAAAACTCCCTAGCAATTACTCATGAATCAAACCTTCTTTCATGAAGCCAGCACTGGTCGTGTGGCGGACACACACACACACACACACACACACACACACAAACACAAAAAGTAGGATGGTGGTGTTTGAATAACTTAAGTGTGGAACCTCCTGACCTATAGTGACTGGACTGAATGTGAAACTGATGTGAACCATTGATTCAACTTTTGTCTCCAAAGACAGAAGTTGCCTTATTTGGTTCTCTGAGATCTGAGATGGGGCTTGGTTAGAGAAAGTGGGCTTGATGTCCATGTAATTCAAGGAGATATACCTATGTCCATAGCTCAGGGTCAGCCCTCCTTCAAATTGCAGTCCTGGGACCTAGGAGACCAGGTAAATGCAAACTGCCTAACTCAGTCCCCAAGCTCCAGAAGTCCTCCTAGAAATAGTATCTAGCACAGCCTCCTCCCTCATAGACCCCATGAAAGGTGCAAGGGCATATAGGTGTCTAGAAACTTCAGAAAATTCTGGCCAAGGTTGAATAAGAGCTAAGAGGATAGACATCTAGATCTGAGAATTGTGCCCCCCAGTCACACTGCCTGTAGACATGCATCTGTGTCCTGGGGTCATGAGTAACTTGGGAGTGGTAAAATGGACCACCAGGGCATCTCAGGTTGTTAGAGTAGGGACTCTAACCGTCACCTACGCTCCATTACCACTGCCCCCACTCTAGAGGAAAACGACGAAAACACTCCAAGTTCTGAGGAAGATAGAGCCCATCTCCAAGCCTCAGCTCAGGACCCATTTAATTAGAATCTCAGTGACCCACCAGGGAACCTCATGGCCCCTCATATCTGTCAGGTGAGACCTGTCCTCATTCCGACTCTGCCATTCCCTGAGACCCAAGACTAGTTACAGGACACAAGAAAACTCCAAAAACATCAGGCTGGATAATATGGGATACTGTTTATTAATTCATTACTATTTATTGGAGAAGGTCCACTAAGAATAGCACATTGCAGAGAGGAAGGGCAGAGGGCCCCAGGCAAGGTGGGGCCAGGAGGAGGACGGAAGCCCAGGTGTCCAGGAGGAACGTCTAGGCGGCAGTGGCAAAGCCCACCCTGTTGTTGGCCATGTCAAAGACGGAATAGTAGGACCTGAGGAAGACGTCCCCAAGAATCCAAAAGGGCTGGCCATTTCCTGAGGACACGTAGGTGGCTTCCAGTCCAACCAAGCAGTAGCCATTCTCCTGCTCAACAGAGAAAGGCAGCACTCATTCATTCGATCACACATGGCCTGGCCACTGCTAGCCTAAGCCCTGGTCAAGGGCACACATTTGGAGATGAGCAGGTCAAGGATTAGCCCTGAAGGCTCATAGAGAAGGTGATGTATCATAAGAGGGGCTGGTGGGAGGGACTTCCCAGTGGTAAACACAGGTTGTAGTGGCCTCTGCAGGGTCACCTAATCCCATGCTGGGTATCTTTTCTTGCTAAAGCTCCCTTCTGTTCCTCATTGGCAAAAGTCAGAATGGAGGTTCAGCTTAGAGTTAAGCTCACTTGCGTTCAGGTTTTGCCTTCACCCTCATCATCTGTGCAGCTGGATCAGTTATTGAACCTCTCTGAACCTCCAGGTTTTCATTTGTAAAACAGAAAGAGAATCTCCCCCATCAAATACTGTGACAATTCCCTTCACCTAAAGGGAAGTCTAGGCACCACGCTGGACACAGTGGCTAGCCCTAGACAGAGCCCCTCTCCACTGATTAAGAGAATAACTGATCATGGGTGACACTTTTCTGGTGGGGATAATCCCAGGTGACATGAGTTGGGAAATGGCACAGTGCAAGATGGAGCTGTTCTAGCTGCACCTGCTCCTCCACCCCAGTGGCTCAGCCCCAGGGACCAGGACTTACATTGAGGATGTAGGCAGAGGGCGGCAGAGGGAACTGCACCCCGTTGATGACGAAGGTGAAGGTGGGCAGGTTCTGGACGTCATTACAGTTCACGAAAAACTGCAGAGAAACAGGTTCTTCCAAGTCCCCTCATTCCCCACCCAAGACACCTGCTACCCATCTGCTAAGCACCCTGGGGCCACTCGAGCCCCAGGCCAGCTATTTGAGGAGAGAGATAAGTTCAGGACAAATACTATGTGGATAACACCTGGATCCCACATATGCAGTTAGAGCGGGTGACAACTGGGGGAATCTGAGAAGTTCCCCAACAAAGACGCTCGTCCTGCCTGAATGACCCCTCTGAGAGGTTGAATCACTGCCCCTTCCCTGTAGGTGTCCTTTGAAATCCCACAAGCCATGTGCAAAAAGTGGACCAGGGCTCCCTCCCCTAGTGGGGAGGGCTAATTAGGTGACCCATGTCATTTGCCACGACACACAGGAGCAAGGGGGCAGGAGAGAGGTGTGTGGAGGAGAGGAAGGTGTCGATTGAAGGATTGTCCCTTGTAACTTGCTTGCTTGGCCCCAAGTTTCACTCACAGGCACCCTCGTTGCACAAACAACAAATGCTACTGGGCTGACCTCTCCTGCCCAGAGGACATCCATGCCACACCCACCTGTCCATACTCGCCCTCCTGGGCCCCTATAGCTTGCAGAAGGGAGCTCAGGTACTGCTGGGGCACGGTGAGCAGAGAGGTTCCTGTGTCCACCATGGCCTGGCAGCCCTGGGAGCACCAGCCAGAAGCCTCTTCCCCAACATAGAACCTGGGTGGCAAGAAGAGGGCAGCCTCAGCCCGACCAGGTCAGGGCAGCCAGGGGAGACCTTCCCGGCACAGGGAGCAAGCATTCGCGATGGACATGAGGGCCCCATAGGGCCATTGCAGCTTGTCCCCTGCCTCACATTCCCTCTGAGTCTGTGCAGGGTCACCCAAAGGACCTGGGAATATCTTCTAAAAACTTCAAGGAAGTTTTGAGAAGCGCTGAAAACCAGGGTTATCATGATTGTTGTAAGGACGAAGAACACATTAGTTGTCCCACACAATTCAGTTTCTATTCTGTGGGGTCCTGCCTGATTGGAAATGGAACTTCTCCAGTACTTGGGATTCCACATGTGCCCCCTGCCACCCCTTTTCTAGACCCAGGGTTGATGGCCCTGTGGAGACCTGCTGGAGTTCTGTGGAGGGCAGGCTGCAGGAGTCCTCTGTGCCCACAGCTCAGTGGAGCCTGGATGTGTGTGTGCCATGGGTGCTCAGAAGCCAGCACCAAGGAAGTTGAGTTCCCAGGACCTCCACCCCAGACTCACTCCTGGATGCCGATCTGCCAGTAGAGCTCCCGGGTGACAGGAGCCCAGAAGATCTGCCCTGTGTACAGGCTCTCGTCCACACCTCCAAAGATGACCGCTCCTCCGTCCTCAGATCCCTCTTGGCTGCAGGACACACAGGGAAGGGGAAGTGAGGGAGAGGTTAAGCAAGGGGACGCACATATTGAGAAGTCACCTTCACAGGGAACCTTCCCAGGATTCACATGAGGGTGTCCTGAGGAAAGGCCATGTGTTCCCAGAGACTCCTGAATGGCGCTGTCCCAATACCATGCTATAGTGCACCCACACTCTGCTGCCTTCTACCCATTGCTGGAACCTGTCACCAGGAGCTACATCCAAACCAATTATTTCTTTCCTCTGCAGGTGGACAGGGACTGGGCTTTGTTGAAAGAGAGGGAAACATAGGCCAAGTTTCTTCCAGAAGATTCCCCTGAGTGGTAGCAGAGTGGGTGGCACCTGGGGTTACGGGTAGAAGTATGAATAGGCCAAAGGAGTCCCCAGAGTTAGTGTCAGGGTCAATGTGTTGAAAGCAGGATAAGGAGATCAAGCCACAGCAAGAAGATGGAACTGACTCTAGACGGTAGAGAGGAAGAAAGCTGGACAGCAAGAGAGAAAAGCCAGGACCAGGTCCCTCCTGATCTGGCCTGCTGTGGGGGCTGGGGGGACAGTGGGTGAGGAGTCAGTCGAGGGCCTAGACCAGGAGACTCCAAGACCTAGAAGGACACATGCAGGAGGAGAGGCAGCAGGTCACTGGACAGAGAGGCCTCAGGGAGAAGCACAGGCGAGGCAGGGGGCTCTCGGGGTCCAGAGAAGCAGGCAGGCCCAAGACATGGGGAAATAGAGCAGCGACACTCGGGAGAAGTTGAGACTGAAGAAGGAGACACCATCCTGTGTCCTGAGAGTGGACTGGGGCAGGGGCAGGGAAGCAGGAGAGTCAGAGCCCAGGAGCTGAGGCTCTGAACAAGTGTGGCCCAGCCACCCCCTGCTGGGAGGTCTCCACACCCCAAGGGATCAGGGCTTGGTACAGGGCAGTACTTAGGGACCCACAGGGCAGTCTCTCACTTGCTGAGGTAGACGCTGAACATGGGGCTGGACAGGGCGTCCACCTGCAGCATGCCCTGCAGGGCTGTGGTGGCACCTCCCTCAGACAGGCTGGGGTAGGCCAGGCCCATGATGCCATCGAACTGTGCATAGACAAAATTGGTTCCCGGCTCTTGCTCACTCAGGCCAAACTCCTGGTTGGGGACCTGGATGCTCTGGACCTGTGTGGGGAAGACACATTGGAGGGGAGGTGACACTTCTGACTGCATCTATGTCCTCCTGCCCCATGCCACCAGAGACCTTCCATGGTCTTTCTTCCTCCTTCCTCCTTGGCCCATCTGCCCACTTCTCCACAGGCATCCCAACTGTCACTTCTCTTCCAAGGGCCTCCTCCACTGTAGCCTCCCATCCCCACACCTCTGCCCCCCAGTTCTAACCTCCTAAAAAAAAGGCACCATGCCTGACTCGTCACTCTGGTGCCCCATCCCTGGACAGGAAAGAACAAGGACATCTAGGTCCCAACCCTCTAACACGCTCCTCATCCAGGGTGGGGGTGGCAGCTGGAGCACTCACAGTCAGGGTGTCATAGCCGAAGAAGCCAGTGAGGCTGCCACTGCCATACTGCAGGGAGAAGGTCTGCCCGTTGGTGGAGAAGGTGGAGGACTTGCTGGGGTTGAAGCGAGGGTGTGTGGCTGCAGGAGGGAGGCATGAAGGCCAGGGGTGAGCAGAGGACTGCCTGGCTCTCAGGCTCATGGGCTCCACCCCTGCCTGGCCCTCAGCATAAGCTCTCAGCCTGAGGCTTCAGCACCCCCATCTGGTCTCCAAGGAGGGACTGACAGCTTTGGCCCTTGGCTCGTAGCAGTTGGAAGGCATTGGTGAAAGCCCATGTTTCACTGGTAATTGGATGCCCGGATGATGACCACCCTGAAAGCAGGTGCCCTAGACTCCACCTCTATCTCTGCCCCAGTAAAAACTGGCACAAAGCCTGTTGGGAAATGCTCATCCAGTGAGCAGTGGGAGGGAGGCCTAGAGAGGAATCCACTCAGCCCAACCCCAATTCACCCAGTACTTGGGCATCCTGGGTGAAGGTGGCATGGGGTGTGCCCATGGTGGACAGAGATGTCCGCACTCCAACCCCAAGATTTGGAAGGAATTAGGGCAGCCTTAAAACTGAAGATCCTCTGTCTCCCTAAATGACTCCAGGACAGGGACCACATCCAGCATAGTTGTGGTCAGTCCCTGGAGACGCTCAGGGAGAAGCTAGTGGATAGCAGAGTGGAGGGCGAGGCACAGAGTGGACAGCGTCCTGAGGGGAGGAGCAGCACTGCCCGGTGAGCAGGAGAGGGTGGAGCAGAATGAAATGGAGGGGGTGAGGTGGACGGCAGAGATGAAGGGGTCCATCCTGACACAAGGCAAGGCAAGAGGCCACCCTGGAGCAGGGCCAGCCTCCTCCCTCTGGCTTCTTGATGCCCTGAGACCCTACACAAGTCCCTGGTCCTCCCCAGGAGTGAGCACCCTTCCCTGCCTGCATCCCTGGAGATGCCAGTGCCCGGCCCTGCCCAGGGGCCCTCCCTGCCCAGCCCAGCACTCACTGCAGGCCTGGCTCTGGCAGTAGACCGAGGGCACCCACAGGTTGGAGGAGCCAGTGTCAAACAGGACCAGGAAGTTCTGGGGTGGAGTCCCGATGCTGATCTCACCAAAGTAGGCAGCCTGGGGAGCCATGGAGACGGCTGTGAGCATTAGGGGGACCCAGGGGCCAGGCTTCTCCATGGGAGAGCAGGAAGGACAACCCTGCCCTACAGGACCACCAGAAGCCAGGGTCCTAGACACACAGGCCTCAGTCCCAGCCTGCCCAGGGCAGCCACGTGGTCTCTGGGCGTCAGCTGCCAGGTCAGCTGGGGCCCTCCCCATGCTCTGCCCAGTGGGCCACTCACTGCAGGGTGGCCCAGGCTGGCAGGACTGGGAGAAGGGAGCAGCCTCAGGGTGGAAGCCCAGGGAGTCCCCAGCTTTGGCAGCAAGGACAGGGACACCTAGAGCCTAGGACTCACATCCATGTAGCTCATGGGCTCATAGAGCACGCTGAAGTCGCTGAAGCGGTACTTCTGAGCGGGGTCGTACTTGTGGGTCCTCAGGAAGTCCCCCAGCAAGCCCTTTTCCCTCATGGTCTGACGCATAGTCTTCATTTTCCTCAGGGGGACCCTAGGGGAGGCTGGGTGTCAGGGCAGGGCCCCCCTCCTTCCTCTACCTTCTCATTTCTTCTCTCCCTGATGTTCTCCCTCGCCTCCTTCCTCTTCCTCTTCTTTCTTTCCTTCTCCACTTCTTTCAACCTCACTCAGCACTTCTCCAAGACTCAGGAAACAATGAACTTCCCTCATGCCTGCCCTCAGCCCCTCTCAGGGGTCCTGCTTCTGCCCTGGCCTCTGTTCTCAGAGACCCTGAAAATACTTCTCATGAAGGGGAGAGGGACTTGGGATGCTGGGACTTTACACCCTCCAGAGGATGTCTGCTGATATTTGCTCTTTTGTTGTTTAAGGGTCAGGTCTGGGATGTGACTCAGTGGGAAAACATTTGCTGAGCATGTGCCTGACCTGGGTGCAGTCACCAGAAATATGAAAAGACAAAACTAAAATAAAATAGTTCTCACAGAAAGCAAAGCTCACCCCAAAGTGTGTCCCTTCCTGTGGTGCATTCTGTTACCTGGTACTGCCTATGAGACACACCGTGGAGTAGGAGAGCAGCAATTGTCCCCTAATATTTTCAATCTGCAGCTGATTGAATGTGTGGCTATAAAGCTGCACACAGGAAAGGCCCTCTGCACTCTTCACTAGCGGCACAGCAGACAGGGTGGCAGGCGGGATTCCTGCTGTCCTCTGAGCCAGTTCACCTGCTCCAACTAAATTTTCAACACCTCCTAGTATAATGATTTATAGGAATTGATGTCTTTGTCAATTTGATCTTAACTTCTTCCAGCAACTTTGAGGTCTCAGGAAAGTTTTTGGAGAGATTATCTCTCTTCTGTAGAAAGGATGTTATCTTCTGTAGGAGAAACCACACCCTTCTTGTAAAGGCCAGCGTGGGCATAGTCACCCTACTCTCTGCTTCAGGACCATCTTCTCCCCTCAGTCTGGGAGGCTCCAGCAGGGGCAGCCTTCTCTGGCCCAACAGGGAATCCCGCTCAGACCCGCTGCTGCCCCCTGACTAGCTGCTCCATACAGGGCTGCAGGCCTCCTGAGGTTCCCTGCACCCACAGCCAGGCCCACACTCACTTGACAATTGTAGTCGACGCCTCCAAGGCCAGGAGGCAGACCAAGGCCACCACCATCCACTTCATGATGCCGATTCCCAGCTGGTCACAGAGCAAGCGCCACTCTGAGATCCACAGTCGCACTGGAGTGAAGACTTCAGCACTCCCTCTTTATACCCCCTGGATGTGGCCGAGTCCCTCCCTCTGTGCCCTGGGCAAGCATGACCCTAACCAGGGTGTCCCCTGCATACCAGGTTGCCATTGTTTCTCTGTTTTTCCCCTGGACCATGGCCACAGCTGACTTTTCAACTTGTTGACTTTTGAATCCAACAGCAGAGGCCAGGAGGTACGGGCGATAAGACAGAACAAAGTAGCCATAAGATGGAGGGGCAGAGCTGCTCCTCCTCCAGGATCTAGCGGTTGGTGTGGGCATTTTGAGGTGAGGTCTACGAGGCAGAGACAGAGAGAGGGGTATAAGAATATAGGCAGGTTTCTACCCCAGCTAGCCTTGACATTGGGGATCACAGGATCTTTGTCATGGGCCCTCTCCTGTGTGCTGTAGGCAGCTTCACACCATCCTGGTGGCTGCCCACCAGGTGCCAGGAGAAGTCCCTGAGCTGTAACAATCAGAAATGTGTCTAGGGGTTGCCTAATGTCCCCCAGTAGGGGTGACATCATTGAGAACTGTGTGCTTAGGCGATGCCCTTGGTGGTCTGGCTCAAGTCCTGGCTCCCAGCACCCCAACACCTTAGGGATGGAATTGGGGTGTGTGGGGGTCAATAGGTAGCATGATGATGAGGACATGTTGCTAACAAGGCAGTTCTGATGCTGGGGATGGGGCTATAGGCCAGTGGCAGAAGTCACTGACTGGGGGAGTCTTCAGAGGCTTTCAATATCCATCAGGGGACTTGGAGACACCCTCAGCACATGCCCAGGTCACACTCACAGGATACCCCATCTGGGCATTGGCCATTCCTCGGGCAGCAGAGTGAAGAAAAACCTGGAGCAGGGCATGAGTGGAAGGCCACCCCTGTCTTTTCCCCTTCTTCACTGTCTCTCCCTACACCCCCTGCAACTCTGTCCTGACCTAGTTCTCCTGGGAGGCCTCTGTGTCCCCCACTGCCCTTCACCAAGCCCTGGTCTGCCCCTCTCTGGCCCAGGTCTGGTTCATCCCATCCCTCTCTCCATCATCTGGGGCCCCCCACACCCATCCCCCACCTCCCCTACCTCTTACGGCCACCTCCCCCTCTTCCCATCCCCAATCTTCCCAAGGCTGAGCTGACCTGAAGCTGGACTGCCAACTCTCCATATTGGGGGATTGGAAAAAGTCCCCATGCCAGCACCCTCTCTGCCACTTTGTACCCAGCACTCAGGGCTCCAAACAGATTGGTCACACCTTTGGGCCCCAGGCAGAAGGCCAGGGCCACACCTGCCAACCAAAGACAGCATCTGGCCAGCAGGGGACTTTCAACTTTGGCCACCACTGCCCAATGCCTATCCAGACCTGGGCATCCTCCCCAGGCCTCATGATGGGGGAGACAGGGAAGGAACTAGAGTCTGCCCAGCTCTCCCAGAGAAGGAGGTCCCTGCCTGATGGTTGTCAATGCCAACTCAGGTCCCTTCCTCCCTGCAGTCCCCAGAGCCATGTGGGACTCTGGAGAGGAAGGCAAGGAATGGAGCATTTTCCCTGAGTGGGCATCCCCACATCCAGAAGAGAAGGAAAAAGAGTCATAGGATCCTTGGATTCCTGCTAAGTCCATGGAATGCCCTGACCTCGGGAGGCCTACTAGAGCCCAGCCTGGGGTTCCAGGGACCCTTCCTCCTGTGGTAGGATGCCAGGGCTCTGACAGTTGTCAGGCCTGCCTTCCCCAGGCCCAGTGACACCACATCCCTTCTGAGTGTCCCTGGCTTCAGCATCAGGATAAGCATCCTGCTCAGCTGCCAGGCCCTGAGGATCTGCAGTCCCTCCCACCCCCTGCTCCTTCCTGTCGGTCTAATGGGAGACCCAGGTGGCCTCCTTCCTCCCCTCCCCTGTCCTGTCCCACCCTCCACCCTCCATACACAGAAGGCTCACTCTTTGACATGACTGACATCTGTAGTGTTTGAAGGCACCTGAGAAGTCCTCCTGGGCCACCTCTGACCCCACACAGAAGCCCAAGGAGGCCTGACCTGCTGGCTCCCACCCGAGTTCATCTTGTCCCTCAGACACCACACAGCAGCACCATGGTGCTGGGTCTGCAGTGTTTAGTCGTGGGCCTCCTCTCCATGGACCAGATCCTCCCTAGGGCAGAGACTGAGCCTTCCACATCTCCGTGTTCAGCTCTGGGCTTAGGAAATCAGTAGGGTTGATGGAAACCAGGGACTTGTTCTCGTTGAAGCTCTGCCACACCCCACACCCCATTATCCCAGGTGTACACTTCCTCCTAATGACCCAAAGTGCTCTCCTGGGAGACCTTACCCAGGGGGGATCTCAGGGCCACCTGCTGCTGGTTTCCAGGATGGAGGCAATTCTTGTGCATGCCTTCGTCTCATTTCCTTTCAGCCTCGCCTTCCTCAAAGTTTGTCATAAGCACTGTGTGCAGTGGCAGCAATCCAGCAGCTCAGGAGACTGAGGTAGGAGGATTGCAAGTTTGAGGCCAGACTCACCAATGTAATGAAACCTTATACAACTCGTAACAGCCTCTTTGAAAATATATATCAAATAATAATTTTTAAAAAGCTCAGGGATGTTGCTCATTGGTAAATCACTATGAGTTCAATCCACAATTTTTTTAAAAAAAAGCATTATAGTCCCCTGTGGGTAACTAAATGAAGTCCAGGCTTGTTAGTAGACCCTGCAGGATGCCCTCCATCTGTTTCCTGCCAAGTGTCCAAGCTCTTCTTCCACTATGCACACTCCTTTCTCCCAGGGAGGCCTGGTATTCTCCTGCCTCCATGCTCTGTCCTCCATCTGAAAGACCTTTCCCAAATGCATCCACCGGGAAATTCACCTCACCCTTCAAGACCCAAGCCTTCCCCATGTGCTCACTTACTCCTACACTGACCCCACAAAAGTGGAGAATGTTGATTGTCTTCCCGTGGTATCTACTTCATAACAGCTTGTATCCCCTTCACTTACTCAATATGTACCTCAAAGAGTCCTCTTTCTGCTGTGACCCCTTTACCAGCTCAAAGACATATGTTAAAATGACACTGAGAGCTCGGACTCACTCCTAAAGAATAACAAGCACATAGCACACAAACTATCACTGCCCATCCTTCACCCAAGCCAGATTTCACTAATCAATTGTGTTGCTCCAATCCCAGTGTTCAGAAAGCCTTAGAATCTTTTTTACTTTGATTTTTTAAATTGTTGTAGGTGGACAGCATGCCCTTATTGCTTTAGTTTTGTTTATTCGGTGCTTAGGATTGAACCCAGTGCCTCAGACACACTAGGCAAGCCCTCTGCCACTGAGATACAGCCCCAGCCCTAGAATCTTTTTAATATATTTTTAAAATTCATTCTAATTAGTTACACATGACAGTAAAATGAATTTTGACACATCATATATAAATGGAATATAACTTCTCATTCATCTGTGTGTACATGACATACACAGGTCATGTAAACCATCTACACACATATAGTAATAAAGTCAAATCCATTCTGCTCTCATTTCATCCCCTGCCTGCTCCCCTCCCTTCACTCCTCTCTGTCTAGTCCAAAATACCTCTATGCTCCCACACACCGCTGTGAGTTAGCATCCACATATCAGAGAAAATATTCGGCCTTGATTCTATGGGATTGGCTTATTTGGCTTAGCATGATATTCTCCAGTTCCTTCCATTTACCCACAAATGCCATAACTTCATTCTTCTATAAGCAGACATAGAATCTTTCCCCATCTGGTGTTCCATGACGGTCTTTCAATCCTTCATAAAGTGACAATCTCCAAGTCATTTAATATAGATTATTTTTTTAAACTCTAGATACTTAATTTCATTTAGATTCTCTCTCTCTCTCTCTCTCTCTCTCTATATATATATATATATATATATATACACACACACACAAACACACACACACATATATATATGTATATATGTGTGTGTATGTATATATCTTATTAAAAACTATCAAGGCAGGGCTGGGCATAGCTCCATGGCAGAGCATATGCATAGCATGCTTCAGACCATGGTTTCACCACCAGCACCTCTCCAAAAAATAAATAAATAAAATTTTTAAAATAGTAAGGACTCTTCAAAGTGCACCTGCCTGCTCCTTCCTTCATTATCTTGCAGACCTTATTGTGCACACTTAGATTTGAACCTCGCTGAGGTCAGTGTGTAAACACAACTCGCTCTGCTCTTATCACACAGGACTGCGGCATGTGCACCTTTCCATGCATTAAGATATGCCACTTCCTTATCACTTAACACTTGCAGAGGTTACCTGGAGCTCTCTCCTGCTGGCCCTAGACACTGGGTTGTTTCCAGTTTTCACTGCTGTCAGCAGCACCTGGTCTCACCCCCGACACTCATCAAAGGAGTGAAGTGCTGAGCTCCCCATGACAGAGACATCCAAGCAGAGGCTGAAGGAGCACCTCTGGAGAGCTCTCCTGACATGAGTGTGAGTTTGGGCCAGGATTCTTAGTTTCCCTGTGCATTCTAACCCTGAGATTGGCCACTCAGCTCTGGTGACAATTACCCAGTAACCTTAAGTCTTTCTCAGTTATCTATGTGCATGTTTAGTTCAGGTTTCAGCTATTTTCTTGGGCTTTTGGTTTTTCCTTACGTGTTTTATATTTTCACCATTACTTCATCCAGACCCACTAAGAACATACGAGACCTGAGGTTTTGTTTTTCTCAAGCTCAAAAGTATACACTATTAACTGTTGACATAACTCTGGAGTCACAGAGAGTTGTGACATAGTGAGGAGTGGTCCCTCTTAATTTTCATGCAGGACCCCCTAATGTTAACTCACAAAAATGTGCCCTGGTCACATCAGGAATTTACATGACACATGGAGCCTACTTCTCTTAGCTGAGCCCTCTTAGCACATATGGAATGATTTGAGTGTGACATGGGACGAACTTGACTTAGAAGACCCACCTCCACCACTTAAGGCTTCTTTGACCTTGACTGCCTCTTGCCCTTTCCCACCCTGTGTGTGCTTGTGTGTCAAAAGGGATAACCGTTTGTGCCTGCAGCACTGCTTTTCAACCCAGTGAGGCCCTGTCCATGGCCGAGCCTGCCCGCAGCCCTGGCTGTCAGCTGAGTCTGGGTCTTCAGATTGGGCAGGGGCTGGGGCAGGGGAGGCAAAGTGTTGAGAGCCACAGCCAAAGGGGCCCCAGCAAACTTCCAGCTGCCAGCTGATGATTGGCTCACAGTGGCCCCAGCAACATCTAGCTGATTGGCTCCTCTGTGGTGATGTTCATTGGGCTGGTTCCCTGCCCTTCAGACTGCCAGCTGATGATTGGCTCACAGCGGCCCCAGCAACATCTAGATGATTGGCTCCTCCACGGAGCTGCTCATTGGGCTGTTTCCCTGCCCTTTCAGACTACGGAGCTGCTCACTGGGGGACTTCTTTGGCTCCGCCCATGCGACCCAGCCAATTGGCCTCAAGAACAGGAGGATTGTGGGAGGTGGGGAGGTTGGTGTGGGTGAGAGGCTTGTGGAAGCTGGTGGTGGCAGTTGGGCTCTGAGGGTTTTTTCCTGAGGAGCTGTTTTGTTTGGGGTGTGTGGTTCTAAAAATAAAGTTAGTTTCTTTTGACAAGTGGCTCCTGAATTGTGCCCAGACAGACTGCGGCATTTGGTGGCTCTCACGGGGAGCGACTGAGGGTAAGTAAACTGCTCGCCCCTGAGGGCAGGGCGAGAGGATGGGTAGCCATTCTAAGTTTCCTCTTTTGTTTTGCTTCATTTTTGTTTTAACTTGCCTGTCCCTGGAGATGAGTGAGACGGAAGAAAAACCGCTCACATTTGAGGAAAAACTATTTGCATCTGAGGAACAGATAGGGAGAAAGGACGGATACACATTTCAGGAGGATAGAAAGGCTGATATAATGAATTATTGTTCCATTTTTATTGCATTCTGTCTTGGTTTTGTTTGGCGTCATCTTGTTGGGTTGTATTATAGTAGAAATATGGGATCAGAAATTAGTAAAAAACAAACCGAAAGACTGTTAAGTAAATTCTTAGAGGAAGGAGGCTTCCCAGTAAAATCAAGAGCAGTCAGGGCATACGTTATATAATACAAAAATGTAGCCCATGGCTTTTTAAGGAGGAGTTGTTAGATATATCACAATGGAACCATCATGGTGAAGATTTAAAAAGAATAGAAAAGAACAACCCAGGGACTCTGCCAGTTGGCACATTGCCATTGTGGACGTTCGTATCTGGTTTGCTTAGTCCAAAGCCTTCAGTTCAGACAAAGGTAGAGGAAGGAGAAGACATTGATTCAAGTAAAAGAGAAGGTCTCTCAAGTTAGTCAGAAAGAGGAAAAGATTCAAGTAAAAGAGAAGGTCTTTCGAACTAGTGAGACAGAGGAAGGAAGTTTAGAGCAGAAAAAGCCAAAAAAAAAAAAAGTTACAATAGGAGACTGCTAATAACACCTTTCTATCAGAGAGCATAAGTGTCCAACCAACAGCACCAACTCTACAGGAGACTGCTACTAACAGCATTCTATCACCAGAGGGCATAAGTATCCAATCAACAGCACCACCTCCATATGCTAGGAGACTCCCAACCCCTGCAGTTGATAGTTGGGATCCTGAGCCAGGATCTCAAGTATGCCCTGTATTTGAGGTAGGAGGGCAGCGAATTCACCATGCTTTAAATTTCAAAATAGTGAAGTAGCTAGAAGAGGCTGTAACAACCTATGGTCCTCAAGCACCCTTCACTGTAAGCTTGGTCGAATCCATTACCAACTTAAACATGACACCAGCAGATTGGGCTAATATGTGTAAAGC
Source organism: Ictidomys tridecemlineatus (assembly GCF_052094955.1). Classification (NCBI taxonomy): domain Eukaryota; kingdom Metazoa; phylum Chordata; class Mammalia; order Rodentia; family Sciuridae; genus Ictidomys; species Ictidomys tridecemlineatus. Next base: position 109,536,026 of record NC_135484.1, on the reverse strand, counting down.
TGTGCTAAATGGAGGACAGTACCTCTTATGGAAGGTTGCCAATGAGGAATTTTGCAAGGAGACGGCTAGGCAAAATTCAGCAGCTGGTTATCCTCAGAGAAATCTAGATATGTTGTTAGGAAAGGGACCTTATTGCTAGGAGCCACAGCAAAAGTATTATGATACATGGCACCTTTGGTTTAGGTGATTGCCAGCTAGCCATTGAGATGATATGATTATGTTAAGATTTACATTCATATGGAAATTGGACTCCTGCTGTTCACCTCACCTGCTACGGGACTCATGTTACGGGACTCCCAGAGAGTTCCCATTGGTTGGGGAAGGATAGTAGGAGGGAATTTCCGGGGGAGGTCCGGGTCCCCGGTTCTGGTAGACGACACACGTGTGTGGACCAGCTTCCTAGCAGGGCGCACACGGGGCACTGGCGGCCTTTTTAAAATAAAACATTGTTTCTGCTTGAGCGGCTTGTGATTCTGTGCCCAGCCGGGTTGCGGCACCTTATGAGGATCGGCAGCAACAAATTGCATATGATCCTGGTGTATATTTACAAATTGCTGTAGATGCAGTTAAGGCATGGAAGACTTTACAAGGACATGGAGGTTTACAAGGTCAATTGTCTAAGATAATACAAGGAGCTAATGAACCTTACACTGAATTTGTATGTAGGCTTATTCAAACAGCTACCAGAGTTTTTGGGAATACAGAACAAGCAATGCCATTAATAAAACAACTGGCTTATGACCAAGCGAATCGTTGGTGCAGAGATATCATTAGACCATGGAAACAGGAAGATTTAAACATATATTAAATTATGTAGAGATATTAATGAACAAGAGCAAGTCATGGAAGCTGCAGTAAAACAGGCTTTAGATGCCAGAGACATTAATGAACAAGGACATATTGTGGCAGCTGCAGTAAAACAGGCTTTGGATGCCAGGCCAAGAACATGCTACAGTTGTCAACAAACAGGACATTTTAAAAGGAATTGCCCCATAGGACGAAGGTTTAACAAAACTAGGTATCAAAGGAGTAGAATACCAGGTATTTGCCCACGATGCCATAGAGGGAGACATTGGGCTAATGAATGCCGTTCTCAAACCACCATAGAGGGTACTCCATTATCAAAAAACGAACAAGGACCAAGTGTTTATCCATGATATCGTGGAGAAAGGCATCGGGCTCCATTGCCAAAAAATGGACAGGGGGCCCCAATGCTCTGGGGCCCCAAACCACAAATATACGGAGCACTGGAGGAACCCAGCAATCCCATCAGGGTAGTGCCCAGGACACATTGTCCATCAGATCCCTCATCAGACAAACCAGAGGGAGCACAGGGTTGGACATCTGTGCCTCCGCCAGATCAGTACTAACTCCAGAGATGGGAGTTCAAATCATTCCCACAGGGGTAAAAGGACCTCTTCCCAAAGGAACAGTAGGCTTATTATTGGGATGCAGCTCTTCTACTCTAAAAGGACTTTTGATAAGTCCTGGGGTAATTGATCTCGATTATGAAGGTGAAATAAAAATTATAGCCAGTTCTCCAAAGGGTATATCAGTAATTTCACCAGGAGATAGAATAGCACAGTTACTAATAATACCAAGCCTACATGATAAATTTTCCAGTCATGCTGTAGAAAGAGGTTCCAAGGGATTAGGCTCCACAGGTGTCGATTGGGCTATGCTTTCTTTAAATTTAGATTCTCGCCCCATGCTAAAACTAAATATTCAAGGACATGAATTTAATGGGCTACTGGATACAGGTGCAGACCTTAGCATCATCTCTCGTCAAGAATGTCCAAAACATTGGCCATTACAACAAGCCACTCAAACGCTTCGAGGCCTAGGCGTGGCGACTAATCCTCATAGAAGTGCAATGGTATTAGATTGGAAGGATCCTGAAGGATGTGAAGGAACTATACAGCCATATGTATTGGATCATCTTCCCATAAATTTATGGGGACAAGATGTCTTAGATCAATTAGGTTTGACATTAACAAATAATATCGATCAAAATGTACCCACTATTATGGCTAGACAAGGTTTTAGGAAAGGAAAAAGATTAGAAAAACAAGAACAAGGTATAGCAGCACCAATACAAATAGATCAAGGAACAGACAGACATGGGTTGGATTTTCACAAAGGGCCACTGAGACAATAAAAATTACATGGAAATCAGAAAAACCAGTATGGGTTCCTCAGTGGCCCTTGACTAAAGAAAAGATACAAGTAGCCATGATCTGGTCAAACAACAATTAGTGGAAGGACATATACAATCTTCTGTATCTCCCCATAATACTCCGATTTTTGTCATCAAAAAGAAATCTGGTAAATGGAGATTATTGCAAGATTTAAGAGCCATTAATAATGAAATGGTCATTATGGGACCTGCTCAATTGGGGATTCCTCAATTGTCTGCTTTGCCAAAAACTTGATATGTTTTAGTTATAGATATTAAAGATTGTTTTTTTTTCAATTTCAATTCAGCCTGAGGATAGTCCACGTTTTGCATTTACTATCCCTGCACTGAATCATGAAGGTCCTGATGGGAGATATGAATGGAAAGTACTCCCTCAAGGGATGGCTAACAGCCCAATTATGTGTCAAATTTATGGTAACAAAGTAATCCAGCCAGTTAGAAATCAAAATCCTGAACTACAAATATTTCACTATATGGATGATGTATTATTAGCACACAAAGTTAAAAACACATTACTAGAATATTATGCCACACTTACAAACTTATTAAAAAATTATAAGCCAAAGGACTTAGGTGAGACTGAAACTATTCATTCTGGTTCCTTTTTTTCTTTTTTGGTGTCTCTGTTTGTGAGACCCAGGATTTAACCCTGGGGTGCTTTACTACTTAGTTGCATCCCCAGCCCTTTTTACTATTGACTCTGAGACAGGGTCTTGCTGTGTTTCTGAGGGGCTTGCTAAGTTGCTGTGCCTGGACCTGTCAATCCTCCTGCCTCAGTGTCCCAAATTGCTAGGATTACAGGTGTGCTCCCGCCTGCCCGGCAGTATTCCACTTCCTGATTCAGGTAGGAGTGAGGTGGAGTCCTCTGGCTCATGGGAAGTCAATGTGCTGTATTCCTGATAGCTCATCTGTTTTCATGTGCATTTTACTTCAACAAAAAGTGTGAAAAAATGACATTTTTTCCTTTTTTAATCTAAATTTTTTAGTGCATTGTTTGTACACAATGGTAGAACACATTGTGTCATTCTCATGTGTGCACATACCACTAATTTGTCAATTTATTCCCCAGTACCTCCCCTGTCCCTCCATGGATTTAAAAAATGGGGCATATCTACACAATGGAATACTACTCAGCAATAAAAGAGAATAAAACCATGGCATTTGCAGGTAAATGGATGGCATTAGAGAAGATAATGCTAAGTGATCTAGTCAATCCCAAAAAACCCAATGCTGAGCTCTGGTATAGTGATGCCACCTGCTTCATTCTTCCTGCTAAGGATTGCTTTAGCTATTCTGGGTCTCTCATTTTTTCCAGATCAATTTCATGATTACTTTTTCTGTTTCTATGGGGAATGTCATTGGAAGTTTGATCAGAATTGCTTTGGAAGTATGGTCATTTTGATCATATTAATTCTGCCTCTTCAAGAGCAAGGTAGATCTTTCCATCTTCTGAGGTTTTCTTTGATTTCTTTCTGTAGGGTTTTGTAATTTTCATTATATAGTTATTTTACCTCTTTTGTTGTTGTTGTTGTTTGGTTGGTTGGTTTGTTTGAGAATGCGGTAGTTTTGTTTCCCTGAGGATTTGTCACTGATATATAGAAATGCCTTTGATTTATGGGTGTTGATTTTATATCCTGCAACTTTGCTGAATTCGTTTACTAGTTCTAGGAGTTCTCTGCAGGAACTTTTAGGGTCTTCTAGGTACAGAGTCATATCATCACCAAATAGTGCCAATTTGAGTTCTTATAACTATGTGTAAATCCAATCCCCCAAAACCAAATGCTGAATGTTTTCTTTGATCTAAGGAGGCTGATTCATAGTGGGACAGGGATGGAGAGCATGGGAGGAAGAGACAAACTGTAGATAGGGCAGAGAGGTTGGAGGGGAAGGGAGGGGTCAGGGGGTAATTAATGATGGTGGGATGTGATGATCATTACTATCCAAAGTACATGTATGAAGATACGAATTGCTGTGAATATACTTTGTATACAACCAGAGATATGAAAAATCATGCTCTATATATGTAATAAGAATTGTAATGCATTCTTCTTGACTTAGAAGACCCATCTCCACCATATATATCTATATCTATCTATATCTATATCTATCTATATCTATATCTATCTATATCTATATATCTATATACCTATATATATATATATATATATAAAAACAGAATGTAATTTGGAGTTTTGGTGGGGAGTGCACTGCCTCTGTGGGTTGCATTTGGTAACATGGCCACTTTCACATTATTAATTCTGTTATCCATCAACATGGGAGTTATTTCTATCATAAAGTGTCTTCTCCAATTTATTTTTTCAGTGTTCATAATTTTTGTTGTAGGGGATGTTTCACCTCCTTTGTTCAATTTTTTAAAGGATTATTTGCTTATTTACTTCCAACTTACTTGCTTGCCTATTTTTAAAAAATATTTATTCTTAAGTTTTAGATGGACACAATATCTCCGTTTTACATTTTTGTGGTGCTGAAGATTGAACCCAGTGCCTGGTGCATGCTAGGGGAGCGCTCTACCACTGAGCCACAACCCCAGCCCCTTGCCTATTATTTTTAGGCTATTGTGAATGGAATTGTGTCCCTAGGTGATTTCTTTTAGCAGATTCATTACTGGTGTACAGGAAAGCTACTGATGATTGTGTGTTGATGTTGCCTCCTGACATTTTGCTCAATTTGATTATTAATTCTAGAAGTCCTTTGGTGGAATTTTTTGGATCTTCTAAGTATAGGATCATATCATCTGCAAACAGTGGTAATCTGAATTCTCACCTTCCTATTTGTATCCCTTTTATTTCCTTCACTTGCCTAATTGCTTTGACTAAAATTCCAAGTGCCAAATTGAAAAGGAGTGGTGAGAGTGAACATCCTTGTCTTGTTCCTGATTTTAGAAGATATGCTTTCAGTTGTTCCTCACTCACTGTGATGGTGATTTTGGGCTTGTTGTATAGAATAACATTTATGGTGCTGAAAAAGGTTCCTTCTATCCCTAGTTTCATCAGTGCTTTTATCATGAGTGGGTGATAAATATCCTAAGCTTTTTCTCTGTGTCCAATTCAGATGCTTATGTGACTTTTTTCTTAATACCATTTATGTGGCAAATTATACTTATTGATTTGCATATTTGGAATCACCTGTGCATCACAGGAATGAAACCAACTTGACCATGAAGTACAATCTCTTTACTGTGTTGTTGAATATGATCTGCTAATATTGTATTAAGGAATTTTGCGTCTATGTTCATCAGGGATATTGTTCTGTAGTTTTCTCTCCTTGATGTCTCTTTAACTGGTTCAGGGTATCAGGGTGGTAATACTGACTTCATAAAATGAATTGAGAACTGCTCCCCCTCCCTCTTTCTGTTTCACAGAATAATTTGAGAAGTGTTGGCATTAATTCTTCTTTAGAGATATGTTAGTATTCAGTGGAGAATCCACCTGGTCCTGGGCTTTCTTTGGTAGAAGGCTTTTAATTACAACATCAATATCATTGTTTTTTATGGTTATGTTTTTATTTTCTATATTCACTTGGTTCATTTCTGGTATGTCATGTATATTTAGAAACTCATCTATCTACTCCATCTTGATTTTCCACTTTATGAGGGTATAAGTTTTCCAAATAATTCATTATGATTGTCCGGATATCTGTGATGTCTGTGATGATATCTCCATTTTGTCTCTAATTTTTGTATGTGTGTGGGGGGAGGGTACCAGGGATTGAACTCTGAGGCACTTGACCACTGAGCCACATCCACAGCCCTATTTCGTATTTTATTTAGAAACAGAGTCTCACTGAATTGCTTAGCTTCTTGTTGTTGCTGAGATTGGCTGACTGTCTCTGAACTCAAGATCTTCTTGCCTCAACCTCCTTAGCCACTGTGATTACAGGCATACACTACTAGACCTGCTCAGGAACCCTTGGATTTTTTTTCTTTTTTTTAAATTATTCTCTGTTTCATAAATTTCAGTTATAACCTTAATTATTTCTTCTTTCTACAGGTTTTTGATTCATCCTTATTTTGTTTATTGAGAATCTTTCTGATTTTTTTTTATTTTGACTTAATCTTTTAAAAATATTTTAATTTCTGCCACAGTCTGGCTGGACACAAATAACCGAGATGCCACAAAGAACTTGTATGTTCAAACAGGAAAGTTTATTGCCCAAACTCCACCAGCACTCCACGCACACTTCCCAGGAACTCTCCCAGCTCTCCACCGGGCTCTGTGCCAACTCCCCGGGAACCCCGGGAGAACTCCACGGGAACTCCAAATTATCGGGCGTCCGAGTCAGCAAGAGACACCCTATTCCTGGAGCCACCCTATTGCTGGAGCAGGGTCCATATACAACTCAGTACACAGCCTGTTTCAATTTAGCATCATCCAGTCACAGCAATTATATACAGCTTAAGTCATCATCATCTTAATCGCTCACTGGCATCCCCTTTCAACCATTCGCTCTGGCAAAATGCTAGGTGTCATTCCGACTTGACTGTGGCTCTCAACATCTCCCCCCTTCTATTTAATTAAACAACATGCCTGTCTTAGATTGTCCAATACTACATATGGTTCTTACCTGTCATCAGATGAGCTTTCCTCAAGGCATCAGCCTCCTGTCTTAGGTTGGTACCATTGCAATTGGATCACTGACTACCAGTCCAGCATACAGCCATACTTGTGGATAGGCCTTTGTACCAGTGTGTGGGGGGGTGAGGTTCTTTGCCTCACATCTGTTGGCCCCCAAATACCAGTGGGTGGGTGAGGTTCTTTGCCTCACTTCTGTTGGCCCCTAAATACCAGTGGGGGGTGAGGTTCTTTGCCTCACCTCTGTTGGCCCCCAAATATTAGACGATCACAAGCAGAAGGGAGGAGGATGCAAAACACCACAACACCAAGCCAAATGACGGTTCCTTTTGGAAAAATTGTACCACTGATGACACCATCAGCAAAGATACCCCAGCACTACCACAATTCGCTGCACCAACAGATAGTTCACAATGCATACAAGTTTTCAGGCAAGTTCTGCAAGCAGTTCAAAGCAGAGGAATCCATTAATATGTCCATTTCCGCCCAAAGTAAATCAACTCCTTGATTGACCATCACTTGTTGAGTTACATTATTCATTGATGTATCAGTTTATATAGTTTCTTGTGATAGCTATCACAGAAGCTGTAGTTTGGTTTTATCTTTGTCTTCACTGGCACTGGGATGAAGATAGGAATTCTGGCAATGATGGCTAAAAAAATTATGTCGAATTCCAGCAGGCACTAAGAAAACAATTTTCTAAACAATTTACTATCCTGAATAGAATTAGATATAATGAAAAGGAAAGGTGAAATAAACAAACAGATCTGTTAACCACCTTTAAAAACAATCCTCAACAGCTGTTTACCTAATTTAAATTAAACCATTTAAATCACGTGAATAAAAAAAATATTTGGATCCATTTTTTCATGAGCGCTCCTCATATATGATATATGGACATATGCACATACAGACATACAACACAAAACACAAGTGTGCACACATAACATACAACACATAAGACAATAGTAAAGGCCTTGAAGCTTTTCACAGGTGAAATCTGCATTGCAATGTTAAAAACTCCACAGTCAAAAAATAGAACTAATCAGAAAAACATTTTAACCTAGGTCTGTATGAGCTCAAAAAATGAAATAGAACTTCATGATGTGGGAAAGGGCAATAATAAAATAGATATTGAAAAAAGTATCCTGGTTTCATTAGCCTCCAGGTGCAGGAGAACCACTGTCGCAGATGTAAGGAGAGCCAAACTGGAGTTTTAGATATCAGCTGTTATAGATTTGAGCCAAATCATCTTTTCTTTTGGTCTGTAGAAATCAGTTTAATTAATCTCTCTGGAATCCAAATCGGCTGCTGTGTCTCCCTGTGGAAACACACAAACAGACCCCTGACTCCAGACAATCACTGGGTCAGGACCTTTCCATTGTCCTCTTAGAATATGCTTCCAAAGTACCTTGGGCTTATGTACATTTTTTGGACACATATGCCTTTCCACAGCACTAAGCCCTGATGAATCCAAATTTTAAAAGTTTAGAGTAAAAAGGGTTATTTTAAGTTTATCTTTGGGGGATATATACCCCTTCCCAATTCCTTCTTTTTGCTTTAATAAGTACATTTTAATAGTTTGATGAGCTCTTACAACTATGCCTTGTCCCTGTGGATTGCATGGGATTCCTGTTTTATGAGTAATGCCAAATGATGAGCAAAATCATTTAAAAGAGGTAGAAGAATAACCAGGGGCACACTCTGTTTTTAACTGTTTTGGAACACCCATAGTGGCAAAATTTTGTAAGGAATGAGCTATAACATCTTTAGTTTTTTCTCCGGCATGAAGGGAGCCCATCAAAAATCCAGAAGAAGTATCAACTGTAACGTGCAGATATTTTAATTTTCAAAATTCTGGCAAGTGTGTGATGTCCATCTGCCAAATATGGTTAGGTATCAGTCGTCTAGGATTGACTCCAAGATTAACTTGTGGTAAAAAGGTCACACAATTTTGACATTGTTTTATTATTTGTCTAGCTTGTTCTTTAGTTATTTTTAAACACTTGTGTAAAGTATTAGCATTCACATGGAACCTTTTATGAAAATTTGTAGCTTCTTTTAGTGTAGATAAAATATGTATATTATGTGTAGTTTTATCTGCTAAAACATTGCCCAAACTAAGGGCTCTAGGAAATCCTGTATGTGCCCTGATATGTCCTATAAGGAATGGATATTTTCTGTCCAAGATTAGATTTTTTATAGTGGAAAACAAAGAGAAAACAATAGAGGAAGGGGAAATCCTACCAGCATCTTCAAGGGATACTATAGCATTAACTATATACTGACTATTGGAAAATAAATTAAATACAGAATCTTTAATCATCACAAAAGATTGTAATACTGCATTAAGCTCTACCTTTTGAGCTGATTGTTTTATCTGCTAAATCATTGTCCAAACTAAGGGCTCCAGGCAATCCTGTATGTGCCCTGATATGTCCTATAAAGAAGGGTCTTTTCTGTCCTAGATTAGACTTTGTATAGGAGAAAACAGTAGAGTAAGGGGAAATCCTGCCAGCATCTTCAAGGGATACTATAGCATTAACTATATACTGACTATTGGAAAATAAATTAAATACAGAATCTTTAAACATCACAAAAGATTGTAATACTGCATGAAGCTCTACCTTTTGAGCTGATTGTTTGGGTACTAAAATATGTAAAAGTTTGATCAGGGGTAAGTACTGCTCTGTACCATTATTTGACCCATCAGTGAATATATTTGGAGCATTCATGATAGGTGTTTTTCTTGTCATTTTTGGAAAAACTACAGGATGAGAAGACCAAAAAGACAACAAAGGATTCGATGGTAAATGATTATCAAATGAAACATTAGATTTGCACATGATTATTGCCCAAGTATTTAACTTATTAGCTAACCCATCAATTTGATCCATAGTATATGGAGTAATAATTTTATTGGGAGAAATTCCAAACACTCCCTTTGCTGCTTTTATTCTTTTGAGTATTAATTGTCCTACAGCCTCAGGATACCTACTAAGAATAGTGTTAGGAGAATAAGATAAATGTATCCACAATAATGGACCTTCTTGCCAAAATAGTCCTGTAGGTATATTTTTGTTGGTTTTACAATAAATAATAAAGGCAAACTTATATCAATTCTATCCAAATGCATATTTTTCATATATGTTTCAATGATTTTTAATGTCTTTCTAGCATTAGGAATTAAGATGCGGGGTGAATTTGGATCTGATGGACCTTTTAGGATATCAAATAAAGGTCCCAACTCTCCTGTTGGTATCTCTAGATAAGGCCTTATCCAATTTATGTCTCCTAATAACTTTTGAAAGTCGTTAAGTGATTTGAGTTGATCTACTCATATTTGAATTTTTGGTGGATGGACCATGGTTGAGGATAATAGAACTCCTAAATAATTAATTGGAAAATAATTGTACTTTATCTATTGCTATCTATAGATTATAATTTTTAAATAAGTTTGTAAGTGTGGCATCACATTCTAGCAATGTGTTTTTATCTTTGTGTGCTAACAATACATCATCTATATAGTGAAATATTTGTAGTTCAGGGTTTGGTTTCTAAGTGGCTGGATTGCTTTGTTAACATAAATTTGATGCATAGTTGAACTGTTAGCCATTCCTTGAGGGAGTACTTTCCATTCATATCTCTGATCAGGACCCTCATGATTCAATGCAGGGATAGTAAATGCAAAACGTGGACTATCCTCAGGATACATTGGAATTGAAAAAAAAAACAATCTTTAATATCTATAGCTAAAACATACCAGGTTTTTGGCAAAGCAGACAATTGAGGAATCCCCGATTGAGCAGGTCCCATAATAACCATCTCATTATTAATGGCTCTTAAATCTTGCAATAATCTCCATTTCCCAGATTGCTTTTTAATGACAAAAGTGGGAGTATTATGGGGAGATACAGAAGGTTGTATATGTCCCTCCGATAATTGTTGTTTGACCAGGTCATGGGCTGCTTGTATCTTTTTAGTCAGGGGCCACTGAGGAATCCATACTAGTCTTTCTGATTTCCAAGTAATTTTTATTGTCTCTGTGACCCCTCCTGAAAACCAATTCATGTCTATCTATTTCTTGATCTATTTGTATTGGTGCCACTATACTTTGTCCTTTTTTTCCTAATCCTTTTCCTTTCCTAAAACCTTTTCTAGCCATAATAGTGGGCACATTTGAATTGATGTTATTTGTTAATGTCAAACCTAATTGATCTAGGACATCTCGTCCCCATAAATTTATAGGAAGATGATCCAATACATGTGGCTGTATAGTTCCTTCACATCCTTCAGGATCCTTCCAATCTAATACCGTTGCACTTCTATGAGGATTAGTCGCCACGCCTAGGCCTCGAAGCGTTTGAGTGGCTTGTTGTAATGGCCAATGTTTTGGACATTCTTGATGAGAAATAATGCTAGGGTCTGCACCTGTGTCCAGTAGCCCATTAAATTCATGTCCTTGAATATTTAGTTTTAGCATGGGGCGAGAATCTAAATTTAAAGATAGCATAGCCCAGTCTACACCTGTGGAGCCTGATTCCCTGGAACCTCTTTCTAGAGTACTACTGGAAAATTTATCATGCAGGCTGGGTATTTTTAATAACTGTGCTATTCTATCTCCTGGTGAAATTACTGATATACCTCTTGGAGAACTAGCTATAATTTTTAATTCACCTTCATAATCAGGGTCAATTACCCCAGGACTTAATAATAAGTCCTTTTAGAGTAGAAGAACTGTGTCCTAATAATAAGCCTACTGTTCCTTGGGGTACAGGTCCTTTTACCCCTGTGGGAATGATTTGAACTCCCATCTCTGGAGTTAGTACTGATCTGGTGGAGGCGCAGATGTCCAACCCTGCACTCCCTCTGGTTTGTCTGATGAGAGATCTAATAGATAATGTGTTCTGGGCACTACCCTGATGGTGTTGCTGGGTTCCTCCAGTGCCCCGTATATTTCTGGTCATGGGCCCTGGAGCATTGGGCCCCCCTGTCCGTTTTTTGACAATGGTGCCCGATGCCTTTCTCCACAATATCATGGGTAAACACCTGGTCCTTGTCCGTTTTTTGATAGCAGAGTACCCTCTATGGTGGTTTGAGAATGGCATTCATTAGCCCAATGTCTCCCTCTATGGCATCGTGGGCAAATACCCAGTATTCTACTCCTTTGATACCTAGTTTTGTTAAACCCTCCTCCTATGGAGCAACTCCTTTATAATATTCTGTTTGTTCACAATTATAGCATGTTTTTGGCCTGGCATCTAAAGCCTGTTGCACTGCAGCTGCCAAGATTTGCCCCTATTCATTAATGTCTCTACATAATTTAATATAGGGGTTTAAATCTTCATGTTTCCATGGTCTAATGGCCTGTTTGCATCACTTATTTGCTTGTTCATAGGCTAACTGCTTAATTATTGGCATTGCTTATTTTGTATCCCCAAAAACTCTGGTAGCTGTTTGAATAAGCCTATCTACAAATTCAGCATAAAGTTCATTAGCTCCTTGTATAACCTTAGATAATTGACCTTGTAAATCTCCATGACCTTGTAAAGTATTCCATGCCCTAACTGCATCTGCAGCAATTTGTGAATATATGGCAGGATCATATTCAATTTGTTGCCGCTGACTCTCATAAGGTCCCTGTCCTAACAACATGTCTAGATTTCTCTGAGGATAACCGGCTCCTGCATTTCACCTAGCCATCTCCGTGCAAAATTCCTGATTGGCAACCTTCCATAACAAATATTTCCCTCCATTTAGCAAAGCTAAATGCTAGTCCAATCTGCTGGTGTCATGTCCAAGTTGGTAATGGATTCGACCATGTTTACAGTGATGGGTGCTTGGGGACCATAGGTTGTTACAGCCTCTTTCAGCTGCTTCACTGTTTTGTAATCTAGAGCACGGTGAATTTGCTGCCCTCCTTCCTGCTCAAGTACAGGGCATGCTAATCTTTGATGTCCTGTCTCAGGATCCCATCTATCAACTACGGGGGTTGGGGAACACCCAGCATATGTTGTCTCCATAGGTGAAGCTGTTGGTTGGACACTTATGCCCTCTGGTGATAGAAAGGTGTTAGTAGCAGCCTCCTGATGTAACTTTTTCCCTGATGGCCCCTTTTCCTTTAAATTTTTTCCTCTGATTAGCTCGAGAGATCTTCTCTTTTACTTGATCTAAAATGTCTTCTACAACCATCTGAACCTCTAACAATTTACTTAACACTCTTTCAGTTTGTTTTTTCCTAATTTCTGATCTACTATAAAGATAATGCAACCCAACAAGATAACACAAAACAAAACCGAAACAGAATGAAACAAAAATGGAACAAAAATGCATTGTATCAATTTTCCTATTTTCTTGAAATGTATATTTGTGGTCTAACATTATCTCTTCTTCAGGGGTAAACAACTTCAAACCTTGAGCCAACCATTTTCCCTAGTTTGCCTGAAAAAGTTCTAGGGACAGGCAACTTGAAATAAAAACAAAATAAATCAAAACACCAACACATTGTTTTTTGAAATGGTCACCCATTCTTTTGCTCTCCTTCAGGGGCGAGCAATTGCACTTACCCCCAAGCTTCAGGAGTTCCCCACACGGGCCACCAAACGCTGCAGTCTGGCTGGGCACAAATAACCCAGCCGGCACAAAGAACTTATATGTTCAAACAGGAAACTTTATTGCCCGAACTCCACCAGCACTCCATGCACACTTCCCAGGAACTCTCCCAGCACTCCACTGGGCTCCATGCCAATCCCCAGGAACCTTGTGAGAACTCCACGGGAACTCCAAAGTGGCGGGTGGGCGCCCGAGGCATCAAGAGCCACCCTATTCCTGGAACCGCCCTATTGCTTTAGCAGTATCCATATACAACTCAATACACAGCCTGTTTCAATTTAGCATCATCCAGTCACAGCAATTATATACAGCTTAACTCAATCATCATCTTAATCGCTCGATGGCATCCCCTTTCAACCATTCCCTCTGGCAAAATGCGTCATTCAGACTTGACTGTGGCTCCTAACAAATTTCTTTTGATACATTCTACATGATAGTAGAATGTAATTTGACATATTGTACATAATGAAGTATAACTTCCCATTTGTGGTTGTACATGACGTGGAGTTACACTAGTCATATATTCATATATGAACATAGGAAAGTTATGTCCAATTCATTCTACTGTCTTTTCTATTCCCATCCCTCCTCCCTTCCCTTCATTTCCCTTTGTCTAATCCGAAATGCTTCTAGTCTTCCCTCCCCCCTCCATTGTTTGTTAGCATCCTCAAATCAGAGAGAACATTCAGCCTCTCCTTTTTAGGGATTGGCTTATTGCACTTAACATGATAATCTATAGTTCCATCCATTTACCTGCAAACTTCATTCTTCTTTAAGGCTGAGTACTACTTCATAATGTATATGTACCATATTTTCTTTTTCTATTAATCTGCTGATAGGGCACCTAGATTGGTTGCACAGTTTAGCTATTGTGAATTGAGCTGATAACCATAAACATGATGTGGATGTGTCACTGTAATATGCTGAATTTAAATCCTCTGGGTATATAACGAGGAGTGGGATAACTGGGTCAAATGGTGGTTTCATTCCATGTTTTCTGAGGAATCTCCATACTGCTTTCCAGAGGGATTGCACCAGCAAGTCCCTCACATCCTCACCAAGATTTATTGTTACTTGTATTCTTGATGATTGCCATTCTGATGGGAGTATGATGAAATCTCAGTGTAATTTTCATTTTCATTTCTCTCATTGCCAGAGATGTTGACATTTTTTCATATATTTGTTGAACAATCATATTTCTTCTTTTTTGAAGTATATGTTCAGTTCCTTTGCCTATTTATTGATTGGATTATTTGTTTGTTTTCTTTTGTGTTGGTGTTAAGTTTTTTGACTTCATTATACATCCTAAAGATTAGTGCTCTGAGGTGCAATGGCAAAGATCTTCTCCCATTCTGTAGGCTCTCTCTTCACATTCTTGATGATCTGTTCTGAAGAAGTTTTTAGTTTGATAGCATCCCATTTATTGATTCTTGATTTTATTTTATGTGCTTTAGGAATTCCTTGTTGAGGAATTTGGTTCCTAAGTGACATGATGGAGATTTGTTCTATTTTTTCTTCTAATAGGTGCAGGGTCTCTGGTCTAATGCCTAGATCCATGATCCACTTTGAGTTGAGTTTTGTGCAGGATGAGAGGGGGTAAATTTTATTTTGCTTCATATTAAATTCCAGTTATCCCAGCACCATTTGTTGAAGAGGCTATATTTTCTCCAATGGATGTTAATGCCACCATGGTCTAGTATGAGATACCTGCATTTATGTGAGTTTGTCTCAGTGTCTTCTGTTCTGAACCATTGGTCTTCATGTCTGTTTTGCTGCCCATACCATGCCATTTTGTTACTATAGCTCTGTGGTATAATTTAAGTCTGGAATTGTGATGCCTCCTGCTTCACTTTCTCACTGAGGATTGCTTTGGCTATTCTGGGACTCTTCTTTTCCCAAATTTATATCATGACTGCTTTTTTTGTTTCTATAAAGAACATCTGTGGGAAGCCATCTATGAGCCATGTGTGGACTAAGCAACATTCAAGCCATTAGGCAGGAAAGCCTGATTCTGGGAACTCCCAGTTGGAATCCAGTGGTTCCAGAATGCTGGATTCATGTGGTGCCCTGTCCTGGCTCACTGCTGGAGTTCAAGCTTAACCCTGGAAATGGGAGTGACCCGCTACAGGCAAACTGCCTCCCAGAGATGTGTGTAGCTTGCTAGATGCCAATCAACCTGTTTCCTGCAAGACCTGGTACTGAAACAAGATTCCTCCCACTGAAAACTTATCCCTGGCTTTGATGTACTCCCCCTTCAATAAAGAATTGGGGCCTTTTTCAGTTGTCCAGTTCCAGTTCCTATAAAGACTGGAAGACCCAACAGATGCTCCACTTTTTAAATCTAATCTTTGTCTTTATCTTACTTCTTACTGATTATTTCAGACTTTTAATTTTCCAAGGACTTTTAATTTCACACCTCCTGGGCAGGAATTTGCTCTGACAGGGAGCTGGCAACAACATCAAGTATCACTGAAATTTTAAAAAGAACTGCATTAAATTCATGTAGAGCTTTTTGTAGTATGGCCATTTGGACAATACTAATTCTGCCTATCCAAGAACATGGGAGATCTTTCCATTCTCTAAGGTCTTCTTCAATTTCTTTCTTTAGTGTTTTGTAGTTTTGATTGTGTGGTCTTTTACCTGCATTGTTAAATTAATACCCAAATATTTTAATTTTTTTTCAGACGATTGTGAATGGGATAGTTTTCCTAATTTCTCTTTCAGTTGATCCATCAGTGAATGATAGGAATGCAATTGATTTCTGGGTGTTAGTTTTATATCCTACTACTTTGCTGAATTTGTTTATGAGTTCTTGAAGTTTTATGGTGGAATTTTTGTGGGTCTTCTAAATACAGAATCATGTTGTTGGCCATAGGGATAGGTTGAGTTATCTTTCTTTTTCTTATCCTTTAATTTCTTTCTTTGATCTAGTGCTCTGACTAGAGTCTCAAAGACTCTTGTTGAATAGAAGTGACAAAAGAAGGCATCCATGTCTTGTTCTTCCACTTTTTGGAGGAAATTCTTTGGAATTCTTTTTTTTTTAAGAGAGAGAGAGAGAGAGAGAGAGAGAGAGAGAGAGAGAGAGAGAGAGAATATTATATATATATTTTTTAGTTCTTGGAGGACAAACATCTTTGTTTGTATGTGGTGCTGAGGATCAAATCCGGGCCACACACATGCCAGGCGAGCATGCTACCACTTGAGCCACATCCCCAGCCCTTCTTTGGAATTCTTTTATATTTTTCTCCATTTAGAATGATGTTGGCCTTGAGTTTAGCACATATACTTTCTACAATGTTGAGCTATGTTCCTACTATCTCTTGTGTTTTGAACATAAATGGATGCTGTATTTTGTCCAATGCTTTTTGTGCATCTATTGAGATAATAATGTGATTCTTGTCTTTAAGTCTATTGTGGTGATTAATTATATTTATTGATTTCCACAAGTTGATCCAACCTTGCATTCCTGGGAAGAACCCTACTTGATAATGCACTGTCTTTTTAATATGTTTTTGTATGCAATTTGCCAGTATTTTATTAAGAATTTTTGCAACTGTTCATCATGGATATTGGTGTGAAGTTTTCTCCCCATGATGTTCTTTGTCTGGATTGGTGTCAGGGTGATAGTATGAGTTTGAAAGGGTTCCCTTCTTTTCTGTTTTATGGAATAATTTGAGGAGGATTGGTGTTAGTTCTTCTTTAAAGGTCTGGAGAACTCAGCTGAGAATCTTTCTAAACCTGGGCTTTTTGTTGTTGGTAGGCTTTTGATGATGTCTTTAATTCCATTGCTTTTAAAATTGATTTATTGAAATGTTCTATGTCCTCCTGATTTGATTTGGGTAGGTCATATGTCTAGAAATTTGTTGATATCTTCATGATTTTTTATTTTAGTAGAGTATAAATTTTAAAAATAGTTTCTGATTATCATCTGTATTTCAGTAGTGTCCATGGTGATATTCTCTTTTTCATCATCAAGAATTCATTAATTTGAGTTTTCTCTATCTCATTCTTAGCTTGGCTAAGGTTCTATCAATTTTATTTATTTCTTCAAACAACCAACTTTTTGTTTCTTCAACTGTTTTTGATTTTTTAAAAAATTTCTTTGATTTCAGCTCTGATTTTGATTATTTCCTGTCTTCTACTGCTTTTGAGCCTGAGCATAGCTCAGGGTCAGCCCTCCTTCAAATGAAAGACCTGAGACTTAGGAGTCAGGTAAATGCAATCTGCCTGACTCAGCCCAGAGGCTCCAGAAGCCCTCCTAGAAGTAGTTTCTAGCACAGCCTCCCCCCTCTAGGACTCCATGAAGGTTGCAAGTGCCCACAGGTGAATAGAATCTTCAAAAAATTCTGGCCAATGTTGATTAAGAGCTGAAGGACAGACATCTAGATCTGGGAATTGGGCCCCCAGTCACACTCTGAGAGGACAAACATGTGGGTCCTGGGGTCCGCAGTACCCTTGAGTGTGGACATGTGGACCAACACAGTATCTCAGGTCATTAGAGATGGGACCCTTTACCACGGTCAGCCTCTCTAGAGGGAAGCTATGAAGTCACTCTAGGCTCTGAGGGGTCAGGGCCTCTCCCAAGCCTCAGCTCAGACTCTCTTTCTCTTATCATCTCAGTGACCCACCAGGGAACCTCATGGCCACACAGGTCCTTCAGAGGGAGACTTGTCCTGATTCCTACTCTCCCCATTCCCCGAGGCCAAGACCACGCCACAAGAAACCTCCAAAAACAACAGGTTGGTAACATGGGAAACTATTTATTATTAGAGAAGGTCCACAGAGGAAGGAAGAATGCAGAGAGGATGCACAGAGGGCCCCAGGGAACACGGGGTCGAGAGGAGGACGGGAGCCCAGGTGTCCAGGAGGAAAGTCTAGGCGAGAGTGGCAAAGCCCACCCTGTTGTTGGCCAGGTCAAAGATGGAATAGTAGGACCTGAGGAAGACGTCCCCAAGAATCCAATAGGGCTGGCCATCCTCCAAGGTCATGTCGATGGATTCCAATCCCACAGAGCAGTAGCCATCCTCCTGCTCCACAGAGAAAGGCATTTGGTCACACCTGGCCTGGGCACTACTCAGCCCTCAGCCCTGGGTCACTGGCACACTTCTAGAGATGAGCAGAGAAAGAGCTGCCCCTGAGGACTCAAAGCCCAGCTGATTCACCAGAGTAGGGGCTGTGGGGAGAGGTTCTCAAATCCGTAAATTCAGGCTGCCTTGGCCTGTCCCCATGGGGGGGGAACTCTTCTTCCCCCAAGACCCCTCCTGCACATGATTTATAGCAGGTCTTCAGGGTCATTAAGGCTTGGAGGAAGACGAACTTGATTGAAACTTTGCCCTCACCCTCATCACCTCTGCAGCTGGAACAGTTATTGAACCTCTATGAAACTCCAGGTTTTCATTTGTAAAACAGAATGAGAATCTCCCCCATTAAATGTTGTGACAATCATGTGGGAAGCCTGGACACCAGGCTGCACTCAGTGACTAGCCCTAGACAGAGCCCCTTTCCACTGATGAAGAGAATAATTGATCATGGGTGACACTCTTCTGGTGGGGATAATCCCAGGTGGCCTAGGTTGGGAAATGGCACAGGGCCAGGTGGAGCTTTTCTGGCTGCACCTGATCCTCCACCCCAGTGGCCCAGCCCCAGGGACCAAGACTTACATTGAGGATGTAGGCAGAGGGCGGCAGAGGGAACTGCACCCCATTGATGACGAAGGTGAAGGTGGGCAGGTTCTGGACGTCATTACAGTTCACGAAAAACTGCAGAGAAACAGGTTCTTCCGGGTCGCCTCAATCCCCACCCAAGACACCTGCTAAGCCTCCCGGATGCCCAAGACATCTTTTTGGAGGAGAGGGCACAGTTCAGGGAAAATGCTATGTAGATACTGCGTCGGTCTCAGGTGCACTGCTAGAATAGGTGACATCCAGAGAGACCTGAGAATGTCCCACACCCAAAGACGCTCCTCCTGCCTGAATGGCCCCTCTGAGAGGTTGAATCGCTGCCATTTTCCCGCAGGTGTCCTTTGAAACCCCACAGCCATGTGCAAAACGTGGACCAGGGCTCCCTCCCCTAGTGGGGAGGGCTAGTTAAGTGACCCATGTCATTTCAGAAGACACACAGGAGTGAGGAGGCATAGCTGTGTGGAGGAGAGGGAGGTGTGGACTGAAGGTTTGTCCCTTGTTGCTCACTTTGTTGCCCCACATTCCAGTAACATTGTTCTAACTCAAAAACCCAACCAGCGATCAATCTGATTTCCTGAGTGGACGGTAGCACAGAAGAAATTCGTGTCTGACAGTGACTTCCCATGTCTCTCAGCACCCACATATGGCTCCACCGTAACCACCCTCCAGCCTCATCCTGTCCCAGGGCCTGGTGTTGGGTACCCCGTATTCAGTACATTGGGCAGCACAACCATGGAGCCCATGCTAGTCTGGTGTCCCATGTGGAACTAGAAATGGCTCTGAGTGGACTCTCCTGGCCAGGGGACAGCCATGCCACACCCACCTGTCCATACTGATCCTCCTGGGCCCCAATGGTCTGCAGAAGGGAGCTCAGGTGCTTCTTGGGCACAACAAGCAGAGAGGTTCCTGTGTCCACTATGGCCTGGCAGCCCTGGGAGCACCAGCCAGAAGCCTCTTCCCCAACATAGAACCTGGGTGGCAAGAAGAGGGCAGCCTCAGCCCGACCAGGTCAGGGCAGCCAGGGGAGACCTTCCCGGCACAGGGAGCAAGCAAACCAGAGGCCAGTGCAACTACACCCTGCCTCACATTCCCACTAGGTCTATGCAGGGTCACATAAATGGCCCAGGGTCTATTTCTAATAACTTCAAGGAAGTTTCGAGAAGCACTGAAAAGCAGAGACATCATGTTTTTTAAAAAGACATGGAACAAGTTAGTTGTCCCACATACCTCAGTTTTGAATCTGTGGTGTCCTGAGTGATTGGACAGGAGCTTCTCCAATACTAGGGATTCCCACATGTGCCCCCCAACCCCTTTCTCCAGACCCAGGGTTGATGCCCCTGTGGAGGCCAGCTGAGGCTCTAGGGAGGACAGGCCACAGGAGTCCTCGGTGACCACACCTCAGTGGAGCCTGGATGAGTGAATGCTACGGGTGCCCAGAAGCCAGCTTCAAGGAAGGAGCGTCCCCAGGAACCCCCAACCCAGACTCACTCCTGCATGCTGATCTGCCAGTAGAGCTCTTGGGTGACAGGAGCCCAGAAGATCTGTCCTGTGTACAGGCTCTCGTCCACACCTCCAAAGATGACCGCTCCTCCGTCCTCAGATCCCTGTTGGCTGCAGGACACACAGGCAAAGGAAGTGAAGGAATGGCCAAGGAGTGGGCACCCATGCTAAACAGTCACCTTTACAGGGAAAGAGCTCCTTCCCTGGTTTCCAAAGGGTTTTTCTGAAGACAGGGCCATGGTCCCCTAAGACTTCTGAATGGCACTGTGCCACAATGCACTATGTCAAGGACAGCCCCAACTCTGCAGACCCCACTCACACTGTGTTCTCTTCTGCTTTTCATTTCATGCCTTTGCTGTGCCCTGTCACCAGGAGCCTCACCGATACCCAACTTTTTCTTTTCCTCTGCAAGTGGTCAGGGACAGGGCTTTGGTGGAGGGGAGGAAAAGACAGGCCATGTTTCTTCCAGAAGATTCCCCTTAATGGTAGCACAGTGGCTCCTTCCTAGAGTTTCATGTGGTGTGCAAACAGCCAAAAGGAGTCCCCAGGGTTAGTGACAGGTCAATGTGTTGAAAGCAGGATAAGGAGACCAAGCCACAGCAAGAAGATGGAACTGACTCTAGACGGTAGAGAGAAAGAAAGCTGGACAGCAAGAGAGAAAAGCCAGGCCCAGGCCCCTCCTGACCTGGCCTGCTGTGGGGGCTGGGGGACAGTGGGTGAGGAGTCAGTCGAGGGTCTAGACCAGGAGACTTCAAGACATAGAAGGACCCATGCAGGAGATGAGGCAGCAGGTCACTGGACAGAGAGGCCTCAGGGAGAAGCACAGGCGAGGCAGGGGGCTCTCGGGGCCCAGAGCAGCAGGCAGGCCCAAGACATGGGGAATTAGAGCAGCGACACTCGGGAGAAGTTGAGACTGAAGAAGGAGAGACCATCCTGTGTCCTGAGAGTGGACTGGGGCAGGGGCAGGGAAGCCCAGGAGCTGAGGCTCTGAACAAGTGTGGCCCAGCCACCCCCTGCTGGGAGGTCTCCACACCCCAAGGGATCAGGACTTGGTACAGGGCAGGACTTAGGGACCCGCAGGGCAGTCTCTCACTTGCTGAGGTAGACGCTGAACATGGGGCTGGACAGGGCGTTCACACGCAGCATGCCCTGCAGGGCTGTGGTGGCACCTCCTGAGGACAGGGCAGGGTAGGCCAGGCCCATGATGCCGTCGAACTTCATATACACAAAAAAGGTACCCGGCTCTTGCTCACTGAGGCCAAACTCCTGGTTGGGGACCTGGATGCTCTGGACCTGTGGGGGGAAGACACATTGGAGGGAAGGTGACACTTCTGAGTGCATCTATGTCCTCCTGCCCCATGCCACCAGAGACCCTCCATGGTCTTCCTTCCTCCTTCCTCCTTGGCCCATCTGCCCACTTCTCCACAGGCATCCCAACTGTCACTTCTCTTCCAAGGGCCTCCTCCACTGTAGCCTCCCATCCCCACACCTCTGCGCCCCAGTTCTAAGCTCCTAAAAAAATGCACCATGCCTGACTCGTCACTCTGGTGCCCCATCCCTGGACAGGAAAGAACAAGGACATCTAGGTCCCAACCCTCTCACACCCCCCATCCAGGGTGGGGGTGGCAGCTGGAGCACTCACAGTCAGGGTGTCATAGCCGAAGAAGCCAGTGAGGCTGCCGGTGCCATACTGCAGGGAGAAGGTCTGCCCGTTGGTGGAGAAGGTGGAGGACTCACTGGGGTTGAATCGAGGGTGTGTGGCTGCAGGAGGGAGGCATGGAGGCCCAGGGGTGAGCAGAGGGCTGCCTGGCTCTCAGGCTCATGGGCTCCACCCCTGCCTGGCCCTCAAGCTAACCTCCCAGCCTGAGGCGTCAGCACCCCCACCTGGTCACCAAGGCAGAGGCTGACAGCTTTGGCCCCTGGTTCCTCTTAGTTGGAAGGCATTGACCTGAAAACCCGTGTTTCATAATTGGTTGCCCAGTGATGACCACCCTGTAAGCAGGTGCCCGAGACTCCACCTCTATCTCTACCCCACCAGAAATTGGCACAAAGCCTAGTGGGAAATGGTCATTCAGTGAGGAGTACGGGGAGGCCTAGAGAAGAATCCACTCACCCCAACCCCGATTCACCCAGGAGCTGGACATACTGGGATGTGGAGGTTCATGGGGTGTGCCCATGGTGGACAGAGATGTCCACACTCCAGCCCCAAGATTTTGGAAGGAAGCAGGGCAGCCTTAAGAAATTGAAGATCCTCTGTCTCCTTAAATGACTCCAGGACAGGGACCACATCCAGCAGAGTTTTAGCCATTCCCTGGAGACCCTCAGGGAGAAGCTAGTGGATAGCAGAGTGGAGGGCGAGGCACAGAGTGGACAGCGTCCTGAGGGGAGGAGCAGCACTGCCCGGTGAGCAGGAGAGGGTGGAGCAGAATGAACTGGAGAGGGTGAGGTGGACGGCAGAGATGAAAGGGTCCATCCTGACACAAGGCAAGGCAAGGGGCCACCCTGGAGCAGGGCCAGCCTCCTCCCTCTGGCTTCTTGATGCCCTGAGACCCTAAACAAGTCCCTGGTCCTCCCCAGGAGTGAGCACCCTTCCCTGCCTGCATCCCTGGACATGCCAGTGCCTGGCCCTGCCCAGGGGCCCTCCCTGCCCAGCCCAGCACTCACTGCAGGCCTGGCTCTGGCAGTAGACCGAGGGCACCCACAGGTTGGAGGAGCCAGTGTCAAACAGGACCAGGAAGTTCTGGGGTGGAGTCCCGATGCTGATCTCACCAAAGTAGGCAGCCTGGGGAGCCATGGAGACGGCTGTGAGCATTAGGGGGCCCCAGGGGCCAGGCTTCTCCATGGGAGAGCAGGAAGGACAGCCCTGCCCTACAGCCCCACCAGAAGCCAGGGTCCCAGACACACAGGCCTCCGTCCCAGCCTGCCCAGGGCAGCCACGTGGTCTCTGTGGGTCAGCTGCCAGGTCAGCTGGGGCCCTCCCCATGCTCTGCCCAATGGGCCACTCACTGCAGGGTGGCCCAGGCTGGCAGGACTGGGAGAAGGGAGCAGCCTCAGGGTGGGAGCCCAGGGAGTCCCCAGCTTTGGCAGCAGTGACAGGGACACCTAGAGCCTAGGACTCACATCCATGTAGCTCATGGGCTCATAGAGCACGCTGAAGTCGCTGAAGCGGTACTTCTGAGCGGGGTCGTACTTGTGGGTCCTCAGGAAGTCCCCCAGCAAGCCCTTTTCCCTCATGGTCTGACGCATAGTCTTCATTTTCCTCAGGGGGACCCTAGGGGAGGCTGGGTGTCAGGGCAGGGCCCCCCTCCATCCTCTGTCTTCTCATTTCTTCTCTCCCTGATGTTCTCCCTCGCCTCCTTCCCTCTTCCTCTTCTTTCTTTCCTTCTCCACTTCTTTCAACCTCACTCAGCACTTCTCCAAGACTCAGGAAACAATGAACTTCCCTCATGCCTGCCCTCAGCCCCTCTCAGGGGTCCTGTTCCTGCCCTGGCCTCTGTTCTCAGAGACCCTGAAAATACTTCCCATGAAGGGGAGAGGGACTTGGGACGCTATGAGTTTACACCTTCCAGAGGTTGTCTGCTGATATTTGTTCTTTTGTTGTTTAAGGTTCAGGTCTGGGATGTGACTCAGTGGGAGAACATTTGCTGAGCATGTGCCTGACCTGGGTGCAGTCACCAGCAACATGAAAACGTAGAAATAAAATAAAATAGATCTCAGAAATAGCAAAACTCACACCAAAAGGCGTCCCTTCCTGTGGTGTACTCTGATACCTGGTACTGCCTATGAGATACACCATGGAGTAGGGGAGCAGCAATAATCCCCTAATATGTTTAGTCTGAAGCTGATTGAATGTGTGGCTATAACTGCACACAGGAAAGGCCCTCTGTGCTCTTCCCAGGTGGCACAGCAGGCAGGGTGGCAGGCAGGCAGCCCTATGGTCTCCTGAACCAGATCACCTGCTCCATCCTGAATTTTCAACACCTCATGTTATAGTGATTTACAGGAATTAGTGTTTTTGCTAAAATAACTTTGGCTTCTTCCAACCAATTTGGGGTCTCAGGAAATTTTTGGAGAGATTATCTATCTCCTCTAGAAAGGACTGATATTTTCTGTAGGAAGAAACCACACCCTTCTTGTAAAGGCCGGCGTGGGCATAGTCACCCTACTCTCTGCTTCAGGACCATCTTCTCCCCTCAGTCTGGGAGGCTCCAGCAGGGGCAGCCTTCCCTGGCCCAACAGGGAATCCCGCTCAGACCCAGCTGCTGCCCCCTGACTAGCTGCTCCATACAGGGCTGCAGGCTTCCTGAGGTTCCCTGCACCCACAGCCAGGCCCACACTCACTTGACAATTGTAGTCGACGCCTCCAAGGCCAGGAGGCAGACCAAGGCCACCACCATCCACTTCATGATGCCGATTCCCAGCTGGTCACAGAGCAAGCGCCACTCTGAGATCCACAGTCGCACTGGAGTGAAGACTTCAGCATTCCCTCTTTATACCCCCTGGATGTGGCCGAGTCCCTCCCTCTGTGCCCTGGGCAAGCATGACCCAAACCAGTGTCCCCTGCACACCAGGTTGCCATTGTTTCTCTGTTTTTCCCCTGGACCATGGCCACAGCTGACTTTTCAACTTGTTGACTTTTGAATCCAACAGCAGAGGCCAGGAGGTACGGGCGATAAGACAGAACAAAGTAGCCATAAGATGGAGGGGCAGAGCTGCTCCTCCTCCAGGATCCAGTGGTTGGTGTGGGCATTTGGGGGTGAGGTCTACGAGGTAGAGACAGAGAGAGGGGCATAGGAACGTAGGAGGGTTTCTTGGCCAGCATGTTTTGACATTGGGGATCACAGGATCTTTGTCATGGGCACTCTCCTGTGTGCTGTAGGCAGCTTCACACCATCCTGGTGACTGCCCACCAGGTGCCAGGAGAAGTCCCTGAGCTGTAACAATCAGAAATGTGTCTAGGGGTTAACTAACGTCCCCCAGTAGGGGTGACATCATTGAGAACTGTGTGCTTAAGTATGCCCCTGGTGGTCTGGCTCAAGTACTGGCTCCCAGCACCCCAACTCCTTGGGATGGAATTGGGGTATGTGTGGGGGTCCTGGGTCAATAGGTAGCATGGTGATGAGGACATGTTGCTAACAAGGCAGTTCTGATGCTGGGGATGGGGCTGGAGACCAGTGGCAGAAGTCATTGACTGACTGTGGGAGTCTTCACAGGCTTTTCAGATCCATCAGGGGACTTGGAGAAACCCTCAGCACATGCCCAGGTCACACTCACAGGGTACACCATCTGGGCATTGGCCGTGCCTCGGGCAACAGAATGGAGAGGAGCCGGGAACAGGGCACAAAAAGAGGGCCACCCCTGTCCTTGTCCTCTTCTTCACTGTCTCTCCCTACACCCCCTGCAAATCTGTCCCGTCTGTTCTTCTGAGAGACCTCTGTGTCCCCCATTGTCCTTTACCAAGCCCTGGTCTGCCCCTCTCTAGCCAGGTCTGCTTTTTCATGTCCCTCTCTCCATCAACTGGGCCCCCTCATACCCATCCCCCACCTCCCCCACCCCTCACTGCCTCCTCCCCCTCTTCCCATCCACAATGTTCCCAAGGCTGAGCTGACCTGAAGCTGGACTGCCAGGAAAAAGTCCCCATGCCAGCACCCTCTGCCACTTTGTACCCAGCGCTCAGGGCTCCAAACAGATTGGTCACACCTTTGGGCCCCAGGCAGAAGGCCAGGACCACACCTGCCTACCAAAGACAGCATCTGGCCAGCAGGGGATTTTCCACTCTATCCATCCCCCCCACACTGCCTCTCCAGACCTGGGCATCCTCCCCAGGCCTCATGATGGGGGAGGCAGGGAAGGAACTAGAGTCTGCCCACCCCTCCCAGAGAGGGAGGTCCCTGCCTGATGGTTGTCAATGCCAACTCAGGTCCCTTCCTCCCTGCAGTCCCCAGAGCCATGTGGGAGTCTGGAGAGGAAGGCAAGGCAGGGGGTATTTCCCCTGAGCTGGGCATCCCCACATCCAGAAGAGAAGGAAAAAGAGTCATAGGATCCTTGGATTCCTGCTAAGTCCATGGAATGCCCTGACCTCGGGAGGCCTAGTAGAGCCCAGCCTGGGGTTCCAGGGACCCTTCCTCCTGTGGTAGGATGCCAGGGCTCTGACAGTTGTCATGCTAGCCTTCCCCAGGCCCAGTGACACCACATCCCTTCTGAGTGTCCCTGGCTTCAGCATCAGGATAGGCATCCTGCTCAGCTGCCAGGCCCTGAGGATCTGCAGTCCCTCCCACCCCCCTGCTCCTTCCTGTCGGTCTAATGGGAGACCCAGGTGGCCTCCTTCCTCCCCTCCCCTGTCCTGTCCACCACCCTCCATACACAGAAGGCTCACTCTTTGACATGACTGACATCTGCAGTGTTTGAAGGCACCTGAGAAGTCCTCCTGGGCCACCTCTGACCCCACACAGAAGCCCAAAGAGGCCTGACCTGCTGGCTTCCAACCGAGATCATCTTCTCCCCCAGTCACCACACAGCAGCGCCATGGTGCTGGGTCTCCAGTGTCTAGCCGTGGGCCTCCTCTCCATGGACCAGATACACTCAAGTGCAGAGACTGGGCCTTCCACTTCTCTGTGTCCAGCTCTGGGCTTAGGAAATCAGTAGAGTTGATGGAGCCCAGGGACTTGTTCTCATTGAAGCTCTGCCACACCCCACACCCCATTATCCCAGGTGCACACTTCCTCCTAATGACCCAAACTGCTCTCCTGGGAGACCTTGACCCACAGGGATCTCTGGGCCACAGGCTGCTGGTGTCCACGAAGGAGGCAATTCTTCTGCATGCCCATTTCTCATTTCCTTTCTGCCTCACCTGCCTCAAAGTTTGTCATAAGCACTGTATGTGTCACATGGCTGTAATCCTAGCATCTCAGAAGACTGAGGTAGGAGGATTGCAATTTTGAGGCCAGACTCACCAATGTAATGAAGACTTATGCAACTAGTGACAGCCACTTTCAAAATAAATATCAAATAATAATATTTAAAAAGCTCAGGGGATGTTGCTCATTGGCAAATAACCATGCATTCAATCCATACACACACAAAATAAATAAATAAATAAATAAATAAAAGTTATAGTCCCCTGTGACTAACTAAATGAAATCCAAGCTTGACACTCAACCATGCAGGATGCTCTCCATTTCCTGCTAAGTATCCAAGCTCTTCTTCCACTGTGCACACTCCTTTCTCACAAGAAGGGGTGGTATATTCTTGCCTCCATGCTCTGTCCTCCATATGAAAGACCCTTCCCAAATGCACTCACATGAAAACTTGCTTCACCTTTCAAGACCCAAGCCTTCCCCATGTGCCCACCTACCCCTACATTGACCCCCCAAAAGTGCAGAATGTTGATTGTCTTCCCGTGGTGTCTACTTCATAACAGCTGATATCCACTTCTCTTGCCCCCAGTCCTACAACATGTGCCTCAAAGAGGCCTTTTTCTCTATGACCCCTTTACCAGCTCAAAGACAACTTTTAAAATGACACTGAGAGCTCAGAGTCTCTCTTAAAGAGTAACATATGTAGCATGGAAACTATCACTACCCATCCTCCACCCAAGCCAGACATCACTAACCAATTGTTGCTCTAACCCCAGTGTTCAGACCAAGCCTTAGAGTCTTTTTAATTTTTATTTTTATTTATTTTTGTATCATTGTAGGTGGACAGCATGCCCTTCTTGGTTTAGTTTTGTTTATTCGGTGCTTAGAATTGAACCCAGTGCCTCAGACATACTAGGCAAGCCCTCTGCCACTGAGATATAGCCCCAGCCCTAGAATCTTTTTAATATATTTTTTAATTCGTTCTAGTTAGTTACACATGACAGTAAAATGAATTTTGACACATCATATATAAATGGAATAGAACTTTTGTTCATCTGTTTGTACATGACGTACACAGGTCATGTAAACCATCTACACACATATGGTAATAAAGTCCAATCCATTCTGCTCTCATTTCTACCCCTGCCTTCTCCCCTCCCTTCACTCCTCTCTGTCTAGTCCAAATACCTCTATGCTCCCCCACCCCATTGTGAATTAGCATCCGAGTATCAGGGAAAATATTCGACCTTTGGTTCTATGGGATTGGCTTATTTGGCTTAGCATGATATTCTCCAGGTCCTTCCATTTACCCATAAATGCCATAACTTCATTCTTCTATAAGCAAGTCTTAGCATCTTTCCCCATCTGGTGTTCCATGACCATTTTTCAATCCCTAATGAAATGACAATCCCCAAATCTTTTCATGGAGGATTTTAAAAAATTATTGATGCTAATTTTCATTTAGATCATATATATATTAATTATATATCAAGGCAGGGCTAGGGCTGGATGTAGCTCCATTTGAGAGCACAGGCATAGCATGCTTGATGCCATGGGTTCCACCCCCAGCACCTCCCCCAAAAATAAATAAATAAAGTTTTTAAAATAGTAAGAACTCTTCAAAGTGCAGGTGCCTGCTCCTTCCTTCATTATCTTGCAGACCTTATTGTGCACACTTAGATTTGAACCTCACTGAGGTCAGTGTGTAAACACAGCTCACTCTGCTCTTATCACACAGGACTGCGGCATGTGCACCTTTCCATGCATTAAGATATGCCACTTCCTTATCACTTAACACTTGCAGAGGTTACCTGGCGCTCTCTCCTGCTGGCCCTAGACACTGGGTTGTTTCCAGTTCTCACTGCTGTCAGCATCACCTGGGCTCACCCCCGACACCCATCAAAGGAGTGAAGTGCTGAGCTCCCCATGACAGAGACATCCAAGCAGAGGCTGAAAAGGCATTTTTTTTTTTACTAGGGATGGATCCAGGAGCACTGAACCACTGAGACACATCTCAGCACTTTTTATGCGTTTTTTTGACAGGATCTCCCTAAGTTGCTCAGAGATATGCTAAGTTGCTGAAACTAACTTTGAACACTCCTGCCTCAGCCTCCCAAGTCGCTGGGATTACAGGTGTGTGCCACCATGACCAGCCAAACGGGTACTTCTTAAGGAGTACTGGTAGAGGGCTCTCTTGCAGTAGGCTTCAGTTTGGGCCTGGAATCTCAGTTTCCCTGTGCATTCTAACACTGATACTGTCCACTCAGCTCTGGGGACAATTACTCCATAACCTTAAGTCTTTCTCAGTTATCTATGTGCATTTTTAGTCAAGGTTTCAGCTATTTTTCTCGGGCTTTTGGATTTTGCTTAAGTGTTGGTGTGTGTTTTATATTTTCACCATTACTTCAACCAAACCCACTGGGAACATACTGGACCTGATGTTTGTTTTTCTCTAGCTCAGGGGTATACACTGTTAAATGTTGACATAACTCTAGACTCACAGAGAGTTCTGAACATAGTGAGGAGTGGTCCCTCCTAATTTTCATGCAGGACCCCCTAATGTAAACTCACACAAAAAGCATCCTACCCTGGTCACTTCAGGAATTTACCCTGATATAGTGCTATCAAGGCCTCTACAGACCTCATCTAAATGTCACCATTTGTGCCACAAATGCCCCTTTTCTGGCCCAGGATTCTGTCTAGGTTCCCACATTGCTCTTGGTGATCATTTCATTCTCCTTCCATCTGTGCCAGCTCCTTGGTTTTCTGTCCCTTGTGACCTTGTGACTTTTTGTTGTCCTGACCAGTCCCTTTGTAGACTGCCCCTGGCTGTAGGTGATGCTTGTGATTTCACACAGTGAGGTGGAGGGGGGTGTTTGGAGAATGCTGCAGAGGGGGTGAGCCCTCTCGGGGCACCCTGTCTGGATGGTGTGATGTCCAGGTGTCCTGTTCCTGCTCACTTAGACTCTGTCCCTTGGTTAAGGTGGGATCTGGCAGGTTTCTCGCCTGCCAACTTACTGTTGTGCTTAGTCATTAATAAGAGTCTTCTGGGGAGATGAGTGGGGACTGTGCAGACCTCCTGCTTCTCCTCATCTCCTGCTCTGGGTGTAACAGCTGTTAACGGTTTTCCCTAAAACAGTCATTACATAGTGTTTGCCTAGTGGTGATTTTCTATCTCCATCATTCCTTCTGCACTGAAGATATTTCTACTGTAAGCAAGAACTGGACCTGAGGGTTTAGAATGGGCTTCTGCCCTCCTGGAAAATATCCCATCCCAGAGGGCAGGCCGGGCAGGGTGCTTAGTATTTAATGAATCATGCAACCATCTTGACAAACCCACAGAAAGGCTAACTTGTATCCTTCTATAGCGGAGTCAGGTTTTTGTTTTGTTTTTAGGTACAGGGGATTGAGCTCAGGGCACTCTCCCCATGAGCCATATCCCCAGCCCTATTTTGTATTTTATTTAGAGACACAGGCTCACTGAGTTGCTGGCTCCTCCCCATTGCTGAGGTTCGCTTTTGACCTTGTAATCCTCCTGCCTCAGCCTCCCGATCTGCTGGGATTACAGGCATGAACCCCACCCAGTGTGGAGGAGTCTGATTTTTGTGCACCTCAAACATCTGAAAATAAATCTCTATGTGTATAACTAAGAAATATAAAGACTGGTTGTTTTCCTCTGCTCTATTGATTAACATCACCTTACATGAATTTATGGCTTTGTGGAAAGGGGGTACACTAGGTGGATGGAGGCCCATGAACCCAGCTCCAGCCCCTGCCCCAGGAAGGGTAGATGGGGGTGAAGCCTGAAGATGGACTAGTATCTCGCATGCTCCCTAGATGTTTTCTCTGGTTCTCATTCCTGGCTTTCTCTATGAAACTAAACAATAACAACTGAGTTTCTCGTTTCCAGAGAAAAGAATGAATTCAAAATTCTTCAGAAATTTCTCTGGCTCAGATGGAGGAGCACATGCGTATATCCAGCAGGTCAGGAGGCTGAGGCAGGAGATGACAAGTTCCAGTCAGCCTCAGCAATTAAATGAAATAATCTCAAAAAAGTAAATTAAAAGTCCTGTGGATGTAGCAAAGTGGTTTAGCATCCCTGGGTTAAATCCTTACTGCCGTTAATATAGAGAGAGAGACTTTTCTTGGAGGCACCCAGTCCTGGCCCATCAGTCATGGGCAGCAGGTACAATCAGGCAAGAACTTGGTGGCTCCTTCAGGGAGCATTTGAAGGGTATGGACAAAAGTACTCAGAAGAAATATGTCCTAGAAGAATGAAGGGTGTTCCTGGACAGTGTCAGAGATGTGCACACAGATTGATTTCTGGTGACACATGGAGCCTACTTCTCTTTGCTGAGCCCTCTCAGCACATATGGAAGGACTTGAGTGTGACATGGGGTGAACTTGACTTAGCAGACCCATCTCCACCACTTGAGGCTTCTTTGACCTTGGCAGCCCCTTGCCCTTTCCCACCCTGTGTGTGCTTGTGTGTCAAAAGGGATAACCGTCTGTGCCTGCAGCACTGCTGTCCAACCCAGTGAGGCCCTGCCCACGGCCATGCCTGTCTGCAACCCTAGCTGTCAGCTGAGTCTGGGTCTTCAGATTGGGCAGGGGCTGGGGCTGGGGAGGCAAAGGCCAAAGGACTTAGGTGAGACTGAGAGTGTTCATTCTGGTTCCTTTTTTTCTTTTTTGGTGTCTCTGTGTGTGAGAGACCCAGGATTGAACCCTGGGGTGCTTTACTACTTAGTTGCAACCCCAGCCCTTTTTACTATTGACTCTGAGACAGGGTCTTGCTGGGTTTCTGAGGGGCTTGCTAAGTTGCTGTGCCTGGACCTGTCAATCCTCCTGCCTCAGTGTCTCAAATTGCTAGGATTACAGGTGTGCTCCTGCCTGCCCGGCAGTATTCCACTTCCTGATTCAGGTGGGAGTGAGGTGGAGTCCTCTGGCTCATGAGAAGTCACTGTGCTCTACTCCTGGTAGCTCATCTGTTTTCATGTGCATTATACTTCAACAAAAAGTGTGAAAAACTGGCAATTTTTCCTTTTTTAATGTAAATTCTATTTGGGCATTATTTGTACACAATGGTAGAACACATTTTGTTATTCTCATGCATGCATGTATCACAAATTGGTCAATTTATTCCCCAGTACCTCCCCTGTCCCTCCCTGCCTCCCTGGTCCCCTTCGTCTATCCTGCTGGTCTCCCTTTGATCCACAACCCCAGCCCCAGGTGACTCCCTCCTTACTCCCCCCCCCCACTTTTCTCTCTAGCTTCTACACATAAGAGAAAACGTACCACCCTTGGCTGTCTGAATCTGGCACAATTTGCTTAACATCCATTTTCCTGAAGTGACATAATTTCATCTTCTTTCTGACTGAATAAGCTCCACTGTGCACATACACCACATTGCTCTCTCCACTCCTCTGTTCATGGACAACAAGGCTGGCTCCATACCTTGGCTCCTGGGAGTCGCACTGCTATCCTGTGTGCGCGTGATTCCCACAGTGCACCGACTTTAATGTTTGGATGAACTACCAGGAGCAGCGAGGAGTAGCACAGCTAGGTCATACTGTGGCTCCGTAACAGTATTTTTGTTGGTTTGGGATTTGTTGTTTGTTTTTGTGTTTGTGTTTGGGTACTGAGAATTCAACCAAAGAGAGCTTTAACACTGAGCTACATCCCCAGACCTTTTCAGTTTTTATGTTGAGATAAGGTCTCACTAGGTTACTGAGGCTGATCTTGAACCTGTGATCCTCTTGACTCAGCCTCCTGAGTAGCATGTGCTCAGGAATACAGGCATGTGCTACCACCCAGGATCATTCCAAGATTTTGAGGATCCTTCATATTGATTTCCATAGTGGTTTTATGATTTTAAAATTTCACAAACAGCATATTAGAAAATGTCCGTTTTGCCTCATATCCTTGCCATTCTGCATTATTATTTGTATTCTTGATGTTTGTCATTCTGATTGGAGGAAAACATAATCTCTGTGTAGATTGTGTTTTTCTTCTTTCTTTTTTCCTTTTTGGTATTGGGGATTTAACCCAGGGATGCCTAACCACTGAACCATATCCCCAGCACTTTTTGATTTTTATTAAAAGACAAGGTATCACTAAGTTGTTGAGGTCCTTTCTGAGTTGCTGAGGCTGGGCTCAACTTGCAATCCTTCTGTCTCAGCCTCCACAGTCCTGTGCCAACAGACCCCATCTCAGTATAGTTTTGATTTGCATTCTTTTTTCTGAGTGGGGAGCGAACCAGGGATTGAACTCAGGGTCACTAAACCACTGCGCCACATCCCCAGCCCTATTTTGTAAATTTTATTTAGAGACAGAGTCTCACTTAGTTGTTTACTATATCACTTTTGCTGATGCTGGATATGAACTTGGGATCCTCCTGCCTCAGCCTCCCAAGCTGCTGGCATTACAGACCTGTGCCACCATGCCCAGCTTGCATTTCTTGATTAATAAAGATGTTGAACATTTTTCATGATTTATGGACCATTTGTCTTTTTCTATTGAGAAAGGTCTATTTGGTTATTTGCCCCATTTGTTGATTGGGTTATTTGCTTGCTTGGTTTTAAGCATTTTGAGTTCTTTATATATGCTGGATATTAATCCTCTGTCAGAAGAGTAGCTGGAAAATATTGTCTCCCATTCTGTAGGCTCTCTCTTCACACTCTTCACACTGTTTCTTTTGCTGCACAGAATCTGTTGGATTTGATGCCATCCATTTATTAACAATTGGTATGATTTCCTGAGCTTTAGGAGTCCTAATAAAGAAGTCCTTGTCCATACCTATTTATCAGTATTGACCCTGTGATTTCTTACAGGGTACAAAGTCTCTGTCTGCTTCCTAGATCTCTGATCCATTGTGAGTTGCCTCCTGTGCAGCTGAGAGAGAGACACCTGGCTTCACTCTCCTGCACATGATATCCAGTTTGCCCAGGTTCAGTTGTTTAAAAGTTTGTTTTTTCTCCACCATAAGTTTTTGGTGCCTTTGTCAAGGATCAGATGACAAAATCTGAGTGGGTTTGTCTCTGGGTCTTCTATTTCACCCCCTTAGGCTATGTGTCTGTTTTTATGCCCGGGTCATGCTCTTTCTGTTGATGTGGCTCTGTAGGATAATTTGAAACCAGATATTATGATGCTTCAAGCATATGTCTTTTGGGTTACCATTGCTAAGCAGGCTATTCTAGGTCTTTTATTCTTCCACACGAATTTTAGGGCTGTGTTTTGTTGTTGTTGTTGTTGGTGGTGGTGTGTGTGTGTGTGTGAAGAATGTCGTTGGTATTTGGAGATTGCACTGACTCTGTCAATTGCATCTGGTAATATGGCACTTTCACATGATTTAATTCTGCTTGTCCATGAACATGGGATGTCTTTCCATTTTGAAGTGCCTTCTTCAATTTCTTTTTTCATTGTTTATAATTTTTGTTGCAGGGGGTCTTTCACCTCCTTGGTTACATTTATTAAAGTATTATTTATTTACTTGCTTGCTTATTTTTTTAGACTATTGTGAATGGAATTCTTTCCCTATTTTTTTATGGTTTTGTTTTGTTTTAGCAGATTCATTATTGATGAATCGAAAAGTTACTGATATTTCTGTGTTGATGTTGCATCCTGATACTTGACTAAACTTGATTATTAATTCTAAAAGTCTTTTGGTGGAGGTTTTGGATCTTCTAAATATAGGATCATATGATCTGCAAACAATGATCATCTGAATTCACACTTTCCTATTTGTATCCCTTTTATTTTTTCCACGTGCCCAGTTGCTTTGACTAAAATTTCAAGTGCTACATTGAACAGAAATGAGGAGAGTGAATATCCTTGTCTTGTTCCTGATTTTAGAGAATATGCTTTCATTTTTTCCCCACTCAATATGATGGTGGCTTTGGACTTGTTGAATATAATAACCTTTGTGATGCTGAAGGAAGATTCTTATATACTTAGTTTTATTCGTGATTTTATCATGACTCGGGGATGAGTTTTCTCCAAAACATTTTCTTTTTTTTTCCCAGTCCTTTTTTATTTTTATTTACTATCTTTTTTTAAAAAGAGAGAGAGAGAGAGAGAGAATTTTTAATATTTATTTTTCAGTTTTTGGTGGACATAACATATTCATTTTATTTTTAATGGTGGTGCTGAGGATCGAACCCAGTGCCCCGTGCATGCCAGGCAAGCGCACTACCACTTGAGCCACATCCCCAGCCCCTCCTTTTTTATTTTTTGTTTTGAGACAGTTCTTATTAAGTTGCTAAAGGTCTCTGTAAATTGCTATGGCTGGCCTTGAACTTATTTTGCCTCATCCTCCTGATTTGCTGGGGTCTGCCATCATGCCTGGTGGAAATCTGGATTTTTTAAAATATTTTTTAGTTGTAGTTGGACACAACACCTTTATTTTATGTATTTATTTTTATGTGGTGCTTTGGATCAAACCCAGTGCCTTGCGTGTGCTAGGTGAACGCTCTATCACTGAGCCATAATCACAGCCCCCAAATTTGGATTTTTTAA
The DNA here is from genome assembly GCF_052094955.1 of Ictidomys tridecemlineatus. NCBI lineage: Eukaryota > Metazoa > Chordata > Mammalia > Rodentia > Sciuridae > Ictidomys > Ictidomys tridecemlineatus. The sequence continues at coordinate 109,500,073 of NC_135484.1, read as the reverse complement.
AGAACAATATCGCCTAATTTTAAAACAAATATTGAGTTAAATTTAAAAAGAAATTCTGCTGGCCAGTGGAAACCCAGTTTTCAGTTGAATCTGCCAGTTTATGACCTCTACTTAAGGAACCAAGAGAGGTCAGGTGAGAAAGGTAAGCTGGAGCCAGATTTCAAATTATCTTGAATGCCAAGTTCAGGAGTTTTGATTTGGACTTTGCAAATCATTAACAGGTTGTGTGTGTGTGTGTGTGTGTGTGTGTGAGAGAGAGAGAGAGAGAGAGAGAGAGAGAGAGAGAGAGAGAGAATGGAACCACTTGATGCACGGGTTGGGGACTCTACAAAGTGACCTGTGAGAAAAGGGAGAAGTTAGTGACAGAAGTTTGTGACAGAGGGGTCCAAAGATGGTGGCAGCAGGATGGAAAACCAGGTTAGTTGCAAAAGATGAAGACTGAAAGAAATGTGAGGCAGGACAGGGGCACAATCCAAGGATAGAGACATAAGCAGATTTATTGTCAGGCACCTGACCGGCTGCTCCACACGGAGACAGTGGCAGGAGAGGGACTCCGCAGCAACTCCCCCTTGAGCATCACCTTTAATAGGCGGGGATCTTGGCCACACCTTAGCTGTGGATTTGGCCCTTGTCACTGGCATAGCAAGTATCACCTGATTTTGCAGAAGGCAAGTTACTGTTTCTTGAGAACGAAGAAGAGCAACTTTTTATCTCTCAAGGAGAGAACGGAGACCAGCAAGTCTCTATGGATTGAGAAGAAGAACAGTATCCAGAAAGTGGGGGTGGGAAAGGAGGATGGCTGTAGTTATGCCACCAAAGAGTATGATAAGGTGGGGACCAGGGAAGTGGCTAAGAGTGGCAGGTAAGTAAAGGTGACCGAGGTTCCAATTGGACTGAGGATGAGTCCTCTGCCTGCCAAGGGGAAGTGTTGACAGCCACAGCCCAATCAGAATGACGCCTGGCATTTGCCAGCGAACCATTGAGATGATGATTTGAGTTAAGCTGTATATAATTGCTGCGTTGCTGGATTGATTGAGTTGTATATTTGACCTTTACTGTCAGGCAATAGGGAGGCTCTTGCTGCCTAGGGCGCCGGCTACTTTGGAGTTCCCGTGGAGTTCTCATGGGGGTTTGGGGAGATTGGATGGAGCCCAGTGGAGGGAGTGTGGTCCCGTGTGGTGTGTGCAGTGCCGGTGAGAGTTGGGGAATAAAGAGTTGCTGTTTGAATCTACAAGGCTTTGTGGCGGCTCAGTTATATGTGCCCAGCCAGACTATGGCAGGGAAGGACAGCCAGTTTGGTTTCAAGGTGGCTGGATTTAGAGAACCTGGATCCAGTCGCGGCCACTGTGTGGAGGGTCCTGAAAACCTCCCCACAAATCTGCCTGGTTGCTGCCGGCAGCTGAGCGACCTTGGACAAGTCTATTTATCAAACACCCCTCCACCACCCTCAGGGCGGTTATGAGGGTTACAAGGAGGTGGCCAGGCCCGCCCTGGGGAGGTGGAGGAACCATGGCTCCTTACCCTGGGACTCTAGAAGGTTCACTGTCACCTGAAGGGCCCTGTGCAGCTGGCTGAGTCCTTCCAGAAGTTTCTGCGGCTGTGGGCGACCGCCTGGGCCCACCGCAAGTAGCCTCGGGTACTAGAGGACCCGCAGCCACAGGACAGCCGAAGGTCCCCAGAGACCCACCCCGCCCGCACCCCCTCTGCTCCCAGCCCCTCGTCCCTCCAAATCATTTTCTCTGTGTCTTTTGAGATTAGTATGTGACTTTTGTCCTTAATTCTATTTATTTCATGAATTATACTCATTGATTTGCATATTTGGAACCATCCTTGCATCGCAGGAAGGAAACCTACTTGATCATGATGTATAATCTCTTTATTGTGTTGTTGAATGTGATCTGCTCACATTTTATTAAGTAATTTTGTATCTATGTTCATCAGGGATATGGATCTGTAGTGTTCTTTCTTTGTTGTGTCCTTATCTGGTTCTGGCATCAGGGTGATTCTGGCTTCGTAGAATAAATTTGGAATTGCTCCCTCTCCCCATTTCTATTTCATAGGATAACTTGGGAAGCACTGTCTTCAATTCTTCTTACAGGCCTGGTAGAATTCACAGGAGAATCCACGTTTCCTGGGCTTTTCTTTTGTGGTAGACTTTTAATTACTGCTTCAATATCATCGCTTCTCTTGGATCTGTTTGTTTTCTCTGTTCACGTGGTTCAATTTGGGTAGGCCATGTGTGTTTAGAAACTCACCTGCTCCTCAATTTTTCAGTTTATTGGACTATAAATTTTCCCAAAAAAGTCCATGATGATTGTCAGGATTCCTGTGATATGTGTGGTGATATCTACATTTTTTATTCTAATTTTATATTAATTTGGGTCTTCTTTGTCTTTCTTTTGGTTAGTTTGGCTGGGGTTTGTTAATCTTATGTATCATTTCAAGGATTCAATTCCCTGTTCATTGATCCTTTGTATTTTTCAAAATTGATCCTCTGTTGCATGAATTTCAGCTCTGGTCTTAATTATTTACCTCCTTCTCCAGGTTTTGGATTCATCATGAAGTTGTATATTGGGAATCTTTCTAATTTTCTCATGTAGGCGCTCATGGCTATACCTTTCCCCTCCCAATGGCCTTCATGGAGTCCAGGAGATTCTGATATGAGGCATCGCTGTCTCTTAGTTCTAAGAATTTTAAATTCTCCCCTAGTTTTTTTATGGCCCATCCAGATGTGTTTGTATCATTTCTGTCATTTTATTCTTTCTCCTGAGTTCTAATTTCATTTCATTATGATCTATTACCATACGAGGAATTTCATAGAATGCTACATATTTACAAAACCTTGCTTATGGCCTTAAATATCGTCCATTTTGCAAAAGATACAGGGACACATGAAAGAAAATGCATTGAGGTCTTTTTGGATGAAATGCTCTGTGGATATCTGTTAGGTCCATTTTATCAAAAATATATATTGGGTCCGAAGAGTTTTTACTGTAAAACTCACATTTTTAAGGAGGAGTAATCAGGGAGAGGAGAGGAACAAAAATTGGGGAGAGCAGGATACAGAGCACTGCCTACAGAGAGGGTGACCTTCTCCCCTTCATAAGCCTGGCAACTGAGTACAGGTCAGTGTCAAGCCGCAAGAAGAATAGTGTGTCTGTGGTTCTGTCCACACACCTGACCCAGCTGCTACCTTTCAACGTCCTCCCTAGCCACTATTACACACCTCCAGGTGTGGTACTACACGGAAGTCAGAGGGATGGGTGTGGAACTTACCCACACTCTTCTCCTACTCCTCACATCAGGGGAGTGTAACACACACACAACACACACACACACACACACACACACACACACAAAGAGCAAAAGGCAGGAGAGTCGTGTTTGAATAACTTAAGTTTGGGAACTCCTGACTTATAGTGACTGGACTGAATGTGAAACTGATGTAAACCATAGGTTCAACTACCTGTTTTGTCTCCAAAGACAGAAGTTGCCTTATTTGGGGGTTTGTTAATCTGACTTGGTTAGAGAACATCGGCTTGATGTCCATGTAATTCAAGGAGCTATGCCCATGTCCATAGCTCAGGGTCAGCCCTCCTTCAAATTGAAGTCCTGGGACCTAGGAGACCAGGTAAATGCAATCTGCCTAACTCAGTCCCCAACTCCAGAAGTCCTCCTAGAAATAGTATCTAGCACAGCCTCCTCCCTCATAGACCCCATGAAAGTTGCAAGGGCACATAGGTGTCTAGAAACTTCAGATAATTCTGGCCAAGGTTGAATAAGAGCTAAGAGGATAGACATCTAGATCTGGGAATTGTGTCCCCCAGTCACACTGCCTATAGACATGCATCTGTGTCCTGGGGTCGTGAGTAGCTTGGGAGTGGTAAAGTGGACCACAAGGGCATCTCAGGTTGTTACAGTAGGGACCCTTACCCGTCACCTACGCTCCATTACCACTGCCCCCACTCTAGAGGGAAACTATGAAGACACTCCAAGCTCTAAGGAAGACAGAGCCCATATCCAAGCCTCAGCTCAGGACCCATTTAATTAGAATCTCAGTGACCCACCAGGGAACCTCATGGCCCCTCATATCTATCAGGGTGAGACCTGTCCTGATTCCCACTCTGCCATTCCCTGAGACCCACAGCTACTTCCAGGACACAAGAAAACTCCAAAAGCATCAGGTTGGCCAATATGGGATACTGTTTATTATTGGAGAAGGTCCACTAAGAATGGCACATTGCAGAGAGGAAGGACAGAGGGCCCCAGGCAAGGTGGGGCCAGGAGGAGGACGGGAGCCCAGGTGTCCAGGAGGAACGTCTAGGCGGCAGTGGCAAAGCCCACCCTGTTGTTGGCCATGTCAAAGACGGAATAGTAGGACCTGAGGAAGACGTCCCCAAGAATCCAAAAGGGCTGGCCATTTCCTGAGGACACGTAGGTGGCTTCCAGTCCAACCGAGCAGTAGCCATTCTCCTGCTCAACAGAGAAAGGCAGCACTCATTTATTCGGTCACACATGGCCTGGCCACTGCTAGCCTGAGCCCTGGTCAATGAGCAGGGCAAGGACTGGCCCTGAAGACTCATACACAAGGTGATGTTTCACAAGAGGGGCTAGAGGGAAGGGTTTCCCAGTGGTAAACACAGGTTGTAGTGGCCTCTGCAGGGTCACCTATTCCCATGCTGGGAATCTTTTCTTGCTAAAGCTCCCTTCTGTTCCTCATTGGCAAAAGCAGAATGATGGTTCAGCTTAGAGTAAAGCTAGCTTGCATTCAGACTTTGCCTTCACCCTCATCATCTGTGCAGCTGGATCAGCTATTGAACCTCTCTGAACCTCCAGGTTTTCATTTGTAAAACAGAAAGAGAATCTCCCCCATCAAATGCTGTGACAAATCCCTTCACCTAAAAGGAAGCCTAGGCACTGGGGTTCACACAGGGGCTAGCCCTAGACAGAGCCCCTCTCCACTGATTAAGAGACTGATTGATCATGGGTGACACTCTTCTGGTGGGGATAATCCCAGGTGACATGAGTTGGGAAATGGCACAGGGCCAGGTGGAGCTTCTCTGTCTGCACCTGTTCCTCCACCCCAGTGGCTCAGCCCCAGGGACCAGGACTTACGTTGAGGATGTAGGCTGAGGGCGGCAGAGGGAACTGCACCCCGTTGATGACGAAGGTGAAGGTGGGCAGGTTCTGGACGTTATTACAGTTCACGAAAAACTGCAGAGAAACAGGTTCTTCCAGGTCCCCTCACTCCCGACCCAAGATACCTGCTACCCATCTGCTAAGCACTCTGGGGCCACTCGAGACCCAGGCCAGCTATTTGAGGAGAGAGATAAGTTCAGGACAAATACTATATGGATAACACTTGGATCCCACATATGCAGTTAGAGCGGGTGACAACTGGGTGGATCTAAGAATGTGCCCCAACAAAGACACTCCTCCTGCCTGAATGGCCCCTCTGAGAGGTTGAATCGCTGCCCTTTCCCCGCAGGTGTCCTTTGAAACCACACAGCCATGTGCAAAACATGGACCAGGGCTCCCTCCCCTAGTGGGGAGGGCTAATTTGGTTACCCATGTCATTTGCCAGGACACACAGGAGTGAGGGGGCATAGCTGTGTGGAGGAGAGAGAGGTGTGGATTGAGGGTTGGCCTTGTTACTCACTTGCTTAGCCCCACGTTTCACTCACAGGGACCCACGAAACAACAAACACCACTGGTCAAACACCACTGTTGACCCTGACCTGGCCAGGGCACATCCATGCCACACCCACCTGTCCATACTCATCCTCCTGGGCCCCTATAGCTTGCAGAAGGGAGCTCAGGTACTGCTGGGGCACGGTGAGCAGAGAGGTTCCTGTGTCCACCATGGCCTGGCAGCCCTGGGAGCACCAGCCAGAAGCCTCTTCCCCAACATAGAACCTGGGTGGCAAGAAGAGGGCAGCCTCAGCCCGACCAGGTCAGGGCAGCCAGGGGAGACCTTCCCGGCACAGGGAGCAAGCATACGCGATGGACATGAGGGCCCCACAGGGCCATTGCAGCTTGTCCCCTGCCTCACATTCCCTCTGAGTCTGTGCTGGGTCACCTAAAGGACCCAGGGATATATTCTAAAAACTTCAAGGAAGTTTTAAGAAGCGCTGAAATCCAGGGTTATCGTGTTTGTTATAAGAACAAGGAACATAGTAGTTGTCCCACACACCTCAGGTTGTAATCTGTGGTGTCCTGTGTGATAGGACAGAAGCTTCTCCAGTACTTGGGATTCCACATGCGCCCCCCTACCCCTTACTCCAGACCCAGGGTTGATGCCCCTGTGGAGGCCAGCTGAGGCTCTAGGGAGGGCAGGCCACAGGAGTTCTTGGTGTCCCCACCTCAGTGGAGCCTGGATGTGCATGTGCCACAGGTGCCCAGAATTCAGCTCCAAGGAAGATGTGTCCCCAGGAACCCCAAACCCAGACTCACTCCTGGATGCCGATCTGCCAGTAGAGCTCCCGGGTAACAGGAGCCCAGAAGATCTGCCCTGTGTACAGGCTCTCGTCCACACCTCCAAAGATGACCGCTCCTCCATCCTCAGATCCCCCTTGGCTGTAGGTCACACAGGCAAAGAAAGTGAGGGAGAGGTTAAGGAAGGGGATGCATATATGGAGAAGTCACCTTCACAGGGAAAGAGCACCTTCCCTGGTTTCCAAAGGGTTTTTCTGAAGACAGGGCCATGTGTACTGTCAGGCTTCTGAATGGCCCTGCCCCACAGTGCTCGATGTCTGGCAGCTTCTCCCCTGTAGACCCCACCCACACTACCATGTTCTGCCTTTAATTTCATGCCACTGCTCGACCCTGTCAGTAGGAGCCTCACAGATACCCAACATTTTCTTTTCCTTTGCAAGTGGACATGGGCAGGTCTTTGGTGAAGGGGAGGGAAAAACAGGCCATGTTTCTTCCAGAAGATTCCCCTTAGTGGTAGTAGAGTGTGTCGTTCCTGGAGTTTCATGTGAAGGTGTAAACAGGCAAAATGAGTTCCCAGGATGAGTGTCAGGGTCAATGTGTTGAAAGCAGGATAAGGAGACCAAGCCACAGCAAGAAGATGGAACTGACTCTAGACGGTAGAGAGGAAGAAAGCTGGACAGCAAGAGAGAAAAGCCAAGCCCAGGGCTCTGAACTGGCCTCCTGTGGGGGCTGGGGGGACAGTGGGTGAGGAGTCAGTCAAGGGCCTAGACCAGGAGACTCCAAGACCTAGAAGGACACAAGCAGGAGGAGAGGCAGCAGGTCACTGGACAGAGAGGCCTCAGAGAGAAGCACAGGCGAGGCAGGGGGCTCTCGGGGTCCAGAGCAGCAGGCAGGCCCAAGACATGGGGAAATAGAGCAGGTACACCCGGGAGAAGTTGAGACTGAAGAAGGAGAGACCATCCTGTGTCCTGAGAGTGGACTGGGGCAGGGGCAGGGAAGCCCAGGAGCTGAGGCTCTGAACAAGTGTGGCCCAGCCACCCCCTGCTGGGAGGTCTCCACACCCCAAGGGATCAGGACTTGGTACAGGGCAGGACTTAGGGACCCGCAGGGCAGTCTCTCACTTGCTGAGGTAGACGCTGAACATGGGGCTGGACAGGGCGTTCACACGCAGCATGCCCTGCAGGGCTGTGGTGGCACCTCCTGAGGACAGGGCAGGGTAGGCCAGGCCCATGATGCCATCGAACTGTGCATAGACAAAATTGGTTCCCGGCTCTTGCTCACTCAGGCCAAACTCCTGGTTGGGGACCTGGATGCTCTGGACCTGTGGGGGGAAGACACATTGGAGGGAAGGTGACACTTCTGAGTGCATCTATGTCCTCCTGCCCCATGCCACCAGAGACCCTCCATGATCGTCCCTCCTCCTTCCTCCTTGGCCCATCTGCCCACTTCTCCACAGGCATCCCAACTGTCACTTCTCTTCCAAGGGCCTCCTCCACTGTAGCCTCCCATCCCCACACCTCTGCCTCCCAGTTCTAAGATCCTGAAAAAAAATGCACCATGCCTGACTGGTCACTCTGGTGCCCCATCCCTGGACAGGAAAGAACAAGGACATCTAGGTCCCCACCCTCTCACATCTCTATCCTCTGCACTCCAGGTTTTAAGCTCCTGAATGAAAATTATCAATGTATGACTGGTCATTATGGTGCCCCATGCCAGACACAGAAGGGACCTCAGTGAATGAACAAGTGACATCTAGGTCCCCACCCTCTAACACGCCCCCCATCCAGGGTCAGGGTGGCAGCTGGAGCACTCACAGTCAGGGTGTCATAGCCGAAGAAGCCTGTGAGGCTGCCACTGCCATACTGCAGGGAGAAGGTCTGCCCGTTGGTGGAGAAGGTGGAGGACTTGCTGGGGTTGAAGCGAGGGTGTGTGGCTGCAGGAGGGAGGCATGGAGGCCAGGGGTGAGCAGAGGGCTGCCTGGCTCTCAGGCTCATGGGCTCCACCCCTGCCTGGCCCTCAGCCTAAGCCCTCAGCCTGAGGGTTCAGCACCCCCATCTGGTCACCAAGGAGGGACTGACAGCCTTGGCCCCTGGCTCATAGTAGTTGGAAGGCATTGGTGAAAGCCCATGTTTCATAGGTAATTGGATGCCCGGATGATGACCACCCTGAAAGCAGACTCCTCCTCTATCTCTACCCCACCAGAAATTGGCACAAAGCCTGGTGGTAAATGCTCATCCAGTGAGCAGTGGCAGGGAGGCCTAGAGAGGAATCCACTCAGCCCAACCTCGATTTGCACAAGAGCTGGGCATAGTGGGATGTGGAGGATCATGGGGTGTGCCCATGATGGACAGAGATGTCCACACTCCCGCCCCAAGATTTTGGAAGGAATTAAGGCAGCCTTAAAACTGAAGATCCTCTGTCTCCCTAAATGACTCCAGGACAGGGCCCACATCCAGCATAGTTGTGGTCAGTCCCTGGAGACGCTCAGGGAGAAGCTAGTGGATAGGAGAGTGGAGGGCGAGGCACAGAGTGGACAGTGTCCTGAGGGGAGGAGCAGCACTGCCCGGTGAGCAGGAGAGGGTGGAGCGGAATGAACTGGAGGAGGTGAGGTGGACGGCAAAGATGAAGGGGTCCATCCTGACACGAGGCAAGGCAAGGGGCCACCCTGGAGCAGGGCCAGCCTCCTCCCTCTGGCTTCTTGATGCCCTGAGACCCTAAACAAGTCCCTGGTCCTCCCCAGGAGTGAGCACCCTTCCCTGCCTGCATCCCTGGACATGCCAATGCCTGGCCCTGCCCAGGGTCCTCCCTGCCCAGCCCAGCACTCACTGCAGGCCTGGCTCTGGCAGTAGACCGAGGGCACCCACAGGTTGGAGGAGCCAGTGTCAAACAGGACCAGGAAGTTCTGGGGTGGAGTCCCGATGCTGATCTCACCAAAGTAGGCAGCCTGGGGAGCCATGAGGACGGCTGTGAGCAATAGGGGAATCCAGGGGCCAGGCTTCTCCACGGGAGAGCAGGAAGGACAGCCCTGCCCTACAGGACCACCAGAAGCCCAGGTCCCAGACACACAGGCCTCAGTCCCAGCCTGCCCAGGGCAGCCACGTGGTCTCTATGGGTCAGCTACCAGGTCAGCTGGGGCCCTCCCCATGCTCTGCCCAATGGGCCACTCACTGCAGGGTGGCCCAGGCTGGCAGGACTGGGAGCAGCCTCAGGGTGAAAGCCCAGGGAGTCCCCAGCTTTGGCAGCAGGGACACCTAGAGACTAGGACTCACATCCATGTAGCTCATGGGCTCATAGAGCACGCTGAAGTCGCTGAAGCGGTACTTCTGAGCTGGGTCGTACTTGTGGGTCCTCAGGAAGTCCCCCAGCAAGCCCTTTTCCCTCATGGTCTGACGCATAGTCTTCATTTTCCTCAGGGGGACCCTAGGGGAGGCTGGGTGTCAGGGCAGGGCCCCCCTCCTTCCTCTACCTTCTCATTTCTTCTCTCCCTGATGTTCTCCCTCGCCTCCTTCCTCTTCCTCTTCTTTCTTTCCTTCTCCACTTCTTTCAACCTCACTCAGCACTTCTCCAAGACTCAGGAAACAATGAACTTCCCTCATGCCTGCCCTCAGCCCTTCTCAGGGGTCCTGCTCCTACTCTGGCCTCTGCTCTCAGAGACCCTGAAAATACTTCCCGTGAAGGGGAGAGGGACTTGGGACTCTGGGACTTTACAGCTTCCAGAGGATGTCTGCTGATATTTGTTCTTTTGTTGTTTAAGGGTCAGTTCTGGGATGTGACTCAGTGGGAGAACATTTGCTGAGCATGTGCCTGACCTGGGTGCAGTCACCAGCAACATGAAAACGTATAAATAGTTCTCAGAGATAGCAAAGCTCATCCCAAAGAGTGTCCCTTCCTGTAGTGCATTCCGGTACCATGTATTGCCTATAAGACACACCATGAAGTAGGAGAGCAGCAATTGTCCCCTAATATGTTTAATCTGTTGCTGATTGAATGTGTGGCTATAACTGCACAAAGGAAAGGCCCTCTGCACTCTTCCTAGGTGGCATAGCAGGCAGGATGGCAAGCGGGGAGTCCTGCTGTCCCTTGAGGCAGGTCACCTGCTCCATCCTGAATTTTCAACATAACATGTTATAATGATTTACAGGTATTGGTGTTTTTGCTAAAGTGATTTTGGCTTCTTCCAGCAAATTTGGGCTCTTACGGAAGTTTTTGGCGGGATTATCTTTTTCTTCTCTAGAACGAACTGTTATCTTCTGAAGGAAAAAACTGTACCCATTTAGCAATGGCCAGCATGGGCATAGTCACCCTTCTCTCTGCTTCAGGACCATCTTCTCCCCTCAGTCTGGGGAGACAGAAGGCTATTACCTTGAGCAGATCCTGAGGCCAGGCTCTGTCTGCTCCCAGCTGAGTCCTACCCAACTCCAGCAGGGGCAGCCTTCCCAGCCCCATCAGGGAATCCCGCTCAGACCCAGCTGCTGCCCCCTGACTAGCTGCTCCATACAGGGCTGCAGGCCTCCTGAGGTTCCCTGCACCCACAGCCAGGCCCACACTCACTTGACAGGGGTAGTTGACGCCTCCAAGGCCAGGAGGCAGACCAAGGCCACCACCATCCACTTCATGATGCCGATTCCCAGCTGGTCACAGAGCAAGCGCCACTCTGAGATCCACAGTCGCACTGGAGTGAAGACTTCAGCACTCCCTCTTTATACCCCCTGGATGTGGCCGAGTCCCTCCCTCTGTGCCCTGGGCAAGCATAACGCCAACCAGGGTGTCCCCTGCACACCATGTAGCCATTGTTACTGTGTTTTTCCCCTGGACCATGGCCACAGCTGACTTTTCAACTTGTTGACTTTTGAATCCAACAGCAGAGGCCAGGAGGTACGGGCGATAAGACAGAACAAAGTAGCCATAAGATGGAGGGGCAGAGCTGCTCCTCCTCCAGGATCCAGTGGTTGGTGTGGGCATTTTGGGGTGAGGGCCACAAAGAGGCAGAGACAGAGAGAGGGGCATAGGAATGTAGGCAGATTTCTTGGCCAGCATGTCTTGACATTGGGGATCACAGGATCTTTGTCATGGGCACTCTCCTGTGTGCTGTAGGTAGCTTCACACCATCCTGGTGGCTGCCCACCAGGTGCCAGGAGCAGTCCCTGAGCTGTAGCAATCAGCAATGTGCCTAGGAGTTGCCTAACGTCCCCTAGTTGGGATGACATCATTGAGAACTGTGTGCTTAAGCGATGCCCCTGGTGGTTTGACTCAAGTCCTGGCTCCCCGCACCCCAACATCTTGGGGATAGAATTCGGGTATGTGTGGGGATCCCAGGCCAGCGGGTAGCATGGTGATGAAGACATGTTGGTAACTAGGCAGTTCTGATGCTGGGGATGGGGCTGGAGGCCAGTGGCAGAAGTCACTGACTGGGGTGTCTTCAGAGGCTTTCCACATCCATCAGGGGACTTGGAGACACCCTCATCCTAGTTCAGCACACGCCTAGGTCACACTCACAGGATACTCCATCTGGGCATTGGCCATGCCTGGGCAGCAGAGTGGAGGGAAGCCTGGAGCAGGGCATGAGCAAAGGGCTACCCCTGTCCTTGTCCACTTCTTCACTGTCTCTATCCACTGCAACTCTGCCCTGACCTAGTCCTCCTGAGAGGCCTCTGTGTCCACCATTTGCCTCCCTGGACCCTGGTCTGTCCTTTCTCTGGCTCCCAGTCTGGAGCCCGTTCTGCTGGCCCGTCCCTCACCTATACCCACACTTTCATGACCTGTACTCCTCCTCTCCCTTCCACCACCTGCTCTCTAGCTGTAAGCCTCCTACAAATTCTCCAGCTCCAAATCCTACAGCTGTCACTCAAAGGGAAGGCATCTTCCTTGGCTTATTAAACAACACAAAAGCCCCTTTCAGAGGTTCTATAACGTGAAACAGTGGGAACTGGAAGTTACTCTAAAGATAAAGACAAGTGCATAGCATGCCTACATACTGTCATAGGCCATTCTTCACCCATGCCAGAGAGCAATCCTTTCTCTCTTTTCTACAGTGTTCAGACCAAGCCTTAGAATCCTCCCGACTCTACTGTTCCCTGCAGCTCTCTCAATTCTTCATGAAATGACAATCCCCAAGTCCTTTTTAAGGACTAATTTTTAAAAATTCTACATACTTATTGTCACTTAAATTCTACACATATATAACTTTAAAAACCATCAAAACAGGGCTGGGTGTAGCTCCATGGTAGAGCACTCACCAAGCATGCTTGAGGCCACACCCCAAGCACGCCCCCCCAAAAAAAATAAATAAAGTTTTTAAAATAGTAAGGACTCTTCAAAGTGCAGCTGCCTGCTCCTTCCTTCATTATCTTGCAGACCTTATTGTGCACACTTAGATTTGAACCTCACTGAGGTCAGTGTGTAAACACAACTCGCTCTGCTCTTATCACACAGGACTGCGGCATGTGCACCTTTCCATGCATTAAGATATGCCACTTCCTTATCACTTAACACTTGCAGAGGTTACTTGGCACTCTCTCCTGCTGGCCCTAGACACTGGGTTGTTTCCAGTTCTCACTGCTGTCAGCAGCACCTGGGCTCACCCCCGACACTCATCAAAGGAGTGAAGTGCTGAGCTCCCCATGTCAGAGACATCCAAGCAGAGGCTGAAGGGGTACTTCGTAAGGAGTACTGGTAGAGGGCTCTTTTGTAATAGGCGTGAGTTTGGCCCTGGAATCTCAGTTTCCCTGTGATTCTGACCCTGAGATTGTCCACTCAGCTCTGGGGACAATTACTCCATAACCTTAAGTGTTTCTCAGTTATCTATGTGCATTTTTAGTTAAGGTTTCAGCTATTTTCTCGGGCTTTTGGATTTTGCTTAAGTGTTGGTGTGTGTTTTATATTTTCACCATTACTTCAGCCAAACCCACTGGGAACATACTGGACCTGATGTTTGTTTTTCTCAAGCTCAGGGGTATACACTGTTAAATGTTGACATAACTCTAGACTCACTGAGAGTTCTGAACATAGTGAGGAGTGGTCCCTCCTAATTTTCATGCTGACCCCCTAATGTAAACTCACACAAAAAGCATCCTACCCTGGTCACATCAGGAATTTACCCTGATATAATGCTATCAAGGCCTCTACAGACCTCATCTAAATGTCACCATTTGTGCCACAAATGCCCCTTTTCTGGCCCAGGATTCTGTCTAGGTTCCCACATTGCTCTTGGTGATCATTTCATTCTCCTTCCATCTGTGCCAGCTCCTTGGTTTTCTGTCCCTTGTGACCTTGTGACTTTTTGTTGTCCTGACCAGTCCCTTTGTAGACTGTCCCTGGCTGTAGGTGATGCTGGTGTTTTCAATGGTGAGGTGGAGGGTGGTGTTTGGAGAATGCTTCAGAGGGGATGAGCCCTCTTGTCCGGATGGCGTGATGCCCAGGTGTCCTGTTCCTGCTCACTTAGACTCCATTCCTTGGTTAAGGTGGGATCTGGCAGGTTTCTCGCCTGCCAGCTTACTGTTGTGCTTAATTAATAAGAGTCTTCTGGGGAAATGAGTGGAGACTGTGCCGACCTCCTGCTTCTCCTCATTCTTCTGTCCACTGATTTTTTTTTTTTTTTTGGTACCAAGCATTAAACTCAGGGGCACTTGACCACTGAGCCACATCCCCCAGCCCTATTTGGTATTCAGAGACAGGGTCTCACTGAGTTGCCTAGCACCTTGCATTGCTGAGGCTGGCTTTGAACTCGCGATCCTCCTGCCTCAATCTACCAAGCCGTTGAGATTACAGGCATATGCCACCATACCCAACTCTGTGCACTGATTTTTAGAAATATTTTTATTGGTGCATTATATGTAACAGTATGATTCATTCTGTCATATTCATACATGCATATAATATAATCTGTTCCATTTTGGTTTCCAGTATTTCCCCTTTCCCTGTCCTCTTCCCTCCCCTGATTTCCTATATTTTAATCTACTGGTCTTCCTTCTATTAATTTATTGGGTTTTTAAAATTTATGCATTATAGATATACATAAAGTGGAATTTATTGTGATATATTCATACATGCACATAACATAGTTTGGCCAGTTTTATTCTGTAGTCCTCACCTTTCCCTCTCTCTCCCCCCCCCAATTCCCTTCCTCTGCTGTTCTCCCTTCTATTTTCAAGGGATCCCCTCACCCAATTTTTTCTATCATTATTCTCTCTAACTCTGCATATGAGATAAAACTTTCAACCCTTGACTTTCTGAGTCTGGCTTATTTGACTTAGCATGATATTCTCCAGTTTCATCCATCTACCAGCACATGACATAATTTCATTCTTCTTTATGGCTGAGTAAAACTCTCTTGTATATATATACACCACATTTTCTTTATCCATTTATCTGTTGATAGGCACCTGAGATGATTCCACTACCTGGTTATCATAAATTGTGTTGCTATAAATATTGGTATGCAGGTGTTAGTAAATAGTATGCTGACTCTAGTTCTTTGCGATAAATACCGACAAGTCAGATTTATCTGGTTTCACTCCTAGTCTCTTGAGGAAACTCCATAGCCCTTTCCAAAGTACTAATTTGTACTAATTTGCAGTTCCACCAACAAAGCATGAGTGTACCTTTTTTTTTTAATCATTTATTCTGCACTTATTAATTAGATTTCTCCTGTAAGGAAAAACTAAACCAGAGGTTTTAGAATGGGCTCCTCCCCACTCCCTGCCAAAATATCCCATCCCTGAGGCTGCGCTGGGCAGGGTGCTTTGTACTTGTTGAATCACAAAACCCTCCTGACAATTCCACAGATAGTTTAACTTATCTCCTTCTATAAAGGAGTTCATTTTATCTGTATCTCAAATATCCAGAAATAAATCCCTGTGTGTATAATACATAAATAGAAAGACTGGTTGCTTTTCCTCTGATCTCTTGATTAACCTACCCTTGCTTGCAGACAGTTGCTTGCATGTCTAGCCTTGGTAGAAAGAGGGTGCAGTGGGTGGATGTAGTGACAAGAAGCAGAGCAACTCAGCTGCAGGAAGGGGAGGGTGGGGGTGGAACCTCAGGATCAGCTAGTATCTGGTGTACCCCGTTAGCCCATTTCTCTGTGTCTCGATACCATTTACCCCCACCGTGTGTGTGTGTGTGTGTGTGTGTGTGTGTGTGTGTGTGTGTGTGTAGGCTGGCTTTCCCCATGGAACTGACCAATAGCATCTTAGTTTTCTGTTTTCATTTCCTAAGGAATTTCTCTGAGTTGGGCAATTCCCAGTGACTTGGGAGGAGGCAAGGAGGATTGCAAATTGCAAATTCAAGGTCAGCCTGGCAATTTAGGGACACCCTGCTCCAAAATCAAAAGTGCTGGGGGTGTAGCTCAGTGCTAGAGCATCTTGGATTATATCCTCAGTACCACAAAAAAGAAAGAAAGAAAGAGGAGGAAGAGAAGGAAGGAAGGAGAGAGGGAAGGAAGGAAAGGAGGGAGAGAGGGAAGGATAAATGGAGGTAAAGAAGAGGGATTCAGACAGATTCATCTTGCAGGCACCCAGGCCTGGCCCATCAGACGTGGGCAGCAGGTATGGTCATGCAAGAACTCGGAGGCTTCCTCAGGGAGCATTTTGAAGGGTATGGACAAAAGTACTCAGAATAAATATGCCCCCAGAAGAATGAAGGGTGTTCCTGGACAGTGTCAGAGATGTGCACACAGATTGATTTCTGATGACACATGGAGCCTACTTCTCTTTGCTGAGCCCTCTCAGCACATATGGAAGGACTTGAGCATGACATGGGATGAACTTGACTTAGAAGACCCATCTCCACCACTTGAGGCTTCTTTGACCTTGACAGCCCCTTGCCCTTTCCCACCCTGTGTGTGCTTGTGTGTCAAAAGGGATAACCGTCTGTGCCTGCAGCACTGCTGTCCAACCCAGTGAGGCGCTGCCCACGGCTGTGCCTGCCGCAGCCCTGGCTGTCAGCTGAGTCTGGGTCTTCAGATTAGGCAGGGGCTGGGGCAGGGGAGGCAAAGGCCAAAGGACCTTAGGTGAGCACTGACAGCATTCTGGTTTTGATTCAATGACCTGTGATCTGGCTCATGAGAAGCCAGTGTGCTATACTATTGATAAGTCATCTTTATGAGTATTAAACTTCATTAAAAAGTTTTTAAAATGACATTTTACAAGAATAAGAAGGGAGAGGAGAAAGATAAGGAATAGGGAGAGAAGAAAGAAACACCTGTCCTCAGAGACTCCTACAGGCAAAGAAGGAGGCCACCCCTGCCCTTGGGGCTCTGCACATTCACCATGATGACACTGCCCGTCATGGCAGAGGAAACTCAGTGAAATAAAGACAAAACCTTTTTTCTTCGAATAGCCACACATTTACTACAATACATTTTAGCACAAGTATATAAAAACATACCTTGATTTCATGGATGCAGTGGGCTAGAATGAGGCCAGAGAAGGGCTTCTCCCAGAGGAACTGCACCCCCATATTGCCTTCTGGAAGCAGGTCTCCTCAGCTGGCCACCATAGGACAGGGAGAGCCACAGGCCCCAAGGGCCCAGGAGCCTCCAGGCCTTAGATGGCTCCTCCTGCCTTCTCCCCGGTGCTGGACCCCTGGCAGACTCTTATGTTGCCAGGGGCAGTCTCCTAGTCCAGCCAGGCACACTCACCTGTTGTCCTGCCAGGACACTGCCCAGGGGTAGCCCTCTCCACCTCACAGTCTTGGGCGAGTCAGTTCTCATGCCACGAGGAGCACTCTGCGTCTGAGGCTCTGTCCACACATCTGATCCAGTCAGTAGCTCTGGACTTCCTCCCTAGCCACTGTCTCTCACTTCCAGGGATGGTACTGTGCTCAACATGCTCTCTCCCACATTAGGGGACTTTAGTGGCCACACACAATGCAAAGAGCAAGAGGTTGGTGTTTGAATAACTTCACTTTGGGACCCCTTGACCTATATCGAGTGGTCATTTACATGAAACTGATCTGACTTAGTCAACTACCTGTTTTGTCCCCAAAGCCAGAGCCTACTAAATGTCAATTATTTGAGGTCTCCCAGTTCTCTGCCCTGATCAGCCAGATTTGACTGCAATGAACACAGAACATGGACTCCCAGCTTCTGTGACCCACAGAGGGTCAGGCTGGCTCCCAACAGGGAGAGAGGCAGAGCCAGAAAACCAGGCAGTGGCCAGGTCCACCCTGTTGAGGTCTAGATCCTAGATGCAATTATAGACCCTCAGGAAGGCATCACCAAGAAGCCGAATGGGCCAGCCACTCTCCAAGGGCAGGTATGTGTGCTAGAAGCCACAAGGCAGCTGGCTACCCACACAGACCTGGAGGCATGGAGCAGATGAATCTCACTGTGTTAAGGAAAGAACCTTAGCTCTGATGTCAGAGGAGCCTGGGCTCAAATCCCAGTCCACCCTGGCTAGTTGTGACAGTAAGAAAGTTCCTTGGCCTCTCTGAGCTCCAGGAATTTTTATCAGTTGTGGGAGGGAGATAATGTGACTCATTGCTAAGTTCTAAATGATGAATATGGGTCAGTTGGTAAGACCATTTTGGCAGGTAGAACAGCACATACAAAGAGCCTGAGGTAGGAAGACTGAACAGTGGGACCAGTGAAGCCGGAACACAGGACTGAGAGAGCCCTGCAGTGGCTGCGGAGCCTCCTCCCAGAGCTGAGGCCTTGAGGCCCAAGTGTGCCCGAAAGCATCCTGGCTGGTGAGTGAAGTGCTCAGAGGGCCCCACACTCCCACCTTGCACACACACTAACATGCGCACACACACAGGCACCTGCATGCAGGGGCACAAGCTCACATGCAGCCTGTGTATGCGCATGAGCCCCTACACTCCCCAGGGAGGCTCCTATGCGCAGGACACAGCCACACCTTCCTCTAAGCAAAGTGGTGATGAGGAAGTCCTCCCTGTTGTCCTCATCCATCCCCATTTCTTCCTCCCCACTGGAGGAGATGAAAAGTCTTGCTCAAGTCTCTGGGATCCTTGCTCCCCTGGGCCGTCACAGAGTGGCAGCCCGGGACCGCCACTCACCTGCGTGACTGAGTGGGATCAGGGAGAGCAGCTATATGGTGACTATATTTCCCAAGGCAGGAATGAGGACAGTGGAACTTCAGCCCAAGATAAATGACATCAGGCTGGCCCATCATGGGTCACCTGTGGACCTGCTCAGCCTTCCCCCATTTCTGCTCCAGAGTGTGACCTAATGGGCAGTGGGGGCTGGGAATTTGCAGAGACTCCCTCCTGTTGTTGACCAGTCTTCCCCTTTAAGGCCTCGGGCCTGCCAGGAGGGTCCCAGAACCCGTGTTCCTATGCCCAGTGTGTTCATGAAACCATGCAAGGACTAGGGCTTCATAGAGGCCCACATGAGGCAGCGTAAGCCAGAGAGGACACGAGAAGGAGTTATTTAGACTGAGCTGGGCGTGAGCCCAGACTGGGTCTCCTTGGATGGAGGAATGGGGTATGCTTGGGTAGCAAGGAGGTAAGAGTCCTGTGTCAGGCTCGGGCACATCAAAGACCCAAGAATGTAATCATGAGGGCCTGGATAAGGAGCAGGAATCAGGTCTGATCCAAAAGTTCCAAACCAAACACTGATAATGAGCTCAGGAGGCTCCAGGCTCAGCCTTCCCCTCTTCTACTCCAATGGCTGCTAATTCAGCCTCAGCTGAATGTGGCTACAGCCCAGGCCCAGGAGCCAGGGCAGCCCCACCCAGATCCCAGCCCTCCAGTTTGGGTTCTGAGGAGGTGTACCTGTGAGTGGCTGCCTTCTGCTAGGGCTCTTCCTGTGTTCAGGGATGCTCTTATGAGACACCTGGGACAAGATGGGGCCCAGGGGCCCAGGATAGGGAGCAGGGGGTGTCAGCCTCCCAAGGGATGCCCTTGAAGATCTGGTCAGCTACACTAACACTCCCTGACATCTGATATCTGGAGGGCCTGGCTCCACCTGCCTGTTGTACAGCGAGATTTCCTCCTTGAAGCTCCCCCTTTGCAGATTCTGAGGGTATTTGGAAAGTGGCCAAATGTGGTTCTGCTTCCTGCCAAGTCCAGGGAACTTCTAATATTTCACAGACTCCAAGCAGCTGAGGCTGTGATCCTGAGGGTCCATGAGGATCTCTGAGGGTCTCATCTTTGTTCCTTTGCAGAATGTACCACCATGACCTAGTACCAGGCCCAAGGCTTCAATGGCTTGCTCTTCAGTGAGTCCATCTCTCACTCACCAGGCTCTCTGGGCTGACTTGTCCTTGGCCTACTCTGGACATTAATTTGCTCTCCTGTCCACAGCTCGACCTCATCTCTCAAAGCCAGAGGTGTATGATGGGGGCTCAGCTATCTATGTCCCAGCAGACAACAGAGGCCAAATTGTGGGCACAGTAGTGAGGTGAGGTCTCCACATGGCCTGGGCTGCTGTCCAGTGTGAGAGAACCCTTAGGGCCCTCAGCTCCAAGTCAGTGGTACATGATGCCCCTGCTCTTTAGCCTCTGCCTCCAGGGATGGTTCACAGTGTCAAGGGGCCTCCAGCTTGAATCTGTCCCTCCTCCCACCACGTTCCTTTCCCTTCCTGGTTCTTTCAGTTGTCAGACCCCAAACCTCAGAGCCCTCCTCAATCCCTCTGTTCCTTTTCTCATACCCTGGCCCTCCACAGTAAAGGAATGACATCTGTTGGTGTCATTGATGTCAAAGGAATGACATCAGTGGCCTTCTGAGTTTACCACTAGAATAGACCCAAAATCTGGGGAGCTGAAACAATAAGCATGTATTTTTCAGTCCTGGAGGTTGGGAAGTCTGAGGTCCAGGGGCCATCCAACCTGGTGTCTGGTGAAGACCCACTTCCTGGTTTGTCTTCTCCTTCCATCCTCACATAGTGGACAGCAGGGTGCTAATCCCACCCAGGAGGGATCCTACTGACTCAGTGGGGTTTAGAATCTCTACTTGAATTTGGAATTTGGGGAGGAACACAAACATTCAGTTCATAGCCCCTCCCAGAAGTCTCCCTCTTGGGTGCCACTCTCCTCACTCCCCCCCCCTCCATTTCTACACAGCAGCTAGAGCCACCCAGTTAAAACCTAAGTCAGAATTACACCTATAATTCTAGCTACTCAGAAGGCTGGCCAGGAGGATACTGAATTTAAGGCCAGACTGGGTGACTTACAAGACCTCGTTCAAAATAGCAAAACAGATGGGTGCCGGGGTGCACACCTGTAATCCCAGCAGCTGGGGAGGCTGAAGAAGGAGGATCTCAAGTTCAAGGCCAGTCTTAGTAACTTAGCAAGGCCCTAAGTAACTTAGCAACTTGTTTCAAAATAAAAACTAAAATAAAAAGGGCTGGGGATGTAGCTCAGTGGTTAAGCACCACCCTGGGATCAATCCCTGGTACAAAATAAAACAAAACAAAACAAAAAAAAACAATGTAAATCAGATCTTGTCTGCTCAGAACCTTCCAATAGCATCCTATTGCCCTTAAAATAAAGTCCACTTGCCACTCTGCCTCACAGGACCTGAAACTGGATCCTCCCATGCCCTCACCTCCAGCCCTCTGCCCCACTCACCCCACACAGCTGCCCTGGTCTCCTTGGGCTCTTTCGCTTCCTTTGAAACCCTGGAGCATTTGTCCCTGGCCAGGGCCAAAGCACACCTTTTGCTTGGGACGCCCTTCCCTGGCTGTTCAGGCTGCCTTTGTCTTAGCATTCAAATCTCATCTGTTCCAGTGTCACCTCCCCCAGAGGTCTTCCTTGATGTTCTGTTCCTACCGCCCCATTGCCCCTTCTTCATTCAAAGTTCTCTCTTTCCTGATCTCGACTGTTGGCTATTCAATTGTCTCACGCTCAATAGGATGTAAGTTCATGAGGGCAGGGGCCTGATCTCTTCCTGCCACTGCTGGGTCCCCAGCACAGTACCAGGCACCTTAGCAGGTGCTCAGTATTTGTGGAGTGAGGGGATGTGTGCACACCCGCTCTTGTCTGCACCCCAAACCTCCTCACAGTCCACAGCCTGACCTGGTGGTCACATAGAGCTCCTCCATTGTCCCCAAGGGTAGTGGCTCCTACCTTCCCCACCCACCCCAACCTACTCTTTACACCCCTCTCCCCATCTGCTCCTCTGTTCCCAGTAGCCCAGTCTTTTTTTTGGGGGGGAGGGGGGTACTGGGGATTGGTACCAGGGACGCTTAACCACTGAGCCACATCCCCAGCCCTTTTTATATTTTATTTAAAGACAGGGTCTCACTGAGTTGCTTAGGGACTCGCTAAATTGCTGAGGTTGGCTTTGAACTCACAATCCTCCTGCCTTAGCCTCCTGAGCTGTTGGGATTGCAGGCATGGCTGACGCCTGGCAGTAATACACTCTTTCCCCTTTAAACAAATAGCTAGGCCCACAGTCCCCTTGCCTGCTCCAAATCTTCATCTTCATGGTCTACTTCCTTCTGGAAATGTCCCTACATCAGCTGCTGCTGCTGTGACAACCATGACAAAGCTCAGCTCAGGCTGTGTCAAGTACCCCTGAGTGCTTTAGGTGAATTTCCTCATTTAATTCATGACAACACTATGAGATAAGATCATTGGTTCCCCTTGAGAGATGAAGAAACAGGTTCAGAGAGGTCGAGCCATCTGCCTGAGGTCCCTGAGCGATCACACCTATCTTTCATGAGCTTTGTTTCTCTAGTTTGAAAGCTTTGGGGAGCAGGGGCCTTTTCAGGACACAGCCCACACAACCCCAGATGTTGTTATCTGGGCCCCGCTGTGTCCAAATGTTTACTTGTGAGATCAAGGCCACTGTACTTGAGTACACTGCCACCATTCCCCCCCCCCCCCCCGCCCCCAATCAGATACGTTGATATGTTCCCTGGGTCCTTTAATCCCAGGAACACCAGAGGGAATGAGAGGGACCCCAAGGGACCACACCTTCCCAGCCAAAGGGGTAAAGCAAAGGGAGAGGCAACCAGCTGAGGAAGCCAGCCCCCTAGTTAGTCAGCAGGTATGGCCCTGGCCATGACCCTTGACCCACCCCCAAGCTGTCATTAAACTAATGATCTTTGAGCAATCAGTGAAATGACTTCGCACAACTACCCTGGCAAGGGAATGAAGCTCCTGCTCCGGCTCCTGACCTCCTAGGCTTTCTCCACCGGCAGTTCTGCTAGAAATGTCCATCTCCAGGGAAAGTGAGCCCAGAGAGGAGTCTGGCTGGTGAGCAAGGCCAGAGGCCAGGAGGATACCCAGGGAGCAGGGAGACTTTGACCAACCACCCGTGTACAGAGCAAAGCTTCTAGAAGCCAAGACGGAGGGATCCAGGTAGCATAGAAGAACCCTCCTGATCCACGTTCTCCCCAGCGCCTTCTCCCTGACACCCACATCTCCCATCCCCGTTCTCCCACCCCTTCATGTCCACGTACATAAAAGCTGGAGCCTCTAAACTCCAGGACAGACCTGGGTTGCCCAGAAGAAATGTCACCTGGAAAATTGGACTCTTCTGACTTTCACAAACCAAAGGACCCTAACATTAGAGGGCTTGGAAGCGAGGAATGCTGCAAGTGTTTATGTGGAAAAGACCTGGTGGTTTCAGGCCAGGTTTAAGATCCCAAGAGCCAGGAAAGCCAATAAAGCAAATGCTAAATCAGGCTGCATTAGCAAAAATATTACACCTAAAGCAAAGGAGGTGCTGGGCTGAAGGCAGTTAAAGGCCAGGTCTGGGTACTGAAAAAAACTGAACATCTGGGTGTGTTGGAAAGAACCAAGTCCAGGTGAGAATAACATCTGTCATTTTGGGGTACTTAGAATGGGCCAGTCACCATGGCTCCTGCTGGGTGGACAGTCTCTTACTTGACCCTCACAATTCTATGAGGGAGGGACAGTTATTATCCCTTTGTGACAGATGAGGAAACTAAAGGACAAGCAGGTCAAGCTGTTAGTGGATGCACATGGTCATGTGATTCCACCACATTTCAAGGCCAGCCTCTTGGTCAGGAGGCTAGACTTGGTCGAGTACAGATCCAGAAGCAAAATTAGTACCTGTTGGGAGGAGGCGTAGTTATTTCTTAAGACCAGAGTGTAGAGAGGGCTTCTGAGGTACTGAGCTCAGAAGTCCTTAGAAGTATGTGAGCAGACTGGATAAACATCTCCATGAACAGTTGAAGGCATCCCTAGATGGGTCCCGGTTTAGCAGCCTGCGAGCTCTAGGATTCTCTCCTGGGCTCTATGAAACTGTCCATATAGGCCCTCCCTACCCACTTTTGCCCATCTTTCCCTCCACCTCAGTCCTCCATGATTTTTCTGGAAGCCCAGAGGTCCCTCATCATAACCCCTCCCCATCCTCTGAGTAGGACTCCCTTTTCAAAAACATCAGTCAGAGAACCTCAGAACTCAGGGTTTCAAGACATGACCTGACCTGGGAGAGCCTCCCACGAGGCTGAGGAGCCTCCTGGCAGGAAAGGAAGGAGGGCAGGCAAAGTCAAGTCTTCCCATACACCTGTCCCAGTCCCACCCATCCACAGAATAGGAGCCATTCTCTGAGGACACACAGTGGCACAGGGGCTTCTAGGAGAGGCAGGGTCATCCTATAGTTAACTGGTCAAAGCCCTGGCTTGGAATTCAAAAAGATTCCTAAGTAGGAACACTGGAATGTGAACCTGCTGAGACTCGACCCACTTCTTCTGGGGGGGGGGGGAGCCTCTCACAGTCTCCCGCAGCCCACCTGAGGGAAGCAAGTGCCTTTTTTGGAGCTGGGAGCAGGATAGGGTGGGTGGACCCACAACTGGCATCCAGCGCCAGTGCAAGCCGCTAATTAACTTCATGGCCCCAGGCCAGTTGCTTCACCTCCTGGCTGTTTCCTCTCTGTAAGAGGTGATAACCATCCTGCCCAGTAAGTCCTGACAGAGATGAATGGCCCATGCAGCCCTGTGAAAAGCCGCCTGTGTTTACACCCAGGCTAAGTACTACTATTAATCACACAGGGGTGGGCTTGGGAGGGCCCCTCCTGGTCTGACCTGAAATGTCACTCCCAGACAGGATGCTGGATCCTGTTCTTTCCTGAGGGCAGCCTGGGGGGGGGGGGGGGCAGGGCCTGTTTCTAAAGAAGAGAAGGGAGCACTCAGCAAACATGCACCAATGTTGGTGATGATCTTTGGACTGCGATGTCTGATTCCATCTGCACACCACGCCCTGATGTCCGCAGGCCTCAAACACAGGGGCATGGCGCCCACCCGCCCCTTCCTGCCAGGAAGGCTGTCCACTCACAGCCTGCCCTCCAGCTGAAAGGAAAATTCCTACAGTAGACCTCCAGGGTCGGAGGCAGTGACCAGGGGAAGGGAAAGGGAGGGTGGGGGTTACACTGTGCTGGAAGCCAATTCTGGGAACTCTTAGATCCCCCAAGTCTCACAGATATGTTCAACAATGATGTCTTGGTTGAGGGGACCCTCGGGGGACAGAACAGGCTCTGGGGCTCAAGGATGAGGATAATTAATGGTCCCTGAGTGTTCTGAACAGAATAGTGAGCCTTGGGGGGTCCCAAGAATTGGGACTACTAGTTGTTTTTTCCTCAGCAACAGCTGGATCCTTAATATAATCAGATGTGTCTGTCCACTTTCTTTCTTTTTTTTTTTTTTTTTTTTTTGGTACTGGAGATTTAACTCAGGAGTGATTTACCACTGAGCTACATCCCCAACCCACTCTTTTTTTTTTCTTTTCTTACTTTTGAGACAGGGCCTCACTAAGTTACTGAGGCTAGGGGCTGGGGTTGTGGCTCAGCGGTAGAGCGCTCAACTCGCAACGACAGGGCCCTGGGTTTGATCCTCAGCACCATATAAAAATAAATAAACAAAAGAGAGAGGTATTGTGTCCAACCACAAATAAATATTAAAAATTAAAAAAAGTTACTGAGGCTGGTTTTGAACTTGCAATCCTCCTATCTCAGCCTCCCATGCCATTAGGATCCAGTGTGCACCACCAGTACCTAGTTGGCTGTCCACTTTCAAAGTGGTGTTGTGTTCTTCTTATTGGCTACCTCAAACCAGTTCCTTGTATTCCAAGTACAAAAACCAAGGTCCACTCAGGGTAACCAAATGCTTAAGACAGCAGAGAGAGTGGGCTAGTTAGGGCCACAACTTGGTCTCTTGACTGAAGCCAGCCCATGTCTACCCCGTGACAGTGTCGGTCCACAAGTAAGGGGGAGCCTACAAAGACTCATGACTTACAAACATGCCTAGGGCCCCTAGACCTGGTCCTGCCTTGACTCTCCTGTTTGTGGCCATCATCCAGGCCACAGGAAGAACAGAGGTAAGTGTTCAAGAATATCAAAAGAGCAGAGTTGAGCTGCCTGGGGAAACGGTAGAGAGCGGCACTGACCTACAGCACTGTGAAAAAGGCACAGCTAATAGTGGACATCTTCCCAGTTCAGGGAAGAAAGATTGGAAAGGGAGAAAGGTTCCCTGCTGGGCCCCACTTGAAGGGACTCTTCACAATCCTGTTGTGGGCAGTCCTCTTTGCCCATTTCACTAACAGCACACGACACCCAAGGTCAGGATGGTCTGGTCAGCCCAATCCCCATACAGGGGAGAACCACCAGGAAATGAGGCCTAGGCAGCAGTGTTCCCGACAGCAGGCTGGGCAGGAAATGGAGGGATGAGCCCCGCCCTGGCCCATCACCTCAGTGAGGAAGAGGACAGGTTTGTTCACTCCAAAGGACAATGACCAGACACAGAACTGTCCCTAATCTTGGTCAAGCCCACTTTCACTTTTCGCTGGGTCTTTCCACAGAAACTGGAGTTCGTTTAGTTTAACTGCAGGGGTTAGAAATGGCATCTTGGAGGAAGGGAGGACTCAGTAAGAGGAAGCCAAAAGAGCAGTCTGAGGGGAGAAAGGGGCTCCTGCCACAGGCCTGGTCCAATCCCAGCCCAGGCAGGGGCTCCACTGGAGGCCCCAGATGTAAGGTGGAGACCCCTGATGTAAGGTGGAGACCCTCTGTAGGTCATCCTAGGGGTGGCTCTCTGGGAAAGCCTCTTTGCAAATCAGACATCTAGTTATACATCACACTTATTTTCCTTTTGCTGTTTCTGGGCTATTACACTAAAGGTCCTGTTTCAAGGTTGTGAACTGGGCTCAGCCATGCTGGGCATGGTTAAGGAGGTCCCAGGACCCACCTTTGGGCCAAATGTGTTAAGAGTGAGAGAACAATCCCCTGAGGCCTGCCCAGAAGGGTCCCAGAGCAGGGGAATCTGTATACCCTCAACCCCCACTATATTTGCTCAGCTCAATGCCAGTCTCAGAGGGCACAAATCTTATCTCCTTGGGGCAGTCTTCCTCACAGGTCTCCTTTCTGCATCTAGAACCCCAGTCATCCTCTCACTTTAACAAAGCATGCACTTCTGCCAACTCCAGGTTCTGGGCCAGGGCTTTCTAAAGAAAAAGAAATGATCATAGAATTGTTACAAAAACCACAACAACCCCCAAACTTCCCAGAATGAAGCCCCTACCCGTTGGGCCTGTCCTATGCCCAGCCCAGCCCCTACCAGAAAAGAGTTATTACCCATTGAGCCAGAATTTAAAAATAATTATATTAATAATAAATATGTTAAATTACATTTAAAACAATAAATAGAAAAATAAACTGATAAATAAAATCAACAGGTACAAAATGTTTCAAAATTCCAACCAAAAAACACACACAGACAGCTGACAGACAAGACAAATGGATGGGAGGGGAGGTGTGAGACACCATCACAGGACCCTTCACAGTTCACGCTGTGGCTCCTCCTTGCCCAGTCACCCTCTCCTCTCTCCAGCCTGGGGACCAGAAGACTCAGTGGCTGACATCTGTGGGGACTTCAGCCCACTCTGGGAAGCTTCTGGCTCCACCTCAGTGCCTTCTGCCAAGCAGCCCTGAGCCCAGGATGGGTGGGTCACAGGACGGAGAGAGATAGAGGCCAGACCACGGTGGGCATGGGTGGAGGATGGGGCCATCTACAGAGGCAGGTCAGTGCTATTGTGCCGGGTCTTCCTGGCAGTGCCATCATCCCTGGGCAGAGCTCTCTGCAGGTTGGACATGGCCACAGTCTTCTTGAGGTCAATCACGGCATAGGAGTCTGAGCTGCGGGCAGGGTGGGTTATGGGCACCGGGGCTTGGGGAACTGAGGGGTTCTGGGACCCTTTGGAGCGGTCTCCGCCCCAGCCCTTGAGCTCCACCTGGATGTAGTTGAGCTGCCTTGGGGGTTCGGGGCCTGGCCGGCGGAAATCAAAGTTGAAGACCCTTGGGGAGCCACGGCGGCGGGTCAGTGGCACAGGGAAGCTGCTGTGGCTGCGGGTGGCAGCCCGGGTGCTGGTGGGCTTCTGCAGTGGGGTCTCGTCCTCCTCACCATCAGGGAAGCCGTTGGAGGAGGGTGTGAGCCCATCCCTTGAGTCCCCATCGTCCCCAGCCTCCCCACCCAGTTGCTGGGCTTGGCTCTCCCACACAGGGGGCAGTGGGGGCAGGTTCTCATAGTGCAGCAGGGCAGCCCTGCGGTGGGCCAGGCCACTCCAGCCTGGCTCCTCTGGGCTCAGTCTCCAGCCACCGCCTCTCCGCAGCCCCCCACTGACATTCTCGTAGGTGCATTTGGGCTGGGCCGGGCACTCAGAAGAACCCTCATTGTTATTGTTGTGGTGGGGAGGGTCATGCAGGCTGGGGCAGAGGCCCTGGCACTTCATCATGTGCCGCCGAGCAGGAGTGGGGCCCAACACAAACTTCACCTGGCCCTGCTGCAAGAACACCTGCGGGTCCCGCTGGTCGGGGCCCTGGGCCTGTGAGGGGAAGGGTGCCTGGCCCTCAGGCAGAGGCTGCAGGCAATGCCGGCTCCTGCGGTGGTCATCTTCACTGGCAGGTGTGTTGACATAGGTGTGGGACTGTGGGGAAAGAATCCAAGTGAGACAGGAGGGTCCAAGGGTCAGGAGGAAGGAAAGGACAGAACAGATGGGGGAAGACAAAAGAGGCACAGGGGAAAAAAGCTGGAGTCTCCTCTCTCATCTTTCAAACCTTCCAAAGACACTCCCTCTCTTGTGGGGACAGGAAGGAATCCCATCAATTTTAGCCCCCTTCACATGATCCTTCCTGGGAGGAGGTGACCATATTTCCTATCTCCTGTCCCCACCCAGACCAACAGGGCAGGGGCTGGCCAGCTGCATGCTCACCTGCTCATCGGGGGCAATGAGGGCGTGGGTGGACTCTTCCCCAAGTGAAGAGTGTCGCAGGCTGCTTGTTGATGGCCGCTGGGGAACAGAGAATCGTGGGCCCTCTCCAGGGCAGCCAGGAAAGCCATTGGAGAAGCTGGAGACAGTGTAGCCTAGAGCTAGGCCCAGGGGAGGCAAGCCCAGGTGAGGATACTTAAACCTCTTGACAGTCACTTGTAACTCCATATATGCTGTGTTCCAGGGGAGGAATCAGTCCACTACACTGTCAGCCTGCATGGCCTTTCACCTTCTCTTTGCTCCTCAAATCCTGCCCTGCCCCTCAGAGGTCAGTCTGAAGTCGACCCCCACTTTCTCCGTTATAGCCTTCCTGAACCACCTAAGCCACACCTGTTGCCCGTGCACTTCCCCTTAGCTTCACAGCTCTGCTGGCGGGCTCCAGGAAGCCCTCCGAAACAGACTGTTTTCTATCCTTTCTTTCCCCGCTTTCCATCCTCAGGTCAGCTCAGGGAGTACCAAGAGGCAAGCAGGTGCGTGGTCCAGACTCAGGGACTGAAAGCAGTCATGGGAACCCTCCAGGAGAATCACAGCTAGAGATGCCTGCAGTAGCAGCCAGAGGGGTAGATGTGTGACCCAGCAGACAGAAGGAAGCAAGCAAAAAGCTCCAGACTGCCGTTTCCATGGAAACCCAAAGTCTTCCTGTCTGTTCCTCAACTATTAGTCAATACAAGGCCCAGGACTCCACAGCATCAGCTTGAGTCACCTGATTGGTCCAGCCCAGGACTTATCCATCCTCAAGCGTGGTTCTAATGATGGACAACTGTCCTGGAAGGCTGGCTCGCCCAGCTGTCCCCCCACCTGTCAGCCTGACTCATGCCTCCCAGTCTCGTGCTTCCCGGGCCTGTGCTTTGTGTGTGTACACTGGGGTCCCAGAATGGGGGGTCTCCTCACCATTGGGCTGCTGGGGGGCCCGAGGGAGGTCGAGCTCAGCAGGGTGGCTGTTGCGGGTGATGATGATTGGCTCCTCCAGCACACTGATGCTGTTGCACTGCATCAGCTCCTGGAGGAGGTTGAAGATTTCCTCAGCTCGAGAGCACTTGAAGGCAAATATCCCTGGAGAAGGAGAGGAAGAAACGATGGCTCCTTTGACTCCAGGGCTGAAGAACTCCACAGGCACACCAAGTACAGGGAAAGTCCCTGAACTCCAGTCCCAGGGCTGCAGAGACCTGGAAATACCTCTTCTTGCCCTGATCATTCTTCCCAGGTGCACTCTAGAACCTCAGGGCTATTGGAGGGGCTGGGCCCAAGGTATCCTGTGCCCTATACTCACATTATCTGTGAAGGAAGGAAGGGAGGGAGGGAGAAAAGATGCAGAGCTGCAGAGTTAAAGGCAGGTCTGACAAGGCAGTTGTGTGGCTCCCAGATGCAGCCGGCTCACTGCCCTTCCAACTCCAACACAGACTCTGTCCAGGGACTCAGGGAGTAGAGAGATCACCTTGGTGTTGGGCCAGCCTGGATTCTGCAACAGTGGGACCTGAGACTAGAGGCAGGCTACTTGGGGTTAGTGTGTGTGTGTGTGTGTGTGTGTGTGTGTGTATACGTATCCACAGCAAAGATAAATACAATTAGGCTAGAGTATGGACAATAATGACTATTATATTATGATATTACTATTAACACAAGGCACAGTATAGGACAATTGTAGTTTGCAGAAAAGAGAGAGAGGAAGAAAATAGGCTATTCTGGCAAGATTAATCTGGGTTGGAAAAGAATGGGAAAGCCTAGAGTTTTGGAAGAACCCTGTGTTGAGGGTTAGGGCAGACTCTCTAGGATGCCAAATGAAGAGCAAACCTCCCTAGGAACAGGAAACTTCTCCTGT
The DNA here is from genome assembly GCF_052094955.1 of Ictidomys tridecemlineatus. Taxonomy (NCBI): domain Eukaryota; kingdom Metazoa; phylum Chordata; class Mammalia; order Rodentia; family Sciuridae; genus Ictidomys; species Ictidomys tridecemlineatus. The sequence continues at coordinate 109,469,635 of NC_135484.1, read as the reverse complement.
CCCTTCCTCTGCTCATTCAGTGATGCCTGCCTCTGCCTATGAGCTCCAAGGGTGAAGTGCATGCATGGAGAGGAAGGCTCCTCCAGCAAATATGACTTTCACCATCCTGTTGGTCACCTCAGTGGAGAAATTTGATCATCCCATTTCTGAAGTTATAATCCCAACCTGCATTTAACCCAATCCCATGTAGGACTCTTTGCAGCATTATATATGGATCGTATACATAAACCCAGACCATGCAACTCCTTCAAAGAGTCATGGCTGGCTCTAACCTTGATCTCATGGTCTATCACCTCCTGGTCTCTGGCTGCAGGGAGAGAGGGGAAAGAGAATACATTACACTCCACTGCTCACAGGTGAACCTCCTGAGGGTTAATATGTCCAGTAGAGACCCAAGTATCCCAACTCCCCAGATATCATTCCCAAGCCACTCATGCCCACAGGAGCCAGTCTCCTAACTGACATGTCTTTCATTACTTATAGGGTCCAGAATGTATGACCTGGAAGCTTAGAAAAAACTGTTTCTACTTAGAGGCAAGAAGGAACCTTGTAACTGCAGTAATAGAGGGGAGAGTCATTTGCTTTTTCTAGGAAGGCTCTAACCTAGGAGCACTGACTCTTTCCCACAGGCAGTGCAACAGATATTATTACAAATACTGAACGAAATGGAAACTCAATGACCAAAGAGAGAGAACAGTGGCCTGGAAGTTCACATAGTTCTGTAACAAAGTGCTGTGTACCTTTGGCTAAGACTCTTCTCCTTTTTTGACAACACCTGTCAAGTCTGATGGCTAAGTTGGATGTTAAAGACCATTCTCAAATTCTACAACAAACTTCCCAACAGTCTCTGGTGCTGTATCTTCCATCCCCAGGTGCTCAAGCCCCTGTCCCGGGGAATGGGCAGGGCTGGTACTCACCCTGGCCTGTCTGACATCTGCGGCCACTCTCAAAGGAGAAGAGGTTAGAGTCATAGCCATAACGTCGCAGGCAGAGGTAGGGCCAGCGGACAGCTTCCCTCCGCTGCAGGTGCAGCACCAGCTCACTCTGTGTCAGCTCCATCACCCCTGAGCCCAATTCTACCCCCTCATCATCCACATTGGTCACCTGGAGGGGAGGGGACAGAAAGGTCAATGAGTGAGTCCAACAAGAGTGTGCAATACCCTGAGCCCCCAGGATGCAGTTTAAGGCAGGAGTTGGGAGACTTCAGGGTATTACCTAACTCCACCCAGACAATGTCTGAATGCCACAGTCACTGGGGATATACAAACAGAGGCAGGCACATGGCAATTATCTGGGCAACCCCCTCCTCTATGGGACTTAGTTATGTCATCTGAACAGAGAGAATAGGGAAATAGTTGACCCCCAAGGTCAGTGATTAGATGACCAGGGTTATATAATCCCGGAGAGTCCACGGCTTGGTATCCAAAGGCCAGACATTTACAATGAAAGGGTTAAACTGTAAGTTCAAATTCTTAAGATGTCAGGAATATCAAGCCAAAGGCAGAAGAAATACATACTGCCTCTACTTCCCCAACTGTGTGACCTTGCTAAGGGTTCCCTCCTCTGGTAGGCAGAGAAACATGCTTCAACATGCCCCAAAATGTCCCAGTGTGGGGAGGAGGCGCCCCCTTCAGGGAGGGGTCAGGGGGCCTTGGCCCAAGGAAGTTTGGCTTTAGCTTCAAAAGGCAAACAGCAAACTGATACAAGGCTTATCATGTGCTAAGCATTACTTAACCCATTAAGTCCCAAGTTTCCTATTCTGCAAATATTACCATGAAATTGACAAAGGTGCATTAAAATAGATTGGAAATCATAATCTAGAGCTTATTAGATAATTTGTTATCATTAACTTTACATATTAAATATCACTACTAGTAATAGTATCATTAATAATATTAATGAATATTATATCAATCACCTATTATTTTTCTCAAAATAATAGAACTCTAAAAACATAAATATTAATTTCAAAGTTATCAGAGTGGTACATCTTTGTTGCTCAAGTTTTTTTTTTTTGTACCAGGGATTGAATCCAGAGGCACATAACCACTGAGCCACATCTCCAGCTCTTTTACTTTTTATTTTGAGACAGGGTCTCACTAAGTTGCTTATGGCTTTGCTAAATTGCTGAGGCTAGCCTTGAACTTGCAATCCTCCTGAGATTACAGGCATATGCCAAGATGCCTGTCTTAAACATAATCTTAATAGTATCAACAAGAGCGAAAAATGACAATGGCCTGGGCCTTTTTTTTAATCAGGCCACCTTAGAGGCTGTAAATGGGAGAAGATTTAAGCCCACAACCTCAGGCTGCCATTTCACTTTCCATAGACAGGTTGAGGTGACTGCACAGGGCCTCAGCCCAAGAGACCATTAGGAACTCAAGGGAGGAGATGGCTCTAGGTACCTTGAACTTGGTAGGGTGGTTGTCTGGGACGCTGTCTCTGTTCAAGCAGCTACAGCAGCTCCCCATGGTGTCAGAGCAGCCAGCCCACCCTGGAGAAAAATATAAGAGATAAGCAGATCACCAGCAGCCGCTCCAAAAAGCCCTGCTCTGGGGAACTTGGGCAGAATCACCTCACTGTGACCACCTGCTCTGTCCAAGAGACTGTATGACACAGACCTCAAAAGAATTTACTCTCAATTCAGGGCTGGATAGACTTTGGATAAACATTAATTTGAGTTAAAATGTGTTAAGGGTTCATGCTAATGGTGCGGGGGGGTGGGAAAAGCTTTTCAGAAGTACAACATTCAACCTGGACCTTAGGAAATATGCAGGATTTTGACCCACGGAAAGGTAGGGAAGAAAGACCTGGGCTGCAGAAAAAGTATTGATATGATCGGAGCCCAGAAGTGACCTGTCTCGAGAGTAAGGGTGCCAATCCAAGGCCCTCTTTCAGATTCAGCAAAGACACTGTCACTTGGAAGTACCAGATACTTTGGCCTGTACCTTTCTCTTTTTTCCACCTCCTTTTTTACTTTACCCCTTTGACTTCATCCAAGTTCTTTCCTCCTTCACTACTATCCCAACATCCACCTGAAATTTTTCTTGTGGGTGTTTTCTTCAAATAAATTGTGACATTACAATCATAAAGACACATTTGAAAAACTTAAGGTTTTAAACAACACAATTTTTATAACCTTGATTGAATACTTCTCCATTTAAAAACATTCTGGGGCTATAGTTCAGTGGTAGTGTGTGCTTTGTCTGCACTGGGACCCAGGGTCCATTCTCAACACTGCAAAACAGAAACAAAATGCTGGCTTTGCTCCCCACTGACCAAAGGGGAGACCAGAGACCTTACTATTTAGCTTTTCCCTCCAGGATTCTGGCACTTGGATAATATATCATAACAGTGAGGCCTATTCTAGGATGGAGAGGATACCACCAGGTTTGAGTGACCTACGGAAATAAGAAACTCAGGGACCAATTCTAACTAGAAGTTTCAAGAGGTTGCAATTTGCTGCAAGAATGAGCTGACTGGATCAACTATCCTTCTAAAACTGCAGGATGTACAAAGACTTGAACAACCCAATAATCTGTACTCTCTATTCCTCCCAACTTGGGAAACTCCAGGAAACTCATTTCCATATGCAGCTCTTACCTCACCCAGGCCATTGGGGAGCTGACCATGGGAGGGGCATGGGGAAGGATTCCCACTTTATTCCCCCTGTCCTTGGTGGGGTATCATGGCAAACAGCCTGCAGAGAAGACACCTGGATCCCTCTGGGTCACACCTGGGGCTCACCTAGCATAGAAAACAGAGACCACAGAAAACAGAGATTAATGGAAAACTCCTATCCTTATCCCAACTGATAATGAAACTGAACTGTTATCATCCATTCCATATGGACATTTGTTCTAGATCCCAATGGAACAGAAACACCTATAAAGAAAGATCATGGAACCACAAATTCTAAGCCCCATAGGCTCAAAGAGGGAGAGACTCCTCTGGCATCAATTTGAAGTCTGAGACACCCAAGATGTTCCAAGACCTCCAGGTTTATATTCCCCTGTCAGTGCTATTACAAGCAACAACCAAAACAAGGCCTTACTTTTGCAAAGAATTTTAACTCTACAAAGAACTTTCTTAAAAAGTACATTATAATGTACTAGAAATAGCACTGGCTTAAGATTCAGGAAACCAACATCATAGTCTGTTTTGTTGCTACCAAATATCTGGGAGACTGTCAAGTCAATTCCCCACTACCCCATCCCCAACTCCTACTCGAGGCCTTAGTTTTTAGGGGAAACATTAGAAAACTGTGGCACTCGTAGCTTCAATAACTTCTAGAGGTAAGTATGTAAGACCAACATCACTAAAATGGACAGTTTCCTCTTCCAGGACAAGCTTCTTCAATCGCACATTTTGAAGCTGGACTGACTTTCTGTTCCCCAAACTCTGAAAAGTCCAATTTTAACAAAAATATTAACAAGCCAAATTTGAGAGCATCTGCACCCCAAGTAGAAAAGTCAACAAACTAAGACTCTGAAGACTCTCAAAATCCCCACCCACCCCCTGCTCTGGAAAAAGTATTTCCCAGGGACACAGTGCCCTGCATCTTTGCACAACTCCTAGGTAAAAGGACCCCCACCCTCTTAGTGTGGTTTATTCTCTGGGAGGAAGGAGGAAGGAGGAAGCAGGCCAAAGGAGATGTGCACAGCCTAAAGATAGATTCCTGGGAAAACATTGGAGCTTAAGCTATCAGAGGGAGTGAGGATTGTGTGTGAAACCAAGAACTACGGGGTGCAAGTGGGGGAAGGGTTGTACTTTTCCTGTCTCCATCTTTTCCATCAGATGATGTTTGGACATATCATTAGATAACCCATTGAGGGGAGATTCCATTGGGCGGGAAGGATGGGGGAGGGGGCTCCCATCTAGGATAGGTATGGAGTGGGGACTGGAGTTAGATAGGGTTATGGTGACTAAAATGCATGCATGCAAAGGAGGGACGTGGGCAAGAATTGGATTTGAGCATGGTGCAAAGAAAACAGAAGATATGAAGGCTCGACCTGAGAAATTTCAGGGAAGTGGAAGCATCTGGGGACTTTCAGAACGGTGGGTCTGTGCGCATTTCAGGGAATTCGTAAAGTGATCAAGGGGTTTTGAGGGCTACAGGAGATGCGAAGGTGTGACGGGGGAGGGGGAGAGGGTAGGGTCTGGGGAGTAAGAGGCAGATTTGGCATCAGGGTTGTCAAGGGGTTATTTCTAGGGACCCGCAAGGAATGGGAAGGTCGGGCCGCGCACCGTGCCTGGATCCCCGCCCCCAGCCCTGGGGACTCCACCGCCCGCTTGCCCGGGGCTTCCTAGGGAGGGAGCGGAGACTGCGGCGCGGCGCGACGCGGCCTCAGTAGAGCCGCCTCGTCCCCGCCCCGCCGCGCCCCGACTCACATCGCCCCTCGGCCCGGGCGGCGCCGGGCCCCGCTCCCGGGTCCCGCTGCAGTAACCGCCGCCCGCCCGGAGCTAAGGCCTCCCCGCCCCGCCCCGCGGCCGCGGGGTCGGAGGTCACCAGCAGCACCAACGAGACGCTGCGGGCGGGCGGACCCGAGCGGGGGCGACCGGCGCACAGCCTAGAAGGTCCCTTTGGAGGACTTTGCAGTCGGGAACAGGGAGCATGCGCAGACGCCAGAGGGCGCTCCCGGTCAGCGGCTGGGAACCCTGGCGGGAGCGGGGCGGGGCCTGAAGCGGAGGCGGGGCTGAGGAGGCACCAAAGATAGGGGAGAAGGTCTGAGGGAAAAAAAGGGAGAAGAGCGGGACCCTATAGGGCTGAGGAGAGGAAAAACGGCGGGGGGAACCAACGGGGACAAGAAGACGGGAACGGGAGGGAAGCACACCGAGAGGGGTAGGGTTGGGGCCAGAGGGGAGGTCTGAGGGGACCTGGGACCCTCCGGGGGGCAGAGGCTGCAGACTCCGCTGTGCGCTTTCTTTCTCCGCGCGGCTAAGAACCTGGGCGGAGTCCCGGCGCAAAGCCCACTCCTGGCAAGGGCAGGGCAGCCTGCTCTGTCTCCACCCTGGGATCCCACGAATGCTCTTCTTAAGTCCCCCCTCCCCGCGGCGCCCCTCTCCACCATCTGGACATTTGTTCTAGATCCCAATGGACCGGGCGGGCGGGCGAGGACCGCTGGGGAAGCGGGGAGGAAGGGCCGCACCTACCCGGCGGGCAGAGGTGGGGGGCGGGGCTAGGGGCGGGTCTGTCCAGAGCTGCGCGGACGCCGGCGGGAAGCTGCGGTGAGGTCCCGGCGGAGTCCCGGTCCCCTTCCCTAGGCTACTAGCCAGACAAGGAGCCCGAGCAGACTTGGAAACCACACCACCCCATATCCCCTCTCTGCGGGTGGGCCCCATAAAGTCCTAGAAAAACTTTGGGATCTATTAAGAGGGCACTTGGCAGTACCGGACACTCCCCGCCCCTTTCCCCGCAACTGTCCTGCGAAAACCCCTTCCCTCCTGCTCGCCAACCCCTAGAGCCTGTCGGACTCTGCCCTTCTATGCAGGCGTGGGTTGGGGATTTCTATACTCCCTGAGCGTGGTTCCACCTGCGGGGAGGCGGCGGTTCAACCCTGTCCCTCATCTGGGCAGAGGAGAGAGGGGAAATATGGCATGTTAGTAAGGTGGGGTCCAGTGCTAGGTGGAGGTAAGTTAGGCTGCTCTGGGTAGAGATGAGGGAAGAGTGAGAGACAAAGATCTGAGCGCTGTATCTAAATTCGGACAATTCTGTGCTAAACTTCAGTTATTAGCTAACCTAGAAGAAAGTGCAAATCCCCTTCTGGGGTCCCATATGTCCTCCTTCTTGCTATCTAGAGCAGGGTCAATGCTGTTAGGGGAAGTTGCTACTCCTGGCTCCCAGTTTGAATAGTCTATCCTGGCTGTCTTCTACAGGAAATCTGCCTGACCTGAGGACAGAACAGGAAGGAAGCAGGTGGGTGTGGAGCCAGAAAGAAGGGAAGGGTGGCACAGGACATTTGAAACAGGGCTGAGGAGGATTCAGGCCTGGGAAGCACTGATAACTGTTATGGTCCAAATCTGGGCCCAACTCCAAAGTCATGTCTTAAAAGAGGCTAGAGATTTAATATTTACCCCCCTATTCCCAGCTGCTGTTAGACTCCATCCAGCTCTGAGGCCACCTCCTCCTAAAGCTTCCTTTAGCTTTCTAGTGTGACCTTGGACATATTAAAGTTTGTTTCAGCTGTAAAATGGGACAAAATAAACTGTTTTATAGGATTATTGTGGGGATGGACTATATTATGTAAAATCCTAAAATTGTCCCTGGCACAGAGTAAACAAAAAAAAATGACTATGGTAATCCTTCCCACCACCAGCCCCACTGAACTCAGGGGCACTTTACCACTGAGCTACGTCCCTACCCCTTTTTTAATATTGAGACAGGGTCTTGCTAAGTTGCCAAGGTTGGCCTCGAACTTGTGGTTCTCCTGCTTTAGCCTTCTGAATATCTGGGATCACAGCCTGTACCACTGCACACTGGCTGCTGTGGTAATGGTAAATTTTTTCCCCCAGTGAATGTGATGTGCCCAGCGTTCTGGTCCCATTTGGTCTAGTTTCACCACTAGCCTATGAATTCTTTGAAGGCAGAGCCCATCTCTATTATACTTCAGTAGTTTCTTTTCACCATCAAGATACTGCAGTCACATCAGGACTTGCTAAGGAAGTCTAAAGAAATGTATTAAGATTATCCAATGAAATTGCTGCCATAGAGGCTGAGGATGTAGCTCAGTGGTAGAGCACTTGCCTAGCATGGGCAAGGCCCTGGGTTCAGTTCCCAGCACTGCAAAAGAAAAATAAAGAAAACAAGAAATAAATAGCTGCTATAAATAAAAGCACAACGTTTTCCTCTGTCCTACAGAGCTTATAGACTAGATGAGCTGAGAGGGACATGGGTTTATGGAGAAATGGAGAGCATTCGGTTGTTTTGGGGTGCCCATGGGCTCACCAAAAAAGCAAAATGCCCTCTCCTCCCACTGTGGGACTCCTTTTCCCTTCCACCCAATCTTGGGAGACTCCAGAATTTGAACTTCAGAAACTCAAGCTGAAAGGCCTCGCCTTGAGATCTGGCTGTGCCACTTATCTACCTGTTTGACCTTGGGTATACCATTTATGTTCACTGATCCTCTGCTTGGCCATATATAAAATGGGGACAACAATACCACCTAAGTCACCTGGTTGTTGGCAAGATTGAATGAGATAATGCCTGTAAGCACTCAGCACTGCCTAGCATACTATAAGGGCCCAATGAATGGAGGTGGCTCTTATTGTTTTGGGGTAGATCTTGCCACCAATGTCAATGCTGAACTCTGGCTGGCTCCACCAAGAGGACAGTCCCATCTCCAGGGAGTTAGGTCCTTCGGCCAACTCAGATGACTCAGGCCACCTGCCAGAAGAGGACCCTGAGGATACTTCTGCTCAGGTAGTAAGAGTATTGCCTTTCCTGAGACCAACATGCTCTCTGTCCTTTGGATCTCCTTCCTTCTCCATCAAGTGGGAGGCAGTTTCTCTTATGGCCCTTTTCCCTCTTCAGGAATTCCTTTCTCTACAGCCCCTCAGGACGTGGATAGACTCATTCCCTACTTCTCCTAGGGCTTGGGTAGTCAAAGCCAACCTGAGGGCTTTGGCCTCAAGGAGTAAAGCGGGTAGCTTCAAGTACAAGAAGGGAAGCTTTTGGGGGGCTCCCTAAAGACAGATTACAGATGCAGAAGTGACCTGTGTCCTTGTGCATTGAGTATCTGGAAGGAATATCCTAGTATAAGGGGTTTGCTTAGAAGCTGCTCTAGGTTGGAGGAGATGGCATTGAGGAGGAAGAAAGGGGGAAAGGAAGAATAAGACCTAGCTCCACTCTCCTCTTTTGCTGTCTTCCCTCACTGAGCTTGGGCATACCTCATCAGGACACCAATCATGTCCCCAACTGGCCTGGGCTTCAGACCCTCCTGCAGCAGCTCCCTCCACAGGACAGTGATGTGAGTTTTCTTTCTCCACCTCCCCTTCTGTTTGTCTCTCTCCTTTTTTCTCTCCCCCTTTACTTGCTGTGGGAAGTAAAGCTCTTCTACTATGGCGGGGGGTGGGGGGAGTCATTTCCCTGCAGCCTGAGTTTCCCATCTACATAATGGGTACAATAACATCTGCCATGTCTTCCACAATGCTTAGTTCAAAAGCAAATGAGAAAATGGACATGAACAATTTTTGAAACCAATAATGGAATGTACAAATGTAGAGAGCATGGTGGTTTAGTATTTATTGAGGTCCTACATGTGTCCAGCTTAAAGGCTTACAGTTCAATTGGGAGGCAAGACAGAAGCATATGAAATAGAGAAAACACAAGAACAGGAAATGATGCCGAGCTGTAGCTCTTTGGGAGCAAGGACCTAGATATGTGGTGACAGGGTATGGGGCTGTCAGGCCCTGAGTTATTACCTTTCTGGGAGAGAACAGGGTGAGACAGTGGTGGACTTTCTCAATAGTTTTTCCCTCTTTTCAGTGCATCTATGCTATTTCCTGAAGTTCTAGCTCTATCATACCCAGCAACTAAGCCTTCTAGAATTCTCTAGTTGAACCTTAGTCCTGCCTGCTGGGGCTGTCCCAGTCATAGTAGAGGCCTGTCTCTGTAGGAACGTTACTGCCTGGCCCTTGGGGAGGATGAACTGGCTGAGTTGCGGCTCTTCTGTGTCCAGCGGAAGCAGAAGGCCCTAGGACAAGGGGTGGCCCACCTGGTAACTCCCCAGCTTGAAGGACACACCTGTGAGAAGGTATGGAGTTCCCCTTCCCCAATCCTTTTCCTTTCTCCACTCCTTGCCCTCTCACTTCTACAGAAGGGGCTAGCTTCTGGGACTCTGAGGAGACAGGGCTTAGGGATGGGCAATTTAGCAAACCTTAGGGACAAAGGGAAACCAAGTCTGGGAGTTCTTGGTGGAGACTGCAGAAGGGGTGGGCCTGCCAGGGCATAAAACAAGTTAGGTTGGGATTGCAATGGAAGCCAGAAGGAAAGCTGGAAGGTTGGTTCAGACTGTGACTGTGACTGGCCCAGTGTCCCCACCCGGCAGTGCAGGGAGCAGCTGAAGCCTGGAGAGTACAGCGTGTTTGCAGCCCCAGCAGGCGAGCAGTGCTGCTGGCATGGGCCTTGCTTCACTTGCCAGGCCTGTGGCCAGGCCCTGGTAAACCTCATCTACTTCTACCATGAAGGGCATCTCTACTGTGGTCGTCATCATGCTGAGTTGCTGCGGCCACGATGCCCAGCTTGTGACCAGGTATAATACTGAGGGGAGGGAGAGGAGGGGGATACTGCCCAAAGCCCCAAATAACTGGATGTAAGGAGACAGATACTCTATGGGCTGTAGCCTGACCCAGTATTGCAGGGTGGGGTAGGGAGAACTAGGAACCAGCCAGACCACCCAACGTGGGTTTTCACTTGAGTTCTGGTCATGTGAGACCCACTGCCTTTATCTGTGCCCCCCCGCCCCCATCACAAGCAGAGTCCCTCAAAATTTTTGGACTCAAAGAGATTTCTCTGGAGCAGGGAATGAATGAATGTCTTGGATATTCATCTCAGCATGTGTGATGCTCAATGCTGTGCTTAATCATGCTAGAAAGACCCTTAATGTCAGCATAAGAGGCAAGGCCCAGCCCTGGGTTGGGAGTCCAGGAGCCCAGGGTTGAACTTCTGACTCTGCCACCTGCTAGCTGGGGATCCTGGCTAAGCCAATCAGCCCACATGCGGCTAAGAGTGACGAAGTAGATCAAATGGAAATGTCTGTGGACGTGCTTTAGCGTTAACTAGGTATAAGGCGTGGTTATTGGATGAATTAATGGGTGAATGAATGAATGGACTATTTCCTTCTCCCTCTCCCTCTCCCTCTCCCAGTTGATCTTCTCCCGGGCGCTGCACAGAGGCAGAGGGACGGCGCTGGCACGAGAATCACTTCTGCTGCCAGGGCTGCGCTGGGCCCCTCCGCGGGGGACATTATGCCCTGCCGGGGGGCAGCCCCTACTGCCCCAGTTGCTTTGAGAGCCGCTACTCAGATGGGGGCTTGAGTCAGGCGGGGACACTGGAAGGACGGACGTCCCTTGGTAAGGGAAGAGTAGGTGCAGATCAGTGCGGGAGGGAGTGGTGGCTTGGGCTGGGTTGAGGAGGGGGTTCTCCTGGGCGGGACCCTCGCCCCAGTTCCACGCCGTCCCATTCCTCCAGCAGCGCCCCCGTCCTCCCACCGCAACCCCCAGACCCGAGCTTCGGGGCCCGCAGCTCTCACCGCGCGTCCCTGGCCGGAGCGCTCCAAGGGCCTCCCGAACCCACCCTGCGCCGCGGTCGGGGCTGCGGCGCCGGACTCGCTCACGGGCGGGGGACGCGGCCGCCGGCTGGCGGACGGAGCAGGGAGAGGCGGGGGCCCCTGGGGAGGACTCGCGGCGGCGGCTGCGCGCACGGCCCGGGGCGGGGCTGGAGGCTGCGCCCAACCCCGCTATCTTCAGTGGGTTGCTGCGCCAGGCTAGTGCAGAGCACTTCGGGATCTGAGAAGAGCCTTTCTGACCCGGTCCGGAACAGGGGAGGGAAGTCCAGACCCAACTGAAAGAAAGGACCACGTCTCGTTAAACGCCGTGTTCACCTCCGGGGCAGAATTTCCCGCCGCAATCTCCAGCTCCAGCCTGGAAACCCAGAGTGGGCGGGAGCTAGAACGCCTGGAGACGCCCCATGATCCCAAGGAGGACGCGTCCTGCCCATGTCCCACCTGCTCCTCTTCCTCTGATTCGGAACCCGAAGGCTTTTTCTTAGGCCAGCGTCTTCCGCGGCTCAGGAAGACCCTCGGAAGCTTCCAGGCAGAGGATAGCGACACCTCCAGGAAGCATTGCACCATTTGCTAGTGGCGCAGCCGAGATTGGGGGTTGAAGGGGTGGCATCCTTAAGGCGGGAGAACAAGGCTCTTTTCCCTCTATAAATCCTAGGCTGAATTTAATCAGGGATTGCTGCCTGAGTGAGGCAGCGAGGTGACAAACTTGGAGTGCATCTCTTCAACACTATACTTTTCTGACTTTTCGTAGAGATTTTCTTGGGAAATCCCATTCCTCAAAGCTACGTCTTCCCTCCTAAACTAGCCCTCATCCCCAGCACCCTCATCCTGAGCCATCGAAATGATAATTTAGCACGTGTGGTGATGACCGGCTGCGGAGCGTGAAGTCTGGTGGGACTAGACGGAGGCACCGTACAGTTGAGCCGTGTACTCCCCCTCCCGGCGCTAGTGGAAGCGCAGCCGCAGAGTGGCCATCGGCGGTTAGAGGCAAGCTAGAGCGACAGCGCCCTCTACCTGTGGGCGGAAGCGCGAGGCCGGAAGTTGCGTGTGGCGGACGCCTGTACGGTTTGTCTTCCAAGTGCAGTGCAGACATCCGAAGTATTAATGGCTTCCAGCGGCGTTACCGTGAGCGCTGCCGGGTCGGCAAATGAAGCCCCTGAAATTCCGGACAACGTAGGAGACTGGCTTCGGGGAGTCTACCGCTTTGCCACCGATAGGAATGATTTCCGGAGGTAACTGAGCCCGGGGAGCTTGGTCCCTCTAGCCCGTGTACACCTGAATTTCCCCCTCCCGGCGAGGCTGGCGTTCGTTTTTGTACGTTGCCAACGTAGTGGCACTAAGTACCTCTGAATGTGCTTTGCGAGGATTCCCATGTGGGAAAATCGGTATATCACGTGGCTAGTAAAGAATGTCGCCCTGACAAGGGGAACGGGGAGCAGGTGGCGTCCACACAATAACAGGCTTTTCAGCCCTGGACGAGTGCCTAATTGGCCTTTGCAATTGATCTTGCTCTTTTTAGGAACAGAGGCGAATCCTAGGTTCTCATGTGGGTATTGGCCAACGGTACCATGTAATAACCATTTATCAACGCATCGGGAAATGATTAGTTTTTTACTTTTTTTATATATACTGGGGATTGAACTCAGGGGCACTCGACCACTGAGTCACATCCCCAGCCCTATTTTATATTTTATTTTGAGACAGGGTCTCACTGAGTTGCTTAGCACCTCGCCATTGCTGAGGTTGGCTTTGAACTTGCGATCCTCCTTGTCTCAGCCCAGCCCCCACCGCTCTGCCTCACCAGCCGCTGGGATTACTGGTGGTGCACTGCTTCTTATTGTAATTTTTTTTTTTTTTAAAGCCGTACAGGTGACTCAATGACCACAGGGTTAATGAAATATATTCTCTATCCAGGAACCTGATCCTAAACTTGGGACTCTTCGCTGCGGGAGTTTGGCTGGCCAGGAACTTGAGTGACATTGACCTAATGGCACCTCAGCCAGGGATTTAGCCAAGTAGGTGAGCATTTAACCACCCCTCTGCCTATCTTAGAAGTTCCAGAGGTTAGGAGAAGCAGTAATTTACATCACCTCTTCATGAAATGTAGTAAAGAAACTTGATGTAAAATCCTTAGCTTTTCTAAATCTTTCTTAACTGGTTTTCTATTTCTAATGCCACCTGTTGTCTTATGATCCTACTGCAGACAAAAGGAATTCCTGTGCTGCACCCAAACCTTCCAAAAACAGCGTATAATCTGTGACTGGCACAAGTTTGCCCTGATGGAAGCTGAAGTTGGATTCAGAGGGCACCTTCACCTTCCTCTTGCCTCGCTGAATTCCACTCTATGGTCAACATTCAGCCTCTGCCAAAGTGTTGCCTCTGTTCTGTAAAATTCTGTACATAGTTCCTAAGTTTCTGCAGGGGGTGATCTTTGCTCTTGTTCCAAGGAATAATGATGGTGTTATAACAAATATTTGAAATAAAGATCACACACAAAGATAGCCATTTTATTCTTTTAATAAGAAACTTCTGCTTACAAAAACAAGGTGTAAAAAGTCCAGATTTACAAAAATCATAAAAACATGATTTATATTTCACACTTGAAAAAGACAGGAACAAGCCCCAAACAGATTGTAATGGAGGTGGTTTGCCTTTCATTAAAAGAAGGAAAAAAAAAAACCTGTAACCACCCACTACACATAGATGCCAACATAACATGAAGCTTATTCTTGAGGAATTCTATTGTTGAACAGTATTGGGGAAGAAGCCATTTGGTGTTGCATAGCATTTTAGCGTACCAGGTGGGTTTTCCGGGCACCAGGGAGGCATCGTTGCTGGGATAGAATGAGGTTTGGTGGCAGAAAGAGGGCAATGATGCATAGGTGGAGGAAGATATAAGTCAGCCTTGGCAGTGGGCACTAAAGTGAGACTGCTGAGGAAGCTGCTTCCTTTGCAAGTAAACAAATGTTTATTTGATCCTAAAATTCTTAACACCACTGTCCAGGGACTTGGGTTCTTTGGAAATGGAATATATAAAGAACTGGCATGGAAAGACTCATAGGCATAGAAAAAGGTGAAGATACGGACAGGTTCACCATAATAATTTTTTCTAGTCAATTTATTAGGCATTTTAGAAAACACTGCTTTTATATGCCAAGACGCATATGGAACTGCTGTGGGTTTAAAGGGCTTTAGGTGGATCAGTACAATTGCACCACTGTGGCTTGTTACACCTGATAGATGCGTTGTCTTTAGCAATTTGTTCTTTCAATTTTTTTTTTTTAACTCAAGTCTTGACCCTGCTGGTATAAATTTCATTAAGAAAGTTATTTAAGGGCTGGCGATGTAGTGACAGAATAAGTACTTTGCATGTACTAGACCCTGGGTTTGATCCCAGCACCAAAAGAAAAAAATAATAATAAAAAGAAAGCTGCTTGAGAATTAGAAAGCACCATTCTTGTGAATATTCATCAGATAAATCTTATCTGATATGAGCTTGTGGGAATTCAGGTCTGGGACTGGCTTAATATGAAACCAAGACCCTATACAGTACACTGAGATTAGAGATCCTCTGAGAGGTTTATATCTTAACTGATTATCAAGATGAAGAGTGGTCACATATGAGAGTGAGGCTTAGGTTTGAAGCCATTACCTCCAGGAGATCAGGAGGAAAATTTTAAGCTCTAACAGATGCTAAACCCCATTAGACCTAAATCAGACTACTGCAACAACAAAGAATACCACAACCTCCTTTTCTTATAGGAACGAAACTTAGACTCTTAAAGTCTGCTTCCTGATCTTCTCATAATTGTTCATTCTATTTGATAAAAATTTCCAAAGTTGAGTTGGGTGCTGTTGTCAGGTCCCATAATCCCAGGGACTTAACAGGCTGAGGCAAGAGGATTGAAACAGCAAGATTCTTGTCTCAGAAAATAAAAAGGGTGAGGAATATAGCTTAGTGGTAAAGCATCACTGGGTTCAATCCCTAGTGCCAAAAGTAAATTATTTCCAAAGTTGAAAATCAACATGGAGAGGTGGCAGCTTCCAGAAACATAATTCAAAATTCACTCAAAATTTCAAATTTAATTTCAAGTAATAGTGTTTACTGTTGGTTGGTTTTTAAAGCCACAATGCTGGTTGGGTAAGGTTTCATATAAACTGGCTTAATTATGAATTTAGTATATAAAACTATCAAGTCTACAATTTCTAAAGATTTTTGATGGAATTTCATTAAATCTGTGAATGAAAGTATTAGCTTTCACCATTGCTAATACAACATTCTCTCCAAGGGAAGTCAATTTTAGATCCAGTTACATTTGTCAGTCCTTGACCAGGTTGTTTTGTTTTGTTTTTTGGGTTTTTGTTTTTAGTGCTAGGGATCAAACACAGGGCCTCAGCATGCTAGACAAGTGCTTTACCCCTGAGCTAGATACCCATAGCTAGCTGGATTTAAATGAAACATGCCAGCATAAATATGGAACAAATCCACAAAAATGACTGCTTCAGTGCTATAGTAACTCTAGTATAACTAGAGCAGTGTGTGAGCTGAACAAGTACATAGTGACTAAAGTCATAGCCCTAGACCTAGGAAATGGTTGCTAAACATGTTAGATATAAACTAAACGCATAGTCCTCTTTTAGAAGGTGTTTTTCAGCTTTAGTGCTGACTAAAAAGAATCTAAGCCACCAGAGAGATGCATATGTGCCTGGTGAAAACCTAAGTGGCCATGGGAAGTTTTACCCCCAAAGGCACAGCTCTTCACCTAATTAGTGCAGTAACTAGGCTAAGGAACCTGGTTATCAAGTGTGCTTGGAATGGTGAGCTTTTAAAAAATCCTTTGGTGTGAAGTCTAGTGAGCTCAGGGGAAACCTTAAGATTGGATGGAATCAAAAGAAACAGGCTTAGAACAGCCCTGCAGTAAGTGGACTCAGCTCACTCCCACAGCCATTCAGCACCACCTTCCATATCCACTCACCATCCCAGTCAACATCTGCCTGGGAAAGGGTGTGGGGACCCAGGTGGAGGCTTCTCTTTTGCATCATTCCCTTTGCATATTACACAGTGCACTGGTTTGTCTTAGAATTCACATATAGGGGATTGTTTTCTACACTGCTTCTTGCTATTTTGTGCAAAAGAACTTTAGAACTAATGGAGGTACCACTTCAGGAGGAACCACTTTTGTTTGACTTCTACCACAAGTTGCCCAGCACAAGTCATTATTTTGATAAAGACTAAAAGGCCTTTTTTGATCATTTGTGCTCTCCCAATCAGCTGGAAAAGCAACCCTTCCACTTATAAGCTTTAACCCCAAATAAGGATATAGAACACATTTAGGAAGGGGTAGTCTTCCAGCCTGCTTTGCAAAGGCCAGAGTTAATGTATGGAACATACAAGGGTATACAGCAGGCCTGGAAAGAGCCATTTGATGAGTAATTACAAATAGGAACAACTTGGACATTACAATAAAATTTCAGAACTTGCTGGTAAGAATGATTTGCATTTACACACAAGAGATGAAATGCTTTCAACACTACATAGACCCATTTGCCACTTGAAATGATAAGAAGGAATCCTTTTCAATCTCATGCAAACCATAATTGAGTACAAGGCACCAATTTATGAATTGTATAAAATTAGTTCACAAAGCTTTATCAGTAAGTAAAACAAACTTCATTTCTCCCTTCTTGTCCCCCCACCCCCCCACCCCTTTACCCCCAACCAAGTTTTCATTCTTTACTACTGTCTACCTCTCTGGCTTGCACTGGGGCATGCCCCACTACCAGCCAATCCACCCCATTGGTTCTTCCCTTGCACTTGGATGGAGTTGTAAGCATAGCCAGAGTAGGGAACTCATACAATCATTGGCTCTAGAAGCCTTGCCCTTAAAAACAAAAATAAACTCTTGCTATTGAGTCCATAGGACACATTAACACTTTTACAGTTTCCAATTTTGTTCATGACATTTTAAGAGACATCTGGAAATTCTTTACAGTGTGGCACTGCCCCCTACCTCAGCCTAAGAGGGGCTGGATCAAAGCTAGCAAGAACTCTGTCCACCATTTAATAAGTGCTTCAGTTCCTGGCAGCCAAGGGCATTCCTAATTTTTTTACACTAGCATGGATGCTGGTCTCAGAGGCAACCACAAGTATGAGGGTCAGGCTAGACTGAGGTAAGAAATCTTTTTTTGAGGGCCAGGGTGCATTCTTCTTGGCTGGTTACAGCAGCAAGTAAACACACCAGCCAACTACAAAGGGTTTCTGGAATGGGACTCTTAACTACTTGCCCTGGGAAAGAAGCAGGCCCTTTAAGATTCAGTAGATCTTGGGTTTGATTTGGCAGCAGCTAGTCAACTTCTACCTGTTCTTATTTTCATTTTTTCCTAATGTTTCAATTAATGTAAGATGCAATTGAGACATTCATCTGTTTCCAATGTAAATAACTTAAAGGCAAAGGGACACTTCCCTTAATAGCTATTGGCTTTTGCAGTGGTGAACCCTTCTGTTCTTAAAAAAAAAAAAAAAAAAAATCTTAAAAACTAACTTAACAGTGCCTACTGCTGCTGCTTCTGGTACCTGAGGTGTCTGTGACTGCAATGGGCACCTTCATAATTGTGTAGCTTAGGGGCATCTCTGATGTTGGTTTCTGTTCCAACTCATTTTAAATGACTTTATTAATTTGATAAGTGAGTGCTCAGCTAACAAGCATTATTTTACAAATAATCTGCCTAATAATCCTTACAGTGTTTGGTATGCTATTTTCTAAATAAAAATTGAAGACCTTTTAATTTTTGTTTACTAATCAGTATTTCTGGACAGCCAGAGGGGTGAAGCAGGTGCTCTATCTGTTCTTCTCTATCTTGCAAGTTCTCTTATTATTAGAATAATAAACATAGGTGTCAAGATGAGGCACAATTCAGTTTCCTTTACTTTTTCACTCCCTTCATTTTTTTTTGTTGTTATTGTTAATGGACTTTACTATTGCCACAAGAAGTCATCACCAGTCATGCCAACTTAGGAATGTGGACTTTGAGAGTATACTTTCACATCAGAGCCTCTGACAGCACTGGCAGCTGTGGACACTTTAAAACAGTGTCCAGGAGAGGGTGAACCCAGGCAAAGCTTATACAAAGAAGCCTGCAGTAGACAATATAAACCAAACAGCATAAAAATGCCATACGCTATCGCTTCCAAATAAAAGCTAAATGTTACAGAAACCTCACAGTGTTGGAAAAAGCAAGTATAATTTAAAATATAGTCACTCCTTCCTATCAGGGTGAGCCATTTTCTGTCTGAATTTCCTCCCTGCTCAGTGTTATCGGTTCTACAGGAGAGTTCAACTCAAAATTGAGATCAACAGCAAATGCTACAGATCTGTTTGGGAAATGTGGCTCATCAGCACTGCTAAAGCTATAACCCTCACTCTTTAGCTTCACTTTTCCCATGCCCCACCCCTCCCCAAACTCCCTTCCATTTCTACTCCCTTCAAGTGACAACTGTATTTCTACCTGAATTCAAACAATATGAAATACTCAGTCAAAAGATGAGCATTCATAGGGACAGGTTGGGGCTCACTGCCGCAAGCACCACAATAATAAACATAGGTGTTTGCCTTCACTTTCATTGGGAGTTTAAGCAAAGGACTAAGAAGGGAAATTCTGGTGCCTGATGTCAAGGAGAGTTTTTGTTTGGCAAACTCATCTCATTTGGAAATTGACCAAATTTTAAAAGGAAAAATATATTTTACTAGTATTGGAATAAAGGAGAGGGCACTTTTGACTTTTTCTCTGATGGACTGAGGATAGGTAGCTAAAGCAACAATAGGGAGTAGCAGATGAGAAGGAAACAGGCCAGGGCCATTGCAATAAACTGGACACACACAGTGGATTCCTAAGTAATTCCCCCACCCTAGGGAAAGCAAAAGCTCCCAAGCCTTACAAACACCAATATTCTACTCTCCAGGCGTAACAAAGAATCTGCAGGTAAAGAAGCCATGTGTTACACCAAGGTAAGAAAGGGCAGCAGTCATTCAAATAAGCCCTGCCCGCCCTTACTGCATTCCGAGAAAGCCTGAGACAACTGACCTCCAGACCAATTTATACTGAACCATAAACTTGCCCTAGACCGAACCAAAGAACTGCTACAGAACTGGGATAGCCAGGAGAGCCCCTTGGCTCAGCATGCAACAGAGAACATGTACTGGTCCATTGCTTCATGTCAACTGTCCCTTTTTTTAAAGGAAGGGGTGTTCATGCCAGTCCCAGAAGTGTAGAGTGATTAAACGGCAGCAGCAGCAGCCGGGGAGGGTATGACACGTGAACATACCACGTTTCATTCCACTCTTCAGCTGCTATCCCCTGAAAAAGGAAGTTTCTGAGTTTTAACTCTTGAAGGTTACTTCCCTTGTGGACTTTACCTCCCACGTCAGAACCAATTCCATCCAAAAGCTGCCAGCCCAGGAGCCCTCTTCATGTGCTCTGTCCAGAGTTGCTCACCTTGGGAATGTTCTGGTGCTGCTAAGAGGTCCTGGTTAGTAGGGGACTCACCTAATGGGACCAAAGTCCCCTGGCTGGATAATCAATCCCCACCTCCTCCTTTCCTCAACTCAGATCCCTCTATATTCAGAAGCAACTGGTGAAAGAATCTTCACAGAAGTTACTCCTTTTGATTTGTTTTATGAAAGGAGGGGATTTCTAAATGCATTCAAAAGAAAGTGACTACAAACATTATGACAGAACATGAATCACCTGGCATCTTCCACTGTAGCCCCAGTGAGGCAAACTAGTAATCTGTTCCTGCAGTAGCCTTATTTCCTATGAGGGGAAAGATGTGTGGACACCAACGGATTAAAATCAAAGCAGTCTTTATCCATGCCTCTCAGTCAAGGGAATATCTGTGGTCTGCCTTCATCCTTGTTGTTGGACTGCACCTGAGCTCGGAGTTGTGTTTCTGAGATTCTTGCATTGCCCTGTACTGTTCTTTGAGTGTAAAAAAGAATGTAGGCCTGGGTTTTGCACACTTCCTCAACACTGCATACATTCAGCTTTGAGTCATTGCAGTGGACCCAAAAACCTAGGAAACCAAAGGAAAGAAAAAGAAAATGACTTCCCAATTCACATTTCCAGTCAGCAGCAAACCAGGAGATGAAGAAAGGAACAGAGGAGTTCTAATTAGAGCCACCCTTGGATTACTGGTGATGCAAGAAGGGCTAGTAAATGAAACCAGGGTTCTCTGTAACCATTGGTCTACCAAAACTAACCATGAATACTGCATACAGTATTCACTGACTGTCGTTTTTGTCATCAGCTTACTCAGGCTTTTTCCTTGGCCGTTAGAACATTCCACAAAGAAAGCCAGGATCTTAAGGACTAAGTATTTGGACAAGGAGGAGAGAAATGAAAATAGGAGTGATAAAGGAAAATTAGAAGAATAAGTTATTTGTTCACAGCCTCTGGGTGCCCCAGGTGCTGAGGGTTTCAAAACCGGGGCACTGCTGAAAACGTATCTGCACCCCATATGCCTCAATATGGTAGTTGGGAAGCTCTGCCCTGGGCCACAAGCTCCTTTGGAGAAGCCCTTGCATCCCCACTCTTCCCAGAGTAAGGGAAGTAATAAGAACACAGAAAGTGCTCAGGAATGTCCTCAGCTTTATTTTGAGTGAAGCTAGTGAGATTCATAATATCTCCACAAAATCACAGAGGTACTATAGTTTCTGCATAACCAAGAAGGAAACTGAGGTCTGCAGAAGTATCATTACCACAGCAATAGTAATACTATCAATAGCCAATAGTACTGATAATACTGTGATAGACTGAGCCAGTATTATGTACTAGGCACTGATCTAAGCACTTTTACATGTGTCAGTTCCTTTTAATTCTTAAATCAACTTTATAATGTTACTTAGTATATATCAAAAATTTGAATCTTTCATATTTCTTTTCACTGAATTTTAACATATATAATTTCCCAATAGGTGACCTGTGGGATGGAAATAAAAGGAAGGCAATAAATTGTGGACACACCAACCCTTTTCCGTGTCCCCCACCCCACAGAGTAAAGCGCACGCACCTCCCTCTGTGTTGTAGCAATAGGCTGTGTAGTGTCCTGAGCCAAACCCTTTCCCGTGATGCATGACCACTGCGGAGAGATCATAGGCAAAGGTCTCTTTGTCAAGAGAGGAGAGCATGTCCCTGCAGCAGTAAGGTTCCATGGTTAATACCTGGTCAAAGACGACATGGACCCCAATCTTCTCTCGATGGTTACGGCCAGACCACCTAGAACACGGACATAAACATCTTTCTAGTGAAAACTGCCATATGTGTTCATAGATAGCCTTAAGCAAAACAGGGAAGTGAGAAAACTTAAGCTTCTGCCTTTGGTTTTCTCATCAATAAAGTGTAATAACCAATGTCCACATATATTTTCTGTGACTGTTCCACAAAGTACTTTGAACCTAGAAATTCCTAAACAAGCATTTCAGGCAACAATCTTTACAATTTACTACCTGCCCTTCTTTTCACAGATGATTTTATGAAACTTCATCCTGAAGATGAATCTACAGTGAGTCCAAGCAAGGCTAGAAAATCTTCAGGCACAGATATATCTGGTGCAGGCTAGACAGTTAAACAGGGCCAAAGAGCAGAAGCCCAGTCCTGCTGGGTTCCAAATTCAGTTGGTGTTCGTGTATGTGAACCACTGAATCTCCATGGAAAGCTCAAGGTCTCCAGAGAATAAACTTTCCCTCCCGACACCAAAGCAGATAGACATCTGCCCTCTCCACGCCTTTGAGGCAGCTATTCCCACAGCTCACAACCATCTGGGACTCCCAGAGCAAGCTCACCTGAATCTTTTAAGGTGCAGCCGGAGGACCTGAGGTAGTCTGTAGATCATTAACTGCTTTCTAGCTTCACTCAGAACAAGGGGTTTGGGGTTGGACTTGCGTCGTTTGCCTATATGGTTTGGGAAGGTATAAGACATAGGTTGTAAGGAGTCTCATTCTTTCCTAGCTATGGCAGAGACGATGACTTGCCATTCAGTATGCATTCTCCTTAGTATTTGACCCCCAGTTTTATTTGGGGCAGCAATGTGATGCTCTGTAAGACTGCACTTCCCAGCTTCTCATGTCTGCATGGTGTGGCTCTGGAACTGCTGAGATGAAAGGAGTGACTGTGGCACTTTAGGAAAGCTGCTTAAGGGGGGCTGACTCAGTTGCAGGGTCATCCCTTTGTCCTTCCTATGGTTTTCTAGAACTCCTCTGGGACCACGACCTTGAAGATGGAAGTCTTGCACTAGGATAGTATACCAGGAGGGAGAAGCTTGGGTTCCTGATGACCATGCAGTCACCATGCCAGCCCCTGAATGTCCTTCAGACTTCTTTTATTAAAAAAAAAAAAAAAAAAGTAAAATTTTATCTCATTTAAGTCATTTTTATTTGAGTTGACTGTTACAAGCAACCAAAACAAATTGGTATGGGTTCAGGATGGTACACTCTAGATGTCATGAATTCATTGATGAAATATAATGGACAGTCACTGCAATAGCATGTACATAGGGTTGAATATGCCAGGGTTTTATACACTTATAACTTAAATTATGATGCACTATAACTTTAAAAAGCTTTTTATTTTCATAAAATAAGCCTAACTCAACTTTCTGCTCACAGCTAGTTGTAGGCTAAATGAATTAAAAATTATTTAAAACTCTGAATATCCGTTTCCTCACCAGTAAAATGGGGACTAATGCATATAACTGAGGTTTAGGAAAAAGATAAATGTATAAGATTACTGAAGGACAAATATTTAAACATTTTTTCAGTATGATTGTGGCGTATACAAATGTTCAGAAAATAAACTTTGCTGTTTCAATTTTTTATGCTGTGCCTAGTTTTGAAACATAGTTCTAGGATAAGGCATACTACTAGGCATGCAAGACAAGGCTGATAAGCCAGCCAAGTTCATCCAATCCAACTGTAGAACCAGACTTTCGTTTTGTTTCTAAAACTACTGAATTGTGGGGAAAATGCATTTCTAAAATTTTAGCAAATAATCAATGGAAATAAAGTTCTCTTAATTTCCAACAGAAGCCTTCTCTGTAACCAGTTACTGACAGAGAGGCAAATGGGTGGGATTACAAAATTAGTGGTCCGCTGAGGTGCCTGCTAATTTTCTCTGAGCTGTTGCTCTCATGGTCTCAATATATGAAGAGCTGGGCATCTGATTCCAAGTCCAGTCTGTAGGACTTGTGAAAGGCAGCCAAGCACAGCCTGATGACGTATCACAGCTTTCTGTGACAATCGGATGTGGACGTGTAGCTGCTCAAAATAGACTGCATCAAAATGAGCATGCCGCAGAAGCTTTTATCAAGGCATGCAGTCATGACACACAGGGGCAGGAACAGAAGAAGCCTTCAAAGAGGGGCCTGGCCCTATTTTCCATTCCTGTTCACAACATTTTTGAAAATTATTGCAGCTCTGCTTGGGAACCTGGCAGTGACTGCCACCCTCAGCAGAGGGAGTATGTGAGCTAAGATGAAGACAATGTAGAATCCGGCTTTGTTTCCCTAAAATGAAATTCACAAAGAAAAAGAAATTACTGATTCAATTAAGATTGATCAGTGCTGTCTCTGTTTGATTAAGGTGGCCACACAAAGAGGTAGAAGACTGACAATTCTGGAACTTCACAACCAACAGATCAATGCATCTATCCCTTCACTGGTTTTCCTCCCCTGTCAGCATTTGTACCTGCCTAGAGAAATCCTGGTAAATGGCACCTCTGGCAAGCAAAAGAACAATCCTTTCTTGAAAAAAAATCTTTATCTATCACGTCCACAAAGATGGAGTTAAAGCTGTTAATATCCTTTTGTTTCTTACAAGCAGAAAGCTTTATGAAACATGAAAAAAAAAAACCAGGAACTGCTCTAATTAAACAATTTAACTCATCTTCCTCTCACCTGCCTCTCTATCCAAAATGAAATAGGATAGGTGGGTTTACAGTTAGCCAAGTATATGTCCAATTTTAAAATGGCAAAATTCTATCTAGATTTTTTTTTTTTTTTTTTTTTAGTGGAACTGCAAATTGAACCCAGGGTCACTTTACCACCTTTTTAAAATTTTGAGACAGGTTCTCACTAAGTTGCTGAGGTGTCAAACTTGCAGTCCTCCTGACTCAGCCTCCCAAGTTGCTGGGAGGTATAGACCACCATGCCCAGCTGCCACAACTTACTATTTTAAAAATCCATGTGCATAATACATTAAAAAACCGGTGGGGTGAGATGGTGCATGCCTGTAATCCCTGTGGCTCAGGAGGCTGAGGCAGGAAAATGGCAAGTTTGAAGCCAGCCTCAGCAACTTAGTGAGGCCCTAAGCAACTCAGAGAGACCATGTTTCTGAATAAAATATAAAAAAGCGCCAGGGATGTAGCTCAGTAGCTAAGTACCCCTGGGTTCAATCCCTGGTACCAAAAAAAAAAACAAAAAAAAGAACTACCATAAGATTTTTTGGGGGCAGTTCTGGGGGGTCTAGCTCAGTGATAGAATGCTTGCCTAGCATGCATGAAGCCCTGGGTTCAATCCCCAGCACTGCAAAAATAACACTAAAAATTTTTCCCCAAAATTTATAGTCAGAACTGAATTATATGGCTGCAAATTGATTTCTAGGTCTTTGAACAATCCATTACGTGTGTGTGTGTGTGTGTGTGTGTGTGTGTGTGTTTTGCACCCAGGGTGCTTAACCACATCCCCAACCCTTTTTATATTTTATTTATAGACAGGGTCTTGCTAAGTTGCTTAGGGCCTTGCTAAATTGCTGAGGCTGGCTTTGAACTCAAAATCCTCCTGCCTCAGCCTCCCTAGCTGCTGGGATTACAGGCTTGTGGCACAGTGCCCAGCCTACTTTAATATTTTAGTTTCTAAATCTTTATATGCCATAAAAACCAAACCTGAGCTTCCTCATATTTGCTCTGCATTTACTCTCACATTATGGGTTAACAGAAGCATTAAGTGCTACAAAAGATCCTGCATTAGATATCCATGTAACCATATGTAAGGAGTCACAATTTCAAGTTAAAACAACACTATAGAAAAACTTGACCTCGAGATCATCCCTGAAATGTGAACCTT
This sequence comes from Ictidomys tridecemlineatus, assembly GCF_052094955.1. NCBI lineage: Eukaryota > Metazoa > Chordata > Mammalia > Rodentia > Sciuridae > Ictidomys > Ictidomys tridecemlineatus. Next base: position 109,444,240 of record NC_135484.1, on the reverse strand, counting down.
TCAAGTATGTGAAGGAAAAAAACATACAGAAAACATCCATGAAGCTGACAATGAACACCTTAAGACTTGCTGTCTTGGTCCCACTATACCAATCTTTAGCATCACTTCTGACTTTAAATCTACCAAATTCAGTACAAGAACATGATTTTCTGAGACCTCAACCCCTCAAACAGGCTATGCTACCTGAATTTAGACTAAAAAAGAATTGTCAGGCTCCTCATTCATGAGTTTAAACACTATGAAGCTAAGTAGTATCATTCTCAGTAACATCCTACTTCAGGAACCACTTTCAAATACCTCCCAGGATAACAACTAATGACAATCAGGATGGGTCTTTGTTTTTAATACACAAAGTCCATATTGCTTATTTTTAGAAAATGGGAGTAAAGTATCTTTAGAAGATGAATTCAAACCACTCAATATCATTAGTGTTACTCTGTACTAAAGGGACAAAAGAAGCACCTTAAATTGACATTCCAGTCCCAACCTCCTCCACCCCCATCATTTCTTTACTTAGTACTCACTGTTACACTGGTCACAAGCGTAGATTCTCCCTTCCAGGGCCTCTGTCTCAGTGAACTTGGCCAGCATCTCAGTAAGCAGGCACTCTGTCTGATTCAAAGGAACAAACCCCTTTTCTATGCAATGATAGCGTTCAGGGAATTCCAGGGACAGATCCCAAAAGGGTTCAATAGTATTTGATTTGTAATTGCAAGATATACATGTGACCTAGAAGGAAAATATTCATTTGTAGATTATATAATTTTCTACCTTTCCACACACATTTTTGCTTGATTTAAACAAATAACTTTATCAAAGCTAAGTATATAATTTTCAAAATAATAAAATTTTAAAAGAATTGGAGCATATTATATCGGTGTGCATTTCTAGCTATGTGATACTAGTTACACACTGGAAAACCACAGAACACAGTGATTATACCTACTGCTCTCTCTCTTCATCTTCATCGAAGTATGATGCACCATGGAATGCTGCAGCAATATAGACTGCAAGTTATACTGAAGGCATTCATGGAATCAGTCTGAGATGGATGATTTACAGGTCACTGTCTACTTCATTCATCCTCAAATTCCTCCTCCCAACTTGAAGCCAACTTGGCCTCTATTTTTACGCTTGTTAACTGAAGTTCCCCTACATTGATTCTCTGTCTACAGAGCCTCAAAGTACTGTGACTAGAATTCCTCTCCCACTATAACTTTACCTTTGCACTTTACATGCTCAAAAAAAGCATCAATAAACTTTCTCTTCTCATCCCACTCATCAGTCCTTCAGTTCAGTAGAGGTTAACCTGAATCTCCTACAGTGCCCACCTCCTTTCTTTTATCTATAAAAAGTCTGTCTGCATATTCTCACAAGACCTTATCCATGAATCTACATGACTAAAGATCCAGGAATGAAATGAAAAGTAAAGGCGAACAGAAAAGAGGCTTTTTCAAAAGCCTTTAGGATGCTCCCAGCCACCTCTCTTCTTTGTAGGTTAAGATGCTCTTTAAACCAGAATGGAACTAGGGTTCTAGGCAAACTCTGTTCAGTCCCCTAAAAATGATCACAGCATGGGACACCAACAGTGGGTATTTAATTATAACAATGACTGTATGACCAACATCTTCATTAGCAGGTAAAGCCATTCACAGAAAATAAAGTGGTATGGCCTGGCTGGAAAGAGTGCGCAAGTTTACTCACAAGGCCATCAAAGTGTACAATACAACAACAGATATAATGGCAAAATGCATAATCACAACAAATGTTGGCTATTCTAATTAGCCCAGGAATCTGGGGAGGCATTCACAGGACACTCAAACTATAACAGCCGCCTCCGGCCTCCCGCCTCCCTCCATGATGCTGGGCAGAGTGGGGGGGGGGCGGTGAGCCACACCTACCTGACTGAGCAGCTGACCATGAAATATGGTGTTAACCACTTTTAAGACCTGTTTGGTGAGCTTCCTCTGGGAGAAGGGGATGAGGATCCGGCGCGTGGTGCCCTCTGACTCCAGTTCCTGCTGTACTTTGTGCAGCAGCTCGCAGAGAAATTCCTGCGCGTCCTGCTGGTCGTAGCCACGGAAGGCGGGGATCAGGCTCCACACGGAGTGAAGCATGGCAAAGGGCGACACTAGTGCCCACTTCCCGGACCACATGACTCGGAAGAGGGTGTGCAGTTCATGGCAAAGGGAAATGTGCTTCGAGCTGGGCTCCTTGTTCTGGATGAGCTCCAGGCTTCTGCTGATGGAGGCCCCACCGTTCCAGCAGAGGCCTTCCCGCTCGCATGCCTGGGCTCTGTCGCTCCTCGCCGACAACTCGGTGGCAGAGCTGCTGGCCGGCCTGCCAGAGAGCGGAGCCTTGCCGTTCGTGGCTTGGGGAAATAGGTGTTCTGTGGTGGATGGGTCAAGGTTCAGGAAACATTCTCGGAACTTCTGCAGGTGGCTGAGCACCTGGAGGATGGAGTTCATGTAGCAGGTGTTGCCCAGGTTGCGCAGGCCAGTCACGCCGGGGGCGACCGCCGGCTGGCGGCGCGGCTTGAGCGCAGAAGCGCTAGGCGTCCGGCGGGAGGCGGAGCGCGCGGCGGAAGGGCCCGCGCGGCGGGGCGCGTGCAGAAGCAGGCGCGCGCTCTTGCGCGGAGGGGCGCTGGCCAGCTCCTCCAGCAGCCGCCGCTTTACCTCGCGCCGCCGTTGCCGTGCCGCTTCCTTCTTGAGCTCCAGAGCCTCCTCCTGCCGCCGCTGCTCCAGTTTCGCCCGGCCCCGAGAGCTCTTCTCGAACCACAGCCTCAGTGTCTTGGCCAGCAAGCGCTGGCGCCGGTACCACAGAGCCGTGAGCATCTGCGGCTGTCCCTGAAGAGCACGCTGCGGCTGGACCACGTCCTCGCCCGAAGCCATGGACCGCAGCGTCCGCCCACGTCTCACTGGCTGGTCCTGCTTCTGGCCCCGCACCGCCAGGAGGGAGCTTCTCAGCAGCTTCAGGTCCCCCTCCGGGTTATCATTGAGCACGTAGTCCTTGCACAAGTAGCAGAACACATAGAGATCCCGGACTTCCATGGCTAGTGGGTGTCCAGTGTCTTCAAAGTGTTTCAGTGCGTGGTCCTCAATGTAGCGGCCACAGGCTACGTGGGAACACTTGAGGCAAGCCCATACAGACTCGGTGGTGGCGCACTCCAGGCAGCACCACTTCTGAGGGTTCAGGATGGAGTGGTCCTGGGCGAGCCGCAACCGCCCTACATGTTTGCATCTATCCATGTCTTAGAGCAATCGCCACCCTCTCAACCTGGCAAAAAGCCCCAAAAAGGGAAGGGGAAAAAAAGAACTTTCAGCAAAATGTTTTCCTAGAGAAAGGCTTGGGAATGGCATTTCAACCCAAGATGTGCTAGTTTTCAATTCAAAACTGGTTGCTTTTAAAATTGAAACTTGTTATACCGAGTTTCAAATACCAGTGAGAGAAATGAAGAGCCTCAAACAAAATGGCAATCTCAGGTTGATTTTAATGTATTTCAAAGTAGTGATAGTCTTGCACAAAGTATCATTTTTTATGCTACCTAAGGAGGAAGACCTCGAGCCTCAAGTAACATTTTACATGTGTCTTTTTCAAAATAACATTTACATCTTGTGGAAGGGGTGGGGAAACTTTCATTCTCACTCAAAGGACAGGTATGTAAAGAATTTGATAAATCTGATTTGGGACAAGAGGTCGAGTGACTACTGAAATATTACTTAACCCAACTACAATTTTAAAAGCAACAAATCTGCCAGAGATGAAAATGATTTTTTAAATGGTGGTACTGGTCGCGGTGTCACTCGCCTATAAAGTCCCTGTGACTTGGGAGGCTGAGACAGGGAAATACATACCAAGTTTGGGGCAGCCTCAGTAACTTATGGAGACTCTGTCTTAAAAGACTCTGTCCTTTTTATTTAAAGGACTGTGGATGTAGCTCAGTGGTAAAGCAACCTGGATTCAATCCCTTGTACCAAAACAAAACAAACAAAAAATAACATACTGAACACTTATTTCTGTGTAATACTGCTTTTTCAGTATTGTTCATAAGAGAAGCCTAGTAGGCAATTTCTCAAGGGAAAGAAGCTGGATGACTATTTAAAAAAAAAAAAAAAAAAAAAGGTTATTCTTTGGAATCTTGAAGCTTCCACCCACCACCTGCAACCCATACCAGCTTTTAAAATTCCCTGAAGGCAGTCCTCTTATAAAATGAATAGCCTTCGTCTCCATTTCTTTTCTACTTCTTGTTTCTATGAGCAACAGTTCCAGATTATGGGGTCAACCCAGAGAAGTCTAAATTCAGTGTAAAACTTTAGTTTTCCAGATATCCTTTTGGCCTAGTTCAGTTGCCAAAACCCACACATACACATATACATACATACATACATGTATGTGTATGTGTGTATGTATAAATATACACACACATTAAACAAGCTCTCCATATTAAACAAGCTCTACTGGTGTATATACATATACACATCCATACACAGTCTGCAGGACCAAATTTTTTTTTTTTTTTTTTTGGTACTTGGGATTGAATTCAGGGGCACTATCTAGAGACAGGGTCTCACTGAGTTGCTTAGGGCCTGGTGAATTCGCTAAGGCTGACTTTGAACGTGGGATCCTCCTGCCTCAGCCTCCCAAGCCACTGAGATTACAGGTGTGTGCCAGCATGCTGGCAGTTCTTCCCTTCCCTTCAAAATGGCAGAGGCCAGCTGCCCATATAAGAAACCCTCATCATGTATAAATAAAAAAATATTTTTTTAAAAAAAGAAACCCTTGCCAGATGCAATGGTGTACACCCATAATCCCAGCAGTTTGGGAGGATGAGACAGGAGGATCGTGAGTTCAAAGCCAGCCTCAGCAAAAGTGAAGTGCTAAAATACAATATAGGGCTGGGGATGTAACTCAGTGATTGAGTGTCCCAGAGTTCAATCCCTGGCACCGATAAACACATAAATAAATAAACTGGATACACATGATGGTCTCTCAACCAATTATCAGGGACACAAAAGATGTCAGTAAGGAAGGAATGAAGGGAGATGGGAGAAATATCAAGAGTCAAGAAATTCCCAAGTTTATCACTATTTTTTAAAATGTCGTCCCTGAATCACCTACCAGCATCAGAATTCCCTAGGCTTCTTCCTGGTTACTACTCTAGACTTAATGAATCTGTCTGGAGAGGAGACTAAAATCTCCATATTAAACAAGTTCTACTGATGAATCTTTTGCACATTAAAATCAAAGAACCACTACACTAATCCAATCAGTTTTATAGGGAGGGAAAATTCACAGAAATCAAATTTTAATTCTCAGATTCTTCACTCAGACCAACATCATCCAAAAGAACTTTCTATAGTGATGAAATATTCTCCTTCGTGCTGTCCATTACTGTAGTAACTAGTCACAAAATTACCAAGCATTTGAAATGTGGCTAGTGAGACTGAGGGACTGAAGTTTTAATTTTAGTTAATTAAAATTTAAATAGTCATACACAGCTAGGCCTGGTGGCTCACACTTGTAATCCCAGTAACTCAAGGCTGAGGCAAGAGGATCACAAACTTGAGGCCTGCCTCAGCAATTTAGCAAGGCCGTAAGCAACCTAGTCAGACCCTGTCTCAAAATAAACAATGTAAAGGGCTGGGGATGTAGCTCAGCAGTAAAGCACCCCTGTGTTCAATCCCCCATACCAAAAATACATTAATTTTTTTAAAAAATTAGTCACACACCTACAGTGGCTGCAGTATTAAAACAGCAGACTTAACCACACCAGGATATATTGTTTAGCTCACTCTGCTTTTCTTTTTGTTTTCTTTCCTTTGAAAAATTCAGTACCTACTGAATCATACCTGAATAGCATCCCCTTATAACTCAAAATGTAATACCTAGCCAATCCCTATTTTTGCCTCAATGTATCCTCAGATATTTAATTGCCACCAAAATGTTCTCCTGTGAAATACACAGCTTCACATCCTACAAAGAGAGAGTATTTCTGTAAACAGGAATATAGCAGCACAACACAGAACACCGATGCCTTACAAAATCAACTCCTGTGCTAGGAAAAAATATGCGGGAATAACCAAAAGCCAAAATAGAAAAACACTAAAACACTATTTCACACCCTCTCCATGGAGCCCTGTCAAATGGAAAGGGCACTGTGGAAATTCTTCCTTCCAATTTCATTTCCTGATCTATAAATCTGCTGATCACGCACATCCTTTCCTGCACAGCCCTTTTCCCATTACAAATCTGTCGTGGTGACTCAGTAACCTGCCATATGGCAGAGTAAATCCATTCAGGAAAACACAAGGCTACTTTGTACCTCACCACATGGACCTAAGCTAGGCAGACTAGCTTCTCTAGAGGAAAACCATATCTGATCATGAAATGGAAATTTCCAAAAAGGGACACAAAAGAAAAAAGCTAGCTTAACCAACATGTAAGATAAGAGAATGAAAAGAACACAACCTCAGGTAGGCTCTGTTCAAGAAGAAATGTGTTTAAATCACCTCCCACACACTCTGCTTTATTTCATAACAAGCACTAATACCCACTAACAGAAAGAGGAATTCTGTTGTATATTTTTCTGACATATACAGCTTTCCCTTCATATTCTCAAAGGTCACAATAATTCTAACATTTCTACTTGAAACATATATCATCCAGTATGACAGGCACCCAATATCCAAACAGACTTGCAGTGTGGTTGGGAAAGAACAGGATGTATCTGAATAGTTCTACATCATTAAGTAGATCGGTCATGTAAATAAATGCCCTATACAACCTGGATTAATCTGCATAAAGGAAAGTAACCTGAAAAATATTAGCATTTTTTAATTACCATAGTTTTATTTTAAAAATCAGAATCAACCTGAGTTAAAAATCACAATCAGTATTTTAAGTAATTCTACTAGAAAAATGCCACTAAGTATTAAGTGAAAATATAATGGAATCTTTTCAATTTCTGCCTTTTGTTCTGATGAGAAATATCTAGAGGGGCTGGGGATGTGGCTCAAGCGGTAGCGCGCTCGCCTGGCATGCGTGCGGCCGGGGTTCGATCCTCAGCACCACATACAAACAGAGATGTTGTGTCTGCCGAAAAACTAAAAAATAAATATTAAAATTCTCTCTCTTTCAAAAAAAAAAAAAGAAATATCTAGATTTACCACATCACTTAAAAAAGTCTCCATGTGCAAGATGACTAAACATAACAATCATTTTTCAAAAATAGCCTGAAAACATGGTATCTTTTAATTGGATTCTTTCAATTATTCTTAAATAGCAAATTTCTTAGCAGATCTTAAGTGCATCACCAGAAATAATATTTCTTAGGCACAGGAATCAACAAAAACAAAATAGGAAAAAAAAATCATCTTTAGGGAGATCTCCATTTCCCCCTCTCTCTCATGTTATCCATTTTTTCCATTCTTAATGAAGGACTATGGAATAATCCTGCTTGGTCTTGGTGAGACCAAGTGGCATAAATTCCAGCTTCAGAGAGAGTAGACACTATGGTAACATGCTGACAGCCTTCATTTACATAAAAGAATACTAATTACGTGGTATCATCAACATCTGTGATTCCGTTCACTGCCATATGCGACAGTGCTGGGTATTTTAACCCTTCAACTCACTAAATGTATCCAGAATTGCATCTGTGACAAAATCTGAAGACCACTTGAAGAGACATAGTGAAGGCATTTTTAAAAATTATATGATAAAACTGAATTTTGTTTTTGCTAATATTTTATTTCCAAGTAGTATGAGAAAATATAATTCATTATCAATATATAATTAAGGAAAAGACTTTCATAAAATATAGAAATCACATTAAGAGGGGCTGGGGATGTAGCTCAGTGGTAGTGCACTTGCCTAGCATGTGCTAGGCCCTGGATTCAATCCCAAGCATTAGGTGAAAAAAAAAAAAAAAAATCTCATTAAAATATAGTTAATAACCCAAAAGGGAAGGGTGCCACGAAAGTACTACGTAGGACTTTACAATGACAGTAGCTTTTAAATTTCTACATTTATAGCTAAAACAAAACTGAAATTAGGGCACACATTGAAAAGGTGGGGTTAGGGAAGCTAAGGGCCATGTGAGGTGGAGACTGCTGAAAAGGTGGAATGTCCTTGCAGGCTGCTGCACATCCCCCTTCCCCTTGTTACCTCTAGAGCACACCCCTGGAGGGACTGAAAATTCTGAGAGAAGTCCAAAAGCTCTGATGAAATGTATTCTCTGGCTCTTGGACCTGAGAACAGGAACATCCATTAAGCAGCAGGTCTTGGCCACAGGTGATGGGACCTGATGTGCTGGTGTCAGAACCCTTGCAAGATGACTATCACTCATTTGTTGTCAGTAATCAAATGCTGGTGTTCAAGAATAACTGTGTAATTGGGGGTTATGCAGATTTGGGGTTATACCAGCATAATGTATCACCTTATGATACCTTATGATACATTATGCTGGTATGATATTAGGATGAGCTTTCTTCAATGCAAAAAGTGTACAGTAGGCCTGGGGGTGTGGCTCAGTGGCTCAGCCTTGCCGGGCATGCCTGAGGCCCTGGGTTCAATCCCAGGATGGCCAATCACAAAACACTGGTTTGCTCATGGGGAGGGACCATCCCTGCCATTGTCCAAGAAAACAAAAAAGACAGATGCGTTGACATTTGTCATCTGACAGCAAATGACAGTAAAAATGCTTTACTCTGTACCAAATACCAACTTCTCTAACCATAGAAGAACCAAAACTAGGCCTTGGCGCTCTGTACTTCCACTCTCTCCTCTTGTTTGCTTCCTTCCTCTCACTGCAAATATTAAGTCTATTCTAACTTATGAGAGAGACAGAGACAAAAAGAAAGACACAAGGTTGCCCTGCCTCTAGACTATCCTTGATACTGATTAGGCTCCTCCTTCCTCTGCCCTCTTGACCTCTGGAGGATTATTATGTGGCTTCATTTCCTTGCAGCTTCTCCCCAACACCCAGATTTCATGGGAACTATTTTCTCAAAGGTCACTCACTAGCAATTTCCTTATAGTTAAATTCTTTAGCCTTTGCTCAGTCTCCATCCACATTTGTACTGCATTTGACACCAAGTGCGCATTCTCTCCTGAACTTCAGGCTACCATTCTGGTCTGGTTTTCTTCCTACATCTGTAATCACACCTCTGTTTTTAAATGTCTCCCAGTTCCTTGACATGTCAGCTTTCCTTAAGGTTTTGTCTGCACTTCTCAATGATTTATTTCATCTATTCCTAGAACTTCAAGCCATCATTTCAACATCGCATTGTATTTTATTCCCACAAATATTTTTAAATTGCTTTACCAAGATATAAATTACATACTATAAAATTCACTCACTTCAAGTATACAACTCAATAATTTTTGGTATACTCTCAGAACCCCAGCACACTTTTGAATATAAAAGTGTTTCTATTTTTGGCCTGGGGGTGTGGCTCAGTGGTAAAGCATTCCAAGCACAAGTCAAGTCCTGAGTTCCAGCCCCATAATGAGAAAAATAATAAATAAAAAAGTTTTTTTTTAAAGTTTCCATTTCCTTGCAACAACTCAGTCTCTGGTTAAATTTTTACATTGATACCTGCATTATGCCACACTACTATTATTAATGTTTGAAGGATGAAGCCACTGCATGTTTTGGGCTTTTCTGTTTGGTAGCAGTGATGATCACACTGTGTGCTCTGCACTCTCTATCGTCTGGGTCTCCTGATGAGCAAGATCAGTAAGATGACTGAAGGGGACTAAGGAGATGCCATCTGTGGGATGAAGCTAGCTGGCCTTCAAGGCATCACACTTTTGATTCATTAACCTAAATACTATTTCCAGAGAGTTCAGTGCCTAAACCTTAGTCCTTTTTCCAGGATGCTAGATTGAGGGCAAGGTGGCACAAAAAAAAAAAAAAAAAAAAAAAAGGCTGCTCATATTAAAAACAGAAAATTTTGAATTCCATGGGAGACACACATCCCCTCTCTCCCTCTTTCTCAGAAATACTACCCCTGACAGTGCAAAGAAGTGACAGCTCAAAGTAGTAGAGAACCAGGCTAGATGTGTAAGGATTACTCAGGGCTTCTTCAAACTTAATAATAGTCTGTTGGGTTGGGGGACAGCTCAGTAGTAGAGTGCTTGCCCAGCATGCTCAAGGTCTTAGACTCAGTCCTCAGCACCACAAAATAAAAACACTTAGTAGTTTGTATTGTCTTCAGATCAAAGGAATTGGCTTGCTACAAGTAGGTGTTGGCTCTGCACCTTTTAGAGGCTATCCATGTTATTAACCTCAAACAGGCACTGTGTATATTTTGAACCTCCCCAGTAGCCAGTTCCCAGTCTGTCTCAATGCACAGGCTCTGCAACATGGTAGCTCCCTCACCAACCCAGGGAATCAGTTCAGTCACCTAATCTAACTTCGCTTTGAATGCCAACACATGAATTCTCCAACTAATAAAAGAAACATGTTACTCACAGGCCAGGATTTTCTGTTGGCCAAGAAAAAATTATCCTAATGCAAAACAACCCTGATCTGTTAACTTGATAACTCTTTGTTTTTCTTCTTTATTAAAGATAGGCATCTTTACCCAAATGTGGGCACAATACATGGCACAATGGCACATAGATCAATTCCATTAAGTGCAACAGAAATCCCACTTCAGACAAATGGGTATGAGACTTGCATGAGGCAAACTACCTCTTGTGTCTCATTCTGACTGGATTACAACATTGGTAATAATGTCTGGAATACCAGCCACTTACAAGGATAAGGCAGGAGGATCTCAAGTTCCAGTCCAGCCTCAGCAACTTGTATCAAAGTAAAATAAAATGAGCTGGGGATAATAGTTCAGTGGTAAGCATCCTTAGTTCAATTTCCAGTACTTAAAAAAAAAAAAGGAATTTTCCTAAAGACAAAAGGAAAGGAGAATTAGATAGGAATGAAAAGACCTCTCACTTGAACATATATGTTTTGTGCTTTTGAGATGGATCAAGTAAAGAGGGGCGCCAAAAACAACACCAGGGTCATAATAAACCCCAGAACAGCTTGAGCGGATCTGCTAAAAGAGAAAACAGATTTTTTTTCCTGAAAGGGGAAAACAAAAAGTCATTAGCAGTTTTTATGTTTTGTTTTAGCATGATCTCCCTGACAAACCAGAGATAAAACAAGGTCCAAACTAAGGTCTCTTATCACACAGAAAATTTTTCTACACCAAAAAGTGGGGTAGTCTGTAATCCCAGTGGCATGGAAGGCTGAGGCAGGAGGATTACAAATTCAAAGACAGCCTCAGCAACCTAGCAAGGCCCTAAGCAATCTCAGCAGGACCCTGTCTCGGAATAAAATATGAAAAGGCCTGGCGGGGCTGGGGTTGCGGCTCAGTGGTAGAGTACTTGCCTAGGATGCGTGAAGCATTGGGTTCAAGCCTCAGCACCACATAAAAATATAAATAAATAAAGGTATTACGTCCATCTACAACTAAAAAAAAAAAATTTTAAATGAAACTAGGGGGGGCTGGGGTTCAGTGGTAGCACACTTGCCTGGCATGTGTGAGGCACTGGGTTCGACTCTCAGCATGACATATAAATACATAAATTAAATAAAAATCTATCAATAACTAAAAAAAATATTAAAGGGAGGGGGGCTAGGGATGTGGCTCAGTGGTTAAGCAACCCTTCTATTGCTACCACTGAGAAAATTAGTGTTTAACCTCCAAACATCTGATCATAGGAACCATGGTTTGTCCCTGCAGTAGGCCTCCCAAACACCAAGTTCTCTGCAGCAGCCAGACAACCAATCAAAAACATACATATGCATATGCCCATATATCTATGTCAAATATATATCACACCCTTCTTGAATTTTACCCATTACATATATGTGGTTTATTGTCTATATATTATAACCAGTATATCTTTTAAAAACTATATACAGAAATAAATAATTTTCTCCTAATAGTTCATTAAGCTATTAGATGAAAACTGACAGGAAACTTTATAATGGGTGAATAAGCCTGACAACATCTGTCTCCAGAACAGTCGGCCTTCCCTAGTATGGTTCTTAGCAGCATCACCTATCAAGTATTTTGCTAAAAGAACTGAGCCTAAGTCCAAGGAAGCCTTGAGATCTAACTACTAGGGTAGGGGAAACCTAGGAAATAGGAACTTGACACCACAGGCTGTGATTAGCCAAATCATGGAGAAAGCATATGGCAAACACTACAGAGTCAATTAGATAAGGTTCTTTAACAAAATGAATGACACTAAAAAGGGAGGCAGAGAGAGTGGATCTTCTATGGATTAGCAATAGACCAACTAAACATAATATGTGGTTCTTATTAAATACTGATTTGCATAAACCAACTATAAAGATTTTTTTTAGAAAACTGAGGGAAAATGTTCTAAAATACTATCTATAGCTACACTACTGTTTTTTTTTTAAAAAAAAGCTTTATTGAAGGTTTGAAGTGTACAATCTGATAAGTTTTGTCAAGATATATACTTGTAAAGTCACAACCAAAATAATGAGCACATCCAACACAGCCCAAAATTTACTCATGCCCCTTTGCAGCCCCTGACTCCAACCTCCCTTCCTACTACTCCCAGTCCAAAACTGGGAAAAATGGAACACAGAGTAAGTATTAGATGACATTAAGTAATGATTAGTGTGATATGATAATGGTACTATAATTTCATTTTTAAAATATTTGTATGGCAGTAATACCTTTGAGGTGTTTACAGGTAAAGTATTATGATGTGTGGGGCGGGGGTGGGGAGGGGTGAAAAGTGGCAGGAAGAAATAAAACAAGATCCTCAAAATGTTGGTCACTGTTGAGCCTGGTTGATGGTTACATAGAATTCATTCTACTAGTCTCTTCATTTTTGTGTATGCTTGAAAAGTTCCATAAAAAATATTTTTAAAGACAAAAAACAAAAAATACCTTTTAGACTCAGATGGCCATTTGGGAGGCCACTTGCAAGCTGCCTCCCAAATTTCTCTCAATAACCTCACCAGATTTTTATCTAGAATTCTGTCTTCAAAATTTTCTGTCTTTTGGGGATACCAATCCACTTCAATGAATTTGAAGTACCTCTTGCTTTCTCCTGGTTTCTCTTTCTGAAGCTTCTTCCTTTCCTGAGAAAGATCCCTGATTTTTTTTCCCCTCTTAGAACTCTTTTCCCTCCTTATTCCAATCATCCAATGGAAAGGAGTCTAACTACCTTATCCCCCAAGTCTCACTATAGTCTCAGTAAACTGTGGCTCAAAAATTACATTTTAAAAATCCAAATATTTTTGTTTCTCTGACCCCAGTCATATTAATGTTACTCCCAGTCCACATGATGCTTGGTGTGCCATGGCAAAATTTGGCCAACAGATCCCATACAATATGTTCAAATATCCACCACGCAGTTGTTTGCCAGCAGGGAGTGTAGAACACCCTTTGTCATAGAAATGATGTTATGACTAGCACTCAGTTTCATTTTAAAAGCCTACTGAACCTACAATGTATCTATACTACAGTACTAGAATACTAGTACCACCACTGTGGAAGCTAACTTATTATCTTTTTTAATTTCTTTTGCAGTACTGGTGATTGAACCCAGGGCCACTCTACCACTGAGCTACACCCCCAGCCCATTTTATCTTATTTTGTCTTAAGTTATTTTATTTTTAATTATTTTATTTTTATCTTAAATTGCCCAGGCTGGTCTCAAACTTGTAATCCTCCTGCTTTAGCCTCCAGAGTTGCAAGAATTACAGGTGTGTACCACCACATATGGCTTCAAATGTATTTTCTCTGAGAAAATTAATTCAAATTTGCAACTCAGGATGCCAGAAATTGCTTTCCAGCTGCAGCCCAAGCAGTGAAATGGGGAATACCCTCCTCCTACTTTCTCTACATGGCTGAAGAGGGCTTTCCACACATGGCCATTAGTATGGAAGACACATATATACATTGGGAACTGCCTGCAGAGAAAAAAAAAAAAAAAAGAAAAATTTCTGTGAAAAGAAAACAAATCTGACTAGAATTTACAAACGGATCCTCAGATTAGATGCCAATGTTGGTTGTTTTGGTGGCTACTCTAAGAAATGGAAACCCCATCTTCCTGATGTCCTGCTACTTAAATGACAACAATAACATTTAGTCTTGTGCCCTGCCCCACACAACACACCAAACATGTCAGGACAGAGACCCATCATATTCTGCACAGAGACACCATATGTATGGGGGTGGTAGTGGGAATTGAACCCAGTGGTGTTCTACCACCAAGCGACATCCCCAGCCCTCTTTAATTTAGAGATAGGGTCTTGCTAAATTGCCCAGGCCAACCTCGAATTTGTGATCTTATACCTCAGCCTCCTGAATATCAGCTGGGATTAAGGTGTGTGGAAAGCACTTGGTTTCAAGAGCAAAGATGAGAAAGGTCCAAAGAGAAGACAGGAGTATTTGTTAAATATATATTAGGAAAAAAAAACCTGGATGTTACAAAGAGAACAGTCAGGAATTTTAATAGGGAACTGGTAAAACAAATTATAAATCAGCCATATAGTGGAAACCAAGAGTTGCTTAAAAAAACAGTATGTGAAAAAGCAAAGGGACAAGAATAGTGTATATAAATAGTGTATATAGGTCATCAAAAGTGTAAAAAAGGGGCTCAGGTTGTGGCTTAGCATGTTTGAGGCTCTGGGCTTGATTCTCAGCACCACATAAAATAAAATAAATAAAATAAAGGTCCATCAACAACTAAACATATATATATTTTAAAAGAGTGTAAAAAAAAGCCATGCACACACTCATGCAACTTAGAGGATAAACAAGAAACTAGTACACTACATGCCCTGTGGTAAACAGTAGAGACAGAAAGAAGACTCTGTTGTCAACCTCAGCACCTTTAGGGGATATGGCATTGAGGAAACTCATTGTTTCAGCAACCATAAAAATCCAGGCATTGAGCTGGGTGCAGTGGTGAAAAGCCTTAAGTGCAGCAATTCAGGAAGCTATGAAAGGACAGGGCAATTTCGAGGCCAACCTGAGCAACTTAGCCAGACCCTGCCTCAAAATAAACAATAAAAAGGGCTGGGGATATAGCTCAGAGGTAGAGTGCCCCCGAGTTAAATCCCCAGTACCAAAAACTAAAAAAAACGAAACAAAAAATTCAGGTATCAGCAAGATGATTGAAGATAAGCACAGACAAATATGTTTTGTCATGCTTTCATTAGGAAGTAAGATTTTGAGATAAGCAGCCTGATGACATTCATGGTATATAGAGAACCTGAGATCATGTTCTAGAAGCCCTAACCACTTCATAAAGAGCTCTCTTGCTGACATGGTGGTGTATGCCTATAATGCCAGCAACTTAAGAGGCAGAGGTAGGAAGATTGCAAGTTCAAGGCCAGCCTCAGCAACTTAGTGAGACCCTGCCTCAAAAGAAAAAGGGCTGGGGATATGGCTCAATGATAAAGCACCCCTGGGTTCGATCCCTAGTACCCCCCCCCCAAAAAAAAAGCCCTTTCCCCTTCCCCTGTCCATAACTTTACAACTGGCAAAGTACAAATCTCTTATTGCAGACTGGCAATACAACAGAGCCTCTGCCAGTCAAATGTCAATCACATTTCATATCAACCAAGGTACGAAGTTAAATTCTACTCTTCTTTCCAGGTGGTACTCCCAACAACTGTGCATTTCGTGGAATTCATGGGCAGACTCTTTTCCCTCCGAAACTCCAGAAATCCCCCATGGAACAGCTCCTAACATTATTCCAGTTTACTGGTCAGTAAAATACCTCTCAACAGCACACAAACCTCTCTGAAAGAGTGGAGGCAAGGGAATGTGGGGGGGGGGGGGCGCGAGAGAGAGGAGTATGTATTAGGAGGTGGTGAAGGGAATCAGCTGAATGGCGAGGGAGGTTCAAATGAGAGTGCACACACTCCTGTACTTGGAAAGTAGTTAAATCTAACCAAAATACCAGCTGCCATGGCCAGCTATGCTACCTATTTCTGAAAACAAGCTCTTATCAGCCACTCATTTTTGCCTCCATAGGGCTTATTATGGATATGAGGTGTCCCCCAAAAGCTCACGTGTGAGACGATGCAAGAAGGTTCAGAGGAGAAATGATTGGATTGTTAGTCTTAACCCAATCTATGGATTAATCCATGATGGGATTAAATGAGTGGTGGCTAGTAGTGTGTGACTGGAGGAAGTGGTTAATTGGGGGCATGGCTATGAAGTATATATTGTGTATCTCGAGCTACAGTCATTCTCTCTGTTTCCAGATGCTATGTGAGCTGCTTCCCTCTGCCACCATGTCCTGCCATCATGGTCAGCCTCATCTCAAGCCCCAAGAAATGGAGCTGACCTTCTCTGGACTAAGACCTTTGAAATCGTGAGCCCTCCAATAAACTCCCCCTCCTCTACAATTGCACTGATGGGATCCTTCAGTCGCGGCAGCAAAAAATCTGGCTAAAACAGGGCTTTTACCTTATTAGGCTGGTTAATGGAGCACCTTAAAGTAACTAACACTGTGGCCTTGATTTCATCCAGAGTCTCATCTAATAAGGCATTCATAGTATGGTATTCTTAAACAATTAGAGGACACTCTTATATTAAAAACAAGAAAAATCACTATCCTTTCAAAACAAATTTGGTTTATCTCATGTTATCTACTTTTCTTAGGTCTTTAAACACTGTTTAATGGCAACACAGAGCAAAGATAGTAAAAGCCCAGTAAAGTTGTTAAAGTAAATCCATTGCATTACAAAATGCAGTTAAATTAAAGAAGCAAAATTAGCGTGAGTTCAGTCTCCAGTGGGGGTATGTCCATTGAATACTCACAGACCCAGCAGAATGTGCTGCGTGGCAAAAATATCAAAAGGGCCTTCTTTCAATAAACCATAGAAGGCATTTGAAAGACGTGAACTGTGCATGACCCTCATCTCTTGTATAAGGGTAAAGCAGGAGTGCTTCTGGGTACTCTGCTACAGTGAGTGGGCACAAGAGGTGACAGGACTGGGCCCTAACTCCTGCAAGAATAAGACAGAGGGCCACTGCACACCAAGGGAACACACTTCTTTGTAGTTTAAGTCCCACTAAATCCTAGAACCCCTGCTCCTGTTTTAAAATATTCACCTTCCGATTCTGCCAGTGAGTCCCATGATTTGCATTAAGACATCAAAGTCCCCATTAAAGGCAAACATAATCTTATATGGGAAATGCTAAGCTAATCAACTAATAACTAAATACAGGTACCTTTACAGTAGCAGGAAGTAGAAAGCAGAGTTCTGACGGACAAGATACTGCATAAGCAAATGTTCACAGAAAGAAACTAGAGAGGGAGGGAAAAGTATGAATCACTGCCTCTGAGCCTTAAGGCTGTATGACCAATGAGGATGGTCCCTAGAGAAAACACACAAAATAAGCTTCCCTGACTTCATAAATGTTTCTTTAGCATCTCTTCTATGTTGCCTGTGATAACTGTGTGAATCAATGTAGATACTCATAAGATTATAATACCAGTGAGATATACATCTTTAACAAAGATGTAATGAAACAAGGTATACTTGTAATCCATTAAATATAGCTTTAAAAAAAAAAAAAAAAAGACAGTCTCATTGTTCCGAGGCAGGCAACTCCTGGGCTCAAGTTACCCTCCTGTCTCAACCTCCAGAGTCGCTGGAATGAAAGGCATGCGCCACCACACCTGATCAATGTCAGACTTCTGAGGGATCATTTAATTCAATGCTAATTCCAAGGGGCCAGCTTACTAGTCCTCCAGTAAAGAAAATATGGCATCAAGCTGGTCCAGATCCAATCTGGACTTTAATGGAAAGGCAGAGGCTGGACTATTAAGGTGATGATGTCAGTAAGAAATAAGGAATTGTACTGCAAGTGAGGCAGGAAGATTACAAGTTTCAAATCAACCTCAGTAATTTAGCAAGGCACTAGGCAAACTAGTGAGACTTTGACTCAAAAAATAATAATGAGCTATGTGGTGGCACATGCCTATAATCCCAGCAACTCAAGAGGCTGAAGCAGGAGGATCGTGAGTTCAAAGCCAGTCTCAGCAATTTAGTGAAGCACTTAAGCAACTCATTGAGACCTTGTCTCTAAAAAAAAATGCAAAAAAGGGGGGGGGCTGGGGATGTGACTCAGTGGTTAAATGTTCCTGGGTTCAATCCACAGTACCAAAAACAAAAACAAAAAATAATAATAATAAAATAAAGGACTGGAAATATAGCTTAGTGGTAAAGCACCCCTGGGTTCATTCCCTAGTACTTGAATAATAAGGAATTGTCACTTTGTATTTGTACATTGCAATGACATATAGTGTCTTCAAAATAATAGTTAAGAGTTTGTACTCTGAAAATTAAATAAAAAAGAAAAATGTAGTGAAAACAAAATCCACCTGTTAAAATAACCAAAACCCTAAGTTCTGGTATCAACCAGATACCAGGGGTCTGAGTGACAAGAGTTCTGAGGACGCCCAAAGTGATCAAAGTGACCTAGACAGAATCTGACAGTTGAGGACATCAGTCTATGCTTGATCATGGACCGGAGATCAGCAGTAAAAGGGGGTGTCCTCTGAGCAAATTAGACTGCGTTCTTCCTCAGCAGGTCTCCAACTCATAAATAGACCCACTGGAGTCTGGTGATAGCCTATGAGGGCCTGAGAGCACTGGTCACTATAACGTCATCCAGAAGACTCCCTCTGCACTTATTCCTTGCACAGAAAACCAAAATTGATTTTCCACATAGCCCACCTTCAGGGAGAAAACACAATAACCACCAATTCAAGTACCAGTGTGCTTAACAGTTTTATTTATCATTGTAAATTAATCTTCACTCTGATGATTTGACCACATAAGTCACTTCCCAAGACAACTGGTCATTGTATCTTGTTCGCACAAAATTGAAGTTCTGGACCTTTAGAGTTAAGGTCTAGACCCTAGTTACGACTTCACCAGGGTAATGCCACCTGGGAGGGCTCTGGGTAAGAAGCTGGCATTTTCAGGGATAGGTAGCTCTCCATTCACGATCTCTACAAGTAAAAATACAGTTGGACAAAACCTGGCTGGGGCTAAATACTTTTCAGTATTTTTATAATTAACATGCATTATAAAAAGTCAAATCAACGGTCATTTATTGAACACTTACTACATCCAGGCACTGTTCTAATACTTAACATATATCATTCATTCCTCATGATAAGCTGATAAGGTAGTTATTTTAACCCTATTTAAAATAGAAAAGTGAACCCTATCCATGATTGCACAGCTGATACATGGCTAAGCTCTGACTTAGACTTAGAAACTCGATGTTAACTAAATGCGATCAACCACTATTAGAATTTAAATTTTTTTTTAAAAAAATTCATCTTCTTGACTACCAGAGCAGGATTGAACACCTTTTCAAGTATATATTGGCCATTCTCTTTTCTCTGCTGTGAACTGACATAACAAGCAAGCACTCACCATTGAACTTCCAATCACATAAAAACTTACCAGAACTAATATGAACTCAACTGCTTTGAAGCACTATCAAAGCTTTGTGCAGTGGCAGTATTGTGGCCAATGAGGTTTATCTGAGGCATGATTGTTGCTAATTGAACACTATCAATAGAAACATACTTAATAAGGTCAGAAACAAATAATAGGATTACCTATTCTAAGAGATGAACCAATCCTTTTTCTGGTTGGTCGATTTGTCTTTTTCTCATTAAATGATTACAGTTCTGTACATTTCTGGATGTAAGGCCTCTGACGCTTAGATGTGAGGTAAGTATCTGTGTATAAGTGTGTGGCTTGTCTGTTGTTTAGGGGGCCATGTTGTGCATAGGATTTATAGTTCATGCAATCATAGGGTGCATTTTATGATTTTATATTTTATGAAACCATTTCTTACCCCAAGATAATTAAGATATTCCCTTATAGTTTTTCCTAAAAGTTATATAGTTTGCACTGAGGTTGCTAACACATCTGTGTTGTTTTGCTTTTGTTTCCTATTCTACTAGCCTATTTGACTCACCATTTCCCACTGCTACAGGGTTCCATTACCAAAAAGACAAGTTAAGCCAATCTTGCTGGCTCATACCACCTCTTCCCCACCAATTCTTTTAAAGTAACTTTAGCCGTTTTTGTTTCTTTATCATACAAAACTTAAGGTAAACTTGTAAAATTATGTCCAAAAAATCCTTTTGCAAGTTTTGATTGGCATTGCATTGAATTTATAAACTTATTCAGGGGAAAACTGACCTCTTCATGGTAGTGAGTCTTCCCATCCATATCTATGTTTAGTATTTCCTGGACACCTTTTAAAGTTTTTGTGAATGGAATCTTTCGAAAATATAATTCACATTTACCAAATGGTTACTGCTAGTATGCCAAAATGTAATTCACTTTTATAATAGTTTGAATCATATGGAATTGCTGATATTTAATAATTTTGACCTAAAAATAATATCTCATATTATGCTCAAACATTTCTAATCCAATACTCAGGCAATCTTGCTGAACTGTTAATTGTTCTAATAATTTGTAGATTCTTTTGCATTTTCTGTGGGTGACCTCATAATCTTCAAGTACAGACAGCTTTCCTCTCTTTTCTATTTCTTTTTTCTTGTCTTCTGGCATTAGCTAGGAAATCTAGTTTGTTAGTAAACAATAAGGGTGATACAGTGGGTATCATCTCCTTATCTGAACTTTAGAGGTAATGGATCTACAGTTTTACCAGAAA
Source organism: Ictidomys tridecemlineatus (assembly GCF_052094955.1). Lineage (NCBI taxonomy): Eukaryota > Metazoa > Chordata > Mammalia > Rodentia > Sciuridae > Ictidomys > Ictidomys tridecemlineatus. The sequence continues at coordinate 109,423,511 of NC_135484.1, read as the reverse complement.
GTATAATGTCTATCTAGGGGATTTTAGTTAACTTTAGGTTACAGAAGTTCTTTTTTATTTCTAGTTTGGATAAAAAAAATTAGACTAAATATTAAATTTCATCTAATATTTTATTTTGTACCTATTAAGAAAATCACACACTGGGGCTGGGGTTGTGGGTCAAAGGAAGAGTGCTTACCTAGTATGCATGAGGCACTGGGTTCTATTCTCAGCACCACATAAAAATAGAATAAAGGTATTGTGTCCACCTACAACTAAAAAATAAATGTTCAAAAAAGAAAATCATACAACTGTCCTTTTAAAATATGTTGGTTTATATCAGTGATAGATTTTTCTGAAGCTGAAAACTGCATATAATAAAAAAATGGTCTTGGTGTTTTATTTTCAAATATAATGTTATCTTCAGTCCGTTAATATTTAGGGTGGGGATATAACTCAGCTGGTAGAGTGCTTGCCTCGAATGCACAAGGCCCTGGATTCAATCCCCAGCACTAAAAAAAAAAAAAAAAAATTATATTTATATTTTAAGTTCATTTTCAGAAGTGAGATTAGTTTTTTCCTTTTCTTATATTGCCTTTCCCTGTTTTACTATTACACTAACTTCAAAAACTGAGATGGATGACTTTCCCTATCTCTATAGAATGTTCTGTTCCAAGGTTTACCTGTTCTAGAAAGACCTGAAAAATTTTACCTGCAAACCTGTCTCTTTTGGACATTCTATAAGATGGTTTTAGTGGTTAATGTAGCTAAATTCAAAGCAAGATCCAGGGCTGGGTATGCAGCTCAGTGGCGGAACCCTTGCCTAGCATTCCCAAGGCCCTGGGTTTAATCACCAGCACTACAAAAAAAAAAAAAAAAAAAGCAAAAAAAGACTCTCAAATCCAGTAATCATAGGTATAAGCCTTGGGAAAGTGTGTCTAGGTGATCCAGAAATGCAGAAATCCCACATTGGTTTATACTTTTGAAAACATTTCAGCCAGGTGCATACCTGTAATCCCAGTTGCTCATGAGGCTAAGGCAGGAGAATCTCAAATTCAAGGTCAATTTGGGCAACTTAGCAAGACTCTGTCTCAAAATAAAAAAGAATACAAAGGTTGGGGATGCTCAGTGGTGGAATGCCCCTAGGCACAATTCTTGGTACCACATTAAAGAATTTTGAAAAGAAAATATTCAAATAAATAGTATGCTACTATTAGAAAGAAGAACAATAATGGAGGAAACAATCAGATGTTCAAGCAATTAGAATTTAGGAAAGGGGTATGACCAGTACTACAGGACCCAGAGCTGAGACCTGGGGTACTCCTGGTACAGGGTGAGGGGCATGAAGAGCATGATAGGCCCCTCCACTAAGATCACTGGTTTTATTGCTGTAAAGAATGGTACCATCAGGGTTGGGGATTTAGCTCAGTGGCAGAGCGCTTGCCTAGCACGCACAAAGCCCTGGGTTTAGTCCTCAGCCCTGGGGGAGAAAAAAAGAGTGGTACCATCACTTTTGAAGTGAATGAATCATTTCCCTTCCCTACTAGTTTTCTTGGGCTTCTAAAGCCATAATTAATATTAACCACTTTCCACAACTACCACTTTCAATGGCTTGCTCATATGATAAAGTCCAAGTTTCTCAACCGGACTTTCAAAAGTATTCCAAACAATCTGACTCTGGACTAGCTTCTAATATTATCTCCACTTTTTTTTTTTTTTTAAATACAAACAACCAGACAGTCTGGTCTACTAATCAGAAGTCCCCAGATATATTTACCTCTTCGCCATGCTATCCATCCTCTTCTGTTCTAATCCTCAAAGCCCCATTTTTCTTTCTTTTTCTTTCCTTTTTCCCCCCCTTTACTTTTAGTACTTAGGAATGAACCCAGGAACCTTTTACCACTGAGCTACATGCCCAGCCCTTATTCTCTTTTATTTTGAGACAGCATCCTCCTAAGTTGCTCAGAGCCTGCTAAGTTTCTGAGATTGGCCTCAAACTTATGATCCTCCTGCCTTAGCCTCCTGAGTCATGGGATCACAAGCATGTGTCACATGCCTGGCAGGTTCATCATTTTCATAATGGTCTTTTCCTGCCCACTCTACCACACATGAATCTCTACCTCAAAGAATACCTCATTGCCCACAGCCCTCAGTTGTTCATCTGGTTTTCCAGCCATATTTCATATTTCTGCTTAAGGCAAAGGATATACCACTCACTGCCTTCCCAGGGATTTTGATATAAAGAACTAAAAATTCAATCCTAATTTTCCACTGAGCATCTTTTACTGATATTAGATGCCTATCTTGACTTCTAATCCTAGGTGGAGCCCCTTCTCTTTGATAAATAAACTGAAATGCTTTTGCATTATGCAGAGACAATTATCTTCTGAAATTCCGTGATTGCTCATTAACCTATTCTATCCCAGTTCCAGCTCCTTTGCCAGGTACCACAGCGGACTGTCATGCTTTCCTAGCTACACGAGAATATATGGGTAATTGCCTAAGTCCTAGTATAAACAAAACTGGCACATGCAGGCAAAAAGGTCAAACTTTCAAAAAGACTTGGCTTTTTAGACAACTGTACACGTGGTGTGTTGTTTGCAAAGACAGGAAAAAAAGCACATTAAAGATGCCATTTTTAATGGTTCCCAATATGTGTCATATTTAAATGAAGTTAGCTTTTTTTCAACCAGATACTCACTCTTATTATGGGGACTATGTTGTTCAAAGATACCAGCTTCCACTAGAGGGCATTTTTGGCAAAACTTTATCACTAGATATTAATTTAGTAAATAAATATTTACTGAGCACACACCTATGATGTAATAAGCACTTAGGCACAGAAGCCAGTCAGAACAGGATTAGGCAACACCACAAATCTCAATTAACTAAAATGATTGACAAATTTGATATCTTAAAAACATTAAATCTATCCAGGAGCTGTGGCACACGCCTGTAATCCCAGCAGCTCTGGAGGCTGAGGCAGGAGGATTGCAAGGTCAAAAACCAGCCTCAGTAATGGTGAGACGCTAAGCAACTCAGTGAGACCCTACCTCTAAATAAAATACAAAATAGGGCTGGGGATGTGACTCAGTGGTTGAGTGCTCCTGAGTTCAATCCCCAATACAAAATAAATAAATAAATAAATCTAATTCAATATTTCTTTAACTCTTTTGTGATTGAAGATCTTATAGTACTTCTAGCTGTTTTTCTGCCCTTTTTTGAGGAAGGTGCCTTTGACTTAAATTCCCATTAATAAAAAATTTAGACCTATAATTAGGGAATAAATTTTTGTTTATTTTCATTACATATATTTCTCCATTAATTCTCAATTAAAATAAATGATTAATAATTTGAGAATTATAATAGGTGATAAAATGTTTAAGCACTGACATGTAACCTTGCTCCAATAGCTTCCTGCATACTCTAAATAAGATTTTAGAAATGACTCTAGTTTGAAACCTAAAAAAGTATAAAATATTCCATGTGAAATTCCTACCCATAGTTCTCTTTGTTATGGGTCAGAATTCTCATACCTGCCACACATCACAGGTGTGAAATCTAGTTCAACAAAGGCAGAAGTGGACACAATTATCACAGTATGGGTGCAAGGGAAATGTAAGAAATAGTAGCAGGATTTCATTCCATATCCTTAATGGGCCAACTGGTGAAGAGTGGGCTGACAGTCCATATGTAAAATCCTGGTTATTACCTAAGCCCAGCTTATTTAGTGTATGATTCCAAGTGCAATGAATATAACTAACCTACTGAATGAACATCACAGCTTAGCAATACAATTGCACACTGTACAGTATTCATGGTCTACCTGCCTGATTGCGTGGCTTAGTGGGAGCTTAGTGCAGCTTGATGCCACTATGCAGCATCATGAAAAAGTATTGTTCTTCATATTGCTAGCCCAGGAAAATATGAATATTCAAAATTTGAAGCGTGGTTTCTACGTAATATGTAGAATATACTACGTAATATATAGAATATGTACTGTTTTCATACCATTGTAAAGTCAAAAAATCACAAGTTGAACCATCATAAGTTGAGGACCATCTGTACTTGAAACATTGTTTTTTTTTTCTTCCTGTTTCTTAGATATGACAGTAGAAATAGGGAAATAGTGGCAAAGGAAAGAAGAAAAATGGTGGTAATTCTTGAGGGTGATGCAACATTCTCACCCCAAACCACCACTAAGTCTTCAGTACAAGTTTCTGCCCACCATTATGGGGGCAATCCTTAGTTTAGAGAACACAGCTGACTACAGGGTTTCTGTGTCTTACATTTATTTAGTATTTTCCAAAATAGCAAAGGTGTAGTAATGCCTTTTGGATGGTAGATGATTAGATGAAACAATGACAAATATACATTTAGCATGCAAGGGAGGCTTTAGAGAACTTAAAGGAATGCTCATGCCGTTAACATTCTTATTATAAGATTCTAAAATGCAGTCATGAAAAACAACTTGATTGCAACTTAGTTTTGCTAGGTTACTCAAGTTTGGAAAATGGAAGGAACTGGGATGTAAACACAACTGTTGCTTTAAGAAACAAAGAAAGCAAGCTAAGGAAAGGTGGGTAAACAAAAACTAAACAGAATGGGAAGTGAGTAGGTGAGAAGGAAGTTAACAGAAGTAGACAGAGTAAGCTGGAGGGCAGCTAAGAAAGGAGACATTTCTTTTGGCTCATAGGGAATACTAAAAGTCTTTCTTTAGAAAGCAGTACTCAAAAGTCCTGAAATAAAGATACCTTGACCAATGGACACAATGTTTGTCCTGTTAAACAGGCAAACTACCACTCCCATCCCTGATCTCTCCATTTCTGTGATTGGCTCCATGACTCTACACTTACCATGGACTGAAAAGTTCTGTCTCATCTACTTTTTCATTCATTCATTCATTCATTCTTGCAGTACTGGGGATTGAACCACTGAGCTACATTCCCAGTCCTTTTTTTCAAAATATATTTTACTAATACATGAACACATTATCTTTATTTTGTTTGTTCTTATTTTATGTGGTGCTGAGGATCAAACCCAGTGCCTCACATGTGCAAGGAAAGCACTCTGCCACTGAGCCACAACTCCAGCCCCCCCGCCCGCTGCAGTCCTTTTTATTATTATTATTATTATTATTTTAAATTTGAGATAAGTTTTACTAAATTGCCACGGCTGGCCTTGAACTTGGGATCCTCCTATCTCGACTTGCCAAGTTGCTAGGATTATATGCATGTGCTACTATGTCCAGCTTTGCCTCATCCATTTTAAATGGAAAATAATTTCCACCCAATCTTACCCAAACACCCTCTACCAATAATAACTGCCTTCAAGGAGCTTACCATCTAGTGAGGTTTACCTTTTCTTCCACCCTGTGTTTAAAGTCCTATTCTGAGTTCATATTGCATTTACAGGTTGTTTGCTTACTTTTCATAATCTTTTAAATATTGATATCGGTCCTCCCATTCAGAAGGTAAGTTATTTCAGGGAAGCTACCATCTCCTCATATCTCCAAAGCCCACCAAAATGCTTTAAACATAAAAGCGTTAGAGGGAGTGCTAGCCAGACAATGTCGGACTAGGCAGCTACAGGTCCTTCCCCAAAGGAAGTACAGAGAAGGCCAGAACCATACCTCTTCCACTCTTTCTAGGGCCAATGGAATGCCTGATAGATATTAAAATTATTTACTAAAGAAGTAGCTGAAGGTGGTGTGAAGCCCTTGAGGATAGTATGAGCAAAGACAAGAGGACAAAAGGGTGTTGAAATCCTACCTCCACCACCCTACCCCACACTGGGCTTCTTCTCTTTGGACAAAAATAAGTAGACTGTGTATTCAATATGCTATCTATCTCACCTGACAGAGTACTGAACAGACAACCATCAGAGCTTGGAAGCCACTGAAAATAAGGAAAGCAGCACATCGACACTGCAGTTTTGCAGGCAGATGTCAGGGGGAGCAAAAGATCTGAAAAAAATCCTACAGCCATTAGCAGGGCTCATTAGTAAAGGTCTTCCTCTACATAAAGCCATCACACAAAGACCTGGGGAGGTACTTTAGCAAATGCCCAAATCCCAGCAAAAGATTACAAGATGTACAAGATATACAGGGAGAGACAGCTTAAAGCAACTAAATAAAACTCCAGAAACAGTTCCTAAAAAATGTAGATCTATGAACTGCCTGACAAAGAATAACTGTTTTAAAGATGCTCAATAAGCTAAAAGAGAATACAGATATTAAACTAAGTGAAATCAAGAAAACAATGCATAAACAAAACTAAAACTATTAAAAAGATGCAAACACAAACTCTGTGGTGGAAAAACACAATCATTGAAGCTAAAATTCATCAGAAGGGTTCAACCGCAGACTTGATTAGGTAAAAGCAAAAAGGAGCAAACCTGAAGACAGGTCATTTAAAACTGAGTCATTTAAAACTTCTATATTCAGAAGACCCAAGAAATTCCACCAGAAAACTTCTAGATCTAATAAATGAATTCAACAAAGTAGCAGGATATAAAATTAACATCGGCCAGGTTGGCGCATGCCTATAATCCCAGCAGCTTGGGAAGCTGAGGGAGGAAGATTGGCAGCCTCAGCAACTTAGTGAAACCCTAAGCAACTCAGTAAGATCCTGTCTCTAAATAATATAGAAAAGGGATGGGGATGTGGCTCAGTGGTTAAACACCCCTGGGTTCAATCCATGGAATAACAACAACAACAACAACAACAACAACACCCATAAATCAACTGCATTCCTATATATCAGTGATGAATCAACTGAAAGAGAAATTAGAAAAACTATCCCATTCACAATTGCCTCAAAGAAAATAAAATATTTCAAAATCAACCTAACAAGAGGTGAAAGACCTCTACAATGAAAACTAAAGAACACTAAAGAAAGAAATTGAAGACCTTAGAAGATGGAAAGATTTCTCATGCTTATGGATAGGCAGAACTAACACTGTCAAAATGGCCATATCCCCAAAAGCATTTTACAGATTTAATGCAATTCCTATTAAAATCCCAATGACATTCTTCATAGAAATAGAAAAAACAGTCATGAAATTAATTTGGAAAAATAAGAGACCCAGAATAGCCAAAGCAATCCTTAGCAAGAAAAGTAAAACAGGAGGCATCACAATATCTGACCTTAAATTATACTACAGAGCTACAGTATTAAAATGACATGAAGACCAATGGGACAAAATAGAAGACAAACACGGTTATCTCACACTAGACAAAGGTGTCAAAATATATATTGGAGAAAAGATAGCCTCTTCAACAAATGGTGCTGAATAACTGGAAATCCATATGTAATAAAATGAAAGTAAACCCCTATCTCTCACCCTGCTCAAAACTCAACTCAAAGTGGATCAAGGACTTAGGCACTAAAACAGAGACCTTGTGCCTATTAATAATAATAATAATAATAATAATAATAAAATAGGCCCAAATCTCCATGATGTCAGCTTAGGAACTGAATTTCTTAATAAGACTTCTTAAGCACAAGAAGTAAAAAATCAAGAATCAATAAATGGCATTTTATCAAACTAAAAAGCTTCTTCACAGCAAAGGAAACAATCAAGAACATGAAGAGAAAGCCTACAGAATGGGAGAAAATCTTTGTCACCTGCACCTCAAAGTATCAATCTCCAGGATATATAAAGAACTAAAAAAATTTAACAACAAAAAAACATATAACAAGACCTTAAAATTCATAATCTCAAGTGGAAGATAAAAGATAAACTCAGAGAATCTGGATGGAAAGATGATCTCAGGTACCAAGGCAACCACCAAAAGCCTAACTAAGAAGCCAGGCACAGTGGTACACACCTAACTGCAGATACTAGGGAGGCCAACTCAAGAGAATTTTAGGTTCAAGGGGAACTTAGTGAGACTGTCTTAAAATGAAATTTTAAAAGGGTTAGGGATGTAGTTCAGTAGGAGAGTGCCTGCCTAGCATGTACAAGTCCTGGATTTCATTCCAGCACCACACAAACATATACACACATACATGTGTGTGCACACACACACACAGAAACAGGGTAAGCTACAGTTCAACTGTCCAAATATGCTTCCAACCAATGAGATAATACTATTACTTGGGAATTCATTTGATCCCAAGATAACTTATCCTAACCCAAAACAGTCCAGATGAATCAGTTCCCTAACCACTAATCTCCAGACCAATAATTTTACTGGCCAGGATGAGATTGCTATTTGTTTTGTTTTGGGGAAACACTGGTTTTTTTATTAGGAGTTTATATCTCTCCAACATTCTTGGTGTAAAAATGTTCTTCTCTTCTGGTAAAGGTAAGTAGATGGTAGTTTAGATTGGTGAGTGTGTGCATGCACACATATGCATCTGTTTTCTTTTTCTTTATTTTTTGGTACTGGGGATTGAACCCAGGGGCACTTAACTATTGAGCCACATCCCCAGTCCTTCTTTCATATTTTGTTTTGAGCCAGGCAGGGTCTCGCTAAATTGCTTAGGGCCTTGCTAAATTGCTGAGGCTGGCTTTGAATTTGCAATCCTCCTGCCTCAGCCTTCCAAGTCGCTGGGATTACGGGTGTGCACCACTTCACCTGGCTACATAAGTGCATCTTTTGAAGATCCATGAAATCAAAAACATCAGGAAGCCACTGCTTCAGATCAAGTCCTCTTAAAACAAAGCCTTGGAGAGCCCTTTTACCTTATGGTTCTATGATTTTAAACATTAGAATTCTCTGGAAAAAAGCTTCTCATGATAACGTCTGGCATTGGTCTTAGGCTCTTCTGCTTAAGTTTTCTTTCTTTTTTTTTTTATAGTTGTAGGTGGACAACATGTCTTTTTTTTTTTTTGAGAGAGTGAGAGAGGAGAGAGAGAGAGAGAGAGAGAATTTTTTTAATATTTATTTTTTAGTTCTCGGCGGACACAACATCTTTGTTGGTATGTGGTGCTGAGGATTAAACCCGGGCCGCACGCATTCCAGGCGAGCGCGCTACAGCTTGAGCCACACCTCCAGCCCTACAATATGTCTTTATTTTACTTATTTTTATGTTGTGTTAAGGATCGAACCCAGGATCTCACAAATGGTAGGCAAGTGCTCTGCCACTGAGTTACATTCCTAGCCCCTTAAGTTTTCTTTTATATATTCTATTCCCTCATTAAAAGTACTTTTTAAAAAATCTATAACTTTTTTATATATACTTTTATTTCACTTATTTATTATGTGGTGCTGAGGCTCAAACCCAGGGTCTCGCACATATGAGGTGAGCTCTCTACCACTGAGCCACAACCCCAGCCCTAAAAGTACTTTTATTTATCATTTTCTGCTCTCTACAACTCAGTAAAATGTTAAGGCAGCAATTTTAAATCTCCCATTTACAAATAAACTGAGAAGCAGTTAAAAAGTCAAGCCAAGCTGCCTGGGTTGGAATTTCAGCTCTTTCTTTATAGTTGTATGTGACTGCAAAAGAGCTCTCTGGACCAATTTCCTCATCCATAAAACATAAACAAACACATTTCTACTATGCAGGTTTGTTGTAAGCATTAAATTAGTTAAGAAATAACAAAATGTTTAAAGTAATACCTGACACACAGAGCTGAAGAAATGACAGTTACTACACAATGATCATGACACTTCCTCCAAATAACAAGATGACACTGCTAACAAAGTTGCAAAGCTTGCTCCCTGCTGAGATTCTTCCAGCAAAGCCCCACAGACTCATTTCCCACTGGCTGAGTGCTATAGAGGTAACTACAGATCTTTCTGGGCAAATGATTGTTCTAGGCTATTATTAGTTACCTCTTCAAATAAAATCCAACCTCTTAAGAAGCTCCTACAACCTGCCCTGCCATTTAAATGTTATAGGTTTGTTTGTGATTTAAAATTACCTTCTTTCAGAACCCTTGTTAGCCTTCACAACTGAAAACTTGACACCTTTAAGGCTTTAAGAACTTGTAATATTAATAAGTTCTGACACTTCAGCAGCCTTTCTCTCAAGCATGCATTCTGAACTTCTCTGCTTTGCATTCCCAAGTAGCTTCTGGGTGGTAAGTTGAACAGAGATAAATCAAGCAGAATATGCCAAAGAAACACTTTGAAGACACACTATGATACAACTTCAAATGATGTAGCACCACTAGGAACCCAGAGAATCATGGCGGCGGATACTGAGGGTTCCTTGATGAGCACCTGGAGTATTTCTTTCTGAAGAGGGGATGGCAGCTTCTAACTGTGCCAAGCTCAGTATATGGAGTCTGCAGCTAAAATCACAGACCAGGGTGTGCAGCTGGTGAGGATCTGCTGGCTCCACAGCAATTGCCGGTCAGTGACTATCATCTTCAACTACAAAATCAGGTGGCTCTCTGCTCTGCATTCTTTAGCTCCTTATTTATCTTTGTGCTAAAGTGACAGTTGGACCTCAAGTCATATTAACTCATCTGCCCAGGAAAAAAAAAAATGGAAAGAACCATCCACATAGGGAAAACACACAAAGGGCTTAATAAAATTCGTACTGAGCCATCTGACCTGTAATCTCCTTTCATTGCTCTTTGTCCCTCACTATAGAAAGGTCTCTTACAATCTAAGAGTTAGAAAGGTAAGTTCACGAAGTCTGACAGCAGGAGTTTTGTTTTGCTTTTCCCTTGAGAATCCACTCCTCCTGCACAGGGCCTGTGGTTCAGGAGAAGCTGGCCTTGGAAATAGCACAGGGGTGGGTCCTGAGAAATCTCAACCAGTCTCTGCAGGATTCTCCCTAGCAATGGTCACTGGGTCAGCAGAGGACATAATGTGGCCTAGGCTTGCCAATCCGACAGAAGGTAAGGACACACTGTGAGGGAGAGTTGTCATCTCAGTGATGGTATCAATTGGCTGTCTTGTTCACATGAGTTAAGATTATTCTGGTTCTTTATGGGCTGAATAATTTTGTATCCTGAGTATTTTAAATATGACAAGACTGAGCATGTTTAAATCCCCCAAAGAATGTTAATTTTCTTATTTATTAAGCAATCAACCTGATTGGATTCAGGTCACAGTTCCAACCAACCTTCGATGGGTATAATTTAAATATCAGTTCCACATTCAAAACTTTGCAGAGCTGTTCCAATCTGTCTGGCATGAGCACTACCCAGTGGCCAGCCTAGGACCTGGGTTGTGACCTAACTCACATTTCAGTTCTCAAAGACTTAGAATCGGATTCATACATGTGCTGTTTAGGGATGAGCCCAAGATCATCAACAACTTTATGGGTCTCTTTTCCAAGGTTCTCATTCCATTTTCGCCCAAGTGCTTCGCTTCCCTAGGGCTCTCATTTCCTGATAGTCTAAAGGCTGGGGCTTTAGACTCTACAATATATTACAGGGGTAAGTGACAGGAGGACAGAAAAAGAAAAAAAAAGGTGGCAGGGGTTTGCCACACCCTTTTAGGATTCCAGCCTTTCTGCCATCACTGCCGACACCATCAGTGGAAGATCACACTGGGACCAGGACAGAGGAGTGGAAAAAACTGTTCAGAGTGGAAGTTTCTCCTATTTCTTCCTGATCATTGGAAGTCTCCTTTCCTACCCAAGTCAAAGCTAGGGGGATTATCCTGGAGCTGTGTCATGTCTTGCACTGACTTTCAGGTCTGGCTCCCTTAATTCCAGGCTGGAGGTGCTAAGCATAAAAGGAGAAATTCCTGACTGGATTGGTGGTACTTTAAGTCCTGGCCTTCTCTAATCTACCTGCTATTATTTACTTTTCAGGGTCCTTAAATTGCTGCTCTCTGCATTCTGTCCAGATATTGAGCTGTATTCAGGAGGAGAGGCTGAGCAAAATGTATTTTTTTCTGTCTTACCCAGAACTGGAATCCTCCAGGAGCAAATATTTTTAAATTAAAAATGTATTATTTTGTTTTATAAAATAGCAGAAAATCCACCCTGTGGTTCTTTGGGGTTTTTTTACAAATAGGGACTAAGCCAGGGGAGATCTATCTTTATTTTAAGACAAGGTGTTGCTCAATTGCTGAGGCTGCCCTTGATTTTACAATCCTCCTGCCTCAGCCTCCTGAAATGCTGTGATTATAGGCATGTGTCACTGTGCCTGGCTCCCCTGGAATTTCTTTTAGGATGAGGTTCAAGTAGGCTTTTAGGTTAAAAAGCAAAGTAATTTTGCTTACAGAAAATGTTAATTCTTCAGATATTACTAGAATGTGGTAAGAATCGTGAAAGTGGAACTGAAGTCTGAGAAATACTATTTTAAAGGGCAAAATTTTTCTTTCCTTTTTGGCTTTTTTTCCTCGTATGATACTAGAGCTAGAACTCAGGGGGGCTCTACTACTGAACCACATCCCCAGATCTTTTAATTTCTTTTTATTTTGAGACAGGGTCTCACTAAGTTGCCTAGGCTGGCCTCAAACTTGTGATGCTCCTGCCTCAGCTTCCCAAGTACCTGGGATTACAGGAATACACCACGACATCCAGCCAAATCCATTTCATTTTTAAAGCTATTTATCCATAGTTTTATTTTTATATTATTTATTATAAAATAATATTAATATATTATTTTAAATTATAAATTTGACATAAATTCCATATGAACCTGTTTATATTATTTGCTTTCTGATAAGTGTCATTGTTCTTCCCTGGTTAATATAATCTACAGAACACTGGTAAAAAGAATAGAGAAGGTCATTCAGGAACCTATAAACACAAGTTTTCCTCAAGAGGATAAGTCTGAGGGGCTTAGGAGAGACAGAAGTGGGCTAGAGGTGCAGCTTAGTGATGAAGTGTGTGCTTAACATTTGCAAGGCCCTGGGTTCACTCTTCTGCAAGAAAGGTAGGAAAGAAGGAGGGAGAGGAAGGAAAACAGAGGTGGAAGGGAGTATCACACACACCTGAGGCAGTAAATGAAAAGGATATGGAGTCAGAGGCATCCTCTTTTAGAAGTCTGCTCAACTTAGCCTAGAGTCTAAGGAATTCTTTCTTGGTCTTTCCGTAGCCTTCTTCACACCCAACATATGGCATGTCAAATTAAAATCCCTGGCTTCTTTTATCCACATGATTCTACTTTGAAGTCCTCTGAGACCTTGGAATAATGATTATGTCATTGTCATCTTTATAACCCAGGCATCATAGGGAGACCTATGAGACTCCAATGAATGGATGAATCTCCCAAAACCATGTTCAGTGCAGACACAGAGTCATAATGACTTCTCTTTCAGTAGAAGCAGCTGCTATACTCTTCAACCACGTTATGTCAACCAGGAATTTAGCACCATCTTAAAAACTGAGGATGAGGACAAAATGCAAATACTGTGTGTATGTAATGACACGAGCCGTGTGTTAGGGAGCAGTTTTCAGTATCCTAAGGGCTCCATCTAGCCTAGCACTGTTGGCCCATCACTCAGGCATCCTCCTGGTTACTGTATACTCAAGTCTGTCCCTAAACCCAAGGAAAATCCATTTTATGGTGAGAGACTTTCCACTTCATAATGGGTGTAATCAATATTACCTCTCCCCAAGGTTGTAATAAAAGAGAGATTTCCATGATAATGGGATCTAAGCTTGCCTGCTCCAGCTGCTTTATTTTCACCCATGAAGCCATAGTGTTAGAGACTCCTCTCTACCACCTCCCACATTCCATCAGGAACCAAATCCTATTGACTCTTCCTTATGAACCCTGGCTTTATTTCTATTGCATCTTTAGAAGGCCCAAGAAGGCCCTACTTGTTCAGACCCCCTTATCTCTGTGTACTCAGCACTCATCATCTTTCCCTTCCCTGACCCCCTGTCAGCCACACTGGCCACCTCACTGTTCCTGCAATACCCTGGCACTCTGGTGACCTGTGCAGTTCTGCTTCTTGTACCCCAACACTCATCCCCTCGCTCCCTCACTTCATTCAAAAGTGTCCTCAGATGTTGCCTTCTCAGTCAAGTCTTCCCCGGCCACCCTAGGTAAAACTGCTCCCACTCAACACATCTGTTAGTTAAGCCCCATCCTGATTTGTTTTCCTTCCTAGCAATTACCACTAAACATAGTATACACATCCTGAACTACTGTCCTTCCACTAGTCTAGAAGCTCTGTAAGGGCAAGGAGTTCTGTCTGTTTTGCATATAGCTAAAGGCCAAACACCTGGAACAGTATCTAGTTGAAGACAGCCTCAGTAATTATTTTCTAAAAGAATGAACAAAGCACCAGATGCAGTGGTGCACACATGTAATCCCAGCAGCTTGAGAGGCTGAGGCAGGAAGATCGTGAGTTCAAAGCCAGCATTAGCAAAAGCGAGGCGTTAAACAATTCAGTGAGACCCTGTTTCTAAATACAATACAAAATAGGGCTGGGGATGTGGCTCAGTGGCCAAGTGCCCTTGAGTTCTATCCCCAGTACCAAAAAAGAAGGAAGAAGGAAGAAGGAAGAAGGATGAAGATGAAGGAGGGGGAGGAGGAGGAAGAACAAAGCTCCCTCCCTCTCCATTGCTTCTAATGTAATTTTGGTTCCCATCAGCCCACATCACTGCAATAGCCTTTTAACAGGTCTTCTGCATTCAGCCTCAAACCAAATGTGTCATTCTCACTGCCTAGAGGATAAAGTCCAATTGCTGCATAATAGTTCATCAAGTCTTTCACATCCCATCCTACATACCTCTTAGCCCGACCCTTTTTCCTTACACCATGACAAGGCTCCAGCTATTAATTTTAGTCCCCCTATGGAATTACCCTCTTTTGTTTCTGGGCATTCCCAGAAAAGCTGCTTCCTCCGAAAGAATGCTTTCACTGTCCCTCTGACCTCTCACTCCTTCTTGTCTGACTCTTACTTACCCTTCCCATCTTAGTTGCTACCGCGGCAGTCAAGTGACATTTCATGGCTTAATGATCCTTCATTTGATGTACTGTCAGGTCAGCACCAGCCCAGTCCAACACCATTCACCTCACTTCATCTCATTACATTGGCACTATATCATCTCACATCATCACAAGAAAAACAAGTATAAAACGCCAGGAATGGTGGCACACACCTGTAATCCCAGCAGCTCAGGAGGTGGAGGCAGGATGATTGTGAGTTTAAAGCCAGCATTAGCAATTTAGCAAGGCGCTACACAACTAACTCAGTGAGACCTTGTCTCTAAATAAAATACAGAAATAGGGCTGGGGATGTGGCTCAGTGGTGGAGTGACCCTGAGTTCAATCCCTGGTACTCCACCCCCCCAAAAAAAGAATGAGTATAATACAATAAGGTATTTTGAGAGAAAACATATTCACATAATTTTTATTACAATATACTGTTAAAATTGTTTGATTTTATTATTGTTGTTGTTAATCTTCTACTATGCCTAATTTATAAATTAAATTTTATCATAGTTATGTATATATTCCCTAAACAATAGTTACTATTTACATAGCATTTATGTTGTATTAGGTATTACACGTAATTTAGAGATGGTTTATCAGATATGGAGGATATTTATAGGTTATATGCAAATACCACATCATATTATATAAAAAAGTTGCACATTCTTGGATTTTGATGTCTGCATGGAGGTCCTGGAACCACCTGAGGATACCTAGGAACAATTCTATACACAAGATTTAGTTCAGCACTAGCCATGGTTTCAGGCATCCACTGAGGGAGGTCCCTACAGATAAGAGGGGTACACACGTATTTATTGTGTGGAACAAAATGAGTTAATAACTTTCTACTATAGTCTCTTCTTCTGCAAATTACAAATATGTCTAAAATTCCTTTATATACCCCCAAAAGGGGAAAAAAAGGTACTCATAAAAACTGAGAAAGCAGGAAGAAGGAATGGAAAGAAGTTAGATAAGGAGCACCAAAATACAGCGAGAGAGGAGTTCTAGTGTTCCCCAGCACAACAAGTTAACTACAGCCTACAGCAATCTGTGATGTATTTCAAAATAACTAGAAGAGTCTGAAGGTATTCAACACGCAAAAATGATTAATGTTTGAGGAGATGAAAATGCTAATTATCCTGATATGTTCATTACACATTACATGTATATATTGAATTATTAAACTGTACCCTATAAATATGTACAAATATAATGTGTCAATTAAAAAAATTAAGAAAACACAAGTACTTAGAAACTGAGGTTTGAAAACAAGATAATCTTTCTGACCAGATGGAACTTTAAACCATAATGAGGGTCCAAGAATAAACAAGAACACCAATAAAAATAATGGCATGGCAGGGCTGGGGTTGTAGCTCAGTGGTAGAGCACCTGCCTAGCATATGCTAGGCAATGGATTCGATTCTCAGTACTGCATATAAATAAATAAATAAATAAATAAAATAAAGGTCTATCAACAACTAAAATATATATATATTTAAAAAAACTTTATTAAAAAATAATGCATGAGCTGGGGTTGTGGCTCAGTAGTAGAGCAATTGCATAGCATGTGTGAGGCACTGGATTCAATCCTCAGCACTGTATACAAATAAAATGATAAAGCAAAGGTCCATCAACAACTAAAAAAAAAAAATTAAATAATGGCAGATAATTTTAAAAATTAGAAAGTGCTTAAAATAATTTGTACCTAAATGTATGCCATAGAATATTCAACCGACCACAGCCATAAGCTAATAGTTTCACTTATCAGTGGAACTAGATAATTATCATCAATGGTTAGTTTATGTCCAATAGAGAAAAAGAAAAAGGTAGAGTCCTTACATACCTCTGGATGGAAATGTACTCCACGTTTACTTCACAAAAGAAAGAATGGACAATTAGTTTCTAGATCTAACTACCAATTTACAGATAATACAGTAAAAGACATAATAAATTTTAATTGACACCATTTGGAATACAATCACCAATATTTAGACTAAAGGAAACTATCAGAACAAATTACTCAATTGCCTTAATAAATAATTTGCAGGAGGATAAGAGGAACAATCAACTAATTGCAACATTTGAACTTTACTTCTATCTTGATTCAAATAAGCAACTACATTTAAAAATTAGATAATGGGGGGGAGGACTTGCTACATTGACTACTAGATATTCAATGACATTAAAGAATGTCAATTTTTATATACTTAATGATAACTGCTTTATTTAAAGAACTCATCTTCAGAGGCACATCATGAAATTCTTAAGAATAAATTAAATAAATATCTACAATTTGCTTCAAAATAATCTAAGAGTACAGTAAGGAAGAGAGAGCATAAAGTCCCAAATTTTCCCTAATAAAATGTTTTTTTAATTATGGGAAACAGTGTTTATTATAGATAAAAGACAACTGGAATTCTTTTTCCTGCTGATTTTTATATACTTTTAAAAACCTAATATGCAAATACAGAATATATAAAAATTCCAAGAGTAAAATTCTCCCTTTGCTTTCCATCCCCAACAGCCTCTGTAAAAGGAGTACTGCTGAAGAGACCTCTGGAACACACTTCCAGGAATCTTTTATGCATTTGAAAACATAATATTTAACTGGGAGTGATGGTGCACGCCTCTAATCCCAGCAACTCAGAAGGCTGAGGCAGGAGACCCTGTCTCCAATTTTAAAAAAGGTGGGAGGTTGGTGCTGGGATGTTACTTAATGATTATACACCCCTAGATTCAATGCCTAGTACTAAATAATAATAATAAGGTTTAATAATTGGATCCTACAATACATGTTATTCTGCATCTTTCTTATGGGACAATGTATGGTGGTCATATGTTCCATATGCCTGGCTTTCTCTCATTCTTTAAAAAAAAAAAAAAAAAAAACTATGTCATGAGTCAGGCACAGTGGCCCATGCCTATAGTCCCAGTTACTCACAGGCCAAAGAAGGAGGCCTTGAGCCCAAGAGTTTGAGAGCAGCATGGGCAACACAGCCAAACCCCTGTCTCAAATTAAATTAAAGAAATGAAAGACAGGGCTGGGGATGTGGCTCAAGCAGTAGCGCGCTCGCCTGGCATGCGTGTGGCCCGGGTTCGATCCTCAGCACCACATACAAACAAAGATGTTGTGTCCGCTGAAAACTAAAAAATAAATATTTAAATTCTCTCTCTCTCTCTTAAAAAAAAAAAGAAATGAAAGACTGTACCATATTGTATGATAGGTATTGCACAATTCATTTATCTCACTATAAGAGGAGAATAATGCTGTTTTTGATGTTTCATTATTACAAATAATACATCATAGAAATTGTTGGGCACATATCATGGCACACTTATGCAAGTATGTATGTGAAGTAATTTACAAAAGATGAATTGGTGTGTTAAGGGATATATGCATTTAAATTTTGGATAGATTTTATCAAACTGCCTTCCAAAAAGGTTACATTTAATATATACTCCCCCCTTCATATCCGGCAGCACTAGTACTTGAGATTGCATGTTTACCTATTACTGGGGATGATATTTTTTTTAAAAGTTTCAATATGACATTTGGAATATTATATATGCATTATATATTATGTTCATCTGTATGCTGTTAATTATGGTTTTCTTTCTTTTTATGTGAACTCTCAATTCATGTCTTTTCTATTAGATTCTTGGTCTTGTCAAATACTTGATGTTCTAATTAAATCAAAAAATACTAAATATCAACTTTAGCCTGGTGAAGTGGCACATGCCTGTAATCTCAGCAACTGGGGAGGCTGAGGCAGAAGGATCTCAAGTTCAAGGCCAGCCTCAGCAACTTAAGAAGCCCTAAGCAACTTAGCAAGACTCTGTTGCAAAATAAAAAATCAAAAGGCCTGGGGGTGTAGTTCAGTGGTTGAGCATCCCTGGGTTCAATCCCCAGTACCAAAAATATAAAACAAAAAAATCGTAGAAGAGCTGGAGTAAAAGTAGCTTAGTGGTAGAGCCCTTGCCTAGCTAGGTCAAGGAAGAAAGAAATAAAGAAAAGAAGGGAGGGAGGGAGGGAGGAAGAAAGGAAGGAAGGAGGAAAGAAAGGAAAAGAAAGGTTTTAATGTAAGAGTTCACACTAGGGGATGGGGTTGTAGAGTGTTTGCCCAGCATCTGTGAGGCACTGGATTTGATTCTCAGCACCACATATAAATAAATAAAGGTCCACTAACAACTAAAAAATATTTTTAAAAAAAGAGTACATACTATAAACCAGGAAACACTGTGACGTAATGAATTTGACTTTCTGTAACAGTATATGATATAATCACTGGACATTTAGATAAATGTCAAAAAAACGAGTAATAGAATACAGAAGACATGTCAGATGTTTATAACACATAACAGTCTTAAATTTACTAATTTTCCCTTAGTTCAGCAACTCTTCCTACCTTTTACCTCCTTGGTATGGCACTTCTATTCATCTGACTTGAAAACTTGTCATTCTCTTTAACTCCTGTTCATGTCACAATCAAATCAACTACCAAACCCTACTTATTTGTTTTTAAAAATAAAAGGTTCATGGGCTGGGGTTGTAGCTCAGTAGTAGAGCACTTGCCTAGCATATGTGAAGCACTGAGCTCGATTTTCAATACAGCATAAAAATAAATAAATAGGGCTGGGGTTGTGGCTCAGCGGTAGAGCGCTCGCCTAGCATGTTCGAGGCCCTGGGTTCGATCTCAGCACCACATAAAAATAAATAAATAAAGGTATTGTGTCCAAATATGACTAAAAAATAAATATTAAATAAATAAATAAATAAAAATAAAGACATTGTGTCCATCTGCAACTTAAAAAAAAAAGAAAGAAAGGTTCAGACCCTTGTCTAGATTCTTTGCTCATCCAAAAGAATGGACTTAAATGTTCCCCTTCCCAACTTCTTGAACCTATTCACCCCACCCCATTTCCAGTGCCATTCTCTACTGTCAAATTCAAGACCAAAACTCTACACACTTGCATTACTATTGCTTAAACCGTTAGTGATCTTGATGCCTCCCATCTTTCTGAATCTCTTATGATAAATATTAAATGCTGTTTGGAAACTTATCTCAAACCTGGCATTAGCTGTGTGACTTTAAGTTTGTAATTCAACTTTTCTGAACTTGTTCCCATATTCATTAAAATGGAGTATAATTATCTAAGTGTAGTGGCATATGCCTGTAATGCCACCTACTTGGGAGGCTGAGGTAGGAGGATCACAAGTTTGAGGTCAGTTTGGGCAATTTAATGAGACCCTGCCTCAAAATAAAAAATAAATAAAGATAAAGATGTAGGTAAGGTAGAGTGCTTGCCTAGCATGTGCAAAGCCCTGGATTCAATCTTAGTACAACAACAACAACAACAAAAATTTAAAAATAAAAGAATATGGGCTGGGTTGTAGCTCAGTGGTACAGAGCTTGCCTAATAATGCATGAGGCATTGAGTTCAATTCTCACCACCACATATAAATGAATAAATTAAAAATAAAAATCTACCAGCCACTAAGAAAATTTTTTAATTAAAAAAATAAAAGTGGCCCGGGCTGGGATTATAGCGCAGTGGTAGAGTGCTTGCCTAGCACCTGTGAGGCACTGGGTTCAAACCTCAGCACCACATAAAAATAAATAAATAAAATAAAGGTATTGCGTCTATCTGCAACTAAAAATATATATATTAAAAAAATAGGGGCTGGGGATGTGGCTCATGTGGTAGCGCGCTCTCCTGGCATGCGTGCGGCCCGGGTTCGATCCTCAGCACCACATACAAAGATGTTGTGCCCACTGAAAATAAATATTAAAAAAAAAAAATTCTCTCTTTCTCTCCTCTGTCTCTCACTCTTTATAAAAAAAAAGAGAGAGAAAAAAATAAAAGAAATAAAAGAATATAATTATCTACAAAGTTGGTATGATGATTATATGAAATAATTTAAGTGCTAATGCCTAATTCAAAAAATTAGATGATTAACACTAATATGAGTAAATTTTCTAAACCTCAATAGAATCTAAAGGGATTTTGTGGGGTTTTGTTTTATGTTGAGCTAGGTAGGGTCTCACTAAATTGCCCAGGCTGGTCAAACTCTTAGACTCAAGTCTCCTGAGTAGCCAAGATAGGCATGTGCCATTGTACCTAGCTTGAAGAGATTTTTAAATTAAATTAAAAACCAACTAACATTGGGCTGGGGGTGTGGCTCAGTGGTAGAACCTGTGAGGCACTGGGTTCTGTTCTCAGCACCACATAAAAATAAAGGCTGGGATTGTGACTCAGTGGCAGAGTGCTTGCCTCAAATATGTGAGGCACTGGGTTCAATCCTCAGCACCACATAAAAATAAAATAAAATCAAGGTATGATGTCCATCCACAACTACAAAAAATAAAAATAAAGGTATTGTGTCTATCTACAACTAAAAACATTTTTTTTAAAAACCAACTAAGACGATTCCAGTAGTTTGTATAAACTTAATATGTTAAACCTTGGGCTCCCAGTAAAACACAGCAGAATGAATATACATGTTTACCTTTTCGCCCTCTTAATACCCTATTAAAATCACAATAAAGGAACAAAAAGGGGAGATAAATTCTTTTTTTTTTAAGAGAGAGAGAGAGAGAGAGAGAGAAATTTTAATATTTATTTTTTAGTTTTCGGCGGACACAACATCTTTGTATGTGGTGCTGAGGATCGAACCCGGGCTGCACCCATGCCAGGCGAGCGCGCTACCACTTGAGCCACATCCCCAGCCCAAAGGAGACAGATTCTTAAAACAGAAAGAATAGAAAATGAAATAACAGAAGATGAATGGTTCCATGAAAATATTGAAAGTGGAAAGTGAATGGAGGAATGGAAACTAAAAGACCAGAACATGCCAAATCTTAAATGCCGTCATGCAAGGACCATGCTGGTTACAACCTCAGGAACCTGGAAAGGCTCAGGAACTAGAAGCTCCAACTACCTCTGAAAGCAAGGAAAGGCATACCCCTCCCCCTCAAAAAAAAAAAAAAAGAGTCTGGTTGAACACTTTGATAAGGATTCTTCAATTTCCCCTTCCCTAGTCATGAACATGACTATACCTCTCACTTGGACAGAAGATGTATTTTATCTGAACCTTGGCCATTCTGGTCTTTGGTATACCAGGCACAATCAAGAATGGGGCACCTGGCAGACAGCAATGCTGAATGTACAACAGCCATTTTATCTTTCTAAGTAACAAGATCAATGAATGAAAGGACAAAAAATGCCCAATTAAAAAAAAAGAGCTTCTATTAAAGTGTATTTTAAGATTAAAATAATTGTTACAGAAAATTTTTGGACATTCACATTTTGAATGTCAGTTTTCTATTAACATTCTAAGGACATTCCCAATTGTTTGCACTTAGAAATAGCTGAAGTGAGTGAGTGACAAGACACACATAAGATAAGACATAGAGCCGCTGGGCGGGAGTCTGAGAGTCTATTCCTTAACCTTCAAGGCACTATTAGGTGACTCGATTTAATGAGCCAAGTAATCTCTATATAAAAGTCTCTTAAACAAATTACAGGATCTTAGAAGCAACTCATCAGACAAAGAAAATCTCATACATAAAAGAACATTTTTTCTTCAAATAGCTTTTTAAAAAAATTAAATTAAAAATCAAGGGCTAGGGATGTGGCTCAGTGGTAGAGTGTTTGCCCTGCACATGCAAGGCCCCAATCCTCAGGACTATAAAAATAAACAAACAAACAAAAAATAAATAAATAGAAAACCAACTATTGTTTATCTGTACGAGGGGTGGATCCCAGAGCACTTTACCACTGAGTTACATCACCAGCACTTTTTATTTTTTTTTTTTATTTTGAGACAAGTCCTCACTAAGTTGTTGAGGTTGGCCTTAAACTTGCAATCCTGCCTCAGCCTCCTGAGTCACTGTGCCTCACTGGACAAAAGTGGCACTAACTTTGATAACAAGAGTAAATCAACCATAACAAGAATGACTGAATACACCCATCTTTATGGCTGTACTTGGGGTTCCATCTATTATAAAAAATCCTAAATCATTTAGTGCCTTTTTAAAAATAATCAAAAATATCAAGTCATACTGAGAAACAAGAGTCAGCACTGAAGATCCACAGTGGCTATGAATCCTGAGATTCCCCTGTAGGAGAAGCTACTCTAGGTCAACAGACAAAAGGGTTGGAAAGGAAGCTAGTATGCAAGCTCCAGGTGGGTAGAGAAATTTTTTTTTGCTTTTATTTTCTTTACTGCCTTGTTTCCATTCCTACAAGACAGAACATAGTAAATGTTCAATTAATACTGCAAGATAAATGGCTGTCCAGAAAGGTCCTTTCCAAAGTTGGCAGCAAACCATACAAAGAATATTCCAGCTTTGGCACCTATCAGTCGGAGAGGGCACTATGACTCTCTGGCCTGCACTGAGGTCTTTGCAATGTTCTGATGCAGATACAAACCACAGTGCTTCTCAATGAAGAAGAGTGGCCTAAACGTTTTTGCAAATCTTTTTTACTGTCTAAAATTAATTAAGAAAGACTGCTGGATTCTCCTCTGCTTCTGCATCTATTAAGTTTCACTTTAGATAGCCTTTGGAAAACTCCTTGCAAACTCCTGTGTAAATGAAGGGAAGAAAAGCAAATAATGTTTTAATGAAAAATGGTTTTGACCTTATTAGACCCTGAAAGAGCTGCCTTAGTCCTTGAACTAAGAAGTTAAGAGCCATAACTTTGATCAACATTCAGAAGAAATTTTCAAACAAGGGAAGGGGATTAAAAAAAAAAAAACAGAGGAAAACATCACTGACTACATGAAGCCACACTTATAAGAAGGCCAGGACATTTTAGCAGTAGTACTTGTCACTTTAAATATCACTTATTTTTTGTACATTAACAATAATTTCATCAGGAAGTGAATTTTGCTATTTGAAGAGGGGGAAAAAAAAAAAAAAGCCAATGCTTCAGTCTGACAAGACAGACCCCAGCACAAGAGCTACATATTATAACTCCTTCCAGTGGAGTATAAATGTCAATTGTTAAGGTACATTTACCTTTTTACTTAAAAGTGACATTCTAATTATAAGACCCATAAGTCACCTTTCTCCAGGCTTTTCTCTGGCACCACTTCCTGCTGTCATTCAAATATTATTTAACAGGACAAAAGAGCAATTTCCCATTACCAATCAGTTCCAAACTGCTCCACAGTTCAGTCTTTCAGTCTGCGTGATTCTATGAATAGCAGCTAAATGGTAATCCACAAATCCCCTCTAAACAATGTTCTTCAGCTAGTTCAGGTGATTACCATTTACTACAAACAATTCATCCTGCAGCAAAATAGCTGTATTCAAATAAGGTCAAGAAAAATAATTATTCAATAAATGTTCACAAATAACCACTTCATGCCGTCATTTTCCCTGTATCTAAGAAGATAACACACTTTCAAAAGTTCTTCCCCAGGGCTGGGCTGGGCTGGGGTTCAGGGGTAGAGCACTTGCCTAGTATGTGTGAGGCACTGGGTTCGATTTTCAGCACCACATATAAATAAATAAGTAAAGTTCCAACAACAACTAACAAAATATTTTAAAAAAAAAGTTCTTCCCACAGGCAGGCAAAAACAAATTAGTTTTTTTTTAAATTACTTATGGTGACATTTTCAGGAGATATACGGCCTTCATGTCTTATTAAACTCACACCTTTTAGCAAACTTTATTAACTAGGCCAGTACTCTCTTGATCAACAGCACAGGCCTTGGTGGGGATCCTAAGGCGCCACTTAGATTGCAACTCTGGGAAAATTACTTATTCCGCACCTCACTTTTCTCAGATTTACTTTTTAAATTTATTATTGTTGTTGTTGTTATTATTTGGTACTGGAGATTGAGCCCATACCTTTTCATTTTTTTAAATTTTGAGACAGGGTCTCATTAAATTGCTAAGGTTGGTCTCATACTTGTGATCCTCCTGCCTCAGCTCCCAAATCAATGGAATAATAAGCCTGCACCACCACGCCCAGCTTTTCTAGGCTTTAAAATGAAGATAATAATAGTATCTACCACTTAAATGGATGAAAGGATTAAGTGAAATAATGAATAAATGAGTAAGGCACTTAAAACATTGCTTGATACACAACTCAGTAAATGTTGGCTCTTGTCTATATGTACTAGCCTATTAAAACAACCTCACTATAGTCACAGCAGATAGAATAGTCCATAATAATTAATAGAGCCCCAGGATAATGCAACGGGGAAATACCAAAAAAGAGGGAAATACTTTAAAAAGCTTACTGAGGTGCCTTCCTTCTCTACACGGGCAACTGTCAGCACCACTTATGAAAATGCTGACAAGCCAGGGGAAAGGCAGCAAAGATATCTGCAAAGTTACTACTATTCTATGAAACAAGAAAAAGAGAGGCTCAAGAGGCCGAGTCAGGAGGATCATAGGTTTAAAGACAGCCTTAGCAAATCAGTGAGGCCCTAAGCAACTTGGTAAGGTCCTGTCTCTAAATAAAATATAAAAAAGGGCTGGGAATGTGGCTCAGTGGTTAAGCACCTGAGTTTAATCCCCGGTACAAAAAAAAAAGAAAAAGAGAAATTCAAGAAAACTTGTCTTTCCAAGTAGATTGATGGACACTTAACAGAAAACTTGACATAGCTATCTAGAAATAAGAGAACTGTGGGCCAAGTGTGGTAGCACACGCCTGTAATCTCAACAACTAGGGAAAATGAGGAAGGAGGATTGCAAGTTCAAGGCCAATCTGGGCAACTTGGTACATTCCTGTCTCAAAATAAACATTAAAAAAAGGGGCTGTGTTGGGGCTGGGGATGTGGCTCAAGCGGTAGCGCAATAGCCTGGCATGGGTGCGGCCCGGGTTCGATCCTCAGCACCACATACAAACAAAGATGTTGTGTCCGCCGAGAATTAAAATAAATAAATATTTTTAAAAAAAAAAAAAAAGGGGGGGGCTGTGGAGGGCACTGGGGTTGTGGCTCAATGGTAGAACGTTTGCCTAGCATGTGGATTCGATCCTCAGCACCACATAAAAATACATAAAATAAAGGCATTATGTCCATCTACAAATGAAAAAAATTTAAAAAAAAAAGGGGGGGGGGCTAGGGAACCGGGGGTTGTAGCTCAGTGGTAGAGCATTTATCTTGCACATGTGAGAAACTGGGTTTGATACTCAGCACCATGTAAAAAATAAATAAATAAATAAATAAATAAAAATAAAGATATTGTGTCCATATACATATATATGTATTTTTTTTAAAAAAAAAGGCTGGGGATATACTTATAGGTAGAACATCACTGTGAGTTGAATCTCCAGTACTACAAAAAATAAAAATAAAAATTTTAAAAAAAAGAAATAGAAATCAAAGAACTGTGCATTCTGCTTTGAAACAGATACTTTTGCAGGCAACATAAAATTATTGTAGGCTGAAGGTGGTTGTCTATTCATACATACCTGTATGTATCACCTATACTGTAAGATATGCAGTAAGAGTTCCAGGTGTATAACTCTATTCTCAGACACAATCTAGCAGCATACTCTGAGAGAAATGAAACTTAAAGCCAAAAAGAAAATTTTCATGAAAGTCTTTGCCACCAGGATTAACCTTATCCAGAGATGATGTAACTGGTGGAGTTTATCAGAGAAAGAGTCATGGTGGATGAATGATACATAAAATTACTAACCGGGACACATATGAAAATTCTAGCTACCACTTACTAAACACTATGTGCCAGGCCTTCTTTTTTTGTTTTTTATATGGATTAACTAATTAATTCTTAATATTGCTATAAGATAGGCATTTTATTGTCTCTACCTTAAAGCTGAGGACTGAGGTACAGAAAGAGATTAACTTGCCCAAATGTCAAGTTAACAGTGGCTGGTCCTCTCTGGCAGGGGACTGTGATTCACTAGAGGGTTTTGGTTATCTATGACACTGAAATTTTTGACAATAAGAATGTAAGGACTTGTATAATTAGAATTGTTTATATCTCATAACCTTAGTCAGACTTTTTATTGGGCTTTCTTTGATATTCTATTTAACTTCCACCTGACACACATCTGCACTTGCTCACATGAGCAAGACCCCCATGGTGAGCCTAATATCAGAGCAGCTGGCAGCTCTTGGAGAAGAAGAAGGGGTGGATAATTACTCTTGACAGGTCATGACAGACACAGTCTCTATCCAACTACCAATAAACTTCAAAAACTACGTAAGTTTGCCAGTCTCCAGATCCCAGTTTATGTCAAATATGGCTGTGTCCCCTCTTAGCTTAAGTTAATTCAGGGCATTGAAAAATAAACAAGTTTACAATGGAAGCAGGTAGTAAAAGTTCAGAATAGGGATAAAACAAAGATTGTGATTGGTCACTTACCCTAATAGGATTGCAATATTACAGACTGGCCATGCATAATCCTATTATGAACACTTTTCATTAATAAGGTTTTATTATAGTTTTATTTCTTACCCATTAAACAAGGTTTTTTCATCTTCTTCCATATTATTCCACAGGCATTGGTTAGGTTTCCTCTTCTCTATTACCTATGATGGAAATAATCTGTAAGGCCAGAAAAAAAAAAAGCAAATTCATTTAGCAATTCAAAATATGATCAATATATTACAATGCAGTGAACTCCCTACAAGCCCTCAAACCTGACATAAAAGAATGAAAAAATAAACTGACATTTTTTTTTTTCAGCTAGGAATCAAGATTTATTCACTTACAGGTAGACTGATTCATAAACGGAAGTATAAAGGTTTACTTCCCGAAAAAGTACACTGCATTTGTTTTAGGTTTTAAAGATGACATATTATCCTTGCATATAATCAGAAAAACTTCATGGTAACAAAATTATCCAAGTATCAAAAGCCAAAATTATTTTTGTGTAAGTGAAATACATAATAATCCAATATAGCAGGAGGTGATTCTTTTGTGTTAACTGGTTTCATGATCTTTATGTAAGCAGCAGCATTCTTCTTAAAGAGCAGTGTATAGTCTACACACAGGACCTTATATTAATCAAAGATGTCTAGAGTTTATAATTTGAATAAATTGCACATATAATCATTTTTTAGATTTCTGACAAGTATTCAGGGCACAATAAAGCTTGAGCTTGGCATACTTAACTACTATGTAACAGAATGGAAAATTCTCTATTTTGTCATCCTAATTGCTCACACAAGAATCCCCTTTGGAAGAAACTTTCTTTGTGAAAATATGTTTCCTCAATATGGACCCCCCACCTCTCATGTCCAGTCCCCTTGGAGCGAGTGGGTGGTTCCCTGCAGAATGGCTGTCAAGATCCCAGAATGGTTGTCAAGAAAGGGAAATTGCTCTGCATCAGACAAGGGGAAGAATTTGTTGTTTTATCTCTGAAAGGAAAGTAGAGAAGAATGCTGAGGAGAGGGAATGGGAGAGAAGAAAAGAAGAGCTAGCATAATGGAGCAAAGCTGGGATTAGGTAGGGGTGAAGCTCTCAGGTCAAGGGAGGTCTGAAAACGTTTAAGACCGGGGATGCCTTACTAGGAGAGTTGGCTGCATTAATGCAAAGCAAGGCTCACCCCACCTCTATTTGGCCGCCTTTCTTCAGTTAGATATACAAAATCTGCAAATGTCCTGTGTGAATAGGGCCTTTCTAAAACCAGTAAAGAAAACAAGTTTCTCATCTGGGTGTGCTAAGTGAAATCAGTAGCACAGGGCAAGAATGTACAAGGCCAGGAGACAGAAGAGGATGAGAGATCAGAAAACACACAAGGATGTTTAGGGAGAGCTTAAATCTTCCACACATTCTAGGCTGAAGGGTTGGAGGCAAACTTATTCAGAAAACTACATGAATGGGGTCTCATAAAGTGTTCCTCTTTCCTTATCCAAATGAGCTAACTTGCAATGTAAGAAAACTAAAAAATTAAAAGTTGTCTTAATTATACTTAAAACCAAGTTATTTTAACTAATTTTAGATGCTTCCCCAAAGTTAACTACAATAGTCTCTTCTATATTAAACGGCACCTAGGATATTTAAACAAGGGAGTTTATGCTTACAGCCCTATGAAACAGTTATTAATTTGAAGAATAATGACTTTAATAATGATGATAGAGATTCTGAAAATTGGGAAATTATAGTAAGTCAGTTCACTTTTACAAACTATTAGTTTTAGTAAAACTCCACATATTCAAAAATTTTCCATCTGGGTCCCACATACGTCATTTCAACGACTGCAATATGCTTTGGAATGGGAGGGGCATGGAATTACAGATATATAAAACAAAGCACTGGAGTAGGAACGAAATATAAATGTAGATGACATCTCTTTCAGTGCTCATTTGAAATAAAGTCCCCAAATCACAGGCAGGCATATTCCAAACTTACCTATTAATGAACATACTGATCTCTTGGGCTGTTGGATGTTATCACTATGATGTCTATTTACTAGCAGGAGACCTTACTTAACTTCTCTGAGTCTGTTTCTAATCACCTTCATAGCACTGGTATGAAAATTAAAGGAGAATATGGCTAAAATGCTCATACACTGCCTGGCACCCAGCCACTGGTTTAGTTTTCTTCATTTAACTTTCTACCCTTAGTTTAGAGGAGTTCCCAGGGCTTGAAAAGGAGAAAATCAATCTTGGAATGTTACCCAACTAACTTATTTTGACAAATAATAATAATACAAATGAATATGATAGCTATTAACATCTATAAATCCTTTAATGTATGCCACATATTCATCCAGTACTTCATTCAATCCTCACAACTATGAGGTAGATATTATTTTTATTCCCATTTTGCAGACAAGGAAATGGAGGCACAAACAAGTTTCATAGATAATAAGTGGCAGAATTAGGATTCAAACATGTTTCTACTCTTTAAGAAATATTAGCCTCATCTGATTCATAGTGGGGTAGGGAGAGGGAGCATGGGAGGAATAGACGAACTCTAGATAGAGCAGAGACCGTTGGAGGGGAAGGGAGGGGCATGGGGTTAGAAATGATGGATTGTGACGGTCATTATTATCCAGAGTACATGTATGAAGACACAAACTGGTGTGAATATACTTGGTATACAACCAGAGACATGAAAAATTGTGCTCTATATGTGTAATAAGAATTATAATGCATTCCACTGTCATATAAATTTTAAAAATTAATTAAAAATAAATAAATAAGTAACCCATTAAAAAAAAAAAAAGAAATACTAGCCTCAAGGACTAACATCTAGGTGACAGCAGCAAGGCCCTTCTTTGAGGGTTCACAAATATTATTATAGTCAAATAGGGTACGTTCAGAATTGATCTGCAGAATTGACCTGTTATCTAAAAAATACATACAAACATATAATCTATATAATAATTATGGAGTGACTGGATGGTGAGAAGTAAATATGGTGTCTTAGAGTTTAAAGTGTGAATGGGACTAATAGGTACATTTTAAATTTTTTTCTTTTTAATATCCAGTCTCTTCATTCCTTCATCAATATACATTGAGAACCTATTCAGGATTTGGCACTTTTTTAGACATCAAAGATGTTCACAATAGGTAAAATAAGATGCAGTTGCTGGGACTCCATAATTTTACTATCAGCAAGGATTTGTTGGATTTAAGTATGCTCCTTGACTCAGTCATATGATTTTCCTATCCCAATCTATAAGCTCACAGTAAAATGTCTATGTCAAAAATGTTTCAAGTACACAATTAGATGAATAAGAGCAAAACATACTGATATGGCATTTTATGGCTTTCAAAGTACTTCTACACATATCCCTTGGGGTGCCTCAAGCCAGTACTGAGAGCAGGTAAGGCAGGAATGATAGTCTAGGAAGTGATATCTAATGCAGTCTGATTATTGTGGAGTTGAGACATATTCTAACTGCAAAAGAACCAATGGCTCAAAATCTGAATTTGATGCTCTTTCTACATTTAAATAAAAAGTCTACAAAAATTACTTTTTCCAAAGTCAATGTCATAATTGATTTTTTAAAAAATCAGAAACAATCAGTCATATATAATTAAAGTTAAAATAGGCCAAAAGTATTAGAAGATACCAAAGGCTAAAAAACCCTCACACAACTAAATAGAGGAATACTCACACAAATAAAGAAAAATTAATAATGCAAAAAGAAATGTAACATTTTTACATTTCAGTGCACAACATGGACAGCATGAACAAAAGATTCAAGATCTGCTCGTTTTGCTTGTTCTAAGATTCGAAATTATCAGTTTATCATGGTTTTTTTAATAATGGTTTTTAAGTCCAAATTCAGGGCTTCTACAAAAGAACTGCAAAATAGACTCATGAATTCCTGTGAAACACAAAGAGTGCTAGTATTGCAGTTACACACTCTGTGGTTCAAAATTATCTAGGTAGTAATAGCCCTGTTCACTTGACAAATGAATTGATTTCTTGTGAGCTGTTTATTAAAATGCTTTTTCACCAAAAGACAGAAATGTTATGTCAGTTTAAGAAACTATATATTAGAGGGATCATGAACTAAAATCAATTTCCATACATGTATGAGTTTGTCCGGATGAACCCAACTACTATGTATAACCATTACGATCTAAAAGAGAGAAAAAAAAAAAGAAACTGTGTGTTTCTGTGTGTATATTACAGCATACATGAAATAGCCAGCTAGATTGTGACCTTACTGAGGCCAGGGATTATTTTCCACTTATTATTTTCCTGTTGAAACACCATAGTTATAGTACAAAAGACATAGTAATATATATTTTGGTCAAATTAATCACCAAGAGATGGTCCCATTTTTATATTTATCTTAAATTTTACCTCTTATATAAAATGATTTCTAACATTTGTAAAGTAGCTTTCTTGCTTTGGCCATATCCTCAGCCCAGAATTTCTAATTTTGATACTGACACGTGTACGCACACACACATAAACACCTCTTTTTTTTTTTTTTAATATTAGATCAAACCTACAACCTCTCACATGTTAGGCCGGCATTCTACCACATCGTCAGTCTTTTTATTTTTTATCTTGAGATAAGGTCTCACTAAGTTGTCCAGGCTGGCCTTGAATTTGCAATCCTCCTGCCTCAGCCTTTCAAGCAAGAAGGATTACAGATGTTTGCCACAGAGCCTGGCTAAAGTACCTATTCTCAATTTAAAACTCATTTACCACAGCAAACTGGAATTTTATCATCTTTCCACATGTACACTGTCATGTTAGAACAAAACATTTCATCCTTGAGCCTTCTTAAAAAAAAACAATTTGGGATTAATACAATGATATATGAAATTCAGAATCCCAGACTGAAATATGGTCAAGTTCCACATTAGAAATTTTCCTCCCTAAATACCTATATGGTGGTTAGGACCAAAAAGGCTTTAGGATCCATCTGCCATGTTGACTGACTTCCATATCTAAAAAGATACTCGAAGAATCTGTTAACTTAAAGGGGCACAAGAGTATTGGAAAGTGAAAAAGCTTCAGATTTAAAATCATAAGGCTTGAGTTTAAGTCCCAGATATTCATTTTTTAACAGTGTGACCTTGGACTACTCACTAATTCTAATGTCTTAGAATCCCTACATCCTCACTGATAAAAGGATATAAAATCAGCTCTATTCCCTCGAAAAGATGCTGCAAAGGTCAAATAAGAAAATAAGAATTATAAACTGGCAAGAGCCATACATGAATTAGTTATTCTTTTTTTAATATTTGTTTTAGTTATTCTTTCCTTGCTAGCAAAGAAAGAAAAGATTTTAGATTAGTATTCTGAAAAGAAGACACACCAATATTCAAACATTCCATGGGTTTTAGGGAAAGCTGGGATAAAAAGAGCCAGAACATCCAGAATTGAAAGAATTCTAAAATGTGTTTGGTATCCAGTTCTTAATTCCAATTGAAGATGTAGTCTTAACTAAAAGCTTATAAGGACTAGTGGACATAAGATTTTTGCCAGATTGGGAATTCTTTCTCCCCAAATAAGATGACCTAAGAACTTTGGCTTAATATGCTTGTATTCTTCCCAATCATCCAAGATAAATGCAAACAAAAGAATACCAAATCCTATTTAGTCTGGAGAGCAGCCATTTCAGCCTCAAAATCACCTTCACACAGCACACATCACAGTTGCTATTTCATCACTCTGCCTAAATGTAATCTTGTTTTTTGTATGCTCCACATATTATAAATATTAATTGGTAGAGTTTAGTTTGCCAGCATATATCAAACCATTTTTTAAAGTTTTTTAAATATTGAAGATTTCTTTTTCTTTTTGCTAGACAAATAGCATGTCCTTTTATTTGTTTATTTTTATGTGTTGCTAAGGATCGAACCCAGATCCTCACATGCGCTAAGAAAGAGCTCTACCACTGAGCCACAACTCCAGCCCTTCAAACCATTTTAAAACATTAATTCTGTCATTACCAAGCACTTCTTATAAATACTATAAGACAATTTTGGAAACACAGAGCAACAACTTCAATGGTGAGAGAATATTTATGAACATTTATCATACACCCACTACACACTACACCCCACGCTTTTTGAGGTGTTTTCACCTATACTTGTTCGTTTGCTTTCCACACTGAGAGAGATCAGGTGCATTTTACAGATGAAGAATGAAGAAGGGTCAGATTGGTTAGTAAGTGACTAGCCTATGATCACACAGCCAAGGAAACAGCAGCATCCAGGCCCCAGAGAATTGCGTTGTTAGCAAGGAATGTGAGATTAAATAGTTTTGTGCCCATGGTAAAACTTAATTGGCAGTTAGCTTTGTTCAAGAAGTTCCTGAACAAAAACAGTTTTTAAGTGTTAAACATAAAGACAAAAACAGTTTTAAATTTAAACATAAAGACCTGTCACTACAGTTAGTTGTTTTAATGGGAAAACCCACAAAGAAAACACTAATTTACTAAATAAAATCAATAACTATTTTTATAAAGATTATCTCTTCGAGATCATTTCTAAGTAGGTATCAAAAATTACCTGAATCTCACAAACATGAAAATATTTCAAATAAGAATTTTAATACTATATTTTTAAAAATGCTTCCTCTAATCAAAGCTCTTCCTTTAAAATTAAAATGTTAACTCTAACCTGTATATTGCTATTTACTCTAGTAAGTTGTTTTTCCTGAAAATCCCCATTTAAAAAAACACCTAATGTTTTTAAAATAAACATTATAAACAGGTTTTAAAACAGACAATAATAAAGGTTGAGATAAAATTACTGAACTACTTATCTGAACCAGGTAATGAGAAGCTAGGGGTATATAGATAAAATCTAAAGTCTATAGAGCGTTTCAACTAAAAGATTCCAGCAGAAATAATTTAACACTTGATGGCTACACTGTTATCTGGTAAGAGTATTCAAAGATATAATAGATCTTAAAAATATAAAATTGCTGGGTTGTGGCTCAGTGGTAAAGAGCTCACCTAGATGCATGAGGTACTGGGTTCGATCCTCAGCACCACATAAAAATAAAATAAAGATATTGTGTCCATCTAAAACTAAAAAATAAATATTTTTAAATGTATATAAAATTGCATATGAAGTCATTAAACAGTACTCTAATTAGGTGTAGTCATTAAGAGATCAGGATCAGGGCCTGGGGATGTAGCCTAGTGGTAAAGCACTTGGCTAGCATGCACAATGCCCTGGTTTCAATCCCCAGCACTGCAGAAGAGGGGGAAAAGGGGAAAAGATGAAGAAATCAGGTTTATGAGCCAGACTGGCCAGATTAGAATCTAAGTGAGTCCATCCAGCTGTGGTACCACACATCTGTAACCCTGGCAACTCAGGAGGCTAAGGCAGAAGTATCCCAAGGCTGAAGGCAAGCCTGAGCAACTTATTGAGATCCTGTCTCCAAAAAAAAGAAAACAGAAGGCTGTGATATAGCTCAGTGGTAAAGTGCCCTGGGCTCAATCCTGAATACAACAGAAATGGGAAAGGGCAGAATCCCAGTGAGCCCAAATTCCTAGCTGTGAAAATGCCCTGTGCCTCAGTTTCTTCACCTATCTCATAAAGCTGTTGAGAATTAAAGAGTATAAAGTGCTCAGAAAAGTCAATGGCATTGGGGTTAGTTAATTATTTTTTAAGTACTATCTGTGTAAAAAAATTAAATATACATGTAAAAGACTGAAAGACCTCCATTATTGAGCTATTTTGCTTTCAGATTAAGAATTTAAAACATAATATGCTGGTCACCATGGTACAAGCCTCTAATCCCAGCTACTTATCTGTAATCCTTGCTCCTAGGAGGCTAAGGCAGGAGGATAGCCAAGTTCAAGATCAGTCTGGGCAACTTATCAAGACTCTGTCTCAAAATAAAAAGGGCTGGGGATGTAGTTCAGTGTTAGAGCATTTGCCTAGCATGTGTGAGGCCCTGGGTTCAATCCCCAGCAGCATGAATGAATGAAAAAATAAAATAAGGAGAAGCATGGGGCTGGGGTTGTAGCTCAGTGGTTGAGCTTGTCTCTCATGCATGAGGAACTGGGTTCAATCCTCAGCATCACATAAAATAAAATAAATAAATAAAACAAAGATATTGTGTCCATCTACAACTAAAAACAATTCAAAATAAATAAAGAGGGCTGGGGATGTGGCTCAAGCATAGCGTGCTCACCTGGCATGCGTGCGACCCGGTTCGAGCCTCAGCACCACATACAAAAACAAAGATGTTGTGTCTGCCAAAAAAACTAAAAAAATAAATAAATATTAAAATTCTCTCTCTCTCTCTCTCTCTCTCTCTCTCTCTTTTTGAAAGAAAGAAAGAAAGAAGAGAAACAAACCCCAAACTTTATTGGTAACAGAATAGCAGTAACCTGAGGTGGGGGATAGGGAAAATCACACAGGAACTTCTATACAATACAAATGGTTACCTCAGCTTTTTTTTTACTACGCTTTAAAATGTGTTTAAAATGTATTTCACATATTATTTTTCCCAATAAAGATAAAAACTAATGCATCTCCCAAGCATAGTAACAAGAATGCATTGTTTAACCTTAGAAGAGAAGGAGAATAAATCTGTTGACTTTTTGCAGGTAACTTCAGATGGCTTGCTATATAGTTTACTTAGCCAAGCAAAAATTTCATGGTTTGGCTGTTACAAAGGGTGTCACTGATTCACGGGAACACCTCTTTATGGTCACAAATCTGGAGGTTGTAAGGAATCTCAGTGGGCTTATCTTCTAACAGGTTTGCTCTCCAGATAAGGGAACATGAATTCCCTTAGCTTCTGAAAAACAGGCTTTCTCCACTCTGCTCCCAGCTGTTACTACTAGTTACCACTGTCACAGAAAGGGGCACAGCCCATTCTTCAATTGTCTCATGACAGTGACTAGAAAGAGGGTGAATTTATACCATCCATCAGGATCTGTTGAAGACCCAACATGAACCCCAAAAGATGCTAAAACTACAGAGGAGCCCAGTGCTTTAATCAAAGAAGGTGCCCCATAAATAGGTGTGTCAAAAGTACAAAGCAAGGTTTCTGCTCAAGGCTTTTACATACAAGGGAAAATTGGCAGAGAATTATATGCTGACATATAATGAATTGAGCGGAACCTGGGGGCAAAGTTTACAAACTATAAAAGATAGGCGAGAAGGAGAAATAAGAGCAAAGATTTATGTAGTATGGGGTTAAATGGAAGAAGGAGTTTTGGAAGAGAGGGGTTAAAAACTGAGTAAAGAAATCTTTCTAGAAATTTCTCCAAGGAAATCTGTTGATATTTTTACAGATATACTAATTTGTTCTACATATTTTACCAGTCATAATCATATTAAGCAAAGAATTCCCATCCTCTCTCACAAAGAACTTGAACCCACTGAGAGAAAGGGAATAGTAAGTAGTAAGAAAAAAGAAACATTTTAAATACTCAATATAAATTCTTTAAAACATGAATATCTTTAAAAGGTAAGACACAAATTTTCTCCAAGTTTTGTTTTTTGTTTTTGTTTTTTACTAGGAATTTAACCCAGGGGCAAGTGACCACTGAGATACAACCCCATCCCTTTTTATTTTTAATTTTGAGACAGAGTCTCTGTAAGTTGCTTAGGCCTTACTCAGTTGCTGAGGCTGTTCTTGAACTGGCAATCTTCCTGTCTCAGCCTCCCAAACCACCAGAATTAAGGCATGTGCCACCATGTCCAGCAAATTTTCTCAAGTTTTAAAGTTCATTCAAATAAAATGAGACCCCCCAAATATTAACAAGGAAGAAAACCATAAAACATATTGGAGAGGCTGGGGATGTGGCTCAAGCGGCAGCACGCTCGCCTGGCATGCATGTGGCCCGGGTTCGATCCTGAGTACCACATACAAACAAAGATGTTGTGTCCGCCAAAAACTAAAAAATAAATATTAAAAATTCTCTCTCTTTCTCTCTCTCTCTCTCTTTCTCTCTCTCTTTAAAAAAATATATTATTGGGGTGGAGGTACTAGGGATTGAACTCGGGGGCACTTGACCACTGAGCCACATCCCAGACTTATTTTGTATTGTTTATTTAGAGACCGAGTCTCACTGAGTTACTTAGTGCCTTGCTTTTGCTGAGACTGTCTCTGAACTTATGATCCTCCTGCCTCAGCCTCCAGAGCCACTAAGATCACAAGCATGTGCCACCACAACTGGCCATAAAATAAAATTTTTTAATTTCACAAATAACTGTGACTTCAAGCCTAGAGTAAATTAACAGGATATCTGGGTGACATAACTAATGGAAATAGGGTTTCTAAAGGCTGGGAATGTGGCTCAGTGGTAGAATGCTTGCCTAGCATACACAAAGCTTTGGGCTGGATCCCCAACACTGCAAAAAATAACAACAATAATAGTAATGATAATGATGAGAAGGAGGAGGAGGAGGAAGAAAAGGAGGAGAAGTAGAATAGGAAAGGGCTTCTATTTCCAGTTAGTTTAAAAGGAAAAGATAGAGCCATATGTGGAAGAAAAAGAACACTACAAAAGAGGTCAATTCTAGTTTAGATAAGTGAAGACGATGGGCTCAGGCCTGTAATCCCAGTAACTAGGGAGGCAGAGTCAGGAATATCTCAAGTTCAAGGCCAGCCTCAAAAACCTAGTAAGACTCATGTCTACAAATAAAAAGGACTGGGGTTGTAGTGGTAGAGCACCCCTGTATTCAATCTCAGTGAAGGATGGGAGAAGGGAAGAGGAGGAGTTGTTTTAATCCTCCATTTAGAGAAGCTATATTCACTAAGGTATAGTTGACAAAACAGTGTATATTTGCAATGTACAAAGTGATTTTTTAATATGTCTATGCACTGTGAAATGCTTAAATATAGCTAACTGACATATCCATCACTTTACATACTTATTTTTTGTTGTGAATACAAGAAAGTTGTGGAAGAAAAAAAAAATTAATAAGTTATTTGATTCAACAAGACAAAGAAGGCTAAAACCCAAGGGCATGTTGAGCAGAAGCCCCGAGCAAACTGAACTGTCCATCAGAAAAACTCAGAATGACTCTGAAAGGGGGATCAGAAGGTAGGGCTGGGAAAAAGAGAGAGAGAGAGACAGAGAGAGAGAGAGAGAGAGAGAGAGAGAGAGAGAGAGAGAGAGAGAAACACTCCAGTCTGATTCCCAGCAGCTACTGGGCAGAAAATGGGAGTTCTCTCTCTAAAAAGATTAGTAAATAGACTATGAACTTAGGAACAACTAGGGGCAACCCACCTGTCTAAAAAATATTGGAATTAAGATAAATATTCTGAAGGTGTCCCCACTCAGCCCCCAAACACTGCAGTCAGACTGATAAGCCATGTCCACGAGAAAAACTACATTTACTGACTGCTAGCAGGGCCGTCTCTAAAAAGTTGGGTCCCTGGCTAATCACTTCATAATGAAGACTACCAGGCAGGGAACCAGGCACACACCTATAATCCTTGCTACTTGGGAGGCTGAGGCAGGAGGATGGCAAATCATGCAGCCTCAGCAATTTAGTGAAACCTGCCTCAAATTTAACAAATGGAAAGGGCTGGGAGTATAACTCAGTGGTGAAGTGCCCCTGGATTCAATCCCCAGTACCACAATAAATAACAACTACCACCAGTAACTTTCAGAATTTGCACTTTGGCAAAGTCAGCTTTTGGTTTTTCAGAGGCTCACTCCTGAATATGTGTAAAAACCCTTGTATATTTAAAGAAACTCCCTAAATGAAAGACCAAAACAAATAAATAAAGGTATTTTAAGGAAATTGAGAGAGTAAAGGAAGCTGAATAAACTTTTTTAAAACTTTATAATTAACATACTCAGGAGTTATTCCATCTATAAAACAAAAAAAATACAAGAGTATTAAAAAGTAACATTCAGATAAAAAAATTTAAAATGACGGCAAAAATATAGAACTAATTAGAAGGCCAAGACACTTATCAGAAAGTAAACCAAGAGACAAACAGATGGAAAATATAAAAGATGAGAAAATTATAGAACTTTTCAGTCCAGAAGTCCCAACACAGTAAGTTTCAAGACAGATCTGGTGGTGCAGGCCTATAATCCTGGCATTCAGGAGGCTGAGAAAGGAAGATGGCAAGTTTGAGCCCAGTCTCAGCAACTTAGTAAGACCCTAAGCAATTTGGCAAGACCCTGTCTCAAAATAAAAGATAAAAAGGGCTGGGTAGGGGCTGGGATTGGAGCTTAGTGATAGAGCGCCTGCCTAGCATGTGTAAGGCACTGGGCTTGATCCCTGGTACCATATAAAAATAAACAAATAAATTTTTTTTTAAAGTATTCTGTCCATCTACAACTAAAAAAAAAAAAAAATCTCAGTACCAAAATAATAAATAAATAAATAAATAAGTTCCCGAGAGAAAGAATAGGGGAAGCTAAGAGTAAGACAGAGGAGAAAAAGATCAGTTAAAAATTAAGAAAATCTTCCAGAAGTGGGGGGGGGGAAATGTTTCTAAATTGAAAAGGCCCTCAGAATTCCCAGAATAACAGATACAATAAGGCCCAGAGTGAATCAGGTTACCGTAAAATTTCATAACATCTCTAGGGAGGCAAAAAGAATCAAGAATCAGAATAGCATTAGACTTCTCATTGGGAGCAACAGAAGGTAGACGTCAACAGAGCAATGCCAACTCAGAGAAAATAGTCTTCAATCTAGAATTCTATAACCAGAAAAACTATAAATCAATGATTGGGTAATTTTTTCTTAAATGAATAACTTTCGTACCTGCAGATTTACAAACAATGTACATCCCATGCATGGTTTCCTCCAGAGCTTCTAGAAGAGGTGGCTCCACAAAATTAAGTAGAAATGACAAAGGAGGAAGATATGAGGTCCAGGAAACATTGGGATTGGGGGTGGTACCATTTTCAACATAGGAAGGCAAAGGAAATACCTAGGACATGGGAGAAAGTAGATCCCAGGATGAGAACTATGCAGCTCTAGAGAATAGCTTATCATAAAATTTCTGAACAGGGCTGGGGATGTAGTTCAGTGGTAGAGTGCTTGCCTGGCACATGTGAGGCTTGTCTAGCACTGTGTTTGATCCTCAGCACCACATAAAAATAAATGGATAAAATAAGGATATTGTGTCCATCTACATTTAAAAAATAGTTTTGAAAAATTGCAGAACAATCGGTTTGCTTCACATTTTGGTCAGAAATGAAAACACATTTTTAAAAAAACAACTATATTGCATCCTTAGGGAAAGGAAGCACATATACTTCATGCCTGTTGGAACAGGTGAAGATCATTCTGAGTCAGTCACTGACCCATTTCTGAAGACTGAAACAAGAAAGAGCAGAACCTACGCACAAACCAGAAACAACTGCTGCCCAGCTTCCTCTAAGACCCCAACAACTGACATCTGAATTACAAAATATGCTGTTCTCTATATCTCCAGATACTTTCAAAATTAAGAAAGCTATATTCTGTATTGCCTTTTCATAGCAAAATGAGGGATAAAGTATTTGCTATCATCCACTAATAATGAAGGAGTATTAAAACCATACTTATTAATCACATGTTAGGGTCATTGTGAGAAGGCAGATAGAAGGTGTGGCTTGTTATTTACTCCATTTTCTGACATCTAAGTAAACTGCAAACACAGAAATAGCAAACTCTGGTTTTGTTTGTTATTTTTTGACATTCTATTCATTTCTGACCATGAAAATTTTTTTTAAAGCTAAGCCATACCAAAGCTACCTTGGTAAACACATTTGCCCCCCATTTTTCAGCATAAATGAAGATAAGAATAGATTACTAGCAAAGTATTTTAACTACAGCATACCAATAGTTTTTAAATAGAATGTTAAACATCTTTTTGTTTCATGGTCTCCTAAAATCTGGAATAAAAATCTACTTTATGCTGTTTAAATTTTCTTTTGTTTTTGTTTTTGAGACGGGAGGGGGGGTCTCAAAATATTGCTCCATCTGACCTTGAATTTGTAGGCTCAAAAGATGCTTGTTTTAGCCGGGCACAATGTCACACACCTGTAATCCCAGTAACTCAGGAGACTGAGGCAGGAGGACTGTGAGTTCAAAGCCAGCCAGCCCCAGCAACTTAGCAACTCCCTGTCTCAAAATAAAACATAAAAAGCTTAAGAATATTGGGCTGGGGGTGTGGCTCAAGCGGCAGCGCGCTCGTCTGGCATGCGTGCTGCCCGGGTTCGATCCTCAGCACCACATACCAACAAAGATGTTGTGTCCGCCGAGAACTAAAAAATAAATATTAAAAATTCTCTCTCTCTCTCTCTCTCTTTCTCCCCTCTCTCTCTCTCTCTTTCTCCCCTCTCTCACTCTCTCTTTAAAAAAAAAAAAAGAATATGGCTCAGTGGTGAAGCACTCCTGGGTTTAATCCCTGGTACCAAAAAAAAAAAAAAAAAAAAAGAGAGAGAGAGAGAGAGAGAGAGAGAAAATCCTTGTTTTAGTCAGTTTTGCATTGCTTCTACCAAAGTAACCTGACAAGGACAACTTATAGAAAGGAAAGTTTATTTGGGGCTCATGGTTTCAGGTCTCAGTGCATTGCTCTGAGTCCCAAAATGAAGCAGGACATCATGGCCAAAGAGCAAGGCCAAGGAAAGAAGTTCACCTAAAGGTGGCTAGAAAGGAGACAGAGGGAGAGAAGGGCCATAGGGAAGAGGCACAGTGGGCATGCCCCCAGTGTCCCACCTCCTCCAACTCATCCTACCTGCCTGCAGTTAACACCCAGTCAGGCCATTTAAACTGGGATGGGCTGACAGGTTACAGCTCTCCCAATCTAACCATTTTACCTCTGGCTATTCCTGCATTAACACAGAAGCTTTCAGGAGACACCTCATAGCTCAGTCTCCTGAGTTAGTGGAACTACAGGCACATACCACTATGCCCAGCTTTCTTTTTTGTAAAGTCTGATAACATACATTATTATCTTACAAAATATATGTATATCCCAAATTTCCTCTAGCTTTATAAACAAAAAAAAAAAATAGCTGGATGTGGTGGTGCATTGTCTGTTATAATCCCAGCTACTTGGGAGGCCAAGGCAGGAGGAAAGTTGGAGGTCAGCCTCAGCAACTTAGCAAGATCTTTTCTGGAAATAAAAAAGAGCCAAGTACATTCCAGCTGTTTGGAAAACTCAGGTAGGAGGATCACAAATTTGAGGCCAGCTTCACCAACTTAGAAAGCTCTATCTGAAAATTTGAAAAGTGTTGAGGATGTTAGAGCATTTGCCTGGCATGTGAGAGATCCTAATTTCAATCCCCAATACCACAAAAAGATAAAACAAATAAAATTTAAAAAGCTGGGGATGTAGCTCAGAGGTAGAGTACCCCCAGGTTCAACCCCAGTTCTATAACAATAAATAAAAATTTTAAGAAATACTATTCACTCTTTCATGCTTATAGATGGAATAACTTGACTTTGCAAAAAGATGCCAAGTCTTGCTAAATCAATCTAAAAGCACAATCTCAATCAAAATTACAAAAGGGAACTAAGTCTCAGTGGTAGAGCGTTTGCTTAGCGTGCAAGAGGCCATGGGTTCAATCACAGGAAGAAAAGGAGAAAAATTGTTCCATATACATTAAAAACTTAATGAGAAAAGTAAAACTATAAAGCTAAAAATAATAAATAATCTGAGAGACCTAAGTCCAAGGAGCACTAATAAGGAAAATAGATATTAAGGCTAAAAAATTATGGATTCAACTACATGAAAAAATTAATAATGATACCCAAGGAAATGATATTCACATGATTCAAAACCAACCAGGGATTTTATATTCATAAAAAATCAACAAGAAAAATCAACCTCGTTGATTCTATGAGTCAACAAGAAAAACTCGGGAAACAAGATACGAAGAGGCAATTCACATAAAAGCAGCAAACAGCTAACTAGAATATGAAGAAATGCTCAAATTCAATGATAATTAGAAATACATATTGAGACAGTATTAAATGGCAAAAATGTTTTCTAAATGTGGACAATACCAAGTTTTAAAGGTTATAGGAACACAATGCTTATCGGGTGTACACTACACAATCATTCAGCACCTAATAGCACTTACATCATAATGGCCCTCCTGAGTCTGCATCCCGGAAATTCTCAATATGTTCATAATGGACACTGGTAGCATTGTTTGTGGCAGCCTGTGTGTCCACTGCTATGGGAATGGATGCACCCCATAGAATACTATGCTACAGTTAGGAACAATCAGCAAAAACTATATTCAGCATAAATAGATCTAAAAACAGTGCTGAGTGAAAAGATTAAAAATCTGAGTAGGATCTATGGCATTTTTATGTGGAGAATTCTACAGCCAAATTCTACGAAAGTATGGTGTAACGAGCTATTTTATAATTAAAGATACAAAAAAAATCACTAAGTATTTTACTTTAAAAAAAAAAAACTGAGCTGGGGATGTGGCTCAAGCGGTAGCGTACTCGCCTGGCATGCGTGCAGCCAGGGTTCGATCCTCAGCACCACATACCAACAAAGATGTTGTGTCCGCCGAGAACTAGAAAATAAATATTAAAAATTCTCTCTCTCTCTCTCTCTCTCTCCCCCCCCCTCAAAAAAATAAAAAATAAAACAATAAAAAAAAACAATTTAATTTTATTTATTCATTTTTACATAGTGCTGAGGATCGAACCTAGGGCCTCACATATGCTAGGCAAGTGCTCTACAGCTGAGCCACAACCCCAGCCCCTCACTAAGTATTTTACAAAGATACATATAGAATCAAGGACAAATATCAGACACATTAGAGAGTGTGCCTGTGAGGTAGGGGAGAGAAATGGGCATAAGACAGAGCTGAACAGAAGATCTCTGAACAACGATGCCAGACTGTACCCAAATCAAGGAATATGAAGTCCATATTCACAAATGATACTTTTCATTCATGCATACATTAAATACTCAATTAAAACTTACTGAATACCTCATGAGTGCCAAGAACTATCTTTGAACAGAAACTTTTCTTATATCTGAAGGCTTTTTTTTAAAAAAAAAAAACCTCAAAAGATATTCTTTTGGGGGGGGAGGTCAGTTTTCTGGGTACTGAATCCAGAGGCACTTCACCACTTAACTATATCCCCAGACCTTTTTATTTTTTACCTTTAAGACAGGGTCTCTGGACTGTAGTTGTGGCCCAGTGGGAGAGCACTTGCCTAGCATGTGTGAGGCACTGAGTTCGATTCTCAGCACCGAGTATAAGTAAATAAACAAAATAAAGGTCCATCAACATCTTAAAAAAAAAAAAAAAGACAGGGTCTCACTAAGTTGCTTAGGGCCTTGCTGTATTGTTGACACTGGCAAACTTGTAATCCTCCTGCCTCAGCTTCCTGAGCCACTGGCATGAGCCAAAAGATATTCTTTAACTTACATTAGAATATATAGAATATTTTTATAAAACCTTTTTTAAAAAATCAAATGAATTACACCTGAAGTTCTGTAAAGGATAAGTCCAGATACAAAAAAGCCTCTAAAA
Organism: Ictidomys tridecemlineatus; assembly: GCF_052094955.1. Lineage (NCBI taxonomy): Eukaryota > Metazoa > Chordata > Mammalia > Rodentia > Sciuridae > Ictidomys > Ictidomys tridecemlineatus. Next base: position 109,378,868 of record NC_135484.1, on the reverse strand, counting down.
CTCCACATAAATAACACTGTCACTGATATAGTTTAGATGTGGTATCCCCCCAAAAGCTCACATATGAGACAATGTAAGAAGGTTCAAAGAAATGATTGGGTTGTAAGAGTCTTAACTCGATCAGTGATTTAATCCCCTGATAGGGATTTACTGAGTGGTAATTGAAGTGGTAGGGTGTGGCTGGAGGAGGCAGGAATTGGGTATATCTGTCGAGTGGGCTGGTCAGTCCATCTGCTTTCTGATCACCATGTAAGCTGCTTCCCTCTGCCACACTCTTATGCAATGATGTCCTGCATCACCTTGAGCTCCACGGACTTGGACTTCTGAAACCGTGAGCCCACAAATAAACTTTTCCTCTTGTACAGTTGTTCTGGTCAGCTCCTTTAGTCACAGCAGCAAAATAGCTGACTAAAACAGCCACATTTTAGTCCACAGATAAGACATCTTTTTTCATGGTTTTCAATGGTAAAACAATTATTTTATGAAGGAGGAAGTCTCTTTATTTGCTTGGTTTAATTTTCCCCCAAAGATATTTCAACTGCTCAGGAACTTCTCACCAGATTTATGTTTTCTTAAAGATTTCACAAGCAGACTGCTGGCTGCCAATGTAGGTGTTGTAGTTAATATGCTCATTACACCACCCTGCTAATGAAAACTGATTAACATGCAATGTGACTGTCTATCCCACATTCCCTGGGCACAGAAAATGAATGGCATTTTCCAAAAAAAAAAAAAAGGTATTTGTCTCCTCTCCCCTTTTAAACACGAAATGACACAAATCCTAAATGTTAACTCATATATATAATATTGATAAAGAAAACTAATAGCAACGTATAAGATATTATATGCCTAATAAGATAAATTGCAATACTTTAGTATTTCAAAGTTTAATAGTAAGTGTCAGTAGGTAGGAAGATCCAAAGGTGAAGAATATTTAGGCCAACCACCAATATTATTTGAAAAACTTTAAACTACATGATCTGGCCAGCCATGGTAGTGCACACCTGAACTCCCAGCACCTCAGGAGGCTGAGGCAGGAAGACTACCAAATTCAAGGCCAGTTTCAGCAATTTAGCAAGGTCTTAAGCAATTTAGCAAAGCCTATCTCAAAATAAAAATAAAAACGGCTTGAGATGTGGCTTAGTGGCAGAGCACCCTGGGTTAAATTCCTAGTACCAAAACTACATGATCTGTCAGTGGGGGTCAATGGAACCATCACTGTACATGACAAAAGGTAATAGTAATTTACACTGGTTTACAAAAGATAATAATTCTCAATGGGTGGTACTGTCTGCCGGAAACTATTCACACATTTTATTTGCATTATTTAAGTGATTCCTCACAACTATCCAACAGACTAGGTACTAATTATTATCCCATTTTACAGATCATTTTTTGAATCAAATGCAGGTTTCTCTACCATTACCTTTAAAACCTCCACCAATTGGCCTTAACTTCTACTATATGCCCTCTTTCTGCCATTTCAGTCCTCATTTCTGTCTCAAAACCTTGACTTAGTATTCACATAAATGAAACAGCTCTTTACTTGGCTGATCTCTTTCTTATCTACTACTACAGGAAGTTCTTTCATAAAAATGTTCTCAGTTAAATGACCCATCCTGTGCTTGTTAAAATTAAGCACCAAAAGTATACAGAGTAAAAAGTGAACTTAACATTTTACAAAAAAAAAAAAAAAGGAGTATTCTATATTGTTCTACAACATGACCCTCTCTTTTTTTTTCTTTCTTTCTTTTTTTGGTGGTACTGGGGACCAAACCCAGGAACTCATGCATGTTAGGCAAGCATTCAATCACTGAGCTACATTCCCAGCCCCCTTTTTTTTTATTTTTAGTTGTAGATGGACACAATACCTTTATTTATCTTATGTAATGCTGAGGATTGAACCCAGTACTTTACACATGCTAGACAAGTGCTCCACCACTGAGCAGGATCTCATTGACTGGCCTCAAATTTATAACCCTCTGGACTCAGCCTCCCTGGTAGCTGGGATTACAGGCATGTACCAGTACCTGGCTGTAATGTAACTTTTAAAAATAAATTAGTGGCATCTTTCCACATGAACAAATAGAGATCTATGCATTTGGAAAAGCTAAATGGTGTTCTGTGTGGACCTATCATACGTTGTTTAATTAATCTCTGACTGACGAACATCATCTGTTATAACCAGCAATGCTGGAAAGAAAAACTTTATATTCCTATTTTTCACACAAGTGTATGTTATTTAGGACAAATTCCTAGAAGCAGATATGTACATTTTAAGTTCCAACAGACATTGCCAAATTTACTTCCAAGAAAACTTATATCCCTGCCAATGTCCCTACATCCCATCCACTATTAACTAACATCAATTTTTAAAATTTTCCTCAATCTGATAAGTAAAATAGTATAATTACATGTTTCATTTTATACTTATTTAAATGATTGGGATTACTGAATTTAGAGGTCAGGTATATTTTGAATTTATTATTAGTTGTACACTAAGCTAAACTGCCTATGGAGAAAAAAATTCAAAAATCACATTAACAGTATGTTTGGGAAGACTGTTAATGTCTAACCAATTTGGGTTTTGAGCACAATGATGCCAACTAAAAATGAGACAGATGTCTTAAAATACACTTGAAATACATTGCTATAAGCTCTTCAGAGCTATGATATACACTGTAGAAACATTTCTTTTAATAATATAGCACATGGATAGTCATGTATTCACTTTCTCAATTGTATTTACAACACCCTCTGATTAGTTCACTTTGATAATATTTCACTTTTTTAATATACAGTGTTGTTTATTAATATGACATTTGACCTCTTTAGATGTTACAAGGTACAAAGGTACAATTGGTACTCAGCTATGGGCATCCAATAAAAATAAGACATAGGTGGCTGTATTAGAATATAGAAAAAGGAGAGAGAGTAAGAGAAGTAAATGTTAGCAAGAGCCACATGAATGTTCTAGACATTTTGGTTTATAAAAACAAAACACCAGCACAGCACCAGATACTCTATAAATGCATGTATAAATGAGATGACTATTGTGCCTGAGTGCTGATTCACTGTAAAGGGCTCCATGTCTATTGACTATAACGCTATTAGCAATGACGGCTGAAATGAGCTATTCACACATTTTCTTACCTGATTTTCTTTGTGGCCATCTCCAGGTAACAAATTTTGTCAAGGAAAATTTAATTAGCTCTAACAGGAATTTTGACCTTATTATCCTGATAAATTAGTATCCACAACTGCAAAAATAAGTACCACACAAATTATCTGGCATTGTAGAACATTTTGGATTCAAAACAAACCAGTAAAATTCTATCTACCCTTACTTAGTAATTTTCAACTGAAATTCATATTCACAAAACAAACTGATCCTTACTACTATTTAAAAGTCAAATGCCCTTGCTGTTTTAATATGCCCACATGGCTCATCCAAGTGAGCATATGACAGATGCAACACATCTTTCCCACATCAGACTGAAGAAAGAGAGAGCAGGAGACAGGAAAGAACAGGACCCCAATGTGACAAAATGTTAAAACCAAGCTATAAATTATCTTCTGGTCACTCTCAGCTGTATTTTGAAAAATCCGACACAAAGGTAGGACCTCCCCTTCCTTTGGAGAGATATAGAGTGTTATAGAAAAGCATCTCCTAACTAGCAAAGAACTGCTGTCCCATCAATCACACAACTTCCCCAGCAAGAGAAACACTGCTGGGTGGGTTCTAAAAACAATGCCTGGGTCTTCACATTCTGATGGGAGGGAACAGTGAAGACCAGCTTCCTGGGCTCTAAACTATGCCAGACTGCCCTGCTAATCCTCCCCAAATCCCACAATGTGGGGGTGGGGGTAGGGGACAGAATTGAAAACCCCAAACTGAATCAAGGGCAACAGCTCTAGGTTACAGAAGGTCCTAATATTCCTGTTTGCAGAGTAGATGGTGGAGATGGGGAAACACATACACAAAAGCCTTTAAAAACACAATATAAAAATGCATTTTATCCCTGATCCTTCGATGTGCTAACCAACATCTGCCCCCAATCATTTGCCAGCCCTGGGTGCATGGAAGGCATGGAGTAGCAGGCATTTTCACACAGTGAGGCTGGAAGAGATGCTACTAGAGTGTAAATTACTAATTAGCTCAAAAGAAGACAAAGAGAGAAAATACCTGTCACAGAATGGTGTTTACAACTTGACATATAATAAAAACAACCCTGAACATTTCAGAAGAGTGAAATTTCCAGAATTCTATTAACATGTGAATGGAAAAGGAACAGTATTATAGTCTTTAAAAACTGCCCATGTCTCAGAAACAATAACGCATGACTAGAAACAATGCTTTCCAAATAATTTGTAATTTTCTCGTCCTTATGAAAGGGAAGTGTTTTTAATTATTACAATCAGCTTTAATAAGGAGCTATATTTCATAGCTTGATAATAGCTTAAACGGGGAGAAAAGGAAAAGCAGCCCACAAGTATTGTATTTTACATTTGTCAGAATACTGCTAATATTCCTTTTGCTTAAATTGGACAAGCCTTTCTGTAGATCACAACTTTATCAAATAGATAGGCTATCATTTTAATTAGGATTTGTAGATGACTGGAGGTGGGTCAGTTAATTTCCTTATATGACATCAATCAAAAAGACTCAAAAATTTAGATTTTGAAGGCAGGCATGGAATGTTAAGATATTTTTATTGATCCTCTCCTTATCCATATTACCTCATCAAATACTACTATTTAGTAACCCCAATCAACATACTTAAAGCAATACATTTTGCACTTTGATCTTTTCTAGCTCTTTGAAACTACATAATGATCCCCTAAATACATTATTTTACCTAAATATTTTTTGGTAATAGTATTGAGGGGCTCTGTGGCTCCTGTTTCTCAAACAATAATCACCCATTCATCATCAATAGCTCATATGGCCTAAGGACACACCATGCCTGGTGCTAGAAAGATTGTCAATAGAGGGGTACAACACAATTTGTTACTGATGGGAGGAGCCAACATATCTGTCATTCACAGGTGAAAGAATCTTTCTTTTTTTTCAGAATGTACTGAAAACAACAGACTACACAATCATAAAATCCACACTAAACCCAATCTTGACATGCCTTTGTTTTAAGTGCTTGATAAATCAAACACACACCAAACTTTCCAATATCTAGTACTCAAAAAACATTCTTACTCCATTTGCACTTTCTCCAATTTTATTTGTTTAAAAGTCCTTACACAGAGAAAATGATAAAATGAATGGGGCAAAATCACAAGTGGTAGTTTTGAGTAAAGGTATTCAGAAGTTTTTTGTATCATTTTTCCATAAGTAATAAAATTAAACTGTAATAAAATTAAGTCATTAAAAAAATAGAGTATCAACAACAGAAGCTCCCTTTCACAGAGTTGTTTCTGGTTTCAAACCACTCACATACTTAGCTAATATGACCACTCAGTAGTTCTAAGTGATTTTTTAAAATGAGATTGATTTACTTAACCAAATTAAAGCATGAATAAATGTACTTAGTAGATTATGTACACAGGCATAAAGAAAGAGAATATAGGAAAAATTTTTTTTAAAAAAATTTTTTAAGTTACCGAAAGGCTGGGGTTGTGGCTTAGAGGTAGACAGCTCATCTACCATGTGTGAGGCCCTGGGTTTGATCCTTAGCACCACATAAAAATAAAATAAAGGTATTGTGTCCAACTACAACTAAAATAAAAATATTTAAAAAATTTATCAAAAAAAAAAAGCAAAAGAGAGAGAATATAGCCAAAAAAAAAAAAAAAAACAGGATCTAAAAAGATTTTACTTATGTATATCTGCACTTAAATCTAAGCTCCATTTTTCCTCAAACAGCAATAGTCTTTCCACTGCAAACCAATTACAGTGTATAAGTGCAGGGCCTATTATAGCTAAAAAAGTAGGCAGAAAATACGCAATGCAGTAGGCATTTTAAAACTGATTTGATTTTATTTTATTTCATTCTGGACTTTGATGTCATCTATTCATTATACACAGTTCTCATGGTATTTGTCACAGGTTCCCTACTTAGAAAGGAAGTAAGAAAAGTTTAAAAACAGAACCACCTTAATAATTTAAGGACTGGCAAAAAAAAGACCCATTAAGAGGTGAACAAAACCAGCACTGTTAAACCTGGAGAAGAGATGGCAAAGGATGACCACAAGTCAAGTGGCAGTAATACTGGAGCACAGACTCTGCCAGTAAAAAGCCAAGGTTGGAATCCCATCCTCACTTCTTGGTAGAATTCTATCTTTTGAACTAAAATAAAAATTAAGGGATGAAGGTATAGCTCAATGTTAAAGGGCATGTGTGAGACCTTGGGTTCAATGCCCAGTGCCAAAAATTAAATAAAGAATAAATGTACCATTAGGCTAATATTTGAGCAAAAAATAATAATAATAATAATCTGTTTGTACTAATAGATTTTCAACTACTGAACAAGTAGCTACAGGGAAGTCTTAGGTAATAACCTTGGGCAAGTCATTAAATCTCAAAGATCCTCTGCTTCATCGCACATAAAATGAGAACAGTAATAGTAGCTAACTCAAAGGACTGCTGTGAGGAGTAAATGAATTACAACTTGCAAAGCGCTTACAACAGGGTCTGGCACTAAAGCATTATGCATGTGCTAGCTATTATTATGAAGTTCAAGAAGAGCTAAAGAGCTAAAGTAATATAGTAAGCAGCCATTTTTAATTAAAAATTGAGAAAGGAGCAAAAGGAAATAAATACAAATATAGTATTAACTGTGTGTTGCTTAGACAGAAGATAGACCCTCCTGATAGAAAAAAAAAATGACTAAAACCCAGAAGAAATTATCTACAAAGGTTGTCACATTACCACTGAAGATTTATAAGAAAATAGGATAAATTTTCATCTACCTGGGATGATTTAAGTGGGATATTGACTGAAGTTGCAGGATAAACTAGAGGTCCTTTCAGGGTCTCTTCCCATCCAAAGACTCTATGATTAATCAGAAAAACATTTACTTATGTACAACCTACTCATACAAATATAAATCTAATAGTTTTTTTCTTAGAAAATAAGATTATAACCAAAATTAAGTTGAGTAGAATTCTACTTGATGAACAAAGAAAATACAGATTAAATTTATCACTGGTGACCTTATTGATTAATAGTTATTATCTGAATTAAAAGATCATCCATTCTCAGCTTGAGAAATATCAAATGAAAAATAACCATTCACAATAATAATCAGTGGTTTAGCATACCATGGTAGCACACAGAAACAAAGGTAAGACACAAATGAACTCTTTCCTTTACTTGATCTTATAATTTATATTTTATTTTTACCACTATCAAATGTCTCAGATAATTTATGTAAAGAAATCAAGTTTAAAATAATTACATTATAAAAATGGCAATACCATACATAGTACCACACACTAATACCAGCCCAAACACATCTACAAAGAAAGGAATATGCACACACCTCAGACAGGTGCCTTCTATCAAACTTATTATTCATCTTGAAAGTTAACATATTCAGACTAATTCTCTCAAAAATTAGCAGCAAAAATAGTAGTTTTTTAGAATCCCATTAAATTGCTAAGTCAATCTACTTACCTTGAACAGTTGCTTAATAGAATCCAGAAAACAAACCATGAACTAAGTACCATGCCACTAACACAGTTAAGAGCTAAATCCAGAGTTAAGATTCTAAATTTTTCCTATTAATAACCAGTGTTTCTGATAGTCACAAATCAAAACCTACTCTTTGCTAACTCTCACAAATGCCACAAACCTAATTTGTGCTATTTAGACACAAAACAGTAGTAATCCAAAATTTACACAATTTTGAAATAAGACTCCCCGCCCACCCCCAGTGCTTGGGATCAAACCCAGAGTCTCTACCACTAAGCTAGATCTCCAGCCCCTACACAACTCTGGAGAAAAATCATCTTTGGGTATCTGAATGTACACTAATGAAATAATCCCAAATAAGATTCTCTAGAACAGTTTGCATTTTTCCAAAGTACATTATATACCTTGGCACCATCAAATGCAAAGTTAGTATTCACTTATATTCTGAGTTAAACATAAAAGCTTCAAATCATTTAAGCAAAATACTATAACCCAAATTTGTCCCAAATTTCTTATCTTCCTCTTAATTTCCAAAAGTGTCTTACAAGTCAAAACTTCTAGAAAATCAGGCAGTGGAGCTATCCAAGGCATCAGTTTGTAGTATTATCTTGCAGAGATTTTTTTTTGTATAAAAATTACTCATAAATTCATTGTTTAACATAAAAGATAATTCCACTACTCTAAAATCCTCCACAACTCTGCAATTCTCCTTTCCTTTCATTTAGTGAAACCAGTGTACCAGAGTATGAAATGTCCCACACAGAGCTAAAGGCAGCTTAGGCACTCAATGCCCTCAAAGCCCTGGTTTAAATCTCTTTCCCAGTAAACTTCCTAGGTTGATTATCTGCCTCTCTATGAAATGATTTCTCAATATTCTCCAGTCACTGAAAACAAGCAGAAACCTGATTGATTACTGGAAAACAAAAAGATTCTCATGTTTCTCTATTCCAACAATAGTGCATTCTCTAGTGAAAACGGAAATGCTGGTGATAAAGCACCCTGCCCAGCACTTGTCAGGTACAACACTGCTACAACACCAAAACTATCACATTTCACAGGCACATTGTAAATAAACACAACCTATCCTCCCATTGTCACAGCATTAATGAAATGCAAAGATTTTCTGTATCCAAAGTTGACACTTTATCCTTCACACAAGAAGAAAATCAAATCAAAATGGGTCTCATCTTTTTCAAAGTGGACATGTAAGTTGAATTAAAAGCAATGAAAGATGGAAGTGGATTCAAAATTCCTTTAAGAGAGAAAGAGGTTTCTGGAATTTCCTACTTTTAAGGACAAAAGGACTCACACTTTCAACACACACTTCTCAATACAGAATTCCTTTCCTGCACCCCCTACCTTTAGCCATTTTCAGTTTTTATCCCTGTCTCTAGGTCCCCTTTCACTCACCATGGTTTCTCCTCTTCTGCACCCAAGGCCCCTACACTGGATCCTTCACCACAGAATTTGTGCCCTGACCCTAGCAGACCTTCTGAAGCATCTCCCGGGTCCAGATACATTCAATTCCCTCCCATCGAAATCTACCCGAGTTGTACATCCATCTACACTCCCCCAGCTTCCTTTAACCCGGTTCTCTTTCCTTAATCCCTATTCTATTCTTTAAATCCTGGGGCCCATCTCTTTCTTACTGCTCTCACCGTCTGCTTTTAGTCCTGTCTCTTCACCGCATTGTTTTTACCTTGGATCTTGCTGAACCTCTTAAATCAACACAATTCCTCGGCTATCCTGTCCCGGATCACCATCACTTCTTAAACCCTTACTCTAGTCTCCTTTCAGTTTTTCTAATCCTTTGGAATTGCCCTATAAACGCCCATCTCTCATCTTTCCTTTCACCCTTCTAGTGGGCTTATTCCCGACTCCACCTGGTTCTAGTCCAGGGTATGATTAGCTGCCCCTCGCTTTCCAGAATTCACACCCATCTCCCACCGACTAACCTTACCTTTCTCAGAACGCGCCAGTCATTCCCACCCCACCGCGGGTCCTAGCCCTTCAGCTCATCTCGCTCTGCACTAGTTCACACCCTTGTCACGTCTGGCTCTTATTCACTCTCTCTCCCATACTCCCAACTATTACCCCAGCTCTGCCCCTCCTTGTCTTCCACTTCCAACTCTTACCCCTGGACCCCTCACCCCAATACCACCCCCTCAAAGCCTTCCCCTTCAGACTCCCGATCTTGCTCCTAACCTCAGAATCCCTCTTGCCAGCCCTGGTCTCCTAACCTCATTCCCGGTCCGGCTTCCTCAACGCCCACCCTGGCTTTTGCCTCCTTCCTACCTCCTTGCCTGGCTTTTTTCACTCCTCCTCTCCCTGGCTTCTAACCCTTTCTCCTCTTAATCCTCCTCATCTCATTCTCAGCCCGGTCGCCCCGGCCGCCCCCGAACCTTGCTTCACCTCTCCCCTTCAGGCTTTTAACCCAAACCCAGTGGTCGCCCACCCCGCCAAAATAAAGCGCCCGCGCGCCCCGGCTCCAGCTCTCGCCTCCCGCCGGCCCCCGCCCCGGGCGCCCCCGGACCGCCGGCGCCGCGGTCCCGCCCCCTGTCGCCGCTCCTCCCGCCCGCGAGGCGCACGCCGCCTTTGTCGCCCCTCACCCGGTGTGTGAGGATTTTGCTTCTTTAAGGGGGAGGGCTAGTGTGCCGGAGATTGCTGTCCCCGCCTCCGAGTCCCAGAGTGGGCTCCCTGACCGTCGCGGCCTCCACGGCCCCCGTCCCCCACCCCCTGGAGCTACCCCCTTTGCTGCCTCCCCACCTCCTCCGCCCCCTCCCCGGCCCCCCTCTATTTACCGCCATCATCAGCACGCGCGAGCTGTCACCAGGGCGCGAGACAACCGAACTCGGCCCCGCCCCCTTGCCGCCCATTGGCCCGCCCGCCGGAGCCCCGCCCCTGAGCCCCGCAATGCGCCAACGGCGCAGCGTTGGGCCGCGACCCCGGCACCGGCACCCTCTCTGCAGGTTCCTGCCGACGGCGTAAAGTTTAGGGTCAGCCACAAACGCGCGGCCGACTCAAGCCTGGCGTAAGGGGCGGCGGCGTAGAAGAGCGCTGTGAATCGCCGGTCGAAGTTTGGTTGAAGCACAGGAGGGTAAATAAGAAGGTTTCCAGACAAAGAGACTCTTAAAGGTACAGAGTCTACTGTCCGTCCCTCCTCCTTAAAGGGCCAGAGATTCTCCCAAGCCCTTCTCCGCCCCCTTCTCCCCAGCCTTGCATCCCGGGGAACAGTAAAGGAATTTTACGTAGTTAGTTCCCCATACTTTTCGGCTGCCCTTTAACATCTCTCCCCACTGCAGAGGCAAAGCCTTTCTTTATATCCCGTCTTTGCATTTTTTGTTTTGTTATCTTTTAACTGTGCCCTTCCTAAAGAAGCAGCAGCCTGCGAACCGTGGGGTTTCCGTAGGCAGCTTTTGCAAAAGTTACTATTGGTTCCCAGACGAGCGAGCACGTGTCTTTGACTTTTGCCACTGATGACCCAGGCGGGATTCAGCTGTTTTACGGAAATACCCCCAAGGAAGACGCCCGCCAACCTGAACACCCTGGGTAGAAATTAAGCAGATCCAGATAGAGATAGTTGTGGTCTTGCTGGGCGCGATGACGCACGCCTGTAATCCTAGCTTAGGGAGGCTGAAGCAGGAGGATCGCAAGTTCAAGGCCATTCTCAGCAATTCTGTAAGGCCCTAAGCAACTTAGCGAGACCCTGTTTCAAAATTTAAAAAAGAAAAAGTAAAAAAAGCTGGGTTTGTGGCTCGGTGTTTAGGCGCCCCTCGGTTCAATTCCCAGTACAAAAACGTGCCGGGAGTGGAGGGGCGTTGCGGCTTTATGGACTTAGGGAGACCATGGGAAAAGAGTGGCCAGTTCTATAAAAGGCGCCCTTCCTGCGCAGTCTCCTGGGCGCATTGTCCTGACATAATTTACCGGGGCGGGGCGGGGCGGGGCGGGGAGGGGATGAAGTGGTGTCACACAAAATGAGACCAACAGTGTTACAATACCCAAGACAGGGCTAAGGCAGCAAAGACTTAGTAGAAAGGCAAGTACACATTATTAGCCACAGTGGTTCAAGGTTTCACATCTATAAATATGACACGGAAGCGAAAAAGCTGAAAAGGAAAAGAAAAAAAAAGAAGGGAAAACTACAATATCTGAAACCAAGTGCAGCTAACTGAAAGGATTTTCAAAGGTGAGTAAACTCGGGCATTTTGAAGAGGTTTGACAGTTGAGGATGTGAAATGGTTTGGTTTGGTGGGTGTTTGTCATGTGATTCAAAAGCTCAGAATCACAAGGTAGCACTTCTTTTATTGTCTACTGCCTTTTAACACTTATCTTTAAGGAATTCCTACATTATAACTTCTTCATCGTGTTTTCTCCTCTGACTTCCTCGATCCAAGAAAACTCTTGGAGAAGATTTTCACTCAGTATGTTAGTTCCCTAACAAGATACTTTTTTGAAATAATTTGGGACCACTTTTAACTTCTGATGGAAGGAGTACTCTCACAATAGCATTTTGGGGGAACACAGTCCCCAGGGCTGTGAGCATGCAGTAGATCACTGGGTCTAAAGCTGGCCTGGTAAACACAAGGGATCCCTGAGATCAAAACTAATTTCATAATAGTAAGAAGTATAGCCCTTTTTCCCTGGGATGACCCTGGCATTGATAATACACAGAAGTAACAATGGGTAAAAATCCTGCTGCCTAGAGGATCCCAAGTTCCAGGCCTCAGAAACTTAGCAAGGCCCTGTCTTTAAAAAAAAAAAAAAAAAAAAAAAAGGACTGCTCTGGGTGAGCACACCTGATGAGTTCAATCTCCAGTGCTAAGGGGAAAAAAAGGGGGGGGGGCTTACAGATTAAACTATTCATTTAACTATTTAGTTATTCACTAGGTATTTGACAGACATTTTCTTCTAGATAAAGCTAAGACTAATAACAGTGTCTGCAATAATAAAACTCAAGATTTCAAGCAAAATTTAGGAATTTTTAATATATATGTTTTAGTTGTAGATGGACATAATATCTTTATTTTATTTATACGTAATGCTGAAGATCAAGCCCAGTGCCTCACATGTACCAGGCAAGCACTCTACCACTGAGCTACAACCCCAGCCCCAAATTTAGGATTTTTTAAAACTCAAATCTGCAACCATAAGTTTGATAGCTTCCCAAGACTTTCCTAATAAGACAGGTAGTGATGTTAATGATTGTGATTCTTGACATTGCTTAAAGAAATGTGTCAACATTTAGATCTGCAGTTTTCCCCAAATGACCTACATATGATGCTAAGAAATCACACATAAGTAAAAACTCCATTCAAAGTGTAAATTTAACCAATGAATATTAATAGAGAAGGAAAAGCTTGATTTTACATTGCAACTACGCTTTAGCAGATGTAGTATCAAAGAATTTCTGAAAAAAATTATTAATTTATACCTCCCTTTTCTCAAATATACATTTGTGTGAGGTCATTTTCTCCATATTCTTCAACCAAAACAGATAAGAGAATCCACCTATCTTCTAGCATGCCACACATTCACAACAGATTTTCAAAAATATAGAATAATAAACTCTTCATTAAAGTTTGGACAAATAGTAAAGTTTCATTAAAAATATATTAACGAGATGGATTTGTTGATACCTTTAAATGATAAACATTTTAATTTTTTATGTTTTTAATAAGGTAAACATCAATAAATATAACCTACATAAACAACACCTTTTAAGAACATTAAGAAGCCTGAGACTGATAAGTTTGAGAATCATAAATTAGATGGCAGATATAATAGAAAGAAGCTACTTTAATTCAAATCTGAAAGCACTATTTGGGATACCTGACAAAAAGTTTTAATGGAGCTTCAGAGTTAATGAGGAATCAGAATCATGAATGCTAGACTTTCTTTAAAGACACAACTGGTTAACAACATAATCATAATACACATGGCACTGAAAAGACAGAACTAAGCTTGAGCACTGAAAATATAGTTATTTTTATCCTACATTTTTTTTTAAGCCCAGCCTGTTTTCCTGCAGGATATAGAACAAGTAAGACCTCATCACTATGAATAACTATTAAAAACATATTTCCAAACCAGTGGTGCACACCTGTAAGGCCAGTGACTCAGGAGGCTGAAGAAGGAGGATCATAAATTTGAGGCAAGCCTCATCAATTTAGTGAAAAACTCAACAACTTAGTGAGACCTGTCTTAAAATAAAAAGAGACTGGGGATGAGCTCAGTGGTAAAGCACTCCTGGTTTCAATCCCCAGAACAACAAAAAAATGTCCATATTCCAGAGACAGTCTAAACACTGCTTGATCTAATTACAAAAAATATACCTACAGCAAATACTTTCTCTGGACATTCATTCTATATTACAAAAGCACTGTTTGTGTTAAGGGCAAATTATACCCAGCAATGACCCCATAATCTCTCACCTTAAACATCCCAACCAAACACAAACATCAGCAGCAGCATTGAGAAGACAATTCCCCAAAAATGAAGATACACATGATTCTATGTCTGACATCCACAGAGCTGAAAACCTGCAGTTTCCTTAAGAACCTGTTTAGCCAGGTACAGTGGCACCAGCCAGTAGTCTTAGACTGAGGACTAGGCTAGAGATTGAGGCCAGAAGATGGCTTGAGCCTCAGGGATCAAGGCCAGCCTGGGCAACATAGTGAGATCCTGTCTTAAAAAAATGTGCTTAGCAAAAAAAAAAAGGGAAGGCAAAAAAAAAAAAAAAATGTGCTTAGTATACACAAGGCCCTGGGTTTGATCCACAACACAAACAAAAAAGAACCCCAGCTTTAGTGTCACAGTCCTCTCGTATTCCAACAAGAACTAATAAATGACCTAAGTAAACATAATCTATTCTCCACCACCTGGGAGGGAAAAGACAAATATGTTTTGTTCTGTCTCAGAATAAAAGAGAAAAAAATTAAATACACAGGGAAAGGATTTCCCTAGACAAGGCCAACCCCAGGTAGCCTGACTTCTGGGAGGCTTGGTGTAAGGAAGATTTGAGCATTGTAACAAGCAACTTGGGAGTGCTCTACACAATGGCAGAAACTCACCTGGGGGAGAGCCCAACCCCAAAAGTGAGGGCACACAGGCCAAAGATACCAAACCCTCAGGAGAGGCCTCAATTTGTAATACAACAGATCTCAGCCATTCATGCAACAGTGACTGGAGACTATAGCCCCCAGACCCAGCCTCCACAGATGTGGAGAGGGGGCTTTTGGCAAGGAAAAAGCATTGGTGGGTGTTAGAGGTATGGGCTTAGAGGGAGAGAGACCAAACGACCACCTGCCTGGTTCAACATCTACTATGACTGATCTTGAAATGTCTGGCCCCATGGCCTATTACATACTGTACTTGTATTTTAAGAGTCTCAACTTTTGACACCTGAAACACATGCTGGAGGGGACTTTTTAACTACTTTCCTGCTCTCCGGGATTTAAAGAACAAAACTTCACTAACTGCCTTCCCAGAAGCCTCAGGACACTGGATCAAGGTAGATCTGGTGCCAAGGAGGAGGTCAGCCTCTAGGTAATTCTGTCAGCAGAAAAGAAATGGTCATGAGGAGAAGGGAGATGTGATTGCTTGGCACTCAAATATCAGAGGAAAGCCAGCAGGAGGCAGTGTGGGGACAGGAGTAGAGAATCATCAGGATGAGAGAACAAGAAAGCAACAGCCAGAGCAGGAACCATCAATGGATGGAGGAAACAAACTAGACAGAGTTAGAATAAATAAGAGGCTTCCTTCCCAGCATGTGCCTCTAGATTTTGCCACTGCCATGTATCATATGTACTATAACTTAATAGATCATTTATTTATTCATTTGTTTTTTGTAGTGTTGGCAATTGAGCATAGGATGTCAGGCCTACTAAGCAAGTGCTGTACCACTAAGCTATAGCCCCAGACTTCTTTAAAAACTTTAAAAATTTATTTTCAGATAGCCTCACTAACTTGCCAGAGCTGGCCTCAAAGTTGGGATCTTCCTGCCTTGGCCACCCAAGTATCTGGGATTACAGGCATGCACCACCACAGATGAGAGATCCCTTTAAAAACACTTACCCAAATCCTAAAAAATAAAGTGGTAGTTATAATTTTCTCTTCATATACATTAGAATAAGACATAAGTCCTAGTATAAAGTATTTCCCACATTCCACCTAAAATCACCTAGCATCCCAAGAGGCACAGATGGCACACTTTGGCACATGCTGGAAGCCAGGAGTCCTGAGCCTGAAGTTTGATCCTGACGCCACCTTCATGTCTCTGCATGGCCTCTTGGAGAGCCACAGCCTCCCCACACTAAGGTAAGGGAGAACAAAGAAGTTGAGCTGAAAAGCTGCCCTGCTAAGCTCTGACAGTCAAAGATGGCAGATTTCCATGCAGCTCTGGCAGAATCACTCACAAAGGTGACATGTTGACAAGACTGTAAGTTTCCTAGTTCTTTTAGGGGTCTTACTCAGGAAATGGTTAAAGTAAAGCAGAGGTAGAAGGAAGACATCAGATTTGAACTCCCAAATATGGCATCTCCCTTTACTTTCATTTATAAAGTGGGAATAATTATGCGTTTTCCTCCATAAAATTTATCAAAATAGTCTCAAACTTTCATCCAACCTAACCTTTCAAAAACTGAACACTGGCAAGTACATTCAAAAATAATCTAAAAGCCCCATCCAGATTTGCAAATATAGATTGACATCTGGGCCCTTCCTACAACTCACAAATTCAGTATTGATGACTTTGTTTGTGGAGTCATATTTGTTATGATATTTAAGAAATATATTGCATTACCTGCTTATTTTAGTGGTGAATTTCCTTTCACTGATACAAAAGACAAAGATGGACACAAGTGTCCAGTGGCAATTCTTAAAGCTTGATCTGGTATTCACAGGACTTAAAGCTGGTCAAGTGTGTGCTCAACAACAAGGGGAAAAAACACAATAGTAGAATGTTAGATCTGTAAAAGCCAAGACTAGGCAGTGTAAGTATAAGAAGGGATTTTATTCTATTTTTTAGCTTCAGGGAACCAAGCCCCTTTTTATACAGCATGTGTAGGGTCCACATTTCTCACACTCAACTTCTGTATTCTCAGGAACACATGCATTCAAAATCCTGCCTGTACATTGTCTCATTTCATATGAGAGTTGAGGCAGCTACATTTCTAGCTTCACAGCACATGTACATCCACCTGTTTCCTTACTTCTTTCTCCTTACAGTTGCCAGTGATTTTCCCCTCCCATCTCTCCAGTGAACATTAGGAGAGAGAATGAGAAAACCTGAGGTGTTTATTAGCCTTTGGCCCCTCTACGTTGGCTGGGAAAGTCTTTCTCAGTAGAGCTGGGCCTGGGGGGACAGGAAGTGGATGAGAGGTAAGTAGAAGGCAGTCAACACATGAGTCTCCTCAATAGCAAACATGGCTCCCAAGGTAACCCAGATCCAGACAAAAGCAAATATAAACCAGAAAGCCAAAAACATAAAATCTATACATTTTATTGCATGTAAATTATACCTAAAACATACCTTAAAATTTTAAAAGCAAAAAAAAAAAAAATAAATGGGGACAACAACAAAAACAGGAAGTGAATACAAAAAATATAAATGACAACCCTATAGCTAGAAAGCTGAACTGAGCTTCCTTTCAGTCAAAACTACAGGGAAACAGGACTGGTAACCTGACTCCTATTGTGGAAATGTACCACAGAAAAAGGTTTTCTTTAGTGCCTTCAGGGAGGGACAGTATCCTTGTAACAACCTATACTGCATATATTAACAGTTTTCCTAAGACCAGATCTATGTATGTATCACAAAGTAGCCTGGTTGAGCTTTTGTTTTTTTTTCCTATGATACTAGAAATCAAACCCAGAGGTACTTTATCACTAAGCTACTATCCCAGTCCTTTTTTATTTTTTAAGACAGAGTTTCACTAAATCACCCAGGCTAGCCTCAAACTTGCAATCTTCCTGCCTCAGCCTCTCAAGCTGCCGAGATACTAGGCATGTGTCAGCATGCCCAGCCTGGCTGAATATTTCTCTACCAGGAGTCGGATAGGCAAGCAGTTCAAGTCAAATGAGCAGCTTGGGGCTGAAATGAGGCAAGGACAAAGACTTCAGGGAACCGTGAAGCATGCTGCAAATATCATGGTCAATACTAACCTCTGAGTGCTAGAGAGGTGCACAGCTAACTTCCAATAAACCCCGAGAGGCTATGGGATCAGTCATTATTCAATCCAACTCATAAGGCAGATGCCTTTGTTATAGGGCGTAATAATCAAGAAATAGCTGCCAAGAGCATTCCTGACATGTTCATTGAGCTTCATGTAGCAGAAACCACTAAATGGGCCCCATCATCCCTATCCCCTTCACCTTTTAGTCACAGAACCCTCTGAGCTGTAACTGGGCCATGACTGCCCAGATAAAAGGCTCTATATCCTAGCAGCCCTTTTAGCAAAGTGTAGCCACAGTGATCTGAGCAATTCCAGACCATAACCTTTAAAAAAGAAACTGCTTTTCTCTTCATCCTTCCCCGTCCTTCCAGTGGACAATGGGGCCAGTGAGTTTGCTTAAAGATAATATTCTGGGGGTGGCTGAAAAATAAGACATAAGGAAACAAGAGTTCCTGGTGACTTTGTAGAGTTAGATCTGCCCAACCACCTGATTATCTCTGAAACTATTAGATAATACAAAAACAGACTTCTATCTCGTAAGAACCCATCCTTCTGGTTCTGCACAGTAGTGAATTCTGTTGCATCATGTAATCCACAATGGAAGGGAAAGATGTAAGAGGAGAGTTCAAAGAACCCAGGCAATGCCCTAGGAAAGCCATGTCACAAGTCACTTCCATGAACAGGTCAAAAATGAGAGCCATCCTACCAGCTGTGCTGTCCCTCTACTAGAGCAGAGGGGAGGGGGTTTCAGGACAGCACAGCCCAACATGAAGCATAACATAGCCACTTGGGCCCAGGTCAAATCCTCAACAGCTGAAGGTACACATTGTTTTTCCCTCCAACACTAGGCAGGGACACCCTGTCCTACCTTTTCCCCTATAGCAGGAAAGGTCCAAACTTCTCCATTCTTCATAATTACCATTCTTGAGGACAGAACAAATCCAGCAAGGCGTTGGGTAAGACAGCTGTTGAGGGCTGCATATGGGGGTCAAGGGAGGGGAGTCCAGAGCCCCAGGCAAAAACCACAGCTGGGAATCAGAGGGAGAGAAGCTTCCATGTCTGCCCTGGGTTTCTAGCGTCCAGATCCTTGAGAATACAGCCCTTGCTCCTGCTGTGCAGTACACATGGTGACAACTCAGCCAGCAATAGCCAGTCACTAACGAATTCCTGCCACCGGCACCTGCTGCTGCTTGCGGATCTTGTTGAAGAGTTCCATGTACTGGACCATGGTATCTGCGGGGCCATAGACCACATCATGTCTGTTTCCAAACACTGCAGGAGCCCCTGGCGTGTGGCTGCCTAGAAAGCTCTGGAGGAACTCGAGGAGCAGGTTCCAGCAGTCACTAGCCACCACACAGGGGCCATATTCCACCTGGGATGAAAAGAGCAGAGTGAGGATGAGTGGGGGCAAGGACAAGGTCTGCTTCCCTCATGCCTCCTGTTCCCTCCTACCATCTTCACCAACCCTAAGCCAAGGGCACAACTTCTAGCACAGTACTGTCCACTCACCCCAAACAAGGGCTTCAACGCACTCAGCAGCATTCCCATTAGGAGTTTCTCAACGTTCTCATTCTGGAGTTGTGAGAACCCACAGCCCTGCCCACAAGCAGGGAATATTTTAATTATCTCAGGTTTGTGAAGTCCCTGCTATGTTAAGTGATGATTCAAGGAGATCTCAGGAAAATTCTGAGACAACATAGAAAAAAAATGTGGGGGGACAGGAAGTGGATGAGAGGTAAGTAGAAGGCAGTCAACACATGAGTCTCCTCAATAGCAAACATGGCTCCCAAGGTAACCCAGGCCCAGCTCTACTGAGAAAGACTTTCCCAGCCAACGTAGAGGGGCCAAAGGCTAATAAACACCTCAGGTTTTCTCATTCTCTCTCCTAATGTTCACTGGAGAGATGGGAGGGGAAAATCACTGGCAACTGTAAGGAGAAAGAAGTAAGGAAACAGGTGGATGTACATGTGCTGTGAAGCTAGAAATGTGAAGGATAACCAGTCTCGTGCGTCTCAGCAAGTCAAAGTCTGTCACAAACTGAGCAGGGTGGAGAAATCTTGGCCCTAGAAGTTCCTAAGCAGAAACTACCACTCCAGGGGCTTTTTCTAGACTCACCTGACCCCAGATCTGGACATATTCAGTCCCTACTTACAAGCTGCTCCTCCAGGCAGCATCATGACCACAGTAGGCAGGGCTCTCACTAGCTTGAGTTCCCAAAGTACATGGTGCCTTTTAGATAGCATTTCTTAGTCTATTTTCAAAAACAGCTTGTATATTTAGCCTTCTCTCTTAAAATGATAGTTTTGAAAGACAGGCCCAGTAAGCTTGTTTTTTTAAAATCTCATACAGCACTGGGCACACAGTAAGTTGTAGACTTTCACTGTTCCCAGAGCCAGCTATCACCACACTTTCTCTTTGCCATTTCTAATATTTTGGCTCAAAAATGAAATCATGGGGCTAGGGTTGTGGCTCGGTGGCAGAGCGCTTGCCTCGCACATGTGACACACCGAGTTTGATCCTCAGCACCACATAAAAAGTAAATAAAAAAATAAAGATCAATTGTATCCATATATAACTTTAAAAAAAGAATTAGAAGAAATGTACCTTTTTCTACCATGATACAAAACAGACAGGGGGCTAGAATTGTGGCTCAGTGGTAGAGTGCTTGCCTAGCATACACGAGGCACAGGGTTCGATCCTCAGCACCACATAAATGTAAAAGAAAGATATTGTGTCCACCCAAAACTTAAGAATAAATATATTAAAAAAAAAAAACAGTATGCCAAAAGGAAAGGTACATTTTTACTTCAAGACTTTGGAGTCTTTTCTCAAAGCATA
Organism: Ictidomys tridecemlineatus; assembly: GCF_052094955.1. NCBI lineage: Eukaryota > Metazoa > Chordata > Mammalia > Rodentia > Sciuridae > Ictidomys > Ictidomys tridecemlineatus. Next base: position 109,358,210 of record NC_135484.1, on the reverse strand, counting down.
CTAAGGAGAGGTGTGTGTACGCATGTGATTGAGGCCCACATCCCAAAAGTTGTTCTGAATGTTACACTGGTCTGTCCCAGTCCTTCATGGGAGAGGTGTTGCTCTCTCCACATCAAAACTCGATTGCCAGGGCCAGGTTGTGGCTCAGCGGTAGAACACTCACCTAGCACATGCGAGGCACTGGGTTCAACCCTCAGCACCACATAAAAATAAATAAAACAAATGTATTGTGTCCAATTACAACTAAAAAAATATTTTTTAAAAAAAAGGTTTTAAAAAAAATCTTACCTGCCTCCCTCAACCATTCCTTTCCTTCTCTAGAAAGTCAGCCTGTCCATGGCAACCTGCTATCAGGTCCCCTCTTGCCCCTGCAGAGAGTTCTGTTTCAGTTCTTCACACTTGAACAAATCCTACTGCAGAGGGCCATAGTCCAGTAGGAATGACGCATGGCATTTTTGGTTGAAAGGTGACCCAGCTAGCCATTGAGATGATAATGATTATGTTAAGATGTGCATTCAATTGGATATTAGAACCTGCTGTCTGCCTCCGCCTGCTATTTTGGAGCTCTCCCAGGGACTCCCGGAGAGTTCCCATTGGTTGGGGAAGTGCTGTAGGAGGGAGGATTTCCTGTTGGTGTGGTGTGTCCCCGGGAGAAGGTCGGCGTGCGAGGAGTTTTGGAAATAAAGTTTGTTCCTGCTTGAATGGCTCATGATTTTTGCCCAGCCAGACTGCGGCATCCTACACCTGAATTTTTAAAAAAGCCTGTCTAAGCTTACTATTTGCTGTAAAGCTGCTTTTCACTTCCTCTCTGGGCTAGCAATTAAATGAATGATTGAAGAAAGGATAAGAGGCCAGGTGTGGTACCCCATGCCTATGATCCCAGTGACAAAGGAAGTAGAAGCAGGAGGATACCAAGTCCAAGGCCAGCCTAGGCAATTTAATGAGACCTTGTCTCAAAAAATTAAAAAAACTCAATAGTAGAGCACCACTGGTTCAATCCCCAGGACTGCAGCAGGCACTGGAGCCTGTTCGAATTGAGCAAGGCTGGGTTACTTTGAGAGCCTTTTGCTAAGCAGCACCCCCAGTACCTCCTGCTTCTAGTTCCCCAAGGTCTTACCTCCACAGAGATGCCCCGGGCACTGGGCCCCATTGTGACCGTGCCCACCTTCACCAGGAAGTCACAGTACTGGTAACGGGTACCCCGGGTCTCAATCTTGCTGGCCTTGGCACTCTGGAAAAAACCCTTGAGCTTCACCATGAGCACATCAAAGTTGGTGTCAGCAATAAGGCAAGGGCCATTCTCAAAGAGGGCAAAACAGCTCAGTGGATACTCCGAGTTGTGCATCACATACATCAGCTTCCCAGCCTGACCTGTAAGAGACAGACATCCTACTCATCATCAGGACTTGCACTGGCACACCCCAGCATGGTTAGGTACATGGGAAAAGGCCAGACAGCAATCTGGCGCTACTCTGGCAGTCTGAGAGGGGAAGGGAGTTCCCTGACAGATTTTTCCATAGAGGGAAGCAGAGGAACAAAAGGCCAGGCACCATGGGCTACAGCCCACCCCTTTCTGACACAAAGGGAGCTCTGGGAGTGTTAATAGTTTAAATGTTAAGGTACATGGTGAGCTCACAGATGGATGCTTAATTATGGTGACTGATTCAGCAGAAACTTCACAAAATCTTTTGTATATTATGATTATACTATATAATAAGCAAAATAAATAACATTGAGGAATGTCAAATGAAGCAACTACTCATTTCTTCTGTCCCTTAACTACCTTGACTTTTTCCCTCTTTGACATCAAGAAAATAGGTCCAAAGAAGCAGGAAAAAGAAGTGAGTACAAGGCTGGAAAGGTAGCCCAGAGACAAGCTGTGATCAGTCTTGCCTGCCATGCCTCAAGAACCAAGGGTGAGCCCTTAGAGAATTTTAAGAAGTCTAGCTAACTTAGGAAGCAAGCATCCCATTATAGCATAGAGAATTCAGGGTCTGGGCTCAGAAGATCTAGTTTAAAACCCTAGCTCACCCCTTCTAGTCTCTGAGAAATGAGTTTTCTGTCTCTCTTTTTTTTTTTTGGTCCTGGAGATTGAACTCAGGGACACTCAACCACTGAGCCATATTTCTAGCCCTATTTTGTATTTTATTTTAGAAACAGGATCTCACTGAGTTGCTTAGTGCCTCGCTTTTGCTTAGAGGCTGGCTTTGAACTCGTGATCCTTCTTCCGCCACAGCCTCCTTAGCCACTAGTACTACAAGCGTGAACTACAACCGGCAAGTTTTCTTTTTAAATGAATTTCTTAGGTTTGCTGCAAGGAGGGAAAACTACATTTATTTGGTTAAGTAGAAAATGGAGGAAGGCAAAAAGGGGAAGGCAAGATTCCTCTTTAATACGCCATAAGAGTTAATGGACACATTGAGTAGAGGACTTAGCCCCTGACTTTCAAGAAGCTGACAATCTCACAAGGAAGACAGAAAATTTTAAAAAGAAGATCGAAGACAACAAAATAAAACAAAAGGATAATCTGGCTTTTGGAAGGGAGGAATAACTTTAGGAAGAGATCAAAGTGGGAAAGAGCCCCCCAACACACACACACACACACACACTTTAAAGAAGGATTTGAAGTGTTTTAAATGAAAAAAGCATGAGATTCTGCCCCAAAGAGCATGAAGAGGACATGTTAGACAAGGATTAGAGTGCAGCAATGGAAAGGGAGAAGATGGCAGGCAGGCCAAGGAGAACAGAGGCCAGTGTGACTTCCCTGTACTACATAGGCCTCCACTCTACTGCCACCTCCTGAGCACAGCAGGCTCTGCAGAGAACCTCCACCCCATATTCCTCCTGCCCACTAGCTGCCAATTCACACAGTTTTAAAACCATTCAAAACATCTTAACTAGGCAGCTGGAGATGTAACTCAGTGGCAGAGTGCTGGCCACCCCTTGCAGAAGGCCCTTGGATTCCATCCCCAGCACAGCAAAAACATACCCTCTATAGAAAAGCCATACAAAGCTGCTCTTCTTATTCTCTTCTCATGAACTCACTGTAATTACACATTTAATTCATACTAAATGAGTCTACACGTGTTGTTACTGTCTTAGAAATATTTTAAAGCATCTAAGGAGGCTGGGCGCAGCAGTGCACACCTATAATCCCAGCAGCTCAAGAAGGCTGAGGCAGGGGGATCACAAATTCAATGCCAGCCTCAGCAACCTAGCAAGGCCCTAAACAATTTAGCAAGACCCTATCTCCAAATAAAAAGGGCTGGGGATGTGGCTCAGTGGTTAAGTGCCTCTGGGTTCCATCCGTGGTATGTATGTATGTATGTATAAATTTTATAAATTTATAAAACTTGGATAAATTTTTTGAGACAGGGACTCACTATATTGCCTGGGATGCATCTGAACTCTTAGGTTCAAATGATCCTCACACCTTGACTTCTCAAATAGCTGGAGCTACAGGTATGCACCACTGAGCCCAGTTCATGACTTATTTATTTAGGTATTGGGGATTGAATGCAGGGGCCCTTTACCATGAGCCACACCTCGGTCCTTTTTATTTTTTATCAGTTTCCCTAAGATGCTTATAGCCTCCCTAAGTTGCTAAGGCTGGCCTAAACTTGTGATTCTCCTGCTCAGACTCCAAAGTCACTGGGGATACAGGCATATGTCACCAGGCCTAGCTGGATTCATGACTTTTTTAAATGAGGAAGAAACATGTGGTTACTACAGACAACACTATTTTTTTTAAATCACAACAAAGTCTTTTTATATCTGCACAACCATGTGAAGCAAGCTGAACCAGCATTATCCATTCCCCCTTTTATAGATAAAGAAAATGCAATTAAGGTGTCAGATCATCAGCAGCAATAGCAGCAGAGTTACCTAGGAACTTGTTAGAAATGCAGATTCTTGTCACCCTTGCCTTCTAATCAGAAATCCTGGGATGAGACCCACCAATCTGCAAGTTAACAAACTCCCCAGATGAGGCTAATGCTGGCCAATGTGACAATCACAGATCTCAAGGTACAGAGGCAAAAAGCAACAGAACTGGAACTCCAAGTTTATTGCTCTTCATTCTATCCCCACTGCTTGCCACCACTGTGTTCTGTCTCCCCAACTACACTGTACATTAAAAGCAAGGGTCTGATCAAGAGATAGTTTCCCTAGAGGGTAGTTTCCCTAGAAGTAATATGCCATCTTCTATCCATATACAAATGTTTTCTTTTCCAAATGCATTCATTGTCATTATCCCTGGATTCTTTGGTTCTTTCTGGTGAAAGCAAAACAAATGATAGCACTATAATTTTATCAAAGATGCAACTCAGTAAGTACAGCTCTCAGCTACCATTTATTAAATATTACATGAGAACCTCAGTTCTAACGTGTAATAACTTATGTAATTAATTAGCACAACACCAGGAACATACTACTTATACTACTTATGTTCATTTTCTACATGAAGGAACTGGATTTAGGAAAATCTAAAAACACAGTCCATGCCAGATAGTATCAGTAGAGGGAGCTTATACAGGGAACAAATAAGGAGATGGAAGACTGGAAAAACCAAACAGGAGGATGAAGCTACCCACAGATGAAATAGGACCCCCTACTTCCCCTAGGGCTGGAAGGAGAAAGAAATGTGCTTTTATCAGAGCCAGGAATGAGATCTGCCTAGCAGGAGCCAGAATCAAGGAGGAGATGCCACCAAAGTTAAAGACAATGCCCAAGCATAGAGAATGTTGTATTTTCCCTTTCTCCCATTCTCTGGTCTTCCCCAGTGCCTTTCACTGACCAAAGGTAAGTAGAAGGGTCCTACAAAAAGTTCCACATAGATTGTGGAACTTACCTAGTTTGAGCCAAGACTTAAGAATTGTGACTTGTGGCTCCATGATCATAACCTCTGTATGATGAAACTGTCCGGGGTCAAGGTTAACTCATATTCAAAGATCATGTTCCTTCCCTACCATCACCACACCATCCACACCCCATCTCACCACCTTATACACTAAAAATACAAAAATTGATTCACTGGTCAAGGTTATGGTATAGAGGTAGTCAAGGTCACTGATTACACAGAAGGCTGTACAAACTCTAAAGCTCTAAATAAATAATATACAAAGACTTCTGAGTCTAAAACAAAGTCTCTCAGACTTCTGATTGCATAAGGATCAGATGATCCAAGATCCATCCAATCTTCCAAATGAGAAGCTTGTTAAAATGTAGATTATGCAAGATCAATGTAATGTTTTGAGCAACTAATAAATTTCTGATAAAAAAAAAAAACATCAATGTAATGTTTTGAGCAACTAATAAATTTCTGATGAAAAAAAAAATGTAGATTATGAGGTCCGAAATACCAGTCAACTAATAAGCATGTGCACCTTTATTTAACAAGAAATGTATAAGAAAATTATTTGTTACTTGATGTGGTTCCTTAACAACCAATCCTCTGAGAAGCACTGTATTAAGAGTTCAGATAAAACATACACACACACACAAAAAAAAAAAGGTCACATGGAAATTTTTGGAAGCGATAGATATATTTAATATGTTGGTTCTGGTGCAGGTGTATGTATGTGTCCATATTCATTAAGATATACACATTAAATGTGTTCAATTGTGTGTATGTTAATTTTACTTCACCAAGCTTTAAAAAAGTTCAGTCTACAGAAAAATCAAAACAGTCCCAGTCTAAGAGATAAAGGATCAAGAATTAATGAATTTAGGGCTGGGAATATAGCTCAGTTGGTAGAGTGCTTGCCTTGCATGCACAAGGCCCTGGAATCAATCCCCAGCACCACAAAAAAACAAAGAATTAATGAATTCAGAAACACATTCTCCCACATGTTCAAGAATACCACCCTGGGGGCCTGAGGTTGTGGCTCAGTGGTAGAGCATTTGCATAGCATATGTGAGGCAATGGGTTCAATCCTCAGCAATCCATAAAAATAAATAAAATAAAGGCATTGTGTCCATCTAGAAATGAATATATATATATATATAAAAAAAAGGAATATCACCCTTAGAGCCCAGCATGGTGAGGCATGCTGGTAATCATAGAAATTCAGGGAGAGTTGAAGCAGGAGATAGCAAATTCTAGGCCAGACTTGGCAACTTGGAGAGACCCTGTCTCTAAATAAGAAATATAAAGGGCTGGAGGGGCTGGGATTGAGTTCAGCAGTGGAACACTAGCCTAGCACATGTGAGGTGCTGGTTTAATCCTCAGCACCACATAAAAATAAATAAAGGAGATTAGGGCCAGGCCTCGCAGCCACTGCGGCAACTCGGCTGCGCTCCACCAGCATCACGGGAAGATGCTGCACAGACTGGTCAGCCCTGGCATGGTGCACGTGTGGGCACAGCCCTGGAGGTACTGTGCTTTTGCCTCACAGGAGCTGTGGAGGTCCAGAACCCTGAAGACCCGGTGGTAGCCCTGGGTGGGCACTGATGCCACCCTGCACTGCTCCTTCTCACCTGAGCCTGGCTTCAGCCTGGTACAGCTCAACCTCATCTGGCAGCTGACGGACACCAAACAGCTGGTGCATAGCTTTGCTGAGGGCCGGGACCAGGGCAGAGCCTATGCCAACCGCACCATGCTCTTCCCAGACCTGCTGGCACAGGGCAACACATTCCTGAGGCTGCAAGGTGTACATGTGGCTGATGAAAGCAGCTTCACTTGCTTCTTGAGCATTCGGGACTTTGGCAGTGCTGCTATCAGCCTGCAGGTGGCAGCCCCCTATTCAAAACCCAGCGTGACCATGGAGCCCAGCAAGGACCTGGGGACAGTCACCAGGGCTACCCTGAGGCTGAGGTGTTCCACAGGATGGGCAGGGTGCATCCTTGACTGGCAACGTGACCACGTCGCAGATGGCCAACAAGAAAGGCTTGTTCAACGGGCGCAGTGTGCTGAAGGTGGTGCTGGGCACTGATAGCACCTACAGTTGGCTGGTGCCCAACCCTGTGCTGCAGCAGGACGCACGTGGCTCTGTCACCATCACAGGATAGCCCATGACATTCCCCCCTGAGGCCCTGTGGGTGACTGTGGGGCTCTCTGTCTCATTGCACTGCTGGTGGCCCTGGCCTTCGTGTGCTGGAGAAAGATCAAACAGAGCTGTGAAGAGGAGAATGCAGGAGCTGAGGACCAGGATGGAGATGGGGAAGAATCCAAGACAGCCCAACGACCTCCAAAACACTCTGAGAGCAAAGATGATGATGGACAACAAATAGCCTGACCAGGAGCTGCTGCCCCTGCCTGGGGGCTCCCACCCTCTGGCTGCATTGGGGCCTCCATGTGAGCCTTCCCCCAACAGATGAGTCCTGCTCTAACAGGTTTGCCTGTTCCTCAAAGAATGCGGTACACAGACTACCCTGCAGCCTTATTTCTCTCATGGACACGGTTCCCAAGTCATCGTGCTGCCTTAGAACTCAAGCAACACAACACCAAATCTTCCTGCTGCTTTTTCTAATGGACACAATATGCAGACCACCCCACGTCCTTATCCCTCCAAAGCCACATGGGCCATCTGGCTGCCATTTTTCTCCAAAGGACTCTTTCCTGCCTCCTTTGCTCTGGCACTGGCCTTGGCCTTTTCCTGCCCCCACTGAGACTGGGCATGCTCTTGGCCACACACACAGATGTGCAGAGGCCTGCAGCAGCACATGCTGGACCACGTGTCATTCTCCCACCCACCTGGTCTTCCCTGTGCCGCCCTGGGCTGTGCCCTCTCCTCTGCCAGCCACCCCATAGGAAGCTGGCATTGGTCACACTGGTTCTCTGGGGGTCTATAGAGGGCTCCCTGGGGCTCAGCTTTTATTCCTCTGCTTTTCCCACCTTTGGAGGTTTTGTTCCTTTTATTTATCCTGTAAATTAATGTTCATTAATTTACAGGATAGGGGTCAGCACTGTGTTGGATGCTGAGGGCCCTGCGTGGGAGGCTGAGTCCCTCCTGCAGTATGTCTTCCTCCTGCTGGGAAACAAACATTCACTGTGCTGTGGCCTGCTACTCCTGCTCTGCTCCTTGCTGCGTCCTCTGTGCCCACAGCTTCTGAGATACCTCACCCCCATCCCATCTGTGTCCCTCGCCCAGAGCCTGGGGTGGGGGCAGAACCCTAGAGAGACAGAGAGAGACGCTCCCCTTGCCACACTGGAGAAGCTGGTGGTTTTGGGGGGGTTTTCCCAGGTGCAAACTGCAGGCAAGAGGCTGAGGCCTCTGGACCTTGGGTAGCAGCCTCACAGGCAAAGTGGGGGACCTCTTCTCACTGACTGGAGCCCAGGGATAGAAGGGACTGTTTCCTCATCATAGTGCTATTCTGAAGCCAGTGCAGACACCTCTTGGCTAGTCTCTGGCCAGCCCCTGGCCTGCAGTAGAGTAGAGCTTCACATGTTCTGGTCCTCCTGATACCATTTCTCCTTACCTTGGGAATGGAAGACACGAGGATTTCTAATTTAAATGTGGGACTCTGTAAACTGGGGTGTTTATTTGGGAAAATGACCAAGGCATTTATTTGGGAAAAATAAATGCCTTGGTCAAAAGCCAATCAATCAATCAATCAATCAATGAAAGGTATTGTGTCCATCTACAACTAAAAAAAATAAAATAAAATACTTAAAAAATGTTTTTAAAAAAAGGGCTAGGAATATTAACTCAGTGGTAGAATGTGCCTGAGTTCAATCCTCAGTACTATAAAATAAATAAATAATATTAAATTTTTAAAAAATTTTGTAGTCATAGATGGATAGAATGCCTATATTTTATTTGTTTATTTTTATGTGGTGCTAGGATCAAACAAAGTGCCTCACACATGTTAGGCAAATGCTCTGCCACTGAGTGACAGCCCGGCCCCAATAAAATTAAATTTTAAAAAGGGTTAGGGATATAGTTCAGTGTAGAATACTTGCCTAACATGCTGGAAGCCTTATTACAAACCCCATGACTTAAAATAGAAGAAGCCAGTTTCCACCCACCAGGCACTTCCATCTCACTAACCTTGGCTGCCAAGGGTAGAGGCAGCAGTGTGGTAAGTCTCACAGTCCACACAAAATGTTCCTTGCTTCTCTGCCCCAAGCGTCTCCAATTTTCGGGTGAGAAGCTCCACTGTCTGCTGCACACTCTTGCCCTCAGCCACAGGCATCTGGGACACACTGGAAAGAAGAGTAACAAGTCATCAGCATCCAAAGATGCACTGGCTGAGCCATTCTCCCACCAAAGGACAGCTGAGCAGGAATAAGAGTTACCTTAAAGAAAACCTATGTTGACCACACCTTAGAGATGAGGAAACAGAGGCACAGAGTCCCTCATAACTCATCTGAGAATAGAGCACAGGTCTCAGGACTCACACCAGCATTTCCCAAGCATGGCTTGTGTGCCCATGTTTATGTGAAGACTCTAAATTACACACAAACTGAGCATTCAACAACATTAATTCACACAGAGAGAAAGGAAATCCCTTACAACCCTTTCAATTCCAACTATACAAAAGAGAAATTGAAGTTTTAGGTGAGCATACTTCTACCAACTCTGAATTGGAGCTGCCTAGTCCTGCAGCCACAAGTCACAAGCAGCTGGCAGACAGTGTGCTGATAAAGAACACTGCTGGGATCATGGAAAGTTCCCTCTGACAGTCCTGGGAACAAAAAGAAAGCATGCCTTGGGTTTATAATTTTGGGGAGTGAGAAGCAATGGTATTTACAGAATTTAATCAAAACAATGACCAAAAAATGTTACTTCCAAATTTCCTCCCGTGGTGTGGCTTTCAGTGATAGGTCACATCTGCCCAGCACCAACTATGTTCCAAGCAGTGTCCAAAGGCTTTCAATGACTTAACTCTTTGAATCCTCCCAACAGCCCTATGAAAGGTACTGCCTTTTTTGGGGGGGGGGGGTTTACTGAGGAATTTACCACTAAGCAATATCCCCAATCCTTTCTCAATGTTTTTCTATTTTGAGACATAATCTTGCTAAACTGCCAAGGCTAGACTCAGACTTGTGATCCTCCTACTTCAGTATCTTCAGTTGTTGGGATTACCAGGTGTGTACCACTGCACCTGAGAAAGATGCTGTCATTTATCAATTTATTATAAATGAGAAAACTAAAGTACAAAGAAATTAATAACTTGTATAAAGTCACTCAGTTAATGCAGATGTAGCCAAGATTCAAAGCCAGGAAACCTAGCCAGGCACTGTGGTGCATGCCTGACAGGAGAATCCCAAGTTTGAGGCCAGCCTCAGTAATTTAGCAAGACCCTGTTTCAAAAGCCAAGCATCCTGGCTCCATGTCCATGTTCTCAGTCACTAGACTAGACTGCCTGTCTAGGGATGTGGTTGCCTGTTAAAATATTTTTAAGGAAAAGAGTCCAATTTCTTTTAATATTAGTAAATAATAGTACAAAGCTGGATGTACTGATGCATACCTATAATCCCAGCAAGAGGCCAAAGCAGGAGGATTACAGTTTGAGGCCAACCTGGGAAATTCAGCAAGACCCTCCCTCAAATGTTTTTAAATGTGGATGTGTATATATATATGTGTGTGTGTGTATGTTTGTATCTATATATATATAGACACAAACATACATATGTTGTATTTCGACACAGTACCTTTATTTTATTTATTTTTATGTTGTGCTTAGGATCAAACCCAGTGCCTTGCACATGCTAGACAAGCACTCTACCACTTTTCCACAACCCCAGCCCCCATGCCTCAAATGTTTAAAACGGTTGGGGATATATAGCTCAGTGGTAGACTTCAATGCCCATAAAAACATACATAAATAAATGATAGCAGAAGTAGTACTTAGCTATATAACAATTATAAAGTCACACATGATTGAATTCTGGGAGACTACATTACCTTATTATCAACTCAATGAATCTATTAAGGTAGAGTCCAACTGTTACTAAAAATTGTCACTACTGTGTCAGAAATAGTACTGAGAAGCAATGCTGATGACCTGACTTATTTTGAAATATAAAAGGATCCTTAAATTGTTGATGCAAGGAACAGAAATTCTGAGACTCCAAAAAGTTTGAAAGGTAGAGCTAACAGAAAGAGAGCCCTTTCCCTGAGGTTCCAAGCCTCTGCACTGTGGCCTTCCCATTTCCACCCCTCACACACTTCCTTACATGAGAGGACAGGGAGGAGGATTGTGATGTCAACTGTGAGGAGAAAAAAAAAAAAAATCTGAGGCAATCACTGAGAAATCTATTAGAGCCTGGGCCACCATAAAGAAAAGCATTTCCCACAGGCACACTTTCAAAAAAAAAGTCTAAAGCCCTGACTTCAGATATCCTGGCTTCCAGGGCTAACTGGAAAGATATTCAGCCTAACAAGATTTTAAAAAATAAATAAAAGCGGGGGTGGGGGAGAAGGAGAAGTCCTCTGAGACCTTGCACTTGGGACTAACGCCCATAAGAGCATTGAACCCATACCTTTCCTGCCACATAGCCTTTTCCATCTGAGATAACATGTTAGAGACAAAGAGTCCCACGAATCTAGATCAACCATGTAATTAATACTGTAGGAAACAGGTCCTGAATAGGTGAAATGCCTGGAATCCCGATCTCCTAATTGCCAATGGCTTCTTTTTTCTCTCTAGACCCAAGATCTTAAAATGGCCAAGTCAAAAATCGACTGATCTAACTATATTTGCTGATTCTACGGTGGTGCAAAAAATAAAAAATGCTGTCCCCCTCCAAGCGTTGTCTGCAGTTGAGTCCTAGTCCGGAAATCCTATTTCCAACCCTGAAAGCCCACTCCTGACAGTACTAAGGCCTAATGTGTAGAAACAGGTACCAAGAAAAAGGAGAGAAGGTACATAACCTCTGCCCTGCCACCTGCCAGGATGAAGGGAGCATCACTGAAGAAATAAGGCCGGAGAACCCGCGGCCCTTTCAGTGTCCTCTTTATTCACACCACTCGAGGGCAGCTTGCGCAGCTCCCAGGAATCGGCGGACCATGGTCCAGATCCTTCTCCCCGGTTACTCCAGGCTCTTCAGGACCCCTAGCCTCGCCCCACAAAAGCCCTGGTAGTCCTACCAAGTCACTCCCATGGCGGCGGGCCAGGAGGTGCCACGATCAAACAGTATAGCGGAGAGCTCTGCTGCAGTCCACAAGAACGGTCACGGAAGGGGCTCCGGAAATACGTAAAAACCCGGCGCCGAGGCGACGCGTCCACAGGCAAGGGGAGGTGTCTGAGCACTCCCTCGATGACGTTTCCAGTGACGTCATTCGCCCGGCTCCCGCCCCCACGCTTGCAGCACCGGAAATTCCCCTTTGGCAGGACTTCCAGGCCTTAGATCCCTGAAGCTTGGAAAGTGTGGCTTAGGCCGCTACCACTTAGTTAAACTCAAATTAAAGACAATAAGTTTATCTGTGGATCCAGGGTGTCCCGCTCCAGGACCCGGGGGCTGTTTGAATGTAGGTGTGGCGCTGGTGGCACTTCTGGCCTCCGAACACTCGAGGGCGCTGTGATCTCTGCCTGGTCTTTAGGGCACTGGGAGTTCACCGCACATGCGCACTCGGAGCTTTTTTTGCCATCTCCACGTGAGAACTCTCTCGGGAACTTTTTCAAAGAAAATGCCTAAATTCAAGGCCACCCGTGGGGTTGGAAGTAAGGAAAAGCATGCGCCGCTGGCAGACCAGATTCTCGCTGAGGACTCCGTGCGGGCAGGGGCCCGAGAAAAGCGGCGGGGTCGCGGAACCGAAGAGGAGGAAGAGTACGTGGGGCCCCGGCTGAGCCGACGGATTTTGCAGCAAGCGCGGCAGCAACAGGAGGAGCTCGAGGCCGAGCATGGGACTGGGAATAGGCCCGCAAAGCCGCCGGAGCGCGCCACGCGGCTGGGTGAGTGTCAGTGGGTGGGCTTAGAACAAGAGAGTAGCTGGATGGGGTTAGGTGGCGGGTTAAAAGTAGTCCAAAAGGGGAATAGGTTGGAATTAAAAGGGGGTTCACATTACACTGCTGTAACGATGCTGGAACGAAAGACCTAGTCCTGGCTAGAGCACTCCACGACCACTCTGGGTTTCAGACACACCCTTCCAAGAACACCGAAGTTAGGCCAACAGGAAGTGATCACTCACTCCACTAAGTTCTCCTAGCATCTAGCCATTGATTTTGCAAGTGTTTATTAAGATGCCTCCATAGTGCTTCACACTATGCTTGCAGTTTGGATGGTTTGGATACAGAAATAAAAGTAGACATGTATCTGACTTTAGGACCTGAAGAGAACTCAGGAGAAACAATCAGAAAAATGTATTCCATAGTAAAGTATGCTGTCCCTGGTAAAAGTAGCATTCGTCTTAAGAGATCAGGCTTTCTAGATTGTATGATCTTCAAGCTGAAAACTAAAAAGCTATGGGGCATATTCTCATCAAGTGGGGGGGAATACTGTTTAGAGGCCAGCGAGGGGCAGAGATGCACTGAAAGATGTTTTGATATTTTTTCATTATGGAAGGAGTGTTGATCTCCCTGTTGCTTAAACCTCCCAATCTTACTTATTTGTCCTAAAATCAGTGTTTGGCCCAATCAAATATTGCCTCTTGACTACAGTTTCTGTACTTGGTTTCTTTTTTTTTTTTTTTATTTTTAATATTTATTTTTTAGTTCTCGGCGGACACAACATCTTTGTTGGTATGTGGTGCTGAGGATCGAACCCGGGCCGCACGCATGCCAGGCAAGCGTGCTACCGCTTGAGCCACATCCCCAGACCCTGTACTTGGTTTCTAAAACATCAAACACTTGTTTAACTACCACCTGACTTAAGTATTTTTTACTGACTCTTGTCTCCAACTTGTTATGAAGTGCCACAAAATTCAGTCATTAGTCTTTCTCTTCAAATACATTTTTTCTGTTGAGATCATGAAGCTTCATGATTTAAATACTATCTGTTTAATGACTCTTCCCAACCTTATATTCCATGCCTGCTCTTGTCCATGAAACCCAGATTCTAGATTCAGCTGCCTACTTGGCATCTCTAATTTGAAGTCTCCTAATATTTATTTCAAATTCAACATACCTAAACAGAACCTCAGCTTGTCCCCAAACCTGCTCCTCCTACTGTCTTCCTTGTGTCTGTTAGCATGATAGCTTTTCATTTGCTCAAGGCAGAAACCTTGGACTTCTTTCTTTCTCACTCTCTATCTGATCTGTCAGGAAATTCTGATGGCTGTATCTTCAATATCCATCCAGAATCTGACCACTTTTCACCACCATCCTGTTCTAACTACCACAATCTCACACCTGGAATATTGCAACAGTGTCCTAATTAGTGTTCTGTAATCTCTACAGTCCACTCAGCAGTTAGAGGTCTTCAATGTCCTATGTGGCCTGCTTCCAGTGCCAGTCTTGCCTCTTCTGCTTTCCCATTGGTCCTACCTGTGTGTGTCACCTGCATAGGCTTCATTGTTCACTGGAGCTAAGCATTCGTATATCTACCTATAGTACAGATTTTGGAGTTGTTAGCAAGTAGACACAATGTCTGTCATAATCCCCTCTCCAATTTAGCTTTTGTCACACATTATCTCTATCGTCCTTGTTTGTTTTCTCCCCAGTGCTGGACATTGAACCCAGAACCTCACACATGCTGAGCACATGTTCTATTGAACTACACCCCCAGCCCATCTCTCTTCTAAATGTTCTGTTTACGTGTAGCATTTTACCTCACTTGGATTGATAGAATCTGCTCTAGCTACTCAGCCAGCTGTACCCTTTCAAAAAATTAGTTATTCAGATGGTTGCTCAGTTGGAATCTGAACTCTACCACCTGGCCACCAGGGCTCTCCAGGCTAGCTTGCCTTTGCCATCTAGCCCTATTTCTTGCTATGGCCCAACAGACATTCTAATAACTAAGTGCTTTTTCCAGAGTTTTTACCTGGGTGTGGAACACACTCTGTTGTTCCCTTTGTTAATCACCTTTCCATTGCTGTGGCAAAATACCTGAGAAAAACAACGTGAAAGAGGAAAGATTTCCTTTGGCTCATGTTTCAGAGGTTTCTCTCTGAGGTCAGCTGGCTCTATTATTCTGGGCCTGTAGTGAAGCAGAACATCATGGCAGAGGGAAAGCTGCTCACCTCATGGCAACCAGAAGCAGAGATTTGAGAGAGAAGGGGCCAGGGACAAGGCAACTGGGCCCTGCCCCCTAATAGCTCCACTGATGAGATTAGTGCCCTCATGACCCAGGTGCTTCTAAGTGCCTATATATTGTCTGGTATATATTGTCTCTATACCAGTATGATTTGATGAGTAATCCAGCCCTACTCTGTGTGTGTGCAGCATAGTGGCGAAGAATGCAGTGAAAACTCTGCCTGCCTGCCATGGGCACATCACCTAGCTATTCTGTGATTAAGTATGCTCATTTGAAATGGTATAATAGCACCTGCATCTTGAGGTTGTCATGATTTGTGAGGCGACATGTGTGGTGTAGAAAACAGGTCTTGCTTCAAAACCTAGGATGATTTATTGATAATAATTTATTGACATTGCTTTCTCTTTGTTTCATATATTACATTTTGTTTCTTAAGCAACATCACGAGCCCCCGGGGACAGGAAGATAGTGTGTGCCTCATCTGTTTCCTTGCACACATCTAAATCACAAGCACATGAGGCCGGTACTACATGGCTAATATTACATTGATTCTGAGTCCCTCACCCACTCCTTGCCATGCTCATTGATTTCATCTCCCTCTTCTAGGGCCAGGAGTGCCCCAGGATGGATCAGATGATGAGGATGAGGAGTGGCCCACCCTGGAGAAGGCAGCCAAAATGACAGGGGTAGACCACCATGCAGAGGTGGTTGTGGACCCTGAGGATGAACGTGCCATTGAAATGTTCATGAATAAGAACCCTCCTGCCAGGTAGGGGTGAGGACTTGTTCAGATAGTACATCCTGATAGAAAGTTCCCACAGTGAAGGAAGTGCCTTGGCAAACTTTTGATTCCCTGCCTTTTGAGGGAGCCTGGGCATTGCTAATTGTGGAGGACCACCTTGATCAAACTAGCCCATTCTCCAGGGACTGTTCTGAGAGAGAATGCCTCAGACTCAAAGTGTCTCTCTTCGTTGTTATAGAACTACCTGGAATACCCAGGAAAGCAGCTACAAGTCCTTTTTATGTCTGGGGAGATGCATACAATGCTTTGGTATGCTCAGTTTTTTTAGTGGTAAACTCGATTTCCTTAGACAGATCTCTTTCATACCTTAAGCTGATTTAATCTGGGGCTTTCAACACCAGGTTTATTGGCATTTGGGGCTGGATAACTCTTTTTTGGGAAACTGGAACACAAGGGTGTTTAGCAGAAATTTGTCTCTGACATATACCCTTAGATACCAGTAGTGACATTCCCTCTGGTCAAAATAACAAAAAATGACTCCAGACATTGCCACATGCCTCTTGGGGGCCAAAATCCAGACTCCACTTAGAACCACTAATTTATCTCCATCTATAACATATGCCAGCTCTAAAATATACGGGCCTGTAAATTGTCAATAGGCAAATTCCTGAGCTTGTGCATTTGGCCCTGGGGAGGGGAGTCTATGGACCCTCAATCAATTCATTCTCTCCCTGTGACATGAATGTGATGGTTCTTCAAGATGGTTCAGCTCAGTGCATCTCTGATTGCTAATGATACTCTGAAAAGACAGGGAGGCTAAATGGTAAGTTTTGTGGCAGCTTGAAAGCACAGATTGAAGATGTAAGCCCCTCTCCCAGATGGATGCCTGAGAGTATGGCACAAAGTGTCATACTTGGCCTCTGTGCCTGTCCCCCCAAAGAGTCTTTCAGGTTGTCACTTGGCACCTCATAACTCCTACTTATGAGAAATTTAGCAGAACTGTTTTACAGCTTGCAGTAAATAGGCTACTAGAAAAAGGGAGTCTCAGCAGTCTTGAGAAGTGACAATTGACATCTTCAGAAAGCAGGTCTAGAGCTGTGTGAACTCGGCAGGCAGATATTGTTTGGTCTTGGGCACAATATACTGTAAAGCACCTGAACTGTAGAACTAGAACCTGAAAGACTGAGTTTGAGTCTTCCCCACTTGACAGCAGTGCAGCCTCAGGGGACTTATTAACCACTCTGAGTCTCAGTTCCCCAGTCTGCATAAGGGGAATAAAAGCATCTCCCAGACACAATGTAGTCATAAAGTCAGTGCTGCCAAGCACTGAGCAGGCTCTCAGGGGATAAGAGCAGTTTTATTCATCTATGTATCTTCTTACAGAGCCAGGGATGAAACTCCAGGCCTTGTGCATGCTAGGCCAGTGCACTGCCACTTTAGCTACAGCCCCCCAGCCCCGGAGCGTTTTTATATACGTATAAGCAGCCTCAGAAGACACGATGTCATACCATAGCCCAGGGTGACGATCACTCGAATCCTTAAGACAGGGTTATGTTTGTTATCCTCTGTTTAAGGAGACTGAGAAGAATATAATCAGTCTGTGAAATATTTCCAAATTTTAGTAAATTTAAATAGGAAAAGTATGTGCTGTGGTCTGTCTATAGTGATCACAGCCATGTGGAATATTGGCAGGTAATTAAGATGTATCTGGGGTTGGAGCTGTGGCTCAGCGGTAGAGCACTCACCTAGCATGTGTGAGGCAACTGTACCTGGCATTGTGGGGAGTTCAGACCAGGAGTTTGTAACTGCAGCACCCTTTTTTTGTGCCAGCATTTGGGGGAGTGTTGAGATCAGCAGCACTTAATACTTTATTACTTATCACACACTTGCTGTGTACAGAGAGTTCCCAGTAACACTCATGCACTCACTTATTTAACCCTTACTTTAACCACATGAGACAGTACTTTATTACCCCTGTTTAACTGTTGAGGAGACTGGGGCAGAAAGGTAAAATCAATTGCCGAAGATCCTACTGGGAGTGGGAGAGCCGGGATTTAAACCTGAGCACACTGACTTCAGAGTCCAGGTGCTGCCCCTCCACAGGACTGCCAGCTTTATCCTAAATGAAATGACTTTCAGGTCCTTCACTCTGTACAGTGTCTATGGTAGGAGATTGGGCACAGGGGAGTCTGGAGCTTCCTGGTCAGTGGCCACAGCTCTCTCCTCTATTCCCCTCGACACTCCCCTCTTAGGCGCACCCTGGCTGACATCATTATGGAGAAGCTAACTGAGAAGCAGACTGAGGTCGAGACAGTCATGTCAGAGGTGTCAGGCTTCCCTCTGCCCCAGCTGGACCCCCGGGTCCTGGATGTCTACAAAGGGGTCCGTGAGGTAAGAGCTGAAAGGGCAGCCATGGTGATTCCCTTCCAGGGGCAGTGGGCTCCTGCCTCAGGCACTGATGCCCACACCTCATCAAATAAGGCACGGTCATCACGAATAGGCTCAAGCCAGAGTTTGTGGGTTCGTGTTCCTGCTTTGCCTCTCTGCGGCCTCTAAAAGGTGACCAGCCAAGTAGTTATTGAACCCCAGCCATTTGAAGAGCGAGTATAGTGATAGCACCTCCTTACAGGTTGTTGTGAGGACAAAATTAGTTAACATGTAAAAAGCCCCTGAATGAGAACCTGGCACGTGGGGTATCAGTATTGGCGATGATGATTTGTCCTCCCTTGTCCCTAGGTCTTATCCAAGTACCGCAGTGGGAAACTGCCCAAGGCTTTTAAGATCATCCCTGCCCTCTCCAACTGGGAGCAGATCCTCTACGTCACAGAGCCTGAGGCCTGGACTGCAGCTGCCATGTACCAAGCTACCAGGTAGCATGGCTGGGGTTAGGGTGGCTTTCTTGCAGAGGTGAGGGCTGGGGTGGGACTGACGGGCTCACCTGCCTTTGTCCCGTAGCTCCCTCTCACGCTTCCTCATAGCACCTTTGTCCTAGCTTTTCCTCTTTCATTTTTAGGGCCACAACTCAGTTGGCACCTCCCTATAATGAGTTTTTAGGGGAGAAGATGATAACTATTGGGATATACCGTGGTGTGTCAAAGTAGACTCATAAGTCTGTGGTTCTGCAGGCTGCTCAGGTCTCTTAGGACAACACATTAGAGAAGAGCCATGAGGGGGAGGGGAACGTGGATAGCCATGTGGAAGAACTCTAGCAGTCCCAGCCGCTAGACTGGGGATGTAGGGGCAGAGCACTTGCCTAGCAGGTGCAAGGCCCTGGATTTGGTCCCCAGCACTATAAACAAGAAAACCCAGCATGTACCCTATTTTGGGTATATCCTGCTGTTCCTCCTGTTCCCTCTCACAGGCTTCCACACATACCTCTCTAAAAGGATGTTTCCATTTCTTACTGTACAATCTCTTGCCTGCACTGTCCACAGTGGTATTTTAAGGGCCAGGTCCACGCTATCTTGTGACTTGGGAACTCCTACCCCACTAGGATTTTTGCCTCTAACCTGAAGGAACGCATGGCTCAACGCTTCTACAACCTTGTCCTGCTCCCCCGGGTACGAGATGACATCGCCGAATACAAACGACTCAACTTCCATCTCTACATGGCACTCAAGAAGGCCCTGTTCAAGCCCGGAGCCTGGTTCAAAGGTGGGAGCCAAGAGGCCAGGAGACAGGCAGGGCTGACTTGAAGGCTGTCTGTAAGACCATGCCATTGATGGTCCCTGGGACAGTTGGGGGTGTTTCCTGCTGTACCTCCTGGACTAAAAGTGACTGTCCTCTGACATTCCTCAGGGATCCTGATCCCACTGTGTGAGTCAGGCACTTGCACCCTCCGGGAAGCCATCATCGTGGGTAGCATCATCACCAAGTGCTCCATTCCTGTGCTGCACTCCAGGTAGTGTTGGGGACAGGGGTGTGGGGGGACTGATCAGTGGATATCCTCATAGTGGTGTTGCCAGCATGAGGCGGAGTAGGGAGGGAGCCGAGAACAGCTCTGGGTTTGTGGCTTGTTTAAGCCAGTGGGTGTGTCATTACTTCACTAGAATAGGGGTTTCACAAAAATAGAATCCTACGGGCTGGCACTTGATAAACTCAGTAACTAGATGAATGAATAGAAAATGGGGAGAAAGGAAGCAAAGGTGGAGATGGCCAGGTGTTTGGATACACTCTGCCTAGGCACTGGAGCTGCTGTGGTCCAAAGCAGAGGCAGAGATGTGGGGTGGGTACATCTAGATAGTAACTGGAATCCAGTGAGTATCATAAAGTTGAGCGGGTGAGGAAGAGGTCTGTGCTGGCCCATGCGGAAAACCATAGTCAAGGGCCAACAAAGGAGAAGGATCCTTCCCAGCATTTCCCTGATGACTAACTGCACTACCACATCTGCCCTTCCCACCAGTGCGGCCATGCTGAAAATTGCTGAGATGGAATACAGCGGTGCCAACAGCATCTTCCTGAGACTACTGCTGGATAAGAAGTATGCGCTGCCCTACCGGGTGCTGGATGCCCTGGTCTTCCACTTCCTAAGGTTCCGGACAGAGAAGCGTGAGCTGCCTGTGCTCTGGCATCAGTGCCTCCTGACACTGGTCCAGCGCTACAAGGCGGACTTGGCCACAGATCAGAAAGATGCCCTCTTGGAACTGCTCCGGCTACAGCCCCATCCACAACTGTCCCCTGAAATCAGGCGAGAGCTTCAGAGTGCAGTTCCCAGAGATGTGGAAGATGTATCCGTAACCATGGAGTGAAGAGAATGGATACATGTCATGGCCCAGATGGCATGGGAGGACACCAGGACCCTTGTTTGTGATGAAGCACAACACTGAACTTTTATGGCTAAAGACCTAGATCAGAACACTAATAGGTCCCAGCGGCATCAGTGGTTCCCAGTCCTAAGCAGGGGGGACAGAGTCTGGCTGACTCCCTCTTCCATTCTAGGCCTCCATCCCTGCTCGCCTCTGGGCCTGCCTTGAGATTCCACACCCTAGCATCTCACTCCCTAGCTGGGGCATGATATAATACCTTCTCTCCAGCTTCTGTGTCAAGTCACTGAGACGTGGCTAAAAACAAAGGCAAGTATTTATTGAACCTCTGTATGGTGATGTGGTTGATGGAGAAATTTCTACTTCCCTCTGTAGCTGGAAATGGGAGTAACTTTTCCAGTTTTTGTCTTCAGTTTACACAGGAGCCCCCACCTCTTCATCTCGAAGATTGTTTCTCTGGGCTTCACTTGGCTCATTTGCCTCCAGGGGGCATATTCTCTGCCTGCCCAAGAGGACAAGGCTACTCTACACATTGGTAGCAACAGGGAGCTGGCTATTCATGATTTGAAAGGTGTTGGTGGCACAACTGAATGAAAGGACCACCAGAGAAAGGCCCTCCCTGAGGTTAGGCCTAGAAATGATTAGGTCTGGGTCAGCACTAAACAGGTTCTTTTGAGCTTTTTGGCCAACAAACTTTAAACCAGTGTTTAAAGTGTCACGCTAGGGTAAGGTACCTGTTTTTATGTAGCAACAGTATTTTGTGAGAATTATGTAAAATTCAAATTTCAGTGTCCGTAAGCAGTCTTGGTGGGGTATAGCTATGCTGTTTGCCCATTTTCTGTGCCACCCTCACAGAGGTGTCTGTCATCTTGCTGCATATCTTCATTGTTTGCTTTTGAAAGTGCATTTGTTCCAACCCAATTAATGTTTGGGAACAGTTTGATCCTAACACCAATTTCATGTTGGCTTATATGCAGTTCATATTTGAGAAACCTAGGTGAATGCAGAAAAGTACACCCAGCTGAACCACTTCAAATCACTACCCAAAACATACCTCAAAAAAGTACTGGCTTCCTCTGTTCAGCCCACCCACATCTGATGGTACAGCTCTGCTTCCACCTCTGCATCCATCTGAAGTGTTGGGATGGAACCCAGGCCTTGCCTTGAGTGTGGCAGGGAAGCGGTCTACCCCAGAGCCATGCCCCACCCCACTCATTAAATTTTTGGTTGTGCCTCAAACCCCATTTCCCATCATCCTTTGAGGTTGTGCAATTTTGCATCACAGCCATTTTTAGGAAAGGATATATCATAAAGCAGAACTGACTTGGGGGCACTAGACCATATATGACCCACAAAGCCTGAGTATTTACTCTGGCCCTTTACAGGAAAGGCAGTCCAGGCTTCAAACAGTTGGCTTTGCCTTCTCACTTCATGCAGTTTAGAAATAGGCTTTTACCAGCAACATCATGAAATCTAAGAAACCAAACCCAGTTTATTCCAGAATCTTTATTAAGGCAGTATGATGGCCCTGGGCCACCAATCTAAACCTTGTGGCCTTAGGAAAGACCTGTGTCGACAGGGCTTGCCTCCCTCTCCAAATGGGGGCTTAGCCACCTCCAGCACATCTGCTTCATCCTCCCTGCTGGAGAATGGGGCACAGGTCAAAAGGGAGAGGAGGCCTTGATCCCACCCCAGGCAATAGCAGCTCCTGGGCCACAAAGATCCTTTTAGCCAATAGCAGAGGGGAATAAAAGAGCAACCACCAGGGTTACCACCACTTGTGGGGTAGACAGGCACCACAGCGCCCTCTTACAGTTGTATTCAAAGCAATTAATAAATTAAAACTTTTTCCTTCAGCACCAGACCCCTCGATCACATGGAAGCTGAGTGGAAAGCAAAGCAAGGAGGAATCTGTGGTTTCTTGCCCCTGACTGAGGCCTAGGCCCTTCTCTAGGAGCAGCTGGGAGCATGGATTATATGGGACCTCCAAAGTGTGCTGAGAAGAGCCATTGAGACTAAATCCCCTCATGTTTGCCAGGATGTCTGAAGGACCCCAATCCAAATGCAATAACCCTAGGAGGGGCAACACTTAGAGAGTATCTTGGCAGTTGAGAACATGAGCACCCCAGAGAGAAAGGGGCCTCAAAAAAGAATGCTGGTGCATTGATTACCTGTTTCAATTTGTCTGAACACCCTGGCCCAGACCCAGCTAGAGTCCAGGAGGGAGCTAAGCTGGTCAGATGCGAGGGGAGGAGGAGGAGCTGACTAGCCAGGCAAACACCAGCACAGCTGGCCAGCCCCTTAGTGCACACTGCAGGGATAGGCAGGACCTGGCCCCTTGGGTTTTGTGAGGGTAAGAAGGAGCCCCCTCAGGCTTCCCATGTGGCCCAGATTGTTCCTAGAGGCAGGGAGGGGTTGCAGCAGCCCCTCATCTGCTTGGAGGCCACTTGATGGGGCCTGTCCAGGGCTACAGGTGGATGGCTGTAACATCTGTGGGCGTGCTGGTCTGGCTGGGCCCCTGGCTGCTGGAGCCCCGGGGTGCTTTGGGCGCTGGGCTGGGGGTGGTCTGGGCAGCTTCCCTCAGACTCTCCCTGAGCGCAGCTTCAATCTGCTCCTGACAGGCCCGCAGGCAGTCCTGGGAACAAGGGGAACAGTGAAGAACAACTCCCTCTAAACAACTGGCAGCAGGTGCAGGGAAAGGACATCTCCGACACACAGGGAAGTCGGGAGGTTAAGCCACAGACTAGCCCCAGGAATTGGGTCTTCAGTTCTCAGAAACTGGCAAGAGGATGTGGCAAGAGGGTGTGAGAGCAACCCGACATCTGACACCAACTCCCCCACCCCCGCTGCAGCGTACCACTTGGCAAGAAAAGTGTACCTAGAGACCAGTGCCCTTCACTCCACCCAAGACACTTCCCAAAGGCCACAGAAGCCCACAAGGGTGTGAAAGGAGGAGTTGGGCCCAGGGTGGGGGCAGAGGCCTCCCTCTACTGGAAGCTCAGGGAATAGCACTGCTCCATGAATGGGGAGGCTCAGGCCCAGCTGCCCTGCACTCACCACTTCAGTGCCTGTGATCCCTGCCAGCAACTCTGTGAGCTCATCTCCGGATGTGGAGCACGCGCCCAGGCCTTGCACTGCAGCCCCAATGCTGCCTGTTGCAATCATAGACGGCGGATACATGGCAAAGGTGTAATCTTGGAAAGGAGAAAGAATCGTGAGACAGGAACCTCAAGGATAATAGCCATTATGGATTTCCTTCTCCTCAGGAAGTGCTAGGGGGTGATGAATAGAGGAGGGGGCATACCCAGAACCCCAAGCAATGGGTGAGGTAAGATAGGCAAGGGAGGAAGTCAGGAAAGAACCTCTTTCCAAGAGAAGTTTAGGATGTGCTGTTTTTGTTTTTGCTGTGCTGTGAATCAAACCCAGAGCCTCATGAATGTTAGACAAGCCGTCTACCACTAGGCTACAACCCCTGTCCAAGAGTATCAGGATGAACAGCAAAATTTCCACTGGTCCAGGGTACTCCTGGTCAAGGAGTGCAGAATGTTCACTGGTGTGGAAACCCAACAACTTGTCATCAGATCTTGGGCAGGTCACTTCTTTCTCACTATGCCCTTAGTCTCACCTACACACTGGAATCTCCAAGATCCCTTGTATTTCAGAGTGTGATCTGCATCTTCTGCATTAAAACTAGGGGCTCCATAAGGTATGATTTTCACAAATATATTTTGAGGGGAGTATAAACTGGAATCTCCTAGTCTTCTGATTGTTTCAGAGTTTGGCAAAAATGTGTACAGAGGTCTTACCTGTAGCACAGAGGGCCAAAAAGGTCTGGGCGTGCTTTTTGACCAAGGCCTGTCGGTCACTGGGCAGAGAGAGCCGGTGCAGAATCAGGGCCAGAAAATCATGCGCAATCACAGCAGCCAGGTCCCATTTGAGTTTTCCCAAGACCAGCACCTCCCACTCCTGGTAGTTGGAAAAAGAAGGGGGCGGGGCGGGGGGGCTCAGTAACCCGAGAAGAGAAAATGAGGGGGGAAACAGCACAAGACTCACAGGGAAGAAAGCTCATCAAACTTTCAAAGCTTAAGACTCCATTTCTCATTCTTGTTTTAGGGACTGACATTATGGATTGGAGAGTCCAGGGCAGGGAAGAGCGGGGGCATTTCCCACTCCAATAATGGGGACTGAACCCAGGGATGTTTTACCACGAAGCCACATCCCCAGACCTTTTATTTTTTTTATTCTGAGACAAAGTCTTGCTAAGTTGCTTAGAGCGTCACTTAGTTGCTGAGGTAGGTCTTGAACTTATGATTCTCCTTCCTCAGCCTCCTGAGTAGCTGGAATTACAGGCATGCGCCACCACACCCAACAGGACATTTGTTTTGAGGATCTATTAATCATTTAATAGATGCCAGTACTGCATGCTTTACATGAATTGTCCTTTTTAATCCTGATACCACCAGCATCACCATGAACTTGAGGCTCCTCTGGGATAAAGCAGACTCTCCAAACCATAAGGATTTGAGAAAGGAGAGGTCTATACCAGCCATCCCCTCCCCAAGTCTGCATCCCAGCAAAGCTTACACCTCTTGAAGAAACAGGAGTAAGCATGAGGCCACTCCTATGACAACCACTGAGCCTCCTCTGAGGTTCCTCAAAGGGGAGGTTACCCAACCCAACCACATCCCCTTGGTGGGACATCAGGGGTGGGTCCTGGGGTATCTGACCCATCCAACTCCCTTTAACTAGAACCTATAGTGCCCAATGTCATTTGAATCTTAGGGGAAAAGGTGGAAGCCAAGCCAGACAGGATGGATCAAGCCCTGTCCCCCATCTGTCCAAGCCTACATATCAATACTAAGTCTTAGAGGGAAGCTGGGAACGCCTCCCCAATTCACTCATCTAAGGTTCCCAGACCTGGCCCCATTTCCGACTTGCATGCTTAAGGATTTCTTCATTGTTTTATCTCAGGAAGGAACTCGTGGGTTTGACTCCTCATTGAGGCAGAAATGGCAGCCCCACCCAACCTCTTCCAGGCCCCAACCACAGCTGTCCCTCTCTTGGTCCCCAAGTGTCAGCCCCAAGCTTCTCACAGGGCCCCAGAGCAACAGCCTGGGACAGCCAGAGTGAGGTCAAGAAGCTAGATCTGCTCCTGAGGCCTGCCCCAGAGCCTAGCTCCTTGGGGGGCGGGGGGCAAGAAAGTACCTAGCCTCCAAAGTAACACCCAAAGGCAACCAAAGAGGCCTCTCCCCGTGGGGTGGCAGGGGGTTCCCGTGGTGAGGGGATGTGTCCACCCTCCCCCATATCCAGGCGACCCTTCAGAATCTGTCCTCCTTGGCAGAGAACATTCCCTAGGGAGGGACTGGCAGCAGTGGCTGGTAGCGTCCATTACATCCCTGGCTTTTAAGGGAACCTGGTCTGCTTGCTGCAGTGTGAGCAGGACTTCTCCCTCTTCCCTGGGCCTCAACCCTCTCTGCTGCACAAGGATTTGGACTGAATGGAGTTCTCAAAGGTTCCTCCCAAAGCGGACCTTCTAGGAAGTCATCTATGCTCCACCCCCAGCTCAGGCAGAGACTGGGGGGAAGAGCACATTTTGCCTATTCTGAAAAACACACAGGCATGTACAGCACCCCAGTCTTCTCACAGAGGAGGACCCCTTCTACCTTCCAGCCTAAATCCCTTCAAAAACATCTTGCTCCCTGGCCCTGGAAACCAGTTCCATCTTCAGATTTGCCAGAAACTACCAGATTCATCACAAAGAGCTGTGGGGCCTCCCGGATTCCCAACTCTGGCCTCCTACTCCCATCCCTGAGAGCTACTTGGCAGGAAGAGGAATCCAGTTCCTCGACTCACAGCAGTCAGGGGCCCCAGTACCCTAGCTTCCCTGCCAGCCAATCACAGTCGCTTGCTTGCTGCCCTCCTCCCTGGGAGATGGGGCCCAGAGACTTCTCTCAGGGTCAGGAGAATGCTTGGCCAGCTACAGAGCAAGGTAGAGGGAGGTGCCAGCTCACCCACCCTCTCCCCTAGGCCCCTTAGGAGGTGATCTGCAGGCCCTAAATACCCTCTTCCACCTCCAAGCAGCTACCCATCTCCTTCCAAGGCAGGGCAGAACCCTGCCTCCCCTGCCTTGCCAGGGAACCCAACCCCAGTGCCTAGCAAGAGGCCCAAGGAGCCACTTCCCAAACCACAGGAGTGACAGCAGCTCCCCACAGGATTATGAAAGCCCTGGGTCAGAGTGGGTGGGACAGGGGAGGGGGGCGTCATTATCACATCGGAAGCAGCTGCAGCTCAGCTCCCTGTCCCTCAGCTCCAGCCTTTGGCTAAGGGGGAAAGAGAGATGACCGTTTCCACAGTCCAAAGCAGCTGCTCCAGTTTTTCAGAATGAGGACAGGGAAGGGAGGATTAGGAAGGAAATGTCTTTGGGGATAGAGGGGAAAGAAAGTCGGTAGGATGAAACACCTCAGCACTTCCTTAGAGCAATCAGGGCCTGGCTTTAATCTGCTCTGGGAGGCTTTTCTATCACAAAGTCCACACGGGATAAAGACTCAACCAAGGCAGCCCCCGCCCCCTCACCAAGCACATTCCACTCCCCTACTTCGGTGGGGGGGTGTGTGGGCATGCCCTTCTGCTGCCAATAAATAACTCATGGTGGCTGTATAAACCCAGAGGCAAAGTACCTACTGGTCAGTGTAGACGCAGAGTTAGACTTGTTGCTATCTGGGGGAAAGACCATGAAGGAGTAGCACCCCCTGGAGGTGATGAGAAAGGTGTTTAGTGCAGACCTGCAGCTCTAGCCCTGACCATTACACCACACTGCCACCTTTGTCCTGCTCCAGTTCTTTTTTAAAAAAAAAAGCCTTGGCTGGCCTTGCTCCCCCTTCCCGGGAGGGAGAAAGCCTCTGAGGTCTTAGCTTTCCTTTTTCTGGGAAGTAAAGAGACAGTATGGGGGTGGGGGACCACACGCACCCGCATCTGGTGGGGAGACACAGCGTGGTCGGTGTAGATGCACAGTTTTTCGATGGTCAGGGGCGTGGTTTCGCGCAACTTGGATGCCAGCAGCATGCAGACCGCACCCAGGAGCTGCAACTGCGCCTTTCGGGTGGGGACACAAGACAGGTAGCGATCCAGGTAGTTCATGGCCAGGGGGAAGACTTCCTCCTCACAGCGCTGTTCCTCACACACCTGGGGAAGGGCATACAGTCATTCGGGACTGGAGCATGGGAAACAGCAGTTGAAGGGATTGGGGGGCGCAGAAGGGAGGTGTACTGAGGAGCAAAAACGGGAGAGACGGAAAGCCACTTACAGTGAGTGACAAGGACCAATAACTGAGGAGGATGCGCCCTCCCCAAGGTGACACCCCGCCACATACACTTCCTCTGTGTTGCCTCCTCCGCGCTCCCCGGGGACCGGGGTTAAAGCAGAGGCTCCCTTTCTTACGAAGGATTCCAGAGACTCCTCACCCTTACAACGAGGAAAAGGGGGACCGAAAGGTCGCCCGTGCTAGCCAGAGAGCTGGGACCTTATTACCACCCCCACTGCACACACCCAAGGGGAAGGGAGGAGACTCCTGCCGCTGTCTCCCGCACTTTTCATTTCCCTGTCCGCCGGAACAGAGCGCGCGCCACCCCCACTGGCTTCCCCACCAAAACCCCGCGACAGACACAGGAACCAGCTCTGGAGCGGGGGCGGCCGAGCCCAGGGATTTCCAGCCACGCTCTCCTGAGAAGACCGGGCGGGGGAGGGAGGCTAAGGGAAGCTGGAGGGGAGAGGGTGGCCCTTGTCCTGCTTTCCCAGCCCAAAGAGAAGCTAAGTGTGCAAATAAGTGGCAGAGTCAGAGGAGCCGATCAGAGTTAGGGAGGGGAAAGGGATACACGAAGGCAGCTGGCTAGGGTGCCCGCAGGAAAGGCCAGGCCCCGAGAGTCTGGGCCACCAGAGCATCTTGCAAATTATTGTTAGGACCATGATGTCCCGATAAAGGCGGCCTCAGTCCAGAGCCCGGGGCGGCGCGGGAGAAGGGACCCCTCCCGGCCGTACCTCCAGCATCCAGTACGCCAGCATCTTCCGCATGTGCGGCTTGATCTCCTTCTGCACGCATTGGAAGTAGGAGGCGCGGGGCACGTAGCGCTCCTCCAGGCGGAGCAAGCTCTGCAGGACACGCTGGTCCCCCAGCAGCCGCGGGTCTGGCCCGGCCCGGGGCGCGTGTCGGGTGCCCTCACAGCACAGCAACTCCATACTCGGGCAGCGCACGGGCAAAGCGGGAGTGCGGGATCGCGAGTCAGAAGACAGGCGGCGGGCGGGAGAGCGCCGGGCGCGGGCGGCTCTGGAGCTGGCGCTGGCACTGTGCTGCGGAGTCCCAACCCGCCTGCCGCCCGCGCGCGCCGCTTCCCTGACAGGCGCCCCGCCCCTCACGACGATGTAGCAACCGTGGAATGCTTCGGACGTCGCAACGTTCCAAGGGGCGGGGCCGCCTGCGCCCCAGACGGAAAGGGCTGGCGGGGCCCTCTGCCCTCCCTCCCCGCGGCCCCATTGGTCCGCCCGGCTGAGGCCGGCCGGCTTCCGGGCATTCGGGCCCTCCTGACCATCGGACGAAGAGAACTTTCTGGGGGTGGGCCTCTTCCCCCATCATTGTATCCTCCCATTTTGCGTCTCTGACTCCAGCCGCCCAGGAAAGAACTTTCCTCCGAAGATTATTCATTCATTCCTGTATTCATTCGTCAAACCCTACTTTACCAGCGGCTGGCTCTAGAGAATGTGGTAATAGTTTTTAGTGAATGCTGTTCTAAAGCACGTGGTGTGTATAAATTATTAAATTTTCATGAAAACGTTGCTAGGCATTATACTTATTTTACAGATGAGGAAACTGAGTCATGGTAACAGCTACAATTGAATTGCTAGTCTGCAGCACAGTGAGGACTGAGAAGTGAGTGACCTTGATCCAGAATCTGTTTTCCTCCACCACTGCTACTCCCCATCATCACCACTCAGTACTAGGGATTGAACCCAGGGCCTCACACTTGCTAGGCAAGCGCCCTACTACTGAGCTACATCCCCAATCCCTTTTTATTTTGAGATAGGTTATCACTAAACGGCCCAGGCTGATCTGGAATTTACCATCCTCCTGACTCAGCCTCCCCAGTAGCTGGGATTTCAGGTGTGTACCACTACCCAGACTCATCACTGCTACATAAACATTTCCCTGACTAGCAGCGTTGTTATCCTCTGGGAGCTGGCTAGAAAGGCAGTTTCTCAGCCCAGCTCTGACCTACTGAGTCAGAATATGCGTTTTAGGTAGCTTGAGCAGCTTTGGTCTAAATCAGCATGTTACATATAAAACAGGGCAGAAAGATGGGTTCAAGACATCACCTTGTCATTAAATTGGTTATGTAGCCTTAGTTTCTATTTGGGGAAAATGTGAGCAGGAGAAACTAGATCCTCTCTGAAGGAGTTTCTTGCTCAGACTCTAAAGACCTATCAGTTGCCATTCCTTCTTACCTCCAAACTGTGTTGCTTTATAGTCTCTCCCCAGCCCCCAGGCTGGATTCCACAGACCAAGAGGCAGATGACAGACCCCCCCAGAAATGTTCCCATTGGATGAGGCCTTGGGGATCCCTGCTCTCCTAGAGTCCTCCAAACTTAGAACACACCAATGAAAGAAGT
Organism: Ictidomys tridecemlineatus; assembly: GCF_052094955.1. Taxonomy (NCBI): domain Eukaryota; kingdom Metazoa; phylum Chordata; class Mammalia; order Rodentia; family Sciuridae; genus Ictidomys; species Ictidomys tridecemlineatus. The sequence continues at coordinate 109,327,969 of NC_135484.1, read as the reverse complement.
AGCTAGAGCAATGACAATGTGTAAAGAAGAGGGAAGTTCTATGTGAACCCTTTTCTCAATGAATTGTTCTTTTTTTATATATTATATATATATGTAATATATATTATATATGTATATTATATATATATATATATATTGGGGATTGAACCCAGTACAAATATATATATAATATATATGGTGCCTAACCACTGAGCCACATCCCCAGTCCATTTTATTTTTTTATTTTGAAACAGGGTCTTGCTAAATTGCTTAGGGGCCTCACTAAATTGCTGAGACTGGCTTTGAATTTGCAATCCTCCTGCCTGCACCCCCAAGCCCCTGAAATCATAGGCATGTGCTACGGTGTCCGGCATAATGAATTTTACTGTAGTTTTCACATCATGAAAAATATTCTTTTGTATTGTAGAAAACTATGAAAAATTAGCTGAGACCCACAGGAAAATAATAATCACTTGCAATTTCACCATCCTGAGATATTTCACCATCCTGAGATAAAATATCAATGTTTATTTTTCTAATATATGGATAATCACATTTTAATAGTATCATCATAAATTAAAACTAAATAAATATACCATTAACCTCTTCTCCATGTCATTAAATAGCCTATGACATCATTTTTACTGGCCACATAGTATGTCATTGAGTGAATTTATCATAATGTATTTTACCAAATCTGTATCCAAGTTCTTCCCTATTAGAAAAAATACTGTAAAACTCTTTTTGTGGTAATATCTTTGTGCACACTCATGATTATTTCTAGAAGTGAATTAATTTCTAGAAGTGGAATTTCTCAATGTAAGGTTATGAAACATTCTAAGGCTTTTGATACAGTTCTTATTACCAAATTTTCCTGCTGGAAGACTGAACCAGCCTACTCTACCAACACTAGATACCTAATTTTTAAAATAACTCTGCCTATAGGACTAGGTATGTAGCCCAGTGATAGAACATTCGCCTGGCATATCCAAGTCCCCAGGTTCAATTCCTAGCATGCAAAAAAAAAAAAAAAAAAAAAAAAAATTTTAAAGGAAACAGTTCGGTGAGCTAGAGAGATGGAAAGGGATTTATTAGTAATAATAAGTCTATCTTTAGGATATCACTAGACATTTCTTATGTGAATTACCTATCCATGTCATTTGCTCATTCTCATTGCCATCTACTCCTAAAGAGACTTGGCCCTCAACTCCACCAAGAGGGATGTAAATTAGAGAGCAGGTAGAACTCCAATTAGAAAATGATATGGGGAAGGAGAAAGCACCAGCATATCCTTCCTGCAGACTTCTAAAACCAGCACAGGTCCTCTCAGTGTCCTCCTCACTTCCCAGATCCCTCCATCCCCGGCCACCTTGTCTCATCTGCCTGAAGTATCTTCTCCCCTCTGCTTCTTTATTTTTCTTCCTAGAGAGACAGCTCAGGTCTAACTTCTCCAGACATCTTTCTAATAGGGTCTGGCCACAGGAACCTGCCCATCTGGCCTCCATGCTCCCACACATCCCATTGAACATGCCCTGCACTTCGAAGTCTGGTCCTCCCGCCAGCCCTTCCAGAGCATAAGCTGAGGAAAGGGACAGACAACTCACAGGAATGAGGATCCAAGTATGTGTCCCTGAACCAGGGGTTTACACTCCACCATCTCACCCTCTGAAAACTGCTCACCAAAGAGAAAACAGGTGTGATGTGATAAAGTAACTCACTGAAGGTCTGTTTAGCTTCCCCAAACTGCAGGCTTTTTAAAGTGCTATACAATCACTCCTTAAGGACAGAGTGGGCAGTATATGCCTGTGTCTCCTCTGCAGGACCTTGCACCTTGCTGAGACCACCAGGGATGGTAACAGTCCTTTGTGCATACTTAATAAGTTCCAGGTACTGCACATACCTGATAGGTATTAAATAATTTTATCTTCACAGCGACTTTGTGAGACAAAGATTATTACCTTTCCTTCTTTAACAGGAAAGGTAACTAACACTAAGAGTGGCTAAATAACCAATCCAAGGTCACACAGTTTGTGTTAAAGCCGTGCTTAATCAGGAGTCAGTCTAGCTCGAGAGTTTGTGCTCTTAACCACATCATTCTATCACCTCTGGTGCTGTTTCATGAGTGTATACAGATTTATTAGTTAAGGAAGGGACATTGTCTTGTCCTCCAAGCTGGGGTGTGAACTTGCATCCTGGAGAAGGGAGCTCCTAGTGCACAGAGCTTTATCAAAGTTACTTCTGCTTCACCCCTGGCTTGCACAGACAGGCCCAGAGCTAGCAGGTCATCCTGGGGCCAAGGAGCAGGCCAGACACAAGCTAAGGAGGGAGGGGGGGTTCAGGAGCAGAAGCAGGGCAAAGGAGTCCCTGGGAGGTAGATTATCTGCTTGGGAATTTCCCCAGTCCCTCCACCTCAAAGGAATAGGAGTTCCCCTTGTTTTATCCTAAATGGAAATTTGAAAAAAATAATAATAATACAAAGCAATGACCAGGGTCAATAGGGTAAGGAACTTCTGCCCAGGTACATTCAATTAGAAAAAAGTTACTCAAACTGGGAGCAGTGGTGCTCACCCAGCCTGAGACAGGAGGGTGGTAAATTCAAAGCCTGCCTGCACAATTAAGTGAGAATCTGTCTTGAAATTTAACATTTTTTAAAGGGCTGGGGACATAACTCAGTGGTACAGTGCCCTGAGTTCAATCCCCGGTACGCCAAAAAAAAAAAAAAAGTTACTCAATAAAATAGCATATTAGAGGAGGACTAGAGATGGAATAACACCAGGCAGAGGAGAAGCCCCAGGAGGAAGGATAAAATGCTTTCTCCTTCCTCCTCCTCAACATTGAAATGTCCCCATCTGAGAACTGAGAAGGGGAATAGGTGATGGGTGGGGCCCATCACCCCACAGTCCACATTCTGTGGCTTAGTTTCCTTCAAATCCAATGAGATGATAGAGCGAAGCCAAGCTTGGGGCTGGGGTAGGGGAACCCTAAAACAGGGAGGTGGACAAGGCTCTGAAGTCGGGCTTCATTCAGTTCAAAACCTGGCTGTACGCCTTATGTCTTTGAGGAAATTACTGAATCTCTGTTTCCCCTTTTTTCCAATCTGGATAATAACTGCCCTTACCCTACAACTCAATGATGTTGCTCAGAGGTTAAGTGCCTCTGGGTTCAATCTGTGGTACAAAACAAACCCAAAAAAGCCATGTATTTGAAACAATGTGCTCCAATTGGGATTTGTCTATTTTTTCCCCCAGATTAGATACAAATTAAACTTTTTTCTTTTTTTTCTTTTTTTTATATATTGGGGATTGAACCCAGGGACCCAGAAGAGCTTTACCAGTGAGCTACATTCCCAGCCCTTTTTATTTTTTAATTTTGAGATAGGATCCCACTAAATTGCTTAAGTCCTTGCTAACCTGCTGAGGTGGCCTTGAAATTTCAGTCCTCCGCCTCAGTCTCCAGAGTTGCTGGGATTTCAGGCATGTGCTACCTTACTAGCCGAGTTGAACTTTTTTCCCCCCCAGCAGTAAACAGTAAGTATTTATTGAATGAATGAAGCAAACACAGAAATACTGTATGAGTTAAAGAAGACAACCCGCCGCACAGAGCCCAGGCTGTCTACATGTTCTCTCTTGGACAGAATTCACCAACAGCCACCTTCCTGACTCCAGATGTTTCGTCCTGCCCAGGCAAGCAGGAGGGGTGATCGGCCACAGGGCAAGTTAAACATTTTTGCTAAGATATTATGTAGATGAAGTTGTGCCTAAATGTATGTTTTATTGTGAAAAAATTAAGCATTAAACTAAACTGAACATAATTTAGTTTCTTCTTTGTGGATTCAGGAGATACTTCTGTGTTGACAGTTATCCAGGGTATCTATTTTGAGCATCAGTTATGGTTGGACATTTTCTCATCAGTAATCTAGAACATTTTTTTGCTTGTCCATTCCTATAAGTAAACCTTCAACATCTATCGAATACTTATTTTATAGTGTCCACACTTGCTACTCTAACACATTACATATACTACAGAGCATACTTCAAGATGTTAAAAGAATAAGTGGCGCACACCTGTAATCCCAGCAGCTCAGGAGGCTGAGGCAGGAGGATCCCGAGTTCAAAGCCAGCCTCAGCATCTTAGCAAGGCCCTACGCAACTTGGTGAGAAACCATCTCAAAATAATAAAATAAAAGGACTGGGAATATGGCTCAGGGGTTAAGCTCCCCTAGGTTCAATCCCTGGTATCCCCCACCCTCACAAAAGACACAAAATACATACAAATATGATTTTCAGTTTCTTCCCAGTCTAAGAATGTCTTATACTCAGATTGCACCATGACTTGCTGCCCAGCTCCCAAGATACACTTCAACATCGGTCAAGAAACATCTTTTGTTTTGTTGGTACTAGGAATTGAACCCATATTCCCAGCCCTTTTTTGTTTTGAGACAGGGTCTCAATAAATAGCTGAGGTTGGCCTTGAACTTTCAATCCTCCTGCCTGAGACTCCTGAGTCACTGGGATTACAGACGTGAAACACCACACCTGGCAAAAAAAAAAAAAAAAAAAAAATCCTTTCTGTTGAGCCTGAATGAGCCCTGATAGTCTTCTCAACACAGTGTTCCAAATCAGAGCTGGCATGTGAATTGACCTATTTTCTATTTCACATAGGATGCTGGCTTCTTGGCACCTTCACATATAAATCCAATACTTTAAACCCAACGTCTCCAAAGCCAACATCCCAATCTTTGCCCCCAACAAACCTGCTCCTCCTGAAGACGCCTCACCTCAGAAAATGGTAACTCCATTCTTCCAATTTTTCAAGCCAAACAGTGGAGTTCTTGACTCCTCTATCTCTCAAATCCCATACCCTTCCACCTGCAGATCATAGAGAGGATACTTTCAAAACCTAGCCAGAGACCAGGTTTGGTCATGCATGCATGTAATCCCAGTGGTTTAGGAGGCTGAGGTAGGAGGATCACAAGTTCAAAACCAGCCCCAGCAATTTAGTAAAGCTGTAAGCAACTCTCTTGAGACCCTATCTCTTAAGAAAATACATAAAAGGGCTAGGGATGGGGCTCAGGAATTAAGTGCCCTTGGGTTCAATCCCTGGTACCAAAAATAATCTCTCCAGGGCTGAGGTTGTGGCTCAGTGGTAGATTGCTTGCCTAGCATGCATGAGGCACTGGGTTTGATCCCCAACACCACATAAAAATAAAGATATTTTAAGAATGGAACAAATTTACCTTCACTTAAAAATTTAAAAAAATTAAAAATAACCTCTCCAAAATTCACCCTCTTTGCTTCTTCTCTGCTCCTCTCTGGTCCAAATTCAACTCTCCCTTGACCTGCATCCAACCCGCTACCCATTTCTGCTTCATTCTATAAATACATCTCCAGCCCTTTTCTTTCCTCTGTTTCACTACTACCACCCTAGTCTAAATCACATCTTTTCCCACCTGGATTATAATAGTAGCCTCCTGAGGGTCTTCCTGACCCGCCTTGCCCCTCCAGTCAAGTCTCAACCCAGCAGCTCCTGGAGGTGTCTCCTGCACTAGGAGTGCGTGCCAAAGACAGGACATGATCTGCACCTTTCACCCCGTTCTCCTCCTCTCTCGTTCCTGCCTCAGCTCTGGCCACACTCTGCTGTAGGCAGATGTGCTCCCTTTGCACTGGCTGCTTTGTCTGTCTGGAATGTTCCTTACAGCCCCACCAACACACAATGGCACCTGCTTCAGACAGACCCAATGATGAATCTTTTTTGAATGAATGAATAAAACAAAAGCCATGTAAGGAAAACCCGGTACAAGGCATGTGCTAAATGGCAACTCAGGCGTGGTGAGGGAGCCAGTAGGCAGGGGTGGGACCAGACACAGAAGCTAGCAGCGTCCCATCCAAAGTCAGGAGGTGCTGCTTAGCTCGACCTTTGCTATATCGTGGTAATGAATGTTGCCATGTGCTCCCTGTTTTCCAGAGAAATGTCCACAACTAAAAAAAAATAAATAACTCTGCAGGCCACATGCACTGCTCTCTGGACTATGTCTGAGGGGGCAGGAATCAGTTTGTAATCTCTAGCACTAAGTTGCTTGGGAAGAGAAACCTCCAGGACCAGCCTGAACGTGTCAACTCACTCATTAAATGAGAATGCAACCTACATATACACATTTGTTTTTCCTCCTTCTTTCTGGCTATCAGGATTCCGAGTAAGTGAGGCTTTCTAAAGCCAGGTGCAGTGGTACCTGCCTGTGATCCCTGCTACTCAGGAGGCTCAGGCTGGAGGATTGCTTGAACCCAGGAGTTCAAGGCCAACCTGAGCAACATCAACCCCACCTAAAAAAAAAAAAAGAGAGGCTTTCTAGCTGTATCTTTCTATTAGATTCTGTTTTGCAGGTGAGGGTAAAGGGGAGCTTCCATGTCTCCAGTGAGGAAAGGTAACCTGCTTTAGCAAAATACCTGGCAGATCCAGGCACAATGATACAGGCCTATAATCCCAGTGGCTCGGGAGGTGGAGACAGGAGGATTGCGAGTTCAAAGCCAGCTCAGCAACAGTGAGGCACTAAGCAACTCAGTGAGACCATGTCTCTAAATCAGATACAAAAAAATAGAGCTGGGGATGTGGCTCAGTGGTCAAGGCCCCCCTCAATCCCAAGCACCAAAACAAAATCAAAACCAAAAACACCTGGCAGAGAGAGATGCCTCTTCAAACTCTAAGCCAGGAAGCTTTCCTTGTTCAAGGGCACAAGATAGTGCTGGCATGGGTCAGGTAAGTGAGCTCTGGAGTTAGGTTGGTGCCTGGCTATGCTATTTGCATGATTCTAGTCCAGTTCTTCCTTGTCTTGGTCTTCTTATCTGCAAAATGGGCCCAGGAAAAGCACCTACTTCCTAGGGTACTGGTGAGGATTAATGTGAGAAAAGCACCTACAATAGCACCAGACCGTAGTGAGTACCTCTGCTGAAAGGTAGCTGTGATTATTAATAATCCTCACACCTTAAGCACTCTCCCCAGGCCTGGGCAGGATTTAGGCTATCCTGGGACAGGCAAGACATAGGTGAGAGATGAGAAGTTTCTCTTTTATGAGTTCCCAGTCTTAAAGTGGATGACCGTGATAATCCACATCATGGAGGAATCTGAGATGCCATTAAGATAGAAGGCTTTCACCTGGGCATCTGCAACTCCCACCAGAGGTAGACAGAGCAGTTCCTATGAGATGGGAAGAGCACGCTGCACTGAGAAGAGTAGGGATTGATGGTCCTGGTCACCTGAACCTCACGAGACAGTTTATGGTGGCAGAACTGGGACTTCAGGAACTCAGAGAGTAAGTGGGAAGAAGAAAGAAGCAAGAGGGAGGCACCCCAAAAAGTCCTGAGTGGTATGTTCCAATGTGTAATAACAACACGGGGCACACAGCAGACATTTTAGGTAGTAATTTTAATAGAATAGTGGCCTTGCTAAGCCACTGTTCTAGCCAGGCGCTGAGAGTTTTAGCACATTTGCTTTATGCTTTTAGCTGCTGCTGGTACCTCAGAAAAGATGACATGTAAGAGGCACAAAGAGGGGAGGCAATCCTCCAAGACAGACATCCAGCCAGCGAGTGGCTTCCCCCAGAAGCAGGCCCGGAGACTTCACTTGAAAAATTCAAGTAAAGCCATATGGTTTAGAGGTGATTTACTTGAGAGACGATTCCAGGAACCTCCAAAGAGAAACAGAGCTGGCAAAGGACAGGAGGGACAGACTGCATTACTAAATTCCCACTGTAACTGGAGCTCAGTCCTGCCTCGGAATTCTGGGAATCTATGGAAAGTGCTTGCCTTAGAGTGCCTAGCGGAGGGGTAGGGACTTGGGATATTTGTCCCCCAATTCCTAAAGCCATTGGTTGAGGGCTGCTGGGGATAGGGGTGGAGCAGGATCAATTCCTGGGCACTTCCAGCCTCCCCGTGGGAGGGCACCATGGACTTTGATAGTTAGAACAAGCGGACAGGGTTGCAGTGCTGGCACTTAGGAGTGAGCCTGCTACACTCTGATGGCAAAAGCCATGACATTGCCACGGAGACCCATGGCCTGTGCTTCCTGGCAGCACTGGACCCAGACCCAGGCAGTTGGGAGCCAGAGCCCAAGTTCTAGGTGTGAACAAATATTCTGTGCTCATTATGATGTGCATGTGTAGGTGTGTATGTGTGTGCGTATATGTGTTATCAGACATTAAACCTGGGACTCTACCAAGTTTCTTTTTAATTTAATGAAAAGGTTGTATTCAAAATATTCAGTAGCTGGGCCTGGGCAGTGGCACACGCCTGTAATCCCAGCTGCTTGGGAGGCTGAGGCAGGAGGATCTCTAGTTCAAAGCCAGCCTCAGCAAAAGCGAGGCCCTAAGTAACTCAGTGAGACCCTGTCTCTAAATAAAATATTTGTAAAAGGCTGGGGATGTGGCTCAGCAGTTAAGTGCCCCTGGGTTCAATCCCCAGTACCAAAAGATTAATTAATTAATTAATTAATTATTAAGTAGACAGCAGAGGAGCACATGGGAGTGGCATCGGTGGAGGTGGCAGGTAAAGACAAACAACTGGGAACTCACAGAAGAGAGATAAAAGGACAGAATTTCAGTCTGAAGATCTTGAGCCCCAGTACCTGGCTCAGTCCCAAACACACACATTCACTGGGCAAGTGCCCCCACCTAGAACCAGTCTCCAGTCTGTAAAGGGGGATAACAATGCCAGGGGGAGGGCGGTTCTAGAACCAGAGGAGATAATACACAAGTTCAAAGGCGCTGAGGAACCCTGACAGCTAGACAGAGGGGCCCGTGGAGAACCAGCAGGGGTGGACTCCTGCTCTGCCCCTCCTTGTGGGACTCACAGACCCCCACCATCGCCACCCCAGATTCTTCCTTGGGCACAGAACCCAGATCGTGTTGCTGTATTAGGTGTGCTGTATTTGGGGGGCAGGAGTTCAGCGCTCCCTTGACTCGGAAGCTGAATCTATAATATTCCAAACCAAGTTATAACAAAACCACGACTAGTTGAGGAATAGGCACCTGCCATAATCCTAACCAAGAGAGTGTGAAGATAAAGGCAGCCACCGAGCATCTATGAATGGGGCACAAACCAGGGCGTGGTGGCAGGCACCTATAATCCCAGAGGTTTGGGAGGCTGAAGCAGGAGGATCTCCAGTTCAAAGCCAGCCTAGGCAAAAGCAAGGCACAAGCAACTCAGCAAGACTCTGTCTCTAAATAAAATACAAAATAGGGCTGGGCATGTAGCTCAGTGGTCTAGTGCCCCTGAGTTCAACCCCCGGCACCCCGCCACCAAAATTAAAAATTAAAAAGAAAATGAGGCACAAGAGAAAAACAGTTTCTTGTCATTGTTTGTCTGCCTTGAGTGAGAATGGATTAAGATATGCTAGTATTTACTGAATGCCTAATATGTGCCAGGCACTATTCTAAGAGTTGTGTGGTTTTTTTGGAGGGGAGGGGGTTGTTACCAGGGATTGAACTCAGAGGTACTCAGCCATGGAACACATCCCCAGCCCTATTTTTTATTTTATTTAGAGACAGGATCTCACTGAGTTGCTTAGTGCCTTGCTTTTGCTGAGGCTGGCTTTGAACTCACTATCCTCCTGCCTCAGCCTCCTGAGCTGCTGGGATTACTGTGTGTGCAATGGCACTGGCTCCTAAGAGTTTTTTAAAAACTCATATGTGTTTTATCCAATTAATGTCAAACTTCTAAGGTAAAGTACTCTCATAATCTCATTTCATAGGGAGTTTAAGCAACTCACCCAAATGACAGATAGCTCGGGGCTTACAGAATCCACTCCTTTTTATTCCCTTCTTCCTTCCCCACCCCTACCTCTCTACCCTACCTCTTTCTCAGCACTGGGAATTGAACTCAGGGCCTCACTTGCTGGGCAAGCACTCTACTACTGAGGTATACCCCCAGCTGGAACCTACACTACTTGGGGGTGAGGGGGGGACGTACCAGGAATTGAACCCAAGGGTGCTTTACCACTGAGCCACATCCCCAGCCCTTTTATTTTTTATTTTCAGACAGGGCCTTGCTAAGTTGCTGAGGCTATCCTCAAACTTGCAATCCTCCTGCCTCAGCCTTCTAAACTACTGGGGATTACAGGCTTGTACCACCACACCTGGCCTGTAAACTACACTTTGAAACCATTGTGCTGTGATACCTAGAGCAGCCGCACCATCTTGCATTGATGGAAGAAGCTGACATCTGAAAATTACCAGAATGAATACCCTTTCCTGATGACACTCTTGAGCTACTGATTAACCAATTCTAAATCTACCTCTGGACTTTTTATGATGTGTGAAATATTTTCCTTATTGTTAAGCTACTTTCACTCTTCAAGCAAGTTCCTTTCTCTTCTGTCACCCACGTGATGGGATAACCTTTAAGAGCAAACATGCAGAGTACTACCACACATTCAAGAAACAAGTCATCTCAGCCAGGTGCAGTGGCACACACCTATAATCCGGAGGCTAGGAGACTGAGGCAGGAGGATCTCCAGTTCAAGGCCAGCCTAAGCAATTTAGTGAGGCCCTATGTAACTCAGTGAGACCCTGCCTCTAAATAAAATATAAAAAGGGGCTGAGGATGTGGCTCAGTGAACTTTGAGTTCAATCCCAGTACCAAAAAATACAAAGTAATTTTAATCCTATACAAACTCCGAGGATATGAAAAGAGGAGTCACTTCTAATTTTTAATATAATATTGATTCCAAAACTGAACAAGAAGAGTGTATGAAAAGAAAAATTACACTTAAAAATATGGATGCAAAATCCTAAGTAAGATATTAGCAAACTGATCCTAGCAATATATAAAAAGGTTAATGTGTTGTGATTAAGTTGACTTTATGTCAAAATGCCTAGTTGGCTTACTATTTTGAAAAAAAAAATCAATATAATTCATCACACCAATAGATTATTTACAGGCCAAGTGTGGTGGTACAAGCCTGTAATCCCAGTAGTTTAGAAGGCTGAGGCAGGAGGACTGCAAGTTTGAGGATAGCCTCAGCAACTAAGCAAGGCCCTGTCTGAAATGCCCCACCAAAAGAAACCCAAAACCTTGGCAAAGCAGGAATGGACAGCAACTTCCTTAGTTTTATACAAGGCATCTAGTAAAACCCTATAGCAAGCATCTTACTTATTGGAAATACATCAAAAGTAAAGCAGGCAAAGCAGTAAATTTGCCAGTTGACAAAATTTCTAGAGCCCTAGCAAAGGCTGGGAAAGACCACAATGTGCTGGCCTCTCCTCCATGACCAACCTGACCAGTCTTTCCTGGGACTAGCAAAGCCACCTATTTTCAATGTTCTAAATGTAGACCACCATCTTCCCATCCTTCAATAAACTGGCACATTTCTAAGAATACTACCATCTTTCTTTGGAGTCTTCAGACCTTAAATCCTGGTGCCATCTTGGATTTCTTCCTTTCTTTGGTTTCCTGAACCAATCAGTTACTTCTTGCAACAAAACCACTCTGAAATCCCTTAGTTCCTACCTGTGTATGCTATTCACCCACCTCTCTGGTAAAGCAAACCCCTTACCACGGAGAAGAGGGAATGCATCTCTCTGAGGATTCTGATCTAAACTTGCCCTTTGCCAACCTGAAATTTATGTGAAATCTTTATATCGGGAATATCTGTACATTTTGGATTCCGGTTCACGGTATAGCCCTGATTGTTGCAATATACAAATAATGGCTTCAACTCCTTATGGTTAAGGAAAAAAATGAATTCCATGGAAGTCATGGACAGGATTCAACTAGCAGGTGGAGTTTCATTAAGGGTTTCAAACTCTGGTTTGAAATGCTGGGCCCACATTTCTATTGCAAAAGCCTCCAGAACTCCTGTCTTCACACTGCTCCCAGACAGATCACCATCAATGGCCCAAGGCCATCAGATTAATCTCTCTCAGACACTCCTTTCATCTCCAGTCCAAGGACCTGCTTATCAGGCCAAATTTAAAAGTCAACCAGCCTGGCTTTTAAAGTTCTCTTGCTAGAGGCCCCAGCTGCTCTTTCCAGCTTTATCTCAGCCCCAGCACTCCAGCCTACCTCAGGGCCTTATCACTCACCACTGGCATCCTGCTCCCTTCCCCAATTCCAGCCCCTTCCCTCAAGGCCTAACTCCAGGCCCACCTCTTCCACCAAGCTCCCAGGGTTATAAGATTAAAGATCATGGATGGCCAGTTAAAGGTTGTTCTAAACTACTCCCATTGTTTTCTATGAATAAATCTTCTTTTCCCTCAAAGATGGGGAAACTCCCAGGGTATAGGCACAGCACGTCTTTTAATCCCAAATGTGGCTAACTTCTGGAAAAGGTATTCTACATAAAGACCCTCCGGTCTCCTTGCTCAGGGCAGTTCCCCTGCTGGGATGGTCTTTGTTCTACCTGGTTTCAGCCACTTCTACTTGCAGGACCCAGTTTAAGGCTTCTCTAATGGTAGGTTATTAATTTTTTTCATTTGAAATTAGTCGTTAGTGTGTTACAAACATGGAACCAAAAAGATGCAGTTTTATTTTATTTTTTATTTTTTAAATGTTTATTTTTAGTTATTGGCAGACACAACATCTTTGTTGGTATGTGGTGCTGAGGATCGAACCCGGGCTGCACGCATGCCAGACGAGCGCGCTACCTCTTGAGCCACATCCCCAGCCCAAAGATGCAGTTTTAGAAAATCTTTCTCCCCAAACCCCCAAAACACAGTTCTGGGTAATTCATTCAAGAGAGTCTGGATCATTCACTCTCCCATTCATCCCCTCGGTCCACAGATCTTTATTGAGACCTTATCAAACATGAGACACTCCTGGGTCCATGAACAATGCAGACAGACAGAGCTCTGCTCTTGCCCAGGCTGGCCTGCAACTCCTAGGCCAAAGTGATCCTCCTGCCTCAGCCTCCCGATAGCTGGAACTGTAGGTTCACACCATCATGCCAGGGTTGGTTCTTGTATTTTAAGGAGAATACAGTCTCCTGGAGGAATTAAGATGAGTTTTGCTTTCCTTCTTCTTTACCTCATTTTCTTTCTTTGGTGTGATACTGAGCCATGTATATGCTAGGCAAGTTCTCTACCACTGAGCTACCATCCCTAGCCTGCTTTCCTTTGTTTTTTATTTTTTATTTTCTTTTTGTGAGGGAGTACCACGGATTGAACTCAGGGGCACTCAGCCCTATTTTGTATTTTATTTATAGACAGGGTCTCACTGAGTTGCTTAGCACCTCACTATTGCTGAGGCTGGCTTTGAATTCAAGATCCTCTGGGCTCTGTACGGCCAGCCACTGGCATTACAGGCATGTGCTGCGCCCGGCTCTTTCCTTTTTTTTTTTTTTTTTTATCATTCCAGTTCTTTTTTTCTAAATAGGTGAACACAATACCCTTTTTTCCTTTTATTTATTTTTATGTGGTGCTGAGGGTGGAACCCAATGCCTTGCTCGAGCTAGGCAAGCGCTCTATCTCTGAGCTACAACCCCCGCCCCTGCTTTCCTTCTCTCCTTTTTTAAAATTTGTTCTAGTTATACATGACAGTAGAATGCATTTTGACACATCATACATAAATAGAGTATGACTTCTTATTCTTCTGGTTGTACCTGATGTAGAACACACTGGTTGTGTAATCATATATGCACACAGGGTAATAATGTCGGATTCGTTCTACTCCCATGCCCCCTCCCCTCCCTTCACTATCCTCTGTCATAATCCAAAGTACCTCTATTCATCCCTAGCCCCCCTCCTACCTTTCCTTCTTGATAATTTACCTTTACTTGATTCTTTAACTGACTCTAGTATGTGGGGCTTGGAGCTTTGACTCAACATGTGACCAGAAAATTCCCTGAAATCAAGAATCGAATTTTATATTTTTTTGGTATCTAGGCAAAGTAAGAATATGTTCCAGATAGTCCTGATTATGCTGGCATAATTACCAAGGCTCTCAAAAGTATCCCAGTTTTGAAATACATGCTGGTGAAGATGTGAAGAAGCAAACCCTCATTCACTGATGGTGAGAACGGAAAACAGGATGGCCTTTTCAGAAAATGTTTGGCAATTCCTCAAAATGACAGATGTAAATTACCATGTAACCTAGCTGGGCATGGTGGCTCACACCTGTAATCGCAGCAACTCGGGAGGCAGGAGGATCTTGAGTTCAAGCCTCAGCAACTTAGTGAGCCCTAAGCCCCTTAGTGAGACACTGTCTCAAAATAAAAAAATAAATAAATAAAGTGCTGGAGATGTGGCTCAGAGGTTAAGTGTATCTGGATTCAAACAAAAAAAAAATCACCATGTAACATAGCAATTTTGCTTTTATGTCTATCCCAAGAAAAACAGAAACATACGTCCACAAAAAATATATATATATATATATATATATTATACAAAGGTCAGAGAAGCATTATTCATAATACTCAAAAAGTAAAAACATCCTAAACATAAGAACAGATGAACTCAATGTGTTCTCTCAATACAATGGAGTATCACTGGGTTATAAAAAGGAATGTAGTGCTGAGACGTGAGAGCAGGCATGGCCTCTGAAAACATCATAGGTGACAGAAGCCGGACGCAGAAGACCACATATCAGTAAAGATTCCATTTATATGAGATGTCCAGAATAGCAAAATCTACAGGCTGAAAGTAGATTAGTGGTTGCCCAGGGGCTGCTGGTGGTGGTCAAGGAGAATAACTGCTAATGGGGCACCGAGATGAAAAAAAAAAAAATTTTTTTTTTAAAATAAGATAAAGCACAGGAATCTCTGCGCAGTTTTGAAAATGCTTGACTTTTGGTAGATATTTCCACTGGCAACGCTGGATACAGGATGGATGAATAGATGGGTGGAGGGACAGACAGAGGGACGGATGAATGGAGCAAGCCGGAAACAACTCAAGATTCTGAGGGTAAATTATACTCATTACTCAAAATGAGGTATTCCCCTTGAATACCTCACACACCAGGCCAAGCAGTGGAACAAGGTCACCACTGACATCTATTCTATTTGGTCACTCAGGCCCCTAGCTAGTATGCTGAGCCCCCAAGTGTGCACAGCCATGAGCTGAGTTTCCTGGAGAGTAATGAAGAGGGTGAGCACCCCCATTTCTGTGACTTTCCCCTGGGCAGCAGGAGGCTGGGCATGTGGAGAGGAGAGCTACATCTAGGCCGTGCAAGCAAGCCCAGGGTGGAAAAGACCCTGGTTTCTGAGCAGATAACCCAGGTAAGGTCAGTTATGCACTCCCCCTGAGAAGTGGCCTCCATCGCTGCTGAGACATGTCAAAGAGTTCCAGCAATGCCTTAGTCAATACATCTTTCACATACTTTAGCCTCTCCACCACCCCTTCCAGCTCCTTCTTTGGCTTTACTTCCTCCACCTGCCCGCAGATTGAGCCAAGGCCCTGTCTCCTCTCTTTGCACACCTCAGATATCTTCCTCTCTTCCTTCAGCCTCAGCCTTCATGTTTCTCCAGCTCTAACTTCCATCTCAAACTCCCAGCCCACATCTCCACCTAGATGTCACACTGATGGATTCCTGGAACTCTAGATGCTTCAAATCTGCCCCTCATCTTTTGTATTGTGTGTCAGTGAACAGGGGATCTGCTGAGTCACTCAAGCTAAAAATGCTGACACCATTCTTCTTGAGGTCCCCCCTACACCAAGCATGTCCACATCAATCTGCAAGCAGGTCCTGTCACCAACACTTCCAAATGTCTGTGGAATCTATCCCCCCACTCAAGGCCTGGGTGCTCCTATCTAACACCCAGACTGGTGCAGTAGCCTGTCTCCATTCACCTGTTCTAACCTGCACTCTCTGCACAGCCCAAGCAGTCTTTCAAAACCTTGAGGAATTCCTGTATGCATTCTTTGCTTCTTAAAGCCCTTATGTCCACAGGAAAAATCCAGATCAATTATCTGAAACTTTGCAAAGTTCCAGAATCACTGGAACTCCAACCTGAAACATGCAAAGCAGGCCATTAAAAGGGTAAAAAAAAAAAAAAAAAGGCTGCCATGATCTGACTCTACATTCTCTCTCCAACCTTATCTTCCCTTCCTCAACCCAGCGGCACCTGGACTCAGGGCCACTGACTGAGCAGCATTGAGGCTGTTCTTAACTCACGTACTTCTTTCTGCCTAAAACACATCTCCCATTCCCATCTCTCTAGGAATGTTCCACGTCCTTCGATGCCAACTTAAACACTACCTGCAAAAAGCTTCAATGCCTCCTGCTGAATTTTGAAGGAAGCTGTGAAAGACAGTGGGTGCCCACAGGAGACATCCTGATGACTGACCAACAAGGAAAACTTGCCTTGTCCAAATCCCCATATTTCAGGCGCTGGTTCTCGGCGCTGCAGGAGAAGCATGATTCTTGCAGCTGCCCAGAGAGAGTAGACACACTGTCTATCCAGTAGAGGCCACAGAAACAGATACATAAAACAGAAAGGCAGAACCACCCATTGAACTCACATCTCAAGCCAGGTGATCAGCCCCTCCTCTCCAGGATGTGTGAGGCCCAGCCCTAGTGAAAGCGTGGGTGCTGGGCCGGAGCCAGCCTGGCCCTCAGCAAAGACAGTTGCTATGTGCCACAAAAGACAGCAAAACGTCAAGGTTAACAGGGAGATTTCCAGAACCTGGTTTTGAAATCCAGTTCTGCCACTTGGTCTGTGGCATTGGATGACCTCCCCAGAGTCCTGGTTTCCCTCGTTCATCAAATGAGGCTAATGATCCCTTCAGCCTGGACCCTACTTCGCCTAGATATTCACCTTCCACTTCCCTCAGGTCTCTGCTCATGTTTTACTTTCCAGAGAGGCTTTTCCTTACCTTCCAAGATAAAACAGGAACCCTCCTCTACCTCTGGCACCTCCACTCTTCTTACCCTGCCACACCCCCAGTGCCTGCCCCAGGGCCTGGCCAGAGCAAGCTGTTCAATCACCGACAGTGGAACAGACAGATGAGGTGCGTCTACACCACAGGGTTGGGAGCACTTGACCAGCAGTGTAGCCCCCTGACTACTAAGCCTTGTGAGGAGACCTCCTACTAAGGGCAATGCCCAGAGGGGAGTCAAGTGCTCAGGGGCTCAGAGTCCTGGAAAGACAGAAGCTTCAAGAGAGGGGCACTTGCTGCAGCTGGTGTGTGTGTGTGTGTGTGTGTGTGTGTGTGTGTGTGCTCGCGCGTGCATGCATGGGTGTGTGGGCAAACTTCTCCCAGAGGATATTAGCAATGCTGCTGAGGCCTCCCAGCAGCATCCCCAGTGGGAGCTAACAAGCTGAGGAGGGGAGGGCCAGGAGGCTGGGGAGACAGTACCTGGCATATTTGGTGGTTCAGCACTGTCCCAGCTGCCCAGCAGGTCAGGTGGGAAACAACCTGGACAACATAATGAGATCCAAACAAGGAGTTTCAAACAAAGAAAACAACAACAACAACAACAAAGAAGTTCCAAGGGTGGCTTGTAATAGCCAAATAGTGGGAGACAGAATCACTAAAACTCAGTGCCCATTTGGATGGTTGTGGAAGGAAAGGCCAAGGTCACCCTAGGGTTTCTGGCTCTGGCAATTTCATGGAAGGTATCTCTGTTTCCTTTGATAGGAATCCAAGTGGAAGGACAGATTTGGGGGAAAGGTTCTCTATTTCACATGTTGATTCTAAAGTGCCTGCAGACAGTCACATGAAGCTCTATACCAGCTGAATCACATATAGGTAGGTACCCTCTATAGAGTTCTTACTCTACACTTGGAATGCCTATTGTCTATTTTCATCCTCCCAACAATCATGTGGAGTAGGCATTATCATCCCATTTCACAGGTAAAAAGAAAATGAGACCAAAAACCAAAATTAAAGTAATTTCTGAGGTCTAAAGCCAGCACAGGGCCTGCTGGAATGTAAACTCTGGTCCTGTCTGAGGACAATTCTCCCTCACCACCATTAACCTCAGTACCTAAACCAGGGCCTTGGAAGTATGCACCTCTGAAGTCCTCAGCCCAGGCAGCAGAGTGGGAGCAGAGTGGACTCTGCCATCTTGGGAATGAGGGGAGTATGGGAAGGGGAAACCAGCCATGTTTAAGTCCCTAGGTGGAGACAGAGGGGCCATAGAATGAAACCAAGGAGCCAGAGTTCAGAGACCACAGACAAGGGCAAAAATTAATGCCAGATCACAATGCTGCCAGGGGTATGCTGGGTCAAAACCCCTCCCCTTAGCTCACAAAATTTGAGGCTAACTGGCCCACGCCCTGGTGCACCCCCCAGGACTCATTCTTTCTTTAGATATGCTAATAGAGGCCAAAGGACAAAGATCCAGGCTCCCCCTGGCTCTGAGCCTTTGTGCTTTAAACGGGCTGGCATCTTTGCTCTTACCCATTACAGAGGGATGTCAGAGTTCACATCTGAGCTGACTATCTTAATTTCAATTTCTGGTAAGATTCTTCCAGGCTGACCTCCTATTAGCATGGCATATGACATATAACAGGCCTTTAGACTTAGAGCTGGATTAAAATGAGGGCTCTGCTGTGCAGTTTGGGTCAAATTACTTAATCCTCAACATTCTTGCCTGAAAAAATGGGGATACTTTTAGTTGCTTTGTAGAGAGGATTGTGAGAGTGGACTAGATGATCCAATTTGTAGTACGTGCTTATATCATGATGATGTTTGGTGCGCAGCTTGGTTTCCTGACCCCCTGGTGAAGAATTATTAGGAATTCTGATGGCCCTGTTCCGTCTGAAGAACTGGAAATCAAAGCCCTCAGTTTCCATGAGTTGATTGCCAGGTAGTTCTGAAACCCAGCCAGGGCTGAGAGTCACAGCCACCCCCAACCCCCAAGACAGGAATTCCACTTCCTTTCTGCTGTCATCTGTATATCTTCATACAGAATTTACCACATTTAACAGTAAACTGCCTGTTCGTAGGTTGCTCTATCAACCTCATGATTGGAAATTCTCAGGAGGCCACCCCCTCCGAGACTGGATGTAGTTATTCCCAAATCAACCGTCTATTGAGCTACGCTTCCTCATCCATAACAATAATCTCATTTTCAGCAGGCAACTCAAGCTTTCTAATTTATTAATTTATTCACTCATTTGCAATTGCCCCCTTAAGCCCTTGACAGCGTGAATAATTGAGAGTTCACAAAAATTCCAGGGTGAGCACTAGAAGAAATGAAAAGAGAAGTTTAGTATACATCCATCCAAGTCTCTTGCAGGTATCAATAACCTCCAGAATTAATAACTTCCAGAATTGATAACAGTTATGTCAGCATTGTTCCAAATGCTTTACATAGACGAATTATTTTCATCCTCAAATGTATTGTTATCTTCACTTTGGAGAGAATCGAACTAAGACACAGAGAGGTGACACGTGACTTACCTAAATCATACAGCTAGTAAGAGTAGAGGCAGAATTTGAACCCAGATAATCTGGGTCCAGGATCAGGATTTAATGACCAAACTGAGTAGATCAGGGCTGGACAGGTCCCCAGCTGCCTGAAGTCAGGGATTAGGGAGGAGAAAAGCCTGATGCTATCTCTGGGCCCAGTAAGGAGCCAGGAGGAAAAGGGGGTGAGTCCCAGAAAATGCAGGCATGCAGGACCCAGCTGACCACAGGCTGAAGGCTCCCAGGATTCCCTGGTGGAGGAATGAATGACATGAAAGGGAAATTCCTTCAGGAAAAGAACACATTTTTGAGGGTTTGGGTTTTTGGTTTTTTTTTTCTCCCTCATCTCTGATTTCAGACCCGTGGCTGTCTTTGCTGAGTCACAGAGAACCTCTTGAAAGGGGCAGGAGGCAGAGGCCTGAGTGTCATCCCCACTCCCAGGCAGCAGGATCATCACAGCCGGACAGACTGGGAGGCCTCCCCAACAGCCCAGCACCCTGCCCCCCAAGGCTGACCACCAAAGAGCTCTCTAAAGAGAGCTGGCCAAGAAAACCTGGTCGCTCTGCTTGTCTTGCTCATCTTACCCCGAGTCTCCTCAATGAATAAACAACACCATGAGCAAATGCTTAATGAAAAATTAAATAAATAATTCAGCAAACATTGGCTGATCCTCGGCTGCTGAAGGTTTTAGAATCAAACCCCCCTGGAGTTGATTCCCAGGTCCACCATTTATGACTCTGGACAGGAGACTGGGCCTTAGTTTCTTTATCTATACAGTGGGGATATTCGTCTCAGCCCACAGCTTGAGGCCAGGGCTGATCAAGTTAGAGGCAGGGATCTTGGCACACAGCGGGCATTCCAGAGATAGTGTCTCCTGTGTGCTAGGCAGTATGAGGGACTGGAAGTCAAAGACGAATATGTCTGGTCTCTCTTGGAGCTCACCATGGGATGGGAGGGGAAATAGAGATGTAGGGCAATGGCTGCTACAAGAGAGGCCAGTCCCCAAGGTTATGGACACAGAGGAAAGAGAAACCAAGGGCCAAGCTGGGGCGGGCTGCATCAGGAACTTCATGCAAAAGTCTGTATTCCAGCCAGGCAGTGACGCTTGCCTGTAATCCCAGTGGCTCAGGAGGCTGAGGCAGGAGGATCTCTGAGGCAGGAGGATCACATGACCAAGTTCACTCTCAGCAATTTAGCAAGGCCCCTAAGCCACCTAGCGAGACCCTGTCTCAAAATAAAAAAATTTAAAAAATGGGCTCAGTGTTTAAAAGCCGTTGGGTTCAATCCCTGGTACAAAAACAAAAAGTCTCTATTCCAGGCTTGTCTCAGAAAAACCTGCACAGGAGTCACAGCTCTGTTAACATTCAGGTTTCCCATTGGACGGCTCTGCAGGGATCTGAGAACCCACATATCTATGCAGCTGCTTGCCCATATCAGTGGCTGGAAAAGGGACCACATTTAGAGCACTGAGGGTCACAGCTGGGGCCACGTTGAGGACATTCCTAGCTTCTCTCCCAGACTTTTCTTGTATCCTTTTTATCCATTTTAGGTCAACCTGAGTCCAAACGATCTGTGTAGTTATGAAAGTACCTCCCCAGACCCCAGAGTCAAAGTCTCGGACACTCCCCAGGGATCCCAATACCCATGGCTGTCCCCAGCCTTGAAGGTGGTTCTGAGCTGCCTCCCCAAGCCTTCCCTCTTCCAGGTCGATCACTGTAAAAGCTTCCACTGTTTTCTCATCTGGTATTTTGAAATGAGTTCCTTTTAAAAGGTCAGAGATATATGAGAAAAGAGTTTAATTATGAGTCTTTTATTAATGTAAACCATCTTCTTTCCATCTAAAGTACTGGAAGAGAAGCTGTGCTGGAAAAGATTAGAATTTCCTGCTGATCCAACAGAAAATGCTGCTATCAAGGAAGGTAACATTTAGCAGACAGCAAACAGGGTCACCAATTCAAAGACTATCTTAGATCGCTGCACCAGAAAACATGTCATGCCCTAAAATCTTTTTTTTATATATATTTTATTTTTTCAGTTGGACACAATACCTTTATTCCACTCATTTATTTATTTTTTTTAAATATTTATTTATTTATTAGTTATTGGCGGACACAACATCTTTGTTTGTATGTGGTGTCGGAGGATCGAACCCAGGCCGCACGCATGCCAGGCGAGCGCGCTACCGCTTGAGCCACATCCCCAGCCCATCCACTCATTTATTTTTATGTGGTGCTGAGGATCGAACCCAGGGCCCCATGCATGCCAGGTGAACACTCTACCACAGAGCCACAATCCCAGGCCCATGCCCTAAAATCTTATGGCACATATATGGAAAAATATTTTATGGAAGTTTCCCCAAATTTGACCACAATACTAGTGTTTATATGGCTAATATTGACTTGTTATGCTGAAATAAGCTTTTTCTAAACTATGAATAAAATACACACACGTATACACATACACACACTCATATATATATATATATATATATATATATATAAAAAATCAACTATTATATTGTATTATCTTTTTTATGCTATGGAAAATATTACAACATCATCATCATATGAAGATGTAGCCAGAGAACACCACCTAAAGAAGAAGAAAAAAATAGTATCGCAGGGCAAGTTGAATAATCTGTATGCCGTTTTTCTAGTTTCATGATGTCTGTAATATTTCAACTTTAAATTTTTCTTCTACCAAGCTGTGATTTTTATTTCATAATCTAAATAAATAGTCTCTTTAAATCTGCTATATTTGTGACCTTGAATTTTTTTCATATTATTGCTTAAAGGGGGTTCCTCAAATTGTATAAGCTTTAGACGGAATCTGTCCTATTTTAAGAGAAAGGACATGGGCTTCAATGTCTGATTTAAGCTTAAATCACAGACCTACCGTTTGCTCCTTGAGTGCTGTGTGGTCTGAGACAAGTTACTTAATCTCCCTGAACCTCAATTTCTTTTTTTCTATCATGAAAATGAGCAGGTAATACCTATCTTACAGGGTTGTCTTAAGGATTAAATAAATAGGATATTGTGAGGCCATATCAATGAGTTTGTGGTAAAGAGAAAATCAAGACAGTAAGAGGTTCACTTGGGGTCACATAGCTAAGGGGATGGCCTTTGGAAAGAATCTGGATTTCAAGTTTATATTAACAATCTTACTTCCTCTCATTCTCCCACCTCCTTTCAAGACAGGAAGTTAAAAACAAGCCCGTATCATCCTTGACCCTAAGTAAATTAAACCCATCCTTCATACTTCACCAGAGATAGGTCTTAGAGATGTCTCTCTCCACCACCCCTGCACCTCCGTGTGGGAAACAGATTCAGAGAGGTAAAGAACCTTTCTCGGATAGGAATCCAGGTAAATCTAGTGTCACAGGCCAGGCTCCTAATCCTTAGGCCATGCTGCCTTCCTGCCAATCCCTCTCTTCCAGTCAACTGGAATACATAGCATAGTGGAAGGGACTTAGGAGCATGCTAGAGAGCGGAGAATCAGAAGATCTTGGGGCCAGGTACGGTGCAACCGCCTGTAATTCCAGCTACCCAGGAGGCTGAGGCAGGAAGATAATAAGTTTGAGGCCAGCCTCAGCAACTGTGAGATCCTGTCTCAAAATAACAAACCAAAATGGCTGAGGGTACAGTTCGGTGGTACAATGAGCACTCATGGGTGAGGCCCTGAGTTTGATTCTCAGTACCAGAGAGAGAAAAGTCAATCAATTGATCAATCTTTGGGGTTCCACATCTCCCTTGAACCCTGGCATGGCCCAGTCATGCCAAAATGCTCCTGTTTACCTGCCCCCCTACCTCCAAGCCTGCCCTATTAAGGCACCTCTGGTCCCAGTGCTCCCTGCAAAGTAGATTTCTGAGCCATCTTCTCTTAAGAAGCCACAGGGTGGGTGTCAGGAGATGGGTTTTGTTGTTGTTGAGGTTTTGTGTTTTTTGGGGGGGAAACAGTCTTGCTAAATTGCTGAGGCGGGCAGCTGGCCTCAAACATGCAATCTCCCTGTCTCAACCTTCTGAGTAGCTGGGACTACAGTATGTGTCACAGCGACCAGCAGGAGACCTTGATTCTAATCTGGGTGGGCCTCAGGCAAGTCAGGTGACTGCTCTGGACCTCATTTGCCCCCATTTAAAAATAAGGTAGAAAAAGGATATTTTCAAGGTGAAGGCTCAACAGATATATATGACCCTTCTTGCTTCTTCTTCTTCTTCTTTTTTTTTTTTTAGTTGCAGATGGACACAATACATTTATTTTATTTATTTCTTTTTATGTGGTGCTGAGGATCAAACCCAGTGCCTCTCACATGCCAGGCGAGCGCTCTACCACTGAGCCACAACCCCAGCCCGACCATGGCCTTCTGACAGCCCTGGCTCTATATCCCAGCTCAGCAAATCCTAGTTATGGGGACCATGGGGGAGACCTTCGCCTCTCGAAGCCTCCTTTCCTTGCTCTATAAAGCGAGGTGCAGTAGCACAAGCCTGTAATCCCAGCAACTCAGGAGGCTGAGGCAGGAAGATGGCAAGCTCAAAAACCAGTCTCAACAACTCCACGGGCCCTGTCTAAAAACAAAAAAAAACAAACAAAAAAAGAAACAGGGGGTACTTAGAGATGTAGCTCAGTGGTAGAGCACCCTGAGTTCAGTCCCTAGTATGGGGTGGGGGAGATTGGGGGGAGGGATATGTGACTGCAAAAATTTCCCATCAGTGACCGTGCCTGGAAAGCGCTCAGTACCATGCTGAGAACTCAGGGAATGAACGTCATATGTGGTTTACTATGTATGATACCCTCAGCTCTTGTCTGTTTTGGACATGGAATATAGAAACTTGAAGGGGATACTTCAAAGGGAGACTGAATTGGAGACGAAAGGGGCAAGGAACATGGGGTGGACAGTTGGTGGGACTCCATGTGGCTGCACATGGCTGATCTGGAAAAGAATGGCCTTCCTCTGCCCTGTTCCACCCACATGTATCTGGGCAATGTCAGTGAGATGATAGGCTGGAAAATGCAGGATTACTGAAATATCCAAAGTGGGGATTACAGACATTGCTGAAATGCATCCCAAGTTTTCTGTGTCAGTGGGCTGTGCCAAATCCCTACCAGACGGCACAGAGTCTGTCCTTCCTTCTCTCTATGCTGCCACCATTTCTAATCAGAATTTCACTCTTCATTCAAGTATGGCCTCAAGTCTGTAATTTCTTTTTTTTTTTTTTTTAATCCAGGAGTTGAACCCAGGGTCACTTAACCACTAAGTCACATCCTCAGCCCTTTATATTTTATATTTTGAGACAGGGTCTCTCTAAATTGCTTAGGACCTCTCTAAGTTGCTGAGTCTGGCCTTGAACTTGCAATCCTCTTTCTTCTGCCTCCTGAACCACTGGGATAACAGGCAAGTGCCACCATGCCTGGCCGAGTCTAATTCTTTTAGCCACTGAAGGCTCGGCTCATATGGCCTAAAACCTTTAAGCAAACAAACTGATAAACCAAACCACATTCCTACTATTTCTTTCTCTCTTTTTAAATCTTGACATTTACTTATGATTAAAAAAATGAAAACAACCAAGATGTCTAACTGTAGAAGAGTTATTAACTAAATTTATAACCTTCTACTAGAATATTATACTAGGATAGAATATTGTACTATATTATAATATCATATTTATGATTCAATATTAAGAGCTATCATGCAGCCTGGGAATGCAACTCAGTGGTAGAGTGAGTACTTAGGATGCCTGAGGCCCTGAGTTCAATGTCCAGCACCCAAAATGGATGAGCGTAAAAATATATAAAAGCAACCATAAACGTAGAATAGAGTAGTAGTTATTCTATTAGGACTTATACTGTAAGTCCTGTGTTTGATTCCGGTACCAGCTGTGTAACCTTGATGAGCCTCCTTCTGCCTTAGTTGTGCACTGGAAAAATGACAACAAAGAGCTCTGTCAGACTTCCTTCCTGGTTAGGGTTTTGTGTGTGTGTGTGTGTGTGTGTGTTTATGTGTGTGTGTGTGTGTGTGTGTGTGTCTGTGTGAGTCTGTGCGTGTTTTGGTTTTGGACTTTTTGCAGTGCTGGCAATGGAACCCAGGGCCTTGAACATACTAGCCAAACCCTCTACCAGTGAACTACAACCCCCAGCCCCCAGCCCGGTTTACATCCTGGTTCTGTTCCTTTATAATAGCTGTCTTTTGGGACAGTTAATTAGGTCTTCCATTCTTCCATTTTCTCTTCTGTAAACAGGATGTACGACACAGGAATTGGGAGCAGGGATGAGCATTAAATGAGATAACACATGTAAAAGCCTGAGAACAGAGCTGAGGGTGTGGCTCAGTGACAGAGCACTTGCTTGGCATATGCAAGACTCTGGGTTCAATCCCTAGCACCACAAAAGGGAAAAAAAATAAAATAACTTTAAAAAAAAACCTTAGATCAGTACCCAGCACAGCTCATGTGATATTATCATTCCTTGGCCAGAACCCCACCTCTAACACAACTGATTTCCAAATACAAATGCATATCCAGTCACCTTGCAAAAGAACACCCATGCTACTACAGATACACAGCATCAACACTCATATACCTTGGGTGAGCTCTGTGGCTGGGGTGCTATCATCAACAAAAACTGGTTAACCAGGCGCCAACCCTCTCCCCTCTAACGGGGCTGGGGCTCACTTTAGTCTGGTGGGAAAACAACAGGCAGAGCTCAATGTAGGGTGAGCCACATGATGGTGTGCACTGCCCATCGGTTGACAGGAAACACAGGCTGTCTGCAGAGGGCTCCTAATGGAGGGTCCCCAGTGCCCATATTACCACTCAACAATAGCCCAACTTAGCCAGGGTCACAGAGAAGCAGCCACCTGTTGAACCACAGTACGGTTCAGTTCCCATCTTAGTTCTTCCTTTGGGTAAACTCTGGCACTATTATCAATCTAACCCTGAAGGGGGTACGGGGGTGGGTGGCTAATCTGGTATTTCTCCCAGGCCTAACTGTCAATTTCTCACAGTTCTTGGGTTCCAACAGGATTAGGTTAACTTGTATGGCACCTTGTACTTTTCAAAGAGTTTGCGTGTATGTGTTTTTATATATATGTATCATGATTATGATCGTTTCAATTTTTATGTATATCATGCTTAACTATTTTATTATTGTAATTATTTATCTTTTTCTTTCTTTCTTTTTTTGGTACCAGGAATTAAACCCAGGGGCACTTACTGAACCACATCCCAGGCCCCACCTTTTTTTTTTTTTTTTTTTTTGAGAGAGAGAGAGAGAGAGAGAGAGAGAGAGAGAGAGAGAATACTTTTTAATATTTATTTTTCAGTTTTTCAGTGGACACAACATCTTTATTTTATTTTATGTGGTACTGAGGATCGAACCCAGCGCCCCGCACATGCCAGGCGAGCGCATTACCGCTTGAGCCACATCTCCAGCCCCCCAGCCCCTTTTTTATATTTTATTTAGAGACAGGGTCTCACTAAGTTGCTTAGGTCCTCCTTAAGTTGCTGAGGCTGGCTTTGAATTTGGGATTCTCCTGTCTCAGCTTCCCAAACTGCTGGGATTACAGACGTGTGCCACTGTGCCTGGCTTTACTTTTCATTTTTTAGAGATGGGGTCTCACTTTGTTGCTCAGACTAGTTTTGAACAAGCCTCCATAGTAGCTGGGACTACAGGTGTGCACCACATGTCCTGGCTCATCTGAATCATTTTTTTTTTCCTCTTCCCACTTTTTTTTTTTTTTTTTTTTGATACTAGGGATTGAATCCAAGGGTGCTTTACCACTGAGCTACATTCCCAGCCCTTTTTTATTTTTTATTTTGAGACAGGGTCTAAGTTGCTTAAGGCCATGCTAAATTGCTGAACTTCCAATCCTCCTGCCTCAGCCTCCTGAGCCACTAGGATTACAGGAATGTGACACTGTGCCTAGATTTCCACATTTTTTTTTATTGGTGCATTATAGTTGTACACAATGATGGGATTTATTGTTATACACACAAACACACACACACACACACACACACAATACACTAATATAATTTAGCCAGTATCACTTCCTAGCACTTCTTCCGTGGTTTAACCATTTTAGAAAGCACTTTCTCCTCACTGATGGAAATCCCATGAACACTGGGAGCTACAAACTGGGGAAGCTCAAGCAAAGACAAGGTAAGACCAATGGAGACACCACTCTGGCCTAGGAAGATGGGCTCTAGGGTCCGATCAGTGGTGTAGCCTCAGCGAGGGCACCTCATGGCTGACCCCACTTCCTAAACTTTCAGGCTGCAAAACATGACAGCCCTCCAAAGGGGTCCCCCCGCTCCCAGGGTGGGCTGAAGGTAATCAGTGCTTTAAGACATCGGTCCTCCACACGGCCAAGTAAACGCCCACAATGGAGAAGTGAGGGCAGAGGTCCTGGAGCCTGGGGCTGGCATATTCTCTCCCTGGAGGCCTTCCCATAGGGGGAGCCAGCAGGGAGTCCCAGGGACTTTGGTGGGTGAGGGAGCAGAGATAAGAGACATAACCCCAGGGTTCCAGTGTGAGGGGTCCAGCTGAGAGTGGTGACTCCACAATAAGGAAAACTGTCACAACAGGCCAGGACCAGGCCACCTCTCCACTCAGTGACCTCTTACTTGCTTTTTTTTTTTTTTTTTTTTAAGTACTGGGGATTGAACCCAGGGTGCTTTACCACTGAGTCACATCCCAGCCCTTTTTATTTTGAGATAGGGTCTCTCTAAGTTGCTGAGGCTGGCCTTGAACTTATGATCCTCCTGCCTCAGTTTTCTGAGCTGCTGGGATTATAGTCCTACGCTACCAAGCCAGGTTTTGTTTTTGTTTTTGTTTTGTTTTTAAGTGTCCAGTGATGCTGGGCTGGGGATACAGTTTGGTGGTAGAGTGCTTGCCTCGAATGCATGAGACCCTGGAATTTTTTTTTTTTTTCTTTGTTTTGTTAGGTACAGGAGATGGAACCCAGGGCTTCGCACATGCTAGACAAATGCTCTATAACTGAACTACAGCTCATCAAGACCCTGGGTTCGATCCCCAGAACTAGAAATTTTTAAAAACAAGTATCTAGGGCTAATGGACCTTTTCTTCTTAATAAATATGTTAATATTCTGTTCTCATGATTTTTTTTTTAAATTTATGTTTTAGTTGTAGGTGGACACAATATCTTTATTTCATTTTTATGTAATGCTGAGGATCAAACCCAGTGCCCCATGTGTGCCAGGCGAGCGCTCTACCTCTGAGCCACAACCCCAGTCCTCTTGTGAATATTGGGCCTTGTTGGTCTGGAAAGCCATTCTGTCTCTTTAAGGTCACTCTGCACAGCTCCGCTCCACCCATTGTTTTAATCACATCATCTACTTCTCAGAGTCTGATTCTTCTTTCCAGATGAGGGTGGAGGTGAGATATTACAAAAAAAAATGAACCCAGGAGCATTTGGGATTTTGCGTTTTCAGATTAGGGATGTTCAACCTATATTGCTATTTGATATATGAGGAAATTGAGGCTCAACGAAGCTGTGACAATAACTCTATCTTTTATAAATAAAGGAGATCAGACTATCACTCCTTGGGGGTAGATACCCTGGTGGGCTCCCCTCCCTAACCCCTCCTCCACAGCACAGGGCATGTGCTTGCTAATTTGAATGGGAGATTGCCGACATTGCAGTTTGTTCAGGGCCGTGGGGCAGCAGTCCCTAAAACAGACTGACTCACTGCCAGGAGGGTATATGCAAAGAATTGGGCAAGAGTGACAGCAGCAGAGCTGGGCTGGCTCATCTACCTCTTCACCCAAACCCCTATTCAGAAGTTCACATTGGTAGTTGACTCACTGGGGTGAGTGGCCCAACCTGTGACCCTGAGATGAGAGCGTCCCAGAGGACTTACTTCAACTTAACCAAATTATTCACTTTCCCCATAAGGCTAGTTCCCAGAAATTTATGTTTCAATGACCAATAAAATTTCCCCCAAAATTTTGGAGACCAAAAAGCAAGATTGTTGCCCAGTAAGGTTATTAGGGAAAGAACCTATAGTATATATATACTATCTCCTGTAAAATGAATACCTGAACATCAAATACTCAGAGAAGACTCAGAACAAAGGTAGCACTGTAAATGAATTTTGTTATATACAAAAATCCCAGTACATTGTCCAGTGAAAACTAATTTGGGCCTGGCAAGGTGGTATATGCCTATAATCTAGCAACTGCGAAGGCTGAGGAAGGAGGATCACAAGTTTGAGGCCAGCCTTGGCAACTTTGCAAGACTCAAAATAAAAGGTAAAAAGGACTGGAGTTGTGACTCAGTGGTAGAGCACTTGCCTAGTACACACAAGGCACTGGGTTCAATCCTCAGCATCACATATAAATAAATAAAGGTATTGTGTCCATCTACAACCAAAAACAAAATTAAAAAAAATAAAAGGTTAAAAAGGGCTGGGGATGTGGGGATATGGCTCAGTGGTAGAACACCCCAGGGTTCAATCCCTAGTACCACAAGAAAAAGAGAAAGAAAGGAAAGCAGAATTTGGAATCACTGTCCTATATGCGGGCCCTCCAAATGGTCCATACAGTCATTTTGTTTGAACTTCTTCAGCAATGGAGAGTTCATGATATTTGAGATGGCCCAACTTACTACATTTAAGAAATCTCAGCAGTGAAGAGGTTTTGAAAATAAGTATATTCTTTGTATAAAACAAGTTAAACTGTTAGGGATAATGCTTCAATAACCTTTGTTTGTATATTCCATTACATATTCTAAATCTTTTTTTTTTTTTTTTAAAGAGAGAGTGAGAGAGAGAGGGGGACAGAGAGAGAGAATTTTAACATTTATTTATTTTTTCTTTGTTCTCGGCGGACACAACATCTTTGTTGGTATGTGGTGCTGCTGAGGATCGAACCCGGGCCGCACGCATACTAGGCGAGCGCGCTACCACTTGAGCCACATCCCCAGCCCCTCTAAATCTTATTTCCTCTTTTCTCCCTCAGTAATTTCTAATTGATATACACAGATCATTCATATACACACAGCATTCCACCCTGTGTGTTGTACCCCAGGGTTCCCACCTCCCACCAGAGATTGAACCCAGGGACATTTAACCACTGCTGAGGCCCATCCCCAGACTTTTTATGTATTTTATTTAGAGACAGGGTCTCACTTCATTGCTTAGTGCCTTGCTAAGTTGCTGAGTCTGGCTTTGAACCCGCGATCCTCCTGCCTCAGCCTCCTGAGTCGCTAGGATTACAGGCATGTGCCACAGCACTGAGTCGCTAGGATTACAGGCATGTGCCACAGCACTGACAACACCCGAGTCTTATTTAGAATTTTCAATATGAATTGCACATTTGGGTTATTCCCACAACACACACATACACATGTTTTGCCTTTACAAACAATACTGCAATTGATATATACATGCATGACTTTTGGGATATACTGTAATTGTTTCTTCCAGAAAGATACTGAATATTGACAAATTGTTGATCATAAGTTATGGGCTTTACTTGTGTGTTTGTGTGCTAGAGTTTGCACCTAAGGTCAGAGTGTGCTAACCAAGTGTTCTACCATTAAGCTATACCTCCAGTCTACATGTTTACTTAGTTACTGGGGATTGAATCCAGGAGTGCTTTACCTAAAGCGACATCCTCAGCCCTTGTTATCTTTTGAGACAGAGTCTCAACAAGTTGCCCTTATTGGCCTTGAACTTGTAATCCTCCTGCCTCAGCTTCCTGAGTCACTGGCATTATAGGCGAGCACCACCACGCCCAGCTCACATTTTTTTACTTTCAATGAGAATCTTTGGATATTTTTACTTTTAATAGTTATTTCTATATTGTCTTCTAATGTGGCTGAACAATTACCAGAAGTTGTTGCCATTGTTGTTTTAAATGTTGAGTCTACTCTCTCTTCCTTTAACTCCCACTCAGGGAGACAAGTCCTCTCAGAGGACGTCACTCCTTGCCTACAGCATAAACCCTCTTTGTAGGAAAAAGTGAGGTTAAGAGCTTAGTGAACCAAATGGCTGCTTATTTCACAGATCCCAGCCTTCCACTTCTAGTTTCTGTTCTGCACCAGGAACAACCCAAGCCGGGAAACTGGTAGGATGGCAACCCATGTATCCTTGCCAGTTTGGGAGACGTCTTCTATTCCTGGAAGTTCCTAGGCAATAGGCACAGACCCCATGAGGGTCCTCACCTAAACTATTCCAGGAGGATGACCCTCCTTCAGCACCAGCTCCACTGTGGCCAGGTCACTGGGAGTAACAAGAATAGCAGCTAACAGCTTACATGGTGGCACATGCTTGCAATCCCAAGGACTTGGGAGGCTGAGGCAGGAGGATGGCGAGTTCAAAGCCAGCCTCAGCAACTTAGTGAGTTGCTTAGCAACTCAGTGAGACCTTGTCTCTGAATAAAATATGAGAAAGGGCTGGCAATGTGACCCAGTGGTTAAGCGCCCCTGGATTCAATTCTCCATACTAAAAAAAAAAAAAAAAAGAATAGCACCTAATATATTAAGTACCTACTATGAGCTGAGCACTGTTCTAAGTGGTTATCAGGTATTCACTTACTTATTCTACAACAATCTTATGGGGTAGGTGCAATCATCATTGCTGTTTACAGATTTTTTTTTCCTTTTTTGTTGTTTAATTTTTGTGAGATTGGAACCCAGGGTCTGGCTTATGCTAGACAGGTGCTCTATCACTGAGCTACACCCCCTGCCCTGTTTACAGATATATAATTAAAAAAAAAAAAAGCCCAAAGAGTAAGTTGCCCAATTAAGCAGCTAAATTTGGATTAAATCCCCAGTCCAAGTTCATCCTTTGGCTCCTTCCCTTTCTATGAACTACTGCAATGACCTAACCCATCATAACCTACTATTGGTCCTTCATAATCAACTATACCATATTTTCTTCTCCACTACCTCCATGCCCCCTAACCAATCTACTCCCTCCTCCAACCCTGAGACATTATTAGTTTAAATTTATTCTTATTATAAAGCAATTATCTTCAATGAAAGAATAACAGAAAATATACAAAAGTAGAAAGAAAAAAAATGCAACCCACCCATAGTCTTACCAACCACAAAAGCCATCTCTATAATGAACATTTTGATAATGTTTTATTTAGTATTTTGTTGTTGTGGCTACTGTTGTTTTGAGACAGAGTATTACTCTGTTGCCCAGGCTACTCTCAAACTCCTGGACTCAAGTGATCCTCCTGCCTCAGTTTCCCAAGTACTAGGATTACAGGCCCATGTCACTATGCTCAACTTCAGTCTTTTCTTTTTTGTAATACATGAAACTTTTTTTTTAATAAATGAGGATATAGGGCTGGGGATGTGGCTCAAGTGGTAGCGTGCTCGCTTGGCATGCATGCGGCCCGGGTTCGATCCTCAGCACCACATACAAACAAAGATGTTGTATCCGCTGAAAACTAAAAAAATAAATAAATGAGGAGATATATATATATATATATATTAATTGTTGAGGAACTTTATTTTATTTATTTATATGTGGTGCTGAGGGTCAAACCCAGTGCCTCACACGTGCTAGGCAAGTGCTCTGCCACTAAGGCACAACCCTAGTTCCATGAATAAAAAATTTGTTTTTGAAGAAAAAATTTGGCTCTAATGATACTATGTTTACAATTTTAGTGAAAATTATTTTATGGGCATTTTTATGCTATTAAACATACAGTTTTCACTGTAAAGTTAATTCTGAGCATATTAGTTATTGCTCAGAAATTTCCACTAGCTTTCCCCCATTTCTATCAAATAAATTCAAATTCTTGAGTTTGGCATTCAAGGTACCTCATAATCTACTTTTGCAGTATTTTTACTTTGGGGGATTTTGTTTTTGGTTTTGGTACTAGGAACTAGGGATTGAACCCAGGGGTGCTTAACCACTGAGCCACCTCCCAAGTCCTGTTTATCTTTTTATTTTGAGACAGGGTCTTGCTAAGTTGCTTAGAGCCTCACTACATTGCTGAGGCTGGCTTTGATCTTGTACTCTTCCTGCCTCAGCCTCCCGAGTCAGTAGGATTACAGGTGTCCTCCACTGTGCCCAGCTCACACATTTCCTTCTCCTTTTCTATATATAGGCCTCGGCCCCAACACACATTCTTACTTACCTTGCATCTCCATTGCCTGGACACTTCCTACAAATTTCTTCACCTCTCTGGGCTTTTCCTGTCCTACTTGTTCTCAATTTTAGAGAACACATCCAAATATCAGTGGTCTCTGCTTCAATGAAACTTTGATTTCACTCCCAAACCTATTTCTAGTCCCTACCCCAAATCCAAACTCCACCATCATTTGTTTGCAAAAATCATTTTGTTCAGGGCAAAAATCTTAGTGTCATCTTTTACTCCTCTCTTTCACACATTCTACAACTCTGCAACTCCTGGGTTCACCTTGAAATACCAATAATGATATTTCATGAATTATCAATCACAAAAATACCAATCATGCACTATGATCTCTTAAATCCAAGCAATCTTAAATCTCACCTGTGCTAACCTAATAACCTACACCCAAACCTCCCTGCTTCACTCCGGCCTTCATGAAGGCTGATTCCAATACAGCAAAGAGCCCTTTTAAAAGGCATGTTACAGTAAATCATTTATCACCTTAAAAAAGTGTTCACTGGCTTTCTTTCTCTTTCCTTTTTTTTTTTTTTTTTTTTTTGAGGTACCAGAGATCAAACCCAGGATCTTGCACATGCTAGGCAAGTGCTCTAGCACTGAGCTACACCTCCCAGTCCTTCCAAAGGTTTTGTACTACTTTTAGAATAAAATACAAAATGCCAGCCCTGGCCATCTGGTAGGCCCCATTTTCCCACCCTCCACCAATACTGCTTCCTAATGGTATCTCGACTCAAGAATCTGTTCATGTCTTGACACCTATGTACCTGCTATTTCACCTACCTGGGAAGTTCTTTCTCTAGAGTAGTAGTGGCTAATATGGTGGCCACCAGCCTACATGTCTCCTGCACACTTGAAATATGGTTGTTCTGAAGTGAGATGTGTTTGTGTAAATGTAAAATATATACCAAAGTATAGTAAAAAAGATATAAAATATTATATTAATGCTGGGTACAATGGCATACACTGTAATCCCAGTGGCTCGGGATTAATTTCCCTAAGGCAGGAAGATTGCAAGTTAAGGCCAGCCTCAGCAGTTTAGTGAGACTCTGTCTCAAATAAATAAATAAATAAAAGGGCTATAAATGTGGCTCAGTGATAAAGCATCCCTGAATTCAATCTCTAGTAAACATCCCCCCACCAACACCCCCCCCTCATATCCTAGGAATCTCTTAGGAAGCCAGAGAAATACACAACTAATTTACCTATGTTTGGATAATCAGCCCCAAGATTATATTTAACTTTTAAAGATATGGAGAAATGTTCACTATTGGATTAAATAAGAAAAAAGAAAATTAGAAGAAACAAATTGAGCAAACTGAGCAGAGAAAAATAGCTAAGATGATTAAAGCATCAAAGCACTTGTGTAGAGATGATTCCTACTACGAAGGATGTCCATGCACAGAGGCAGGAGGAATGCTGATGTGTTCTTTTGTGCTTGTTACATGACACTTGTGATTTGTGTGCTTGTTTTTCACCCAGAGAGAAATACTATAAAATATTGCTGTTGGTCTTCTTATATAGCGGGATTATGGGTGATTGACATTTTTTCCTTAAAAGATTATTTGTTTTCTACAATGATGTTATATTTTTCTATACTTGGAAAAAAAGTACAAAATTTTTTGATCTCATTCCTATTAGAAATGATCATAGTTCGTTACAGGTCTTTTGGAAAGCTATTTATCAAGGCCTATACATATATTCAAACCAGGTGTAGAAAATGTTTGGAAAAATCCACAGCAAAACATTAACTGCAGTCACTTCTGTAGAATTTGTCTGGAAAAGGGGGGTTTTGGGAACTTCTTGGTATATTTCTGTACTGTTTATTTATTCAACAATGAGTATGTTCTACTCTGAGAATCTTGCTTTCTCTCTTTCTCTCTCACACATACAACCAAATCTTTGACTAGGAGCCCTATATCCATCCTAAAAAAGAAACAACAATTTAAAAACTTAAAAATAGAAATCACAGCCAGGCTCAATGGTGCATGCCTTGTAATCCCAGAAGCCCAGGAGACTGAGGCAGGAGGATTGAAAGTTCCAAGCCAGTCTCAGCAATTTAGTGATACCCTAAGCAATTTAGCAAGACCCTGTCTCATGAAAAATAAAAAGGGATGTGGATGCGGCTCAGTGGTTAGTTAAGTGTTCAGTCCCCAGTACAAAAAGAAAAAAAGATAGGAATCACCAAGTCTAAGGAGTTCACTGGTGAATTCTACCAATGGTTTAAGTAAGAAACAATACCAATTTTCTACAATCTCTTTCAGAAGATATCAGCAGAGGGAATAGTTCCTAAATCATTTTGTGAGGCCAGCCTTATCCTAACAGCAACACCAGACAAAAGTATTACAAGCAAACTACACAACAATATCTCCCATGAACACAGATGAAAAAATCCTCAACAAGGTGGGCACAGTGGTACACACGTGTAATCCCAGCTATCTGGGAAGTTAAGGTAGGAGGATCCCAAATTTGAGGCCATCCTAGACAACTTGGCCAGACCCTGTTTCAAAATAAAAAATAAAAAGGTCTGGGGATGTAGCTCAGAGGTAGAGTGCTTGCCCAGCGTGCATGAGGCCCTGAATTTAATCTCCAGTAATGCAAAAAAAAAAGAAAAAGAACAGCTCAATAAATACAAGCAAAGCAAATTTTACAAAGCATAAAACAAATTATGTATCATAACCACATAGTACTTATTCCAGGTATGCAAGACTGGTTGAACATTTAAAAGTCAATTAATGTAGCTGGTGGTGGTGGCACATGACTGTAATCCCAAGCTACTTGGGAGGCTGAGGCAGGAAAATTGCAAGTTCAAAGCCAGTCTCAGTGACCTAGCAAGGCCCTAAGCAACTTAGCAAGACCCTGATTCAAAATAAAAATAGGACTGTGATGTAGCTCAGTGGTAAGCCCTATGGGTTCAACCCTCAGTACCAAGAATAAAAAGAACAAAACCAGAAACAATCCACTTACATTAGCACCAAAAAACCACAACACTTAGGTACACATCTAACAACATATGTGCTAAACTTATATGAAAAAAAAAAAAAAACTACAAAACTCAGTGAAAGGGATTGGGGTTGGCAGTGTGACTCAGCCTAGCATATATTAGAGTCTGGGTTTGATCCCCAGCACTGTAAGCAAAAGAAAAGAAAAGAAAAGAAACAAATAACACACACACACACACACACACACACACACACACAAGAACTCTGGTGAAAATTATCACGGAAAAATTAAATAAATGGAGAAGGATTCCATTCATGTTCATGGGTATAGGAAGACTCAATATTGTTAAGAAGTCAGTTCTCCCCAACTTGATCTAGAGATTCAAACAATCCCAATCAAAATCTCAGCAACTAACTTTGCAGATATTGACAAACTGATTCCAAAGTTATACGGTGAGATAAAATATCCAGAATAGCAAAAATAATATTGGAAGAGAAGAACAAAGTTAGAGGACTGATACTATTAGACAACAAGACTTAACATAGAGCTGTAATAATCAAGATAGTATGGCAATTCAGGCATTGTGGCCCATGCCTGTAATCCCAGTGACTCTGGAGGCTGATGCAGGAGGATCTCAAGTACAAGGCCAGCCTCAGCAACTTAGTGAAGTCCTGAGCAACTTAGTCAAAAAAAAAAAAAATTAAAAAGTCCTGGGGATATGACTCAGTGGTAGAGCACCCCTTGGTACTAAAAAAGGAAAAAAAAATACAGTATGGCATTGATAAAAGAATAAACAAATAGATCAATGAAACTGAACAGTGTCCAGATATAGACCCAAATAAATACAGGCAACTGCTCTTTGACAAAAGAGTGCAGGCAATACAATGAAGCAGAGGCAGCCTTTTCAACAAATGGTGCTGTAAGAACTGGATGTCCACAGGCAAGAAAATGAACATTTCACAAAAATTCATCCAAAACCAACCACAGACCTAGATGAAAAGTGCAAAACTACAAAATGTATAGAAGGTATCATAGGAGCCAGGCATGGTGGTGCATGCCTAAAATACAAGCAGCTTGGTAGGCAGAAGTAGGAGGATCACAAGTTCAAGGTCAGCCTTAGCAACTTGGCGAGGCCTAAGCAACTTAGTGAGACCCTGTCTCAAAATAAAAAAATAAGTAAATAAAAAGAACTGGTGATGTGGCTCAGTAGTTAAGCACCCCTGGGTTCAATCCCCAGAAACCCCCTGAAAAGAAAAGGAAAATAACATTGGGGAAAAAAACCTAGATCACCTTAGATATGATTGATGATGTTCCCCCCTACAGATGTGTGTGTGTGTGTGTGTGTGTGTATGTTTAAACTGGGGATTGAATTCAGGGGCACTCAGCCACTGAGCCACATTCCAGTCCTATTTTGTATATTATTTAGAGACAGGGTCTCACTGAGTTGCTTAGCACCTCACCATTGCTGAGGCTAGCTTTGAACTCATGATCCTCCTCCTCAGCCTCTCCCTACCTCAGCCTCCCAAGCCACTGGGATTACATGCATGTGCCACTGCGCCTAGCTTGTATATATATTTTTATATATATATATATTTTTAGTTGCAGATGGACACAATACCTTTATTTAGTGTTTTTATGTGGTGCACAGGAATGAACCCAATGCTTCACACATGCTAGGCAGGTACTCTACAACTGGCCACAACTGCAGCCCCAAAAGTATTGTATATATTAATGGCATATGATGTGACATTTTGAGACGTGTGTGTGTGTGTGTGTGTGTGTATGTGTGTAGGAATGATTACCACAATCATGCTAATTGACATATCTATGATGTATAACACACAGTAGTGTCCTCTTACTTGCAGTTTCACTTTCTATGGTTTCAGTTACCCTCAGTCAACTGTGGACTAAAAATATTAAATGGAAAATTCCAGAAATAATTCATAACCTTTAAATTATGGACCATTCTAAGCAGTTGATGATGAAATCTCATGCCATCTGCTCCATCTTGCCTGGGTGTGAATAATCATTTCTTCATCCAGAGTATCTATGCTGTATACACTACCTGCCCAGAAGTCACTTAATGGCCATCTTGGTTATCCCTTGACTGCCATATGATCACAACAGTGCTTGTGTTTAAGTACCCCTTACTTTACTTAAGAATGCCCCTAAAGTGTAAGAATAATGATGCTGGCAACTCAGATAAGCCAAAGAGAAGCTGTAAAGTGCTTCCTTTAAGTGAAAAGGCACAAGTTCTCAACTTAATAAGCAAAAAATTGTGTGCTAGAGTTGATTATAATATCTATGTGAGAAGCATTCTTCAATCTGTGAAATTGCGAAGAAAGAAATCTGCACTAGTTTTGCTGCCAAGACTCAAACTACAACAACGCACGACAAGTGCTCAGTTAAGGTGGAAAAGGCATTATGTTCGAGCACATTCACATAGGAAAAAGCAAAGTATGTATAAGGATTGCTGGCATCCACAGGGGACTTGCAACATATCCCCAGTAAAAAAGGGAGGACTTCTGTACTTTGTAAAAATCCTTCTCAGGCGTTGGTTCTAAGGCCACCATCAGCCTCCCTGCAGAACCTTCTGAAATCTCTGTGTTGAATGGATCAATCATCTTTATCTGCAGTCTGCAGTCTGACTTGTATCTTTCAGCTCACATCATAGTTTACCATCTATGCTTATTAACTGTGTACTTAACATTTCCCTCACTCCTAGAAGGCAAGGACAAGTCCTACCCCTTTTGATACCCTGCCCCCACCATCTCCAGCACCTAGCTCTGTGCAGATATATTTTCTGATCACATGTCCCTGTCACATCCCTGCCAGTGTCTCCCTCAGTTCCCTCCCACACGATAGATGCTTAGAAAAGCTCCTTCTTCTCTGAGGGGAGATTGGTGGCCTAACTCTCCCTCCTGATATCCTAGCTAGAAGGCAACTCCACCTCCTCCTCCCACAGAATAGGAATTGAAGGGTGGGGCATTTGCTCTGGAAGAGACCCTGTCATAAAGCACCTTAGTATGAAGCAGCAACCTTTGCACTGTCAGAATGAGTTTATCAGATCAGATAGCTGGCACTTTAACAGACACACAGAATCTGGCCCTGGGATACACATTCTAGGAGAATTAAGGAGGGGAAAAGAGGGGTGTCACCCAAGTGCTCTGGGACAGAAAAGGCAGAATGGGAGCAAAACAGGCAAGGGATTAGAAAGTGATCTGGGACATTGACATTTAGATGGTCATTAAAATAAGCTACATTGCCAAATAACTTAAAGTCAAAGTGTGAGCTCAAACCCAGAAATGGTATAAGACTCCAGCTGCATCTGCCCAACCACCACCCAGAACAGCCTCACTGGGATGCGGTGATTAGACACAGTCACTAAGGGAACCTTCTTGTCTGTCATTTTAGGATTTCAGGCAAACTTTTCCTTCCTGTCCCTGAAAATTTATAGCATTTGCATTTTGCCAATTGCTGGTCTATGCTTTTTATTGTATTAACGTGTTTAACCTAAAACCCAGAGGAAGCAGGTATTATTATCCTTATGTTATTCTTTTGTGCCAGATGAGGAAACTGGCATAAAAAAATTAAGTCACTTGCCCAAGGTCCCACAGCTAGAAGTGGCCAAGCTAGAATGTGAACCCATCAGGATTTGTTCTGTTCAACCACCATGACCCACTGGCTCCCAAGTATTACAAAAGTTCAAAGAGATCTTCCTTCCCAGCTACATTTGCCTTGGGGCCTCTGCTCAGCCCTGTTGCTTGTTTTCTCAGGTTCCACAAGAGGAAGCAGAACCCCTGGAAAGCCTCTAGAGGCTTTTTTGTTTGTTTAAATCACATATTATGGGGCTGGGGTTGTAGTAGAGTGCTTGCTTAGCATGCCTGAGGCACTGGGTTTGACTCTCAGCACCACATACAAATAAATAAAATAAAAGTCCATCAACAACTAAATATATATATATATTGGAACTGAGTGTGGTGGCACATGCCTGTAATGCCTGTAATCCCAGCAGCTTGGGAGGCTGAGGCAGGAGGATTATGAGTTCAAAGCCAGCCTCAGCAATTTAGCAAGGCCCTAACCAATTCATTGAGACCCCCTCTCTAAATAAAATACAAAAAAGGTTGGGGAAGTTGTTGAATGCCCCTGGGTTTAATTCCTGGTAAAAAAAAAAAAATTCACAGGGGCCTGGGGATGTGGCTCAAGCGGTAGCGCGCTCGCCTGGCATGCGTACGGCCCAGGTTCGATCCTCAGCACCACATACAAACAAAGATGTTGTGTCTGCCGAAAATTAAAAAATAAATATTAAAAAAAAATCACATATTGGCTGGGGATATAGCTCAGTAGTAGAACACATGTTTAGCATGCACAGAGTCTGAGTTCAACCCCTCAACATGAAGGGGGAAAAAAAAGTTATAAACACTATTGGCTGTCCAAAATGTAATTAAGTTAGAAAGCATAAGTCCCACACATGCAGAAATTTTATTTTATTTTTGGAACAGGGGATTGAACCCAGGGGTGCCTTAACACTGAGTTACATCCCCAATCCTTTTTATATTTTATTTGAGACAGGGTTTCTCTAAGTTGCCTAGGGCCTCACTAAGTTGCTAAGGCTGGTCTCAAACTTACTATCTTCCTGCCTCAGCCTCCCCAATCCCTGAGATTAAAGGTGAGTACAACCACACCTGGAACTTGTGGAAATTTTAAAACATTCTTTCAAATAACTCATGGGTCAAACAAAAAAAAATCTTAATGGAAACTTTTTAAGAGCTAGAACTAGGGGCTGGGGTTGTGGTTCAGTGGTAGAACACTCTCCTAGCATGTCCGGCGAGGCACTGGGTTTGATCCTCTGCACCACACAAAAATAAATAAATAAAATAAAGGTATTGTGTCCAACTACAGCTAAAAAAGAAAACCTAAAAAAAACAAGAACCAGAACTAAATAATAATGAAAGAACCATGTATTAAAACTTATAAGATGGTGGGCTGGGGTTGTGGCTTAGCAGTAGAGCACTCATCTAGCATGTGCGAGGTTCTGGGTTTGATCCTCAGCACCACATAAAAATTAATAAATAAAATAAAGGTATTGTGTCCAACTACAACTAAAAAAATAAATATTAAAAAAACCAAAACTTAGAAGATGGTACACATGCCTGTAGTCCCAGCTATTTGGGAAGCTGAGATAGGAAGATGGCTTTAACCCAAGAATTCAAGTCCAGTCTGGGCAACACAGCAAGACCCTGTCTCAAAAACAAAGCAAAGTAAAAGCTTATGAGATAGATGACTATACTAAGGCCCAGCTATTCCAATTTGAAGAAACTACTCGACAGAAATGAAAACTTATGTCTACAAAAGATTTGTACAAGGATGTTCAGAGGTGCTAGCAAGCCCCAAACTGGAAACAATCCAAATGTCCATCACCAAGAGAATGGATAAACAACAGTGCATATACATCCATACAGTGGAATGCAACTTGGCAACAGAAGGGAACAAATTGCTACAGCATACCACGTACACTGAGTGAAAGAATGAACGAAACTGGATGCAAAAAATCCTCGGCATGGCTGGGCTTAGATGAAGGCTACACAAGGAGAATTCTAACAGCGAGACTGGTCCAAAATGGGCCCCATGGAGATTTCCAAGATGATGGAAATGTCCTATATTTTGATTTTGATGATGGTAGCATCAGTATTTAAATCTGTTGAAACTCATAGAACTGTAGGTTTAAGATCTCTGCATTTTGTGATATATAGGTTAAATAAGGAAAAAAAATAATGCAGCTAAACAATACTCATAGTGACTATATAGCATTCAGTGCTATAGAAAAGAAAAAGTTCAAAATTGATAAATCAAGCACATAACTTTGGAAGTTGAAAAAGAACAGCATAGCCAGGTGTAGTGGTGCACACCTGTAGTCCCAGCTACTCAAGAGGCTGAGGTAAGAGGATCACTTTGAGTCCAGAATTTGAGACAAACCTGGGAAACATAGCAAGATCTATCTCATTAAAAACAAAAATAAACCAAACCAAACAATCAGAATAAATCCTGAGACAGTGAAAAGCAGCAACCAATAAGAATAAAAATTAGGCTAGTAGAACACTTGCTTAGTTCATGTGAAGCACTGGATGTAATTCCAGCACCACATAAAAAAAATTAAATAAACAAAATAAAGGTATTGTGTCATCTGCAACAACAAAATAATAAATAAACAAAAATTAGGGCTGTAGCTGCAGCAGTGGTAAAGTATTTGCCTAGCATGTATGAAGTCCTGCACTTGAATCCTTAATACTGGGGGGAAAAACCGATTTGGTAGCTAGATGTAGTGGTGCAAGCCTATAATCCCGGCAATTTGGGAGGCTGAGGCAGGAGAATCGAAAGTTCAAAGCAAGTCTCCAAGCAACTTAGCAAGACCCTGTCTCAAAATAAAAAAAAAATTTTTAAAAGGACTGGGGATGGGCTCAGAGATTAAGCACCCTTGGGTTCAATCCCTGGTACAAAAAAAAAAAATGATTTTGGAGAATGATAAAATGAACAAAATTCAGACTATCTCAGTGGGCTCTGTTAGAGGGATGGCCCAGAAAAAAGGGGGACACAGGAGGCTCCCATGGAATGTTGTATTTCTTAAGTAACAGGGCGACACAATACAGGTTTATTTT
This sequence comes from Ictidomys tridecemlineatus, assembly GCF_052094955.1. Lineage (NCBI taxonomy): Eukaryota > Metazoa > Chordata > Mammalia > Rodentia > Sciuridae > Ictidomys > Ictidomys tridecemlineatus. The sequence continues at coordinate 109,284,925 of NC_135484.1, read as the reverse complement.
ATTTTTGGGGGGTGGGAGGGTGCCAGGGATTGAACTCAGGGACACTTAACCACTGGGCTACATCCCCAGCCCAATTTTGTATTTTATTATAGACAGAGTCTCATTGAGTTGTTTAGCACCTCACTATTGCTGAGGCTGGCTTTGAACTTGCGATCCTGTCTCAGCCTCCCAAACTGCTGGGATTACTACAGGCATGTGCCACTGCGTCCGGCCAGGCTTATTTTTATTATAGTGCTTCACCATACACATATGCATGTATATGTAAGCTATGTGTATTTATATTCTTTTGTATATATCATATAGTCCATAATTTGACTTAAATGGTTAAAACAAAATATATTTTGCCTTCTCCATTATACATTTATTGGTTGTTTTATTCCTTTAGAGTGAAAATGTAAAAATGTATTTGGGGGGGAAAAAAGTTAAAGAAATAAAAACACACAAGGAAGGAGGTGGGACTTCACAGAATCTGACAGACGGGCTGGAGGAGAGCATGAGGGTGGCTTAATAAGGCCAAGTCCAATTAAAATCAGGACGAGGGCTTAGCGAAGGACTAAGAGGCTGCTAGAAGTGGAGGGAAGTCCAGTGGCAGTGACCTTTAGGAAAGTAGGGTTTATAGCCTGGCAAGAGGCGGAGCCCAAATGCAGAGAGTTCAATGGTGAATGAATAAATAGGAGGAAAAAAAAAAACTGGAAACCACCCAAAGACCTAACAATCAGGGCCTGGCTAAAAAACCATAGTACCATTCATAGAAGAAATGATGCTGTGTCCATACATAGAGGGGCTTACAAAATTAGGGAATGTAAAAATTCTCAAGACACAAAATGGCATTTGTGCCGATGAGAATGGTGAAAGGACGCGCGTGTGCTGAGAGGGAAGCAGAAAAGGCTGGACAAGATCAAGGCCTCGTGGAGGCTGTTTGAAAGTCTATGGGCTTTTCCTTTTGGAAATGTTGGCGATCCGCAAACAAAAACATTCAATGTTTCTTTAAAATAAAAAGAGTAACTGAGGAAAAAATGGAGACAGCAAGTGAAGGCCACTCCGTGGAGGGACCTGACGGTGACAGGAAGAAATGAGATGGCCAAGCAGCTGGGAGAGTATGAAGGCTGAGGCAGCAGCTGGCGGGGGAACCGGGGCTGGCGCAGAAAGGGGGAAGAGAGAGACCGGAGGCTGTTCTGTTTCATTTACTGCCTGCACAACTATCTTTTTTTTTTTTTTTTTAATTAAAAAAATGAATATCCTCCTTGAGACAAATTAAAACCACCCAGAGGTGTGTGTGTGTCTGTGTAGCTGCAAAGAGACAGAAAGAACCCTCAGCCTTACCTCCTCTCCTGATAGTTCCTAAGCAGCACTGGTTTTGACTCCTTGCAATCCACTGGTTTTTAATTACCAAGGAAGATGGTCTTATTAAAAATAAACAGCAAAACCACCTCTTCTTTTTGTGTTTGTTGTGGTGATGGGGACCAAGGGGTGCTCACATATGCTTGGCAAGTGCTCCACCACTGAGCTACACACAGCCCCAGCCCTTGAACCTCCCATTCCGTGGAATTCTCCCAACAGAGCTAGCTGCTCTTGGGGGTCTGGAAAGGATCCTTCCAGGCTTTCTGTCTGTGTGCATGTAAACACTTTCATAGGCATTCATTTATAGCTTTATGGTTAGTTGGTTTTTTTTACAAAGGTAGGAACATTTTCTCCCTCTAGTTGAGCAATTTCATCATGGTGGATCCCGCCCAAGTCACCACACAGATTAACCTCATGCTGCCTGACATTCCATAGCACGTGGTTGAAAGGTTGATTTCAGAGAACACTGGGGGCACTCTCCCCCTACAATGGCAGGAAAAGAAGCATAAGATACAAGTGGGCAGGTGGCACTGCTTAGGGGGCAGGCCATGGAGGTGGAAGACAGACAGACAGGGGGGTGTCCTTTCTTAAGCCAAGCCCCCTCCAGATGTAGGTAAGTCACAGAACTGCAATGCCACCCCTTGGAACCCAACTTCCTTGAGTGACCCCGTCTTGCCCCCATGGTGCCTAGGCCAGGCCCAGGTATCCAAAACCTTCTGGGGAGCCCTAGTCTCTTAGTGTGGTCCAACCAAGAGGAACAGCATCAACTTGGGGGAACAAAATAGAAATGCAAATCATCAGGCCCCACCTCGGTCCTGTGGAGTCAGAATCTCCTGGGGTGGGACCTGGCAATCTGGGTTTCCCAGGCCCTCCAGGGTATGCAATACAGGTTCAACTTTGAGAACCTTTGTTCTAGAAGGTGGATCCCAGTCGGAATCCCTCATCCTCCCCACCTCCCCACCCAACTCCATACCCATTGTTTTAGGAGATAAGCCCTGAAGGGAAAGGTTAGCCAACTTTATAATTGATCTCCTTGTGCACAGAGGCTGGAGGCAAAGCCACGGATTTAGGTAGACCCTGATCTGTCCTCCCCTCCATTCCTAGAACACCACTCCCATGTCGCCATTGTCTGAATGAAACATACTGGGAGAGGGGCGATGGAAACCCAGGCCTCTTCTCTTTCCCTTAACGCTGTCCCCTCCTCTGGGGCGCTGCCCTTTGCTGGGTGGAGGACAGAGGGGGGAGGGAAGCTTTTGAATGAGGGGGAGGAAATGGGATGTGGCTTCGGTGTGGCTGGGTTGGGGGAGGGAGTTGGAGGGAGAGAAGGGAGGGAGGGAGAGGAAGAATGTCCTCATTTCACCCAGCTGTGTCTGCCTGCACCTGTTCAGCAGAGGCCCAAGGAAAGGCACCAAGCCCCGCAGTAAATGAAGCTCAGCTCCACCCCGCCCAGAGGGGCCCCTTCCCGCGGCCCAGCGGGCCGGGCTAACTGACAGGAAAACTGTGAATGATTTCAGGTGGCTGAATGAGGGCTGATGGAGACAGCTGGGCTCCTCTGCGGGGTGGAGCAACTGTCTTTGCTCACCCCAGGCTCTCAGAGTGTCTTCCTTCAGGCAAAGTCGGCAGGCCTTGTAAAGGTGGGGACCTGCTCAGAGACCTGCCCTCAGATACTCCTCAGATACTGAACTGGACGGCACTGCCCTCCACACTGAGGAGGTTCTTAGTAGTTAAGCCCTACAACATTCCACAGCATTCTTTACTCTACAGACAATGATCCCTTCCTCTCCTCCTCCTCCTCCTCCTCCTCCTCCTTTTGTAATAGATTTTATTTTATTTTTTTAGAGCAGTTTTATGTTCACAGAAAAATTGAGCTGTGAATACTGGGAGGAAATGTTAAGGTTTCTTTTGGTTTGTCCTCTGAATTACATTCCGGCAGTTCATCCAACAGTCAATTGGTCGATCGATGGATCCTTTTTTTCAAGATTTTTTTTTTTTTAGTTGTTGATAGTCCTTTTTATTGTTTGTTTATTTATTTATATGTGGTGCTGAGACTTGAACCCAGTGCCTCGCACATGCCAGGCAAGTGTGCTACCTCTGAGCCACAACCCCAGCCCCCAGATGGATCATTTTATAAGCATTCAATACTAGTTCTCATAGCAATTCTCAAACTTGTAAGAATTACCTTTTTTTTTTTTTTTTTTTAAGCCAGGGTCTCATTATGTGGCCCAGGCTACCCTCCAACTCTGGGACCCCAGTGATCCCCCTGCCCCAGCAGGAGAATCCTGCAGCTGGGACAATAGAGGTACAACATTTCGAATGGGGCTACCCCTGGGAATTTATTAATGAGGCAGGCCCTGGGTCTCTCCACCACAGATTTTGATTCAGGAGGTCTGGGGTGGAGCCCAGGGCTGTGCATTTTTAATATCCCCCTCAAGAGATATTGATCCACCAGACCCACGGGACACCATTCAGAAAATCAGGCTTGGCGTAAAGTTCTAGGGTTAGTTGTTCTAGTGGGAAAGGAGGAAACAGTGAACATAAAGGACCCAAATCCTCCCACCACCACCCTAGAACTGAGGACACAGTAAGAAAGAACACTGGGAGGACATAACCAAGCCAGCCATGTGCCAAGGCAGATGGCACTTAGTGATCACTGAGACAGTGGGGGCAAGGGATACTCACAGCCTAGAAATCTCAGAGGGTGAGGCCACCAATGAGGACAGTCACTAATGCTGAGATCCCTTCGACAGCAACAAGCAACTCAGAGCAAGGAGGAAACAAGCCAGGGACACATCCAGGGTCATCTCCTTGTGGGACCTTGAGCAAGGTTAACTTTCAGTGCCTCTATTTCCCTATCTGTCAAAGGGGAGCATGATGGTCCCTACCAAATAGGGCTAAGAGAACACTGCCTATAAGAGTTTAAAACAGTGCCCAGCATATAAATAGTGCCAGGTAAGTGAAGGAGGAGAGCATTTCCATCAATGTTGAGAAGGGAAGACTGAGGGGTAGGGGGCGCAGGAAGAAAACCTTCGAGAAAGCAGGTGTCTCTTGAGAGTGATTAGAATAGGTGGAGCAGAGGGACCTCTAGGAGGACATGCAGGATCAGGCTGGAAGATAAGGTAGGTGTGTTATGGGTTCAGCTGTGTCCCCCAGAAGGTAGTGTTGAGGTTCTAACCCGTAGTATCTCTGAATATGGCCTTATATGGAAACAGCATCACTGCAGATGTTATTAGTTAAGATGAGCTCATACTGGAGTTGGGTAAGTCCTCTAACCTGATATGACCAGTGGAAGACACAGAGGGAAGAGTCTCCTGAAGACAGAGGCAGAGATTGGAGTGACCCAGCTACCAGCAGGAACACCTGGGGCTACCAGAAGCTGGAAGAGCCAAGTAAGGATCCCCCCCAAAAAAAGCTTTTCTGGGAGTGGGGCCCTGGCCAAACTTTGCTTTCGGATTTCTGGCCTCCAGAACCAAGAGAATATATTTTTTTTTCTATTTGAAGCCACCTATTTTGTGGTGCCACATTAGGGCTGCCCTAGGTAATAAAACACAGGGTACATGGGTTCTAGGTGAGGAACAATGGGCTGTTGCATCATCTCCAACAGGGAAATCATGCCGAATAGACCAGAGACTCAATTCACAGCAAAAGCTTCTCCCAGTTTTAGCTCGTTTTATATGTGTCTGTTTTTTGTTTTGTGGTGCTGGGGGGCCCAAACCCTGAGCTTCGTGCAAACTGCGTTAAGTACTCAACCACTGTGCAACACCTCCAGCCCCTCAGCTCATTTTATTTATTTATTTTTGGTACTGAGGATTGAACTCAGGAACGCTTTACCACTGAGCTACATCTCCAGTCCTTTTTAAAAATTTTATTTTTTATGCTGAGCTAGAGTCTTGCTTAGTTGCTGAGGCTGATTTTGAACTTGAGATCCTCCTCGCCCCTGCCTCTCAGCCTCCTGAGTAGCTGGGATTTCAGGCATGAGCCACAGCACCTGAATCCTTAGCTTTATATTCACCACATGAATATAAAATAAAGACATTGTGTCCACGTATAACTAAAAAATAAATATTAAAAAATATATTTTTAGTTGTAGATGGACCCAATACCTTTATTTTGTTTATTTAGTTTTTTTACATGGTGCTGAGGATTGAACCCAGTGCCTCATGCATGCTAGGCGAGCACTCTACCACTGAGCCACCACCCCAGCCCTCTATAGCTCATTTTTAAAACGACTTGGCTTAAAAGTTCTTTGCCTACTTTTCAAAAATATAGGTATCATAAAAAAGACAAAGAGAAACTAAGGAAACTTTGGAGGTTAAAGGAAACTCACAGAGACACAGTTTACACAGCTCATAATCTGAGACTTTTTTTTCTTTGATGAATCAATAGCACTTCATTGGAATGAGTGTGATGTTTGAATAAAGTCCATTGATTAGACTCAAGCATTGTACAATGTCTATGTCCTGATTTTTAACCATTCTATTGGGGTTATACAAGAAAAGATCTTGTTCTAAAAATACTACTATTTAGGGGTAAGGAGCATCATTCTGCACCTTACATTACAATATATGTATATCAGAATGATAAAAAACATGATAAAATGTTGAAATTTGGGCAATCTGGGTGAAAGCTATAAAAACATTTTTTTGTACACTTCTTAACAGTTTTTCCCCAAGTCTGAAATTATGTCAAAATGAAAAAGAGGGGAAGTCTGTTGCCTAGTCCTGTGACTCCCCTGATGAACTTTCTTTAACCCTCTGAAGTTTCTAGAGCTCCGATCACCAAATTAAAGTGAGGGGTGAAGGAATTCTGAGAACTTCTGATTTCTGGGCTGGGTGCAGTGGTGCATGTCTGTAATTCCAGTGGCTTCGGGAGGCTGAGACAGGAGGATCGTGAGTTCAAAGCTGGCCTCAGCAATCAATGGTGAGGTGCTAAGCAACTCAGTGAGACCCTGTCTCTAAATAAAATACAAAATATGGCTGGGGATATGACTCAGTGGTTGAGTGCCCTTGAGTTCAATCCCCAGTAACCCCCCTGCCCCCCCAAAAAAAGAACTTCTGATTTCTACATGCTGAGATTCTACATATGTCCTTGGTGGTTGTTGGCTATAAAAATGTAGTTAATGTGGAATTATGTACATTATACACTATTCATAGAAAGTGCTTTTTTTTCCTTCCTGTACATAATATGACCTAGAACTGGAAGGGCTTATACATATCATTTAATCTAGGCATCTACCAAACTCATTATATCCTAAGAAAGGTGACTCTTTTTAAACACTTTTGGAGATGAAAAAGTCACCCGCTCTCATGGCCTGTTTCATCACTGGTCAGTTCAGACCACTAGAACATTTCTTGAGCTGGGTCCAGTGGCTCATGACTGTAATTCCAATGACTCAAGAAGTTGAGACAGAGGATCCCAAGTTTGAGGCCCTAAGCAAAGACAGACCCTGTCTTAAAATAAAAATAAAAAAATAAAGAAGTGCTGGGGACGTAGCTCAGTGGTAAAGTACCCCTAGACTCAAGTTCAATCCCAGTATCAAAAAAAAAAAAAAAAAGGAAGGAGAAGGAGAAGGAGAAGGAAATGGAGGAGAAAGACCTTGACCTACTGAGTTGAAACCTATCTTCCTGGAATCTCCACCCACCAGTCCTGGTCCTATCTTCTATATGGCATTACCCGACCCTAGTGAACTTAGTTTTCTTCCCTGAATGAGTGCCAGGTTATCAATGTCCCGCCAGAATCTAAATGCAATACTCCAGGTCCAGCCTGACAATCAGTCAGCAGAGGGAACATGGACATAATCTCAAGTGCTGGCCATGCTAGTCACAGACTCATGGAATTGAAGCTCTGGGGAACTGTATCACACAGTTGGCTCACAATGAGTTGACATCCAACTTAAGCCCCAGTTTTCTCTTGAGAGAAACTGAGAACCACGGTCAACTGCTCTTAGTTTCAGCAGTTGTCATATCATACACCATAATATAGATCTTTTTGCTGCATGTCTCTAAACATTCTGAATCCCCAGCACCTAGAACAGAGAAGTTCTGATACATCTCAGACATTCAATAAATAAATGTTGAATAAATGAATAACCAGGAAGGTGCACCTCACCTACCCTGTATTTATGTAACTTATTTATAATTCACACCCAGTTGACTAAAAAGAGGGACCTGAGGTGACATGCTTTGCAACAGAAGTCTCTAATTTCAGAGTAAACTTGGTCCTCAATGGCTTTTTTTTTTTTTTGGCAGGGAGGTTTACCGAAGATTGAACCCAGGGGTGCTTAACTAAGCTAAGGAGCCTTTTTTGTATTTTATTTAGAGAGGGGGTCTCACTGAGTTGCTAAGTGCCTCGCTAAATTGTGGAGGCTGGCTTTGAACATACAATCCTACTGCCTCAGCCTCCCAAACTGCCGGGATTACAGGCATGCACCACTGAACCCAGCCGCTCTGGCTTTCACAGTATTACATTTTTAATCATTATTTTAGCCCACAGAGATGGAAATTCTGCCATGTTTGTTTGTTTATTTGCTTGTTTTTTTTTTTTTTTTTTTTGGAACTGAAGTTTGAACCCAGGGGCACTTAACCACTGAGCCAAATCCTCAGCCCTCTTTATTTTTTGAGACAGGGTTTCTCTAAATTGTTTAGAGCCTCGCTAAATTGCTGAAGCTGGCTTTGAACTTGCCATCCTCCTGCCTCAGCTGCTGGGATTACAGGTGTGCGCCCCCTGCACCCAGCCGGAACTTCTGCCTCTTTAACCAACACGTCAGCTCCCAGGGTCAAGCCATTCATTCAAGAATGACGAGTGGCCTGCAGCAGCCACACTGCCCTTCAAACACTCCAGGAAGGACCCCCAGGACCTCTATTTGGCCTTTCCCTCTGTGGCACACACTGTCCCAGAGGGTCAAAGCATAGAGTCACTCCCCTTCTTCAAGCCTCTGTTCAAATGCTACCTTCTCATTGGAGTAGTCATTGTTCACCCTATTTAAAACCACAGATTGCTCCCTTCCCTGTCCAGCCCCCCAGCCAGCTCTATATCTATCATAATGCTTATCCTCTTCTAATAGGCTTTATAATTGTCTTTGATTTTGCAGTACTGATGATCAAACCCAGGGCGTTGCACATGCTAGGCAAGCACTGTTTCTGAGCCACATCCTCAGCTGAGCTTTATAATTTTATTGACTGTATGTACTTCTTGTTATTTGCCCTACCAGTCCTGCTCCCTGCTACATAAGAAGAGGAATTTTACCTGTTTTATTCACCAGTGTATCCCAAGTGCATAGAATTGGCACAAAGTAGATACGTCTGCACATAGAAGATGCTCAAGATTTGTCAAATGGATGGGTGGATAACTGCTCTGGACTCAGGAATGTACTCGACACTAGGTTAAGGTAAAAAGGTGCCAACTGATCACATGCCCCCCATACTACCTCCCAGATTACTGGTAAAAATAGGAAGCAGGCTCAGTAACAGAATGCTTGCCCAGCATGCACGAAGCTCTAGGTTTGATCCCCAGTATCCTAAAAGAAAAATTAAAAAGGGAACAGGAGTGGGTTGGGGATATAGCTCAGTTAGTAGAGTGCTTGCTTTTTTTGCGGTGCTGGGTATTGTGAACAATACCCAGCACCACAAAAAAAAAAAAAAAAGAAAGAAAGAAAGGAACAGGGAAAACCTCCTTCCTTGCAGAATGGCATCAATCTAAAAATCAGCTCCCTTAGTATATATAGTCTTACAATCAGTAAAATAAAAACAAAACACCATTAATAACCCTATTCAAAAGAATTCTGTAATGATGTTGAAAAACACTCACCTTATGTACATACCAGGTCAGTAGAAGATACTAACCTGTGACATAGCACATGGTCCCAGTATAAGAGAAAATTTGTCTCATAGAACAATACTAGAGGGAAGTGTACCAAAATGTTAATGGTGATTATTTCTGAATAATGAAAACAGTTTGTTTTCATTTTCTTATTTATATAAGAAATAAGATATATAAGATTACATATCATATACATATATTTGGGGGGGTGGCATTGGGGATTGCTCAATCACTATGTCACATCTCCAGCCCTTTTTATTTTTTATTTTGAGACAGGGTCTCGCAAAGTTGCTCAGGGCCTTGCTAACTTGCTGAAGCTGGCCTAGAACTTGGGATCCTCTTGCCTCAGCCTCCCGAGTTGCTAGGATTGCAAGCGTGTGCCACTATGCCTGACTCTTATTTCTATTTTTAAAATTTTCTAAAATAAAAAAGTATTTCTTTTATAGTGAGAGTAAATACAATGTACAGGTGCTTGCTATCCTTGCTGTATCATTATCTCGGCCACCCAGCCACACATGTCCTCACAAGGGCAGTGAGAACCCAGGTGACACCTTCCTGAAATTGATCCTGCACTGAAAGTCTTCAGTCCAGTTGGTATCAGTAGCAAATAAACACACTCACACTCACACACTCTCACTCTTCATTTTAATCCTACAACAATTCTATGTACAAGGTCCTATTGTGATCTCCATATTAGAGATGAAACTGAGGCTCAAAGAGGTAACGGTACTTGCTCAACGTCACATACTTAGCATGGATATGAGCCAAGATTTTGAACCCAGGCCTTTTAGCTCCAGAATGGATGCCTTTAACCACTCTGCCACTCTGCATAAACCCCAACTAATATTAAGGAATAACAGACTGAGTCGACATTTATTGGGTACTATGTTCCAGGTGCTTGAACTATATTAGCTCATTTAGATCTTACCACTACCATGGGGAAAAGATAATATCTTCTATTCTTATAAAATGATTAATGTTGCCGGATGCCATGGTGCACAACTGTAATCGCAGCAACTCGGGAAGCTGAGGCAAGAGGATCACAAGTTGGAGGCCAGCCTCAGTGACTTAATGTGACCCTGTCTCAAAACAAAATGGACTGGGAATGTCAGTGGTACAGCAGCTCTGGGTTTAATCCCCAGCACTGTAAATAAAATGAAATGAAATAAAATTATTATTGTGTATGTTTATACTGACAAAAGTCATATAGGTTAATGGTATACAACTTGATGTTTTGAAATATGTATACAGTGTGGAATGGCTAAATCAATCTAATTATTAACAAAGTTTTACCTCACATAATTATTTTTTGGGGGGTGAGACTATTTCAAATCCACTCTTAGCAATTTTCAAGTATACCGTACACTGCTATTAACAATAGTCGCCATGTTGGACAGAAGATCTCTTGAACTTATTCCTCTTGTCTAAGTGAAAATTTGTATCATTTGACCAACTTAAAAAGAAATTTTTCAGTTATGTGATATGAGTAAAGAATCTGAAAGACAGGGGTTCATATCTCTGCTGTGATACTTAAAGTTTACTAATCCTTCTTCCCTTCAGTTTCCTACTCCATAACATGGCTCTAATAATAATTCCTGCTGGCAAAGCCGGGGGCCATGGTGCCCCTGTAATGCCAAGGCTAGGGAGGCAGAGATGGGAGAATCACGAGTTCAAAGACAGCCTCAACAATGGTGAGGCACTAAGCAACTCAGTGAGACCCTGTCTCTAAATAATTACAAAATAGGGCTGGGGATGTGGCTCAGTGGTCGAGTACCCCTGAATTCAATCCCCAGTACCAAAAAAAAAAAAAAAAAAAAAAATCGTTCCTGCTGGCTGAAAGTTGGGAATTATTTTTATTTGTACTGTTGACATTTGAAATCAGGGGCACTTTACCATGGAGCTACTTACCTCTCCAGCCCTTTGAGTTCATTTTTAAATTTTGAGATGGGGGTCTTGCTAAGTTGCCTGGTATGGCCTCAAATTTGCAATCTTCCTGCCTCAGCCTCCTGAGTAGTTGGGACCATAAGTGTGTACCAGGGTGCTCAGATGACTGACAGTTGGGAATTATTAACTGAGAAAATTAATTCAAAACACTCCTCCTAGTGCCTACCTAGCCTGTGTCAAATGCCTGATATACATTAGCTACTGCTACTATCTTTTGATATCAAAGTTCAAGTTCTTCAACTACAACCTGTTGACTTGCCGAGTAAGCAAAGGAGAATTAATCCCAAGCAATGCCACTGAAATGTCAGAGGAATGAATGGTGTTGCAGAGGAGGTGCCAGCAGAAGGGGCCTCTAGGGAGTGGCACCTCATGAAGCAGAGGAAGGCGGGCCACACCCTGGCAGCACCAAGGGGTGAGGTCTGTTTCCGGTCCTCACTCTGGCTCCCCCCCTCCCCTGGCACCTGCTCCTCCCCTGCAGCTCTCCATTTCTGTCCTTTACTGTGCCTTTCAGTCCCTGTGCCACCCCACCCAGGGTCCCCTGCCTCAGCTGTCAACCTAATCAGGGCCCCACAGCAGGGAGTGGAGCCCCTGGCACTTGGGGCCTAGGAGGGCCCCTGATAAACAGCTGGAGGTCTTATTCGCAGAATCTGTCATCTCCAAAGGAAAAGCAGAAACAAACCACCAGAAGGGGTGTTGGGGGGCTGGGGAGACTGATAATGAGTCACATTGTTGCTGGCGCCCTCCACACCGACCTGCAGCCTCTGCCTCTTGGAGCTCCTGCTCCTCCTTCAAGACCCAAGCACAAACGTGCCCAGTTGCCACAAAGTCTTCATGGATTGCATCCTCTCATGGCCCCAGGCCCTGAAGCTTCACACTGCACCCAGCACAGACAGGGTCCACCACGACCACCCGCTGCACGAATGGACTCTGCTGGGTGTTGGGGTGCCAGCCAGCCAGAAGGCAAGCATTTCATCTCTAGGGTCTAGCACAAAACTTAGGCACTATCTGTGGAATTCATGCCGGGACTGAATGGGTGGAATGTTACACAAGCACTAAACTATATATGGATATTGACATACAAGAAAACAGCTTATTAAAGTATATACTATGCAAAAGCTGGTAATTAAATTTTTTTTCAAAATAATAATTAGAATTTCATATTTTAGCAATAAATTCTCACTGGAGAGGACATTCTCATTTCACTTGAGAGCTCTATAAGCAATGCATTTTTTTCCTTTCATTTTATATACCCAAAGCAAAATGTGAAAAGGTCTCTCACTACTTTTCTTTCTCCTTTCTTCTGGTACTGGGGATTGAACCTAGGAGTGCTTTGCTACTGAGCCATTTCCCCAGACCTTTCTATGTTTGAGACAGGGTCTTGCTAAGTTGCTTAGGACCTCATTAAGTTGCTCAGGCTGGCCTTGAATTTGCTATCCTTCTGCCTTAGCCTCTTAAAATGCTGGCATTATAGGCATGTGCCATTGGGCACAGCTATTTTTCTTTCCTTTTAAAATTTTTTTTGGTACTAAGCATATCCCCAGCCCATTTTTGTTTATGTTTTATTTTGAGACAGGGTCTCAATGAGTTGCTTAGGACCTTGCTAAATTGCTTAAACTGGTTTTGAACTCAGGATCCTCCTGCCTCATCCTCCTGAGCTGCTAGGATTATGAGCACCCCCACACCCAGATAAAATACCAGTTCTCAATGGTAGTTTTCCCAAGGGGATGAGACTTAGTGGTTAGGGCAGAGTTTTCATTTTTAATGTTTTGGTTTGTTTTTTTCTTTTTCTCAAATGTTCATTTTTTAGTTGTACTTGGACACAATACTTTTATTTTATTTATTTATTTTTATGTGGTACTGAGAATCGAACCCAGGGCCTTGCATGTGCTAGGTGAGCGCTCTACCGCTGAGCCACAACCCCAGCCTTTTAAATGAGTTTTTTACAATTAGAAAGTTTGTGTTACTTTTAAAATTGTAATTTTTGTAAGTCAATTTAACTAACTTAAAAATAATTATTTAAATAGTAAAAATATAGACTAGAAGGAAATCACAAAAGGTAAATCAGGGCTGTCTTTGGGTGACAAGAACTATGAGTGATTTTTTACAAATGTTTTTTTCTAACTTTTTTATATGGTCCAACTTTCTATAAGAGTGGATTTCATATTTATTTATTTATTTATTTATTTATTTATTTATTTATTGTGCAGTCCTGGGGATCACACCCAAGGTCTTGAGCATGCTAGGCAAGTGCATGCTCTACCACTGATCTATAGCTCCAGCTCCTGGTTTTATGATTTTTAAAAACATTTATAAGAGGCTTAATGAATGATCCACGAGTTTCCCCAGCTCTACTCTGTGCCCACATCAGACCCAACCTACGGGAAATTCTTGTGTTCCTTTGCTCCACTCCATTGACCAAGTACCCAGAGGGACTTTGTCCACAGTTGTGCCCTGTTCAAACCTCCATCCATGGTGCCATCCCCAGAGCAAGACACCTGCATGGTGGGAAAGGACTGGAGCAAGAATCTGGCTCTTGCTAGGGGAGGTATATTGGCCAAATTATATTATTTTATTGTGCACATGTGTGACTATGTAACAACAATCCCCCCATTATGTACAACTATGATGCACCATTAAAGAAATGTGGAAAGCCAGGCACAGTGGTGCACGCCTGTAATCTCAGCAACTCAGGAGGCTGAGGTAAGAGGATCACGAGTTCAAGGCCAGCCCCATCAACCTAGTTAGACCCTGACTCAAAATAAAGAACAAAATGTTCTGGGGGTGTAGCTCAGTGGTAAAGCACCCCTGGTTTCAATCCATACTACCAAAAAAATTAAAAAGAAAGAAAGAAAGAGAGAGAAATTAAGAAAGAAAGAAAAATTAAGAAAGAAAGAGAAATTAAGAAAGAAAGAAAGAAAGAAAGAAAGAAAGAAAGAAAGAAAGAAAGAAAGAAAGAAAGAAAGAAAGAAAGAAAGAAAGAAAGAAAAGAAAAGAAAAAGAAAAAGAAAAAGAAAAATCCCTGCCTCTGGCTCTTGTCAGAATGGTCACGGCTCCTGGCCTGTCCTTGTCTCTGCCTCCCAACTCTCCAAACTCCACTTGCTGACCCCCAAAGATGACTCAGGTCTCCTGGACATCTTCCCTAGCCCCAGCCTTCCCTGCTCTCCCTTGCCTAAACATAGGAAGTGTGCACCCACAACCTCACATTTGCCAACTTCTCTCCGCACCATGTCCCCTTACTCATTTGTTGGATCAACATTTATCGAGAGTATCATATGCCGTGCTGAGCTCTTCTGGAGGAACAGGGACTGGGCCAAAGACGTCAGGCACTCAGCAAACATCCTTCACAGGGACTCAATGAAAGAGGGTGGGAGAGGCTGAGTGAGACCCAGAGCCTAGTCTCAAGGGGCTCAATCTAGTTGAGAACAATAGGCTGTGTTTACACATAGCACATGCTAGGAAATGCCACCAAGGAGACAGGACATGTGAGAGGAACAGCAGAGAAGATTTCAAGAAGAATGGTCAATTTGGACAGATAGGGGCGGATGGGGAAGGGCAAAGGACAGCCCTGCAAGGGGGGACAGTGCACAGAGCCATGGAAGCAGGAACACCCTAGGATCTACCAGGCACTTTGTTGGCAGGGAGAAAGTTATAAAGGCTGTTTGTGTGTCAGAAGCCTGGAAAGGCGTGGGGAACCCAGATCCTAGCAGAACCAGAACATAAGGGGAGGGTGAATTTATTGCACATGCTCCAAGAGGCCAATGATGATGTCTGAGCTTTGGAAATGGGGAGTAACCCAGGCAGAACGCTCACAAAGGGCTCAGGTAGCCAGCCACTGGAGCAAGGCAGAGAAGAAGTTTCCAACCTGTTACTCCATTACTATCTTTATTGGGGGAGATACTGAAAATTGAACCAAGGGCCTTGTGCATGCTAAGCACACACTTTACCACTAAGCTACACCCCTGCCACCCATTACTATCTTTTTAAAAATATATATATTTTTTGTTGTAGATGGACATAATGTCTTTATTTATTTTTATATGGTGCTGAGGATCAAACCCAATGCCTCATGCGTGTGAGGCAAGTGCTGAGGATCGAACGTCAAACTCAGGCCGCACGCATGCTAGGCGAGCAAGCTACCGCTTGAGCCACATCCCCAGCCCACCCATTACTATCTTAAAGGAAGAATTAACAGGTATTGAATGCAGAACATGAGCAAATCACTCTTCTACCATCTTTAACCCTTGAAACGGTCCTGTGAGATGAGATGGCACGATTCCAATTTGCAGCTGATATTGCTGAGTCCCATAAGGCTACAGTAATTTGCCTGTGGTCATCCTGTTAGCAATTCCAACTCCAGTCGACCTGAACCCAAATGCTAAGATGCCGTTCCCCAGCTCTGTCTTCTATGATCCCTTCTGTACCTGCCAGCATGCATCACGACAATGGCTCAGTACACATTTGCAATGAGGAAACCAAGAAAGGCATGAACGAATGATTGGATCCCAGACTGGAAAAAGAAAACCTCTCAGCACACATGAAAAGGGTTGGGGGGCGGGAAGGAGATGTAAGAGTAAATGGAAAATAAAATAAACAATCGTTTTGTTACCACTTCCTCTGGGGCTGGGTCACGGTTGTTAACTGTGTGCAGCAGGCGCGTACAGTCTGGCACACGCACATCCACACAGACGCACAAAGAGCTATTTATTTACTTCCTCTGTGAGGGGTAAATAAAGATCAGACCAAAACAGGCTCCCCCAAACCGCCAGGGGGGTCTCCCCCAGGTGTTGATGCAGCACTTGGCCTAGAGAAGTCACAGGTGGCTCTCTCCTCCTGTCATCCCCAGCTCCATTTATGCATGTGTGGGTCTGGCTCACCAAGGAGGCCCCATGTGCAGCAGAGAAGCAGGGCAAGGCTTCCTCACCCCTCCTCCAGTGGGGTGAGCAACATCCACCCCCACCCCCACTCCCTGTGGAGACATGCAGAATCTAAAAGTGGCATGACATGGACACTATGGGGTGCTGGAACTCCTTGCTGGGCTGGGCCATCAGTCCTTAGATTTCTGAATTTGGGTGAGGGCAGGAGGAGGGCACGGGGCACCACTGGGCAGCAGGTATATAGCAAACCCATGTGGACATACAGTGGATCCTCATTATTCATTGATTCCATATATGCAAATTCTTGTTAAAATTTACTTATAACCCCCAAATCAATACTTGAGGTGCTTTGCAGGCATCTGCAGACATGTGCAGAGCTGTGAAAAATTTTAGTCACTAACATGTATTTTCTCAGCTGAGGTCAAACAACACACCACTGTGCTTGCTGGTTGCGGCTCTCCTAAACTGTAAAATAGTACCCTTGTCACAGTCTAGTTAGTGCTGCCCCTTCTGCATTTTGGGCCTTTTTTGTTGATTTCCTTCCTTAAAATGGCCCCCGAGTGTAGGATCAGTGGGCTGTCTCATATTTCTACACACAGGATGACTTACACAGAAAATATATTAGGAAAGCTTTGTTCAGGCATGAATTACAGTATAGTTGAACATGGGTTCACTATCGGTGACTCAACAATATACCTTTTATTTCTTGATTGATTGATTGGTACTGGGTATTGAACCAGGAACATTTTACATCCCCAGCCCCCCATTTTTAAAATATTTTTTTACTTGTAGTTGGACACAATACCTTTATTTTATGTCTTTATTTTTATGTGGTGCTGAGGATTGAACCCAGGGCCTCACCCATAATAAGCAAGCGCTCTATCCCTGAGCCACAACCCCAGTCCTTCTCAGCCCTTTTTTAAAATTTTGAGATAGGGTCTCACTAAGTTGCTTAGGGCCTTGCTCAGTTGCGGAAGCTGGCCTCAAACTTGCGATCCTCCTGCCTAGGGATTACAGGTATGCACCACCACGCCCAGAACAAGTCAACAATATGTTTTAAATAATGTGCCTAAAGAAAAACATACAAAAAGCAAGGTTATGTTTTGATCGCGTGATGACAACACAGTGACAAATGGCTCACAGGACCCTATACCTGTTCTTCCCCAGGAGCAATGAATGGTTCAGGCTCCACTACCTCGGTGATCACGCTGACTACATAGAACTTAACTACTGCCAATAATGGCAACGGACTGTATTTGAATATTATAATAGCTTGGGGACCCACATCTTTGGGTACCTGTGACTGCACATCTGCACATATTCATCCAGCCGATGCCCACCATCTACTGAATACCTGCTGGATATAAAGATGCCCACCATCTACTGAACACCTGCTGGATATAAAGTCCAACACTGAAAATCAAATTTGAGATGCAGACAGGTCCCAGGTCCTCCTCCTCACCATCTTATTGCAGAAATGGGGTAGGTGACTCTGAAGGCTTTTACTTATTTATTTAGTCTGAATCCCTGGGTTTATATACCAGCGTTGGGGCATGAAACTTTTGTTAATGTTTTCCTTATAATGGCATAGCCCTGTAGCATGATTAACAGCTGAAGACTTACATAACACACGTACCCTTTCCTGAGGGCTATATGTGCCTGAAACTTCCTAACCACTCATGGACTTCTCCTAACAGCGCTCTAAGGGAGACACTGTTATTATCCCTACTTTACAGATCAAGGCACCGAAGCATAGGGAAGCAGAGAGGTTAAGAACTCACTGGATCATACAATGAGTCCATAGCAGAGACAGGGGTTGAGGGGGCCCTTCTCCTAAGCCATGTCAAGGGAATTCAGCATCAAAGAGCATAAAGTAAGCCAGGCGCAGTGGTGCATACCTGTAATCCCAGCAGCTAGAGAGGCTGAGACGGGAGGATCGCAAGTTCAAAGCCAGCCTCAGCATTGGTGAGGTGCTAAGCAACTCAGTGAGACCTTGTTTCTAAATAAAATACAAAATAGAGCCGGGGATGTGGCTCAATGGTTGAATGCCCCTGAGTTCAATCCCTGGTAACCCCCAAACCCCCCCCCCAAAAAAAAGAGCATAAAGTACACCGGAAGCCATTTAGGATCCCAGGCAGGAGGCAGGTAGGGCCTGAAGGAGGCCACCCCTCAGGGAAGCCAGGGAGGATTGTGTGAGAGGGGCCGAGGCATGCGGGTAACCACAGGTCTGGAATATGCTGTGAGAGGTTTAAATAGGGAGCTGGGCAGCTCTGAGAGGCAAGGACATAGGGCCTGTCCTCCATCAAAGCCAAGAGAGGCCCAGAAAGAGCAGAGAGCAGCCGTAGAGGTGAAGGCCTCGCAGAATCCCCACGCGGATTTCCACCTCCTATACCATCTCTTTCCTGGTACACAGAAATGCAGTTGGTTAACTGGGGTCATGGGTCATGGGAATGAGGGACCACACCCAACCTGGGACATCAGAGGGACAGCTGGGGCTGGGTGAGGAGGTAGGAGAGGGCATAGGAGGTCGCAAACCTTGCCATGAGAAAAACCTGCTCTAAGAGATGTGAGACCACAGCTCCAGTGCCCTTTCACACCCTGATTACTGTGCCCCCTTGTCCCCAAGATGGCAGGCATCCTGCTCCAAGCCAAGGGCCTGCTATGTATTTTCCTAGGACCCCCACAGTCCTTTCCAGCTCAGATCCACAAGGGTGGCTCTCTCAGAGCTGATGCGGCCTGCTGTGCCCTCTCCAGGGGGGGGGGCAGAAGGTGACCAGGGAAAATTGAGGGCTTCAAGCTCTATTCGATAAGGGACCAAGCCTGCCCTGCTCTCCCCCAACCCCAGGCAAGGTCTTCAGTAAACAGACACCCTGCGGATGAATAAATAAGCGAATGAATGACTTGGTGCTGGACCCAGAAGACGGCCTGTCGTCATCTTGCCACACAGAGATTCCCGTGCAAAGAAGAGAGGCGTTTTTTCTTCTTTTTGATCCACTCACCCTTCCTTCCTCAAAGCAGACCCTCTGAGGCTTGGAAGTCTTCATCTCTGTCTCAATCTTTCAGGGCCTCATTCTCCTGATGCCCTGGGTGCTTACATTTGACCTTCCTGGTGCTCCAGAGAGGCGTGGAGATCTAACCCTCCTCTACCATCAGAGAACAGCAGGGCCTCCCCAAAGCGGCAAATATGGTACTCCTCAGTGGTCCTCGCCCTGCTCTTGCAGGGACAAGAGCTGCATGATGACCTATTAGGGATCTCTCCTGAGGGCAATGGAGAGTCAAACCCACCATCTGTGACAAGAAAGGAATGAGATGGGGGACGGTATTATCTAAGAGGGCTCTGGCCTCTCTGCCCTGGGCTTTTCCTAGAAAGAAGTCCACCTGAGGATATTCTCTCAGCAGAGGTTTCCCATAGAAAGTGTCCTCATCCACATGACATGGGCTCCTTGCTCCTCCACATCGAGATTCCATGGCAAGACTACCAACTGGCCTCCCACCCACAATCCACTACCATCTTATACCTGTTTTACTAGAAGCCTCAGAATGTAGGGTCCTTCAACTCCCCGGTTGCTGAGGCTGGCAGGTACTCAACTTCTGGCCAAAGAATACATGATCTGTTAACTTTTAGGTCATATCCTGAAGAGGAAGGCACACCGCCTCTTCCTCCTCCCTTCTCTCTTCCCACAGGCAGGACAATGGCCCCAGGAGACACAGCAGCAGGCCATTTTCCATGCCCCAGGGCGTGGAGAGCAATATCACAGGGGAAGCCTGGCTCCTGGCACTGCCGAGGGGTCAGATCATCTGCCCAGACTTGTATGTAGGAAATTTCCATTTTGTTAAGCTGCTAACCTCGGGGTCTGTGTTATAGCTGCTCAATCTCCCCTAATGCCTACCCCAGTCCTTTTTAAAAATGTTTTCTTCCTTCATTTCCGCAGTACGGGGGTTAGACCCAGGGCCGCCTCTACTACTGAGCAGCACCCACAGCCCTCTGTCTGTTCTTTGGTGCCAAGTTGCTGACGGTAAACTGGTGTGTAGAGGGGCCTTCCTCTTCACCCATATCCCCAGTCCTTCAGTTCCCTACCTTCCCACACCAGCAGGTCGGCTTCCCAAGAGTCAGAGAGTACCTTCCGGATAGAGAGACACCACTCCAGCTAATATCAAATTAAAGCCAAAGGTGAATCTCTCCCTTCCTTAGAATAGGCAATTCATTTTTTCCTCAAATTGACTATTTCTCAAACCATTTATGTCCTTTTTGAGAAAAGGCTCCCTTCATGCTCAAGAAACTACTGCATTTATCAGGCCAACCCAGTCGTATAGAGAATGAGGTGAGGGGGCAAAGAACAGGTGGGTTTCAGTTCTGAGCCCAAGATTCCTCTCACTAGCCATGTGACCTTGGGCAAATCTCTTGGCCTCTCTAAGCCTCAGTTCCCTCCTTTATAAAACAGAGGTATTAGTAACTGTTTACAGGTTGGTGGAGAGAATTCAAGATGACTCTCCTACCAGGCACATAGTTGGTGGTCATTAAACCCCAGCTGTTCATTCTATGGAGATAAGTCTGGGAAGGTTGAGGACACAGCTGGAAAAGAGACCTGAATGAGCATCTTGCAGGAGGCCTGGGAAGAGGGCAGGGGAGAAAACTGGGGAGAGGAAACTGTGGCCACAGAAAGGAAGAGAGAGGCAGAGCTGAGGTGACATCAGGGGAGGGAAAAGGAGGGGACGGGAGGGCTCAGCAGTGCCCACACTGAGTACAAGGGTGGAGGACACAGCTGTGGTGTCTATCAGCTGCCCGCAGCTCACACAATCCCTGTGCCCATCTCACTTTTGTCACCACCCTGGCACTTCTGCCCGTGTCAGCCGCCCTCACCACCATGACCACTGCTGCCACACTGTCAGCTGCTATCTCTTGCCTCATCTTCCTTCCTGGCCCTGAGAGGGCAGAAGGGGCTGGGGAGCAGCTGCCCTCCCCAGCAACATCACTGCTCCTGGAGGCTGGAGCTGCCTGGGTGGTGTGTGGGAGCCCAGGCTCTGGAGTCAGGCTGGCTTCAGTCCCCAGCGTTAGCACGGAAGAGCTGGTGACCTAATCAACTTAGATGACTGTCTGAAGCTTCCGTTTCCTTGTCTACACAAGAGGAATAATAGGGCTGCCAGGAAGAGGGAATGAGACGGTGCGTGCTAAGCACCTAGCAATGTGTGGCCTAAAGCAAGTGTTCAATAAATGTGTTATCATCAGGGCTGTCTTCACAGCTGCGGACCTGGGACATCTCACAAGGTCCCAGGCACAGAAGGGTCCCACGCTTGGTTTAATGCTCTGTCATTACCATCTTCTTAGTAATTTTTGAACAAGAAGTTCAGCAAGTTAGGTTGCTGTTCCTGGCCTTCATTAACATAGTGATCAGGTGTGCTGATCTCGGGGTGACTACACAGTGAGGGCATGTCCTGCAGACTGTTGGAGATGTGGGATATTAGAGGGCCTTGGGGGCCTCATTTAAGTACAGTGATGTGGGACCAAGCTTGGATGCTAGCAGATAGACACCAAGAATTAGTGGCACCACCCACACCCTTGGCAATGGGGGGTGCCTCCTTCTTTCAACAATCCTACCACCAAGAGCAAAGGTGCCTGATACACTTCAAGCAAATAAATACCCATCCTCTTTCTCCCTGGATTTGACTTCCTGTATACCAGGCCACAAGCCATGTGCAAGCTCAGGAAAAAGAGAGGTCATGTCCTTGGAGTCCCTACGTCCTCAGGATGTGGAGTCACTCTATGGTGGACCCAGTACTACCCTAAGCCCTCAGTGCACAGGTCCAGCTGAGGCTTGCTGCTTAGATGGGAACTGGGAAGGAGATAGCTCAGAAGAAGGGGTTTGATCACTACTTGTGGTAGCTTCAGGGACCAGCCCAGCCCTAGGACATGGAGAATTCTACTCCTTCTAAGACTTTAAACCACAGGTTAGTACATGTAGAAAGTAGTCAGGGGCATTGCCATGAGTCCTCAGGAGAGGGGAGCTTTGCAGGGGTCCCTGGAGTTAGGGTACTCTTAGACACTATGCTGAGCAATGAGCTCCCGAAAGCCACCTCAGGCGGCATATCTTGGGCCTGCTGTCTCCTCTCCTAGAGTGAATTCCTGGAGGTCAGGGCCCACCCACAGTGAACTGACCATCTGTTTTCAGACCCAACCTCTACCCATGCCCCAGGTCCTGCCTTGACTTCCCCAGACTCGCCACGACAGCCTGGCTGTCCTCTGTTCCCAGGACTTCTTAAGTGGCTCATGGAAGAGTCTGAGGGTGGCCTGTCCTGGTAGGTGGAGGCTGGCCCTAGAAGAGGCCCCTCTCCATCCACCTCCGGCCACCTGTCCTGACTACTCACGCTCAGACAGCTGGAGAACAGAGGCCCCAGAGTCTCTGTTAAGGGGGGTGGGGGTGGGGGCGAAGGCTGCTCTAAGGGAACGGCGCCAAGGCCGGAGGGGAGGCCCCTCTGGCTGATGGGGATGCTGAGCGAGCATGTCCGGGGGTGGGGTGGACTTGTGAGAAGTGGGAATTGGGGTGGGATCAGAGAACATTGGAATGTGGAGCTCATTCTCCTGGGGGCACAGCTGTTTATTTTGATCTCCTCCGTCAGCTGCCACATGTTTCTTATCTTGGGGCTCAATCCAGGCTCCACCTCCTTCTCTGTTGCTATGCTAGGCAGGCAGACACTGTAGGATACAGCCCTGCTTCCTGCTTGCACCGCCCTCGTCCCCCACTCAGGGCTAAAAGGGACAAGGAGACCAAAGACATCAAGGACAAAGGCCGGCCCCACTTCACATGTACTCTGTGCCCATCCATGGGTTACTGGGGCTTGCAAGGGAGTCCTCTGCCCCTCTCCTGACTCCACCTACCCCAACTGCCATGATAACCTGAGTTGGTCACTCCAGAGTTGCCTGAGTATGTCACAGTTTTATTGATGCTCCAGAACTTGAAGGGCTTGTAGATAGGGCTGACTCAGTTGGAGCTAAGGCAGCTGTGACCTTTCAGTCCACACCAGGCTCTGGTTCTGGGCCTTAATGAACCTCTCACTTCCAACTTGGTACTGGGCATCTGCTGCCTCCAATAAGATGCCACCAAAGTAATGAGACTCATTTTCTATAGAATCATAGAGACACGACTTGGGATATGTTTCCTGTTCTTCATGTTACTGCAGAACTGGAACATGTCATAAAAAGGGAGAAAGGCAGGGAAAAAAATCTGCCTTAGATCTACCACTCCCCCAAAACCACTGTCAACATTTTGATATATTTCCTTCCAGTTTTGTGTATTATATAAAATATATAGTTGTAAATATACTCTATGTACAATTTTGTATCCTGATTTTCCCCATAACATCACCACAGGAGTAATTTTCATGTTCCCACATATTTGTGCAACAGACTTTTATTTTTGAGACAGGGTACCACTGTGTTGCCCTGGCTGGTCTCAAATGCCTGGGCTCAAATGATCTTCTGCCTTGGCCCCTGAGTAGGACTTCTAAAGGTGCATGCCATCAAACCAGGTCTGCAACCAACATTTTTAACGGCAAATAGTCCATTCAATAGATACACTGCAATCTGTTTGTCTGTTGTGAGACACTACATTGTTCCAGTGGATGCAGTGTTTTCTGCATGTAGAATCCCTTAGTGGAATTACCAAGGCAAGCGTCAGAATGTTTTGGAGGCACTGGATTTTAATATCCATGGCTGCTCTGCTTTCGGAAGGTAGAATTTACCTAGAGAAGCCAGGTGCGGGGTGGTGCACGCTTATAATCCCAGCAGTTTAGGAGGCTGAGACAAGAGGATAGCAAGTTCAAAGCCAGCCTCAGCAATTTAGCAAGGCCCTAAGCAACTTAGCAAGACCTTAAGCAACTTAGCAAGACCCTGTCTCTAAATAAAAAATAAAATGGAGTGGAGATGTGGCTCAGTGATTAAGAGCCCCTGAGTTCAATTTCTAGTAGCAAAAAGAAAAAAAGAAAATAATTTACCCAGAGAATAAAGAAGGCCACTGGCAAGACACAAACATGCCCATTCAGACTTACCAGTTTGTAACTCAACACCGCTCATGGTTAGATTTTTTTATGTACCTATGTCACACTGCTTGTTCCCCTCCCTAACAGTGCATCCAAGTTCCCTCTCCCCTCCTATAAACCCAGGAGTCAGTTCCTGAACAGTGCCACAGACTCCCATCCATCCCTGCCAGGCCCAGCCGGGCGGAGGTGACTAGTCAGTTGCTCTCATCTTCCTCTAGTTCCCTCTTCCCAGCCCTGGAGCACTTTCTGTTTCTGCCCATTTCCAAGCCTGGTTCTCCAGCCTTCTTCCTGAAGGCTCCCTGAGTTCCCTATCTTCTCCCAATGAACTCCCTTTGCTTGATGCTGGTCAGTCCATTTCTGTTGCTAGCAGAACCCTGAGAATACAGATTCCTCCCCAACTTGGTGTTTTTCAAATTGCAAGTCAGGATGGGTTCCTGGCTTATGAAATCACCAAGCTAATCTTGACCAGCATGTTTTAAAAATGAAATAACAGGACAGAATTTTTTTAAAACATACCAAAAGTACATCCTCTGTAGCAACGTTAAATATCGCTTAGTGAGCCTTGTTCAGTTTATATATGCATATAGGCATATGTCCGCAGGTGTGAAGATAAAATGGATTAAAATCAAAACATTTCTTTTTGAGAAGCATCACCTTAAGTGGACTTGAGTTACTTGAGGCTAAAGAATAAAGCCAGGTCCCCTAACTATATTTTGAATTTCTCACCCAAACTTTTTTTTTTGGTACTAGGGATTGAAGTCAGGGGCACTCAACCACTGAGCCACATTCCCAGCCCTCTTTTGTGTTTTTTTTAGGGTCAGGGTCTCACTGAGTTGCTTAGCATCTCGCCATTGCTGAGGCTGGCTTTGAACTCACAATCCTCCTGCCTCAGCTCCCTGAGCCTCCTGGATTACAGGAGTGCGCTACTATGCCCAGCAAAAAATAGACTTTTTTTTTTTGCCAGGAGAATAGTATATTTCAAGGTCCACCCTTGATTTCCCCTTGCCCTGTGGTTTAGTTAATCATACTCAGTGATTAAGACACATCTTTTCCTCCTGATTTTAGAATTTCCACTAATGGTACCAACATTCTGCCATGCTGAGAGACTCAGTGGTTGGTGGTCCTTGATTCTTCTCTGTGCACTTAAGGAGCACCTCGGGGCACTCGGCCTAGCAGGGGCAAAGGAATGCAAACAGCAGAGTACCACGCGTGCCTCAGACTTCATCACAGAAGCATGCACGGTGCCTCCCAGGGAAGGGCTGATGACTCTTCATACCTTCCTCAGGATTACTAAGTTCTGCTGCTTCTACCTTCAAAATATTTTGCCAAATCGCCCCCTTGTTTCCATTTCTACAGGCGTCACCTTAGTTTCAACCCTTTTCATAATTCTGTGTAGTCTCTCTCACCAGTTCTATTATTCTACTACTGCCCTGGGAATTGTCTTGAAATAGCTCTGATCATGCCACTTCTGTGCTCAAAAACCTTCAATGCCTTCCTTTTACCCACAAAATAAAGTTCAAACCCCCCACTCAAGCTTCTTTACCACTGCCCCAAATGTTCATTCCACTTTCATATCCCACTAGGCCAGACCAACAAGGTTCCCTCTTTTCCAATGACATATCTGTCTGAGGCCAGATGTTCTTTATATGCATCAACCAGAACCATACAGTACAAGAGACTGAAGTGAAAGCAACTATGATACTCCAGCTGTCTTCCATTAAATCAGGCATTTAAAGAGATTTGCAAAAATGTAAATCAAGGCCACACTTCTCATTAATTTTTTTTGTTTTGGAAAATAAAGTTATCGTTTTATTAAAAATATGATGCTTATGTTAACATACACCAAATTTCTTATTTTTAAAGGAATTAAGAAATATTTTTTAAATGTCTCAATTTTTTTTATTAGAAACTCGAAAGCCTGCAAAATCAAAACTCTTTGAAATCCTCAAAAAAAAAAAAAAAGACAAATTGAGGGGGGTACCAGGGATTGATCTCAGGGGCACTCGATCACTGAGCCCTATTTTGTATTTTATTAGAGACAGGGTCTCACTGAGTTGCTTAGAGCCTGGCCATTGCTGAGGCTGGCTTTGAACTTGGCAATCCTCCTGCCTCAGCCTCTCAAGCTGCTGGGATTACAGGCATGCGCCATCATACTTAGCTTCCTCAAAAATTTTTTAAAAGCTGTTAAGTGTTCCGGAGACCAGAAAGTTTGAGAACTGCTGCATTAGACCTCACATGTCAGTTGAAGCAGACACCACTCTGTCCTCAAATGCCCAATTCTCTCTATTACTTTGCCTTCCTTTCTGCCCCACTGCATTGCTGGACTTTTTCAAACTATTAAAAAGAGTAAGAAGTGGTCATATGAAGAATTAAGGTTGTAAGCCAGGCATGGTGGCACATGCCTATAATCCCAGCGACTCAGGAAGCTGAGGCAGGGGGATCCCAAGTTCAAGGCCAGCCTCAGTAACTTAGTGAGACCCTGTCTCAAAAGTAAAAATAAATAAAAATGGCTGGAGAGCTAGAGTTGTAGCTCAGTGGAAGAGCGCTTGCCTGGCACATGTAGGTACTGGGTTCAATTCTCAGGACCACATACAAATAAAATAAAGGTATTATGTCCATCTATAACTAAAAATATATTTTTTTAAATGGCTGGAGATATGGCTCAATGGTTAAGTGTTCCTGGGCTAAATCTCTGGAAAAAAAAAATCATTGTTGTTACACAAACAATGATGACTGTAGAGCTAGCCACCAATTATTTTAGAAATAATAAGTAAAATCATAGAAAAAGAATAAGAAATAAGCCAAATAACTGTCAAAGAAATAAGAACAGAAAAAGGATTATTTCTGTAATATGGCTTTCAATGAAAAAGAACATTCACAAAAGTAAAAAGATACAAATTAAAACTGCTTTTAATTTGTGTCTTTTTATTCCTACCCACCACTTAAAACTGCCCCTGAACAATTTCTCATCAAATCCTCCCTTTTGGGGGGATGAGGATGTAGATCAGTGGTAGAATGCTTGCATAGCATGCCTTGGGTTCTGGATTCAATTCCCAGCACTGCAAAAACAAAAGACAATGAAAAAATCCTTCCCTTTTTTATTTCCTCAAATGGTACCTTTAAGAAGAAATTCCTGGCTAACCCATCCAAAAGTAACTGCTCCCTTCATGAGATATCCATAGCACATTCTGGTGGCCCAGGCAGTCCATGGAAGCATGCGTACTGAATTCCTAAATTTGCACACTTAATGGACATGAATTTAATTGTAGGAAATGCCAGAAAATCACAGAAACTTAAACACTCTTCATATGATGGGTTTCCTTATCCTAAACTCAACATAATGTTCAACCAAAGACTTGGTCATCTGTCCCAATGAAAACTGGCCATGCTGAAGATTCCTAGAGATGGGAGAGAAAGCCCAAACCACATATACTGTTTTGTGAGCAGTTGGAGGAGACTTTAATACTGACTTTGAACCCAATACTGCATAAAATGTAATTCCACTATACAAGAAGAACGGACAAATGAATAGCTCCAGGGCCCCTGGAACTTATACATGTTGTTGGATGTCTATACCAGATGGCAGAGCTCAAGAGTCCTACACCCATGCAGTCCTCTCCTTGGGCAGGATATGTGGCATCCAGTCTGGGCAGGGCTGCTGCCCATTTCTGGGTGGTATAGCTGAAACCTCTGTCCTTCCCGAAAGGACAAGGTAAACTGTCAGGCCTCAGGATTCAAATTAACCATCAGTTCCAGAGTTGTGCCCCTGGTTAGTACCCTGGTGCCACACCCCTGCCAAAGCCAAGTTTTAGGGAAGAGTAAGGAAAGGAAAATGAGCACTGAGGGGAAGGAAAATCTTATTTATACCTTCACTGCCGTTGGGCGGCTGTGGTCAGGCTGATTCATCCAGGGCTCCCCAGATAGGTCAGGGCCCCAGCCCCACCTAGCAAGCTCACATTCACCACCACCCACTCCTGCTTCCTGGGTCCCCTGCGACACCTGACCCACCTGCTGGTCCCCCTTGCTCCTTCCCTTCCATCTTGCTTGACTTAGCAAATAGTCCTGAAGCCCTGGCCAGGAACATTGAAGGATCCAGGATGCTCTGGGATTGCTGGGGGGGAGGGGGGAAGGGGAGGGACTCACATCAGTGGCAGCACACCTCTGGTCATATGTGCATGTCACTCATGGAGGAAAGTCAAGGGGCCTGCCAGTCTGCTCCACTAGTCAAACTGTGTGTAGGATAGTATCTCAACAGGAAACCTGGTGTCATCTCACACTCCCCCCTAGTGGGTGGGTGCACACAGATGCATGCCAGGCATACACGTTACCTACGGAAAGTCTGTGTCAGGTCAGAGTTCTTCCAGCCACCAGGCTCTTAACACTGACCAGTTGTATCACCTTGGGCTTACTGAACCTTTGTGTCTCAGTTTCTTCATTTGTAAAATAAGGAAACCTCATAGGATTCTTATGAGGGGTTAAATGAGAAATGAGTTAGTAAATATAAGGACTGCCAGGCGTGGTGGCACATGCCTGTAATCCTAATGGCTTGCGAGGCTGAGGCAGGAGGATTGTGAGTTCAAAGACAGCCTCAGCAATAGCGAGGCGCTAAGCAACTCAGTGATTCCCTGTCTCTAAATAAAATACAAAATAGGGATGGGGATGTGGCTCAATGGTCAAGGGCCTCTGACTTCAATCCCTGATACCCCCTCACCCCAAAAAGGCCAAAAAATATAAGTATTATAAATTTATTTAAAATGGCAGAGACGCATTTACAACACCTGGGCAAAGATCTGTTATCGTCATCAATTCTGCTGCCATGTGTTTGGGAAGAAACGGGGATCCAAAGAAAACTCCTGTTTCTTCCCAAACACATGTGAGAATAGATTCCCACAAAAAAAAAAAAAAAAACACCAAAATATGACCCCCAGCACCCACATCAGGATAAAGGCAAGAAGAAGCAGGGAGAAAGAAAGACTTTCTCAGGATCACCCAGACACACTGAGCTCATGTCTAGTCACTATACAAAATTTTTAATTAGAACCTAAAATGCTGGGCCCAGGCGAAAACAGACTGCCTCTTCCCAGATCAAGGTCTGGCATCTGTCTGAGGTCCCTGCCCTGACTTCCTTTCAGTCAGTCTTAGAGGGAAAAGTCAAGTCCATTCAAAGAAAAGATGGAGGCTGCCCCTGGGACCAGTAAGCACTCAGCTGAATGGAAGAGAGGAAGAAAGAGAAGCCCTGGAAAAATGTTCTAGCGCCTCACTATTGCTGAGGTAACGTGTATGCATGGCATGCATCTGTGTGCACCCACCCACTAGGGGTACACTCCCTGGCCTACACTCTTCCCCTGTACATCCAAAGTGTCTAACCCTGAAATTCTTCCCAATACGATGAAAATGGATTCCACATTTGAAGAGGCTCCAAGTTTGTGGGTTTTGTAGTAGACACTGCTTAGCAAAGAGGGGATGGAGCTGGGAGAAAGGACAAAGTGGCCTTGAATCTCAGGGGCCTGCTGTGGGGAGGAAACAACTTCCCCCTTTATCCCCCAAAGACAGCTTTGAGCTATCCGCTTGCCAGAGAAAAAGCCCTCCTCTGGGTGTAATTCACAGTGGATTCCGCTATGCCCCACACAGTGAGTGTCACAAACCAGGGCTAAAGAAAGATTCCATGAAGAACAGATGGACGCCTTCCTGGGGACAGGCAGAGGGGCCCCTGTACCCCATCCTCCCATCTCCTGGCCAGTCCTCTTCTCCTCCAGCTGGAGCTCAAGTTGGAGCTCAAGGTCCGCATCTGTCTGAGGCCCCTGCCCTGACTTCCTTTCCCAGAACTCAGGGAGCCCAGGGGAGGGGGCAGGGAGGAGCCTCCGGGAGGGAAGAGAACCAAGAACACGTGGGAGGGCGCCTTGGAGCAGAAAGCGCTGGGGCCAGGACTGGGAGTTTCTGGGACTGTCCCAACTTCAAGAATTCTGTCCAACTGTCTGACTACAGGCCAGAACTAGCGGCCAATTTTTTTTTATTTTAGGAGAAAGAGGGTAAAACGAAGCCCTAGGTGAGATGGTAAGGAAAGAAACCAGGGTTCCTTGGTTTTGAGTGGCCCCCAGGCCCACCCAAAGAGCACCATTTGGGAAATGATTATGATAATCATGACAGCACTGTCACCCATGAGGACTTCTGGCCTGCCAGGCACTCAGCAGGATTTGTATTATCTCCTAAGCCTAGTGCAGGTTACGCTCTGAAGCCTTGGACCTTAGTCTCTGTGTCACCACCCAAGCTTCAGTTTCCCCTATGTAAAGGCATAACAATAACGCCTGCCTTGCGGGAACAGAGCTCAGTGGTAGAGCACTTACCTAATATGCTAACAGGCGCAAGGCTCTGGGTTGATCCCCAGAGGGAAAAAAAGCCTTCTTCATTGGGGCTACTGTGAGGACACAAGAAGATATTTATCATATATTCAATTAGCTATTATGAATCCTCACAATGACCAGGTGAGGGAGGAACTACAGATGAAGAAATTGCTTTGCACAGCCAGAAAGCAGACCAGTGATTTGTCTACAGAGCACAGGGTCTCCCTACCACTCCATCAGAGTACAAATTACTGATTATGTGCACAGACATTATAGCCAAGTGGATGTAACTCTCAATGTCTATGTTTGCTGGCCTGTAAAATGGGCACTGTGTCTCACAAGGCTGTTGGGGGATTCTTCCTGTTATGAAGCACTTAGAACTACTAATTATGACCTCTTTCTATGGGCCTGCCCTGCATGGCGCCCTCTGGCTACAGGGCTTGTAATGTACTCTCAGACCTTGCTCTTTCTGGGCTCTGTCTGCTCTGTCTGCAGCCCAATCACTCTGCCTTCCTAGGGGTCTGAGGGGCAGTAATCAGATCTCGGTCAACAAAAGAGGAACCCAACTCCCTCCTCCCTCACCTTTCTAGACATATCCCCCCAGCCTTTTCTCTCTTACCTCAAGAGTGGCTGCTGGGGGAATTTTGACCAGGGTGGGAGAACTGGTCAGGCTGCAAAAGGCAAATAGTTTCAGAGGGCTGGGGCTTCTGAGGCCTCTACTGGAGATAACACAGTTGTCACAGCCTCTGAAGACTATGAAAGGCCACTCCACATTAGGTATCCTGTTGTGCCCATAAGAACTACTGATCTTGCCCTCGGTTCCCACACATGGGTCCTTCTATCTCAAGGATAAAGGAAGGTCAGAAAGTGGAAAGAGAAGGTGTGGGAGGGATCCCTGATCTGGGAGAGGGGAGTCTGTTCCAACAGCAGAAGCCACACATTCTGGCCTGAACCCTAAAAGCACGTTTTATGACAAACCTGTAGGTCAAAGTGGCTCTCTGGGCCCTGTTTACATGTAAGCAGCTGGAGGTGGGGTGGAGTCAGAGGTCCCAGGAAACCAGTTGGCGCTTGAAGGACCAGGTGGTGTTCTTCACCCAATCCAGTGCCCCTAGCCCCTGCAGCAACACCCTGGGCAACAGCTCCACCTGGTGGACAGACACAGCCTACCATGGGCCAGGAAGTGAAGGAGCCAAGGAGTGACTGAAGTAGTGGGAAGGTCACAATGGAGGTGTTGAGGGGCTCTGAGGTCTTCTTGCAGGAGGAAACCTCTCTCAGAGCATGTGCTCTAGACTACCCTAAACAGGACTCACTTCTTCAAATGGAGATTAAGCAATTATGTGTTAAGAAAGTTCTTACACTTTTAAGAAATCTGCTTCTATTAGTTCCTTCCCCGCCTCTTCCTCAGGGATCCCAGGGCAACCTTTCAAATAACTTCTTCCCATTTGCTTCATCATTCCAGAGTTTAACCTCAACCTTTCACCCACTGCCTCTTCTTTTCACCTGCCTAGGTTTGCTCACCTGTAAAATGGGCATTGTGTCTCACAAGGCTGTTGGGGGATTCCTCCTGTTATGAAGCACTTAGAACTACTAGTTATAACCTCTTTCTATGGGCCTGCCCTGCATGGCGCCCTCTGGCTACAGGGCTTGTAACTGTACCCTCAGACCTTGCTCTTTTTTTCAGTGTATTCACTTTGGAAAAAAAACCTTCCAGGGCCTGGGATTGTGGCTCAGTACATTGTGGCAGTAAAGCACTTGACTCACACGGGCAGGACCTGGGTTCGATCCTCAGCACCACATAAAAATAAAGGAGGCATTGTGTTGTGTCCATCTATCTACACCTAATAAATAAATAAATATTGAAAAAAGAAAACCCTTCCAATCCTACTCTAATCCTTTCTCTCCCATACTAACAAAACACCTTTAGATCTCAACCTCCTGGGAGTTAATTCACCAACAGAAATCAGATATATCCATGCTCAAAATCTGGATTCTGCCACTTAGCTGAGTGACCTTGGACAAGTTTCTTAGCCTGAGTTTGCAGTAAATTCGGTATGTAAATTGAGGACAGAGGTGCTTATCATCTGGAATTATGATGACTACCAAATGAGATAAAGCAGTAAATACTTAGGACACCTCCTGGGAACATCATTCAGCTCCTAAGTGGCTATTATAGCCACATTCTTCTATATTTAAAGGTTGTACAGTGCTTTGGGGAAAAGAAGGTGAAGGGGCAGAAGGAGAAAAGGAGACTTTATGGAATCAGCCTTGACCAGGGGACATGGGTTTCCAATCCCCCTGCCCTCCTGCAGTAATGGGGCAGGCATTGACAGCTTTTTAAAAGGCAGAGGATTTAAAATTTAAATATCCTGTGGGTAAGATAAACACACCTTCTGCTCAGCAAGGAAAGGGAAACTTGGCAGGAGCCCCAGAACTTTCCCCACCCCCAGGCCTCTCTAAACTTCCTCTTGTGGTTTCTCAAGAGTACAACCTGTTCTTCACAGACAAGCTAGGGCCTGGGCAGGGGGCCTGGGGCACCCCACTCCAGAAGCAGGAGGAAGAGGGGGGTGGGCAGGAGGAGCAGCCTAGCAGCCTGTAGAGTTATGAACTGTTATGCTGCTTACCGGTTATCTGGTGCCCTGTTCCCTCCGTCTATGCTCAACCCCATGTCCCTCAACACACACCCCTTTCTCCAAGACATTGCAGGAGGAAGGACCTGCATTGGAAGCTCCCTAGACCTGTGCATAGTTTCAGCAAGGAGGTAGGGAAATGGTGGAATTCATGGACACGCTGCTCTGTGGTCAGGCTCACCTCATGAACACTGGAGTAGCCTCTCTGAAGGACTAGAACAGAGACATAGTTTGGATACAGCAGCCAAGGGGAAGAGAGGTGATGAGCACCTGAAGATAGCTTCCACTCTTAAACCATCTCATTACTCCACTACCTCGCTAGATTTGCTAGAATTCTAGAGTCTAGAATGTGAGTGTTTCTGCTATTCTTTTTTTTTTTTTTTTTATACTCAGGTTGAACCCAAGGGCACTTTACCACTGAGCTAAATCACCAGTTCTTTTTATTTTGAGACAGGGCCTTGCTGAATTGTTGAGACTGGCCTGGAACTTGTGATCCCTCCTGCCTTAGCCTCCTGAGTGGCTGGGATTGTAGGCGTGCACCACAATGCCCAGATGTCTCTGCTAGTCTTTTTTTGTTGTTGTTTTTTTAATATTTATTTATTTATTTAGTTAGTTAGTTAGTTTTCGGAGGACACAACATCTTTGTTGGTATGTGGTGCTGAGGATCAAACCTGGGCCGCACGCATGCCAGGCGAGCGAGCTACCGCTTGAGCCACATCCCCAGCCCCGTCTCTGCTAGTCTTAGAGATGCCCAACAAAACAAATGTCTTGATTTTCCACATTCCCCAGATTCCAACACATGTTGAGAAGTTCTTTCATGTTCCTCTTGGTTAACTGCATGCCCTCTTCCTTTTGGTAAGTCTTACACAAAAGAAAATACATCACCTCACACTCCCCTCCCACAGCCACTGAGAAAGGATAGCAGCAACCTGCAGTCCCCACAACCCTACTCCAAGTCTGCTGGGGTTCTCTGCAAACTGTAGGTGAAAGGTGAACCCAAGCTTAGCTAACAGACTGCTGCTCACACTTATATACCATGTAAAACATCAGACCAGGTAGGACCACAGACTCCCTTGGAAGTCCCTAAGCTCCTGGCTCAAGAGCACATTCTTTGTGATTAGTCAAGGAAGTAGACTGACCTAGTATTTAAGAACAGGGCCTCCCAGGTCAAGTCAGTTGGTTTGTGTATCTGTGTCACTGGTGATTGAACCCAGGACCTTGCATGTGATAGTAAAGAGCTCTATCTCTGAGCTTCATCCCCATCCCTTTTTATTTTATTTTGAGATAGGATCTTGCTAAATTGCTCAGGCTGGCTTTGAACTTGCAATACTCCTGCCTCAGCCTCCTGAGTCATTGGGACATTAGGTGTGCTCCACTGTACCCAGCCATAAATTGGGCTTAGATTCCAGTTCTATTTATTTCTTGTTCCCTCTTTAGGAAGATTACTTATCTCCTGTGCCACAGCGTCCACACCTATAACATGGAGACCATCATAATGACTATTTCTCAGGGCTAACAGGAGATTTAAATGAGATGCTGCATCTAAACCACTTAGAAGAGCACCTGATAGTTCTGTATAACTTAGCTCACATTCCAAGCCCTTGAGCAAAGGGAAACAGGAAGGAGAAGCTGTTAGGACCATGGTGATTGGTCATTCAACACTTCTAGGATTATCAGCGATGCTTTAAATTTAAATACCAGGAGGTAAGCGTTCTGACTTGTTTACCATGATGTCTCCAACATCCAGACTGGGCAGAGTCTGGCCACAGCAAATAGTGTTAAAAATAAGTTCAGAAATTGTGGTGCTATTCAAATTGCAAAGGATCCAGGAAAGGAAGAGCAGAATCAGCAAGGACACAATGGGAGAGTTTCTTTCCACTCATGTCTGGTCCCAAAGGGAACTGAGGTAGTGGGCAAATGGCAAGAGCTCCTTAGAGGAAATCATCCTGGAGTTCAGGATGGGGAACAGGTGCAAGGATGGTGGACCTTGCTAGTTGCACCCAACTGAGAGTTCCTGGGATCTTGGGAACCAGCCCAGAAACCTGCTTTTCCTTGAATTCATCCTGTTCAGTCCCACCTCTTCTTCAAACCTGACAGTGGGTGAAAGAGGGCAGCAATTGCTCCTAGTGTGTCCCACTGCCTAACAAGATAGGATTCAGCCCTTCCAGCTCAGAGGAATGAGTGTCCCCAAAGACTTTCCACAAAATTCTGTCTGGTGAACTAGTCATCCTCCAGAATCCAACTCAAATGTTGGATTCTGGAGGATGACTAGTACCTATAGATGAACATCACTCCTGCCTTCAGCATCCCATGCAATGCCAAGCACATAGCTGGTGCTCAACCAAGGAAAATGAATCATGCACAGCAGCAAACTTCATATTCTTCTTGTCCACATGTGAAGTGAGACCCGGGAGGCTAAGACCATCACCTGCATAACCACTAAACACCACAGAAGGGAGGATGCTGAGGGGTCCCTCCTTGACCCTGGTTTGTCTCAACACTCACAGACTCCCTATCCATACTGGTCTGCCCCCCACCCCTATCACTGAGGAGCAAAGTAAAGCCCCTGGACTTTCAAGTCAACTAGGAGGGAGGCAATGCAGGTGTGCACACATTTACAAGGCTCATGGAGGCTTCCCTGCCCTTCAACTCCCGGAAGAATAATGCATTAAAAGGGAAAGTGAGCTGAGCTTTGGTGGCCAACGGGGAGGTGAGGAGCGCGAGGCGACCCCCTTAATCCACCCACTGACCCCTAACTCGGAGTCTCCAGCTTCATCTTTGAGCAAAACCCCAGAGAAAGGCATAGATGTCCATCTATCCTGGCTTCTCCAGCCCCCAAGCCTACCTCTTTGGCAGGCGAGCCCCCCGGAGCACCGACTGTTGGCTGCAGACTCTCTCCCGCCGCCCAGGCTTCTGTCTTTGGGGAGCGGGGGCTGTCGCAACCCCAATCGCGGGGAGGGGTATACTCCCTCCCCTGGGCGCCCCAAAAGAGCTAGTGTCCACCTCCGCAGGAGCGGCGTGTTTACAAAGTTCTCGCAGCGCCGCAGATCCTGAGTTTAAAGCTGGGCAGGAAGTGGGGAAGAGGGGGCGGGGGAGACAAAGGGGCTGGGTGCTCAGCTCCGCCAAGGCTGGGTCCCCCACACCCCCAGGCGCCGCGGGGCTGCTCAACCGGCGCCGCCCCCACCCCAGCCCAGCCACTCGCGACCTGCAGACCCCGCCCCACGTGCCCTGGATTAGGGGACGGGCGACCGCAGCTCAGGTGTGGGCAGCAGGGCGGGCGCAGGCAGGTTCGGCAGCTGCCTTCTTGGGGTTCGCAACTCCGGCGTGCGCTATCCAG
Organism: Ictidomys tridecemlineatus; assembly: GCF_052094955.1. Lineage (NCBI taxonomy): Eukaryota > Metazoa > Chordata > Mammalia > Rodentia > Sciuridae > Ictidomys > Ictidomys tridecemlineatus. Next base: position 109,248,612 of record NC_135484.1, on the reverse strand, counting down.
GAAGTAAACAACAACAGCAAGCGTGATTTCTTAACTCTTTCTGCACGCCAAGCACCGTGACAACACTGTGATCTTATTTTCCCCTGCGGGGAGACTAAGGTGCTTCGAGGTCCCTTCCTTCGAAGAACCCCCAGTGCACAGGGGCTGACAGGCGAGTGACAAAACCACTTGCAGACGCGTGGACCCAACGCCCTAGTGAGGCGGGAAAGGGACAAGGTTTCTTCTCTGCTCGCCTCGCAATCACTAGCGGATGAATAGAGAGCGAGAGCGCAGCGAGATGTAGTGGAAGACCCCGGACTAGGTGGCCCTTAGGCTCTGCTTCCAAGTGGGCCTTGGTGGCTGCGGGGCCATGAGGACAAATTCATGCGGTGGGGCGCTCTAGGGTTGCCCAAAATTACCGGCTCAGGAAAACCATCTGAGGAGCTTGTTAATAACAAGACCCTCTCCCACGGTGAAGGCACTGGGACTGGGATGGCCCAACCAGGTGTTGCTAACCTGATAAATTTGGAAACCTCTGCGAATGCAGGCGACTTCCAGGGGTCCTCTCAGGATTATGCTCTTTATAAGAAACAATTCACATTAAAATAATTTATTTTTAATCAGTAAAACCCAAAGTGCGTTTTCCTGGCCTATTCCCTAGCTCACCGAAGGCCTCAAGAATAATTCTCTCACAAAAGTTCGCGTAACTCAGAGTCGTCGACGCTCCTCACCCCCAGTGCCGCTGGGCTTCCGAAAACCTGGGGGGCTCGCGCCGCCCCGCCTCTCGCCGACTCCCCGCCCCGTGACTACAAGTCCCATCCCACCCTGCGCTCGCGCACACGACGCCAGAGCAAGATGGCCGACACGGCGGCCGCAGCCGGGGCCGGCAGCTCCGGAACGGTAAGGGAAGGAGGCGCAGGGCTGAAGCCCAGAGAGTTGGGGCATTCTGTAACTTTGCCCTGACCTGGGCAACACGCTCATGCCCAGAAATCCAGCCCCACCAGGAGCTCTGAGAGGAGGAAGGTGTTTCAGGCCGAACGTCTCCCCCCCTCCTTAGGACTTGGCGACGGCCTCCTAAGTTGGTGGATCTGCATCTTGATTGGCCAATTCTCTGTTGGGTGGGTGGGAACCCGGAACACCTTCTGATTGGTCCAAAGAAGCCGTTTTCACCTTCTTATTGGCCATCTAAAGTTGGGAAGGATTCCGTTTCAAAATATTTAGCTTCTCTACATTTCTGTGCGATTATCCTTTGCCCTGATGTCTTCAGCTTTATGTGTTATTGTTTTATTTTTCCTTGCTAATGAAATAGTATAGAGATGGAACAAGAGAGAGATTATTTCTTTTGGCGGAAGTAGATTTATTCAATCTTTTCATACATGTTTCTTCAGCTATATTTTCTGATAATCTCTTAACACAGAAAGTGGGGGGGGGGGAAGCTGTTTTTCCTACTGGAGCGTTTTAGTTTGGAAGAAAGGTTATCTTTTATTTAGAGCACCCTGGGTGCTAAAGTATTACTTAGTTGGTCAAGATTTATAATTCTGAATATTAAGCATTGCTAAGTATTTAGCAAAAGAACTTTGGCTTGCCATTGATGATGTGGGAACTATGTGATTGTATCCTTGTCCTGTGGTTGAAAGTCTTCCCCCGCTCTCCTGCCAATTTCACAGAGATCAGGAAGTAAACAGTCCACTAACCCTGCAGATAACTATCATCTGGCCCGGAGGAGAACCCTGCAAGTGGTTGTGAGCTCCTTGCTCACAGAAGCAGGGTTTGAGAGTGCTGAAAAAGCATCTGTGGAAACATTGACAGAAATGCTGCAAAGCTGTGAGTACCAGGAAACACTAGGCTGTCTTCTAGTCAACCCAACATCAGATCTATGCCTTGTACTGCAATGGTGTTAGGACTTAAGGCAAAAGCGGGGGTGGGGAATGAAGTGGCTTACAGGCTTCAGAATCAGATAGGCTTGGGTATAAGTCATTATTATGTCCCTTAATAACTTAGGCAAGTCACTAAACCTCCCATACCTCAGTTTCCTCATTTGTGAAATGGGGTAATAAGTTGTACCTCAGGGAGTTGTGAGTATAAGTGAGATTTATATGTAAAACATTCTGAGATAGGAAAATTGTAAGCTCTTGATTATTCTCTTATTATTGTTATTTCTCTTTCTCTCCTTGCTTCCATCCATTTCTTTTTTTTTTTTCTTTCCTCTCTCTCTCTCTTTCTATCTCTCTCAGGGGGTTTGTATATGTTCCTAGGGATTAAACCTAGGGGCACTCTAACACTCCAGCCCTTTTTATTTGAGACATGGTCTTACTATGTTGCTGAAGCTGGCCTTGAATGTACCTCAGCTTCCCAAAAAGCTTGGATTATAGGCATATATCACTATGTCTGGCTTGTTTTTTTTTTTTTTAATTGGTTGTTCAAAACATTACAAAGCTCATGATATATCATCTTTCATAATCTGGCTTGTTTTAATCATTTTTAAGTGTACAATTCATTGGCATTAATTACATTCATCATATTGTGCAACCATCAATTCTATCCATTTCCAGAAGTTTTCATCATTTCAAACAGAAACTCTACCCATAAACAATAACACCCTATTTCTCTTTTCTTCTAATCTACTTTCTTTCTATATAGATTTGCTTTTTCTAGGCATCTCATATAAGTGGAATCTTAAAGTATTTGCCTTTTTGTGTCTGGATTATTTCATTTATTTTATTTCATTTGCCAAAAGAGTTTTCAGAGTTCATCCATGTTGAACATATATAAATTTACTTTCTTTTGAAGGTTGAATAATATTCTATTCTATGTATGCCTTACAATTTATCCATTATTTTGTCAGTGGAGAATAATTTTTCTCCACCACTTGGCTGTTGTGAACAATGCTGCTATGAACTTGGATATGTAAGTATCTCTAAGTCCCTGCTTTCAATTCATTTGGGTATAGACCTAGAAGTGGAATTGCTGCTTCACATGGTGATTCTATATTTAACTTTTTGAGGAACTGAGAATAAGACCTCATGCTTTCGATCCTCTCATAGACATTTCAGAAATTGGGAGGAGTGCCAAGTCTTACTGTGAGCACACAGCCAGGACCCAGCCTACGCTGTCAGATATTGTGGTCACTCTGGTTGAGATGGGTAAGTACACCCCAGTTTCAAATTCTTCCATGCAACTGAGTTGAGGTCATGAGAGAGGGGTGAGTCCTTAGGAGGCACCCATGTCAGCTGAGTGGTCTGGATTCCCTCATAGTTCTCCTGATGTGCTTTTACCATGAGAGAACTGGTCTAAGAGACCACCTAACTCCCTGTTGGGGGATTCCACTGTAGCTTCTTGTGAAGGACAGTACATTGGTTTGAGTGGGAGTTAAAGTCATTTTCCACACAATTACCCTCTTCCCGTACAAAGTTCAGTTGACTGGGCAGTGATTTGTTTTCTTGTCTCTTAGGTTTCAATGTGGACACTCTCCCTGCTTATGCAAAACGGTCTCAGAGGATGGTCATCACTGCCCGTAAGTGACTTTGAACTGAAATACTCAGTAAGTGCTCAGTTAATGCTTGCGGAATGAATTATTGTCTAGGTCAGGGGTCAGATTAGTAGCTGTTTCCTTGCTGCAGGCTCTCTTCCAATCTTTAGGGCTACTTCTAATCTATTTCTTGGCTTACAGGATTAGGATGTGAAGTTTATTTGCCAAAAAGAAAAGCCATCTCTGAGATATTGCTACAGTTCTTATGCTTTAGGTGCAGAAGAGTGAATGATGCTACTTGAAAAACATGAAAGTTGTTGTTCTTCCTTAGATCAAGGGTTGCTAAACCATGGCCTGTGAGCCAAATGCAGCCTGCTGCCTGTTTTTGTAAATAAAGTTTTATTGAAATTCAGCCACATTGATTTATTATCTGTGATTGCTTTTGTGACAGAGACTGTATGGCCACAAAATCTAACATATTTACTATGTGGCTGTTTAAACAAAAAATTTAGTGACTCAGCCTTAGATAAAACTGGGTGCCATGAACTGAACAGGAGCAACTAATTTGGGCTTGTAGGACTTGGGAAGAAATCACTGGATTTTTTTCCTTTAAAGTCACTTTTTCACATTGGCATCTTTTAAAGAACTCCTCTCACAGCATAGCAGCGGAAGGTGCCATTTCCAGCCCCCTTAGTAATCACTTATATGTATACTAACTTTCTCCAGCTGAGTGTATACCTTTGTTATTTGGGGTCTCTGAACAATTTGTGTGTGTGTGTGTGTTTGCTGGGGATTGAACCTAAGGCTTCCTGCATGTTAAGCACATACCCTATCACTGAGCCATGCCCCCCAGCCACCCTAGATTCTCTGAAAAAAAGAGTTAGTAACCCATCTAACTTCCTTCATTCTTCAGCATGCTCTTTAAGGTACCTGCTTTGGTCCTAGACACCAATCTACCTAAAAGATTGAGGGCAGATTATTATAGATGGTAATGTCAACCAAGGTCATCTAGCAATCCTGAACATTGTGGGGGTGATTTTCTCAGGTCCTTAAACCATCAGAGGCTTTTTATTGATAGAAATACAAGTGCCTGCTGTTTTGAAAATTGTGATCCAGTGAAAAAGGAGTTTAGACAGTGACCATAGTCTGTAGAAACCAGATTCTCAGTAGGAGGACTAATTACTTGTGATTGATTCTGTTGTAGCTCCAGTGACCAATCAGCCAGTGACCCCCAAGGCCCTCACTGCAGGGCAGAACCGACCCCACCCACCGCACATCCCTAGCCATTTTCCTGAGTTTCCTGATCCCCACACCTACATCAAAACTCCGGTGAGTGATGATGCCACACCGGGGACGGTGACTATGAAGCAGCGTTCAGGAGCAGTGGACTCTTGACTATCAATTCCTACTGTCTGTCTGCCTGGAATTCAGTAAATTGACTGGAATTCTGGTAAAAGAGCAGTTCAGAACTCACAATATCTTTCCCCATTGAGAAACAATATGACAAGTGAGAAAAATGTTCTCAGATTTGCCTCCAAAAAGTGTAACTAACAAAGATTGAAGCCAGAATTTGCCTGTTCCACCAAAACATTTGAAAGTACTTAACCACATAGAAATAAACTAGAAGGATATTCTACAAAATGTCATGGTCCGTATTTGGTGAGTTTATAGGTAATTTTGTAGTTTTTGTTTGTTTGTTTGTTTATTCCTGATGCTGGGGATCAAACTGATTTGGATTGTTTCTAAATAAGTTCACATTCTTATGTGCTAGGGGTTAGGACTTGAATATGTCTAAAATGTTCTTTATGAGTACGCAATTCAACCCATAACATTTTTTAACTCTTATAGTGTGTCACTGATGGTGAAAATATTATGTATATATTCTAATAAATACCTGTTTATTTTTATAAATATTATAATGTAATGTTGTACAAACATAATTCACATTAATAGATAATCTTGCAGGATACAGTGGTGTGTGGCAGTAATCCCAGTGTCTTGGGAGACTAAGGCAGGAAGATTACAAGTTCAAGTCTAGCCTCAGCAACTTAGTGAGACCCTGTCTCAAAAAATAAAAACAAGCCAGGCACGGTGGTGCACGCCTGTAATCTCAGCAGCACAGGAGGCTGAGGCAGGAGGATTGCAAGTTCAGAGCCAGCCTCAGCAAGTGAGGCGCCAAGCAACTCAGTGAGACCCTGTATGTAAATTAAATACAAAATAGGGCTGGGGATGTGGCTCAGTGGTCGAGTGCCCCTGAGTTCAATGCCCAGCACCCCCCAAAAAATTATAAAATTTTAAAGTCAAGGGATGTAGCTTAGTGGTAAAGCTTCCCTAAGTTCAGTCCCAAGTACCTAAACAAATAATTAAATAAATAATTCATTTTAATTTGGGGAAGATTTTAGTCAGAGAATTCTGTGTCTGTTTAAGTATGGATATGGGAACTATAGAGGTGACACACTTGAATTAACAGTGACATGTGGAAATGTTTCTGATTGCCTCCTTTACAAGCCTTGTCTCCATATCATGAAGAGTTCATACTTTCATGTCATTGTTAAAATATCTCTTTTGCCATGTTTTGGATAACTTCTTATTCAGATTAGATCTCGATTATTTTCCACAGTGATTGCCAGCAAGCTCATAATCAGAAGGAGTGGCATCTGTCATTTTCTTGTTCATTTGCAGCACTCAGGATAACGTCTTCAGCCTGTTTTTCTTAAGGGAATCTTTTGGAGCAATGTGTCCATTTTGAGAGGGTGAATTTAAGAAAACAGGATAGTACAATCTGCAAATCCACATGGCAGCCACTCATATAATGCAGGATGTCATATTACACTGATGGAACTGAAGGTCCCTGTCACAGCTCCCTGGGGGGACTCCCATTATTCCTTAAGGTTGTGTCTCTTACACTTGAGACCAGCTGTCATAGGCACTGAATGAAAGCCGGAGCCAGCTCTATTGTAATCATTTGCACGTTTCTTAATTTTTAAGATTACAAATAAATATTTATGTGGTTATACCATCATCTCTCTATCCCTTCACTGTGCTCTGGAGATCTCTACAGTAAATAATGGCCGTGGGTCATTTTGAGGGGTGGAAGGACCTAGCAACAGCAAGTCAGGGACCCATCAGAGCAGAAGGGTACCTCAGCTTACCCGGTGTCTTTGCTGTTCTCTTGTAGACCTACCGTAAGCCTGTGTCGGACTACCAGGTCCTGCGGGAGAAGGCTGCATCCCAGAGGCGCGATGTGGAGCGGGCACTCACCCGGTTCATGGCCAAGACAGGCGAGACCCAGAGTCTCTTCAAAGATGACGTCAGCACATTCCCATGTAAGAGTTGCTTCCTCTGTGGACCCTGTCTTTGTCATTTGAGATGATCATGCCATCTTTCTTTTCTGTTGGCTTGGTGGGGAGAAATGAATAAGCTTTTGTCTTTCTCTCTGATGGCAGCTTATTCTTCAGATTCCTGGCTCCTTTTCTCCACTCTTAAGAGCCTGTCTCTATCTGATAACTTCAAAACAGAAATGCCTTTGTGGGATTATTTGCTCAAGGTACATTGAGTTTAGGTTTCCACAAGGGTGGCTGAGCCCTAGGACTCACAGAGACTCAGGGGAGAAGTGGCAGCCCAAGAAGGAGAAGGAGCACCGGCATCTGGTGCAGTTGCCTGCATAACACCCTTCCCCAGGTTCCATCTCATTTAACTTTGCGTCTCTGCACTATTTGGCCTTTTTGAATAAGTTCCTCATCTCTACAGGAAGCTTCAGTTTATACAAAAATAAACAGGGAGATTGGGTGATTCATTGATTCAACAGGCCCTTAGCACCGAATGCCTACTAGGTGCCCAGCTCTGGAATAATAGCAGCTGACATTACCAAGTGCCAGACACTTCTGATGATTTCCTATACATCATCCCATTCAATCTCATGAGCCTATAGGTTAGGAACTGTTATTATCACCACCTTTGTAGGATCCGCAGACTTATAAAGAAGAGCAATAAGTAGCTAACTCAAGGTCAAGGGCTACTATGTAGCATTGAATCCTAGTTCCTTATGGCTGCCTGATCTATTTCTTTTTTTTTTTTTTTCTGAAAGAGAGAGAGAGAGAGAGAGAGAGAGAGAATTTTAATATTTGTTTTTTTAGTTATCGGAGGACACAACATCTTTGTATGTGGTGCTGAGGATCGAACCCGGGCCGCACGCATGCCAGGCAAGCGCGCTACCGCTTGAGCCACATCCCCAGCCCTGCCTGATCTATTTCTGATCCACAGTAAAAATAATTTTTTAGTAGCTCCTGATAATCACGTTCTTCCATAAAATATACAGAGACTCACACTTAATTTTTATTTTTTAAACTTTATTTTATCAGTTTACTTTTTTATGTGGTGCTGAGGATCAAACCTAGTCGAGGTCGAACACATGCTAGGCAAGTGTTCTACCACGAGCCACAACCCCAACCCTTAATTTTTATTTTTAAATTTTAAATTTTTATTTTTTTGGTATTGGGGATTGAACCCAGGGATGCTTAACCACTGTATTTATTTAGAGACAGTGTCTCACTGAGTTTCTTAGAGTCTTACAAAGTTGCTGAGGCTGAGTTTGAACTTGCCATCCTCCTATTTCAGCCTCCTGAGCTGTTGGGATTATAGGCTGTTTACCTGTTTTTTGAGACAGGATCTCACTGTGTTTTTCAGGCTGCTCTCAAATTCCTGGGCTCAAGCAATTCTCCACCTCAGCCTCTCTGGGTAGCTGGGACTACAGATGTACTACCATATCTGGCTAATTAGTATTGTTTTGTTTTGTTTTTTGTGGTGCTGGGGATTGAACCCAGGCCCTTGTGCATGCGAGGCAAGCACTTTACCAACTGAGCTATATCCTCAGCCCATTAGTATTGTTTTTAAATCAATTTCTTTCTTTTATCCTCATTGCTTTTTGGAAGGATAGAAATTCCCACTCACCATAAATGTCTTTTAGATCCAGGGAAATACTCACCCTTGGAGTTCTTAGGTCCTTCAGGCGGAAAATATCAGTGCTCTGCTGTAGAAATGTGGCTTCAAGGGGTTAACTGACCTTGGGTATAAGATCACAAAGCCAATGCATTGCTGAGATTCTGCTGATAGCCCCAGTTCCGTCTGATTTCAGTTTTCCTTGCTAAAAATTGGCTCTCAAGTTGGGATTGCTTGAGTTGGGATCCCACTCTGCTATTTTCTGTGTTTGAGAAAGACAACCTGTCTGTGTGTTGGGTTCCACATCTGTCAAATGGGATGATAGTTGTGCTTATGTATCAGTGGGAACAAGGATTAAAGATGGCATATGTAAAGCCACAGGGCATTGCTGGGCCCGTTCTGTACGTGTTTGGAGCACATGAACCAGTGTTACCTGTGGGTGCTGCCCGTCGTTTCGCTGTAAGGCTCCGGGAAGGCTACAGGGACTCCCTGTCAGTGGAATCATGCTTTCTTCCACTTCCCCAGTGATTGCTGCCAGACCTTTCACCATCCCCTACCTGACAGCTCTTCTTCCATCTGAGCTGGAGATGCAGCAAATGGAAGAGACAGATTCCTCGGAGCAGGATGAGCAGACGGACACAGAGAACCTCGCTCTCCACATCAGCACGGTGGGTCCTGTCTTCTGCCTGCCTCAGAGTTCCCCCCAACTGGCCCATCCAGTCCTTGGCCTGTCACCCTGGGATAGGCCCATGATGATCCAGGTGTAACCTGATCTCCAACTGGAGAGACATATCCATGTCCTGGGAATTCACTCATTCATTCAACAAATACTGAATGAGCACCTGCCAGGCCAGGCTCAGGTCCAGGTTCTGGGGAATTAGAAGGAAGAAATACAGACAAACTTCATGGAGCTAAGGAAAAATAGGAAGTGAAGATGAAGATGAGGGAGTACAGGATTAGAATTTGATATCTGCTACACCACAGTGAATCCCACCATCATGTGTGTCCACTAGACTGGGCCCCTGATTAGAATAAGAGCTAGTCCATGCATGTATAACTTTATCAAAATGGACTCTACTGTCATGTGTAACTAAAAAGAAGCAAAAAAAAAATAAAATTGATATTTGAATAAAGACCTAAAGAGATCAATGCCTGCTCCCATCTGGGGGTAGAGTTTTTCAGGCAGTGAGACCAGTAGATGCAAAGGCCCTGAGGTGGAGGCCTAGCTGTTGAGCTGAGCAGCAAGGATGCCAGAGTGGAGTGGACGAGGGGGAGGCAGTGGATGAGGTTGGAGAGCTCATGGGGGACTCAGACTTACAGGGTCTTAAACATTTTATTAAACATTTTTGCTTTTACTCAGTAAGATGGGTGCCAGGGAGATAATGAGCAGAGGAAGGTTGGGATCTCATGGAGGTTTGTTAACAGAATCAATCAGGTTGGAGTGTTGAGGGTAGACCACAGAGGGCAGAGCGGAAGCCAGAGAGCCGCTGGAAGGCTGTAGCAATAAGCTGAGGGATGGCGGTAGGGGCAAAAGCAATGAAACCACCAGGAGATCATTTGGTCAAATTCTAGATTCTTTACAGAGCAGCACCAACTGGTAGAACAGATGTGAGATGTTGGAGGTGGAGAGAAAGTGAAAGGTGGCTCCAAGATTTTTGCCTGAACGACAGGAAACAGGGAGTTGTCTGCAGCCAGATAGGGGAGACTGATGCTGCATGCTGTCTGGGTGGCAGTCAGGTGCTCAGGTGCAGATGTGTTGAGCTTGAGATTCTTATTAGACATGAACCTGATGATGTCAGGTAGAGAGCTGGGTCCAAATGTTGGAGTTTGAGGAACAGTTATGGCTAAAGATGTCAATTTGGTTGTCATGTAGGTGGACTCAAACCATGACAGTAAATGAGCTTTCCTAGGAAGCAAATGAGGACTAGAAAGAAAAGGAGCTGAGTGCAGTGGCACACACCTGTAACCCCAGCAACTTGGGAGGCTGATGCAGGAGGGTTGCAAGTTGAGGACAGCCTCAGCAGCTTAGTGAGACCCTGTCCCATAATACAAATAAAAAGGGCTGGGGTTAGCTTGGTGGCAGAATGCTTGCCTAGCATGCATGAGGTCCTGGGTTCAGTCCCCACCACTGCAAAGAAGAGAAGAGGTGCATTGACCAGGCTGTGGAGCTGTCCCCTACTTCGTGGTCATGATGAGGAGGAAGTAGCCATGGAGACTGAGCTGGCTCAGCCAGAGAGGTGAGAGGAGAAGCAGGAGAGGACAGGTCTTGGAGGCCAAGGGAAGGGAAAATTTCAGGGAGTAAAGAGCCATCAGCTGCTTCCTGAGCTGCAGTTACAGTAACAGGACTGCAAATTTGACCATTGAATTTGGCAATGTGAATGTAGTTTTTGACCATGATAAGAGCAATTTCAGTAAGAATGAGAGTAAGGCCCTGGCATTAATTCACAGAGAACAGGAGAGAACTTGGAGTCAATGAATATAGACTTGTACTGTCCATTACTAGCCACATGTGGCTTTTTAAATTAATTAAAGTTAAATAAAACTAACAACCAATTCCTGCCCAGGTACAGTGGCACATGCCTATAATCATAGCGACTCAGGAGGCTGAAACAGGAGGGGGATTGCAAGTTCAAGGCCAAAAAAACTTAGCAAGGCCTTAAGCAACTTAGTAAGATCCTGTTTTAAAATGAAAAATAAAAATGGCTGAGAATGTGGCTCAGTGCTAAAGCATCCCTGGTTCAATCCCCAGTACCAAAAAATAAATTATTTTGAGTCTCACTAGCCACCTAGGGTTGGAGGCCACTGTACTGCACAGCACAGATATGGAGCATTTCTGTCATCACAGGAAGTCCTGTTGGACAGTGCTAGCACAGACAGTTTCTAGGACTTTTGCTGTAAAAGGGGGAAGAGAGAGATGGAGAGGTGACCAAAGGAGGGGAAACATTAAGGAATTTAGAGAGGTATTTTTGTGGCATTTTTATTTATTTATTTATTTATTTATTTTTAAGAGATTGAGACAGAGAGAACAAGAGATGGGGGCCCTGGCAGGAGAGAGTTTTTTTTTTTTTTTTTTTAAAGAGAGAGTGAGGGGGAGAGAGAGAGAGAATTTTTTAATATTTATTATTCAGTTTTTCGGCGGACACAACATCTTTGTTTTATATGTGGTGCTGAGGATCGAACCCGGGCTGCACGCATGCCAGGCGAGCGCGCTACCATTTGAGCCACATCCCCAGCCCGCATTTTTATTTTTTAAGGTGGAAGAAAGAGGGCTGGGGATGTAGGTCAGTGGTACAGCGCTTGCCTAGTGTGAGGCCCTGAGTTTCATCCCCAGCCCTGCTGAAGAAGGGCCTGTTGTGGACTGATGGGAGTGCTCTAGTCTCAGAGTCGGACTCTGATGCCGGACAGAGTGAAGCATTACAGAATTGGTGGGTAGGAGGGATACGCTCCAGCGCCCATCAGGGGACTAGCTACCACATGGATATTCCCTGCCTGGGATAGCGGATAGTGTGTGTGGGCAGAGAGAGGGTAAGGAGATGTGGTAGTCAGAGCTCGTTTTAGGCTGTACTTTCTTTTCAGGTTAGGGATGTGCCATTCTTGGCAGGTAAAAGAATGAGACTCTTCTCTTTTCCTGCATCTTGAGAGAAAGTGCCAAGCAGAATCCTAGAGCTGCTGGAGGCAGTAACGCATTCAAGGCTCCCAGGGTCCTTCTGTTCAGACTACTAGTTCAGCTATCCTTTAAAATTGCCCTGTCTGGAGCCTTAGGGGACATAGTTAGACTGAAGGCCCCTCCTGCTCTAAGGTGGGAGGCACCAGACGGCAGGAGCAACTTCAGTTTGCAAGTGAGATGTGCTCACTGATCTTTGCTGAAGATCATCCTTGCTTGAACATACATGTTCCTTCAGTGTTGACTGATCCCTTTCAGAATTAGGCTGGAAGGTCACGGCTTTAAAGCAGTGGAACTTGTTATTTTATACTTCTGTTTTGAACTCACCTTATGAGGAGGAGGCCTCTAAGCTAAGCAAATACCACCAGACATTTGTAAGTACTGGATAGTTAAAGGGCTCACAGACGTGTTGCCTAACACAGGTTGTTACATGAGGTAGGTTCCTGTGGTAAGGGAACCAAGGCTGCCTGAGGACCCCAGGCTACAAAGAGTCAAACATCCGGCAAGTAGCACAGCCTGGATATGAAGCCATGACAGTCTGCCCCAGGGTCACGTCTTTCTCCTCTTTGCTGTCTGTACTCCTCTTTCTCCTCTTTGCTGTCTATACTCCTGGGGCAGACTGTCATGGCTTCATATCCAGGCTGTGCTACTTGCCGGATGTGTGACTTTAATTGTGTTAACGGATACCTGAGTCTGTGTCTTTACAAGTGCACATCAGAATGGGAACACCAACCTCAAGGGGATGAGAGCCTGAGATAAAGTGAGCTAATGTATGTCAGGTGCCTGGCACATGGTGGCTCACAGCACACATCCTTCTCTCTCCTGCGGTTTTAGGTTGTACAGCCCCAAGCTCTTCTGTACAAAGTAAAATAGAGACTTGGAGACTAAGATTCTAGCAAGAGTTTATATGTAGGCATTTATTCTTATTTTGTTGGATTGGGAAATATAATAATATGTTTCAAAATTCAGAATGAACAAAAAAGATGTATAATGACATTCCTTCCTCTCATTCTGTCCCTCCCAACAAAGCATCTGTCTCTCCAATCTCTTGTGTATCCTTCTAGACATTGGGTGTTTAAAATTGTTTTAAACAGGACTGGAGTAGTGGCTCAGTGGTAGAGCACTTGCCTGGCATGTGTGAGGCCCTGGGTTAGATCCTCAGCACCATATATAAATAAATGAATAAAATAAAAGATCCATTGACAACTAAAATACATTTTTAAAAAAATTGTTTTAAACACAAACAGCAGATCACAAATGGTCTTCCCATTGTTTTTTTTACTTTGTGGCTGTATGTATCTTGGTGTATAAAGAGCTCCTTCATTCCTCGCAGTTTCATTTATGGATGTAATAATGTAATGAGTCCACTATGGACATTTAGGTGATTTTCTGTCTCTAGCATTCACTGATATTGTTTAAGCAAATTAAATAACCAGTGTTTTAAATTATTCTTTTATCTGTTGAAGACAGTGCATTTGTAGGATTATTGATGAGGAGTAATTACTTTGTTTAATCTAGTTCTGATTTTTCCATGTACTTGAACATAAAGAAGCTGTTCATTTTTGTTTTTTGTTTTGAGGGGCTTCTGGGGATTGAACTCAGGGGTACTCAACCCCTGAGCCACATTACCAGCCCTATTTTTTGTATTTTATTTAGAGACAGGGTCTCACTGAGTTGCTTAGTGCCTTGCCATTGCTGAGGCTGGCTTTGAACTTGCAATCCTTCTGTCTCAGCCTCCCTAGCTGCTGGGATAACAGGCGTGCACCACCATGCCCAGCAGAGCTGTTCATTTTAAAATAGTACATGATTTTTTTTCTCTCATACATTTGAACTTGTTGCCTTGTGCAGGCAATCCACATGTCTAAACTTTTGTATGAAAATTTGAACCAGTCATGCACTCAACAAATGTTTACTTTGTACCTAGTACATGCCAGGTATTCTTCTGCTCCTTGAGATAAAGCAATGAACAAAACAGACAAAACCTCTTTTAGGAGTCTGTGTTTGGCAGTGGAAGAACAAAAATAAACATAATATGTAATTAAGTCATTAAGTAGCATATTAAAGATGAAAGTGCCTTGGACGAAATACAGTAGGGGAAGATCCAGGGTGAGGATATAGGTTTCCGTTTTAAATGGGGTGCTTAGGTAGATCACCGAGAAGGCTATATCTGTGCAGAGGCTTGGAAAAGGTGAGGGTTGTGGATATCTGGAGAAGAGTGCCTGGCAGAGGGTGTGGCCGGTGCAGAGGGCCTGAGAAACAGTGGCTGAGGCAGATCCAAGGAGAATTGGATCAGATGGGCCTCATCAGCTGCTGGGAGGGGTGGGGGTTATGGGAGGATATAGAGGAGAGACATTTTTGAACTTCTGAAAGCATCACTCTGATTGCCCTGAAGGGTGTGGACATGAGAGGAGGAGGAGCCCTTAGAAGCTGGTATAGTGTGTCAGGGGTCACAGCAGAGGTGGTGGAAGTGGTCAGATTCTGCCTGATCTGAAGGTCTGAATCCTGGAGGATTCCTAACACACTGGACAGAGGATGTCAGAGAACAAAAAGAAACAAGCATGGCTTGAATGCTTGGAAGGGTGGAGAACACTGAGAGCTGTTTGGTGAGGGAACATTAGGCACATTGAGCATGCGATGCTGACCAGCACCTGTATGGAGGTGGCTGGAGGAGCTGGAGGTGGGCTTGGAGTTGTCGGCATGGGAGTGGTAGTGACAATCATGAGACTGGAAGCAGTCACCCCAGAGCAGGGGGTCCTGAGAGCTTGCAGGCCTTTGCCTGTGTCTGACCTTTGCAGGTTCAAGGAGATTCTGACAGACCCTTCTGCTCCCTTGCTTTTAGAACTCTCTGGGTCAGTTGGATGTTTTACTTGGATCCACTACCCCTACTTTTCCCCATCTTGAGGCTGCCTGTCCCTGAAAGGGACAAGAAGGTGATTACTTCCATCAGCTGTATGTGGAAGATACAGAGCTGTCATCCTGCTCTTGTGGGACATAAGGAGGAAAATGGAGGGACCTTCATTACCCTCCAGCATGGTCCCAGGGGTAGCTTTTCAGCACCGTTGGCTGCGTCATCTCCTGTGTTAAAACACACTTAAGACACAGTGAAGTGACCTTCCAATAACTTTGGGGATAGGATGTTGATGGTAAAGAAATGATAGGATGAAGGCAGATGCCACTCAGTCAGGCCATCAAGAATTTCAGAGCCGGGCGCTGTGGCACACACCTGTAATCCCAGCAGCTTGGGAGGCTGAGGCAGGAGGATCAGAAATTCAAAGCCAACCTCAGCAAAAGCGAGGTGCTAAGCAACTTGGTGAGACCCTGTCTCTAAATAAAATAAACAAAAGATGGGGATGTGGCTCAATGGTCAAGTGCCCCGAAGTTCAATCCCAATATCAGCGTCCCCCCCCAAAAAAAAAGAAAGAAAGAAAAGTCAGGCTGGGAGCTTCATGTCTATGGTAGACCTGGCTGTGGGCAGATCTTGTGCCTGGCATCAGGTCTGTCAAGAGCTAGGTTGATCTTGAAATACTCTCTTTGAAGAGGGTCTTCAGAAAGTCCAGAATATCCCCAGGTTGCATTGTGGTCCCACTTGATTGAACAGTGGAGAGGGCAAGCATGTGGGCCATACAGGGAACTGGCTCCCTCGGGACAATCCATGGTTTAGAGTATGCAGTAGAACCTAGAAACCATCCAATTTCTCCAGGCCCAGTAAGCTGAAGACAGGTGACCACACCCTGGGTCATCTATCCCTTGAGAACCATCTGTTAATTTTGTGCTACCTGGTCACTGTGCTCTACTCTGCTGTCTGTTTTGATGGCATTCCTCTCCTGGTTGAGGTTGGTGAGGGCTTCAGCCTCCAATTGCAGAAAAAGAATCTCTGTGATTTCTTCTTCTTATGAAACCCTTGATGTGTCACCAGGGGGCGCCATCCAACCAGCTTCTGGTCCCTCCAGAAGGAGAACACTTCTGTCCTTCTAGGTCAAATTTTTGGTATGATTTTTCCCTCTGCCCCTGCAGCCTCACTTTTAAAAACATGCAAAACAGAGAAGAGTATAAATTAGAAAAGGAGAACAATCACCCTTACTCCCAGGACAGTTTTTAAAATTTCAGGTTATCACCTTTTTTTCCTACATGTACACAATTGTGATTTAACTGGAATCGTACTGAAAGTATGTGGACTAAACATTTTCCTCAAAAAATAAACAATAAAAACTGCTTTAGGACTGAGGTTGTAGCTCAGAGGTAGAGCACTCGCCTAGCATGTGTGAGCCACTGAGTTCGATCCTCAGCACCACATAGAAATAAATAAATAAAAATATGCACCTACAACTAAAAAGTAAATGTTTTTTTAAAAAAAAACTGCTTTATACTCAAGAGGCAGAAGCAGAAAGATACAAATTCAAGGTCAACCTGGGCAACTTAGCCAGACCCAGTCTCAAAATAAAGTAAAAAGGGATGAGAATGTGGCTCAGTAATAGAACAATTTTCTAGCATGTGTAAGGCACTGGGTTTGATCTCTGGTACTGCAAAAAGAGAGTAATAATGATATTTTTGTTAAAGGAAAAACTATGAGTCACTGGTCATAGACCTTAAAACATGCAAAACAAAGGAGAGTATAATTGATGAGGTACACATGATGGTACCTGCAGGCTCTGAGCTTTGCCTTGGGAACCCTCAGGACCGGAGAGGTTTCAGCTATGCTGGGAGATGGTTGTTGATACCATGTTGTAAATTCCAGAAATTACTTTGGGGAAAAATCTGTTGATTTCTTTTGGTTCTGGCCTAGGAGTACCCTGTGCCTGTGGCCTGTGTCTCCCAGTCCTGCAAGGCATCCAGGGTGAACTCCCTTTTCTTTATCTCCCCACTGGGTTGGGCTTCTTCCCTGAAGCTTTGAAATTGTTGCTGCAACTCCCTGCCTCTCCCAGGCCTCCATTCTCCCTAACTCATGTCCCCGCCTCTCGAGGGGTTCTGGATCCACTGTTGCTCCACTGGGTCAAAGCCAACAGTCTCTTCTCCTGGCAGAGTTGGCCACTGCCTGGGCCTCAAGTGCACCTGGGGCAGAGATAGGAACATTGGAAAGAAGGCAGCTCTTGGCCTTCTTGTTTCCCAGTCAAAAGAGACGCTAATGGTAGTTCTTGTGACGGGCACAGTCTCTTCCCTCATGCCGTTGGTGTTTTGCTTTATTTCGGCTTTTGCTCAAAGGATGATTCTGGAGCCGAGAAGGAGAACACTTCTGTCCTGCAGCAGAACCCCTCCTTGTCGGGCAGCCGGAATGGGGAGGAGAATGTCATCGATAACCCCTATCTGCGACCCGTGAAGAAACCCAAGATCCGCAGGAAGAAGTGAGTTGGAGACCCAGGTGCAGAGAGTCTGCCTCAGCCAGCTTTTGTGTTTCTTGGTGGGAAGGAGGCTCCCAGTGGGTTTAACACCACTCTGGTGAGAGAAAATATTTTCCCTTTGCCTCTCCTTACTCCCACGTGCACTTCTCGTTCCATAGTGCTTGAGTGTCCTGCAGCCTGGTGACCGCCCCTCACAGCCCTGGTGCGGGTTCCCGTAGGACAACAGGAAGGGCCCCACCAAGCAGGCTCCCTGCTTCTTCTTCTTTCTAGGTCCCTCTCGTGAGCTGAGAAAGAAGCCTGGCTTGTACAGAGATGCGGATTCCACTCTCCTGGGCAAGTAAAAACCTCTGGAGGACAGAAGAGAGAGTGACCTCCTTGTGGCCAAACTGCAGCTGCAGGATGTGATGGGCCATGATTTTAATAGCAGACCTTATATTCAGATTATCTGTTTTCACCGGATGTTTGGTTGAGGACAAAACAATAGTAATAAGGAGACTTTCTTAATCCAAAGGGCCATACTGCTACCTGCTAGAGTGTGGCAGCAGCTGGTCACTTCATTTATCATCACAGGATTTGATTCCTTTGCAACCTGGAAGAACAGGGAAAGTGGCAGGAAAAGAAAGGGTCCTTTGCTGCTTTGCTTACTGCCAGGAGGACTCCTTGCCCTGTGTATATTTCAGGATATCTGGCTTCTTTTTTTTTTTTTTTTGACTCGTGAACAATTACGGCACCAATTCGTCAACCCAGAACCTCATTCTTATTTCCCTCCTCACCTGGGTTGCTCATGCTCTCTGAGCTGATGGAAAGTAACTTTATACTCCCTCATAATGATGGAAGCAGGAGGACCACACATCACAGCTTTGACGTGGGGCTGGCAGAAGTCAGGAGCTGTGAGCAGATATGTTAATGTCCAGGACAATGACACATCAGGGCAGTGCTGATGCTCTGGCCAGCAGTTGATAGAGTTCCCCAAAGCAGGGCCATCCTGAGAGATTTGCCGTTTATTGTCCCTCTGTGGAATGTATGCTTGGAGAACTACCCAAGACCTCTCCCCTCCTGGGAAAAAAGTCTTCCCTGACAAGAGCCTGGAGTGTGGGCTATGTCACACTGTGACTTAATCAAGGAGCCATAGATTCTAAACAATAGGAAAAGGATGTAGCAGGCCAGGGTGGGATTTTGAGGCCTGGCTTGGCCTTGTATTCCACAAGCTGAGAGAGGTGGCTGAGACTAGAAGACTGGCATGGACCGGAGGGCGCTGACAGAAGCAGGCTGGGAGGAGCCTGCAGCCTGTGCAGAGGTGTTCTCCAAGGAGCCAGGCGGAATCTGCTCACCCTCTGCCTCCTGGGAGAGAAGACTTCATCCTTGATGTACCCTACAGAGCAGAAAATAAGTTTTTAAAGAAGATGCCAGGCAAGTTGATATCCTTTGGCTGGTCTCGTAAGGGAGATTGTAAAACCAAATGCAAGGAAGAAAAATGCCAGGGATGCCCGAAAGCTAACACAAGAAGGGCACGATGCTCCCAGGGTTAGAGTTCTGAGGTCCATGACATGACTTCTGTGGCCACTCGGCTTCCACAATCTTTTATTTTATTTTATTTTTTCCTCTTCATAGTCTGGGGCTGGACCTAGGCCCTTGCGCATGCCAGGCAAGTGTCCTACCACTGAGTTGTGTCCCCAGCCTCCAGTCATCCCTGAATTTTCTATTCCTTTGGTGAATTTGGAAACTTGAATAACTTGACAGTTTGGTGGAGACTTTGTCCTCTAAACTCAGTGTTCTCTAGGACATTCTGTCCCTTTGCCTGGAAGGAGACAGACGCTTGTCAGGAACTGAAGAGGATATGATAGTGAAAAAAAATCAAGATTCCTCGACTCTGGACCAGATAGGAATTCGTCAGGTTTGTAGAGACCTCAGGCTCTCAGCAGAAAGCACTTAGCCTGAGCTTATGTGCAAACCCCCTCCCTTGTGGGAGTCTGATCACCCTTGGCATTTGGCCTAGTGAGTTGAAATACAATCCCCAGGTCAGGCTAGGACTGACCCCAGCTTACCTTTTGCCCTGCCTTCTGGAGCAGTCACCCCAGTAAGCATTTCTGCAGGTCCGCAGTCACCCTCACTGTCCCAAACAAACACCTGTTAAATGCCATTGTGCTAAGGGACAAGGTGGGCATTGGAAAAGGGGGCTGATTCTGCCCTTGAGATTCCAGAGGCTGCAGTGCTGTGACTGTTCCAGAGGAACCGCTGGGAGAGGAACAGACCACTTAGACGCCGGCCCTGCTGCTGTCGCTAGGTAGAAACTGCATAATCCTCAATGTGTATTTATAGATCTCTATTTTTTAATGATTCTGTGGGACCTCTAGAAGGGAGAAGGTAGTAAACAGAGATAAATGAAGAGTGTGATTTATGAAAGACCCATGATAAAAATTCATAATAAAGCTTTGTAAAGAAACAGAACCATATGTTTTGAGTTTGATTTGTGCTCAGAAGTTACAACAACACATAGGCTACCAGCTGATAACTAGGTTTAGCCCTTTTGTTGTACCACGTACCCCTGGGAACTTTTATGTTGGAAATTTTCAAAAACAAAATTAGAAAGTATGAGAACCCCTAGATAGTCTTCACCCAGCATCAACACTTTGTGTCATCTATTTCTTCCACTTTTTCCTCTTTATCCTTTCTTCCTACACTATTTTTTTTTTTTTTTTTGCTTTGCCATTTTGTTTTGTTTGGGACTGGGGGTCAAACCCAAGGTCTCATGCGTACTAAACCTGGGCCGTACCACTGAGCCATACCCCAGCTCCTTGGAGTATCTTTTAAAGCAAATACCAGATCTGTGTCATTTAATCTGTAAATGTGGGTCAGTGTGCATCTCTGACAGATTTTTCTTTAAATTTTACTTTTGAAATAGTCACTGGAGGGCTGGGGATGTGGCTCAAGCGGTAGCGCGCTTCCCTGGCATGCGTGCGGCCCGGGTTAGATCCTCAGCACCACATACCAACAAAGATGTTGTGTCTGCCAAGAACTAAAAAATATATATTAAAAATTCTCTCTCTCTCTCTCTCTCTCTCTCTCTCTCTCTCTCTCTCTCTCTCTCTCTCCCCTCTCTCACACTCTCTTAAAAAAAAAAAAAGAAATAGTCACTGGATGTTGAAGAGTAGTATATAAAGAGGTCTTGTGTGCCTCTAACCTCACCCAGTTAGTTTCCTGCAGTGGTGGTGACTCATATCTAGTGCGATATCAGAACCAGGATATTGGCCTGGCACAGTAGTGCACACCTGTAATCCCAGCTGCTCAGGAAGCCGAGGCAGGAAGATCACAAGTTTGAGGCCAGCCTAAGTAGCTTAGGCCATGTCTCAAAAAGGACTGGGGATGTAGTTCAGTGGTAGAGCGCCCCTGGGTTCAGTCCCCAGCACCAAACACACAGAACATTGACTGGTACAGTCTACAGGGCTCATTCAGATTTATGTGTGTGTGGTTTTGTCATGCATAGATTCATGTAATCATCCCAAGACAGAACAACAAGTCCCCACAGTTCTCCCTCATGCTCTATAACCATAGCCATCTCTCTTCCCCATCACCAACTCCTAGCAACTGCTACTCTCCTCCACCTCTGTCATTGAAACAGTAGCACTTAACTGGGATCAGAAGGTGTAACCTTTGGAGGTTGGCTTTTTTCATTCAGTGTAATTCACTTGAGAACCTTCTAGGTTGTATCAATGGTTCGTTTCCTTTCATTGCTGGTAGCATCCCAGGCACCTGGTTTCACCTTTGTGCATTGTGAGACCTTTGGGTTGTTTCCAGCTTGGAGCTTTTATGAATAAAACTGCTAAAACACTTGTGTGTGGTATTTGTATAAACATTAGTGTTCTTTTCTCTGTAATAAATATCCAAGAATGCAATTCCTGGGTCCTATAATAACTAGGTCCTATAATAACTATAATAACATTTTTTTCTACAGTGTCTGTACCATTCCCACCAGCAATGTAAGAGTGATCTAGTTTGTCCACATCCTCACCAGAATCTGGTGTTATCTTTATTTTTGGTTTGGGGCGGGGGGACTGAATTCAGGGACACTTGGCCACTGAGCCACATCCCCAGCCCTATTTTGTATTTTGAGACAGTCTCACTGAGTTGCTTAGTGCCTTGCTTTTGCTGAGGCTGGCTTTGAACTCACGATCCTCCTGCCTCAGCCTCCTGAGCTGCTGGGATTACAGGCATGTGCCACCATGCTTGGCCTATCTTTATTTTTTTATTATAGCCATTCTGATACATGTGTAGCGATACATGATGACTTTAATTTGCATTTTCCTAAAGGCTAATGTTGAACACCTTTGTTGTACTTATTTGCTGTCTATTGTTTGGTGAAATGTGTGGGGATTTTGCCTGTTTTTTTTTTTTTTCCTTTCTTTTTTTAACATGGGATCTCACCGTGTTGCCCAGGCTGGCCTCAAACTCCTGGGCTTGCTATCTTCACACCTCAGCCTCTGGAGTAGCTGGGACTACATGCATGCACTACTGTACCTGGCTGCCCATTTTCTAATTGGATTGTTTTGAGATTTCTTTATATAGTCTGTATACAAGAATTTTGTTGGATATGTTGTTTGTAATTTCTCTCACCCTGTATCTTATCTTTTCATCTTTTTCATAGTCTTTGACAGAATGAAAATTTTTAATTGTACTGAAGTTCAAAGAATGGTATTTTTGGTGTTGAGTCTAGAAACTCTTCATGGAGCCCTGGGTCCTGAAGATTTTCTTTCTTTTCTCTTGGTAGTACTGGGGATGGATTGAACCCAGGGGAATGCAACCACTGCACTGCATCTCCAGCCCTTTTTGTTTTATTTTTAGACAGGGTCTAAGTTGCTAAGCCTGGCCTCAAACATGCAAAACTCCTGCCTCCTGAGCCAGTGGGATTATAGACATGCCACACACCTGGCTTAAAAGCTCAGCCTTGTACTGTAACCCTCTGCAGCTGAGGATGTGGAGGCCCATCAGGGTCAGTAACTTGGCTGCTGAGTAGCATGGCTGTAGTCGCACCTGAGCCTTTAGCTCCAGGTTCATGGTCTTTACCTTTGGTGCTATCCCACTGCAGTGTTTGGGATTCTGCTCCTCTGATGCATGGAGCATTTCTGTGTGCGTGGCAACCTCATCATGCACCCAGGCACTGATTGACCTGGTGGGAGGAGAAAAGGAGCTGGATGTGGGCCCCATTAAAGGTCAGGGAGGCATGCTGCAGCTGCACGCCACGGACTGCTCTTACTCCTTTCTGGGCTGTGTCAGTGAGGGGACAGACCCCTTCCTGAAAGGTTTGGACCCATTTATGAATGATGACTGTGTAGCAGGTGATTAAGCTGACCTGGTGTGTGGAGACCGAGGACCTCATCAAGGGAAATGCCAATGGCCTCTCACTGTCCCTTGGGGCCCCTAGCAGAGATGAGCTGAGCAACTGCCCATCTGATCCAGGATGGCCTTTGTACCAGTTTAAATGGTGTGTTCCCATGAGTTAGGCTGCCCTAACAGAAGTCCCCATGTAGAGCGTCTTGAGAAGAGTGTACGCTGTCTGGAAGGTACAGGCTGGCACCAGGATCTGGTGGTGTCCAGGCTCCTGCGCCTCTGGGCTCCTCCATCACCTGGGTGCTGCTCGCGTCCTCAGGGTGCAGGTGGAGTTACCCCTCTCCACCTCCGCCTTCCAGACACGAGAAGAAGGAGATGAAGTGTATGTGAAGGAGAACTTTGGCCTTCTGCTAAGAGCAAGACCTAGAAATGCCCTGTCCCTGTCCCAGGGTCCCACCCAGCTGTAAGGGAAATGAGGAAATGTGATCTTTAGCTGAGTGGCTCTAGGTAAAATTTGGGAGCCCTGCCACCACGGGGAGAAGAAAGAATGGATTTGTGAGACAGTGGCAATCTGCTGAAAATGAGGTTTGGGGCAGATGCCAGGAAGGCCTTGCTGGGATGGGCAGCAGGCTCTTCACAGACACCGACTTGGCCCTGCCAGCTCTTCAGCCAGTCCCAGAGGCCAGCAGTCAGGCGCCCCACCAGGATGGGGCCCTCAGGTCCAACCAGCGCCTTCCTCTGACGTGTGACAGCATTGGCTGCTTCTCCCTTCTTCAAGGTTGTTCTTTTGGCTTCTGTGACACTATCCACCCTTCCTTGTTCTACCTCTTGCCCTGCCTGCCCTCCTTCTATTTGCTGGCTTCTTCCTCCAGCTTGTCTAACTCCTCAGGGTCCCAAACACCCCATCTCTGCTCACAAGGAGATGGTTCTTATACTCCCCCTGTGGCTACCACCACCTAGGAGGCCTCAGGGTACAGCGGCCTGTAGCTTTCTCTGTACAGATCTCTGTGGTCACACACTTATTTATTTTATTATGTCTCTGGTCACACTTTTAATACAACGTGGTCAGATTTGATTTTACTTAACCTTTCCCCTCAGCCACTTCCGTTCTGCAGCTTTCCCATTTCAGACAGGTTAGAAACAGGATGACAACGACCGCTCCCTTGTCAGGACCGCAGGCCTGGCAGTGTGGCCTCAGTTCCCAGTGCATAGAATGAGCAAAACACTCCAGGGTCATCTTATTCATTCATAGCCAGACAGTGATGAAATTCTGCCCCCTTCTTCCTCACCGATCTCATGTTGCCTTGCCCAAATGTCACAGCGGCCACCTCCCTAATGGTCATCAGCCTGGGTCCCCTCAGCCCCATCTTTCTACAAGCCCTAGTTTGCTCGCTCCCCTGCAGTGGGACCTGTAGGTCCTCCTCTGTTTTCCTCTCCCATGTCCAAACCACCCAATCAGGCTGTTGAGGTCCTCGGCCAGGTGGTTATTTCTTTTGGAGAACTCGTTTTCCTCTAGCGTATTCAACAAACATGGATCTAGCGTCTTCTGAGTATGCCAGGCACTGTTCCAACTCTTAGGATACCGTGGTGAGCAAGACAGACGTGGCCTTTGCCTATGGGGAATTCATTCCAGTGGGAAGACATTCAAAGACAACAAACCCAGAGCCATCCGAGGTTGCCAAGAAGTGCAACGCATGACAGCAGGGTTCCCGCCTTGGGAGAAGCCCCTTATCACTGTTGCCCAGGCTGCATTTGAGCTCGGGTTGCATTAGAGCCTGTCCTCCAGCCCCCCAACCTCTCTCCAGATCAGATTGATCCTCCCTTTCTCCAGACACTCATTTAACATACACCTGGTGAGCTGCCACCATGTGCCAGTGGTGACACAGAGGCTGAGGTGCCTCAGAGAGTGTCAAGGGTCCCTGTCTTCCCTGAACTTGTGGTCTAGTGGGGGACAGCTCACAACAGACATGAGTTGCCAGATGGAGACCTGAAAGGAAAGAGACGGCCTGGGTTGGATGAATTGAGGAAGGTTTAATAAAAGGGTTACCTCCAAAGGTGAGGGCAAGGTACAGGCTTCGTGTAGACCCTGGGCTGGGAGCCTGCAGAGGGAGAGTGTAGTTCCCAGAACCCTTGGAGACACCTGTGCAGATCCAAGGTTTGGGTCCAGGAGCTCAGACAGCTCGCAGCAACCCTGCCTCACCCTCTTGTCCCCCTGTCCAGTGTGGCCTGCTCTTTGGCCAGAAGGCGTGGCTCCATTGTTTCAGGCCCTATAAGCAGCCATGCCCAGGGTAGAGCAAGGGGTGACTCTGGAGGTGCCAGAAAAGGAGAGATTGACTTATGGTGGGAGCAATAGAAAGTGCTAGTTGCTGCAGGGTTTGTGATTTTAGACCAGCAGAGCCTGGATGGGGCCAGTCTCGAGGGGGAGCATTCCCGGGGGGAATAACAGCAAGGCCCTGGGTCTGAGGAAGGAAGGTGCTTGCTACTAGACAGCAAGGCCACCTGCCCGAAGCAGAAGGAGGTGGGGGGCAGGGAACTGGGGCCAGGCCAGGTAAAGCCTCTCGTGCCTGTTAAATGGCTTTGGTGTTATTTAGAGGGAGATGGGTAGCAAGAGAGTGACAGGAGTGGACTTGGGAGCATTCTGGCTCCCAAGGGGAGAAGGAGGGGGGAGGGCAGATGCTGTTTCTCTTACAGTTAGTTTGGCACATAGT
This sequence comes from Ictidomys tridecemlineatus, assembly GCF_052094955.1. Lineage (NCBI taxonomy): Eukaryota > Metazoa > Chordata > Mammalia > Rodentia > Sciuridae > Ictidomys > Ictidomys tridecemlineatus. The sequence goes on along the minus strand of NC_135484.1, from coordinate 109,223,193 downwards.
TTGGCATTTGCCAAACCCCCTTCAGCAGGGGGCAGCTAGCCACCCTGAAACTGGGGGGAGATTGGTCCTGGCCCCAAGGGAGCTGACCAGCTGAGCACAGCTGCTCACCAGAGCCTGAGCCCTGAGCCCCAAGGGAGAGGGAGGAGACACAAACCGAGGGTTACCTGATGGCTCCCTTCCCCTGGGAGTCAGCCGTGTAGTCAGGGAGACGGATAAACACACAGGCACAGGAACCTGTTTAACTCTGCTGACCAAGACAAAGGAGAAGAGCTGTCAGAGGGTTGGCCTTCAGGACTGAGGCCTGAAGCCTGTGCTGAGATCCAAATGGGGTGGGGTTAGCAAATGAGGATGCAGTAAAGGTAAGGAGAGGGGAGGTGGGAGGGCAGGGCAGGTGGGGCACGACCTGAGCCAGCCTTGGAGGACTCAGCCATTGGTCCTGCCCAGCCCCTCAGACTCCTGTGTCCCTCTTGTAACATCTTCTCTTTTGAGGCTGGTTTGGTGGCTGTAACAAGTCTTCTCCCTTATAAGGCTGGCAGAGCTTCCCCCAGGAGCATTGACCCTCAGATTGTACCCTGGCTACGTGGGGGTGGGGAGGGGACCTTTCAGTCAGCTCTAAATCAAGGCTGGCCAGGAAAGGGGTCGCTGGAGCTGATGGGCCTTTCTGCACCTTCCTCTGGTTGGTCTTTCCTGTGGAGGTCACCTGGGTCTAGCCTTGGAGCCCCTCCACCCAACACTCCCTCCAGATGGTCTCCAGAGGCTTTTGTTTTTGTTTTCTGTTTTTGGTGGTGCTGGGGATTGAACCCAGAGCCTGTGCATGCTCAAGCAGTGGATCCTCAGAGGCTCTTAGTGGGAGCTTTATGGGTACAAGAGGTCCTTGTCATAATATGCCATGGTGAAAGAGCCCTGGGGCCCCAAATTCTAATCTTTCTTTTTGGGCTTTGGTATGCATTCATTCGTGACTTTTCCCCAGCCACTGATAGCAGGTTTATCCTTCTTCTGTTTTACTCAGGCTCGTACCGAAACAAGATTCTAATTCTCTGACCCTCAACTGACAGTGCCCAGCTGCAAGTGAGGGGCAGCTGGCCCAAGGGTAAAGATTTGCCATGGACCCTCTCACCCCTGGAAACAAATTCAAGGTATCTTTCTTCATCTTGGTGCTTAGGACTTACCTTCATTTCCATTTTATGGCAAGTTTTTTCCTTTGTTAAAAAGTTATTTAAATTAGATAAAAAATGTTTAAGTGTAAAATTTAAAAGACAGAAAAAGATATATGGGGTAGCTAAGGCTCCCCGTCCTCCTGTTTCCCAGACTCTCAGGCCTTGTCTTTGGAGGCTCCTGGTGTGTTGCCATCAATACGACCTTCATGTATTCTCTGTGCATCTAATACAAATGCTCTTATATATTTTCTCCCTTTATACACCATGGCAGCCGTTGTAGAAACTCCCCATGCTGCCCCCTGGCATGCTTCTCAGTGTGCCTTCCATGTTAATAATAAAGAACTTTTCTTTGTTTCTTGGCTACATAATGCTGCGCGCACAGTAGGGCGCCACTTTCATTCATCAGTCCCCAGTGATGGACCTTTGGGTGGTTCCCAGCCTTCTGCCACTGCACACATTGATGCATGTCCTCTGCTCTATGTGCCTACTAAGTGTGGAAAGATCGATGTCACCCAATTCTCAGAATATGCTCCAATTTATGCTCTTGTCAAGTGCCTGCTTCCTTGCCACCCCAGTGTCTTGGGACTCATTGAATTTTGCTAGTCTGATAGGTAGAAAATGGTATGTTGTTGTGGTTTCATTTAAGTGGCGCTAAGAGTCCCCCCATGCCTTCTGGGTACTGAGAATTCAACCCAGTGACTCTCTACCACTGAGCTACATCCCTAGCCCTTTATTTTATTTTATTGAGACGGGGTCTCACTAAGTTGCCCAGGCTGATCTCAAACTCAGGGTCCTCCTGCCTCACCTTCCTGAGTAGCTGGGATTACATGTGCACACCACCTGCCTCTTTTCTGTTCCTTTAATAGTGACAAACAAGTGTGTGTGTGTGTGTGTGTGTGCACGAGCATATGTTGGATAAGGGTGACTGTGCAGGATGATGACAGTCACGGGGCTGCACCTAGATTCTCAGCCTTTGCAGAGGCAGGTGCAAGAGTCTTTCTGGGCTGGGATTTCAAGAAGAACATTCCAGGGCTGATGAAGCAATTGAGTTAAACTTTGAAATTGACTGAGGCAAGCAAAGAAAGGAAGGAAGAACATTCTAGACAGAAAGAAGAGAGAATAGCACGAAGGAACAGCAAGGACGAGTGTGGAAAGGAAGGCTGAAGATAGACTCGGGCCTCCTCAGCCTCACTGAGGTGCATTTTGATCTTATAACAGTAAGGGGGGCAGACGAGAAACCATGATGTACTTAAAACAAATCACTTACTGAGCACTTGCTATGGTACCAGGCACTGTAGCCCTATAAGGTGGGATTTGGCAATTATTATCCCCATTTGTACATGTGGTATCTCACTTTTTAAACATTTCTTCCTTCCTTTCTTTTTTTAAATTTTTTTTATGTGTGTGTGGTGAATGGCTGGTATGTTGGGGATGGAACCCAGGAACTTGCACGTGGTAGGCAAGGACTCTACCACTGGGCCACACCCCCAGCCCTCATTTCTTTTTTTAAAAAATTTTTTTAGTTATCGGCAGACACAACATCTTTGTCTGTATGTGGTGCTGAGGATCGAACCTGGGCCGCACGCATGCCAGGCGAGCGCGCTACTGCTTGAGACACATCCCCAGCCCCAGCCCTCATTTCTTAAGAGTACTACTACTGGGGCTGGGGATGTGGCTCAAGCGGTAGCGCGCTCGCCTGGCATGCGTGCGGCCCAGGTTCGATCCTCAGCACCACATACAGACAAAGATGTTGTGTCCGCCAAGAACTAAAAAATAAATATTAAAATTCTCTCTCTCTCTCTCTCTCTCTCTCTCTCTCTCTCTCTCTCTCTCTCTCTTTAAAAAAAAAAAAAAGAGTACTATACTTCACAGATGAGGAAACAGAGACCTAAAGACTAAGTAAATTGAGTGAGGTGACCAGGCTACTAATGGGCATGGCCCTGCTCTCTCCTAACCTGTGTCTGCCCACCATTTCTGGAGACCTCTAGAGCAGAATAGCTCACTTCTTGGATGGGTGAAGGAATTGCCTCTTCCCAGGCCCAAAGGAGATAGAGCTTTGTTTCCACAGGGAGCAGAGAGTTCTAAGATACCAGGTCCCTTCTAAGATGTAACCTATGACAACACTATGTAAGGTATCCTCCAGAGACATTCTGTGTATGTCAAGCAAATACAGGCAGACACAATTTTTCCTTTCTTTATACAAATGGTAGCATATGCCAGGTGTGGTGGCACATGCCTGTAATCCCAGCATTTGGGAAGCTGAGTCAAAAGGATCACAAGTTTGAGACCAGCCTAAGCAATTTAGTGAGACACTGTCTCAAAACAAAATAAAAAGGGCTAGAGATGTCACTCAGTGGTAGAGCACACTTGGGTTTAATCCCCAGTACTGGAAAAATAAAAACAAACAAACAAAAAGGTAACATATTGCATATACTCTCTATATGTGGAAACTTACTACCTCTTGAAGTCATTCCTGGTACTTAAAGAGCAGGCATGGTGGTACAAACCTGTGATCCCAGTGACTTGAGAGGCTGAGGCAGGAGATGTTAAGTTCAAGGCCAATCTAAGCATCTTAGCTTAAGCCCTAAGCAACTTAGTGAGACCTTGTCTCAAAATAAAAAATAAAAAGGGCTGGCTTGGTAGCTAAGCACCTCTGGGACTAGTCCCTGGTACAAAAAAAAAAAAAAAAAGTGTTCTTTTTTTTGTTGGTGCTGGGGGATGAACCCAGGGGTGAACCCTTAGTCCTTTTCATTTTTAGTTTTGAGACAGGGTCTCACTAAGTTATCAAGGCTGGCTTCAAACTTGCAATCCTCCTGCCTCAGCCTCTTGAGTTACTGGCTTAAGTGTGCACCACCTCACCTAGCTCCTCATTTGTTTTTATGACTGCAGAGTTCTATTGTGTGTTATGCTAATTTGTTACCTGTTCTCTAATTTAGAGAAATTGAGACTGTTTCCAACAAACAATGCCACAGTGACAGTGCCATTTTGCTGGTGCAACTGGAGGCCAACTCTTAGAAGCAGAATTCCTAGCCCATAACATAAGTCACATGCTGATAGCTGTGATCTGAAATCTAAATATTTGTGTCTCTCCAGAATGCAGGTTAAACCCTCACTCCCCAGATGATGGTGTTAGGAAATAGGACCTTTTGGGAGATGATTATGTCACAATAGCCTTCACAAATGGGTTTGGTGCCCTTAAAAAAGATACCAGAGGGGCTGGAGGTATAGCTCAGTGGTAGAGTGCTTGCCTAGCATGTGTGAGGCCCTGGGTTTGCAGTTTGAGCCCAAGCACTGAAGGGCGGGGGAGAGAGAGAGAGAGAGAGAGAGAGAGAGAGAGAGAGAGAGAGAGAGAGAGAGAGAGAAAGAAAGAACGACACCCTCTGTGAGCCAGAAAGTGAGTCCTCACCAAATACCAAGTATGCCTTATCTGGGGCTTCCCAGCCTCCAGAACTGTGAAAAATCAATTCCTGTTGATTACAAGCCACCCAGTTCATGGTACTTTGTTACAGCCTCTCAAATGGATTAAGATCACAGCTATTGCCAAAAGCCCCACATAGAGAGCCTGTTTTCCCACACCCTAGCCAACACAGAGTGTTTTAATCTTTTGCCAATCTGATAAGTGAAAATGGCCTTTCAGAATCACTTTATTTTGCATTTCGGTGAGGATGACTGCGATGAGCTTTCCCATGATGTGGTTTTGAAATACAATTTGCCCTCTGAGGAACGAGCCAAGATGGCTTTCTCCACAGTTTCTGGAGAGGCTGGCACCAGCCTGTGCTTTCAGTTCAATATCTTGATGTGCCCATGTGGGAAATGAGCAACTTCTTTTGAAATTCAGGATTCTTGTGGAGAGAAATAAACCAGGTAACCAACCCTTCTGCTCCCCCAACCTGTATCATCCCCTCTCCAGTGCCAGAAATTGTCATCTCCCTTGATCACTCGCTTCTGACAGTCCAGAGGAAATGAGCAAAGCAGTTTCCCTTCCCTCTGTTCCTCAGGCCAGAAACATCTTAGAGAATGAAGAGACTTTGTCCTAAGCCATCAAGTGCTCCCCAAAGAGCCTAGTCTCCATGAAACAGCAACAAAGGCCCAAAAGACACATCTTAAGCAAACCCAAGTTTGCCCCCATGAGCTCGAGACAGACAGCAGCACCTGGGCCCCGATTTGACTGTTGAGGTGCCCGGCCAGCTGTGTCTCTCTGGCAGGTCATTCAGCCAACCCAGAGGATGTAGTCCCTGTTCTGGAGGAGATCAAAGCTAGTCCTGCTGCATCCTCTGAAACTCTCTGTCCTCTGTTTAGAGGGCCCTCGCTACAGAGCTTGGGTGAATTATGTCTCCTGGCCTCCCCTGAAACTACTTCTGCCTTCAAGGAATGATCTCTATCTCAGGAATCTTGTCAGAGAGTGTATCCCGGGCTTGTCCAAGGGAGGCCTGTGTCCCTTCTGAGCCCTCAGAAACACCCAGGACCACCACCATCCATTGCCCTCTCCTGGACAAGTCCTGGCTGACGGAACATCCGGGTTCATAGTCTCATTGTCACCGCCATCTTGTCTCCTCCACACCCAGCTGCTTCCTGTCAGCCATGATCAGAAGTAAAGCCCTTCTGAACACTCAGCCTGGAGGGAACTAAGCTCATAAACCAAACCCCTTCAGAAACGAAAGCCAAACTACAGTGGAGGACCTGTCCAAGGTCACTGAGAAACAAGGGTGGGTACTCAGGACTCCAGTGAGGGTCTCACTAGCTTCAGCCAATTCACTTCCCAGAGAGTGCAATCCCAGTTCCCGCCCCCAACTCCCAACACCTGGTAAATGACCACAGCCTGTCTCCCCTAGGCCTATCCCAGCACAGGCAGCTGTGGGACCCCCGATCAGCAGCATGTCACATTGAGCATGTTATTATGGAGTTATTTTTATGGAACCACTTCTGGAGGAAAGTTTTATAGTTGAATACTGTAAATATATAAAATACAAAATGTACATGAAATGTAAAGCCATAGGCCAGGCACAGTGGCCCACACCTGTAATCCCAGTGGTTTAGGAGGCTGAGGCAGGAGGATTGCAAGTTCAAATCCAGCCTCAGCAACTTAGTGAGGCGCTAAGCAACTCAGTGAGACCCTGTCTCTAATAAAACACAAAATAGGGCTGGGGATGTGGCTCAGTGGTTGAGTGCCCCTGAGTTCAATCCGTAGTATTCACCCTTCCCCGCCAAAAAAAGAAATATAAAGCTTTAAAGGAACTTTTTTATTGACCGTTTCAGGCTTCTTTCCTAAAGCTTAAAGGGATAGGACAGTGTGTCTATTTATTCCACTTTTTTGTTTATAAATCCTGGTAGAAAATATTATAAGTACTCATCTAATAAATGACTCTGCTACTGAACCATGAGATAAACTGGCGGCGCCTGGTGGGATACAGTGCCACCAGACAGGGACATGGAAATGCTGGCCTGTCAGTTGGCTCTGAGAGTGGAATTCAGGGGAGATCTCTCGGAGTTATCAGGGTGTGGGTGAGACTTGACGAGGTCATCTGTATTATCCAGGGCTTACCTTTCCAGAGATCAAGAACAAACCTATGGAGAATACTAGGAAGTATTGCTGGACTGAAATTCCTACTCCACGAACACCCATGATTCCCACTGGTGGCTGTGTTTTTTGATCTTGTCATCTTGTTCTACAGAGGCCCTGCATTCCTTGCCCCTTGAACATTGCAGTCATGGGGTGGAGCTTACTACGTAAGGTGTTTTTCCCGGTGAGACCTGGGCATGCCAGAGCACAGAAACACTTGCCTCTAGCCATGCTTGGTCAACAGGGAATAAGATTTATTGGAGAAACATGTAGAAAAACAGCAAAGTGACTTGTTTTTCTGAGCCCTCCTTATCTCATAGAGGTGCACGTGGCCAGGCTGAGCCAGAATCTCTGAGATAAATGCTCAATGTTAAACCCCAACACAAAGAAAAAGACCACCAACTCCAATTTTAAATCAAATTAAAGCAAGCTTATATTGGTATACACTGGAGCTGGCCAGGACTGTCTGTCCCGAAAACCCTGGGTTAGAGATCAGTACCCCAGCTCTCTAGGAACACAGTTTTATAGCACAAAAAGTTGCAAAAGGGGGGTGTCTTGAAAACTTACAGATAACAGGATTTTGACAAGTACAATACAAAGGCAGATAGTAGGTTAATGATCTATATGGCTTAACATTTCAAGGTAGGGAATAAATTTAGATCCCAACATCAGAATTTAGGAGGCGCCACTGAGGTTTCAGAGAGGGTTGTTTTCTGGTCAGGGGGAACCAGGATTGATGAGGCGTCACTAAGGTTTTAGAGAAGATTATTATCTGGTCATGGAAAGCCAGGCATGGGTGAGTTCAAGGCACGGGCAGGAATTCCAAACAAGTTTAGAAAATTGCAGTAATTTATAGTAAACCAGAAATTAACTTTTCATGACTTTGTGACGAGATGGCTCCCAAACTTAAGATGGAATTAGGCTGGGTTCATCACTCATAAAGAGCACCCTGCTTCTTACTCTCCCACCCCCCACTGCAGTGTACATAGTTCAAAGGAAGCTGAGAGGAGACTAGGGGACTCCTGGCCAAAGAAAAGGGCACCTTCAGAGCTTGGTCACAGGTATCAGCCATAAGTCTCATGATATTCCCTGAACCAATAAGATATATTCTTCAAAGGCTTGCCACCCACCCCCCAGGCCCTCTTTCCACCCTCAGGCTCAAGTGTCTCTGACCTCCCTTCACCAAAGTCTACTCCTAGGTACCCTGAGATTCCTTTGGGTCAAACCAACTAACTAGGAGACCGGGCTTCAAGCTAGATTGCAAGGTTTCTGAACCTCAATGCTACTGATATTTGGGGCTGAATTTGTCTTTGGGAAGCTGTCCCATGCATTGTAGGACATTGGGTAACATTCTTGGCCTCTAACCTACTAAAAGCTCTTAGGACTCCCCAAGATGTGTCAATCAGAAAATGTCTCCAGACATTGCCAGGTGTGTTCTTGGGAGCAAGATGAATCCCCAGATAAGAACCACTAAGCTGAAATAAAACACCAGGGCTACGTGTTCAGGTGAAAGCAAGAAGCTTGTGGAAAAGAACTGGGAGCAGCCGAGATTTTTCCTCCTCACATCAGAATTTATCTTCTGTTTCCTCTGTTTAATTTCTTCAAGGCTAGACTACAGGAATGCTCTGGAAGATAGGTTGTAACACTTCAATGCTCCAGAGTCTATTTGCATAGGAATCCAGCTCACTTTATAGTTTTGTGACCTTGGGCAAGTGACTTAGCTTTTCCTGAACAAAAATACCTACCTCCTAGGGTTGTGGGGAGGAGCACGTATTGTAAAGTTAGAACAGTGTCTGGCACGCAGTAAGTTGTTGAAAGAGGGCTCCCTGGGAGACTGAGGTTTGTGTACAGGAAGTTTATTACAGGATGCACACCTGTGTGGGAAGGGATGGGTCACAAAGAGGGCAACCTGGACTGCTTGTCCTTGCAATGGAGGTGCAAATGATGACACTTCCAAGTTGTCCTGAGTTGTGAGCTGCCCCTAGGAAGTGGGCATGATCTTGGAGGAGTGGCTGTGTACCAGAAGGACAGTTCCTGAGGAGGACCTTGGCAGATAGCCATCAGCAGCAACACTCCCAGTCGTTGGGAGATGGGAGCTTCAGTCCTGAGAAGAGACCATCCGCTGCATGAGGAGTGCCCAGGGCCATTTTGAGGAAGCCACCCTTAAATAGAAGTGAAAGTGTCTCTGTACTACCACGGAGTTACTCCCAGATTACCAGTGACCCTGTGAGGCCTCCCAGCTTATCCAAGCCCCACTCTCTCTTCTTTCTCCCTCCTTGGAGCAGGAATTTGGAAAGTGTTGTCACCCTACTCTAGCCTTGGAGGCAGAGGGCAGGGCAGCAGGTGCACTCTGGCTCCCCACCCCCATCCCCAGCTGTGTGACCTTGGTGAGATCATTTGTCCCCAGGGGACTTCAGTTTCTCCTGGTAAACTAGGAGGAGTATTACTCCTGGCCCAGATCCAGGTAGGGTGATCCAATGTGGTTCTGCACAGCAGCAGTTCTCAAAGTCCCTGAACCATCAGGACTGACTGCCTCATCTGGAAACTTGCTAGAAATGTGAATTCTCTGGCCCCACCCCATCCCTACTGAATCAGGAGTGCCAGGAGCCTATGTTTTGGCAAGTCCAGTGCTTCCAGTGCTGGACAGCACTTAGTCTGTGCCTGAATCCTAGGAGCCATGTCAGCCTCCATTGACTTTAAGTCTGAACTTGAACCCTACCCATCAGGCTTGAGTTCACCTGTGAGCAGAGGGCCACCTGCTAGTTAAAGCCAGCTCTGGGGTGCCCACACACAGGGCGCCAGCTAGGACAACAGGGCTGGACACCAGGGCCAAAGCATCGCTCTCTCTCCTCATGCTCCTCCCCTCAGCCTAGAGAAATCAGGTTAAAATGAATGTCGAGGGCAAATTCAAATAACTAGGAGAGGCCACCACAGGACAGCAGGGTGTGTGTTCCTGTCAGTAATAACAGGAAACTCTGGGAAAATCGAGCACACAAATGGCAGTCCTCCTTCCTCGGCCTGGCTCCTGATCCCAGGTGGTCATCTGCTTTGTTTGGCCACAGGCTCTCCTAGGTGGGAGGACTTGATATTCTCCTGCTCCACAGTCCAGTTATCTGTGTGTCACCTACTCTGGACTGGGAGCTCTTGCCTGGTTCCTTAACTTGCACTGAGTAGCACCCCTAGCGGTACTGATTTGAATTGATGGAATTCTGTGCTGTTCTTAGGTATGTGCAACAAATTCTGGAAAGCTGTGAGCAAAAGGCAGGGAGATGACGGATGAGGAAGCTGAGAGAGAGGATATGAGCATGGGGAGAATGAACCCAGGCGCCTACCATATCCTCCTGAATGGTTCAAAAAAGATACTACGGCAACAATGAAAAGAAATAGCAGGAGACAGTCCTCTGCAGGGAAGAAAGGGAAGAGGGGCCAGAAGGCTCAATCGGTGGCAGACAAGATTGAAGACACTGAGTTTTCAAGAATGAGAAGCCAGTGCGTCCCTTCTGACAGTAGCACCAGAAGAGATTAAAAATAGCATGTCTATTTAGTCCCCATTCTGCACTTAGGTCCCACCCCGTGCAGGGCGCCAACTCTTTAACGAAAACCAAGTCTAGAATGTCAAGCTTTCCTCTTGAAGGAGGGCTCTCCAGGTGAAGCAGGACAGAGAACAGGCTGGGTGTGGCTGGCTGCTGCTCCCCTGGCCTCCAGAGGTGAGGCTTCTTCTCAGTTCTCTGGCCCACCTTTGACAGGAGCTCCCTCTGCAGTGGTGTGTGAGTTGGAGTTGTCATTCCAGGCTTGCTGTGCTTCTCTGAGTCAGGATTATGTCAATTTCAGTGATCAGGAAGAACTGGTGTTGATCAGTGTATCCAGGAGTTTCTGGATATTGCAAGATAGACAGAATGTTTTTTTCCTACAAAAAAAAAATTTCAATTGTCTGTCCAAAAATCAGTTTTCAAAAGGGCATCTGAGAAATAAGGAATGAATTGCAGCAGAGAGACACGCTGGTGCAGAGCCCTTGACAAAGCTGAGCCAGGGCAGCAGGTGCTGGAGGACATCCGTGTGCCACACAAAAAGCCTGTGATCGTCCCTCAGGCCTCCTGGAGCAGATGTCTGACAATATACATGTGCCTCTGAAGCAGGGTCTGGCTACAAAGTAGCCCCCTGCAGGCAGTTTTGTTAGACATCCTTCTGTGTGGACATGGCAATTTATTTATTTATTTATTAGATGTTTATTTTATTCATTTACTTACATATAGTGCTGAGAATCAAACCCAGTCTCACATATGTTAGGCAAGAGCTCTACCACTGAGCTACAACACCAGTCCTGAACATCGCATTTTAAAAGAACTGTTTGGCCGGGCGTGATGGTATATGCCTGTAATCCCAGCCACTCAGGAGGCTGAGGCAGGAAGATCGCAAGTTCAAAGCTAGGTGCTAAGCAACTCAGTGAGACCCTGTCTCTAAATAAAATATAAAATAGGGCTGGGGATGTGGTTCAGTGGTCCAGTGCCCCTGAGTTCAATCCCCAGTACAAAAAAAAAGAGGATGAGTACTTATTAGTTTTGCTTCCACCTAAAATTTCCCCCCTATTTTTCTGAGCTGGTAATTACTTGAGTACTTTGTAAAATGCCTACAGCTGGGTGAATGAAGGGAGTTTTTGGTTTTTGTTTTTGTTGTTAGCAAAGTTAGACTATTAGTTTGATGACATAGATTCTTTATTTTTTTTGGCTTGTTTTTAATTTCTTTCATTTTTGTATGACTATTTCTTTGTTTTCAGTCGTTAGTTTGTCATGATCTGAGGGAAAATATTACAGTAGTCTGAGAATCAGGGGAGAAGGAGTTTGTATATAACTACCCATCTATGGTAGCCAAGAAAAATATGTAAATTTGCTGTTTCAAGACTCTGAATTTCAAGACTCTGAACTACTTCCAGAAGAGGAATCTCATGCTACATGTGTAATGCTTCCAGAGTTCAAAAGTTTGGAAATGGTTCAGAAAAGGGTTAGAATACACTAGGTTAAGCCAGTTGTGGTGGCACACACCTATAATCCCAGTGACTTGGGAGGCTGAAGCAGGAAGATCACAGGTTCAAGGCCAGCCTCAGCAATTAGTGAGGCCCTAAGGAATTTAGCAAGACTGTGCCTCAAAATAAAAAATAGAAAGGGCTGGGGTGTGGTTCAGTGATTAAGCACCCCTGGTTCGATCCCTGGTGCAAAAAAAAAAAAAATTTAGGTGAGTGCTGTAATATTACACTAGATCCTTAAGTTGATGCTGCCTTTTATTTGGGTAAGTCTATGTTTTGTATGGAGTTTCCTGCTTTTGAGAGGCGCTGTACTAGGACATAATATGCTAAATGCTTGCAGTAATGAACCCGTGTGAGCAACGAAGAAGACCCTGTCTCCACTAGTGTGACAGCTGGAACACCAATGAAGTATGAAAGGTCAAAGCTTGCTCGGATGTCTCTTTTTCTTTTGAGTCTCATTTTGTTTTCTTGTGTTTCTGCTTTACTTTTGGGGAAGAGACAGTTTACACAAAGGAAGATTCTTGCTCATGGATTTGATTCCAAGGGGCTGGGCCTCCCGGGGGAGAATGAGCTGCGAAGGATCCCACTTCGCCTCCACAGAGAGTGTGGGGCCTCCGTCTCTTACTGAAGGAGGTTTTGCTTTCTGTTTCAGGCATCTCTTCTTAGATTGTGTCCCTTCACCCAACACAAACACTCCCCTGTCCTCTGAGTGGCCACTAGGTCTGAGGCTCAGTGTTTTGTTTGTTTGGATCTCTCCAGCCTTGAAGATCCCTTGCCACCTGTCGACTTCCACTCACGTACCTGGTCTGGCCTGGGTGCCACCTGGTCCATGAAGGCTCCAAATACCCTTCCCGCTTCATCCCGGGGCACGGGACTTTCTACCTTCCATTGTCCTTGTGGGTTAGTGAATTCTGTTTCTGGGCCCCCTGCTGCATAGTGTGCACCTGGGAATTAGGCATTGTTCCCAGTGAACACACAAGACCATGTTTTATACCATACGTTGTACTCACTTTGTATATGATACTCATTACCCTCTCATCTGTGCTGTGGGATGGTATTTGGCTAAGGACCAGTGACCTCTGATTACCAGCCTGAGGCCAGCAGATCCCCAGTTAGAATGTATAGTTAAAGCTTTTGAAAGTTATTTTTTTTTACTTATATTATAAGGGTTTAACCTGGTCTTCTTGTGCTACTTAGAAGCTCTGATTGGCAGCTTTAGATTTCTTCATTAAAAATCTCAATAAACTGGACTGGGGATATAGTCAGTTGGGAGAGTCCCTGTGTCACATGCACAAGGCCCTGGCTGGGTTCAATCCTCAGCAGCACAAAAAACAAAACAAAACAAAACAAAACACCTCAATAAACTAAATTGGGGCAATCTTTCAATGATAAAAGTTATTTTTTGCTGAAAAAGACTGGGAACTGTTCTACTTGGTTCTTATTGAAAAAATTTTGAATTAGTGTGTATACAAGTTATTGTCATTTCTTTATGTTAATTCAGAAATTATCTGTCAAGTAAATAATAATTTTTCAATTTATAAATAAATAAAAAAACAATATAGTGTTCAAAAGTCCATGGGAGACATGGACTTTGCCCTTAAGGAACTTCAAAAGTGTTTGGCAATATTTGACTAAGTATAAACATGCATTCATTCAACAATCATATACTGAGTGCCTATTCATCTTAGGAGCTGTGCTAGATCCTGGGGCTTCTATGATGAGTGATGCAGCTTGTAAGCTTCTTGGAGAGAGAGTAAAAAACACCAGTGTTTGGGTATGGGGTGGGTCAGTGGGGGTGCCCTTAACAGGAGCTGCTGTGTCCCCACAGGTGAGGGATGTCTTCCATGAGGTCCAAGCAGTGAGGCAGAATGAGCACTTGGGGATAATGGGACCATCAATCTGGCTGCTCTGGTCTCAGAACTGTGCAAAGAAAAGGGAGGAGGAGAATTCCTTTTGGAGAAGCTGGGTTTGGGTAGATGGCCAATGCAGATCCATCCATGTGGACATGTCCAAGAAGCACTTCCAAAGGTAGAAATGTGACCCCTGGCAAGGTAAGAAGCCGGTTACAGTATTCTGAAGAAGCAGCTAGAGAAAAGGAAGGTGGGAGGTCTTGGGAGAGGAACTGAGATGCTGGGTGGAGGAAGGAGGGCTTGGCGGAAGGCAGGAGAGGAGGGGAGCAAGCTGTTCTTTGGAGACTCAGAACAATTCTTAAAGAGAGTGAGGAGTAGGGAGTGGCTCATCTGTGCCTCCAGGACACTGAGAATCCACAGAGGGGTCCTGGATTTCCCATGTAAATCAGGGAGCACACATAATGCATGTCTTGGTTCCCACCCGGCACCCAGAAGAGCATGTCCTCTCCCCTTCCTGGCAAAAGCAGCCCAAGATCTAAAGCCAAAGCCAAGCAGGTCTGCAGCATCTGGCCTCCTGGGCCTGGCAGGGAGGTGGTGCAGGCTGTCTGCATGGTGTCAGCGGCTACCCTTCCCCACCACTGACTAATGATGGGACGCCAGCATTTCCTTTGAGCTTCAGAGATGAAAGGGGCCTCTGCCGCTAGGGGTAGGCAGGTGGGACAAGCAGGTCAGGGCAGGTCTGCCTAACAGCTCAGCAGAGCTGGCCTCTCCCTCACCCCTCCAGCTCCAAGTCACCTCTCCCCTACAGCTTTGCACAGAAAAGAGCCCGAGGCTGGCCTTCAGTGAGGGAGGACTCTCTCCTAGGCCTAGCCCTCGGGAAAACAGAGTTCATTCAGCCTTTTCCAGAGGACAGGCCTCTTACACACTGCTGACACCAAGACCCAGGCTTGGGACCAGCCCAGGGTTGCTTCTTTGGGCCAGCATAGGCCTCACAAAAGAGGCAAGGTGCTGGCCACTGGGGTTGGAGCCACACCCAGGAGCAGTGAGGAGGTTTTGGAAATCAAGGCGTGGCCACCCTGACCCAGGAACCCCTGCTCCACCCATGTCCCTCAGCCATTTTTGGCACTGGCCAGGCTTTCCCCTGCTTGACCCCTCCTCCATCCCTGCTCTGATAAGATGGCGAGTTTAGGGGGTAGCACAGCTGGGGGAGGATGGATGTAGCTGCGGGGGAGGGGGCTGGAATGAAGCCCCCCAGCAGGGGCCCTTCTTCCTCTCCTGGCTCCTTTGTCAACTCACTTCCCTTCTGGGAGTCCTCTTTTCCTCATCTAGGAAATGGAATCAGGAATGCACACTATTGTGCATTTTAGAGGAGCTGTTGTGAGTAAGCGCAGGAAGGTTCCAACTTTCCCAATAGTCAGGTTCTGTAAATGCTGATGGTTGCTACCGTCTTATCAGTTTTCACTGTGACGTCCATAGAGCCCAGACATGCGGGCTCTGTGGTGAGCTTGACGTATAAGAAGCATGTGTGGGCATCTCTCTGGTGGATAGCTCTTGTCAGTTCTCAAAAAAGGGACCCAGCAGATTTAAGACACAGGTCAAGTTTCAGATGAGCCAGTGGAACCAAGGTCACACAGCTTGTAAGAGGCAGAGCCAGGATGTAGGGTCCTTCCCTCCAACCTCCACCCCAGTTAAACACCATTTCTCCCTGTTGCCCATCCTGTGGCAAGCGAGGGGAAAGAAATGTTCAGAGGGACCCAGGAGGGAGGGAACCAGATACAGAGCCCAAGCCCTTACTCTCTATCACCAGGATGAGGGCTTCGTGGTGGGTGGGGGACAGTGAGAGACAGGAGAATGAGGAAGCCCCACCTGCTAAATAAGTGAGCCATCCTGTTTCCCAACACCCACCCCATGCCGGGCCGAGGAGGAAGCACAGCTCTCTCTGTCACTGACCATCTTGAGATACCTTCCCTGGTTTTTAGTTTCTGGAAAATAAAAATGGGGGGGGGTGCTGAAGTTGTGGCTCAGTGGTAGAGCGCTTGCCAAGCATGCGCGAGGCACTGGGTTGGATCCTCAGCACCACATAAATGTAAAATAAAGATATTGTGTCCACCTAAAACTAAAAAATAAATGTTTAAAAAAATTGGAGGGTGGGGAGGTGGGAGTGGGCGAAAACAGCTCTGTGGAACGTGCACGGCAGGAGAGGCTGGGGAAGATACCTTGCCAAAGCTCTTGGGAAACATGATGAGCCACACTCAATGTAAAGGAGCCCTAAGGTTTGGATCTGGAATGTTCCCCGAAGGCCCATGTGGTAGACGATTGGTTCTCAGTGTGCCCCTACTGGCCAGTAATGAAAACTTTGAGAGGTCTAGTGGGGGGCCTTTAGGTCACTGGAGGTGTGCCCTGAAGGGGCTAGTAGGATCTCACCCGGCTCTTCCTCTCTTACTTCCTGGCCACCTCTCTATAAGTTGATCATCTCAGGTATTCATTACAGCTGACTCACGCAGGCAGTCATCACCCAAAGATGCCAGGTATCAAAAAAAACTGAGTGCCAGGCCTGGGCTGGATGCTTTGCCTACATCAGTCTGCACGTCAGGACTTCAGGAGGCCTTCCTTCCCCACCCTGTTAGAGTCAACTCTCTCTTCTTCCCCACCTCCTAGTTACTCTCTCACATGTCCTTTTCCTTTCCTCCCCACCACCTGTCCTAATTTTGGATGTTTCTGTGTGTTCTTTTTCTTCTCCGACACTTGATGATGTTCTTTCCTAGGAACCATGGGAGTGTGTTGATGGCTGTATATCCATGCAAACATAGTGCCGGGCATTTAGCAGTTACCCAAATATTTGTTAAATGGCTGCATGGCTGTCTGTAATCTTCACAATAGCTTTATGGGATAGTTATTGTTATCATGCATGAAAGAAGAAATCAGAGACGTGTTTAAGCACATAGCTGTTATCACCAGATTTTTGCTCTGCTCCTTCCCCTGAGGGATCTAGAGAACAAGAAAACCTAAGGGTCAGAAGAGAAATGGCTCACTGGTTCAGATGGTACCCAGTGCTGCGTGATTCCCAGATCAGTCCGCCCAACATCCCGCCACACCCAGTGACTCTGAGTCAGCAATCCACAGCCACAGAGCTGGAGGCCAATCCAAACTGGCCTGTTTATTTCCCAAGCCAACTAAGGCCAAGCCCTTCTCCACCCATCCCAGAGCAGTCTACAGCTGGGAGTCCACACCCTACTCCTCAAGCCTTAATGTAGCAGATAAATTAGTGAATGAACTCTTTTATAAAACATTGTGTAGAGGAAATACATACATATTTATAGAGCCAGTGCTGGTATTGGGATGGGATTTGTTGCCTGAACACAAGTAACCAGAACTTGCTCTATTAGAGTGGCTGGCCTTAGTCACCTGGGTGCCCACCTTCCTTGCACTTTCTTTCCTTGAAGTGATTGACTGCTGTTGCTGCAACCCAGTACCTCAGCTAGTGACCATAGATCAAAAGAGTCAACTTCCAAAGGGAGCTTTCTGGCGGCCCCCTACTGGCCTGCTCCTATGAGGTGGGTCACTCCCCTGCCCTCCTTCTTACTTAGACAGGCAGCCTTGGCCTGGTCCCAGGTATTCAGCTGAACTTGACCTGAAGATAGGAACTTTTTAAAAAATACAAAGGGCCTAATTCATGGAAACAGGCATAAACCTGGACTGCCCAGGCAAAGGACCAATGCTTACCCTACTGTAGTTTCACCTGCTCTAGACTGGCCCAGTCCTACCACTCTTAATGTTCCGAAACCTATTTCCCCATCAACAATAAACTTCTCTTGAGTCTCTACTCTCCAAGGCCTTCCAGAGTCTTCTACACATTTTAAGGCATCAATGATATTGGTGATGTATTGGGGTTAGAACTAATGACCCTTCCATATCTCATATGAAACCAGGCCATGTAGGACCTCTGGTGTTGAGTCCTGGATCTTTTGGCTCCTTGGGCATGCTCCCCCAAATCAGGGATGCATGGGTCTGAATTAAAAAAAAAAATCAAGATGTGATCCTGTCAACTGCCGAGTCTTTTCTCTGTGGATCTCCCTGTAGCTAAGGGCCAGGGTCAAGGAGAAATTAACCTGTCTGTGGCCTTGGTCAATGCAAAAGGCTTCTATTCCATCACCTTCTCCATATGTTGTGCATGCATAGTATTGGTCTGCCTCCGTGCAGCTAGGAACCCCAGGTATCACCTCTTGGTGGCAACAGGTGGAGGCTAAAGAGATCTACCTATAGTGACCTGCACCCACCCCAACAGGGATGGTCCTCAGCCCTTTGTGAGGCATCCCATGAGTAAGCACCCATCCTTTGCTTCTAGGACCTGTTTCATAGGCCATGCTTGTAAAACTGCTTTAAATAAATCTTGCTAAAGCAGATAGTACCAGATAACGGAAACTCAGCGCCCAGGCCCTGAACATTCTCCTCTCCTCCGCCTTTGCCCCTCCCACCCCCCATCTGCATACAGTTCATAGCAGCTCCGGTGCTCCGGGAAAACAGAAGCCCACTCAGTCTTCCTTAGGCCACTGCTTCTCGCTCATTTGTTCGAGGGTCCTCAGGGAGCCAGACTCCTCCATATCTGAGTCAGGCTAATACCTGCTGCAACCCTCCCACCCCCCACAGAAACAAGTGCGCAGATCCAACCCCTTGGAGTAGAGCTGAAAGAAATCTGGGCTCAGGATGTGGCCTTGCGGTGAGCTCCTGAGTAGGCATAGGAGATGGGATGACGGGTTCCAGGCCTCACGGTGAATGTATTGATGGGGCTTCCATAATGGGAGGTGTTGTGAGGAGATCTGGGGGAAGAGCAAAAGAGCAGTGAGGTTTGTATCTGCAGTTAGTTGACCAACACCCTGCCTATCTTCCCTAGGGCAAGGGACCCAAGGGACCTCGGGGCGGGACTCCCAGTCCACCAGACACAGGGCTTTCCTTTTTTTCTGGGTCCTGGCCAGGGAACATGCCTAATACCACTCAACTCAGAACCCTTCACTCCTAGCCTGGGGTCTGGGTACATTTCGTGTTATTGGGAACTCCCTCCAGCCAAGGACACTCAGATCTTCCCCATGCAACATTTAACCTGTAGCCCTGGGAGTGAGGGACAGAAGGGAGCCCATGGAGAGCGAATAAGGGCAACAAGGGGGCAGGTAAGGAAAGGCCCGCACCGCCCCCTCCCAGGTTAGGAAGCCTCCCTTCCCTTTCTCAGCAAGCCACAGCTGATCTGCCGTGGCCTGGTCAGCAACTCTGGTCCGAAGGCAGTGTCTTCACGGACATCACCTGGCTTCCCTCCCCGGGCTACTCCATTAGCCGATCCCCAAGCTCACCTGCCCGTAGCAGGGACGAAGCTGTAGTCTGCGCCGCCGCCTCCGCTGCCTCCGCCACTCGGCGCTTTGTACTTGGCCTCCGCGGCGCCCCGGGCAGCGCCCTCCTGGGACAGCCTGCGCGCGTGCAAGCCGCCGGGGGGCGCGCGGCCCGCGGAGTTGACGCGCCGCATCTCCGGGCCTCCGGGCGCCCCGAAGGGCCCTCCGGGCGCCGGTCCGAAGCAGTTGGGAGTGCTCAGGCTGCGGCCGGGGGCGCCACGGGGCAGCCCGGGGTTGCGGGGAGGCTCCCCGACGTACAGGCGCTTCTTGATGAGCGAACGGCTCCCGCCCGAAAAGCGCTCCAGGCCCCCGGCCCCGGAGTAGAGCGCACCGGGAAAGCGCGAGAAGCCACGAGCCCGCGGGGCCGCGTCCAGGGGCTGCCCCAAGTCTGAAAAGTTGTTCCGTGCTGGGGACCCCCGGTAGCCCACGTACTGGAGGGCCGGGGCCGGGGCCGGGGCGGGGGCCGGGGCGGGGGGCTCGGGGTCATTGCTGAACTCTGGCGGCGGTGGGATGACCTCAAAGCTGAATTCTGGTTCCTCTTCCTCCTCCTTCCTCCTGTAGGAAGGAGAGGGTGGAGAGGAGGAGGACTTGGGCAGCAGGCGACCATGGGAGAGGTTGGAGGGAGCTGGTCTTTCCCAGGCCACAGGGACTCGGGGCTCTGCCTTGGTCCACATGGGACGATGGATTGGCTCTTGGTCTCTTCCCTGCGGGGGCTTCCACTGACTGGGTGCCATGGGCGGTGCAGCCGAGGTCAGCTGGGAGTCCTTCTCAGCGTCCTTGGGTAACTTGGGAACCACAGTGAAGGAGTTGGGCCGGCCATCGCTGTAGAAGATGCTGTCGGAGCTAGCCTCAGGATGGCTCCTGTGGCCCCGGAGACTCCCAGGCAGGGAAGACCGCCCCAGGGCTGCCCCTCCAGACCTCCCCTTCTGTGCTCTCTGCCTGGCTGCCAAGAGCAGGGCCATGGGGGAGCCCTGTTCCACCACCTCCCCAGTCACTGGGTGTCGGAGGAGTTGGTCAGCAGGCGGGGTTGGGGCAGGGGGTTTGACTGGCAGGCCCTGGGGCTCCTTCTCTTCTGACTCTGCTGCCCCTCCTCTGGCCAGCGTAGGCATCACCACAGCAACCTCGCGGCTAGGGCTGTTTTGGCTGCGATGGGGCTTGTAGAGAAATGGCACTTCTTCTGGGTTAGGGGACATCTTTGGTAGAAGGGCTGGAGAAGAGGGGGCTTCTGGTGTGGGCAGCCTATTGGCCTCTGATATGGGCTCCTTGGCTTCTGGCTGGGAGGATACTATACTCTCTTGAGATTCTGTCTTCTCCTTTTCTGCCATCAGTTGGGATGACCTAATAGGCAGAGTTGTGGCTGCAGATGATATGGTCGGCTCAGGTGTGGCCTTGGGTGGTATGGCTGGCTCAGGTGTGGTCAGCCCAGGTGTGACCTTGGTTGGTGTGGCTGGTTCAGGTGTGGTCAGCCCAGGTGTGGCCTTGGGTGGTGTGGCTGGTTCAGGTGTGGTCAGCCCAGGTGTGGCCTTGGGTGGTGTGGCTGGTTCAGGTGTGGTCAGCCCAGGTGTGGCCTTGGGTGGTGTGGCTGGTTCAGGTGTGGTCAGCCCAGGTGTGGCCTTGGGTGGTGTGGCTGGTTCAGGTGTGGTCAGCCCAGATGTGGCCTTGGGTGGTGTGGCTGGCCCAGATGTGGCCTTGGGTGGTGTGGCTGGCCCAGGTGTGGCCTTGGGTGGTGTGGCCTGCACAGGTGTGTCTTTGGATTGGAGTGATGTGGCTGGAAGAGGCATGGTGGATAGAGCTGGTGGATTCTTGGGTACAGGCTTGGAGAATTTGCCATTAACAGTCCCATTTTCAAAAATTCTTCCCCCTTCCAGCCGAGGTTTAGGTGGTAGAGATGTGATGCTGGGCTTGGTCTCCTTGTCTGCAGCTGAGGACAGCCTGGCCTCCAGCTCATTCCGGATTTGCCGAACACTGGGGGTTGGTGCATCTTGGGGGATGTAGTCCACTGGGGGCAGGGGCACACTGCTGCTACAGGGACTCTTCTCAGGAGTGCCTAAGGGGGGTTTCTCTGGCAGGCTGGTGGGGGCTGCCTCCTCTAGCTGACTGAGGCCCTTCTTGCCCTCTTTGTCCTGAGAGGTCACATTGGGGCCTGGCTTGTGACTCCTGGAGCCACAGAGATAGGCCGCCAGCTCACTCCGCAGCTTTTCCATCTGGCTGGGATCCCGCCAGTCCACAGGTTCTGAAGAGGAGGTGTCCTGCGGGCTGGGGGGTCTGGGCTTGGGTTTGAGAGCAGGTGAGCTGGATTTAGGGCTTTTGGTAAACCTGAAAGGTGGAGGGGCTGCCTGCCCAGCAGAAGGCAAAGGAGAAGCCCCTGGAGGAAGGGGAGGTGCAGGGGGAGGGAGGGGGGGTGCAGGAGGGGGTAGGGGAGGGGCTGGGGGTAGAGTCCCTGCTTGTTCCTTGGTTGCTGGCTGGCTGAGCCTTGGGCTGTCTGGTGCTGGTGCCTCTGCCCTGGGCTCCTTGGGGGGGTCTGGCTCAGGGACTCTGTCTGGGTAGACCTGGGACGCGGGACGAATGTGGAAGCTAGGAGGCAGTGGAAAGCGGCTGGGGGCCTTCTTGGTAGCCCCCTCTTCCTCTGGGGGAGCCCCTTGTGCTTCCTGAATCGGGATAGATGAGGTCCTGACTGGGGTTGGGGGAGGCACTTTGAATGAACGGGGGAAGGTGAGGTGGGGCTCTGGGTTAGGTCCCATTTGGCACCTTTTTAGCTCAGCAGGGCTCCTGGGGGGACTGGTTCTAGGGGCCTCTGACTGCCTGCCATTCAGTGCTACCTCTGATTTCCACTTGGTGACACCCCCAGGGGGAAAGTGACGAGTCCCCATCGCATGAGGAGACACTGGAGCTGGGGGTGCAGGGGCCGGCAAGGAGGGTGGCGGAGGGGCTAGAAAGGCCAGTGGTGGGGCAGGGGGAATGAAGTCAGGAGGGGTGGGAGTGGAGGGCGGGGAAAGAGCGGGTGGGGGGGATAGGGTGTCCAGGACTGGAGGTGGAGGTGGGGCCGTGCTGGGTGGGGGTGGGGGTGGGGATTCCTGCCGCAGAGGCGGTGGTAGGGGAGCTGTGAAAGGTGGAGGCAGTGGTGGGGCCTCCCCTGGAGGTTGTGAAATGTCCTGGGGTGGCCCAGGGGCTGGGCCTGGGGGAGGTGGGGGGATGAGTAGATTAAGGCCATAGTGCTCAGGCCTCAGGTCACCCACAGAGCTGTACAGTCGGAGGTTGCCATTGACCAGTGAGCTGGTACCTGAAAGAAGGGAGAGGCAGAGATGCAGAGGGGACCTGGAGCGGCCTGTGCGCACAGGGCTGAGCGTCAGAGAGAAGCACTGGCCCTTCTCAGCCCTTTCCTCCTGAACATCAAGCGAGGGAGCAGCAAAGTCTCTTGTTTCCTGAGCGTCCTGGGAGTGGACCCCCAGAGGCCTTCACCAGGCCTGAGCCCCCTCTGGGACTTACACTAAGTAAATTCCTATACATTCATGCAAAGAGCTTGCCATGGCACCCTAGGAGGCACTTCATAAATGGTAACCACTACTGCAGGGCACATGAGACAGAGATAAGAAGCCATGGGGCAGGGGCAGAGGCAGGGGAGGAAGGTTTCGGGAAAGACCCTTGGGAGGGAGACATATACATGAACAACTAACCCTGCCTCTAAAAACCCTGAGTCCACCAAGAACCCCACAGAGAACTCGTGGAGCAGAGTTTGGACTGCTGGATGCAACAGGGGTGACCTGGGCAACCTAGGCTCCCCAGAGTCTACCTCCCTCTTAGGGACAGCTGTCCTCTGTGTCCCTCTCAGTGCCCAGCACAGCACGGCAAACCTGGGGTAGGCACAGTTCTGAAGGGCTCCTCCCAGTTGTCTTGACTTCAAACAATAAAAAGACCAAGAGCGGGGGAGGGAGAACTCACATTCAAGAAGCCTCCAGGTGTCTAGCTCTGAGTTCAGAGCTGAGATAGAGCAATAAACAACAAAACAAAACAAAAACACAAAATACCCGTGATCCTCCTGGGGCTTATACTTTAAAGGGACAAGGGACAGGAAGTGAACACAAATATACATCTGTAAGTTATGACCACATCAGATGTTGAATGTACTGGGGAAAAAACAGGGAGAGGCTGAGGGGGCAGTTTAAAATGGTCAGGCAAGGTCTCCAAGAGCTTGTGACCTTGGAGCACAGGGAGGGAGGGAGGGACAGCCCTGTGGGAGTCGCTGGGGCTCTCTATGCAGAGGGCACAGCAGAGCAAAGCCCCCCAGGTGGCCATATGCTTGGGGTTCTTAAGTGCCCAGAGGCAGTGTGGGAGGGGAAAGAGCAGGTGATGAGCCAAACCCAGCGGTCCTCTGGAAGTCCCCGGCAGGTTGTCAGCAGAGTGTGACTTCCCTGCCATCCAACACTTCATTTACTCCTCCAAGGCTGGCACTGTTGCCCATCGGTCCTTGGGAGCTACAGAGGTGCAAGAGGCTCTCTTGCCCAAGGGGGCAAAGGGAATATGGGGGAGCTGGGGTTCCAAGCCAGGTTCACCGGATGCCGGAATACTTCCTACCATTTCACAGCGCCCTGATTCCTTCTGCAGCCCAGTTCTGTCATATCCCTTTCCCCTCCTCCTCCAGTAGCCTTAGCCAACCCTGGCTCTCCTCGGCTCCCCGCTGCTCCCACCCACCACAACCATGGCCAAGAGGCCTAAGGGCTCTGGCTGTGCCACCAGCTGGGGAGGTGGGTCAGATCCTTGGCTTTGGGGCTCAGGGTCCAAGAAGGAAGAAAGACGCTGAAAACCCAAACCCAGAGCCTTCTTACCTGTCACTTCTTTGTCTGCAAAGTCTTCTGGGACAGAAGGGGTGGGCACAGCCAGCCCATGGCTCTCCTGGGCATTCTGAAAGGAACCAGAGAGGTCAGGAAGACAGGGAAAGATGGACAGGCAATTCTCAAGTCACTCTGCAAGGCCATTTTACTACTCGAAAATCTGCAGTGATGATGTGGTTGTGGTTGTAGGACCTTGTACATACATTAAAAAGAATGAATTTAAACAGGTAAATCTGGTGGTATAGTCGATTCTTTTATTTATTTGTTTATTTTGGTACTAGGGATTGAACCTAGGGATACTTTACTACAGAACAATACCCTCAGTCCTTTTATTTTTTTATTTTGAGATAGGGTCTCCCTAAATTGCTGAGTATGGCCTCAAGCTTTCGACCCTCCTGCCTCAGCCTTCCAGTTGTTGGGATTACAGGTGTGTGCCACTGTGCCCTGCAATTCTCGTTAGCGGTGATAGTTACATTCTATAAAGTTGCAGCCAACACAATATTGAATATGGAATCACTATTCCTGAGGAAATACAGGGTTAGTTTTCTGTGAACCTCTAGTTACAACTTTTTGTCAACTGATCAATACATAACTTTGTTTTGTGGGCTTCTGATTAAAGACATTTAATATATATTGTTGATTTAATATATACTGTTGAGCTGGGTGTGGTGGTACACACCTGTAATCCCAGTAGCTCTGGAGGCTGAGGCAGGAGGATCACAAGTTCAAAGCCAGCCTCAGCAATTTAGCCAAAGCCCTAAGCAACTCAGTGAGATCCTGTCTCAAAAAAAAAAAAAAAAAAAAAAGGAGGGGGGCTGGGGATGTGGCTCAGTGGTTAAGTGCCCCTCAGTTCAATCCCTGGTACCCCCCCCAAAAAAAAATGTGCTTCTGCGCTACGCTTAAAAGTATTTTATACTAAGTCACACACACAAAAAAAGTATAGCAATATGAAAAAACATGGGGGTTGGGATAATAGCTCAGTTGGTAGAGTGCTTACCTAGCATGCACAAAGCTCTGGGTTCGATCCCCAGCACCACTGAAAAACAAAAACCACTAATCCCAGAAATATGAAAAAACATAAGCACTAAATAGAAAAGGACACCTGTTTACATAATGACAGCTGAAACAAGAAGGCAAGTGTCCTCTTCTTGTTTGAGCTCAGCTGGGAACATGTACATTGGGCCACTCAAAATTTTCACCACTCTGTGTGTGTCTGAGAATGACCCTAGAAGCTATGTCTGTGTCAATTCTGGGGTTACAATTAAGTTTGAGCCACCAGGCAAATTTGCAAATAAAATAGTGAGGGTCAACTGTATATGAATTAAATCTCAATGAAAAACAAGAGAAAATAGAATCTGCAGTGATTCCCCATGGATATCCTCAGGTTAAAAGCTAAAGCCCTCAGCCTGACCTCTTGTTTACTCTTAGTTTTCATTAGATATTTACAGAAAAATAAATAAGAAGGTGGCAAACTGGCACCCTGCAGCACCACGGATGCCTTCTGATCTCTAAACGTAACAGAGCGTAGCATGTTTCCCCAGCTGTCAGTGTGTACAGACTATTTTGCATTCTGTTTTTTTTCCAAACACACATTTCCATATGTCAACAAAGTCCACACACCTGTCATTTTGAAGAGCTGGAGGGCATTTTATGGTAGCTTTCAAGGTTCTCAATGACCTAGCCTCCTGTTTCCCAGCCGACTTTTCTTTTCCACTCACCCATTACACCCATCTCACATTCTAGCCAGATTGACTTCCGCCCCACCACCCTCCAGAACAGTACACTAGAGTCCACATTCATCCTGGAAACCTACTCAGGCTGCCTCTACTTGTATTTCTTTCTTTTCTTTTTCTTTCTTTTTTTTTATACTGGGGATTGAACCCATGGGCACTTAACCACTGAACCACATCCCCAGCCCTTCCTACTTTTTATTTTGAGACAGGGTCTCACTAAGTTGCTGAAGCTAGCCTCAAACTTGTGATCCTCCTACCTCAGCCTCCTGAGTCTCTGGAATTACAGGCATGTGCCACCCTTCCTAGGCCTCACATCTACTTATAATAATAACAACAACAATAATAATAATTGCTACTTGCACTATGTTCTAAATATACTGTCTCTAACCTATGAAAAAGATACTATCTTTATTTATCAGATGAGGAACCTGAGCCATAGAAATGTTTTTTTTTTTTGGGGGGGTGTTGGGGGGTACCAGGGATTGAATTCAGGGGCACTTGACCACTGAGCACATCCCCAGCCCTATTTCGTATTTTATTAGAGACAAGGTCTCACTGAGTTGCTTAGCACCTCACTAAATTGCTGAGGCTGGCTTTGAACTCATAATCCTCCCTCCTGCCTCTGCCTCCTGAGCCACTGTGATTACAGGTGTGAGCCACTGGGCTCGGCTGAAGTGTTTGGGCAGCTGCCTAAAGGCACACAACCAGTATAACCAAACCCAGTTTGGAGCTCCCATTCCTTGGTGTTCTGTCTTTCTTAAAATCTCTCGTCCTTCAGGGACTAGCTGAGCCTCTCTGGGGTTATGGTACAGGGAAGAGCACTGGCCTTGGAGCCAACTGGTCTGGATTTGAATCTCAGCTACTGGACTGTGCAAGTTACTTGAGCTTTTTGTCTGTGTTTTCCCATCTTTGAAATGGTGAAAAGTAAAAATGCGCCCCTTCTAGGGAAGTCATGATGACTAAGTGATGAGAAGCACATCGCTTTTGGCAGATCGTAAAAGCTCAATAAAGGCTAGCTGCTGATGTGGTTAAAAAGGAGCTGTCTGGGCCTAGGGATGTGGCTCAAGTGATAGCACGCTCGCCTACCATGCATGAGACACTGGGTTCGATTCTCAGCACCACATAAAAACAAACTAAAGATGTTGTGTCCACCTAAAAAAAAAAAAAAAAAAAAAGAGCAGTCTGCTGTCTACACCCATCTACACTGACAAGACCCAAAGGAGCACTCAGCTTTGCCCTCTAGGAGCCCACGGCCCCATGCATTGAGACTGTGTTACTAAATGCTCCTTCTTGGAATTACTTTTTGATAATTTGGGAGCAGCCTCTCATAAGAGGCTTGTCAGAGCAAGTCAGGTGGAGATCTGAGCTTTTAGGTCCCACCTCATACAAGAGGGGTCTCAGGCCACACTGACCACCTCACCGCAGTCTCAGCCATCTGACTCCTGGAGAAGGTCCCAAAGCCAGCCTCATGCCTTCAGGAGTTCCCAGCCCGTTCTTCCCTCTCACAACCCCATGGGTTCACTGAGCAGCAGCTTCCATTGGTGTGCATTCCATGAAGGCAAATGCAAATGCATCTGAATCTTGGTCCCAGAAAAATAGATTAGGAAGGTTAATCTCCCACTTGCTGGTCACCAGGGAACCAAGCAGCTGGTATTCAGTGCACTGGCCTGACATTTTCAGCATGCAATGTGCAGGTAGGGACAGCACTGATCCCTGTGGGTGCCGAATGTCCTACCCTCCTCCTTGAGCTGAGAATGAGTGAAGCCTCAGTAAGAACAGAACTTGGGCCAGGCATGGTGGCACATGCCTGTAGTCCCAGGGATTCGGGAGGTTTAGGCAAGAATGTTTACGTTTGAGGCCAGTCTGGGCAACTTAGTGAGACCCTGTCTCAAAATAAAAGGGGCTGGGTAGTAGCTCAGTAGCTTAGTGGTAGAGCACCCAAGGGTTCAATGCCCAGTGTCACAGGAAAAGAAGAAGGAGAAGGAGGAGGAGGAGGAGGGGGAAGAAAAGGAGGAGGAGGAGGAGGAAGAGGAGGAGGAAAGAGGGCTTGCGGTTACACTTGCACGCTAGGTCCAGAATCTGGACTGGATTCTAGAATTGAGGTAGGACTGTGCCATGATGGGCTAGGGGGATAATTGGGAATAACCCAATACAAAAAGCACATTGTATCAACACCAAGTTCCTGCAGGTTGCAGAGATCAGCTCTGTTCTTAGGTAATGCATGCCCAGGTACTTCTTAGGAATAAAGGGACACAGGTCTCAATGTACTCTTCCATGGTTCAGGAAGAAACTATATCATAGACATAGAAATAGCTAGCTCTCATTTCTACTCCTATTGGGTGCCTCTCCCTCCCTGCCTCCCTCCCTATCTGTCTATCTATGTAAAGGGAAGAAGGGAACAGAAAGCAAATGTGCAACATCTGGTGAGTCTGGGAGAAGGCTCCAGAGAGTTCTTTGCACCATTCCTCTAACTTTTTTGCACATCAAGATTAGTTAAAAAGAAAAAGTTGGGTCTGGGATTGTGGCTCAGTGGTAGAGCACTTGCCTCTTACGGGTGAGGCACTGGGTTTAATCCTCAGCACCACATAAAAACAAACAAACAAAATAATAAAAGAAAAAGTTATGTACTTAATGCTACTGAGTTATACACGCTTCCTTCCCTTGTTCTTTCTTTCTTTTTAAATTTTGTGGCACTGGGCATTGAATCACTGAGCTATATCCCCAAGCCCTCTTTTCTTTTCTCCTCCTCTTCTTCTTCTTCTTCTTCTTCTTCTTCTTCTTCTCTCTCTCTCTCTCTCTCTCTCTCTCTCTCTCTCTCTCTCTCTCTCTCACAGGGTTGTGCTAAGTTGCTGAGACTGGCCTCAAACTTGAATCCTCCTGCCTCAGACTCCCAATAGCTGGGGTCACAGGTGTGCACCACTGTGCTTAGAGAGTTATACACTTTCAAATGGTTAAAATGGTGAATTTTACAATATGTGTATCTTACAATTAAAAAAAAAAACAATTAAGCAAAGCAAACAAAAGACGAGAACAACAAAATATGAGACCATCCAAAGCAAAACACTGGGGGAGACTTACAATCTATGCATTCACTAGAGGTTTTAGAGGTGCTGGGTGGATGCGTAGCTTTAAAACCCCCTAGATGATTGGCCTTCCTGCCTTCCCATCCTCTGACAGCTCTACAGTCCCTTGGGGTTTATTTCCACATCTCAGGCCCTGCTCTTGCTCTTGCTGTCTAGGCTGTTCTTCTCTATCTGGCAAACTCCTAGGTATCTAACTTTCCTTCCTTCCTTCCATCCTTGGTACCAAGGATTGAACCCAGAGGCCCCATACCACTGAGTCACATCCCCAGCCCATTTTATTTTGAGACAGGGTCTTGCCTAGTTCCTTAGGGCCTTGCTAGGTTGCTGAGGCTGGTCTTGAACTTGTCATCCTCCTGCCTCGGCCTCCCAAGACACTGGATTACAGGTGTGCACCACTGTGCCCAGCCTAGTTATCTTTTAAACCCCAGATTCAATGCTCCTCTGCCATGATGTCCTTGGAAACCCTAGCCCAAGTTAGTTTCTCTTCCCTTTGAGCTCTTAAGGCCCTGTATGCATTACTATTTCAACTCAATGTTAGGTTCTTATTAAATACAAGGCACAGTTCCAAGTACCTCACATATAGCAACCCAGTTACTCTTCATAGTAACCCTGTGAAAGATTATTGTTTTTATTTTATAGATGAAGAAACTGAAAGCACAGAGAGGTTAAGTCCACTGAGCAAGGTCACACAGAGAGCAAGTGACAGAGCCAACAACAGGACCTCAGAGTCCCCCTCTTTGCCACTACTGTAGTATAACTGGACAAATACTGTACATGACTGTGGTCTGCTGTCCAGCACAGCCTACTTGAGGCTCAGGTGACAGCTAAGTCTGGCACAGACTGGACAATTCAATAATTGTTTGTTGAATGGGTAAATTCCTGGGTGGGTAAATGAGTGGTAGAAAGACACAGGACAGACAGAAAGCATCTTCTGGTGCCAGCTCGGGCACCAGTGAACTGAAAGCAAAGTCACATCTCCTTTTAGGCCCCAGTTTTCTGGTTCTTCTGTAAACACATGGCAAGGATTACTTCGACCGTGGTGTTCTGTGAGTCCAGGCTCATAAAATGTCCCGTCTGTGACTTGCTCACCTGTATTGTGTAGGTGGTGACCTGAATGCTTGGGGTTACCTCTCAATGACAGGGTGTTGGGACAGGTGGCTGCCATTGCCTCTGGGTAGTCCTCTAACTCCAGAGAAGCCAAAGGGGAAGGTAGAGGAGAGCTGGAGGGAGCCCTTGAGGGTGGTTTTCCAGCAGCTGCGGGCCTGGCAGGAGGACTGAGCTGGGGGTCACTGTTGGTCTCACACATGGGACTCTGCTGCAGTCAGCTGAGGAGCAAGTCCCACCCCACCCTCAGTACACTGGTCCTGGGAAAATGAGAGAGACCTGGATGCTCCTGGTGCTGTCGCTGGGGTTGGAATGCACCTTGAATGTACGGCCCTTGGTGGCATCCCACATCTAGACAGCCTGAACCCACCTGTGGCCACTGCAGCAGAGAACACGCAAATGAGCAGCTGAGTGCACCCCTGGCAGGCCGGCCAGCAGGCGCCTCCCTTCCTGGGCCCGCCTGGGCAGCCGGCCATGCCACGGCCACTCCCTGCTGCTGCTCAACCTTGCCCAATGCCTGGGGCAGAGTCCGGTGCTGGCCCTGCAGGTTGGGAACGCCACGAAACTGGGCCTCAGCACTTCCTCGTCCCCACACCCAGACAACACCCAGCAGCTAAGACCATTGGCCACCTCACTGAGTTCGCAGGGGTGTGCAAGCCAGTGACCCAGCTCAGTGGAAGACGCGGCCCAGGATATTAAAATGCTTCTGGAAGGAAATAGGCAGAAGGAGGCACCTGCAAAGAACAGCACCATTCCAGGAATATTTGAATTTATTTTTTTCCCTGTACGTCTCTATTTCTTGTTATTTTTTTCCTTTTTGGGGTATTAAATCCAAGGGCATTTTACCACATCCCTAACCCTTTTTAAAATTTTGAGACAGGATCTTACTAAATTGTGATGGTCTTGTCTCAGCCTCCAGAGTAATTGGGATTATGGTGTGTACCACTGCGCCCAGCTCTTTCTCAGTTCTTAACAATGAATTTATATGTCATTCATAATATTTTTAAGTACCCTAAGCTGGGCCTGGGGGTACAGGCTGGTAATCCTAACTCTCAGGAGGCTGAGGCAGGAGAATCACAAGTTTGAGGCCAACCTGGACAACGTATTGACACTGTCTAAAACAACAACAAAAATACCCCCCTACACACACACAAAAAAAAAAAAATAAAAAAACACCCAGTACAATTATAATTTTTTAAAAAAATATTGTGGCTGACTGGAAAGAATATCAATTTTGAAATCAGGCAGACCAGATTTGCAATCTTAACTCCATTAACTAAAAGCAATCTAAGACAGTATCTGACATAGTCAGCGCTTAATATGTGTGCCCCTCTCTTGCCTTAGGTCCAGTTTTCTCTCTGTAAAATGGGGATGTTACCATCTGCCTTGGGTTTGCTGTGACAAAAGAGGTGACTGCACCACCTCCAGAGGTCCTGCAGAGCAGCACCAAAGAAGGGTTATTTCCCTGGGTTCTTATCCCAGAGCTCTGATGGGAGCAGGGTTTTGAAGCAGCCTGAGCTCAGATTCTCTGCCCAGGGCACAACCCCTGGGGCATGTCTGTCTGTTTGGATTGATAAGGGTATTTCCCAATGGTCAGCAACAAGTCATTAGGAATCCTCTAGTGCCCTCTTGATTACTAACATTTTAGGATCGAAGAGAGAGGGAGGAAGGGAGGGAAGGAGGAAAGAAAGGAAACACTAGGAGGAGGAGTCTAGTCTCCCCTTTGCAGTTTGAGGGGTGCGGCCAGCTGCTCCCCTTCTGGTGGCCTCCTGGTGCTCCCCCATGCACACATCCTCATGCCTGAGATTCCTCAGAGCCCAGCCACGCCCCAAGGGTGGGTCTCCAGGGGCCTGGCCAGTGGGCAATGCATGGCTGACCTTGGTCCTTGGGTACTTGCCAGCTCTGAGTCCTAGCGGTTCATCCATCACGGAATGCAAACCTCCTCACCAGACACCTTCTGCAGCCGAGCCCCTTAGGATGGCCGGTGCAGCTATGTGTGGGGGGTGAGGAGAGGGCCCTTGGCCAGAGTTAGAGCCAGGCACGGTGGGCAGCACTGCTGAAGTCTGGGGGGGATGGGGCCCCTCTAGGGCACCCAGAGTGAGAGCAACAGGAGTCCCCTCCAGGCTCCCACATACTCGGCTGGAGAAACCCAGCTGGTTGCTGCTGGCTTTGGGGGCAGTGTGGGGGTGCTGGCCAGGGGGCAGGCTGGAGGATCTAGAAGGGCCAACCTTACATTTTATAACACAGCTGTGTGTTCCCCACAGAGCAGCTTCTCTGAATTTGAGCGACAGTGAGCATTTTTTGCAAAGGAGCTTCCCCATCTTTCTTCCCATGCTCTGTCAGGACCTCAGATCTCTCCTGGGGCCAGAGCACAATTACTACCGTAAAGCCGTCTTCCCCTGGACCCACCTTTGGAGGTTCTGGCTGAGGCCCTCACCATAAGTGAAGGGGCCCTGTGGGTGGAAAAAGGTGCACAGTGCTCCTATAGCCCTCGCCCCCCACCCTTCCACCCAACGTCACCAGAGGAGTCAAAAACCAGCAAGGTTGAGCTTAGGGAGCTCAGCTCCCACCCGCAAAAGAGCCTGGGCCTTGAGTTTAGAGATGAGCTCCTGCAGCTGGGGAGAGGGTGGGAGGGAGGGATGAAGTTGACTCCAGCTGTTTCCTTGAGCTCCCAGGCCACAGAGGAATAGAGGGGGGCGCCCAGAACAGGCAGGGCTGCTGGAGCCCAGGGATACCTCCCCTGGCAGAGCTGGGCCTGTCTGACTCAGAGGGTGGGGTGATCCAGGTTGTTCTCACCACCCCAGGCACCCCTGGGGACCTGTCTAGCCAGTTTCCCCAAACTTGCCACATGGGCATTTAGTTTTAAATTCCTCACATGCATCGTGATGGAGACGGTTGCATTCTGGAGGGAGAGACAAGCACCGCCTTCCTGTGAGCTGCTGTTCATGGCTCAGCTCTCAGGTAGGGGCCTGGTTTCCCTTGGAAGTAGAGCAAAAGGATTGCTCCTTCCTCAGCCCCGGTCTACAGTGGACAGACTGGCCTAGGAGGAAGGCCCAGCTCCTATCTCAGTTCTCTTTGAGCTGCGGCCTAGGCAGACTGTCCCCTCCCCAGGCCTCAGTGTTCTCATTTTGGTAATCTCTGAAGTTTGGTGATTCTTTTTTTTTTTTTCCTTGTACCAGGGATCGAACCCAGGGACACTTTGGTACTGAGCTACACACCCAGTCTTTTTTATTTTTTATTTTGAGACAGGGTCTCACTAAGTTGCTAAGGCTGGCAATCCTCCTGCCTCAGCCTCCTGGGTTGCTGGCGTGAAGTTTGGTGGAGAGCTAACCATGCCTCCTCCTCTTCCACCAGGGAGATGTTTTAACACAGAAAGTCACAGCTGAGGAGGTCTTTGGGGACCATTCAGTGTAACCCCAACTGATGAGTGAGGAGCCACAGGCCCAGAAAGAAGAAGGACCTGGCCCTCAGCAACCCAAGGATCGACCCCAGGTCCTATTCCGGTCACTGAGGGATCCAAAGTCCTTCTCATCATTGGCTTTGCTAGGTGCCACCTCTCTTGGTCCTCACCACCTCCTGTTCAAACAGAGTGAGGAAGCTCCAGGGCCAGGGGCAGAGGTACCTGTCACAGCTCCCCCCACCTCGTCTTGCCCTCTCCTCCTGAACCCTGTCCCCTGGCAGGCTCATGGAAGGTACTGATGGCAAGGAATCATTCAGGCAGAGCTCCAAGACCTTGCTTGGCTATCACCTGGCTTTTTGGGTGCTGCCTCCCACCTCCCCTGCCCCAGGGTAGCCTCGGTGGGAGGTGCCCTCTGAATGTAGGAGGGAAGGAGAGAGGCATGGAGCCCAGCCAGCTAGGCCAGTGTCAGGCAGGGCTTAGGCTCTGGCCCAGCTCCCCACCCAACCTGACTCGGACTGGGGAACAGGGTTTGTGTGTGCGCACGTGTGTGTGTGTGTGAGCCCAAGCCACATGCAGTGCTGTCCTCCCATGTCTCCCCATTCTCCTGACCTCGTGCCCCTGTGGGAAGAAAGCTGGGGGCTGGGCCTGTGAATGGAACCTGAGGGCCACATAGGAGAGGAGGATCAAGCTGCTGATTCCCCTCCACCCAGTATTAGACGGCGGCTAATGATGGTGAACGATGAGGGTCTTAGAACCTGAATCAGGACCACAGAACTGTAGCTGCCAAAGAGGGCATAGACCAAGGGTTTCTAATCTAAAGGCACATGGAAGGTGGGCTTCTGAGTCCTCTGGTGAAATGGTAAGCAAAACTGTGTGCATGCAGTCTGTAGCTCCATCGGGGCCTCAAAAAGTCTATGATCTAAAAGAGGCAAGAGACCTGGCCCCAGCTGTGGGGTGGGGATTCAGAGAGGCAGACAAGGGAGGTGGTAATGGTTCTCTGGCTGGTCCCCTAGGAGGAGAAGACAAGGCTTCTAGGCAGTGGGGGAGGAGGAGGGAGGGTGGCCTGAATAGCACTTGGCCCTGGAGGCTGGCTGCAGGGGTTGGAGTCCTGGTTCTTCCACTTAAGCAAGTCACTTCTCTCAGTTCTTCAATTTCTCCATCCGTAAAATGGGGGCTCACGACAGCAGCTTCCTAAAGGGACCTCATTAACCCTTTAGCTGAAGGATCTTGGAGTGATCCAGAAGTGGGAAGGACAGGACAGAAGAAGCCAGCCAAGGATGCGGTTTTCCCTGTAGAGTACTTTAAAATTCAATAGTCAATGCATGTGGCTCCATTCACATGCATGATACTTGGAGCGGTGCCTGGCACACTAAGTGCTCCTTCGAGATCACAGGGCTGAGCCACTGGATGGGACTGGCAAGCAGCTCCCCCTGCCATTTAGCCAGCACTGAAGGAAGGTAGCGCACTTCCCTTTTCTGGGTTCAGTTCCTGTCTCTGTAAAGGGAGGCTCCTGTGGCCCCACTGAGGCTTCAGCTGGGCTTCAGGGTGTCTTCCTTATCTCACTCTCACGAGGGACGGTGCATTTGTTGGGGAGCAGCCTCCTCTCTGGGCTGCTCCCAGGAAGTATTTCCGGAGAAGGCCCAGAACTCCCGGCTTCAGATGGCTATGCCCCAGCCAGTGGCCCCCCAAGTCTCCGCAGGGCCTGCCTGGGGCCTGCCCAGACCAGATCCCCAGCAGAGGCTGGGACGCAAAGGCAGGTGGGGCCCAAGGTGGTGGGCGGGAAAAATGCTGGACTTTAGCCAATCAGAACACACTCAAAGGGGACCTCCTTCATTAACCTTTTAGTTGAAGAATCTTGGAGTGATCCAGAAGGGGAAGGACAGGACAGGAGAAGCCAGCGGAGCGGAAATGCGGTTTTCCCTGTAGAGTACTTTAAAATTCAATAGTCAGCGGGCAGCTCTGGGACCACACCACTGGAATCCTGAATACGTGTGTTGAGGGTAGGTCAGGGAAGAGATGAGCTCACCTCCAGAAATAGGATCTGTCAAAATTGTTCATCTGTGTTTATGGTCACAGTGACCCCCACAGCAGTTTTATGCATCTCTGGAAATGAAGGTGGGGGCTCACTTTATACCTTTCTTTTTCTTTTCTTTTTTTGGTACCAGGGATTGAACACAGGGGTGCTTAACCCTGAGCCACATCCTCAGCGTCCCCCTCCCCATCTCACTAAATTGCTTAGAGCCTTGATAAGTTGCTAAGGCTGGCTTTAAACTTGTGATCCTCCTGCCTCGGCCTTCAGAGCTGCTAGGATTCCAGGTGTGTGCCACCATGCCTGGCCCTCACTTTATACCTTCTTGTTGTTGGTGGTTTTCTTTCTTTATTTGTCTATAATAGCCATGAATTGCCTTTTTAAAAAATATTTTTTAGTTGCCAATGGATTTTTCACTTTATTTGTTTATTCATATATGATGCTGAGGATTGAACCCAGGGCTTCACATATGCTAGGCAAGTGCTCTACCACTGAGACACAACCACAGCCCACAAATTGCTTTTATAAGCAGAAAATATATGATTGGAAGCTGTATACACAGAAATCTGTGTGCTAGACCCTCCACAAGGAGGCCTTGGGGATGCAGCAAGGTGTCAGACTTGGTCTATCTCACTAGAACCTTGGGGTCTGTCTGGTGGAGTTGGACAAACCAGAAAAAAATTGGTGATGCAGAGAGGGAGGTGGTGGGGCCAGGCAGTGCCGGGCAGGGCGTGCAGATACCAGGACCAAGGTGTGGCATCCTGTTCTGTCTAACAGGCCCCGAAAGCTCAGACTACAGTAAGGTGCCTTGTCAGCCTAGGTGGTACAAACCCTCAAGGAGTTGTCACATGTCACCATGGTTGTCACCATGACTCAGGCAACAGTGTTGTCCCAACCAAGACCCAGACCTGAGAGATATGAGCGAACCCACATTTGGTAGGCTGCTGCTTAGACTCCAAGTCTGCCTGTCCAACATAGCAGCCACTGACTACAAGTGGCCATTGAGGGCTTGAAGTGTCACTCTTCAGAAGCGGGATATGCTGCACATCGTGGTACTCTAGATTTTGAACACGTCATATGAACAAAAGAAAGTAAACTATCTCTTTAGTATTTTTTACATTGATTAAATATTGAAATGACGCTCTTTCATATATTCTGGGTTAAGTAAAATATATTATTAAAATCAGTTTGACTTTTTTTTTTTTTGTGGTGCTGATGACTAAGCCCTGCACATGCTAGGTGAGCACTTTATCACTGAGCCACACCCCAGCCCTTACCCATTTCTTTCTGCTTTCAATGGAGCTACTAGAAAATTTCAAATTACATATGATTCTTGCATCACATTTCTATTGACAGCACACTTGTCTAGAATGTTTCAGAAAATTTAGGAATTTTTATTGTGGAAAACAGAACCAGTCCTAAAATATTTTCTCTGGGTCTTTTTACTTCACCAAAGAACAAAAGCCCAATCACGGGCTTTGAAAGAGAAGTTTCTCGTAGTTTCAGACCCACAGACAAATCTGTCTCAAATGCCCTTCTCCCAAGGTCACTACTGTTTGTCCTATGAGGCAGTTTGGGTGTCACCTCTTTCATGAAGCCCTCCTTGACCACCCTGTGGCTCGACTCTGCCCTGTTTCTGGTCCTGGTTTGATCAATTGCTGTCGTCCATCCCCTGCAGTGGGCACAGGCTCCTGAGCAATGCCAGTGCAGACGTGGCTGTATCCCAGCACCTAATGCAGGCCTGGCATGAAGCAGAGAGCCACCACCGATTGTGGGAAATGAGCCCCGCTTAACTTGGGGT
The DNA here is from genome assembly GCF_052094955.1 of Ictidomys tridecemlineatus. Taxonomy (NCBI): domain Eukaryota; kingdom Metazoa; phylum Chordata; class Mammalia; order Rodentia; family Sciuridae; genus Ictidomys; species Ictidomys tridecemlineatus. The sequence goes on along the minus strand of NC_135484.1, from coordinate 109,186,249 downwards.
ACCCACTGTTAGGCCACCTCTGTGCCCAAATTCCCCATGACCTACAGGAGCTGACACCCCCATCCCAGGCCTTTCTGCCGTGAGCACTAACCATGCCTCCTCCCGGCAGCCGCCTAGATTGGCATCAGGAAGGAAGAGAATGACAGGGGGTGAGGCTGATGTCCCCTCAGGCCAGCACAGGGGAGGCAGGTTCCTCTGTGGCAAGCAAGGTGTCCCTACCCAGAGCAGACCCTCAGACCCGGGAGCAGAGCTCTACTCACCAGTGGGAGGAAGGTCAGCAGGGGCCGGACTCTCGGTCGAGCTTTCAGTGTGGCTGTTCCCGACTCGCTCACCGTGTCGAACCGATGGTCTCCATAATAGATCCCATCTGGAGGAGAGGGAGGACTGACGGTGAGCTGGAGATCAGAGGGGACGCCGGGCCAAGTGCGACCCACCCAGCAGGTCCCAGCGAGGAAGTCATTAGCCTCAGCTAAGACCCTCTACTACAATAAGGTCCTGGGAATACTCCGTGTGCTCATGGGGCCACTGTGGTGGCCTTGTGGGAGGGACTCAGGGGTCATTGCTGGGGGTCTCCTCCAGCGTTCCTGGGGCTTTCAGTCCCTCAAAGGTCATCTCTCTCCATACCTTCCACACCACCCCCCACACACTGTCATGAGTCCCCAGGCTTCACTGCCACAGAAAAGTGTCCCTCCTGGGGCCAGGAGAGCTTGACCAAGGTGACAACCAAAGCTTATCTCTGAGAGAGGGAGGGAAACAAGGCAGTTTTTTCTCTCAAGTGTTTGCATTTCTAATCTGGAACTAGCAGAGCGCACGAGGCCACCCGCTGTCCCCTGTGGCCAATACTCCATCTTCTGGACCCCTCAAACCCAAGAGTTCCCTAGCCCCAAGCCACCAAAGGCGTGTGCACAGCTTTCTTTGATGTACTCTGGAGGGCCGAGGAGAAACAGTGGGCTGTAGTAGTGACCTAGGAAAACCCCAGCTCTGCCCCTGACTGGCCATGTCGCTCAGCCCCTCGGGGCCTCCCAGGTTGCCAGCTGTGCAACAGATGTGATGCTAGTGCCAGCCTCTTACGACTGTTGTTTGTAAGAGTGAAATGTTCAACAGACCTGGTCCCTTCCCCTGCAGGGAGATGTCACCGAGGACCCTCCCTTTCCTCCAGTTCCTGGGCCCTGTGTGCAGCTGGGGAGGGAGTGAGGAGACATGCCCTCTTTCTCAACCAAGCTCCCTTGTGACCCTGTCACTCACTGATAAGAACTTTGGATCCCCTCCCAGATGCACACTGTCACCTCCTCAAGGCAGGGATCACCGAGGGCCTCTTTCTATGTGGGCCACAAGCAAGGAGGCCTTTCATCCACTTAACAGGGTCTGAGGGACTTTCTCCCCCTCTGTACTCAAGAGAGGAAAGAGAAGAAGCTTCAAATCCCCGTTAACCAGAATCCGGATACTTGGAACTCCAAACTAACTGAGATTTCTTTTTTCCTTTATGAATGACTTGAGGAGGAAATTGCAAGAGAGCCAAATGACGTATTCAAAAGAGCCCGGGGCTTGTCAGAGAGGTGCTGGGATCAGAATGTGTCCATCCCAAATTCCTACTCCTGTAGTCACTGTCCTCCACGAGCAGCGAGGCTTCAGGTGTGACAGGGAGGCGCCTAGCACTGTGACCACTGGTGGGCAGGGCCCTCAGTGTGCTGCCTTATCAAGGCAGAAAGTTGGCGAATATATCCAAGACTGTCCACCTCTCAAAAGAGTACCAAACAACCGGTTCTGTGCGCATCTCCTGTTCCTGGAAGCCCCAGTTCCCAGTGCTGCCCTGCCCCAGGCACTGGGCAAACATGATTCCCCAGTCAGAACTGCCAGGCTCCACGCCTGAGGCTGCAGAGCAGGACTGGAAGGGCACCAGGAAGGAGCCTTAGGGTGCAGCCTTGGCCCAATCAGAACAAGAGAGGGGAGATAAAATGCACATCTCCAGCGGCCACCACCAAAGCTTGCCCGACCCGGAGCTTCCAAGTCTGTGTGCTGGTGCCTGGATCTCCTAAATGACATGCTCTTCGCGGGACTGGGAAGGGAACATGGGACAGCCTCTCTCCTGGGCAGACACACTCTCTCACTAGTGTGGGAGTCTAGGAAGCGCCTTTCTGCAGTTATTCTCATACTAATGGCCTCTATGAGCATGCGCCTAGGAGTTTCAGAAATGTTTTATCTGAGCAAACCCCCGCCCCCAGCAAACTCTGATAGAAAAAATACAAGGTAAGATTTACTGAATGCTTTCACATGTCAGGCACTGTTCTGAGAATCCAACACATTATTAATTCATGGTTTAATTCTCAAAACAGCCCCATGCAAATTGCTTTAAAGATAAGGAACCTGAGGCAGAGCCTCACCGGAAGTGTTAAAGCCAGGGCTTCCCTGAAGGATCTGACCTCTGAACCACCACAACCCACAAAGGAAGGACTCAACCCCATATTTATAGGACTTGGATGGGAAGATGGGGTGCAAAGGGAGGGGTTTTTTTTTTGGGGGGGGGGAAGGGTCAGGAAGTCTTGGCTTTGGCCAATGAGCAGCTTTCACAAAGTCACCCCCGGGTCAGGACAGAGTCAGCTCTGAACATGGCCATCTGACCCCGGGCTGGCCCAGGCGGGTGTTCTAGCTACGTCACAGATTCCATGACTCAGCCCCATCTGGAGCACTGTGGCTTTGCTTGGCCCATGGTTGTTCTGAGCAGGGGATTCCTTCCGCACAATACAATTGTTCTCTGTAAATCATACAGAAGGGGCGTGGCTGTGGCTGAGGCAGGGCTGGTGGAATCGTCCCCCCTGGAAAATCCATTTGGCACCTCTGGAAAGTCAATTTGCTTTCCCAGTCCTCAGCGTTGTGTCACGTGTAAGTGTGTAAACACAAAGATGGAAGCAGAGCCCAGTGATGTGACGAGAGGATTCCACCAGCCACTGGCCATCAATGGCTTCAAAGATGCAAGGGGATGGCCAAGGAGTGGCAGCAGTCTCTAGAAGCTGGAAAAGGCAAGAAAATAGATCCTCCCTAGAGCCTCCAGAAGAGCCAAATCTTCCCAACCCCTTAATTTTAGCCCTGTGTCAGACTTCTGGCCTAGATGATTGTAAAACAATAAACAACAATAAGCTTGCATTGCTTTAAATGAAAGAAAGGAAGGAAGGAAGGAAGGAAGGAAGGAAGGAAGGAAGGAAGGAAGGAAGGAAGGGAGGTGTAACCAGGATCTGATGGGCCTCTCTGGGCCCTTCCTATCTGGCTCAGTTTCTGCCAGGTCAAGGAATGCCATTCGGTGAGACGTGTGTGGCCATCACCATAAGCTAGGTCCTCCAAGTATTCAAGATCAGCTGAAGCTTTCCCAGCTTCAAGGTCAAGGACCAAAGCTGAACAGAAAGATAGGAGTCCAACCTTGGGGACTTTCCCATGGAAGTAAGTGAACTCCACTGGATTGGTGGCAGGGATGGTGGAACAGGCCTTTCGGAGGAGCAGTCCCTTCTGCTGCTGAGAAGTTAAGGTGGACTTGGAAGGTCCTGATGCCTGAGGGGTGAGGGAAAGGAGGAGGTGAAGGGGTGGCTGGAGAGGAGGCTCATGCAGAAGGTCTTACCCCAGCAACTCACACCCTGAACCGAGCAACCTCTGCCCTTTCTCTACATTCCTTTCCCACTGAGTTCTTGGTGATTCCAGAAGTTTCCCATTTGCCACAGGCCTGGGTCAGACCATGAAGATCCAGAGGGATTCAAAAGAAAAAGAGAAAGAGCTGCTTTGAGACTCAGAAGCTTCCAGAGAAAGGGAGGCCCTTCCTGAGAGTCCTGGGCAACAACAGCAGCCAGAAAGGCTTGTGAGCAGAGCCTGAGTCCCTGGTGGACCCCAGCCCATGGAGGCAGGAGGCTTCGGCTCAGTGTCTGACAGATCCACCTACCAGTAATGTGGTGATAGAGCAGGAGTAGGTTCAGGTCTGCCTCCATTTACCCAAACCCGAGCACTAACACAGTCCTTCCCCACAGATTAAGCCCTCTTCATGACAGGATTGTGTGCAGGACTCCCTTAGTTTTTCTCCCTAAAAGTTTCTCCCTCACATATTGACAAGGAGTGAAGGAGAGACACAGCCTTCCTTTACCCTTGCTCAGGATTGGAGTTGCCATAAATAACACCTAATATCCAAAAACCCATTTCAGAATTATTTCTTGGTGCCTGAAGACATGCTGCTCCCCTCTTGACCCTCTGTCTCAGAACCTGACCTTGCCCTTGGCTTAAGGAAGTCGTCCGGCCATGGCTAAGGCTCTGTCCCAGGTCAGAATCACCCAGGCAGAGCCCAGCTCCTCCTCTGGGAGGGGAGGCAGGGCATCGTGGGGTCAAGACTGCAGGTTTAGAGCCCAGGTGAAGTTGGGCTTCAAAGTTGTGCTCCATCACTTAACTATGGGGCCCTGGAGGATCACTCGTCTCTTTTTGTAAATGTGAACAATGGTCCCTACTGGGTGGCCTAGTGAGAGCCTGAATGAGAAAAGGTATGGAATGTGTTAGCCCAGTGCCTGATGGGTAATTTTTGCTCAACCTGTGGGAAGGCTGATTATCATCACCTTATCATTGCCATCAGCAGGGCTCATTCACTCTCTCTCTTCGCCCCTCCTCTTCCCCACCAAGAGTTTGGGCTTTTGAGTTTGAAGCAGATCACGACACATGCAAATTAGAGAGAACACCTGAACTATGGCTGAGTGATCCTTTGCTCTCATCAGGGGTCATTCTGGGTCCTAATCCCAGTTTAGCGCTGGTTCCAATCACCCTCTTGGCAAATGGGGAGACTGAGACCCAGAGTGGGAGGAGTGGAACCAAAGTCACACAGCTGTGGTGGTGCCTGGGTTTACAGGGTCCTCGACCTGCAGTCTGAGCTGTCCTTCCCCCACACAGGGGCTCCCTGCTTCTCCCCATAGCCGTCTGCTCTCTGCCTGAGTGGGGTGCATGTGTGTTTAAATTGGGGGGTGCTCTGGGAACACTGAGGGCTGGGACAAGCTGCTGACTCTCAGCTCCTTTTTCTCCCTTCTTCCCAAGAAGAGGAGCCTAATGGAGTCTTCTGCATTTCTTTTCTCAGAGTTAAGGACTGAAAGCCTTCCCCAGCCCCAAAGCTGCTCACAGAGCTCATGGAGATTGAGGTTAGAAGGTTCTGGGACAATTATCTGGTTCTCCAAATCCTAGCTCTGTCCAAACTAGAGAGAAAAATTAATTTAATTAGATCCTTAAACGTTTGACATCTACTATTATTACATGTATTACAAGACAGACTCTTCGTCAGGCGTGATGGCACACGCTTGAGATTCCAGCCACCAGGGAGACTGAGGCAGGAGGATTGCAAGTCTGGGGCGAGCCTGGGCAACTTATAGAGACTTAAAAGTCAAATTAAAAGGTTTGGGAATGGATCTTGGTGATAGAGTGCCCTGGGTTCAATTCCCAGTAACTAGCGCGTACACACACAAACACACACACACACACTCACTCACACTCTCACACACAAACTTTCCTTCACTGCTTTCTTTTTGTAGCACTGGGATGGAACCCACACATGCCAGACAAGTGCTCTACCACTGAGCTACCTCCCCAGCCCTAGCACTGTTCTAAGCCCTCGCACCCCCGTGGGGGAGGTACCCTTATTATTCCCAATTTTCACTGAAGAAACTGAGGCTCAAAGAGTTTATGTCCCCTGCCCACAGTCTCATGACTGGTAAACAAAGGGGTTGGGACTTGAGCCCGGGCAACCTGAATCTAGAATCCAGTTCTCTGTGGTCATATCCAGCAGAGCCAGGGGGAAATGCAGGGATCCAGGGTCTCTTCTCTCAATGTCCATTTCTTTTCAGGGTGAATTTTGAAAATTGGTCTAGAGGGAAGCAAACGGATATAGGGACTGACATCTTTTGGTGTCTGTGCTCACATCCCAGCTCCTCTATGTAATTCCTACCAACGGTGGGTACTCCTCAGACTTAGTTTCTCTGCCTGTAAAGTGGGGGAAATTAGTCCTACTCTGTAGGATGCCTCCCAGAATCAGGGGAGGGAAAGAATCTAGCAGGGGTGGGAGGAGGGCTAGAGTGATGGTCTGGAGCCCCCAATTGCCAGGAGCCCCTAAGTGACCTCAAGAACGCTGGCCACAAGTCTAATCGGATTCTAGGGACTTAAGAGGGGTGGGGCTGTAACTTGGAGAGTTTGCTGTCTTGACCCAGGGTAACCCAGCACCCCAGAACAGACCTCCCCCGACTCTACCTTACTGTAGAGGCACAGTGGAGTACTGGTGAGGGACAAGGTGGGGCATCCTGTCCTCCACCACTAGGGGAGCCTCTGCCTTCGGGAAGCAGGAGCGGGTGGCCCCATGTGAATGTAACCCTCAAATGAGTTAATGAGGCCCTTCCTTGCTAATTAGCAGGTCCACATGACAGAAACCTGAAAAGGCTAGTTTGTCCCAGCAAGCCCCAGCAGGCCTGACCAGGGTACCGAGCGAGGCCTTTGTCCAAGGATAGAGGGGACACTAAAGGTTAGGCTAGGGGGGAGGGGCTCTGGGGTGAGGAGCCACAGAACAGAGGAGGAGGGAACTGAAGGGGAGGAGCCCTGGAGCAGGCAGCTCAAAGGACCCCCAGTGTGGGGGCTGAAGGGGGAAGGGCACAGCAAACAGGGCCCTCAATTTCCTGGCTAGGATTTGCTGCTCAGTACAACAGCAGGATGACTTTACCTGGAACTTGCTAGAAACTCTCCCCACCTTGTCCCACAAAATCAGAATCTGATCTTAGCAAATACCAGGACGTTGTTTTCTCTTTGATGTCTGAGCTGCCCGCAGAGCAAGGACTTTGAGCCACTGAACCAACCTGTGTTCCTCTGTTGAGAGGGTAGGTGGCTCTTAGCACAGAGCCTGGTTCATGGAATGGTCACCAGTAAGAATGATTGGCCAGGAGGGAAGGGGCACCGTGTAGCTGGTCTGCAGGGTCAAGGGAGGGCCTGCGTTTTGGACGTGAGCTATGGCAGTGAGGGGTGCTCATGTAATGGGGCATTGGTGAAGGCGTGTGTGTGTGTGTGTGTGTGTGTGTGTGTGTGTGTGTGTGGTGTGTACACTGAACCACTGGCAAACCACAGCACACCTCCAGGGGACAAGAGTAAACAAACGTCTCCTTTACACCCCTGTAAGGCACAGGTCAGCCTTCTGAAGCTGGTGCTAGCTCAGCCCTAGCAGGAAACAGGGACTCAGCTCTGGGGGTTCATGGTTTCCCAGCCTTTAGCCTGGCCTGAGCTACAAAATCAGGAGACCTCAGGAACAGGAATGCCAGAACCAGTGGCCACTCTAGGGAACACTGAGTTTTCCTGATAAGGAGCTGGCCACATCCCATACACATTTATTTTCAACCTACTGTATACACTGCAGGGAGTCAAAGGAGGAGAACAGCCTAGTTCCATGTGGGAAGGAAAGCCTGGGAGTCTCAAATCATTCTACACAGGAGAGTCACCTGGGAGCTGGTTAAAGATCTAGAGCCTGGGCCCATGATTCTGACTTGTGTGACTGAGGTGAGACCCCAGGAATCTGCATTTCAAATAAGAGTCCTAGTGGTTGTGGCAAGGTGCTTTCCATTGGATAAAAGAGGGCAACGAACAGAGTACCCCAGCCAACAAGGGTGTCCCATGGCTGGGGTGCCAAGCAGCGACCAGAGATAAAGATCCTCAATGAATCCAAAAGCCCAGGGAGCAGTGCAGAGCCACAGGCTTTGTCGTCTCCGCAGCAGCTCAGTCCCCTATCAGGGATTTGCAAAGATCCACATCTCTGCTTTCTCATGCACTTAAAGGACAACTGTGTGTCCTTTCAAGGCCCCTGTTTGGGCTGGGGGAGGGCAGAAGGCTTAATTACAATTGCAATTGCTTTCAGCAAGAAGTCCTTCAAATTACTGGAACACATGTTAGGGAAGTTCTTTAAAGGAAAATGTAGCCCTCACCACCTTCACATGACTGTTTGCATTTTACCTGCGGCACCCAGCCTACCCTTGTGCAAACAGATTGTTACACAGCTGTAGCCACACACCAAGCAGTTACTCCTTAATTCCCCTATACACGTCCATGGTGATGTCCCCACTTCGTTCTCCACCTCTTTTCCAAGAGCTGGACACCAGGGACATCTCATTCCAGGCCTGGGAGGATTCAGGATCCCTATGGAACTCAAACCGCTGCCCTTCTGAAACCCGAAGATGGCCTCCTCATGCCGACTTTTTCTGGCAAACAGCCATGTCAGGAAGAGGGGCTGAAGCAGACAGGGGCAGGCAGGGCTCAAAGCGGGGAATGACCTGATAATAGGAATCGCCTTTTAGAGCAGGACTGGCAAATCTGTAAAGGGCAGCAGTAACTATTCAGGCTTTGTGGGCCATAAAATCTCTGGCAGGGACTCGACTTGGACACTGTGGCAATTTTCTTTTTAGTGCTCTTTGAAGCTGTCACATACACGGCCTCGGGCAGCCCTCCTCTAGGTGATCTGGACACCATCCCCATTGAAGAGAAGAAAAACTGAGATTCAGAGTGGGGCTAGCCCCACATTATTGACAAAGGCAGAAGCCTAAGGCAGGATTGGCATTTCCATCCCATCCCAGAATCCCTAACTCCAGTCCCTCCCCTCCCTAACTCCAAGTACAAGGAGGAAAGCTTCTGCTGTTCCAGCTGGCATCCCAGGGAACAGCCACAACACGGGGAGCCGGCCTGCTGGGCCTTCCCGGTTTCCCACCCCACCATGTGCAGGCTCGCCTGGCTGAGTCAGCTGGAGACTCAGCCTTGCCCTGGGGACAGGGAGGAGCAGTCCCCTAGGCTCCAGCCCTGCCCAGACGGGTGAAGGCAGCAGCTGGCGGGAGGTGCACCACGTCCCTCTTCTCTCATTGGAGTCTCCCACCCGTGGACAACTCAGCCCAGGGAAAAATGGAGAGGAAGTACCCCAGAGGCCCCTCTGAGGTCTCCCAGTGGGGGATAAGTGTGTGGCGGGGTATTCTTGAGGCAGATGCCCCTCAGGTCAAGTTCAAACCTTCTTCCATAGAGGGAGGTCAGCAAGCTGGCTAAGAGTATGGCCTCTGCCTAGGTTCCTCTGCCTTACAAGGAAGCCTCTGGGGTAAGGGCAGCGTTCTCAAACTGCATTGTGGTGGTAGTTACAGGACTCTACTAAAAATCATTGAATTGAGTCAGGCTTGGTGGCGCATGCCTGTAACCCCAGCAGCGTGGAAGGCTGAGGCAGGAGGATCAAAGGAGCCCAAAGCCAGTCTCATTAACTTAGTGAGGCCCTAACCAACTTAAAAGACCCTACCTCAAAATATAAAAAGGGCTAGAGATGTGGCTCAGTGGTTGAGCGCCCCTGGGTTCAATCCCTGATGGGGGGGGGGGAAATCATTGAATTGTACTTAGGAAGATCCTGGCTCCACCATTTAAAGATATGTGATCTTGGGTATGTTACATAACCTCCCTGTGCCTGTCTTCAATCTGTCAAACAGGAATGCTAATAATAGTACCTGACTCTAGAGGAAAAGTCAACCAACCAATGACAGAACAATTTTACTGTTTTTGTTTGTTTATTTGTTGTGGAACTGGAGATTTAACCCAGGGGCTATGCTCCCAGTCCTTCTTCATTTTCATTGTGAGGCAGGGTCTCACTAAGTTGCTGAGACTGGCCTCAAATATGTAATCCTCTTGCCTCAGCCTCCCAAGTTACTGGAATAGCATGGTGTGCCTCACCATGCCAACCACGCAACAGAATGGTATCAGGATGGGACCTTGTACCTAAGAATGGATCGATAAATGTTTGCTATGGAATGTCTTCATTCAGGCCAGGAGAGCTGTTTAGGCCTCACAGAGTGACATAGGCCAGCACACAGTCTCTGTAAGTTTGTAAGCCATGGCTCCAACTCACCCTGGCCTTCCTCATGCCAGGAAGTTCTTCCTTCTCACTCAAATGCTCGATTCAGTCAGAAGCTACCTCTTTTTTTTTCTGTGCTGCATGCACTTAAGAATTCCTTACAGACCCACAGTTAGCTCTGTTCACCCACTGATCTGAGATCCTCCGGCCAGGGATCCCCAGCTCCTGTCCACCCTGCCTTATATCTTAACCCTGGGGGTTGAACTGAATCCATAGCAGGGGCCCAGGCTGGTGAGATCCTCTAAGGGCCCCACACAGTGGTCATAAGGGTCAGTGAAGATAGCGTGGTTATGGTGAAGCTAAGGAGATGATGGGTGACCCTGTTTTGTCCCCTTCCCTGGACCCAGATCCACAAATCATACATAAGAAACAAATTCTTGTCCCTATCCTCGGACTTCCCTCCAGTTGTAAAGGGTACAAACTTCATAACAAGGTGACCCACAGCCAGACGGGGTCACACCACCCTGATTCAGGGACCAGCCACAACTGGGGTCAGGCCTCCACTGCCGCATCTCTGGCTCCTCAGTCTGAGCCCACAGACAACCTAGGCCTCAGGTTGACCTGGCAAGAGCCAATAAATAACTTGGTGTCACAAATGGGCTGGTAACCTGTGAGCAGTGGCCAATGTTGATTTTTCCCAGGCTTCACCTACACAAAGCCAAACATGTGGTCACCCGGAGGGCAGCCCCTCTCTCTGCCTGGTGGACACTCTGGGCCAGGAGAGGCAGTACAGGAGCTGGGGAGGGAGGATGGAGGAAGTGGAAAGGAGGAGCCCTAGATAGGAGGAACATTGTGACTCAGAGGGAATGTGGATTTGGGGGTGGGGGATGGGGAAGACCCCACAAACCTCAGGAAATCTTTTTGGCAACAGTAACTGCAAACACGAGCTCCGCCAAGGAGAGGAAAAACACAAAACAAACAAAAAAACACCTCGAAGGAGGGCCTGGGGCCAAAGTGGCGCTGCAAAGTTGTCCCCTCTGCGGCGGGTCCCTTCCTTCCCCGCTCCTCTCTCCCGCGGGGCTCTTTCCCTGATTCCCGGTGCGCGCTTCCTCTTCCCAGCAGCTCCCCCTCGGCCAGCCGCAGGTTCCAACGTGTCCCTTCCCCTGCGCCCGGCCGGCTCCCGCCTTCCCAGCTCTCGGAGGAGCGGGAACCGGCGGGAGGCAGCGCTGCGGGCCACTCGCCTGTGTCCCTCTCTGTCCCCAGGAATCACTTACCAAAATCCCTGGTCCCCTCCTCCGGGGCTTCTTGGGTGAAAATCCACGGGGGGTTGGTGGCGTAGAGGGAGGTGGCGGCGGGGTTGGCGTGCTTCTTCCCGAAGAGCTTGCTGAAGGTGCCCTGCACCGTCTGGTTCTTTTTCATGCTGCCGCAGGCCACGCGAGCTCCGGGGAAGGACCTGCCCTCCCTCGCCCTGCCCTGTCCCGGACTGAACTCCGCAAGGTCTCCCCAGGGGACTCTACTAGGCCATGTCCCCCGCCGTCCTCCCGGCCCGCGCACCGGGCGACAGGTGCTGCGGGCGCCGCCGCTCTCCTGGAAATGCGAGCTACCTGCACAGGTAAGAGGCTGCGGCTCAGAGCCGGCCCCGCCCCGCGGCCGCCACCGCAGCAGCCGCCCCGCCGCCCAACTCCCCGGGCCACATTCCTTCCCGGCCTCCTTCCACAACAGGCCATTGTAGGCACGGCCCGGGTGGGCTGGGGACCTCGCCCAGCCCACGCCCTGCCTCGGAGAAGAGCCGCCCCCTCCCCAGGTTCCCTCCTGGGCCGCCTCCTCCACGCCTCTTCCCTCTCTCTGGGGAAGCGAAGGCTGCGAAGGCTGCCAGCGAATTCCCTACTTCTGAAGGCGCTTGGTGACCAGGTCAGAATGCTCTTTTGGGGAAATAACTCTTGCATCCAACAGAAGGCACGCGCCTGGCTAAAGCTAGCAAGTCAAAGCATCCTACAGGTCCTTAAAAATGTGGGCTTTTATGATGCAAGGACGTGCCCAGAAGAAAAAAGAAAGCACAGAAAAACTAAAACAGCAACCTGGTATTCCAATCTAGTGACAAAGATGGCAAATACCCTTATCAACAGGGCTCCAAAACAGGGTAGGAGAACTAACTCTTGGCATTTTGTGGACATCAAATGTTTTTTCCCCATAGAGTTAGGGAAATACCAAAGATAGATAGAATCCGTTTAGAATTCAGTTCACCCTCCAGGAAGACAAGCAGTGGTCCTTTAAAGCACTTGGTATGCCATCCTGGCCAAGTCAAGGTGGCTATCCACTGGAGAAGTTCCCATCAAATTAGGAGCTGGGAAACTGTGTGAAAGATGCTGAGAGAGGGAGTCAGGCCAAGGGGTTGGCATGCTGTTTTCTGGGCAGTAGGGGCAGGAGACCTGGAGGGAGCCATAAGTCTCACGGCCATCTGTTTCCCCTGAGGATAGCCCACGGCCACATTCCCTCACTTCCCCCAAGTAGTGAACCAACAGCATTTTGTCTTCTCCTTTTCATTTTGCAAAATTCCTTCCCTAATACTTCAGCATACGTTGCCTAAGAATAAGAACATTATCTTATACGATCGAACCTCTGTCACCCTCAGGAAACCTAACGTTGATGTTGATACCCTATTGTCATCTAATACTCCACAGTAATAATTTCCCCATTGTGCCCCAAATGTCATTTTCGTTTATCTTTTTTTTCCAATCCACAGTCCAGACAAGATTCACATATTAACTTTGCTTGTCTCGTTGCTTTAACACCTCAGTTGTCTTTCATGACAGTGACATTTCTGAAAAGTCCCCTTCACTTTCTTCAGCATCAAGAGACCAAATGAGCCTGGCCTTCAGGGCTTGTGGTTGTTATTGTCTTCCAGGTACAAGGTGGGAAGGGACCAAGGAACAGATCAAGGGGACAGTAGCATTTCGAAAACACCTGGGCTGAGGTTGTGGCTCAGTGGTAGAGTGCTCGCCTAGCACGTGTGAGGCCCTGGGTTCAATCCTCATAAAAATAAATATATAAAATAAAGATATTGTGTTCAACTACAACTAGAAAATAAATATTAAAAAAAGAAAGAAAGAAAACACCTGTAATTATAGCTTGGATCTGGAATGTTCCTAAAGGTTGATGTGCTGAAGGCTTGGTCCCCAATGCAGCAGTGTTCAGAGGCAGGACCTTTGGAAGGTGACTGGATATGGGCTCTCACTTCCTCAGTGGATTAATCCATTGATGGATTCATAGTTTGAATGGGTTATTGGAAGGGGTTAGAAACTGTAGGAAGTGAGATCTAGTTGAAGGGAGTGGGTCCTTGGGAGCTTGCCCTTGGGAACTATATATCATCCCTGGGCCCTCTTCCTCTGCTTCCTGATGGCCCTGAGGTAGGTAGCTTTCCTCTACCATGCTCTTCCACCTCAATGCTCTGTCCCACCACAGGCCCACAGCAATGGAGCCAGCCAACCAGGCACTGAAATCTCTGAAACCACGAGCCAAAATATTTTTTTCCTCCTTTAAAGTGTTTTTTGTTTTTTTTTTTTTCAGGTATTTTGTCACATAACAAAAAAACTGACATACATGTGTGTTTTAGTCAGACACACATCTGTGGTTAACTCTGTCCCGCACCCCCCCACACCACCACCACAGCAGTCCTGGAAACCATCCCAGTCCATTCGGGAAATCTCTGTGGAAGAGTTCCCAGTGGCCTAGTGCTACACTGGGGTGGGGGTGGGGGACCTGGGGATATAAGGAGATAGTCTCGTTTCTATCACAGAAGATCTTGGAGTCACACTGGGCAGACAAGGTTTATGAGATTCCAGGTGGCAGAGTGTGGACGACTAAGTAGAGGACTGTGATTGCTGTCACTAATGCATGCAGCAGGAACTCCGAGGTGGGGAGGTCAGCGCGGGCTGGAGTACCCCAGGAAGGCTTCTTAGAATAATTGAGACTGGAGCTGGCAAATGAAGGATGACAAGGATGTTAATGAGGAAGGAAAGAGCCCATCCTAGTGCCTGTGCATATATCCATCCACCTTCTGTCTCCACATCATGGTTCCTCCCATTGGCCCACATCAGCAAGGCACAAAGAACCCTAGATGCCCTGGTTATCACAACCCACCCAAGTGCCCTAGACACTCAAGCACCAGAAAGGGACTCTTTCTCTCTCTCTCTCTCTCTCTTTCTTTCTTTCTTTTTTTTGGAAACCCTGAGGCATGAGGTCCCTCCCACCCCAGGTAGCTCCTGAGCTCTTACACCCCACACCAGGCCCAGTAGAGTCGTGGGCAAGTGGCTCCATTCATATGCGACTTCCACTGGATAACTAATATTCCAGAGGCACTTAACCACTGAACCACATCCCCTGCACTTTTTTTGTATTTTATTTAGAGACAGGGTCTTGCTAAGTTGCTTAGAGCCTCGCTAAGTGGCTGAGGCTAGCTTTGACTCTGCGATTCTCCTGCCTCAGCCTCCCAAACTGCTGGGATTAGAGATGTAAATCTCTAATCCTAGTAGAATTAATATTCTTGAAAACAACTGTGTGAACAGCTCTGGGTTGGAAAGAAGCCACAGGAATCGGAGACCTGGTTCCTGGGTTCCAGTTGCTGCAGTCTGTTTGGTAAGACAAGCAGAGAGTCATAGAAAGATGGAGAGTGGGCAGGTAAATGAGGAGGGGAAAAAGGAGGAAGAGACTGACTATAGAACAGAGCCTCGGGAGATAAGAGCAAGCAGGGTGGGCTGCAGGATCAGGGGAGGGCTTGCAGCAGTTGTCTGCGGGGGCTTGGGAATTGGGGGTGGGAAGGAGGTCCCAGCAAGGTTGCCCAGGGTATGGGGGGACTAAGAAAGACAGCTGGAAACATCATAAAGAACCAAATGTCCACCAAGAGGTGGCTGGTTAAATAAGCTGTGGCACATTCACAGGATGGAATAATAATGTAAGTCTAAAAATAGATGAGTCAGCCAACTGAGTCAGTTATCTCCATGATGAACTGATAAACTGTTAACCAAACCATGTGTATAGCAGTGTCCTGCCATTTGTGTAAGGGCAGGAGGTGGAGCAGGGTATGTGCTGTCTTATTTGGTCTTATTTACTTGTTTTGGCACAGAGAAACTTTGGAAAGATAAACTAATAAAAGTGGCTGAGTACCGTGGTACATACCTATGTGGTGGTACACACCTAAATTCTATGGACTGAGGAGGCTGAGACAGGAGGTTGGCAAGTTTGAGGCCAACCTCAGCAACATAGTGAGACCCTGCTTTTAAGGGCTGAGGGTGGGGCACAGTGGTGCACACCTGTAATCCCAGAGGCTCAAGAGGCTGAGGCAGAAGGATTGTATAGTTCAAAGCCAGCCTCAACAATTTAGTGAGGCCTTAAGCAATTTAGCAAGACTCTGTCTCAAAATAAAAAATAAAAAGGGCTGGAGATGTGGCTCAGTGGTTAAGTGTTCCTAGCTGGGTTCAATCCCTGGTAGTAGAAAAATAAAATAAAACAGAAAGGGCTGGGGATTTAGCTCAGGGCAGAGCATTCCTGAGCTCAATCCTTAAAACCACTAAAACAAAATAAACAAAAAAACTACTGAAAGTGGTTATTTGGGGAAGGTTGGGGGAAATTTTTTTTTAAATTTCAAATCTTATGAATACATTTCCTATTAAAAACTAAGGAAGGAATAACTAGTTTGCCTGCAAGAGGCCTGCTTCCCAGTGTAGTCCTGAATCAACAGCATCTATATCACCTGGGATCTCAGAAATGTGTAATCTCAGGCCGTGCCAGACTGTAGGCCACCTCTCTGAGCCATGTTCATCTACAAAATGAGATATTAATTTAAGGTCATTATGAGACTTAATAAATTGATGGATTACCCAACAGAGAAGCTGTGTTTTATTAAAGACCCCGGATATTCAGGTGCACGTGAACATTTGAGAGGCTACCCCACAGACTAACAGGCCTGTAAGCATTTGAGGCCAAGTTCCCAGGGGCAGAGTCAGGCCTAATTCTCTGTCCAGCTCAGCACCAAGTGCTGTCACCAATCAGCCCCACCTCCCGTCATCTAATAACACCACACACCTGCTCCTCCAGTAAGAGAAACAATCAAATAACAGACAAAAGCCCAATCATATAATTAAACCTTTGCTCAGCGATTACTCATTAAACTCCGAGTGCTGACTCTACTGGTCAGCTCTGGAATGTGGGGTGGGATTGGGGCCTGGAATTGCTCTCTCCTGAGACTCAGTTATGCCTTTGTCATGTCGGTGGTCTTTCCTCCAACACAGCAGGGAGAGTGGACCTGAGTGGAGAAGGGCAGGCAGAGACATCCTCAGGGCCACCTTCACCCCTGGGTCTCTGCAGCTAACTCTCCAGGAGCAAACATCAGCAACCCATCACCCCAAAGCCCAGATGATAACGCACTGCAGACCATCTTGCCCAGCGTCTTGTTCCCACGCAGGACACATCCCAGATTAGCTCCTGAAAGGTTT
Source organism: Ictidomys tridecemlineatus (assembly GCF_052094955.1). Classification (NCBI taxonomy): domain Eukaryota; kingdom Metazoa; phylum Chordata; class Mammalia; order Rodentia; family Sciuridae; genus Ictidomys; species Ictidomys tridecemlineatus. Next base: position 109,169,911 of record NC_135484.1, on the reverse strand, counting down.
CTTAGATCAGTGGTGGGGTGCTGGGGTGTGAGGACTTGGGAGTGTCCAGTCCACCTACTTCAACTCCCCTCTGGGTTAGGGGACACTCCCACCTCTCCTGAGAGGGGGCTCAGGGACACTCACTTAGCTATGCCTGAGGGCATGGCATCTAAGTCGGCCTGGCTGGGGAGCACTATGTTTGGAGGTGCTGGAAAGACACGCACCTCTCTTTTTACATGTGGGCTCTGTTGATGGGATTGTGACCCTGGTGAGATCCTTGGCCGCGGATTAGGTTTGAATCCTGGCTCAGGGACACCTCTAGGGTGTGACCCTCCCCACATCATCTCCTCCCTGAGCCTCACTTTGTCAGTATGTAGAATAGGGACTGGGAACATAAGGACATGATGTGACTCAGTGAGAGAGTGAGTGAAGGTACCGGCAGAGGGCCAGACGCTGTGGTGCAGGGATGTCATCCTGATTGAGGCAGGAGGAGGGCAAGTTCAAGGCCATTCTGGGCAACCTAGAGAGACCCTGTCTCAAAAAATAAAAAGGGCTGAGGATGTAGCTCAGTGGTAGAGCTCCTGGTTTAAATCCCCAGTACTGCAAAGACAGACAGACAGACACACACACACACACACACCAGTAGGAGAGTCTGCTCAGCACTCAGCCCTGAGCACTCCCTCCCCATCCCAGCCCTGACTTTGGGAGGGACAGAGGTCATCAGAACCTGTAAGAGAGCAGTGTCAATCAGCCAAGAACCCTAGGAAGAGGGGACTGGGGAGGGGAAGACAGCGTGGGGCAGGCATCTACAAGGTCACCTTGAAGACCAGGTAAAAATATTCTATTATAAAACATCCCACAATCTGAAATGTGTATTTCCATGTGCATGTGCACAGATAAATTTTAAAAATTTGTTTTTTACATTTATTTTTTGTTATAGGTGGACACAATATTTTTATTTTATTTTTGTGTGGTGCTGAGGATGGAACCCAGTGCCTCACACATTCTAAGCGAGCTCTCTACCTCTGAGCCACAACCCCAGCCCTAAAAAATTAATTAAGTACAAAATGTAAGAAACAAAATTCTGGCCTGGGGGTGTAGCTTGGAGGTAGAGCACTTGCCTGGCATTGTGCAGGGCCCTGGATTTGATCCCCAGAACCACAGGGGGTGGGGGAAGGATGGCCCAAGTCCAGTGCTACAGCACACACTTGTAATTCTAGCTACTTGGGAGGCTGAGGCAGGAGGATCTCTTGGGCCCAGGAGCTCTAGGCTACTCTGGGCAACACAGTGAGACCCTGTCTCAAAAATAAAGGGACACAGATGGGATGATATTGCAGCATTGTTTGTGGGGATGGAGGCACCTGGGGGTCCATCTCAGGGAGCAGAGAGGTAAGATGTGGACACTGTCCACGGAGGACTGCACAGTGATCGGAAGCAAGGGACTAGATGCTCACCCAGCAACAGGGATGAGCTTCAAACAGCAGGAAAGGATAAAATCTTCAGAACCCGACCAAGTAATAAACAGCAGAACGAGATCTAAAACACACACTACCGATTAGGTAAATGAAACCACCTGCACACGAGACGACAGATATATTTTGTGAGAACACTTGAGCAAGAAGATAGTCATTAAGCACATAGGAATGGTTGCCTCTGGCCAGGGTGGGGGGATGGAGATATAGGGGAAAATTTACTCCGAGAGAGGAGGCCTTTGTGGACCAGGGGTGATAATGCACCACAAAGCAAGGCATATGAATAATTCAGCTCTCTATATTTGAGATACAACAAAGGAAAAACATGTAAGGATCAGAGAGATGAAGTAATTTGTCCAAATCACACAGCAGGTAAGAGGGGGGTAGAGAAAATGTGCAAAGAACCAGGCCTACTTAGAGCAGGGCTGTAGCTGGACTCTGACAACCAACCCCTGGTTGGCACCTTGGGGACAGAGATAACAGGAGGGAAGAAGCTCTATATGTTGGGGGAGGGAGCAGTGGATCTTTCTGTGCTCCAGGCTGTTCTGAGCCTCAACATCTCTCCTCATCTTCCCCAAACACCCCCTGAGCCCCGTGTGGTGTGGAGCACAGTCCTTACCTCCCGGGAATGGAGAGGGGAAGCCCAAAGAGAGCTTCCAGGGGTTGAATCAGCACGGCCTGGAGTTGAGCAGCAACCACGACCTAACTCACAGCAGCACCTGACTGCAGGCTGGCTTTCAAGGAAACTCTACTATCCTCACTTTGCAGATCAGGAATTAAAGCACAGAGAGGTTAAGTAACTTGTCCAAGTCACCCAGCTGAGAAGAGCTGGGATCGGAACCCAGTTGGAGTAGGTCCAGAGGTCAGAATCTTTTTTCCCCCCAGTGCTGGGGATGCAAATGCTCTACCACTGAGTTATACTCCCAGTCCCAAGGACTTACAGATGACCCGTGATCTTAGCCAAAAGACTGAGAAGCAATACAATTTATGAACGAAATAAGACAGAGACAGCTTGTCTGGGTCGCGTCTTCCTGAAGCAGATTCCCCAGCCACTGCCCCTTCTTGAGTTTCCCCAGTGAGGCTAGAATGGCCTGGGCTTGGGACCCTGGTGGCAGGTGCCAGTGCTATGGTCAGACAGCAGGTCCCTGCCTGAGGGCCTCAGGATGTAATCCAGTTCACCCACGATCATACGTCCAAGGCGAAGGGACACACCGTCTTCAGGGTACACAAAAGGAAAAGGGGGCCCAGCGAGGGGGAAGCACTTGTCTCAGGTCACCCAGGCTTCCTGGCTGTCAGCCAACATCCCACCCCTTTTGCTGAGACTAAGCGTGTGTTGAGTTGTGGCTCTTGCTCCCCAGCTCCTTCAGGCCAGGGCTGGGAGCCAGGCTGCTTTCCCAGAGCTGGAAGGCTGGCCGCTCTGCCCAAAGGCCACGTCCCCGTTCCCCTTCCCTCCCATGCAGCACCTCATTGCCCTGAGCTCTGGAGACCAGGTGAGGGGCTCTGTGGGGCAGTCCTGATGGCTGGGACTGTTCCTCCTCCCTGCCCAGCCTCCCAGCCTCCTCAGAAATTAGGGGTCATTACCATCAGGGTGTGAGATCTAGGCACAGCCCACAAGCCAGCAACACCCTAACTTCTAACCTGCCCGTGGGCCCCAAAGTCCACCCCGTCACCAACAGTCAGTGCTGACATGGTGCCAGGAGGGGAAAAAAAAGGCTTGGACTGAGCCAGTGTGGCAGAGGGCACGATGGCACTGGCTTGTTCTGTCTCCCTCCTCCTGGTCCTCCCCCACCACCCCCGTGGACCCCAGGAGAAGCCCACATGTTCCTGTTGATGGATTTCTGACACTTCTGGGAGATGCTGGCCAAGGATGGCACTGGGGAGCCAGGACCCCTGGGGAGGTAGTGAGGACCTGGCTTTTGAAGTGAGGGACAGGGAAGTGCAAACAGCCACCCACATATCAATCCAATTACCCACCCACTATAATGAGAGCTAATATTTATGGAGTGCGTGCTCTGTGCCAAGAACTGCCCCGAGTGCTTTGCCCAGCCCTGTTAGATACACTTTATCTACCCATTTAACAGATGAGGAAACAGAAGTCCAAAGAAGGTCTAGTTTATCCAAACTTTCACACTGGTCAAATGGTGGAGCCAGGATTCAAATTCAAGTCTAACTCCTGGGTCTGCAATCAATCCATCCTCTCTACCAAACAGCCACTCACCAAGCAGCCAGCCATCTGTCTACCCATCCACCCATCCCTTCATCTCCCCTGTTTAATGCAGTCCAGGAGAAGAGGCAGCCTGGGAAGTGACTCAGAGGATGAAGAGCCGGGCGTGTGTAAAAATGAGCTACTGCACAGAGTGAAGAAACGATACAAGGGACGAGGCCACAGAGGTGGATCAGGAGGGTCAGCCTGTCCACCACCCACTGACCAGGCTCATCTGCCTCCTCAGCTATCCTTCCACCATTGTCTGTCCATCCATTCATCCATCCATTCATTCACCCATCTATCCATCCATTCACCCATCCACCCATCCATCCACCCACCCACTCATCCATCCACTCACCCATCCACCCATCCATCCACTACCCACCCACCCATCCATCCACCATCCACCCATCCATTCATACACTCACCCACCCATCCACCCATCCATCCACCCACCCACTCATCCATCCACTCACCCATCCACCCATCCATCCACTACCCATCCACCCATCCATCCACCATCCACCCATCCATTCATACACTCACCCACCCATCCATCCATCCATCCATCCACCCACTCATCCACCCACCCATCCATCCTCCATCCACCCATCCATTCATCCACCCACCCACCCATCCATCCACCACCCATCCATCCATATGCTCACCCACCCATCCACCTACCCATCCATTTACCATCCACCCACCCACCCATCCATCCATTAATCTATCCACTCACTCATCCATCTACCATCCATCCTCCATCCACCCATCCATTCACCCACCCACCCATCCATCCATCCACCCACCCACTCATCCACCCACCCATCCACCCACCCATCCATCCTCCATCCACCCATCCATTCATCCACCCACCCACCCATCCATCCACCATCCATCCATCCATATGCTCACCCACCCATCCACCTACCCATCCATTTACCATCCACCCACCCACCCATCCATCCATTAATCTATCCACTCACTCATCCATCCACCATCCATCCTCCATCCACCCATCCATCCATTCTGTTGCTGTTATTTTAAAGGTAAGTAGGTAGATGAGAAAGAAAAAAAAAAAGAGAGAGAAAGAGAAGAGAGCATAGAGACGGCAGGGAATAGTCCCTTTCTGACAGTGATTTCTTACGACAAGCTGGGGAGCTACAGAGACACCAGGCCCTCTGGAGTTCCCTGAATTACTGGGATGATCTTACCCCACTGCCCACCACCCAATGCCCACAGTTTGGAGGTTCTAGGGGTTTGTGGGAAGAGGGGATAGCAGAGTGGGCCAGTGTCAAGACTGTCCCTGCAAGTCCTGAAACTCCAGTCCCAGCCCTGACCCGTGTCTCCTTAGGAAGACAGGATTGTGTTGTAAAGGGATGTCACAATGCCCCCCTGGTGCAATGCCCGCGGTGCCTTCACCTTGCCACCAGTCCCTGGGAGTCCCAGGAGCCCCTGACCACCAGACGCTCCAGCTTACCATCAAGGAAGGCCCCAGGTCAAGGATGTCCAAGGTGGGGTGACGTCCTAGGGCTGGAGCCAGGCAGCCCAAGGTCACGAGAAATGTGGCAGTCAGGAAGGAGAATGAAGGCCCCGGCCAGGCCACTTGTGTGGGAGCCAGGCTTCCTACAAAAGGCAGCTGCCAGGGCTACTGCCTGACACGGATTCTCCTCCTAGGGGCTCTGCGTCCCCCTGTGGCACGGGAAGAGGGCCACTGTCCAACTCTTCTCATCCTTCTGCTCCTTCGCTTTCCCAACACACTTCCTATGTCATGTTCTAGGCAAATGTGCCATGGATAATAATAAGGGTTCAGGTCTAGCACAGTAGCATATGCCTATAATCCTAGCTACTGGAGAGGCTGAGACAGGAGGATTGCAAATTTGAGGCCAGCCTGGGCAACTTCAGGAGACACTGTCTTAAAACAAAACAAAACAAAAAAAGCCTGGGTGTGTCTCAGTGGTGGAGAGCCCTCGGCTCCATCCCTAGTACTACAGAAAACCAAAGCAAAACAGCCAAGGTTTATTCAGTGCTTAGGGAGTCTGGTCGTTTCACCTGGATTAGCGCACAGTAGGCCTCTGATATTCATTCTCTTGTTATTCCCACTTTATCATTGGGAAAACTGAGGTACAGAGGATTATAATATGCTCAAAGATCAGGCAGCTCGTGGGGGCTGTGGAATTTGGTCCCGGCAGCTGGCTGTGGGGCCCTGTGCTGTCCAGTCTCAGGAGGCAGTGAGGCCCACATCTGGCCTCCCCATCCATCCTTCAGAGCCCACCACTCGGCTCAGGTTCCCAAGTACCTGCAAGGCCCATCATGACACCTGCACTGTGCTTCCACAGGCCCCCTGCCAGGGCACCCCTGGCCAGCGGGTGGAGCAGATAGCCTTAGCATCCCCATCTTGCCGACAAAGCAAATACAGCTCAAAGAGGTCCAGCAACTTGCCCAAAGTTGTCTGACCTGTGAGGTCAGGGTCGGGCCTGGAGCTCGACTTTCAGACTGCAAAGCCTGGCACATTCCACAGCGGCTGTACCCAGGAGGCTTTACCTGCCTCAGCCAAAGCTGGTTGCTATTTGCCTTTCTTTCCTTCCTTCCTTCTTTCCTCCTCCTTCTCCTCCTCTTCTTTTTCTTCTCCTCCTCCTTCTCCTCCTTCTTCCTTTTTCTTTCTGGTATGGGAATTGGACCCAGAGATGCTCTACAACGGAGCCACATCCCCAGCCCTTTTTATTTTTTTATTTGGGGACAGGATCTTATTAAGTTGCCCAGAAGGTGGGATTGTGGCCCTCCCCTTCCCCCTGCGTTTCAACAGGGCTCAAGACCTTCCACCAAAGAATCAGGCACCCATTGTGGATTGTGCCATGCACCTGGCCTGGAGGAGTTGAGAGCGCGGGCTGCTCTCCTAGACCTGCGGTGCTACCATGCGGGAGACCTTGAGGCCCTGCCTGCTGCTCTAGGTCCTGGTAGCAGGACACACACCCCACCCCCCCGCAGGTGCACATCTAGAAGGCCTTGGGGTCTGCCAGCAGAGGTGGGGGCATGAAGGCAGAGCTCCCTTTGGATTCCTCCGGTGGCTCTGGCTTGAACCCCAAATGAAAACAGGGAGGCGGGGTTCAGAAGGGAGGGAGGAGCAAGCCCCTCTACTTGCCTTTAGCCTTTCTTGCTCCCTACAGAATGGGAGGTCTAGGTGAGAGAAGCAGGTGGGGTGATGGGCGTCTTCTTGAGAGTTCAGAGCCCAGGGTTTCTCAGCCTCCGTTCTAGTGACCTTGTGTGCTGTAAGTTCATGGTCGTGGGACTGCCCTGGGCACAGAAGGATGTGCAGCTGCCGCCCTGGCCTGTACCCACTCGCTGTGTCAACCAAAAATGTCTCTAGAAATTGCCATCTCTTTGAGAACCACTGATCTAAATTCACTCTCTCTCTCTCTCTCTCTCTCTCTCTCTCTCTCTCTCTCTCTCACACACACACACACACACACACACACACACACACAGCCTTTGGCAGGGAGGATGTGAGAGGGAGGAGACTGTTCAATGAAACCAGATGTTAACCTGGAAAGTATGCAGCCAGGCCCCGCCCTCCCTCCACGGTGCCTGGCTGGGCCCTGGAAGGAGCCGGTGTTCTCAGCCGACTGCTGCGTTAGTCATTTGGAGCCTGGCTTGGTCCCTGGAAAGGGCAGGGCAAGGCTAGGGCTGCCTGGGCTCCCTCTTCCTCCTTCCCCTTCCTCCTTCCCTTCTCCCCTCCCTTCTCATTTTTCTCTTCCTTCTCTCTCTTCCTTCTCTGCCAGGACCAGTTTCCCAGTGTCTGCCCAGAATGTCTTGTCCTTGGATGTGCTGGGGGCCCTATATGTTTGCGGTGGTAGTAGCTGCATTTCAGGCAGAGCTGACAGGCAGACCCAGGGCAAGCTGGCCCAAGCCAGGGCCCGTGCTGGGCAGAGAGGGAGGCCAGCGTTGGAATCCTGGGCCACTCACTAACTAGTCTTGGGGCTTCTGCAAGGAAGTTACCCACAATGTCACAAACTGTGAATGTAGACCAATGCTTAGGAATCTCTGAGCCTCAGTTTCATCATCTGAAACTGCCTGGCACTTGGTAGGTGCTCAGTCTTGTTAGCAAGAGCATCTGCCTTCCCTCTGCATGGTCTTGGGTCAGTTTCCTGCAACCATTTGAAGCACTCTGGCACTGGCTTCCTGGGCAAAGGGTCCAGGTGGCCAAAATGGCCAACTCCCAGGCTGTGACTTTGGAGTATGATGAGAAAAGCAGAACACCCAGGGTACAAACCTGGAGGAGGCCACAGGGCACTTGCACACACGCAGAATGACTGCTTCTTTCTAGTTTGTGGGCCTACACACCCTGGTCCTTCCTGGCTAAAGACACCATCCTGGGAGGAGTGGCAAAGGAGCCACAAGACAGGTGACAGGATGTAGGCAGACTTCAGTGCAGGGAGGGAGTCAAGAAAGCTGCTGGGCCTGGAAGGATAAGAGCAATTTTGAAATGGGTGTGAATAGTCATGGGTCACTTAGCCACGAGGACAGTTCTGAGAAGTACACTGCAGTTTTGTTGTTCAAACATCAAACATGGTGGTGCACTAACCTGAACTAAGATGACTGTGGGTCACTAATCTGGCTGGGTATCTTGACTGTCTGTAAACACAGGTGGAACCAATAGGAGCAAAAACTGTCTTGGAAGAAAGCCCTGGGCAGGTTTGGGTGGGGGCAAATAGTTTGTAAATTAAATGCCAAAGGAGCTGCATCTTGACTCGAACCCATAGGGATCTCTTTTGTAAGAAGACAGGGGCTCACTTTCCACCAATTAACTCCACAAACTAGTGGTAAGTGTCAGGGATGCTTCAGCACTGAGCCACATCCCCAGTTCTTTTATTTTTTTTAATTTTGACACAGGGTCTCACTAAGTTGCCTAGGTAGATCCTTGCTAAGTGTCCGGTGCTGGCCTCTAACTTGCAATCCTCCAGCCTCAGCCTCCCGTCACTGGGATTATAGGTTTGCACCACTTAACTCCGCAAACTAAGGGTTCTCTTGCAGTGCCCGGAGGCCGGAGGTCTGTGAGGCTGGGCAGGGAAGAAATGGGTCCCCAACACAGTTGAGAGCTGGAGCAACGGAATCAAGCCAGCCTCCTACACATGGAGGGGAACGGTCACTTATAAGGACCTCGTCCTTTGGGTTGAGGACTGACCCAGTAATAAAATGACTGTCAAGCACTGGGGAGGTGATGTGGTGTTTGAAGGGGGAACAAGACCGCTTGATGACGGGACAGTCAAGAAGGGTGGTGACAGAGGACCAAAGAAATGTCGGGACAATGTGACAAAATGTGACAGTGTGGGGGGGGGTCCTTAGAAAACGGTAGACATCAAAGCATAGTTCATCAAGAAGGGTGGTTAAGGGGCGGTGAGGAGACACACTGGTAACAATGAGAGGTGTTCTAAAATGGAATGAGCCCGAAGCTTGGAAGGTGAGCCGCCCCTCACTAGAATACCCATTTATTGAGCGCTCTCTAAATGCCGTGCCCTGGAGCGAGAGGAGCAGGATTTTGGCAGCTGTTATGTGGAGGGTTAGGAGATGGAAAGATGAACAAGCGAGCTTTCCCTTCGGAGCCCAGGGTATCATGGGTGAGGGCTCCCCTAGGGAAGGGGAGGCAGACATGCAGGCTGGGGGCAGGCTGAGCGCAGGGGTGGGGGTCTGCAATAGGAGATGTGGCCAGGCAACCACAGGGGGCCCAGCATGGCCAGAGCCCAGGCCGGGGAGGGATGGCCAGCTGCAGAGTCAACACCTTGCATTCTGGGCCAGGGGCTTTGGGCTTTATTTTCTTTGAGGAGGAGGGTCCAAGGATCTGGCCATGAACTTTGGATTGAGCAGAAGCACAGGCTGAAGAAGTTGTGGGATGAGTGGGGGTTGGGGGGAAGTTGACAGGAAGCTGCAGTGACCTGGCAGAGGAGGGGCAGGTGCAGCCCTGTGGGGGACTGACTGTGGGGATGGAGGGGAAGTGCTGAGGAGGGCCGCCAAGTTCCCGGCCTCTGTGAGTGGGCAGGTGTCTGATAAAACAGGTGGAGGTCGCAGGAGCAGGGCGTCTGATCAGGGGACCTTGAAAGTTCTCCTGTGGTCTGGAGGAACCTGGGCCGTGCTCCTGGGTGGCTCTGGGGGCTTCCGCACAGTGGCCCGGTCTCCTCCCTCCAGCCCCGTCTGGCCCTAGCAGTCGGGGTCCCAAAGCCCCACTCTCCCTTTCTCTTCTTCTCAGGACTCACAGAAACCAGTGCCCAGAGATGGGCCAAAGACACCATCAGGCAAAAAAGTGAAGGCACCATTCTCACTCTTGTCCCGGAAATGGAAGCGCGACCGCGAGCAGTGTCTGGCAATGGCCTACGTGCCGGTGGTGGTGGCCCCCAGGGGGCAGAAGGTGGACAAGCACAGGTTCAATTTCTACACTTCCCAGTACTCCAATTCCCTGAACCCCTTCTACACCTTGCAGAAGCCGACCTGTGGCTACCTGTACCGCAGGGATACCGACCACACCCGCAAGCGCTTTGACGTGCCTCCTGCCAACCTGGTCTTGTGGTCCCCCTAGGCCTGTGACAGCCAGAAGCCCCTGCCTTGCACCCTCACCCCTGTGACTCTGAGTCCCGGAGGAGAAGGGCTGCTCACTCCTGGAGGAGCCGTGTCTATTTGGGAAAAGCCGGCGGTGACATGTCCCACTGTTGATAATGGAAAGAGAGGCCTCTCAGCATCAATTAAAGCTTGTACTTCCTTTCCCTGGCATCTGAATGGGTGGCTGTGGACTGGTAAACGGAGGCCATGGTGGGTGGTATAGCAAGGTCATGTCCAGAGGGGTCTGAAGACTTGGAAGGACGTATTCTTAGTTCCATGATCCCAAGAGTTACCCCAACCCCTCTGTAGAGCCCACCCTGGCCCCACAGCCCCATGGGCCAGGCATGGCAACCCTTCCAGAGATAAGAGAAAATTCACCAGCTGACCCTTGCTTTCATGAGGTGTCTTACCTGAGGATGGAGCAGCCACTGGAGAATGGGAAGAACTGCAGGAAGAACACGCCATCTTTTGGGAGACTCTCCCTGCACCAGTTCTAAATGCAGAGGGTCTCTTTTCCCTTGTAGTTTGCTGGTGAGGGATGAAGCCCCCATCCCAGGTCCTTCCTCTGGTCCAGAAGAGCTGTCCAAGACTAGTTAGGTTCACAGGCCAAGGGGCATGGGAGGGGAGTGGGGGCAGATGGTGCTTGCTCAGAGCAGTGGCCAAGTGAGCCTCCGGTCATGGCCCACCAGGGACACTCCATGGTGTGCTGGGGCTGGCTCACATCGGCCTGTGAAAGCTGGTTGTGTCCATCTCTTCTCAACTCCAATGACCACTGTCTTCCTGAAATCATCCATGGCAAGAGGGTTTATGCCAAGGAAATTGGCAAATACCTACAAATTGGAATTTTTTGTTTTTTTTTCCCCAATGAGTGAGTCAACGTTTGCCGGCAGGCCACGGTTTCTTTCCTGGGAATCACATCTCACAGGGCATAGCTATGGCAGGATGTGCAATGGAGCATAATTCTTGCTCACAAGAGGCTGGTCTTGTGGGAGGAAAAGGGACCAGATGCTTTCTAGATCAGGTTGCCCTGTCTCCTTTCTCTGAAAAGAAGATGGTAGGCGGAGAAGAAGGGAGAACCCCTAGAGAGGCTGCCTGACACCCGAGAATCCAAGCATTTGTCTGCTGGCTCAGGCTCGCTTTCAACTTTGAGGCTTTCCCCAAATGCCTGGAAATCTTTGGCTGGAACCAGGCCACTTGGCATCCCCTTTGCCTGGTTGTTGGTGTTTAAGGAGCTAAGCCTGGGAAGGAGCAGGGGTGGTGCCCACAGACCAGGGCTTTTCTGGTCCAAATCTCCAGAATAACCTTCAACCAGGGTCAGGAGGGAATCGACCCCTAGAGATGCCTGTTTTTCTGTCCTACGGGCATCTGGAGAACTTATTTCCCCTTGTGAAACTTTTTTTTCTTTTTTTTTTTTTTTTTTTGTACTGGGGATTGAACCAAGGGGCACTTAACTTAAGCACTGAGCCACTTTTTATTTTTTATTTTGAGACAAGGTCTTGCTAAGTTCCTTAGAGCCTTGCTAAATTGCTGAGGCTGACTTTGAATTCATGATCCTCCTGCCTCAGCCTCCCACACATTGGGATTACAGGCGAGGGCCACCATGCCCAGCTCTCTGTCAAACTTTTTGGTCCTATTTTCTACCCCACACATCTGGCATCCCAGCCCTCAGGAGCACCTGGTGCATTCCATCCTGAGCCCCTGAGTCTGCCTAGGGGCAAGTTTACCTCCATCTCCTCCTCTTGGAAGCATTTAGATTTCAACTTTCTTCACCCTGATAAGACGGATACCATTTGCCCAGCTACCTTCTATATCCAACATTTTATTTAGAACCTTTTGTCTGCTGTCTTTTTTATTTCTGGTAACTTTTTTTTTCTTTTTAGAAAAATGCATTTATTGCTATCTTAGGATTTTGAGAAGAAGTAGAGATAAATGCGAGTTTTCAGTCTATAAACCTAAAGTCTTATTCACCCAATCAGACATTCTTCCTACAGACACTGAAGTCTCTGTCCTTGAGATGCAAAGATATGACCAAGAATCCTCGCCACCCTTCCAGACTGTGCAACCTGCATGGGGTGTTGGGCAGGGTCCCCAGGAGTCTGCACAGGAGGGTAGAGCATCCTTTGCTCTCCTGGAGGATGGCGCCCCCTTGAGGTTCACCTTAGTGGAGCAGCCACCAGGGAAGTCCTTTGAAGAAGCTGGCTTAGGTCCCACCCAGACAAGAGGGTAAATAATCTGGGCTTTGGGCCCTGTTCTATTTCTGTGCAGTGAGAGTGGGTGGATGGGCACCGTGGAGGGGGGATGAGTCAGATCAGAGATGGCTGCCCCTCCTCCTGTCCCTTCCTGGACTGGCAACTGCCCCACCCACTTCCTCCCTCTCCTCAGTTCTATTCATCCTGGAGGATTCCCCTCCTCTGGTATGAGGTATGACACGTCTGTCCTTGGAGAGATTCCTGCAGGTGATGCAACCAGGGGAAGCCACTGGATCCCCTCCCTGGGTCAACTGTGCCATCCAGACACTCCAGCCAGCCACCCCCTCAGGGCCACCTGGTGCACACCTCTTTCCGAGGCCTTGGTATAGTCCTGTCCTCTCCGACTTGCATCTATGTCCCAAGGGATCCCATTCCCCAGGCCTCCCACCCACAGGCATGAGCTCTCTTGTCAATGGACTGGTTAGATGAACAGGCTGAAGCACAGGCCACTCGCATGAGGGCACTAAGAACAGAGGAGTGAGGCAGTGGCGGTGTCCCCAGAGAGCAGCACCGAGGGCCATCCTCCGTGCCTAACAGGGAAAGGGGACAGGGCTGGTAGCGCAGGAGCCCGGGAGACGTGGCTGAAGGCAGAAGAAAGCCACCGCTGCTCAGACGGTGACTCGGAAGCCAGAGAGAGACACTGGACACCAGTGCATCTCAGTGGATGACCCCAGGCTGAGCCAGGGTGCTGTTGTCCACAGATGCCGGACGCCTGTGGCTCAGGGCTGGCCCAGAACAGTGGAGACAGAGTGGGGGGTAAACAGAACTACCCAGCCCCGACCGTGTGGACTAGGAGGTGTTGGGTGCCGGGAGGACGCAGGTGAATGAGGCAGTGGTGTCTGCTCTCTGGGAGCCTCTGGGCTCCTGAAGGTAGGACAGCAAGGGGGAGCCGCTCAGAATCCCAGAAAGAAATGAATGTTTTGTGTCTTTGTGAAGAGTAAAGGTGATCAGAGTCTGTGGTGGCCCCCCACGGTTCCTGCCATGGTCCAGTCCCCTCCCTTGGAGTGTAGGTGAGGCCTGGGACTTGCTTCTAACCCACAGCATGTGGCAGAGGACTGGACAGGCTGACCCTTGAGTAGGTGGCCTCCTATGAGACTCCACAGCAGATAGTAGGAGTCTTTTTTTTTTTTTCTTATTTTATTAGTCGTTGGTGGACCTTTATTTATTTCTTTGTGGTGCTGAGAATGGAACCCAATGCCTCACACATGCCAGGCAAACGCTCTGCCACTGAGCCCCAGCCCCCAGCCCCTCGTAGGAGTCTTGATGAGACCGGCAGGCACGCCTAGGAGGCCCAGGGAGACAGAACCGCAGGTGGCCTCGGAAGTCACAGCCTGTAGACCTGAGCACATCCAGCAAGAAACCAGGGCCCTCGGTCGGTCCCACGGCCCAGGAAGGGAATCTGCCAACAGCTGGAGTCAGCCAGAAGTGGGCTCTTCCTAGGCTGCGGGTCTGCATGAAGACACAGCCCAGGTGGCCCCCTGGGGACAGCCAGGTGAGCCTCTGGGCCACGGGAACTGGAAGAGAATAAAGGTGTGTGGTTCTGAGCTGCTGTCCTTGGTGATCTGTTACTCAGCACTGAAAACTGACGCAAAACCTTGGCTGTGCGCGGGCGAGCTCCTGCCGCGGCTTGGGAAGGCCTGTGGAGGGTGGCGTTGGTACCTGAAGGGGAGGTGGACCGCAGCGGGCAGAGCTGGCCAGGAGCTGCTGCCTCCTCCCCACCTGCCACGGCCAACGTTTGGGCCCCAGAGGACGCCACAGGGAGCAGGTCTGGCTGGGCCCCCAAGCAAGCTGTCTGGAGGGCCCTCCCCACCCAGGTCTGGGGTGTGTTCAAAGTCGGGGTGTCTGCCCCGCGCACCCCATGTCCTTCCTTTAGTAGAGGTGAAACAGCCCTGTTTGGATTCTTCAAAAATATCCATCCTCCTTGATTATGTGGATGACATAGGATCATTATGAACCATGAAAGGATGAGGACAACATTTTTAAAATATATTTTTAGTTGTCGATAGACTATTTTATTTATTTATATGTGGTGCTGAGGATCAACCCAGGGCCTCCCACGCACTAGTCAAGTGCTCTACCACTGAGCTACAACTCCAGCCCCAGGATGCAAACAATTTTTTTAAAAAATATTTTTTAGTTGTAGTTGGACACAATACCTTAATTTATTTATTTTTTACGTGGTGCTGAGGATCCAACCCAGTGTCCCATACATGTGAGGCAAGCCCTCTGCTACTGAGCCACAACCCCAGCCCCAGACAATTTTTTTTTTTTTTAAAACAAAGATTTAAAAAGTCACCGGTGGGCTGGGGACATGGCTCAGTGGTAGAGCACTGGCCTAGCATGTGTGAGGCCCTGAGTCCCATTCTCACATATGAATAAATGAATAAAATTTAAAGGTCTATCAACATAAAAAAAAATTTAAAAGTCACTGGTGACCCTCTGCCCAGAGACCATCCCTGGGAGCCCTGTGGTGGTTGCCTGCAGTCACAGATCCTTTGGCAGGGACAGCCCTGTGAACATCTACTCATTTCCACCTTTCTCTCTGGTCTTCTAAGCAGCATCCTAAACTTTGAGCCCTTTGGATCCATTTGCTCAGATAATGGGCAAAAAGAGTTGTGGGTTGGAGAGGAGAGAGAGCTCTCAGGGGGTTTACGATGGAAAAGATGAAAACCGACCAGGAAGAAAGCCCGGCTCCGAGAAGGCGGTGGGAGCACAGAGCCCCCCCCCCACACCCCGGTTATATTTGGCAGGTGCCAGAGGAGCACGTGCTCTGCCTGGGCTCTGGATCCCAGGGAGCTCTTCGTCAAGGCAGGAGGGCCCTCTCTGGGCAACCAGGGACCTGCTTCTGGTTGCTCTTATGTGTCCTGAGTTGTTGACAGAGGGTGTCCACCCAGAGAGGGACCCCCGAGGCTGGGGGAACCCCCATCCGTCAGCTCTTCTCCCGCAGCCCAGGCCTTGGCCACTGTCCACGCATGCAGGGCCACCCCTCCTGGCTGGAAGGCTGTGGCTGTACTTCCTTGACAGGGCTGGACCATCCCTGTGAGCTGACTGTCTCTAGGCCCTGGCCACCTGTCTGTCCAGTTCTCAGGGACTCTCTGAGGATCAATAGCCTGGCCATCTCTACTCAAACCTTCATAAGAACCACCATCTTCCTGGTGCCTCCATCCATAGAGTTGGAGTTTTTTGTTAAAGAGGGGGTTGTTTTTCAATAAAATGGGGAGAGGCTATGAATATTTTTACGGCCTCAGCAGCTCAACAAGGATGAATGACATCTCTGGTTTTCTTGGCTTTTCCTTGTGTTTGTAACCTCAAGATCACAAGATTGCTGCTGCGTTCCAGGCATCAGGACCATACCCAAGGCCAAGCTGCATGTTTCATCACTTTTTTTTTTTTTTTCAAGAAAGCAAAGCTTTCCCAAAACCCACAGCAGGCTTGAACTTAAAACTCTTTGGCCAGAACCATGTTATATGGCCACTCCTAGCTGCAAGAGAGACTAGCAAAACAATTTCTTGGTTTTCACCTTCTTTAGTAGGGGCAGATGAGTGGGTGGGAGTTGGAAATGGGGTGGGGTCTAGGAAGGCTTTTTTACTTTTTAATATTTTTTTAGTTGATCATGGACCTTTATTTTTTATTTATTTGTTTTATTTTTTTTTTTAATTTTTTTTGAGAGAGAAAGAGAGAGAGAATTTTTTTAATATTTATTTTTCAGCGGACACAACATCTTTGTATGTGGTGCTGAGGATCGAACCCGGGCCGTACACATGCCAGGTGAGCGTGCTACCGCGTGAGCCACATCCCCAGCCCAATATCAACTCACTTAACCCTCCTAAGAGCCCTATGAAAGGGCACCATTGTCCTCTTTTTAAGGAAGTTAACTAAAGCCCAGAGAGTTTAAGCCACTTGCTTGAGTTCACCCAGCCATAATATGAGCAAGGAATAAACTGGAGTTGCTTTAATCCTCAGAGATTTTCGAGGGTTTGCAGTAAAACCTAGCCCATTCTGAGATATACAGGTAGGTACTCTGATATCTGATATGTTGGTGTCCTAAAGATTGTATGTTATAGACCTTTATTTATATGCAATGGTATATTATTTATATGCAGTATATATTTGGGTTGTACAATTTACATGAATGTAAGTGCCTTTGTATTACACAGACATATATATGAAACTCTTCCTTACTCTGCATTCTCTGAAGAAAAAGACCTTTGCAGCCAGGAGTAAAGAATCCTCTCCTCCTACAGAATAGGAAGAAATCTTTACCACACCCACCTCATATAGAGCACTAATCTCCAGGATATATAAACAACTCAAAAAACAATAAAACAAATAACCCGATCAGTAAATGGGCTAAGGAACTGACTTCACAGAAGAAATACAATAGATCAGTGAATGTATGAAAAAATGTTCATCCTCTTTAGTAATTAGAGAAATACAAACCAAAACTACTCTAAGATTTTATGTCACTCCAGTCAGAAAGACAATTATCGAGAATAAATGTTGGCTAGGATGTGGTGGGGGAGTTACAATCATACCATACACTGCTGGTGGGACGGCAAATTGGTACAACCACTATGGAAAGTAGTATGGAGATTTCTCAGAAAATTTGGAATGGATCCAACCCCTCTATTTATACCCAAAGGACTTAAAATCAACATACTACAGGGACACGGCCATGTCAATGTTTATAGCAGCTCAAATCACAATAGCTAAGCTATGGAACCAACCTGGATGCCCTTCAACAGATGAATGGATAAGGAAAATGCGGCGTATATACACCATGGAATATTACTCAGCCTTAAAGAAGAATGGAATTATGGCATTTGCAGGTAAATGGATGGAACTAGAGAATATCATGCTAAGTGAAATAAGCCAATCCCCCAAACCCAAAAGCCGAATGTTTTCTCTGATAAGCGGATGCTGATACATAGCCGGACCGGAAGATAGGGAAGAATAAAGGAAATTTGGTTTGAGTAGAGGAGAGTGAGGGGAGGGGTGGGACTGTGGGGATGGGAAGGAAGGTAGAATGAGACAGATATTAAATACATGTATGATTTCACTACTGGAGTGACTCTGCTCCATCTACACTCAGAGGAATGAGAAGTTGTGCTCCACTTGTGTACAATACATCAAAATGCATTCTACTGTAAAATAAAAAAATTAATTGCCTCAGGTTAAAAAAAAAATCCCTTCCTGCAGCCTTGCAGTCTGGGAGGGACCAGGCATGCTGCTGGGGTTCTTGGGAAGGGCTCAGCAAGCCTGGTGTTGCTAGAAAGACAACATTTTGTGCTGTATTGGAAACTGCACTGTCTTGGTATTAGTCAGAATGGGTTTAGGTTAGCTGCAGTAACAAACTGCCCCAGAGGAGGAATGTAAAGGAGGGAGGAAAATGAGGGGAAGAGACAAGGTGAGCTGTGGCTCTGGGCTTTCCTGGAGGCGTCCCACTTAAGTGCACTTGAATGTTGGTTCCAGAAATGAAGCCACGGAAAGCCTGTGGTGGGAGAAGGGGTGTGGCAGAAGCACCAGAGGAAGCTACTGCACGGTGATCAGCCCTGAGCTTGCTCTGGAGCATTCCAAGACCACCAGCTAGCACTCCCAGGGTCACCCCGGGAACCGGCACCTAGGGCACGTCCCCCACTCACATGCCCCTGGTAGGCGATGGTGCCCTCTTTCAAGTAGGATGGAGGAGGGGAAGGATGTAACCTCCAGGAATATGAGTATGGTCAGAATACGACGTGTGGGCCTGCGTGTGTGTGTGTGTGTGTGTGTGTGTGTGTGTGTGTGTGTGTGTACCCGTTCAGGTTAACATAGAAGGGGGTTCCTTTTGGCTACTGAGGGTACATCTCAGAAGCCCACAGACTCTGCATCACCCAGGTGGTCTCATGTATTAGCACATCCGTGGTGTGATCAGACCTCCTCTGCTGTGACAGCCAAGGGCAGTCCACAGCCTGGATAACTGTCCATGGCAGCCCATCGAGGGCCCTTCGTTAGCCTTGCTTTGGAAGATAAGATGAACTGGTCCATCTTATGTGGATGCCAGTTCCTTGTCTGAGGATGGGATCCAAGGACAGTGTGAACCCATTAAAGCAGAATATGAAGGGCACTGAGGTCGTAGAATCAGAGCAGCCACTGACCGGTCACCCAGTGGATCGTGAGAAGAGAGGATTAGGAGACTGCAAACTAGGTAAGAAAATCCTCTCACCTACAGCTCAAGGCTGTAATCCTGGGCCTCTGCTTCTCTAAGCTTTGTTTGTTTCCACTCCTCCTCCTCATAGGCTGCAAGGGTTTGTGGGGGATGTCCCCTCGCTCTGGGCGCAGGCCGTGCCCATTTCCTCTCTGCTCCCTCCTCTCCACGTCTCTTGCTCTGACCTGGAGCACTCAGGCCTGTGAGGCAGGAGGGCCAGCTGCAGGAGGCCAGGCCTCTCGGGTGCAGGGGTAGCGGGGCACAGGACCACCTTGGGCATCGGCCTTCTGCAGGCAGGGGCCATGGGCAACGTGGTGGAGGGTAAGTCTGTGGAGGAGCTGAGCAGCACCGAGTGCCACCAGTGGTATAAGAAGTTCATGACCGAGTGTCCCTCTGGCCAGCTCACCCTCTACGAGTTCCGCCAGTTCTTCGGCCTCAAGAACCTGAGCCCCTGGGCCAGCAAGTACGTGGAGCAGATGTTCGAGACCTTTGACTTCAACAAGGTGAGGTCCCCAGCCTTCCCTACCTCTGGAGGCCTTAGCAATCTGGGGGCAACTAAGAGCAATGGGAGGAGAGTAAAAGTGACCCCTGGGAGAGTGACTTCTTATACAGTGGTTGTGATTTGGGAGAAGGACATTTCACATCCAAGGGGGGTCAAGCACCTACTTTGTGGTTCATGTTTGCAGTACTAGGGAGGAAGTTCAGTACTCTACCACATCCCCAGCCCTCTTTAGCTTTTATTTTGAGACAAGGTCTCACTAAAGTTGCTGAGGCTGGCCTCCAACTTGGGATCCTCCTGTCTCAGCCTCCTGCGTTGCTGGGATGACAGGCGTGCACCATCACATCTGTCTAAGCAGCTACTTTGTATCAGGTCCTAAGGGCCCAGAAATGAATGAGACCCTGTCCCTGCCCTTGCTTTCTAGAGGGAAGACAGAGAGGCCCACAAATTAGCCAAATCAGAGGCAGAATCTAGTGGCTTTCTCTGCCTCTTCAGCACACTGAACAGCTCGGTTGCTGCCCAAAGAGGGATGAACACTTCCAAGGGAGTCGCTGAGCACCCATTTGGGACTGGTGCAAAGACGCCTAGATGCTCAGGAGGATGTGGGAAGAGTGACAGCAGAGGGCAGGATGGGCTGGGCTGGGCAGATCCACCCTACCCGGCTCACCCATGGTGTTCTGTGGACACTAGGCCTGGCAGTGGGTGGGGTGGCCTGATCACTGGGGACAAAGTCATATCCAGCCCCAAAGTACCCAGTGACATCGGCCCATCTTTTCTGAAGTGAGTCCGAAGGTCCGAGTGGTGGTCACACTGCAGGTCTCTCTAAGCCACGGCTGGATGCTCTGGTGAGGACTTCCCCCGAAGCCCAGGGGGCCAGGGAGAGGGAGCCGGAGGCTCTGGGTTTCGTCCACTGGGTGACCTGGAGCCAGTCTCTCCCTTCTTGGCTCATTCACCGGGATCTGCCATGGAGGGTGGGGACATTGGTGAAGGTGTTGGTTGGATTCCGGTAGTAAATCTTCTTTTATTTGGGACAATTGGGTCAGGTGCAGTGGTGGGAGCATCCAAACCCACAGATTCGGTACCTACCCTGCGGGCCCCCTCTGCTGACTCCCACCCTGGCCGGCTCCTCCCTTGAAAGGTGAGGTTGCCGTGATGCATGGCCCCGGGGCTCCATCAACAGGCCTGGGAGAGGCTGCCCTTGCTGCCTGGGGGGTTCAAACGGGTTTCTAGGGAAAGCTGGGGCTTGGCAGCTATTTAAAACTCACTAATAGGTGGGGATAAGGGCCAAAGCAGATTAGGGGCTTTGAGACTCCGCCTCCAGGGCAGTATCCTCTGCCTGCGGGTTTTCCTGATGGGGAGCAGGGAGCAGAGTCCTGGGTGGTGGCACAGAGACTAGGAGAGACACAGGCATCATGCTGGCCCCACGGAGTGCCCCAGAGGGAGCAGCAGTCAGTCCTGAACAGGAGAGGCGGGGCGGGGAGTCAGAGGTTGAGCTCCACCACCCTACCCCTGCGCACCCCAAATTATCTCATCCTGTCACCTGCTAAGGAAACCCTCTGGGTGAAGACAGAACTGCAGAAAGACCCCCCAACTCATACAGACGGCATCAGGGAGGGACAACCCGTCACCCTGGATTTATCCGTCAGTCTACTGCCTCCTCTTCAAGTGTAGTCACATACAAGTGCCATCCCTATTGTCCCATCGAAAGTCAATCAACTTCTGGTTTCTACCCAGTCTGGCCTGTTCAGAGGCCACACACATGGCCTTTGTGTGGCTGTGACCCTCTAGAACCCTGCTTAGCTCACAACTTTCTCTGCTGTGAGTCTCTGCTCAACATGTGCCCTGACCTCCTGGTTTAAACCTAATTAAAACGGGATCTGGCCAGGCCACACTTATAATCCCAGCCGCTCAGGAGGCTGAGGCAGGAGGATGGAGAGTTCAAAGCCATTCTCAGCTACAGTGAGGCACTAAGCAACTCAGTGAGACCCTGTCTCTAAATAAAATACAAAATAGGGCTGGGGATGTGGCTCAGTGGTCAAGTGCCCCTGAGTTCAATCCCCGCACCCACCCCCCAAAAAAAGAGAATATCTGGATCTGGCCCCTGCTTCCATATTTCCCAGTCTCCACTTTCCTGCCAAAGCTCTTCTCATCTTTTAGTACCAGACATTAAATACCATTTAGCCACTATGGTATTATCTGTCTCTCCTGCTGGAGCGTGAACTCTATTTACCCCTTTTCTTCTTTCCCAGCACCTAAGACACTATCTGGAACATAGTAGGTGCTTCATAAATATTGGTTGCATGTTTAAAATTATATACAAAAATCATGATTTTATGGGTTACTTATATACCTTATGACATTAGTTTAACTGTGTTATTATTTTGTAACACCAACATCTCTCCTCCACACCCACAGAACAAATTCCTGGGCTACACTGTGTTGACTCGTGGGCATCAGCAGGGTGCCGTTTAGACTGACCAGGAAGTGAGACAGGGCACTAGGAACTATTCATGCAGAGAGGAGTTAAAACACGGATGTTTAATAGATAACCTGAGGGCCTGTTTTTGTAAATGAAGTTTTATTAGAACACCGCACACTCATTTATTTAAGAATGATGGCTGTCTTCACGCCAAAATGACAGAGGCTGTTTGGCCACAAAGCTGAAATATCAACTCCCTGTCCCTTGACAGAAATAGTGTGTCAGTCCCTGGATGAGAAGATGGCCGTACCCCAGGGCATCGCACCTGATGCGTAGGGATGAGGGGTGCAGCGCTGTGAATGCAGCAGGTGACTGGGGACAAGCATATGCCTTGCTTATTGCACATCTTGCCTGGCCTGGGCTGTGCCTGGCGACCACACAGGTGCACGCAGATGGAGGTGAACACATCTGAGCACCAGTGTAGGATTTAGGAGACTCAAAGTGTTGCCATTCCATCAGCTGATGGCTCTTGACTTCATCTTCTCATCTGAAATGGGGACAAAAATTCCCAGCTCCAGGAGCACCTGTGAGATTAAATGAGCAAAGGAATAAAGCGCTGAGCACAGGAAGCCCACAGGAAGCACTAAAATAAAGAGCATTGCTGTGCTGTTAGCGCACTCAGGCCATCCCACAACCTCAAAAGCACATGTGTCATTCTCCTCTTAGGGCTGAGGAAACAGACTCAAGGAGGCCAGGCAGCCTGGGAAAGCTCACCCTTCTACTAAGAGGTGGCTTAGGTCTTTTTGGCACAAAAATCATGCATCTTCCATTACCCCTGGTAGCCATCATCATCATCATCATCATCATTGGCAGGATTGGGGATTGAACCCAGGGGTGTCCTGCCACTGGGCTCCATTCCCAGCTCTTCTTATTTTACTTTCAGACTCAGTCTCACTAAGTTGCCCAGACTGGCCTTGAACTTGCCATCCTCCTGCCTCAGCCTCTCAAATTGCAGGGATTACAGGCTCGGGCCACCATGCCAGGCTCATTATTATTATTTTTAACTACAAAAGTAATTAAAGTAATTAAAGCTCATTGTAAAAATTCCCAGCAATACAGAAACTTAAACATTGAAAGCTAAAATATCCTCCCCCATGGGAAAAAAAGTTTTCTTGCTGATCCAAGATGGTGTCGCAGGGACCTCGCTCCGTTCTGACAACAACCTGGGAGTCTGGGTGAGCAGTCTGAGTCAGCCTCAGGCGTGTGTGAAAGCCCTTCAAGTGCCTTAAGGAAAAGTGAAATTATCTGTAGGAACACGGCTGGAACGTGAGAACGTTATGTTAAGCTTAAGTGAGCCAAACTCAGGAGGTCAAGGGTCATATGTTTTCTCCCACATGTGAAAGCAAGAGAGGAAGAAGAGCAAGAAAGGTGGCAGGTGTGTGTGGGGGGTATCTCATGAAAATGGAAGGGAGATCAGCAGAATAGAGAAGAGAGACCAGGGGAGGGGAGGGAAGGGAGAGCGGACAGCCTGGGGAAGGTATTGGCTACCTCTCATTGTTAGGCCGAGTGCACGTACAGACATGGAACAATGAATCCCACCATTATGTATGACTATAAGGCACCCAGGGAAAAAGTGGGGGGGAAAAGAAAGTCCTTGGACATGGTGAGGAACCACGGAGATGTTCACTACAACCCTGATCCGCGGGGCGGGCTCCGAGTGAGGAAGGGAGTGGCCAAAGGCCAGCACAGACTCCATCTCAGAGGTCATCAGTCCTGGCTCTCCACCTCCCCGTCAGACTCCCCTTAAAGGCTTTCAGTGACAATGGCACCAGGTGGCCCTTCCTGAGGCAGCTCTGTCAAGGGTTCTTTTTTTTTTTTTTTTCAATTTTTTATTTTTTATTTTATTTTTTTTATTGTTGGTTGTTCAAAACATTACATACTTCTTGATATATCATATTTCACACTTTGATTCAAGTGGGTTATGAACTCCCATTTTTACCCCATTTGATTGCAGAATCACATCAGTTACACTTCCATTGATTTACATATTGACATACTCATGTCTGTTGTATTCTGCTGCCTTTCCTATCCTCTACTATCCCCCCTCCCTTCCCCTCCCCTCCCCTCTTCTCTCTCTACCCCCTCTACTGTAATTCATTTCTCCCCCTTGTATTATTTTTCCCTTTCCCCTCACTTCCTCTTGTATGTAATTTTGTATAACCCTGAGGGTCTCCTTCCATTTCCATGCAATTTCCCTTCTCTCTCCCTTTCCCTCCCACCTCTCATCCCTGTTTAATGTTAATCTTCTTCTCATGCTCTTCGCCCCGACTCTGTTCTTAGTTACTCTCCTTATATCAAAGAAGACATTTGGCATTTGTTTTTTAGGGATTGGCTGGCTTCACTTAGTATAATCTGCTCTAATGCCATCCATTTCACTGCAAATTCTATGATTTTGTCATTTTTTAATGCAGAGTAATACTCCATTGTGTATAAATGCCACATTTTTTTTATCCATTCGTCTATTGAAGGGGATCTAGGTTGGTTCCACAGTCTTGCTATTGTGAATTGTGCTGCTATGAACATCGATGTAGCAGTGTCCCTGTAGCATGCTCTTTTTAGGTCTTTAGGGAATAGACCGAGAAGGGGAATAGCTGGGTCAAATGGTGGTTCCATTCCCAGCTTTCCAAGAAATCCCCATACTGCTTTCCAAATTGGCTGAAAATTTTGCAATCCCACCAAAAATGAACAAGTGTACCCTTTTCCCCACATCCTCACCAGCACTTGTTGTTGTTTGACTTCATAGTGGCTGCCAATCTTACTGGAGCATGGTATCTTAGGGTGGTTTTGATTTGCATTTCTCTGACTGCTAGCGATGGTGAGCATTTTTTCATGTACTTGTTGATTGATTGTATGTCCTCCTCTGAGAAGTGTCTGTTCAGGTCCTTGGCCCATTTGTTGATTGGGTTATTTGTTATCTTATTGTCTAATTTTTTGAGTTCTTTGTATACTCTGGATATTAGGGCTCTATCTGAAGTGTGAGGAGTAAAGATTTGTTCCCAGGATGTAGGCTCCCTATTTACCTCTCTTATTGTTTCTTTTGCTGAGAAAAAACTTTTTAGTTTGAGTAAGTCCCATTTGTTGATTCTAGTTATTAACTCTTGTGCTAGGGGTGTCCTATTGAGGAATTTGGAACCCAACCCCACAGTATGTAGATCGTAGCCAACTTTTTCTTCTATCAGACGCCGTGTCTCTGATTTGATATCAAGCTCCTTGATCCATTTTGAGTTAACTTTTGTGCATGGTGAGAGAAAGGGATTCAGTTTCATTTTGTTGCATATGGATTTCCAGTTTTCCCAGCACCATTTGTTGAAGATGCTATCCTTCCTCCATTGCATGCTTTTAGCCCCTTTATCAAATATAAGGTACTTGTAGTTTTGTGGATTGGTTTCTGTGTCCTCTATTCTGTACCATTGGTCCACCCGCCTGTTTTGGTACCAGTACCATGCTGTTTTTGTTACTATTGCTTTGTAGTACAGTTTGAAGTCTGGTATCGCTATACTGCCTGATTCACACTTCCTGCTTAGCATTGTTTTTGCTATTCTGAGTCTTTTATTTTTCCATATGAATTTCATGATTGCTTTCTCTATTTCTACAAGAAATGCCATTGGGATTTTGATTGGCATTGCATTAAACCTATAGAGAACTTTGGGTAATATTGCCATTTTGATGATGTTAGTTCTGCCTATCCATGAACAGGGTATATTTTTCCATCTTCTAAGATCTTCTTCTATTTCTCTCTTTAGGGTTCTGTAGTTTTCATTGTATAAGACTTTCACCTCTTTTGTTAGGTTGATTCCCAAGTATTTTATTTTATTTTTTTGAGGATATTGTGAATGGAGTGGTTGTCCTCATTTCCATTTGAGAGGATTTGTCACTGATATACAGGAATGCCTTTGATTTATGTGTGTTGATTTTATATCCTGCCACTTTGCTGAATTCATTTATTAGGGAACCATACACCAACAAGACATAACAATCATAAATATATATGCCCAAACAATGGTTCAGCTATGTTCATCAAGCAAACTCTTCTCAAGTTCAAGAGTCTAATAGACCACCATACAATAATCATGGGAGACTTCAACACACCTCTCTCACCACTGGACAGATCTTCCAAACAAAAGTTGAATAAGGAAATTATAGAACTCAATAACACAATTAATAACCTAGACTTAATTGACATATATAGAATATACCACCCAACATCAAGCAGTTACCCTTTTTTCTCAGCAGCACATGGATCCTTCTCAAAAATAGATCATATATTATGTCACAGGGCAACTCTTAGACAATATAAAGGAGTAGAGATAATACCATGCATCTTATCTGATCATAATGGAATGAAACTGAAAATCAATGATAAAAGAAGGAAGGAAAAATCATGCATCACTTGGAGAATGAACAATAGGTTACTGAATGATCAATGGGTTATAGAAGACATCAAGGAGGAAATTAAAAAATTCTTAGAGATAAATGAAAACACAGACACAACATATCGGAATCCATGATCTGTCAAGGGTTCTTAGGGTTACCCCAGCTCCAGCTCTCCATTAAGTCCTGATTCCACTCGGCTGTGAGTAATGGAGGCCCCGGGTTGAACGTCAGGTCCCTGAGCTCTGCTTCAGTGCTTCCTCCCCTGCCTCGCTCACCCTTTCTGTAACCTGCCGGCTTTCCTCTCCCAGCCTCACTCATTTTGGAGGTCGCGGGGAGGAACAGAGCGGCAGGAACAGGTAGAAATGGCAACCGGTGAACTTTTAGGGGCCCTGGAGAAATGTCCTTCAAGATGTCTTGTGCCACCCTTCTCCATGGTCAACCCTCACAAGACAGTGGAGGCATCACCTCCCCTGTCCTGCCCTAGCAGAGTTGGGTGATTCCATAACGCCGGGGTGATTCCGTACTGTCCAGATGTGTGGGGCTGAATAGATATCATGATGAAATAGTGATCCCTTTATAATAATGGCACTAATCAAAATATCAGTATTGGGCTGGGGATGTGGCTCAAGCGGTAGCGCGCTCGCCTAGCATGCGTGCGGCCCGGGTTCGATCCTCAGCACCACATACCAACAAAGATGTTGTGTCCACCAAGAACTAAGAAAAAATAAATAAATGTTAAAATTCTCTCTCTCTGTCCCCCTCTCTCTCTCACTCTCTCTTTAAAAAAAAAAATAATAACATATTTACTGAGTGCTTACTATGGACCAGGCAGTGTTGAGTGCTTTTACATGTGTGAACTCATTTAATCCCATAGAATTAGGTCCGGTTCTAACTTTTACAGGTGAAGAAATCGAGGGCCATATCAAGGACCATATTAAGCCCTTAGTCTCAGATTCAGCTTAGACGGCGGGTGGAGCCAAGATTCAAACCTGCACCCACCACACTGCACTATCAAGAAGGGGTGTGTCTTTTACCGAGCTCTGAATCCTCACAGTCCATCAGAACACACAGCGGGTGCCCAATGAAGTAGGAAGCACCCATCTGAGAAGGGGAAAGGTGCTCCTTGCCTCCCTGTCTGGCCGCTGCCCCTACCCCAGCTCCTATCTCCAAAACGCTCTCTCCTCTCTCGTCCCTGGGTGCGTTCTTCCCGCTCCCACCTACCTGCTTCTCTCCTGCGCCCAAAGGCCAGCACAGACCAGATCTCAGAGGTCATCAGTCCTGGCTCTCCACCTCCCCGTCAGACTCCCCTTAAGACTCATGTTTGAGAACCAAAGGGAAGCAGCTAGTGACAACTAAAATAAAAATGACTGTGAAGGAGAGTGTCAGCTCGTCACACCCAGTGGGTGTTGGATTATCGGATTTGATGGGCAGTCTCTGGGGCAGGCAGGGTGGGCTATGCCTGGCCCCCAGGAGGGTAGGAGAGTGGTGGCGCCAAGGGAGAACAGCTTGGAGGGGACAGAGCTGGCACCCTGGCCTTCCTTTGGCACTTCCAGTGGCGAAACTCTGGCTGAGATGGGCGTGGCCCGGGTGGGGCGTGGCCCGGGTGGGGCGTGGCCCGGGTGGGCTCACAGCCCTGCGCGCTCTGGCAGGACGGATACATTGACTTCATGGAGTACGTGGCGGCGCTCAGCCTGGTCCTCAAGGGGAAGGTGGAGCAGAAGTTGCGCTGGTACTTCAAGCTCTACGACGTCGACGGCAATGGCTGCATCGACAGGGAGGAGCTGCTCACCATCATCCAGGTAACTCCAGGTGCAGAGGGCTGGGCCAGGGGCGTGGACAGCGGGACCCCGAGCTGAGAGCTGGGGGGGGGGGGAAGGATCCACTATCTCAGGATTGAGACCGAATTTGGGACTCAGGGTCCGGGCGATAGTTCTGACCCTCACCAACTGCGTGAACTAGGCTGTGTCGTCTCCCCTTTGTGGGTCTGTTTCCAAGGGACTATAAAAGCTCCACTCTTAAGTCCCAGATCTGTCTGAGGCCCAGGGCACCATCGCCTCCGCTCTCCACAGCTGTTGGGAGCCAGAAAAGCTCTTACTGTCCCCACCACTGAGAATTAAGATGGGACCTTCACTCCTGCCTTTTTCCTCTCAGGCCATTCGAACTATTAACCCCTGGAGCGACACGACCATGACTGCAGAGGAGTTCACAGACACCGTGTTCACCAAGATTGACGTCAATGGGGATGGTGAGGGGGCAAGGAGGGACTTCCCCGGGGAGGGGTCCCAGGGATAGTGACTTCCTATGAAAGGTGAAAGGAGCAGGAGGGGAGGAGGAGGCACAAAGGTCCCTCTGCAGGTCACCTCCTGCATCCCTCTCTGCCCCAGCCACAGAATTAGCTCTTAGGGATCCCTGGACCACACTTTCTGGTCTGTCTCTGACCCTGCCCCTTGCAAGAACTCTGCTCTGGCTCTGCTCGGGGTGCACACCTGTAATCCCAGAGACTTGAGAGACTGAGGCAGGAGGATGGCAAGTTCGAGGCCAGCCGAGGGAATTTAGGAGACACTGTCTCAAAAAATTTTTAAAAATAAATAAAAATACAAAGGGTGGTACTCAGGGTAGAGCGCCCCTGGGTTCCATCCCCATACCAGGGAAGGAAAATCCAGCTCTAGGCCCTGGCCAGCAGACGTGGACACCCTTCCCACCGGGAATCCCTTTTTTTTTGTACCCCAGGGGAACTCTCCCTGGAGGAGTTCATGGAGGGCGTCCAGAAGGACCAGGAGCTCCTGGACACGCTGACACGAAGCCTGGACCTCACCGGCATCGTGCGCAGGCTCCAGTCCGGCGAGCCGGATGACGATGTCCCTGGCAAGGACGCCACTGAGGCCTCCGGCTGAGCCGCGCCCAGCTGCTGCTGTCTGGGGGCCGGGGCTACACGGTGGTGCCTGGCGTCGCTATTGTGCTTGTCTTAATATTATATAGGGTCTCCCGAATCCAAAGGCTCGGCTCACCTCTTTGGGGTCCAGGGTGGCAGCAGGAGGGGGGGAGGGGCAGAAGTGGGACTCCAGAGTGAAAATGGTTCCTGCCCCCCCCACCCCCAGATTCAGCTGTCGGTGATGCTCCCTGGTGCCCTGGGGTTCCTCCCTCGTCCCTTTGGGGCTCCTCACCCAGCTTTTCCCAGTGTCCCCTCTGCATTTCTCCCGTCCACTGTGGAAGCTCTGAGCCAGAGCAGAGGTTTCCTGGGTCTCTGATGGAATTCTACAGATCTATCTGAGTGCCGAGATGGCGGCCTGCCCCAGACCCTGGAACCTACTTGTGTGGTTTGTGTTAATTCTTTCCTCCCTTCGACAAGCCTTTATTGAGCACCTACTGTGTATTGACACTAAACATTAGATGAACAAAGAACTCAATTCTCATCCTCAAGGAACTCATAAGCTCGTGGGAGACACATAGACCAGCATCATTGTAATAAAATTGGCAAAGAAAAGTTATAAAGTAAGGGACCTCTGTAGGAGTTTGACTCAGAGTCAGTATCACAGTGCTGACCTTTGGCTTTGAAAGAGGGCTCGGAGGGGCTGGGGATGTGGCTCAAGCGGTAGCGCGCTCCCCTAGCATGCGTTCGGCCTGGGTTCCATCCTCAGCACCACATACAAACAAAGATGTTGTGTCCGCCAAATACTAAAAAGTAAATATTAAAATTCTTAAAAAAAAAAAAAAGTGGGCTTGGAGGTTGCCCACGAAGAAGGTGATATGTGTGGGGAGGTCTGGGTGAATTCTCTGTGATGTATGTGCCCCACGTAGGGGGTCTTCTTAGATGTAAGTGGAGGTATTCTTTAAGAGTTAAATTTTAGCTGAATGCAGTGACACATCCCTGTCATCCCAGCAACACAGGATGACTGTCTCAGTAATTTTAGCAAGACCTTCAGCAATTTAGTGAGACCCTGTCTCAAAATAAAAAATTAAAAAGGGCTGGGGATGTAGCTCAGTGGTAAGCATCTCTGAATACCAAAAAAAAAAAAAAAAAATGTGGAGCCACACAGTTCCCCACAGGTCTGCAACTCACTGCAAATATCCTGACCATCTGGGTCTACCCTAAATCTTTCTTGCTGCAGTGACACCTGACACCAGTTAGGAAGTGGGATGATCTGTTACAGGTGGGCCTGGACCTGGTTCTTTGCATACTGCATCTTTAAGCATCCTCAAATCAGAGATGTACCCATCCAAAGCAGGTCTGATCAGTTGTGCCCCTGAGTTACAGTTGCCTGGTTGCCACACAAATCGGGGAGAGACAAGGGCTAGAGTAGTTGTGACCTTTTTCCCAAAAGCCTCTTTCTCCTGGGCTTTGAGTCTTCACTTCAGTTGAGCCCAGGGGAGGTGGGGGAGTATGTAAAATCCTAGGGGTTGGGCTGGAGTTGTGGATCATTGACAGAGCGCTCACTTTGCACTATGAGGCACTGGGTTCAATCCCCAGCACCACATAAAAATAAATAAATAAAATAAAGGTGTTGTGTCCATCTACAACATATAAATATAAAAACCTAGGGGTGCAGGGAGAAAACTCAGGGTCAGGGAAATAGAACATCTTGTCCCCCTACCTCGGAATGGTAGGAGGGTACTATTCCGAGGTAGGGGGACAAGAGTGCACTGTGCTCACCCCTTTCCTGTCCCTCCCTTGGATCATCCCAGACAGGAAAGTCAGCCAGGGCCTGGGCAGCAGACACAGAGAGAAGGTGGAAGTCAATGCCATGGGCATCCTGGGAAAAAAGGGAGCTGACATTGCTGCTCCTTCTCTTGCTGTCTGCCTCTTGGGAAGTCCTGAAGATCAAGGGTGTCTGTAATAATTAGGATGACTTTTCCCAGCTTTGTTCAAATGCCACCTGTGTGATGTGGGGCATGTCTTTGTCCCACCTAGTGTATTATTTTTAAGCAACCTTTTTTTTTTTACCTGAAATTGATTTCTAAGGGACATATGAACATCATGTGAAATATCATACCATAAGTCCTCAGGTTCAATAGGTTTGTTTTATTTTTTATGCATCAACACACAAGCATAACTGCCCAAGGTAAAGCAAACATGCTTCCAGATCCCACCACAAACCGTCTCACAGGGTAACACTGCTCAGGGTGCTGGTTTCCACATTCTGTTCTCAGAGGTGTCTCTGGAGTCTCTAAAGGTAGGAGGGATCTGAGCTCCCAACCTCCTTCAACTAGAAGGTCTCTCTTTTAGTGTCTATATTAGGGTTGTACAAGAGTTTATATACCGGAAAAGAATGCCACATCTAAAAACATGACAATCTGAAAACTGCTGTCCAATCCAAGCTGCACAAGGTTGGGGAAGAGAAATGGCCTTCTAGAGTCCCATGGCCATTGGAGGCAAAGTCTGGCCTAGAACTTAGATCCGCAGATCCCCAATTCTCCCCAGAAGCAGAGACGGTTCTCCATCTTCTAAAGGAATGGAGGAAGGTCCCTGTTGGGGATGTGGGGGAGAGGTGGAGAGGGTGGATAAAGATGGAGGGTGGGGGAGAGGGTGCGGGAGCAGGGCTGGAGGGCAGCACCAGGCAGGGCTCAAGCAGCCCCTTTACGCACAGCAGCCTCTACAGTGGAGGACCACAGCCTGCCATCTTATTTTCTGAAGTTTCCCTTGTTAACACCCCTGATGAGGACGCCTGGGGAGGAGGTGGACAGGGTCCTCCCTGTGGGCACTCCTTGGGATCCCCACTCCTACCTTCTCTTCAGCTTCAACACCTCCCAGCCCTGCTTCCTTCCATGCTCTCTTCCACTCCGTAAGTGTGTGGTCCTCATTCTGATTTGGTCTATGGGGCCTCTGCTACTCAGGTGGCCCCTGCTTCTAACTGAGAACACCTAGAAATCGGAGGGGCCCCTACAGTCTCCTGGCCAAGGCATACTTTCCCCTGAGCCACCGTGGGGGCAGCTGAGTGCCGTCAACCCTGAAGACTGGGCTCCGCCTCATTGGTCCCTGCCCACCAGGGAAGGACTGTGCCCTTCCTGGCCCCACTCACTCCTGCCCAGGGAGTGCCAGCAAGTCCGAACCAGGGAAAGTGTGGGCAAGAGCAGGCTGGCCCAGGGACTCTCCTGCTACTCTGAAAACTTGGATGAGCCTGCAGTATTGGAACTGCCACAGGCTTCCCGGGGCCTGGCCCCTCAGAACATGGCACTTTTCCTTCTCTGCTGAGTGATCCAGCCACTGGGATTCATGTCCATCTGCAGCATCTTCATCACCCACTTGTCACGACGGGCACCGTCCACGAACTCACTCAGGGACAGCCGACCTGAGCACGGGGCAGGAGACATGGTCACTGGGAAGAAGGCAAGACCTGGAGCTGGGGGCAGGACAGAGACCTTCCCTCCTAAGAGGCACCTGCCCCTCTTCTACAGATCAGCCTGCAGAACCGAGTCCAGAGCTTGTGGCTGGTCAATGCTCTGATTCTCCAGGAGTCTCCTGGGGCTTTCTTGACAAGGGACTGTAGCTTTACTCTTGCACACAGCACCTCTCAAATGTTGAGCGTTCCCTGAAGACACTTTCCAAGAGTGTCCCAAGCCAGTTCCCGTGCACAGCACTGGAGGGCTGGGCCCTGAGCTGCAGGGCCGGGAGCTCAGTGGCCTGAACAGACGCCTCCCCTGCCAGGCTCTTACTCACCCTCCCATTTGTTCCCCTCAGCCACTCTGGTTGTCTTCACTTTCCAGGTGAGGAAACTGAGGCCAGGCTAAGGGGTTAACCTCCAAAGTTCCTATTCCTTCTGCTCGCTTGCCTGGCCTCCTTTGGTGACTCCTGGGAAGCTTTAATCTCTCACAAACATGTGCGCTGTGTGACGCCCTTTGGTATTTCATGTCGTCCTCTCCTCAGCCAGCTCACCCATGAGAATATCAGCAGTTGGGAAGTGGCATATTGCCACTTGCCGTGGCATTTGACCAGAAGATGGGGATGACGGGGAGCAGGCAGCCGTTACCCGGTAGCTCCACCCCTTACCGTCCCCATTTTCATCCACCAGGTAGAAGATCCTGTCCACGACCTCCTCAGGTGTGAGCATCTGGCCCTGCTGCTCTGTCTCTGTCTCGACGCGGCAGGCTTTCTTCAGCTTGTAAATCACCTGCCAGAGAGGAGAGGACTCAGCTGTCCTGACAGGACACCCTGCAAGCCTCGGCTCTACCCACACCCCTCAGTGCCACCTCTGCAGTGCTGGCCCCAGGCCGTGCATCTTAGTGTCAAAGGAGCCAGATCTAAGCCAGATCCAACCTGTACCAAACACCAGTTGTATTACCCCCTGGGGACTTCCTGGCCTCAATCTGCCCTTCCCCGACACCACTTCCATTCCCACTGCCATCTGCAGAGGGATGGGATGACTAAGTCACCAACAGTTGACACTCCAATCTACAGAAAAATAAATAGAGATGCAGAGGAGAAAAAATAATTTAGTGTCATCTTGTATGTATAGGTGTCAAATAGTGTGATGGGGATAGAGGGCTGGGACTGGAAGCAACCTTCTCCTTTGTGCTGGGTCCTTGAGATAATATGAGATGACATTTGCAAAGGTCCCAAGTAAATGCAAACGAGATGGGAAAACTTGAGGACCCTCCCTGGACCCCATCTGGGTGCTGAGGACAGAGGCTGCATGGCCTTGGTCTCCCAGGCCTCACTGCCCAGTCCAGCACTGGCAGAGCACAGGCCCCACTGAACAGGCCTGGGGGGCACCCAAGGGGATGCCCTGAAATCCAGCTCCAGTACTTCCTGTGTATGAATGTAGTTCTGGGGATCCACTGGCTGCCACAGGAAAAGTGTCGGGAGCCTGTGACACTAGATGCCACCTTTCCTCCTTGATCATTCCTGGCTGGTTGCCTATCTGTTTTGTTCGTTTTTAAAAAGAAACAACTTTGGTTTTCTCTAAAGCACTTGTTTTTTTATTTTATTAATTTCTACTCTCTATTGTTTCCTCTCATATATTTTCTTTGGGTTTAATTTACTTTTTTCCCCCATTTTCTCTAGATAACTTCTTAGATCGTTAGTTTTCAGCCTTTCTTATTTTTTTTCATAGAGACATCTTGAGACTGTAAATTTCTCTACAAACCCAGGTGCTCCACACGTTTTGTTATGTCACATACGACAGGTGCGCATCCTGATTCAATTAAAACTACTGTGTGCAACTATGTGTGTGTGTGGGAGACACAGACAGACAGAGGAGAGGTGGGTAGAGAGATAGGGAGAGAGACTAACGTGATTTCTCGGGGTCGTGGTATTGGGAAGGGTGTTGCCAAAGTTTCAAACAGATTTTTCTACTTAACTCTCAGCCGCTGATTTTCAGCTTGATTTCACTGTGGTCAGAGAACACGTTCTGAATGATTGATTTCAGTGCCTCTTCCCAACCCCACCCAGAGGCTCTCTTCAGTGGGCCCCCCGTGGCCAGCCCTCCGCGCCCCAGCAGTGCCTAGCACCCGGGGAGCCTGCTTCCAGGCAGGGACACCAACCTCCACGATGTCCAGGAGCTCCAGGCGGTCGATGCAGCCGTTGCCGTCCTTGTCGTAGATCTTGAAGGTCCACTTCAGCTTGTGCTCCAGGGAGCCCCTCAGCACAAGGTTCAGGGCCGCCACATACTCCAGGAAGTCGATGGTGTCGTCCTGCACGGGGTGTGGATGCTGCTGAGGCCCCTCCAGAGGGTGGCAGTGAGCTCTACGCAGGGTGATCCATCCCCAGAGAATCAGGGCTTTCCCTAATCTCTGTAACCCACATGGCCTCTGCATCATTGCGCATGCTGTTCTCCACCCCCAGACCTTTCCCACTGACAGTGGTCACCCAATCCTCCCTGTCCCTAAGGCTCAGCTCGAGAGTCCCCTCCTCCAGGAAGCCTTCTTTCTTGCACCGCCTGCGCCATAGCCTCTGTGTGGGTCTCTGTCTCTCCCTCCCTCCCTGTTCGCAGGCTCACAGCACCTGCTGTATTCTCCTTAGTTTGGGGCCAACTCTGGCAGCCTCCCCTCCCTCCTGGAGAACAGAGAGGGCTGGTATTGCTTGCGTTTCTTCTCCATGCCTAGCTCAGTGCCACTTGTACGTAGAATTGAGGTCCTGTACATACTTATGAATCCTGAGCAAATGATCCACTTGATCTGAATTTGGGACTTAAGTAGTTTTGAAAGATCAGGAAGCAGGGCTCATTGACATCTCCCCTTGCATGCGCATTCACCCCGAGTGCCCGGGAAGGGCAGGCAGTGGCTCCAGTCCCCTCTCACCTCTAAGCCTAGGTGGACATTACATGGAAGGAGGGGCCTGTACCCCCACTCCATCCAGGAAGGGTAGGAGGAGGTGGAACGCAGTTGGAAATTGAGAACTGGAAAGGGGAGGAGCACAGCCTACTTTACAGATACCCTGACAAAAAATGAACCTTCTTGGGACAGAAATGTGACAGCAACCATTATTCCAAAAGCAGAAATCAAGAAACTGGAGAAGTAGATGCTTGCTTTTCTCCCCCAAATGTGTGTGAGGTGAAGGGCTGGTGTATGGAGGCCACAGAGGGTCGGCTGGGCCAGGGTGTCAATTATAGGAGCTCACTTACTCCAGGGTTGGGACCGATGCCCTCCAAATGAAAAACCTAAGCCATTAGCTTCCCCGGGAATATCATCATTCACGTGACTTTGGAATCAGTGAGGACATCAATGGCTCAGAACACTTCTGTCCTATTGGGTCTGGCCACTCAGGGAGCTTTAACCAAGGGGTACCCAAGTGGGCAAGGGTTGAGCAACAGGATAAAATGGCAGAGAATGAAGGAAATAGCAAAAAGACTGAGGAAAAAATAAGAGGAAAGTAACCCTAGACTGCCTCAACACCGAGGGTTTTATTCAACATATTTTATTTATCATTCCTACAAATACATGGTTCTCCTGGCCCCCCTCCCCATATACTTACCTAATTGGGGTCAAACTATGTTTGTAGTTTTATTTGCTGGATGTCCATTTAATATCTTCTCATGTTTTTAAGAATTATATGAACTATCAATATTTGTGGGGCTTGGGAGTACTGGGCATTCTCTTCTGTGAAACATATTCCTAATATTTTATTTTTTAAAATATGCATTTACTTAATGATTTGTAGTAGGGAATAAATCCAGGGGCACTTAACCACTGAGCCACATCCCCAACCCTTTTTATGTTGTATTTTAAGATAGGGTCTTGCTAAGTTGCTTAGCGCCTTGCCAACTTGCTCAGGCTGGCTTTGAACTTGAGATCCTCCTGACTCAGCCTCCTGAGCTGCTGGGATTACAGGTGTATACCATCATGCCTGGCTCTAATATTTTATATTGCATAGGGAACATTGATGTGTATTTTTTTCTTACATATTTCTGATACTGTCTTTTCTTTCTTCCTTCTTCCACCTGTCCCTCCCTGTACTGAAGGTTGAACCCAGGGGCTCTACTACTTAGCTACATCTCCAGACTTTTTTCTTTTTTTTTTTTATTTTGAGGCAGGACCTTGCTAAATTACCTAGGCTGGCCTGGGAACTTAAGACCCTACTGCCTCTGACTCCTGAGTCACTGTCTAGTAATTTCTTTGGAGTAGATTCTTAAGCAGTGGTTATTTGTTTGGAAGGATATTTTCTTTTGTACTTATTATTTATTAAGCTTACTACAAGCCAAGCACAGTGACGCACGCCTGTAATCCCAGTGGCTTGGGAGGCTGAGGCAGGAGGATCACGAGTTCAAAGCCCTCCTCAGCAACATCAGGGTGCTAAGCTGTTAAGACCTTGTCTCTAAGTAAAATACAAAAAAAAAAAAAAAAAAAAGGTTGGGATGTGACTCAGTGGTTGAGTGCCCCTGAGTTCAATTCCTCCACAAAACTTACTACAAACCAATCCTGTGTTTCTTCTTTAATAAAAATTGAGTATAAAAATGCTATTCCCGTTTTATAGATGAGAAATCTGAGACTTGGAGGTGCCCAAGCTACATGTCTCCTCCAGTTCATCAAGTTGGAAAAAAACTTCTGTTCTCCACTCAATGTTTCTCTCCTTCCTTCTTCCCTTCCTTCCTTCCCTGCTCCCCTTTCTTTTTCATTCTTTCATGGTGCTGGGAATGGAACCTTGGACCTCACACATGTTGGACAAGCTATCACTGAGCTACACCCCGAGTAACAAGGTCTAGCAAATGATTTTGATGTCTAGAGGTACCAAGGAGGTAACCCCCACAAAACCCAACCCCTGACAAAGTCTCCAGGTTTCTAGATTCTCTCTCATTCTTTGCCCAGAAACTTCTGGTTCCAAACCACCTCTCTTAATGTGAGTCAGTGGAGAGAAGATGATTCATTATTTGCTTCTCCTCAAAGGGGAGGTCACTGCACACCCCAGGACCATTTCTGGGAAGCTTCTAGATGGTGCTAATCTCATCTGTTGTGCACAGACCTAGTCAGCTCCAATTACCCAGAGGCCTGTGAGGGGTGGAAATGTCTCATCTGCTGTGGAGTGGGGTGGGCGTGCCGTCTGCTCTGGGGGATTATATGCCTCATTTCTCTCTGAATGGGCTGTATTTGTGCACCAGCCCTGACCCCAATGCTGTTATACAAGAATCCCAAGTGACGTTCAGCTTTCACTCTCTCTTTCCTTCCATCCCAGGGTGTCACAAGGCTAATTCCGGAAACAGAGAAGAGAGTCGCAAGGGAGTAGAGGGGCAGAGACAGGGTATATCTATAGCTCTGTCTCCACCAAACCCATTTTATCACCCTGTATTTGGACATGTGAGATGGATCTTTGAATTCTTTTCATAATTTTTGTTCTAAAAATCTCAGACCAGTCAGTCGTGCTAGTGCACGCCTGTAATCCCAGCAGCTTGGGAGATTGGGGTGGGAGGGTTTCAAGTTCAAAGCCAGCCTCAGCAACTTAGTGAGGTCCTAGCAACTCAGTGAGACCCTGTCTCTAAATAAAAAACACAAAAAAGGGCTGGGGATGTGGCTCAGTGGTTAAGCTCCCCTGAGTTTAATCCTCCGATACACACACACAAATAAAATAAAAATAAAAATCTCAGACCAGGGGCTGGGATGTGGCTCAAGCGGTAGCGCGCTCGCCTAGCATGCGTGCGGCCCGGGTTCGATCCTCAGCAGCACCACATACCAACAAAGATGTCGTGTCCGCCGAGAACTAAGAAAAAATAAATAAATGTTAAAATTCTCTCTCTCTCTGCCCCCCTCTCTCACTTTCTCTTAAAAAAAAAAAAAAAAAAAAAAAAAAAAAAAAAAAAAAAAAAAAAAAAAAAAATCTCAGACCAATTGTCCAGAAATAAAACTCTGATATCAAGATTCTGCTGAAGAGCTGGGTGGAGCTCAGTGGTGGAGCACTTGTCTAGAGTGCAGGGGCCTTAGGTACCATCCCCAACATGGGGCAAAAATGATTGTGCTAAGGCAGGGGATGGTAGGTTTAGAGACACAGACTACATGGGAGAGAAAGAAGGCTAAGTCCCTGACAGAGGAGCTCAACACCTTCCAGGGAAGCTCTTCCTTACAGCAAGATACTAACTACTAAAGAAGGATGGTGGAGTCAGAGAAATATCAACAGATGCCCAAACTGGTAGATGATGATTTGATGAACAATAGTATATTTGCTGTCTCCAGGGAGATCCTGATAAGATACTTATTAATTGCAAAGAAAATACAGTAACTACCATGGAGAAACCAGGAAGACACCATCTCCACCAAAAGCTTGAAGTTATTTCAGTCATGGGTCGAACCAACATCATGTACTCCATATGAAGCCCTGAGAGGGCCATGACATCACACCCATGGCCTTTTTTACTGGAAGCTGAATCTCATGAGGAAATACTAGACAAATCTGAATTGTCAGATCCTCTACAAAATAATTAGGGCTAAAGCCTTAAAAAATGTCAAGCTCAATTAAAACAAAGGCTGAGATTGAAGCTTCCAAATTAAAGGAGACATGTCAGATAAATGCAGTATGTGATCAGACCAAAAAAAAAAAAAAAAGAAGAAGAAGAAGAAGTCGGGCATGGTGGCACATGCCTGTAATCCCAGAAGTTTGGGAGGCTGAGGCAGGAGGATTGTGAGTTCAAAGCTAGCCTCAGTAAAAGCAAGGTGCTAAGCAACTCAGTGAGACCCTGTCTTTAAATAAAAATACAGAATAGGACTGGGGATGTGACTCAGTGGTTGAGTGCTTCTGAATTCAATCCCCAGTACCAAAAAAAAAGAAAGAGAGAGAAAAAGAAAGAAAGAAAGGAAGGAAGGAAGGAAGGAAAGAAGGAAGAAAGAAAAGAGAGGGTTGTGGCTCAGCGGTAGAACACTCGCCTTGTACGTGTGGGCCCTGGGTTGGATCCTCGCACCACATAAAAATAAGTAAGTGAAATAAAGGTATTGTGTCCTACTACAACTAAAAAATAAATATTAAAAAAGAAAAGAAGTTATAAAATTTTAATTTTAATTTTAACCAAACTTGAATATGGATGATTACTAGACAATAAAAATTCAATGTTGAAACTTCCTGATTTATTTTTTTGGTGGGCAGTATTGGGGATTGAACCCAGGGGCGCCCTTTCACTGAGCTATATTCCCAGCCCTCTTTATTTTTTATTTTTACACAGGGTCTTGCTAAATACCCAGGCTGGTCTGGAGCTAGTAAACCTCTCACCTCTGCTGGGATTTCAGGCGTGTGCCACTGCACCCGGGTGATCAA
The DNA here is from genome assembly GCF_052094955.1 of Ictidomys tridecemlineatus. Classification (NCBI taxonomy): domain Eukaryota; kingdom Metazoa; phylum Chordata; class Mammalia; order Rodentia; family Sciuridae; genus Ictidomys; species Ictidomys tridecemlineatus. The sequence goes on along the minus strand of NC_135484.1, from coordinate 109,130,215 downwards.
ATTGAATTTTAAAATTAAATTCCTACATGTGTATACAAAATTTAGCTATCTTCTTAGCTACCAGTGCCATTGAAGAGCTTAAAGAAGCCCTGGGTTTGGATGGCTTCATGAGACCCTCCATGACCTGGAGAGTGGAAAAGGACTTTGCCCAGGGATCCAGCCACTCTCCCGGGTGGCTACAGCCTCCTCTAGCACCCACAACAGGGAAGACCTGGCCAGCCTCAGTTCAAAGGACCCCAGCAAGGGGCAGCTCACGGTGTGTGCTAAGACATCTTGTCCCATTTGGGACATCTGCTTAGCTCCTTGGGTTTAGACAGAGAGGGGCTCTGGCAGGTGTCAAAACCCTAGGTCCTTAGGCTATAGAGCCTCATCCAAAAACACACAAAGAGAAGCCCTGGACGGTCAAACACCTTCAGGTCTCAGAAACAGGATGCAGACAGCATAGGATAAATGCTGAGAGAGAGGCAGGCAAGACAGAGGGAAAGGGACAGAATAAGGGGGAGAGAAGAAAATAATTTGAGGGAATTGAGACTGAGGAAGAGCAGAGAGGGCTTGGGGGTACAGGGGTTATCCTAGAGGATGCATCTTGGATTCAAGGATGCCAAGGGTGACAGCTGGACTGGCTATAGGTCCTCCCTCCAGGCGGTCTTACCCCATTCTTGTCGAAGGCTCGGAACATGCCTTCTACGCACTGGGTGGCCTCCTTGTTGTCTGTGACCTTGAAGAAGCGTTTGAACTCGTGCATGAAGAGGGTGCCACTGGGGCACTCCATCACAAACTTCTTGTACCACTCCTGGAGCTCGGCCACGTCCATCTCCCCAGACGCCTCCACCTTCTCCCAGCTGAACTGCTGCCCCATCTTGCCCTGAGGAATGTCAGGGGGTAAAGGTCTGCGACTTCTCTTGGGCCTCTGCTGACTGATTCCCTAGGCTAGGGCCCTCTTCCCCCGTCTCCTTTACTTGACCAGCCTATTCATAAGTCTCCTGGGCAACTAACATGATGGACAGGGTAGGGCTGACAGCCTGGTGGGGCAGGCCCAGACCAGCTAAGCTGCCCTAAGACCATTAAAAGATTCTTCTGGAAGGTCTGACCTCCAGTCTGCTAAGCCCCCTCAGCCCCACCCCTCTTGTTAGTTCTGCTAACCAAGCACCTAGGCTGACCCAAGAGGACCGAGAAATAAAAGAAGGGAAGAAACAGGCAGATGCAGGTGGGAGAGAGGATGACAGGCTGGCATGCTCCCATCACACATACTCCGCCTTCCTTTTTAATTGAGTACAGCAAGGCACAGAGAGGCCCATCTTGGAGATACAGAAGATTCTAAAATCCAAAGAGGAAGGAAGACCAACTTCTAGCCCTTAGAATAGAACCTTCTGGTGATTTGGTCTTGTCCTTCCATGTGGTCTGCAGAATCTGTGGTGGAAAGAGTTCTAGGGGAGCAGCTGTCCTTAGCACACTAGGGGCCGTTCCCTTACAGATCAGGCCTGAGTCTTGGAAGTTTTTCATTTTCTAGTTCAAAATACAAATGCCTCCCTCTAACCCACCCAATCCTTTCTGACATTCCCTCCAAAGTTCTAACATAGGAGAAGGATCTTGGGGAATGGCCACAATACCTTTGAAGGCTCTCACTTTTATAGAAAAGGTCATGCAATCTGCTTTGGATCAATTATATACACATGCTTATTTTTTAAATATTTATTTTTTAGTTGTAGTTGGACACAATACTTTTGTTTTATTTATTTATCTTTATGTGGTGCTGAGGAGTGAACCCAGGACCTTGCACATGCAAGGTGAGCGCTCTACCACTGAGCCACCACTCCAGCCCTACAGGCTTATTTTAATGTAATATAAAAATAATACTTCCAAGAAATCAGAAGACCCACAGAAGTGATTTTTCTAGATTTTAAGGGCTGAAGTTCTGGTGAATCAGCTCTTAATCAAGGGGTAGCACTGCCATCCCCAAATTGTGCTTACCTCCCCTCGCTGCTTCTACTCCAGAACACCCCCAATTCCTCAAAGTTCCTTGAACCTTCTTGCCATTCCCAAAATGGGAACCCCCTCCTTTGCCAGCCCTTCAAGTACTAGGGGAATTTCTTCCATATTCTTCAAAGCTAGGGTAGGACCAGTGTCCTCCTTGCTCCTTACCGTTGCTTCCTGATGGCTTCTTGTCTTTTCTTTCTCAAAAATGCCTGTCCCACGGGAGCCATATCTGACTCCACCCTCTATTTACTCTTTCTGTTGACATCATTTGCTGGGGATGTCACTTCTTGTCTCAAAGTAGCAAATATTTCAGTGACTTGAACATCCAGGCTGATAACTGACCACCCAGTCTTCTTAGTTGCAAAGAGTTTTTCTCCTCCCAACCTTGAGCCCTGACCATACCCTTGTGGTCCAGGGCCTGCAGCTGCAGCATCTGGGAGCTTGTTAGACATGCAAATTCTCAGCACACGCACCCCCCCCCCCACCAAGATGAATGGGTGGCTTTGGGGATGGGGCCCAGCAATTTAGCAAACCCCAGCCCTCCCATGCTTCTGACATACAATAACATCTGAGAAGCACAACCCTAGGCTTTGCTGTCATTGATTTCTCAACTGCCTCTGAAACAGACATTGCCTGCTTTTTTTTTTCAAAATTTTTACTTGTAGAAAGACACAATACTTTTATTTTATTTATTTATTCTTATGTGGTGCTGAGGATTGAACCCAGTGCTTCGCATGTGCCAGGCGAGCTACAATCCCAGCCCAGACATTGCCTTCTCTAGTCAGCCTCTCTAATGGCTTACTCTAATACTTGCACTGTAGTAATTCATCAATCTGAGTGACACTTCCATTTTGTTGATCTAACATCTGACACCTTGCTCATGTCCTCCTTTCTTCCTTGTCCTCACCCCACTGCCCTGTGTGCTTGCTGTTTCCTTGACTTCTCTGCCCCCCTTCTCCCTCCAACTTCCTTGGCAAAACCAGGTCCTGGTCAATGCTACCTACTGTGTACTAACACCTCACCGCACCCAGGAGGCAGAGCACTGCTAGAGATGATCCTAAAATCACGCTGGCTGCACACACTTCAAATAATGGTGGACTTTCATGCTCTTCCCCGTCAAAGTCACTCTTCCTCTAGAAAAGACTTTCTGTCTCCACACCTTCCGTGCACTCCCCTGGGAGCGGTGACCAAGTGGCATCCTTCACAGAGAGACAGAGGAGCCAAACTGCAACTCTTCCCACCAATGTTTACCACTTCTGTGTCTCTGTGCCCACATCCTCTGCCCTCTTCTGCTACAGTGGAAGCGGCATCCCCTGCCCACTTCCTTACCTGTCTGCCCTGACATTTGCTTCCCAGATGATGTCTCCTTTCACCTACTAGACTTTGTTCTCACGATTCATCCTTTTCTCTTCTGCAGCCTCGATTTCTAACAGATCACACCTGTCAGCATTCAGACATGCTTTAATATTACCTGAATGAAAACAAGACAATCTGTCCTGACCACACACCCAGGACCACATCATGACTTTGGTGGGCCACACTTTTGTCTTCATGGGTCATTATGTAAAAATTAGATAAGTAAATATTAAAATTATATTTCATCACTCAGTATAAAAATGAAGATTGTGTTCATTTTGTCTTTGAAGGACTGGGAATCAAAGCCAGGGCCTTCACATGCTAGGCAAGCACACTAGTGCCAGGCTACACCCTGAGCCCCTTTTAGATTTTGTTTTGAGACAGAGTCTTGCTAAGTTGCTGAGGTTGGCCTGGAACTTGTGATCCTCCTGCCTCAGCCTCCTGAGTCATTGGAATTACAGTTGTGGGCCACTGCATCTGGCTCACCTTTTATTTTGATTTTAAAAGAAATTTAATTCAGGTGCAGTGGCTCATGCCTGTAATCCCAATGGTTCAGGAGGCTGAGGCAGGAGGAACACAAGTTGGAGTCTAGCTTCAGCAATGGTGAGGCACTAACCAACTTAGTTGTTACTGTTTTCTTTCTTTCTTTCTTTTTTTTTTTTTTAGTACCAGAGATTGAATTTAGGGGCACTCAACCACTGAACCATATCTCCAGCCTGATTTTGTATTTTATTTAGAGACAGGGTCTCATTGAATTGCTTAGGGCTTTGCTTTTGCTGAGGCTTGCTTTGAACTTGTGATCCTCCTGCCTCAGCCTGAGCTAGTGGAATTACAGGTGTGCTCTACAGAGCCCGGCTGTTGTTACTGTTTTATGCCACTGAGTGTTCAATGTTTTCTAAGGTAGCATTAGATGACCTGAACATTCGCGAACCTGCTCTGCATCCTCTTCCCCACCTCTACCCTGAGTGACACATTTCACTGTTTGCAGAGTTAGAGTCAATTACTTGTGACATAGTTGCTGCCTGAAGATAACAAAATCTTAAAATCGACAAAAGCCTGAAGTCAGAGGGCGGGACATGGGCTATCACCCCTGCTGCTGATCCCCAGGTCTGACAGTTTGCACCAGAGCCCTCTGAGCACCTCATCCTCTGCCTGGGTCTCGAGAGGCTCACAGAGGTGCTCTGACTGTGTAGGTGGTGCGGGACTGTCATTGGGGGGTGGGAAGAAACTGGCTCCATTTTAGCTGTTTCACACTCTGCTCACCGACATCGCTGCATTTCTCTGGTGTTCATGGTCAGCCTTCTGCCATAGTCTCTGCAGTCCACAGGCTCCACGGCCATCATGGTGGCTTTAATTTGGCACCCTCTTGTAGGTCTGAAGTTTGACTCTGATTCTGAATGTGAAAGTTCGAAAATTGGTGATCTGGAAAACTTCTTCAATGCCTGCTCATTCCTCTCTTTTAATTCCTCAAGAAAAGCAGTGTTTTGTCCACGGATGGTTTCAGCAGACTCCTGGAAACAAGTCACTCACTGATTCTCTTGGAATCCGCGATATTCACTGACAAGATCAAACTGGCAAATTCACTGTCATACTTTTCACAGTGGAATAATCCATTCTGTTGGTCAATCGCTTTCTCACTGCAGTCCTAGGTCAGGCAACCTGGTGCACACAGTTCTCTTTGCAAAGACACACCACTGTTGCCAAGAGCTAAGCTAGCCTGCCTTGTCACCCTGATCAGGTTCTCCCATTTAACCTCACGTAAAGGTTTTCCAGTTGGAGTTGCTCCCTCCTCCTTCTCCAGTCTTTAGATCAAGATGGAAACACCATACAAGGCTTGTCCTTGTGAGTCCAACCATCCCCAGAGTTTAGAGGTCTGTGGGATGTCAGGATTCACAATGATAGTGCTTAAAGACAGCATGGAAAGAAAGTCTCCATCAGAGACTTTGGCTCCTTCCATGACATCACGGGCTAGAACCATAGAACTTATCAGCATCTTCTCCCCAGAGAGTAGCAGTCACTATTTGCCCTGACAAGTCTATCACTTCTCTGTTGTTATACTTTGTTGCGATTTTAATAGCATTTTCATAGCTCTTGCAGATGCCGATTATGTTCTCTATGTCACCAATCCCTGTGAAATCAAACTGAACTATTGGTAAATGATGACCATCTTCACAGGGCATAACTGAAATCTCATTTATTGAAAGTCATCTCATAGTCTTTTTGTTTGTTTGTTTGTTTGGACTGGGGATTGAACTCAAGGGGCACTCAACCACTGAGCCACATCCCCAGCCCTATTGTGTATTTTATTTAGAGACAGGGTCTCACTGAGTTGCTTAGCACCTAGCTTTTGCTGAGGCTGGCTGTGAACTCACGATTCTCCTGTCTCAGCCTCCTGAGCCACTGGGATTATAAGCATGTGCCATTGCACCCATTCTCATAGTCATGTTTAACAGCTGAGAATTTTTTGTTAGTGATCTTCAGGGTGCCATTTGAGAAATAATACCCCTTATTAACTTCAATAAGGGCAAGAACTTGTCCACTTGATCACTGAAAGCACTAGCTGTGATTTCATCACTTTCATCAACTATTTCTTTACAAAAAAGTTTTCCTTCTCCTCAAGAATTGCTCCAGGTTCTGGTTACACAGCATTGATAGTCCACTTGGACTGGTAAGGCATGAGGCTGGTGATGGGTACCACTTTGGACTGTGTCCTCCCAGAAGGATGCAATAGACTGGTTCCCTTCAGGTGTTCCAAATGTTTCTGAGGCACAATAAGCCTTAGATACAGTGGAAACCTCTCTGGAGTTCCCATTCTGTTGCTGGGGCTTGCTGGGTGGTGGATTGACAGGTGAGATGGGAGAAGGAACTTGCTGCTGCCCATGTCCTTCATGATAGGGCACTGGATTGCCAAACTTCATCCCAATTGTTTCAGCTGAGTTCAAAACTTCTAAGTCCATCAAAATAATTAATCTCCTTCCATCTTTCAGAGTGTTAGCAATAAATTGATGAATCTGGCAAATACAATTGTTGGACAACCCTTCTTCCTTAACAAGGGGATTCAATCCATCTCACACAAGCAGTTGATAACAGGGTGGACTATTTTCTGTTGTAATGGGACAGACATTGATGAACTGGCAGATGGGCTTTATAGATGCATCTCCCTGTTGCAGTGGCCCTCTTGCTCATGCGGCCAACCATGTCCACAGCACTAACTTCCACCCGTGCTGGCCCTCCTTGGCTCTCCTGTTTCACTACGGGTTGGATTCTGCATCCTCTTCTTTATCCCTTATTCACTCCTCAGCTTGCTCCAGCTGATCGTTCACTCCTGTTGGTCCACAGAAAAGGTTTTTAAAGGTCTCCAGGGACCTACTTTTCTTACTTAATCTGCCAGATTCATCCTACTTCACCAAACCACATTCTTTCTCCAATTGCTCTGGGTTTCAAGGCCCTACACTCCTCTGAGTTCTCTCTGGCTTCACCAGCTGTTCATTTCCTCTGCCAGCCCCTTCACCAGCCTCTGAATACTCTGGGGTTGCCAGGCTTGTCCTCAGTACTCCTGCCTTCCTGCTCTCTCCCCTGATTTCACTCATTCCCTTGACAGTACAGATCAGTTACAGACTGAGAGCTTCCAAATTTTTTATCTCCATCCTGAACCTTGCCCCATAACCCCAGGTGCTTGCATCCAAAGGCATACTAGATGCCAATATCCAGATTGCAAACTTAGCAAATCAGACTTGTTTCCCATCAATTCCCCTAATTCTTCCTCAGTCATTACATTTGATTAACTGCTTAGGCACTCAACTAGGAATCATCTCTGTCCCTCAGAACTCATTTCACTCTATTAGCAGGTCATTCTGTCAGTTCTACCTGCAAACTGTATATACTGAGTCTCATCGCTCCTCATCAGCGATGTTTCCAATTCTAGTCCAGGCCCACTCACCTGGCCCACTGCTACAGATCCCTAATGAGCGTCCCAGCCTGCTTTGGGCACTCTTTTACCCAGCAGCAAGAGCAGCATATTCTAAAACCTAAATCAGATCCTGTTGCTCTCCTGCTCTAAACCTTCCTATAGCTCCCCATTTACATTTAAGATAAATTCCATACTCCTTCCCACCAGTGACACACTCCTTACGTGACAATCCATCCTACTTACATCTTCACATAGTGCAAACATACTTGTGAGTCAAACCATCCCCAGAGCTGAGGCCTGTGGGATGTCAGGATTCATTCATTCACAAGCTCATTTTAGGATCAGAGTCTTAGCATTTAATGTCCCTCCTGCTTGAGTTGCTTCCTTCCCAGGATTCTCTCCTCCTCAGAGAACTCACTCCCCCAAGGGACCATTCAAGAAATTCTGACATTATCCTATTTTATTTTCTACATAGTTCTTGCTGCTTATGGAAACTTCCCTCCTGGCTTATTCTCTATATTCCCCACTACAGCCTATTCTCTATGAGGAAAGGAACTTCATTATGTGCATTACTGAACCCTCAGGTTTAGAAGAGTGCTTGACACATATAAGGAACTCAAGTCCTTGTTGAGTATCTGAGCAAAGTGGCAGGATCGGTCAGTGCTGAATTCATAGGAGATGTCACTCCTTCCTTTCACAGCTCAACTCCTTCTGGATTCCTCTGAGCCCAGATTAGGGGCATGGGGATAGAGCACACGCCTATAATCTCAGCAATTTGGGAGACCAAGGCAGCAGGATCTCAAGTTTAAGGTCAGCATCAGCAACTTAGTGAGGCTGTAAATGACCCTGTCTCAAAAAAAAAAAAAAAAAAAAAAAGGACTGGGATGAGTGATTAAATGTCCCTTGGTTCAATGTTCAATTCCCAATTCTAAAGAAAAAAAAGCAAGCCTCATAATCAGGTACTTAAAAATTAAAAAAAAAAAATGTGGGATTTTTGAACTGGAAGAGGCCTTGACAAACAATCTCCCCAGTTGTTTTCAAACTTTCTCATCTCAACACACCTACAATCACCGTGGCCACTGGCAGTTGTAGCTTTCTATGGCCAGCATCTCAACTGGCTTCATGTGAGGGTGGCATGAGCTCTGTCCATCTCTTGGTGTTTATTGACATTTAAGCCACACTGTGGAGAAATTAAAGGACAGTACGAGTCACAGGAATGAAAAGCTGACTAAAATTTATTATTCTTAATTATATTATTTCTTATATATTGATGTCTTAAACTGTTGTTACTGTAATAAAACATCTGAGACTTAAAAAAAAGTACTTCTATTCAATAAATTTTTGTGAATGAACTACATCATAGACTTTGGCTGAGGAATCTAAATTTTGATTGGCTTTTATGTGGGTCATTGCCCATGACTTACCCTAAAAATACTGCTGAGCTACTGAAGTATAAATATATCATTTTTAAAGAGGATTAAAAATCCACAAAGAGAACTGATAGCTTGAAGAGAATAACAATAGTAAGGATTTAAGGAGGGCAGGGTTAGGAATTGAGAAAGGGATTTGCAAAGAACCCTGGGGATTGCAGGCAGTCAGCCATAAGCCTGGTGCAGGAACAAAGGTGTTTCAAAACCACAGACCAGGGTCTACTGAGCCCCAGTCAGGCCTGGCCCTAAGCCCTAATGTCAGCCACTTCCATGCCACTGTCCTGGGGGCCCAGTAGGACCTGCCTTGCTGAAGCTCAAACTCTCATGCTGCCCCTTCACACTCTGGCCCTGTGCCAGCAGCAGGGGACAAACTATGTATTCTGGTTCTTGCCTTTTTGCACATTTAACTTTTATCCCTTAGTTCTTTCCCCTAGTCAGTCTCTTTACTTCTAAGCTTAGAAGAAATGAATATATTTTGCTAATGTGAAAAGGAATCAAACCTGGGATTTAGGTTTTAGTACTCTGCATTCATAGTGGCTGGGGAAGCTAAGGCAGGAGGATTGCAGGTTCAAATTCAGCCTCAGCAACTAAGCTGGGGATGTGGCTCAGGGGTTAAGCACTCTTGGGTTCAATCCCAGGTTACTCCCAACCCCTGCACAAAAAATCCTGCATTTAACACATTGACATTTGTTTCTCAAAGCCCCTTTAAGTAGACTCTAGGGTTGTCCCCGTCACTAACCTGAACTTAAATTAATTTCACCAATTTTTTGGCCTGTTTTATCTTCCCACTGAAAGGGCAACTGAGTGGGCAAGTCAGAACTCTTCCAAGGTTTTTTTTTTTTTTTTTTTTTTACCTCCTGTAAAGACAGATAATAATAGGAATGACTTTATTGGGTTGCTAATGAGTTATCAGATAGTAAATGATGGCCCACATGAAGTTTAGCATGATACATGGTGTCTATAATAAGCATGTGACTGTTTCCATCTAAACTTCACAGCCATACTCTAAGGTAAGTACTGTCCCTTCCTGGGTGACAATCCAAGGGCCTTTCCAGCTGGTTCTTCAACAAGGCAGCACACGAACATCTAAGGCTTCATCACAGTGGTGCTGCATCTAGTAACAATGATTATTTACCCAATGTCTATTATCTGCCCAGCACTGCACAACATGCATTATCAGTTATCTAATTTAATACTCCAATCTTGGTAAGTAGATACTAGTTCTCACATTTTACTAATTAGTAAATTAAGGCTCTGACAGGGCTAAGTACCTTGCCTGAGCTTACAGCAGTTTTGTGAGTCTGAACTCTTATCTGATAGGCTTGTTTGACTCCAAAGTCCACATTTTCTCTACTCTGCTACTCAATAATAGTGAAATAAATTTAGTTTAACGCAGGAAAGGAATGCTTGTTGGCAAGTAGAAAGGTTAGGGGACTAGTGGTTTTAAAATAACTGTTTTATATATTTAATGTTATGAGTATGTATCATTTCTTTTTGAAAAAACTGAAACTTGGCACTGAACTAGTTTTGTTTAATAGTTATATCTGTAACTTTGAACAGAGCAGAAAATAATTATATTTGATATGCTTTACATGAGAGAAAGCAATAATGAACTTAGGGCTACACCTTAATGAAAAATAAATCTTACTTTCTACCTGCCTTCTGGTTCATTCTACCATCAGATCCACTTCTCTCATGAAACCATGGAAAGTGAGACCCGGGTATTGCTTCTAATTTTCAGAATATGCATTTTACTCAGGACCAAATTTAAAAAAAAATCCCCCCCCCCCAATCTCTTCTTCAGCCTATCAGGATAAGAAATTACCTTGCTTATACCAAAGAGACTTTGAACATGCCAAATACTTTGTTGCAAAAGAAATATTGCTAATTTCTGCTACATCCGTAGTTAATTGAATATTTTCCTTAAAATAAGGGTTTAACATAAAAGTTGAAGTGCTAGGATAAGCAACCTGGTTTACAGCATAATTAGTATGAAAACATCTAGAAATAGACATAGCCTTTGAAGGAGTCCTTTCTCAGAGTCATTGTTGGAGGTGAGCACAATTATAAGTGATTTACATTGCATATGTGAGTGTGTATGTGTACACATGCCAAAAAAAAAAAAAAAACTTACATGTGGACCTATACTTATTTTTAAAGACCTGCCTTTTAAAATAAAAGTGTGTCACAAATTGCTGCTTTGCTAGATGCAGTCATTATCATATTGCTTCTGTCTGATTGACTAGTTAATTCTGAGGCTTATACCTGGGATGAGTATGCTTTACACATTTGTGAATGACAGTCAATAACTGAGCTAAGGAGGTCATGGGGCACAGGCTATAGTTCTTTTCATGTTAATCACAATAAAGTAAGTCTGACACATAAGTGGGATGTATTCAAAACACTGATACCTGATAGCAGATCAGTTTAAAGGGAAAAAAAACTGAGAAGTCATAATTACCCCAAAGATGTGAAAGAAACCACAGACACAGACCTGATTCTGCTGTAAAAAAGAAACAAAGCACCCTCCTGAGGTTGCCATACCAACTGTTCAGTCCATTGTACTCTTGCATCTTTCAGGGTTTTAATTTCATGGAAAAGTAGACATCTCCAAATAAAGCAAATGAAAACTACCAAAAGGGCTTCCTACTGGGGACGATATTAAGGAAAAATATTTATCTGGGCCTTCAATGTTTAAAAGACATTAATTCTATTCAATTACTGGTATTTACTACAGTAGTGAGTGCAAAGTTTAACAAATAAAAGCTTACTGAATGAATCACAGGATGAATGAAATGACACACATAGTAATTTCTTGAGAGCATAAACTCCACTGTATGAACCTTGGAAGCAACCCTGTAGGTGTTTGGGTTATGAGAGTTTAGTGTGTGTCATAAATGTGCTTCATCTGCTGCAGGTATATCCACATTCAAAAATGTAATGTTTAAATAAGGTCAATTTGTTGGTCATTACCGCCAAGGCAGCATATGCTAGCCTGTACGAAAGTAAAGATTAAAACCTTTAACTGCTCAGTGTTAAATTAACCAAAGGTTCTCTTTTGAGGATATTTAAAATTAAAAAAGTGTGTGAAAAAAACCACTCATTTTCCAATATGTGAAATACTATAAATTAAAATCAGTAGAAACTAATAATAGAACAATAGCAGAACAAAATATAAAATTTGACTCTTGGCCCAGAGTATCCAAGTGGTTCGCTTGTACTTTTTATTTTTTGTGGTACTTGGGATTGAACCCAGGGGAATCTCTCACCAAATCACATTTCTAGCTCTTTTCTTATTTTGAGATAGGCTTTCACTGAGTTGTTGAGGCTGGCTTTGAACTTGCTTCAGCTTCAGCCTCCCAAGCAGCTGGGATTATAAATGTGCACCACCATGGCTAGCTGCTCAAGTTTTTAAAACTGGAACGGAAACAATGACATGAATAAAAAAGAACAAAATGTCTTTTACTCCATTTCAGCCTGTCATTAAGTTTCCATTCCCTGTTTTCAACTGAACTGGGCAAGAGGACTCAACAGAGCAGTGAGGAGAACTCCAGACTGCCTCAGCTGCAAGCACTCTCCACTCAAACACACATATCTGGCCCACTCTTCTTTCAAGTCCAAAGTGGTTCCCTGAAGCTTCATGACTTGCTTTCTTCTTTTTCCTCTGGTACTTGTTTCCAGATTGGCTCCTTGATGTGATCTGGTAATTGTTCTAACCGTGTCTAAAAACAGAAACAAAACTATTTAAATGATCTTTGCTACAAAGTGAATTTGTTAATTTTTTAAATCCCCTTTGCCTTTTTGTAGGAGTCTAAAATGGGGAGAAGGCAACTTGATATATGTAAGGCATTTGTTTTATATATATATATATAAAATAATTTTTATATATATATATATATATAAATAATTTATTTGATCCTCAGTGATCTCCAGGGAACGCTACACAATGTGGTCACCAAGTCCAGACAACTAGTAGGGTGGAAGACTTCAGAGATGGCTCAATGAGGATGTGGGGGGATTCTGAGATTGCACGGGAATGGGGGAACCCCCAGCCATTGTGCACACACAGCTTCCAGTGCGACAGGTCTTCCTCTCCACTGCAGGGGCCAAGACCAGGCTGCGATATACCAGGCTGATACAACACAGGTATCCCCCAAAGAGGTAGAAATTCAAGTCCTACCTTCGTTATTTCCATGGCAACTCCTTCAGGTAAGTTTCGCTGAATATATTCCAAGTAGACATCTGCTGTGCATCCAGTTAGATGCTCTAACTAAAATATCAGACATAAAAACAGTTCATGCTATGCTGTTAAAGCAGAAATCTTTGTTAAGTCTTTTTCTTTGTTGTTTGTTTTTTGGTAAAAGTGAAGCCTGGTTTTCCCCTAAGAATCTTTAACAGACTAAAAAAAGAAAAAAAAGAAAGTATATCCTTTGGCTGAACTAGATATGGGGCCCTGAAGTCTGCTTCTTACCAGATGCCACCCTAAAAGCCAGGGGTCCACAAAACACCAAATAAAACCAAAAAGAAACAAGACTAGATTACCAGATAAAGTTAGTTTATGATTTTTATTATGCACTACAGCAAGATGATTCTGCTGACATAGATAAAATTTTGAGTCTTTCTTTATTCTTTAGGGCTGGGGGTATAGGTCAGTGGTAGAGGGTTTGCCTAGCATATATGAGGCCGTAGGTTTGACTCCCAATATCACAAAAGAAGAAAAACAAAAGGATTACTTAGACCTTTTTCCTTTAAAAGTAGGAACCTTTTCTTAACATATTTGTGTACCACGCCCCCCAGCTTTTTAAAAACAACTTTTTGGTAGTTGTAGATGGACACGATGCCTTTATTTTATTTGTTTATTTTTATATGGTGCTGAGAATCGAACCCAGTGCCTTATGCATGCTAGGCAAGTGCTCTGCCACTGAGCCTTTTTTGCCATACTGGGGATTGAACCCAGAGCCTCACACATGTTAGGCAAGCATCCACAGCCCTTTTTTTTTTTTTTTTTTTTACTTTTGAGACAGGGTCTCACTAAGTTGCCAGGGCTAGTTTTGAACTTAAGACCTTCCTTCCTCAGTCTGCCTGTACTATCTTGCCTTGCTAACATATTTGTACCCTTAAATGTACAGTGCTTTCATGTAAAACACATATGCTTTTTTAAAAAATGACACTTATTAATCATTCATTGTGTGATGGAAGTATTCTAAGTGCTTTACCCAAATATGTCATTTAATCCTCACGCTAACTTTATGAGCTGGGTTCATTATTATTTTCATTTTATAGATGATGCACACATCACATAGCTAGTAAGCACCAAAACTTGAACTTTTTAATACTGTCAGTCTGACTCCAGATCTCACAGCTTCCTTTAATAATAAAACTATACTAGCTCTAGTGAACACATAAATGAATGATAACAGTTGAAAGAAAAACTTAATGCTGTATATCATCTTCACAGAAAAATCCCATTAGATTGTGGAAATAATTATAAGTTGTATTAAAAACTAGGATTTTGAAGCATGGAGCAAAATTATTCCAGTGCTATCTGATTATATAAAAATTAGCTGACATAAAAAGAAAAAAAAACTGGAGAGAAAAAAATTAGTATAATCTGCATTTATGCATTAGAGTATTTACTACTATAAAGGATGGCTTGGAGTTTGGTTTTTCTACTATGTGGCTTCCATGAACACCAAAAAAGACATTTGCCTTCTACAACTAAAAGGTAGAGGCTGGCTAAAAGGAAGTCATGGTTAAAGGAAACTTATGATACATATTATTTTAAATTCTGGATATTTAAAAAATGCCTTAATGGGTGAAATAAACTCACCTCTAAACATCTGTAAAGTGTTCTCATTTCATACTGAACTCTGTGTTTTTTGAAAATATGCACTGATTTGAGAAGAGTAAATCGCTCTATTTTCCTTGGAGGTTCATGTCTGAAATTAATAGACAAAATAATAAACTTAAGCTAAATGACATTAAAACCCATGTCACTGATGCCAAATCATGATTCCACAATTTTGTAGGTCAGGCTCAAACTCAATTATAGGTATTTACTAACTTCATTCATCAGACTGTCATCTTTAACAACTACTGTTACAAAGCTCAGGCCAAAACAAACACCACAGATAACAATGGGAAGCTTTTCCCATAGACTCAAAAGCATTGGAAACAAATTGTGAACACATTCATGCACTCATGGTTTCTGTTTTTATGCCTATTGAGTCCCTTATTGACCAAATGCATGACCTGTGAAGAGCACAACAGTGTGGTGAATACAGTGGTCATGCCTGCTGTGTGTTGTTTGAGGAAAACAGATTATGTTGATAACCACAAAATTGTATTTTGTTTTGGGAAAAAGTCTGGCCTTCTGTTTTTGTTTGTCAGACTGGGATAGCCCCAAGTAAGTCCTGTTCAACAAAGAAGGAGCAGGGGACAAGACAAAGGAGGCAGTTCTTCTTTACCCTGGAGTGACTCCAAAGCCATATGAAGCTCCTTACACATGCATGTACTCCTGGGTGAGTGGTGTTCCTTAGGGCAGAGTGGAAACAATGGATGCAGCAGACAAAAAGATCATCACATCCAAAGGGTCTGAAAGGCTTGTTTGTTCACCTAATTTACCTCCCTGTTTCATGGAGATTCATAGGCTTCTTGGGTCTCTTAATGTCAGTGAGATTTCTTTCATTATCCTGTTTACTAATTCCAGTATTTAAAAGTTCCAGTAGACAGAAAGGGATGATCCTGTTTTGGATAACATGACAAACCTAAACAACCCATCATGACTTGTACCCCACTTTATGAGCTCAGACCGATTTGGGATCAGCACCAGTTTCCTCGTTATTATACTACAGCAGCTACCAGATCAGATTAGGAAAAGTTTTACTTACACTTTAATAGAGATACCAAGTTCTTTAGCAGCAAGCACCGCAAAATATTCATAACTGTCCAATACGGCCTTATCGTGGCCTTTTACTAAAATCGACAGACGTTTATATAATGTGTCTGGTTCATCAGAAATGGTTATCTAAAATGAAAAAGAAAAGTTTCAAGGGCTGGGAATATAGCTTAGTTGGTAGAGTGTTTGCCTTGCACGCACAAGGCACTGGGTTCAACCCCCAGCATTGTAAAAAAAAAAAAAAAAAATTCAATTGTGTTTCCTCTCATATTTACAACTAGAAAACTTAACATTTTATCCTTGACAAAAAAACTTTAGTTTACTAATAAATGGGAAGAAAAATGCTGAGGAACATCTTAACACTGTTATTTAACTACCTACATGCTAGCACATTTAGATTTGCACAATGACCCTCGGAAGTTGCTAAAACACAGTTTGAATCAAAAGAACTTTCAAGGCAACCTACAAAATCATTAGCAGGCCCTGCCAACTTAATAATTACTGAGCCCAATATTCACATTAACAATTTGTTATGATCTTTCTAGACATTTGTCCCATATGTAGTCATTTTAATCATGTACATGGACACCAAAATGGAACTGTGTTATATACAATAAGAAATAATCTCAGGGTCTGTTAACAAAAATAACCTTATCAAAAGATCTGGATTGAGAATTACACTCTATTTATAGTTGAAGGACCATGGGCAAACCTTATTTCACTGCCCCTTAGTTTTCTCATATATAAAACACAGTAATAAGAGACCTTGCTATAGCTCATAGGAAGGAAAAACTAAGAAAACACAAATTAAAGTGCTTATAAATTGTTAAACATTGTTATACGAACTGAAGCTATTTCTATTCACTTTTTTAATTAGGTTTTTTTTCATGTATGCTTTGCCTGCTTTAATATATATATTACTCATGTCTAATTAAAATGTTATGACACTGACTGTACCTATAACTTCTCTCTCTTCCACTCTAATACCCAAAGACCTTAGAAATAATGGGTTTGACATTTCTGTCTGTCTTCCAAAAGGTGAATTATCTGTATTTCATTCACCTGTTAAACCAGTAAATTATATTACTAATCCTATGATTCAGGGTTAAATTACTTCATCTCTAAAAAGATCGACTTACTAACCAGGAAGCTAGACATTTACTCTCAATTACTCCAAATGGAGTTGTTGAAAAAAACAGGATATACTGATATCCTAAAGCTGGAGGACAATGTGGAAGTGCAAATATAGTCCAAAGATGTGTTCTGATTGATTCTTGTAGGGTTTTATATTTAAATATTAGTTTTTGCAGTACTGAGGATAAAACACAGGGCCTTATACACACTAGGCAAGAGTTCTACCACTAAATTAAAGCCCTTGTAGGGTTTTAATTTGTTATGAATGTTAAAAATCAGGAGATTTCTTATTAAAATCTGGATATTAGTTTAGGTTGGGAGATTTGGTGATTAGGCATCAGTAAGTCTGATTTCTGATATGGTCACTGTGGCTAGAGTAAGAAGTACAAGGACAGTATGCCACTGTGCCCACATTGCCACCTCTTCTTCCAAGCCTGGCCCCTGCAGTCATCCGAGTTGGAGACCACTGTTTAAATGTACTATCACATGGGGCTGGGATTGTGGCTTAGCGGTAGAGGGCTCGCCTAGCACGGGCGGGACCTGGGTTCGATCCTTGGTACCACATAAAAAAAAATAAAAATAAAGGCATTGTGTTGTGTCCATCTACACCTAAAAAAAATCTTAAAAATATAAATAAATAAATAAATAAATGTACTGCCACAGAGATATAGCCAGTATCTACTAAGTAAATTTAGTATAACACAATTTTATTTTGGTGTGTACCTGCATGAATAAAATGTGCATGGACAAATGTCTAAAAGGATTCATACAAAACTGTATTTTTAATAGGTGGAAATGAAAGGACTTAGAATTTGAAAGGATTTTTTTTTTGAGAGAGAGAATTTTTTAATATTTATTTTTAGTTTTCAGCGGACACAACATCTTTGTTTGTATGTGGTGCTGAGGATTGAACTCAGGCCGCAGGCACGCCAGGCGAGCGCGCTACCGCTTGAGCCACATCCCCAGCCCCTTGAAAGGATTTTTTAAAATTACAAATAACACAAAAATTGGGCTGATGGAATCAGTGCTTCTACAAGGTTACATAGCTCCTTCTGGATTTCCATAATTTGTGTTCTTTTTCACTCTGAAAAATAAAGCACTGTCCAGGCCTAGACTCAGTAACTTAAAATGAAAACAAAGATGTGAAATTTATAAGAAAAGTACTTTTCCACAATATAACATCAAGTATTACAACTCCTCAATTATGCTGAGCTAAGAGTAAAACTATTCTTTACCACAGTTATTTGGGTTAAATAATGTGTTCTTTTAGAACTTATTTTGATACTCTGAAAGATAACACATGAACACCCAGGGACACTGGAGAATATGCAAGAATATGCATACTGTACATTTGCTAGTATTCCAGAATAATCTGTTTTTATTCATAATGTGTTTGGAAAACAAACCCAAATGAAATCATTAGGAAAAGTTATTGATGATGTATCTTCTTATGCTAATGTATGTATCTTCTTATACATACAGTAGGTTTGGTCAAATCCTTTGGAACATCAATGTGAAGGTTTGAGAACTGTACCCACTTCATGCTGGTACTGCTATGAGTGGGGAAAAAAAAAAGAGAAAACCAAGTTAAAAAGCACACAGGCCCATTTTTTAATTCAATTAGGCTTGTCCAATGTATACTTACAGAAGAAAGGCACCATTCTTTGCTGTATTGCTCTTAGAACTGTTTACAGACAAATTCCCCAAGCCCTTAAAAAAAAAAAAAAAAAAAAAGTGGGAGGGGGGGCATATATTAGAATTAAAGTCAATTTCCAAACCACTCAGTTTCCACTAAAAATTAAAAGATACATGATGCTTCAAATAAAGGGATATCTGATTATTTCAAATGAAGAAGTTTGGATACCTAAAAGGGACAGATTAATTTCAGAATAAATAAGAGGACAATGGTTGAAAATTAAAAAGCACTCTCAAAACACTAGAATCTCAACTCCCACAAGGAAAAAAAAAAATCTATGAATTAAACATGTGGACATTAAAAAAAAAAAAGCATCAAACGTGACTTTATTTTCCCACTATTTTTTTTACAGATTAACTGTACATCTGTGCCAGTGAACACAATCCCCCTGGTGGAACAAATATTTTTATGCAGTAAAATAATTGAATATATAATTTAATTTATTATTGTCTATTTAATTTATTAAGAGTTGGAATAAGTACCCTTCTTTTGAAGCCTCATGCATCTTTTCAAGCATATGCATTTCTTGGCTTGGCTAGGATAACTAGCTTATAAAGTAACTGAAATACAGTACACACTGGAACTTGCACCCATTACTAACTGCTATGCCACACAAGGCAACAATTCAGCAATGCCAAATCCTTTCTTGTGAGCACCCCCTAGTGGAACAAAACTTTTTTGTTTTAGGAAACTTAAATGCTACTCTATACTACCTGTTTTTCCTTTAAGCTTTCCTGATATTTAAAAGTGTACCTTGAGAAAGTAGGAGCACAGAATCCTCAAAATACAATGAAGATGAAAATAACAAGTTGGCACAAGCAAAGCTTAATTAAAATAACCGATTGTCATTTAAGTGGTTTTTTTAAAAAATGTATTTTAGTTGTCAATGGATCTTTTATTTAATTTACTTATTTATATGCTAAGGATCGGACACAGGGTCTCACACATGCCACAACTCCAGCCCTGACTTAAATGTTTTAAAAGCCTATTTTTATTGTTTTTCTTCTCTTTACTCAAGTTGGAGACAATTCAAAACTTTTCATATTCTCCCTTGGCTCATGAGAAAAAAGAAAACAAAAAGGAAATTAGGCAAATACAAGGTAGCAAGAAGTATGTATCATTCTTCACACACAATCCCAAAGAAAACTTCCTTCTTGCATCTATGCCAGTGACCACACAATCCAGTTGTGCAAAAAAGGAGAAATCTAAGGAATATGACACTTCTTAGTAATACTCTTCCTCTATAAATCTCAGCTTTTAACAGCTGCCTAAAGTGTTGTTATATCCACCAATCAACTTAAGTTCTTAAATTTTCTTTTTGCTCTCTTTTTAAAAAATTTGAGAGGGCACAATGTGGTGGCATGCACCTGTAACCCAAGCTACTCAGGAGACTGAGATAGGAGGATCCAAATTCAAAGCCAGTCTGGGGAATTTACCAAACCCCTGTCTAAATAGATAAATATATACATAGGGCTGGGATGTAGCTCAGTGGTAAAGTGTCCCAGGGTTTAAACTCTAGTACAAAAAAAAAAAAAATTTTTTTTTTCTTTTAAGGGCGTGTGATTGGGGAACTTTGTCTGGATAAGTTCATTTTAGCACTTCAAAAATCTCAACTTCTAACACCATCTAAAAAACAGTGGTCCTCAAAGTGTGGTCTGAAGACCGGCGTAGGGGGATGTCTCTGTGACACTTCCAGATTTGGGAAATCAAAACTATTTTCATAATAACACTAAAATGTTATTTAAAACTTGTCTCATTCTCTCATAGTGTACAGTGGCATTTTCTCAAGGATGAATAATGTGTGATAAAACAAAATGCAAAAAACAAATATGAAAATCCAGCAGTCTTCTATTAAGCCAAATATTAGAGATCTCTGTAAAAGTGAAAAACATTGCCACTCCTCAGGTAATCTGCTTTTGTTTTGGAGAACACACTTCCCAAAAAATGTTAACTATGTTAACATGTAAAGAATTTTTAGTGTTACTCCTCCCTCCCCCTACTGGGGATTGAACTCAGGGGCGCTCTAACTCTAAACTACATCCGCAGACCTTCTTATATTTTATTTTGAAACAGGGTCTCGCTCAACTGCCTAGGATGGCCTCAAACTTGTGATCCTCCTGCCTCAGCCTCCTGAATAGCTGGAATTACAGGCGTGCACCACCGCGCCCGGCTTATTAGGGTTACTTTTTAAACGGGTATTTTAAAGATTCTCAGTTTTATTTTTGCAAACCAAAACATAGGTAGTTAAGATTCACAAAACTGAAAATCTCTTTGGAGTCCTTATCTCCAAAAGTGGGACGGGGTCCTCTGGTTAAAAAGCCTGAGAACCGCTGCTTAAGTTTTTGTTTCTCTTCCAAAGAAATGTGTGGAGGATATCTAAACCACTTTGCCAACTTCAGAGACCATCCCCTAAATCTCCCAATCCCCGGGTGTCAGGAAGATGTCCCATTTTAGTTGGGGACTGAAATCTAGAGCCGGCTCAGCGGCAGACTTTCGCGAGGCAGGTTTCCGGTCTTCTCGGAGCCTGTGGAACATAAGACGTTCACTATTTTTTCCAGCCCTAACGTTCTTGTTCCTATCTTTGCGCGACAATTAGAAATAAAACCAAGGCTTTTCTCATCACCTTTCTGCAAACAGCTGCCCGGGACGAGTAACAGATATCGGGGAAGACTCCTGATGGGCTGAACAGCGGGTGGCAGCGGGAATTAACCACTGTCCCCGTTGGCCCGCCCAGTCTCCCCAAATCTCTCCTTACCTGCCAGAGGTGCCGGCACAGAGCGCCAAGCGCTGTCCGCGCCGCCATCTTGCTGCTCCGAACTTCCAGAAGAGCTTCCGGGGTCACAGGTGCGTCCTAAGACCATAGAGTTCGATGAAAGGAGAGCGTACGTCCTCGTGTTCCGCCACAGGAACAACCATAGAGACGTGATTCCTTGCTTTTGAGGGTTGGATCGGCTTCCTGATTGCAATCGCGTCTGAGTAGAATTGCTTGAGCCCACATCTACCTAGTAATCAAGTTTCATCAGTATTTTTACCGTCAAACCATGCTTGTTCTATGGGGTTCCATGAGGCTGGAGGCCAACACAGCAAAAGCTTGGAAAAAAAAAACAACTACCAACTACTGAGCCCAAATCCTAACCATTTATCTTATTGCAACAGACTTGTAGTTTTGTTCCTTAAAGTTACTTTCCTTCCCTACACCAACTGAAATTCTTGTGCCCCAGGTATCTTATATAGCTCCATCTTACTAATCTTCCTAAATCATTCATTTTCTTATGTTACTCTAGTATTTGAGACTACAATGAATGCCTTCACCTACTAAAACGAGCCCAAATAGTGCCTAGTACTTAATGTCCACAGTAGTTTAATTTGGTGAATCAGATTTGCTGTAATAAAATTTTCTTTCATTTGTGCAAATTTCTAAGCTTTATTGTTTTCCAAAGTGCTTTCACATAGGCAATTTAATGGAAAACTCGAGATTTATAATTAGGAAATTTGGATTGTAATCTCAGGTTTACCACTTAGCTGAGTGACTCTGGGCAAGTTTCTTTCCCACTTTGAGCTTATTTTCTCATACGTCCAATAGAGATGATAATAGATTTCACTTCAAATAGTGTCTATGATTAAATGAGATACTGATGTATGATAGTTAGTACATTGTCTGCTACATAATATACAATCAATTTCATCTACCATTTGCAACTTAAAGTTTCTTGTATCTTTTGCTTCACAAGGTCGTGGAGAAGATTAAGAGGATCAAGGTTATGAGAACACTCAAAGCATCTAAATAAAGCATTATACAAATGTAGTTGTTGTTTCACCTCACAAGTTGTTATTTCTCCTTATTTACTCTATTTTGCAGGCAAGAGAACAAAGTAAAGGGTAGAATAATTTGTGCAACATTTCATACATGAATGAGAGATTTAGGAGCAGAAACCAGTTTTTCTGCCCCTCCAACTGGGCTCTGCTCAGTAGAATGTAGTCCATGTGAGGGTGGCAGAGTGGTCCTACAGCATGGTATGGAAACAGCACACATTTCACCCATGCGCACTTCGCTTGGCTCAGCTGTGCCCCATCATGGCTGACCACCCAGGGTCCTCCTCAACATTAGGCTGTCTTAATTGTGAGGTTGGAAGTGGTCTATCTCAGCCAATGGGTTTTCCTGAAAGCAGCACTCCTGCCCCCACCGCCATCCCAACCCCCATCTGTTTCGCTGCTTCTGAAGTTTGCATCAGTCTCTCAATGACTCCTCAACTGGCCTCTGCTCCTTTGAGTAGCCTGAGTTTGGAAAGTGTTCTGTAGCCACAATGATGGTAATATTACGATTCTCTCTCCAGATTTTACAGACACACACACACACACACAAAAAAAAAAAAAAATTTGTTAACTTAATCTCAGACATGAATTTTTTCCTAATTTTATAGGTGAAGAAACAGGTTCAGAGAGGAAATAACTCACTCAAGCTTGGTTTCAACTGAACCAAGAACCATCTTTGAAATCCTAGTTCAATGCCTTCTTTTCCTGCCCCAGCAGAGAGCTTGTTCTGATTCTCTGATGAGGCCCAGTTCTATTTGAGTCTCCTTTGGATTAAAGGAATCAAACACCCATCCTCCACCACACCCTACTACAAAAGAAAACGGGTTTACTTTTAAAGACATGGTGGCCCAAACTCTTCTGGGCCCCAGAGACTGTGCTACAGTCAGTCTGGGACTGATGTCCTTGCTAGTCCTCTGATGACCTTCCTGTGGATTGATTTGTTCCTGCTCCCCCAGGGCTCTGCCCTGCTTGTTGCCATGGCTTGCTGCCTCTAGCTCATCAAGTTTCTTCATTTGTTCTGTCTCAGATGTGGGAATTTGATTCAGTCTCCTCATCTTTCTTGGCTAAGCCATATCATATGTGACTGACTGGCCTATTGGCCTAATGACTTTGGGTCCCATGTCAACCTGGTCCAGTTAGCTGGGAGCAAGGGGACAGTCATTGTAAAGGGAAAAGAGGCCTGGGGATGTAGTTCAGTGGTAGAGCACTTGCCTAGCAAGGGCAAGGCCCTGGGTTTGACCCTCACACCACACAAGGGGGCCAGGTTTTGCCAACAGTAGGGCTGTGGACAGGGCTCTTTGACAGTGTGGGGATAGACAGCGTTCTGAAGCTTGGCCTATCCGTTGTGGATCTCTTTCCTACAGCCTAGACTTTCAAACATCTGACCTAATGGAGAAGAGCAGGCTCCAGATGGTTGAGCAGGTGCATTTTGCTGTATCTGCACGAAGACAAAGAGCACACACAACAAAATTGTATTTTGATTGCACCAGTTCTGTTCTTAAAAGGAGCCATTTCAAAAGATTATCTCTTACATAAAAGAAACAGTCGGGCCCTTTTATGGCTGTTTTATGTAGGGATATCTGTGATCAGAGATCCCATACAGGACTCGGGGTGTAGCACAAGGGTACTACTTGCCGGGCATTTGCAAAGCCCAGGGTTCAATCCCTAGCACTGCAAAAATAAGACAAAGATCACTTAACCACTCATTTAGGAATGTGTTATTCAATTTCTTAAAATGTCTAATTAGGGTTAGTTTTTGTCAACATTAAAATTCATCCACATTTCTAGAACACATACAACTCAGCGGACTGGCTGTCGCTGAGGAAGGCAGACTGGGAAATCACGGAACACCGAATTGATTTGAGGTTGTCCCCCCTGCCCCCCAGCATACCTGGAAGACTAGAAAGGTAGTTAACCAATAGTTATTGGGCATCTGCTGTAAATTGCTGCAAATGTGTGGGTGAAGGTGAGGAAGTTCAGAATATTAAGAAAGCTTGAACTTTTGCTCTTCCCAACAGTGAATCTGGATCAGTTCCCAGGTACCTGTTTGTTCTTTCTGGATATTAATTTTTTTTGCAGTGGCCGGGTGAGGTAGCACACGCCTGTAATCCCAGAGGCTGAGAGGCAAGAGGATAGCTAGTTCAAAGCCAGCCTCAGCAAAAGTGAGGCACTAGGCAACTCAGAGGGACCCTGTCTCTAAATAAAATAAAAAATAGGGATGGGGATGTGGCTCAGCAGCCAGGTGCCCCTGAGTTCAATCTCAGGTACCCGCCCCCTCCACCAAAAAAAAGCAAACACACATTGATTTGCAAATCCACATATAAAATGGAAATAAATCAGGGCAGACATGAATGCTGTGGCTTATTGTAGACTCCTATAGGTAATACTGAGCTTGAACAATACTAGTTAGAGTATGTCACATCTTCAAGTGGCCCATCCACTGCTTGAGGAGCAGAAATGTGCATCCTGGTTTCTGGAGTAGGGCTGGAGGGGGGTACTTCAATGAGAATGAAATGTTGACCAGCCGGCCTCTCAAATCTGTGTCAACATAAACCAACTAGCGCTTATTCGGCATTGAAAAGTCATTCCAGTGGCTAGAAAAAAGAAATATTTAAGCCAAATGAAACTCAGAAAGATAATATTTTATTTTCAGAGCAGCTGATGCAATATTGAATCAGGTTTTCACAAATAAATAGGACAGCATGTATTTGGTTACATTTCTATTTTGATGAATGCCCGTCTCTAGGAACTGTAATAAATTTCTAAGGTAAATGACTGAAACTGAAGTAAAATTCTCCTGGTTCTCTTCCTGAAAAAGTATTGTGATAATTTTAAAAAATGCTTAACACTCAGGTGGGGAAACAACCTACAATGCCCCAGTTATTATTATTATTAAGGAATGCACCTTTTTAGGACAAGTCTATAAAACATCTTTATTTATTTGTTACATATGATGTTTAAATATAACTTTGCTTTCAAGCTTCAAACTTTTTTAAACCCCTGGTAAAATAAGACTTTTGGTTCACCTTAACAAAAACTGACCTAGGAAGAAACATTTTTAGCAAAATGTTATTATAAAATTCACTAGAAAATACTGTCCTCTTTTTGCCAAAATGTTACATAAAATCCTTATTAAAAATACACACATTACAAAAGAAAAATTATGAATATGCTATACATAGTGCTTTGATATGGACCAAGGGACCTGCATTCTGGGAAAATACAGTTAAGCACACTGAATATTAAGATGTCAACTGATAATAGTGCAAACCTGAATAAGTTACATCCCGATATGGAAGGCATGCAAGTCATCTGTTGAGAACAGAACATAAAGAAGCCAGAACAGGAAGCAATCACAGCCGCTATTTAAAAATGTTTTCATTTTTATTACATTAATTTTTTTCAAAAATACTTTTCTTTACAATAGAACTCCTAGAAAATATTTACAACCTTCCTCTAATAAAATATAACAGCAGTTAAATATATTTGAAAATAAGATGGGTTTTTCCATAAAATATATCTGTTAACTTTTTATATACAAGCTTTCTCAAAGAGGTCTAAATTCACTAATGAAAAACCATCTGATAGTAAACAGTAACCGTGTTGAAGACATTAACCATTAGGAAGAAAAGTTCTTTGGGGTGGGTGGGTGGGGGACGCAAAAACACAATACATCCATGCAGGCAGATCATTCCAGAAAAAAAAAAAGTAAGTGCAATATATTATACTAGGAAGTCGATTCTTTGATAGTCAAGAAATACTAATTCAGGTATTTGAACTGTCTCATTAAGGAGGAGTTCTTTGGTTATTTCAAGTCCAAGATCCTTACCCTATACTGCATGGAAAATTAAAATTAAATTGTGCATTATATTTTTTGCTGTGACAACTCAGTTTATTTTTAATGTTTAAAACTGGAACAGCCGAGCAAGTCTCCAAATAGAAGGGATACATTTGCTTTATAAACATTTTTCTGGGCATTTGGTCTTTTGATAAGCTTCTACAGACCCAATGGCAGAAACCATTCCAGGCTCACCCTCAGACCAGAAGGAGGTCACTTCAAGATCTGCTGATGACATGACAGTTGCAATGGTTCTGTAATAACTCTGCCACCAAGCTGGTGCCTGATGCCCAGGCAGTTCTTAACTCAGAACTGCTTAGATAAAACAACAGGATAGATTAACCTGTTGAAATGGCAGCAAACAAAGCAGTTTTTTTTTTTTTTTCCTTAAAGAGGAAGGAAATCTCCAAGACATCTTCTCTGAAAACAGAATGCTGGAAATGAGAAAATCTTTGTATTTTTCTTCTGTCTGTGGCTTTCCTGAGATTCAGAAACCACTGCCTGTGTGGGGCTACGACAGGTCACAGTGGGCCCCCGTGAGTGTGTGCTAAATGTTTTTGCAAAGTCAAATTTAAAGGATGCTCAGGTCCTGTCCTCATGCCTCTGCTGATTTTCTGTCTGATGTCCAGCTATTACTGAGCCAGCAAAGTGGCCCAGAGTGACAGCCACCTTTCTGTGGAGCTGGGTAGCTACCGAGGGAGGGGAGAGGCCTGAGAACACCTGCTCCAGAGGTCATGTGGCATTAACACTGAAAAGGGGCCAAGAGGAGCAGATCCCCTCCTTGCCAGGGCTAAGTCCCGGTCTGACTTTTGCGCTAATAGTGGGATGGGTCAGTCTGACTCAGTTCAATAGCCCGGATGTTGACATTTTTGAAGGATTACAAAGTTTATTGCCTTCAAGTACAAACAGCAACCCTGCTGACAGGGGCAGGAGGAGGCAGAGCAAAGTCAAGCAGCTTTGTGAAGTCTCGAAGTGCTTTGGTAAGTGACTTGTAATGAATACATTCATTGTTTGAATGCAAACATTGAAGCAAAAGTGTATCTGAAACTATTTTTGTTGGCCTTCCAAGCTACTTCCTTCCTATTTGAAATCATGACCTGTTAGAAAACCCTCTCTTAGCTGGTATCTAGGGAAACTTCAGTCCAGCAGACACGAATTACAGCAAATTCCCAGTGAGTATTGTTTTCATCGATCTTTCAAGTGGCACAAAGTAATTTCAGAACTCCACTAACCGTGAACAGCATTGCAAAAAGAATAGGTTCTTCTGATCTATTTTTTTGGTGGAGGAAAAAGAACAATTCCTGACAGATCTGAACAGAAAAATAACTCTTGGTGGGAAAAAATGGCCCAAGGCCCCAGCATGAAGAGCTCAGCCTGCTTCACACACACACGCACACACATACACGCACACGCACACGCATGGCAAGCTTTGGGATAGAAGGCAACCAGGATGGTTGACATCTGAAAGCAACGGAACAGGATGCCAAGTCCATTCCCTGCTGGGAATGATCTTGTGAGGATGTAGCCCAGATGAAACACCTCTTAAAGATAGTTGTGCCAATTATTTATTCCCCCAACCTCCCCAACAATTAAAAAAAAAAAAAAAGGAAAAGAAACTGGATTTTTTTTTTCTAAACCTGAATAAAACGACCACTTTTTAAACAGGTAGTTTAAAAGGGTTACAAAACAAGCGGGCAGTCCAGGTTTCCTGATTAATAAAGACTGAGGCAGTGGGTTCTCACTGTCTCTAAGCAACAAACAGGGCTTTAGAGTTCCGCGTCACCCTGAAGCAAAACTGAATCTTGGTCATCTAAGAGAAGATCGGTGTCCACGACCTCAGCCTCTTCCATGACGCCTCCCAGCTGCTGGACCACGTCGTCATCGAGGGTATCTGCATCCTTGATGGGCTTGATCAGACCCAGCTGGTCCAGAGGCAGGAGCCCTGGCGTCCCCACCGACCCCGTAGTCCTCTCGATTGTGGCTGCCATTTCTGCTGCGAAAGCTGCCTTCTGAGCCTTTTGCCTCTGCTGCTCCTCCTGTTGCCTGTGAGTTTTCATGTGTGCATTTCGGCTTTTGATCTTGAAGAAGACTCTAAAAATGAAGAAAAAGCAGCATGTAAAATTTACAAGAGATCCGAGTTCCTGGAGATCCCAGTTTCCTATGGGGAATGGGGGTGCAGGTTGGACATCTGGCTTGGGGTGGCTTTGACAGAGTTCTAGGACATTCTCTTGCTGTGGCCTACTACCTCCTTTTCCTCCTCTCCAAGCATTAGAGGAAGAGGAATGGGAACAGGAGCACACTGATGGCATGATTAGGCTCCTTCCCAGGACAATGCCCGAAGCCTTTGAGAAGGACTTTGGGTCCTTCTGGGGTCTGGAACAGTGCTCTTTCTCCTCCTTCAGCCTCCTTGCCTCCACATCACTAACCATGCCCTCTCCAACAAAGAATCCCCAGATCATACTCTCGAGCTCTGAGAGTCCCCATCATAAACAACCCAACATCTGCCCTGGCCTCTGTCCCCGTTCTTCTGGTTAGGGTAGTGGAAGGATCTTTCTGCACATACTTGGTGCATCCCCCTTTCTCTCCTCTGCCCTCTCCAATCAACCTCTTGTTTTCTCCACTTCAACCTGACTGTCCATCTCAAGGTCACAGGGAACCCTGTACGGTCAATTTCAGTGGTCTCACTTCTGTCTTCTTGATGTTTGACTTCTGAGCTGTATCGACACGTCTTTTCATTGAAAACCCCTTCTTATTGGCCATCATATATAATTTTCTACTAAGATTAAAAGTGGGGGTGATTATGCCCTCCCAGGCAACACTGGGCAATGTCTGGAGACATTTTTGGTTGGGGAAAGAGTTCTTCTGACATTAAGCGGACAGAGGCTAGGGATGCAGAAGAAGCCTGTTCCCCAGCAAGTAATTACCATATGCAGATGTCAAGAGTGCTAAGGTTGAGAAGTCCTAGGATAAAAGGATAGCCATCATATTTGGGGGGTTATTCTTAACCAGAGGCCTGCAAACTATGGTCAGCAGAACAAATCTAGCCTATTTTTTTAATAAATAAACTTTTAACACAATGCAGCCATGTGGATTTTTTTGTTCTGTTTCTGGCTGCTTTTGTGCTACCAGGGCAGGGCTGAGTAGCTGATGCACAGACAGAATGGTCTGTAAGGCCTAATGTATTTACTATCTGGAACATTTTCCAGAAAAAAGTTTGCCCAGAAGGGAGACTATGTTTATGAATAGGGTACATAAGTACTCTATTATTATTATTATTTACTTCCAAGTTCATGAAGGATAAACAAACAAACAACAAACCCAAAAGCCTGATTTCTAAAGCCTAAGTTAAACAGGGTTGATGAATTCCATTTAGACATAATGAAAATTGTTTAATGTAATAAACATAATTCCAGGAACTAATGGAGGCATCTGTGAACATTTACTTAATATCATTCCCAGGATGGAAAAACCACAAAAAGTAGTTCTATTTTCCATAAATTTTAACTGGACTTTTGGTAGAAAAAGAACCCAAGCAACATAAAAATGAGGAATGTTTTAATCATGCCACTGAAAGACAGTCATAAAGCATGAAATACAGGTTGAATATCTCTTATCAAAAGACTTGGGCCCAGAATTGTTTCAGATTTTTGAGATATATATATTAAATATTTGTATATACATAAGAGATATCTTGGGAATGGAACCCAAGTCTAAACACAAAATTCATTTGTTTCATATATACCTTACGCACATGGCCGGATGGTATTTTTATACAATAATTTTTAACGATTTTGGATTTCAGAGTTTCAGACTAGGTATGATCAATCTGTATGAATTTTTGTTAAAGTGTCCTTTGTCTCCACCTGGTGGAATAAGAAGTTATAACCTGTTTGAACGGAATAAGTGGAAGGTATGGGCTTCTCTCAGAGGGGATGGCAAGACTCCACTGTCCCCACACTTCTACTCTTAGACAAGTGGGAGAGAACTGAGCTTGGGGTGGTGTAAGTGGTGTAACCTTCTTCCAAGCAAATAAGCATGATGATCAGTCTGTGGACTCATTCAATCTGTAGCTCCCTCAATGTGTGTGTGTTGGGGGTTGGGGGGAAAAGATGACATCATTTCCATGCTTTGAAAGCACAGAGGGGGAGACCAACACCTAAATCCTCCTCTCCCATCCCTGGCTCCACAAGGGGTAAGGGAGATATGGGTCCAGTGCCCTGTAGTGGGTGCCCCAGAACCGAATTAGGTTTACACAGAGGCAGCTTGGCCTAGAGGCTAAGCACACAAGGCTGGGCCAGACAGCGTGCTTTGTACCCCAATGTGGCCTAAACTTTCCGTGCCTTAGTTTCAGCTTACTAAGAGTGACTAAGAACACCTGCCTCATAAGGTATTCTAAAGAGTAAATGAGTCAATACATGCAAAAATTCTTTAAAATAGTGCCAGGCAAATAACGAGGACTGACTGATTGATGGCAGCTACTATAATGCTGCCGGATACATTCTGTGAGGATGTGGAGGGAGAGGTCTCCAACTGGCTTTACTTATGTAACTAGAGATGCTTTCTTGGCAATTTCAGCCTCATCCTGATTGGTGTCTCTCTAGGTGACATTTCTTGTGTTTGAGGCATTGGAGGTTATGGGAAGAGAAACTCAGTGAGGCTCCTGAAAGATCGGCATGACCATGAAATGCCCTCAAGTCACTCACTGGGAAGGAAACTGGAACTCTCCTAGAATTCCATGAGAGAACTATGCACCTTACCATCAATGATATTTTCTTCCTAAGGTAAGCACACAAAGCAAACCAAAAGGAAAGAGTAACTGCAAGAACTCAGGCTGTGCCTATAGACTGGCTGGGTTCAAATCTTGGTTCTGTTCTTCACTGGCAGTGTGGCCTGAGGCAAGGCATTTTACCTAATTTTAAATCCTTATTTGTAAAACAAGGATAAAGATAGCGAATGCATCATATGAAGTTTCTGTGTGAAAACTGAGTTCATGTACATGAAGTAAGTACTCAGTAAAAGCTGTTTTTATTACTACCTACTGTCAAGTTTCCCCTTTAGTTGTTATAAACTATCCCTAAGAGGGCAGGGATAACAAATAGGTTTTATCCATGTATCAACTCTAATCAACTGGTTGTATAAACTTGAAGCATGATCATCAAAAGAATCTGAGGCTCTGTCTTAATGTGATAGCTGTGAGTGTGGTGCTTGATTAGTGATGTCTGCCCTGGGAACAGGAGCGAGCGGTGGTGGAAGGCATGTGATGTTTTGCCCACCTCTGCTATAGAGAGCTCCTGATTAGCTGTTCTGGAGCCATTCTCAAAAAACTTAGCGGGGGGGGGGCTGGGGATGTGGCTCAAGTGGTAGCGCGCTCGCCTGGCATGTGTGCGGCCCGGGTTCGATCCTCAGCACCACATACCAACAAAGATGTTGTGTCCGCCGAGAACTAAAAATAATAAATATTAAAAATTCTCTCTCTCTCTCCTCTCTCACTCTCTCTTTAAAAAAAAAAAAAAAAAAAAGAAAAACTTAGCGGGGATGCAAAGATAAGTGACATTAGTGAATACAGTTTGGGTATGCACGGAGAAAGTGGAAATTGGCATTCCACACTTTTCTGCAAAGAAATGAAGTTTGTCACTAGAGGTTTGCTCTCTGAAGATGTTTGTCCTTCTAGGACACCAGAATGGCCATTTTCTGAGTCAGAGAGACAGTTCACCTTACAGATTCTAAAGATGGCATGAAGGTGAGTTGAGACTCTAGGTTCTTCCTCTAGCTGATGAAACCTCAGACTGTGTTGGCCTGGCCCCTACAGAGCCATCATCCACTGTGGTTCAGACCTTGGTTCAAGTGCACCTACTTGCCACACTCCTTGCAGGGGAAGATGGTAGTGGGGTCTGTCTCGCCACTGGTGGTGCTGTGAGAAGGTGAACTCTTCACAGAGCAATACCCACTCTGGGTGCCGCCAGGCTTCTGCTTCCCAGAGGGGACAGCACCTCGAGTCTTGGTCACCTGGTTGGTGCCACCATGGATGCGCGCATGGCCATTCAGTGCCTGTCGGGAGCTGAACACCTGGGGAAGAAAGGGAGTGACATGACATCTACAGTCCTGAAAAGGAAATTAGGGTTATTAGTTACTCATTGGTAAAACAGTGATATATGAAACAGTGTCTAATGACAGGCACAAGCGTTTTATCTAAGCAAACTCTGGGCTTATGCCACAGAAAGCCAAGCTCAAATACCACAACCGCAAATGCTGTGCCAACCCACACCCCATCACTGTCATAATCTAAGAGGCAACGTGGCACATGTGTAAAGGACAAAGGCACCATCTCAAATTCAGGAAACTAGGGGTCTACATCCAGCTTGTCTTAACTCACAGGTGGCTCTGAGGCCATTTCCCTTTGGGACATCTCATTTTTTTTCCCCCATATGTAAAATGAGGGGGTTGGACCAGCTTTCAAACTTTTTTTTTTTTTTTGGCTAAAAGCCAATTCCTTCCTTTTTTATTAAAGAATTAGGTCTCACCCCAAACTCAGGTGAAAAGCAGAGATGCTCTGGCTGAAACGGAGCAGACCAGAATCCAGCCCACTTTCTCAGCCCTGTCTCTGTCCAGGAAGCTCTAGCGCCCCCAGGAAGAGTGGGAAGGACATTGATGAGGTGCTCTGGCACACTCTGTACCTTATGTATAGCCTCAATCAGTAGCCCATTGCTTAACCCCCTCCCCCAACCACCAGTGCAAGGGCTGGAACCCAGGACCTCATGTGCTGGTGCTTTGCCACTGAGCCACACCCCAATCTCAGAAGCCCATTGTTTAAGCAGTGTTTAAGACCCCCACATTTCAATTCAGGATAATACAAAGGGGAAGAATCTGCAAGTCTTTTTCAAGATTCCATAAAGCAGGGGTTGTAGCCTCAGCACTACGGATACCTGGGGCTGGGTGATTCTTCACTGTGGGGACTTGTCCTGTGCACTGCCAGATATTTAGCAGCACTTCTGGCCTCTACCCACCAGGTGCCAGTAGCACCTCCATAGTCCTGATGAAAATGGCTCCAGACATGGCCAAATGTTCTTGGGGGAATGGAATGTTCTTGGGTCCTCAGTTCAGGACCACTGCAATCCATACCCCTGAATCCCAAGAGCCTGGACTTCCAGCTTATGAAGGTTAACCGCTAACTGGGAAGCCCATCAAGCTGCCCAGCTCTAGGGGCTGCTCTGTGTTCATCCACAAGCTGTGTTTATTGTCTTACAGACAAAAACAAAATCTTATCACTGATTTGACAACTACAGCCTCTATTGTTATGCAAAGAAAAACACCAGCATGCTTTCCCCACTTTGATTTTAATAAGTCATTAAAAAATATCTATCTTGCTGAGCTTTTCTGATGGGGCTGAGAGTAAAAGATGACTTCCCGCTCAGTAAAAAATTTACGGTACACTCTAACTATGAATTGAGGAAGTATCCAATTTCTGAACAAATTCACCAAGAGATGTTGTCATTTAAAGTCACATCTTAATCATCCCTGAACTGAAGCTCTCCATACAAAATGGCAGTGACAGAGTGAAGAGATTGGGTCATTAAATAACCCAGATGGAAAGAAGTTGGCAGGTTCCATTCTCTTCACAGCTAATGCAAAATGTATACATTTTTAAAAAACTTTTTTCCTTAAATGTAAATCAATACATTTCTGCTTTAGGATATGAATATTTTAAAGACTGTTGCTTCTTTCATCTAAGTGACAGACTCAATAAGCAGCATTTGATACACTCTATATTAAACAAACATAAGACAAGAGCACTAACTTGAGGACAAGGGGCGTCACTGTAAAGGAACAGCATCCTCATTTTGGGATAATATCTCTAAAATTTGCCTGTCCAGGTATGCCCAGCTTTAAGAAACCTGATTTGGGAAAAGCTCCCCAATTTATACTAGTGGGGGAGGCAGGTGGAAACCTGAAGTCCAAAAGAACCTTTAAAATTTTCCTTTAAAATATGCATGGAGCCTTTGATGGTCTGGTGTAGCTTCTGTAAGGTCCTCCTTTAGTGCAGGGAATGAGTCTAGGTGGTTACACAGACTCCCTTTCAGGTGTTTGCATGATTAGTTTGCTAGGTCAATCTTTCTGTCCCCACAGAGTACAAAGACAAACTTTAGCTAAATCTTTATAACAACCTTCTCAAATTTCAAATTAGTGACATTTGAATTAGTAACATTTTATGGAATATGAGATGCAAAACCTTCCAGATAGGTAAAACTACAGGCAGTGGGGCAAGTAATTGCATTTATAAAAGGTTGATTCTGTCTGGAGGTGCCCTTGTTCATTTAAATGCATGCCAACAGGGCACGACCTTGGGTGACATGCAGCCCAGGAGGTTCAGAGGCACTAAGAAACCGTGGGCTTTCTGAAGGCCACAGCTTGCTTTGAAGTTTTTCATTTATTTATTTTTGCAGTACTGAAGATTGAACCCAGGAGCACTTTATCACTGAGATATATCTCCAGTCATTTTTAAATTTTGAAACAGAATCTTGCTGAGCTGGCCTCAAACTTGTGATCTTCCTACCCCAGGCTCCTGAACTGCTGGGATTATAGGCGAGCTCCACTTCACCTGGTTAGTTCTGTGTCTTTCTTTCTTTTTTTGTGTTGGGAAATAAACCCAGAACCTTGAACATTCTAGGCAAATGCTCTACCATTGAGCAACTTCCCTAGCCCTGCTACAGAGCTCGGAATCAGCCTGAGGACTGAATGTGTATGTATGTGGTATTGGGATTGAACCCAGAAGGCACTGTCACTGAACTACATCCCCAGGCCTTTTTATTTTTTATTTTGAGACAGGATCTTGCTAAGTTGCTGAGGCTGGCCTCAAACTTGTGATCCTTCTGCCTCAGCCTATCTAGTTGCTGGGATTACAGGCATGGGCCATTAAGCCAGGTTAGGGACTTCTTTTATGTCCTCTAACCATAGCATTATGCTTAACAAAAAATACATGCCATAAATATCTTGACTTAATGAATAAGAGAACTATGGCCACATGGAGTGGCCTCTACCAAATTTTCATTGCTCAAAGTATAGCCTTTCAAAAATGCATCATCTCTTACAGTTAGGGGCAGCTGCATGGCCCTCACTTGTTCCAGATCCCTGGACAACACAGACACTTACAGCCCCACAGTTGGGCATTTCACAGATGAAGGAGCCGGAGGGCTGGCCAAGGGCCTGCAGGGGTGGTCCCTCGGTGGGAGCCAGGACAGGGACTGGTGGTGGCTCCGGGGACTTTGGGGGTTCACTCTCTTCTTCTTTTGTGGATTTCCTGTCTTCCTCCAGGTCCTCCTCCTCTTCCTCTAACTCTTCTTCTTCTTCACTTGTCTAGTATTAATAAAAGCAAGAAGGGGACATCCCCACATAACATTTTTAGTGATGAACAGAATTTACAGATCAGTAGATCAGCAAGGGGCTGGTGCTGAGGCTGTGGTACTTTAAAAAAAATTTTTTTTTTTCCTGGTACTGGGGATTGAACCCAGGGGCACTTTTCCACTGAACCACATCCCTGGCCCTTGTTATTTTTAATTTTGAGACAGGGTCTTGCTAAGTTGCTGAGGCTGGGCTTGAACTTGTGAACCTCCTGTCTCAGCTTCCTGATTTGTTGGGATTACAGGCGAGTGCCACCATGCTCGGCTGCTGTGTCACTTTTTTCCACACAAGGAATGGCTGACAGAGCCCGTAGGGCTCAATCTCTGAAAGGCTGGTCTCTGGACACTTGGGAGTCTGAGGTCAAGGAAGTCTCCCTGCTGTGCTTTGGGTCCCCTCATCCCTTATACAAAATTATACTGTGGCAGAGAGGAGAGATTTCTTTATCTACAGATTCCCCTCCTTGTTGGGTATCATCAGACCTTACAAATGACTAAAACTCAGGTAGGCTGCCCTGCTCCTGAGGACCTCCTTCCCCTCCCAACAGTGGGAAGGGTGTCTCTGGAGAGAGACTATAGAGACCCATAATGATTTGATTTATAGGCTTTATATCATACTTCCAAGAGAGATGCCCAATTTGCCCTGTGATGCACAGAAAGCAGGCCTGGCTCAGAGCTCTCCTCCTCCATTCTTAACAGAAAATAGAATGAAAAGGAGAAAATGGAGGGGGGATTCCCTTTTATTTGTCATGTGCTTTTTCTTTTTTCTCTGGCTGCGGACTTGCAGAAAGGAGTGTATTCGATGTTTCTGTTTATTTATTATCTCCTTCCAGAGACATTTTATAAAATAAAAAGAAAAAAAATAAACAAGAGACATTTTCCATGAAAATGTATCCTCTTGGCTACTCTGCTCCTTCTCTACTTCAGAACAGGAACCACACAGAGAATTAAACAAAGTTCCCTCCCTGCCTCAAGGTTAATAAAAGAGCAAGTTCCCAGGGCAGCCTGGAGTGGGTGCCTGGCTGGTTGGGATGGGACACAGGGATCCAGGAGCCCCTCATTCAACCTCTCGCTTAACTATTCTTCTCTCTCTGTCCTTGTGGGGCGGGGCAAGGGCTGTGGCCCAGGGAAAAGGCATTCTATGTTATAGTCCCCTCATTTCAGCGTATATTTTACAGTTTACAAAAGTGTGCAGTAACAAGGGGCTGTGATATGTCACTGAATAGGCCGTAAACAGTCCTCCCATTTTACAAGGGAGGAGACGAAAGGCATGACGGGCTGCCTCTGACCCCAGCAGGTCATTTGTCCCTACCAGGCCCTCCTCACAAACCCACTGCTTAGAGCATATAGTCTAGTCTGCTTTTCCCTGGAGTGACATAACTGGTAAAACCATGATTCTTAGAACCCAGAAACTCAAATTTCCAAAAAGAATAATTTCTGAAGAGTAGCGGTACTCTGAGATCCAGTAACCACAAACATCCTCCCTCCAGTCGGTTTTGGGGTGTGTGAGAGAGAAAGACAATACCAGTCAATATGAGGTATCTAGCACTCTCTGACTGTTTCAGTATTATCCATTGGTAATTATCATGTATGTGCACATTTGAGATGATGTATTAACAAGGTATATTTAAGAAATGGTCCCGATTTTCTGTATGGTAATTAAGATTATTAAAGATTATATTTGCTGGAAGACTTCAATGAACACTGATGTTGGCCTTATACATTTTACAGAGTGGTGCATGATATAAGCTATAGGTCTCTTATGGGTACAGAACATGCAAAGGAGAGTTCACTGAGGTGGTCTTATTCCTATAGGAACCCACTATTTTTCAAACCCAGAATTTCTGGCAACACTATGTTATATGCAACTCTAAAGGTTTCCCCCATTTCTTTACACAACTGGGATTTTGTGATCTCAAATAGTAAGTGGACCAAGGTCTACAGTTTTGGCATTTAAAATGAATTAAATAATAACTTTTAATGAAAATGGTTTCATGGTTACTTGTTGTAATTATAATTTTCCCACAATGCCATTTTTTGGCTTAAAAACTCTTAGAAGAAACTCTCCATGTAGCCACAAAATTACGGACTAAATTATTCCGCACTGTGATTATGAATGCCTCAGGAATTTAGATAGGTTTTATTTCAACTGGCAATCTATACTAGTTCACAAAATGATTTATCATCGAGCCATATGGCCCAACAGAGTGACTAAGAGATGCAAAGATAGGAGGACAAAAATCCTAACATGTAGAACTCTGTATCAACAAGTTGGCCACTTTATGATGTATTGCAAAATGAAACATGTAGTAATATTCCCGAGTTAGAGGAAAGTGGTCAAATATAGGGTGGGGAGGAGGCTGTATATTTAATATGGTGCCCAAGCTTTGAGTACAAAAAGTATTTTTTACTTCTCAGGCATGCAAAGGAAATTCACATGATAAAAAATGTCAGCAACCCAAGTCTGCTCAGATAAAAATCTGAGTGTTATGGTCACTAGTGATAATGGTGACAAGGTATGGAATGCTTGTGCCAATCAAGCAACACACACATACACACACACACACACACACACACACTTCTAGTTCTCACAACAACCATGTAAAAACTCTTTTTTTAAACAAATGAGGAAATTTGCCAGAGAAGAAATTTTCCCAAGGTCACATGGCTGATGAACTGAGATTCAAAATCTTGCCTGTCTGATTCCAAAATCTCAGCCTTCTTCACCCTTGGTCCTGCCACAAATGTCCTCAGGGGGACACTGGTCCATCTGTAACTAGCCTAGAGATCCTAAACTCCCTAGCCATTGAAGCTAGCTGCTCCTGGCCCACTCAGGCTCCCTGCCCTTATACGAGGGTTGGTTTCCAAAGTCAATTAATTGCCTGGGATGGTTCCTTGGATTGTGTTGAGTTCTGGTCATAATCAGCCCCAGATATGCCCTGAGTGGGGAACATGAGCATGCGCAGGGGCAGGACGGTGTGGGTAGCATGCTTTCTTCCAACCTCCTTAACAGAAACCCACACCCCTATAACTCCTTTCTGCCTCCAAGGGAGGAAGGGCCTTGCAAGGGCTCAGGATGGAAGTCAAACCACCTTGGCTGACCTTGCTATGGTGACCTCCTGGCCTACTGAACAGCGATGGTTCCTTACAAACCCCTTAAGTCCTCAATAATTGGGCTCCTGAGCGTGTTCCTGTGCATTCCATCCAGGTGAGGGAAAATGCTCATCTGTTTTTTACTAAAACACTGAGGTTACATGAGCAGGAGAGTTGTCCCAGCTGTGCCAGACAGGCCGAGAGGACAAAGAGCAGGACCATGTCCTAGGACTGTGCCTCCCCTACCTTCCCAGCCTTCCCTTTCTTCATCTCTACTTGGCGAACTGTGCTTAGAAGCCTGACTGTGCCCATGAAAGAACTGGGAGCACCCTGCTGGCCTTATATCAAGATTTTCTTGTTTCTTTGGGCCTGAGTCATCTCTGCACATAAGCTTTTTGCTCTTCTTAAGCTCATCAATGAGGGTGTGGATGCTCCTGACCTGGCCTGATACTGACTCCTGGGGATTGAGCCCAAGAAGGTGTGGCCCCCTGGGCACTGTCTTAACCCCCACTCCTTCTCTGAGGCTACGTGCTGGCCTGGGCCTTTCTACCCACCTTTAAAGCAACACCAGCCAAGATGGGCCTCTGCCTAACATGTTCCTAGTGGCACCACTCTGTCAACATCCCACTGTTCATTCCACCTCCCCCAGGGAGTTCAGAGGGAATGTTGCTGTGAACCAGAGTGACTCCTATTTCAGAAAATGTTCACTCACTCACTGAATGGCTATTTATTGTTTTGGCAGTACCATAACTACACATTGTCCTAGGCATTTCTTAACACCCAAGTCTAAGAGACACCAATTTACCTTGGGAAACCATATCTATTGATTTTTGCCCTCTCCCAAAACATGACTCAGACAGAGCCCAGAACATTTCAGAATTGGAAGGGACTTTCCAAATCACTGAAATCACCTGCCCTCTTTTACAGGTCAGCAGGTCTACAAGTTAGGTCCTAGGTCTCCAAGGCCAAGCTTCTTTGTGCTTCCTTGTTTACTGTCTATTCTGCTCATTGGGAAAGCAATGCTGTATGACCCTAGGCAAGTCCTCCCTTTCTGGATCTCAACCTTCTGCCTGTGAAATGGTGAGGCTGGATGAGCATCTATATCTAAGACATTCTGGTTCTCAACTCATACTGCTTTTAAACAACCTTGGGGTTCAGGGTGAAGTTTCCACCTGTATATGTTGCATGTCCCAACCAGAATATATACTCTGAGAGGTGGGTGGAGAGAAGGCAGATACCATTTAACCTCCTTGCTGTTTACATCCATACTTGTTACTGTTTACCTTGTGGGGACCAACAGCTTTTAGTTGACTGAACTAGAGGAGGCCACCCTGTTTTTTGGAACGTTCGGCTACAGATGAGCAAGAGGATATTCTGTTATGACTTCACAACTTAAACAAAAGCCCTGGTCACAGGAAATCCTGAATATGGAATACTGCCACTTCTGATTTTTAAAATGGCAACACCAATCTAATACGCAGTTCTCTTATTTTCTCTGACATTTGGGCCCACCAATAAATGTATCTATGCATGTGTATTCCACAAGCTAGGATCAATTCTTAGCTAAAATGCATTATGAGCCCAAGTGTTTTTATACTTCTCTAAGAAAATTTGCATCTGACTGTTCTTAAGTATTCCACAAGGGACTCAGGCTCCAACAACACACTCACCAACTGGGTGACCATGGCCTCCTCACTTAAACTCCATGTCTCACTCTCCTACCTTACAGAATTGGTATTAGATAAATTGTATTGGATTAGATGAATCAATAATATCTGCAAAGTGTCTGGCACAATGCCAAACACACAGAACATGCTGTTTAAATTGCTGTTAAAGAAAATAACCCATATATGTGCTAATAATACTACTGGGCACAACTGGGACTAAGAATATGATTATAAATATTCACATAGTGCATGAATCCCAGACACTCTGTAGATGGTGATAAAGACTATAGTTTAGTAATTTGTTCTAAGACATAATTTTACATACACATACATGATAGATAAGATAATGTTTTCCACAAAGTGGGGAAAGGAGATTTCCTCTGGATATGGATGCAGAGAAGGAGTTAGTTTATAAGGATCTCAAGTGATAGTAATTACCAAAGCCACACACAATAAAGGTTCAGAGACTGCTTCCATCTTAGGTCTTTAGTATGTACTTAATTTTAATATGCAGAAAACTTTAGATTGTCTGCTAATGAAGGAAATCAAGGCCAGGGTTAAATAATGATGGAAAGATTGAGATTATCCACACACTGCTACCCACTTCTGTCTGACTTATCTTCATGGCAAAGCCGAACCAAACCTAGCCACTAACTAACCTGGGGGTGGGGTGGGAGTGGGGCCAGCAAGGCAGCAACTGACTTAGTCGCCTCACTCACCACACAGTCGTCGATGATTTCTGCCAGTCGTGTCCGGTGTTTCCGCCCTAACCGCATTATCTTCTTCCACGTATAGTAGTACTCCACGCACTGAGCCACCGTCTTCGACTTCACCTGTCAGGAGAGTGCGTTTGAGATGAGCTCCAGCAGCGGGGAAGCTTTTTTGAATATTTGGTTTTGTTCAGTCACTAACAGGCTTCTACATTCAATAAACAATGAATACACCAAAAAGTGTCTCTCGCATACCTGATCTCACTCCTCACCCCTGCAACTCTAGTAGCCCCTCCTAGTTCCTTGGGTACAATTCCAGAATTTTCTTTATGTAGGTACCAATAAGTGCAAATCTGCATTTCTCCCTCCATACCTTTCCTGACAAGAGGTAGCAAACACACTGGAGGTTTTTTTTTTACAACTTGATTGCTTTCAAAATGACACTTGGAGAGTTTTAGAGATCAGTTCAGAGACTTTCATTTTCTTTTTTTAACCCAGAAAAAGCAGTTGTTTTTTTTTTTTTTTTTTAAATTTTATTAGAACTTTATAGTTACACATAGTACTTGGGTTAATAGTTGCTTTTTCATTTAACATGCTTAGGTGTGCTTAGCTTTCTGACTTGTTGACCTTCAAAATTTATTTATAAACAGTGTGTATTAGAATAGGAATATAAGGCAAGAGTTATGATAATAGAGCTTGGTTTCTGCAGGAAACAAGTCTTGCCCTCTTCATCCCTCAAAAGGCAAGGGTGGCTGGTCCTTATTCAAGAGGTGTGGAACTGTAAGCACTCCAGATATTCAGATTTTGATTTAAAAAAATTTGGAAAATTTGCATAGACTTTACTAGTTCTACATTCTCAATCTGAAAATCCAAAATCTAAAATATTCCAAAATCCTTAGGGCTGCTCAACCTGTATATGTATTTAAAAGTGAAAACATGCCTTTATTTAAGTGTGAGCTCAGGTGGGGCTTAATCAGGTGGGTTTTCTGGATGCAGAATAAAGGGTGGCGCTATCCTCAGGGTGGGGGTGATGATGAGATGAAAAGCCCTATTCTCTTCTAGGTTGTCTTTTTCAACATGCAGCTGAAATCTAGGATTCTTACTAGAATTACCTCAGGGAGTTAGGACACTATCCCAGAGAGTCTTGCTTAAAAACCTGCATTGGCTGGTGTGGTGGCACACTCCTATAATCCCAGTGGTTTGGGAGGCTGAGGAAGGAGGATTGAGAGTTGAGGCCAGCCTCAGCAACAGCAAGGCCCTAAAGCAACTCAGTGAGATGCTGTCTCTAAATGAAATAAGGCTGGGAATGTGGCTCAGTGGTTGACTCCCCCTGAGTTCAATCCCAGGTACCAAAAACAAACAAACAAAACAAATAAACATCTACATCTCCTGGCTAGCACAGCACACGAATTCACTGTCACAATGAGCACAGGTCTGGATGTAGTTTGTCCTCCAAAGGTTCAGAAGCCAGGATGGTGTTAGGAGACTGAAATCTTTAAGAGGTGGGGTTTGGTGGGAGGACCTAGGTCACTGAGGGTGCTCCCCTGTGAAGGGGTGACTCTCAAAGAGCAAGAGCGAGTTGCTGTAAGAATGCTCTGCTTCCTGCCTCAGGACAAGACCTCCCACTTCTGCATGTGCTCCTGCCATGATGTCATCGGCAGTTAGGCTCTCACCAGAGGCTGAACCAACATGGTTGATCTTACGCTTTCATCCCCTAAACTATGAGCTAAATAAACTTTTTCTTTATAAAGTTTCCCAGCTTTAAGTATTTTGTCATAGTAATGAAAAAAGCTGACACCAGATTGGTCCTGGGGAAAGGTGGCTCAAGAAAGATGGGAGCATGGGAACCTTTCAGCACATGGGGCAGCCAAGGAGGTAGTAGCAGTAAAGGCACGACAAGGCCTTGGATTAACAGCTGGAGACACTTTACCCTAGGACACTGGGACCAACCAGGAGGCAGTGGGAGCTGTCATATGTAACCCTGCTCTCTGTATACTTGGAACATCCTTAATTATCCTTCATAATGCAATATGGCCCCATCATTCATCAGTTTGTTGAAACACTGAATCTTTTTAATTTTTTAGCCTAAAATACCTCTCAGTCAGTTAAAGCCTACTGAGTTTAATATCTATTGTATGAAGTGTGATGTTTACTTATAGGAAAGTTTTATTTTGCTATAAAATGTTGTACGTGGAAGGTATTTTCCTGCCATCTAACTCCAGACACTCTGCTACTGGATTGGCTACGTGTCCTCCCTTCCACAATACCCCAGGAGGATTCCGTCAGAAACATAATAGATTTGTTACATAGCTTGGTTAGATACATCTGAGGTAAATTAGGTGAGCTGTGAACCAGAAGCCCCCGTTATAGTTCTTCTGACAGAGTT
This sequence comes from Ictidomys tridecemlineatus, assembly GCF_052094955.1. Classification (NCBI taxonomy): domain Eukaryota; kingdom Metazoa; phylum Chordata; class Mammalia; order Rodentia; family Sciuridae; genus Ictidomys; species Ictidomys tridecemlineatus. Next base: position 109,086,915 of record NC_135484.1, on the reverse strand, counting down.
AGGAATCACACATTTTTCTTAAGATAGACACCAATACAATAGCATCCAAATAATCTGTCTTCTTTCCCTCCATCTTCTTCCCGTCACCCCAACATTCGGGCTAGGTCACCTATAACAACTACCTTTCTTCACCAGTGAGCAAAAAAGACAGGCTTTTTGTGAGGATGCTAAACCTGCAAACCAAAATTTCTGAATACAGGTATATACTGAGTATGGGTGCACAGTTTTCCAAATTTAATTTCAAGTAAGCAATGGAGGAAATCATTCTTACCATCTTCTGTACAAAAATAAAGTCTTTGCTGTAAGTGGCTAGTGCTTTATTAAACAGTTTTCTTTCTAGGGAGGTCCACTTGTCCGTACCTACAAGGAAACAAAAAACTTTATAAGAACAGCTCACAGTTGCTGCTTCCTCTCCCCACCTTTAGTTGCTGGTTTGTTTAGTTAAGTTATACAACACAACAGCCTAGCAAGTTATATAATGCATATCAAACTTCTGAGAACAAAAAGCTGGTATAGTGTAATGGTTAGCTGACACTGGAGTTCCAAATTGCAGCTATGGCCTTGACCTTGACTTAGTTTTGTTACCAATGAAAATAGTTATAATTGTTTCTAGGTTTTTGTGAAGGTTAAAGAAGATAATGCACAAGCATGCTCAGCTTTAATAACTGGGAAATAGTGAGCACTCAATGAATTTTAGCTTTTACATAATTATTGTTTAGCTTTTACATAATCATTATTTTTTTTTTGAGAGTCAGCAGTCATGCAGCAAAGCATTCTTCAAGTGTGGATGGATTCTCGATGCTCACAATCTAGTGCAGAGACAAACCAGTAGGATATTGAGTTCAAGGTAAAAACTGCAATTTTGAAGGTAAAGGTGAGTTCCAATGGGGCAGAAAGCAGGAACACCACACTGGGGTCAGGGCCATAGGGAAAGTTTCCAGGTAGAGAAAACACCTGAGTGGAGTTTAAAGGACCCACAGAGGCAAGTTGGGCAATAAGGGGATGACGGGGATTCTGGGGAGAGGAAGCAGCAGGCTGCAAGCTGCAAGCCAGAGGCAACAGAGACGCTCACTTCATCCACTCATTCATTCACTTGAGATAGATTTACTAGGTGTCTACTATAAGCAAACGATGTGCCAACAAGAAAGAGCTAGCACACATGCCAGGTTCTAAGTGTCCTATATCATTAATCATTAGGTTCTACTAACAGCCCTGTAAGACTGAATTACTATTGTCTCATTTTACAGATGAGGAAACGTGTCTTCCATTTATTTATACTAGACCACAGTCTAGTATGGTTCAATCACAGGGTTACGGCAGAGGGAAGGTGGAGGAGGCTGGAGAGGTGAGAGGGATCAGTTCTTAACAGATCTGCACTGATGAGGGAGTCTACGGTGCTGGGCTGGTGCAGTGCCTTGCTGGTGAAATTAAATATTCATGTTTTTCTTCCACAAAACAGAAAGTCAGATATGCTAATGACATAAAGAATGGTACTGGCTTGTGTGGAGTAAGAAATGAAGCCACCATCTAAAGGTGCTTGCTATGGTTTGGACATGGTTTGAGTGTGTTCTCCAAGGGTTCATATGTTAGGAGTGTGGTCATATTAACAGTTGGTGGAAACTTTGAGAGCTGGAGGCTCCTCCCCAGTCACTCTCTGGCTTCCCATCTCACCATGGGTTCTCTTTGTATGTGCTCATATCATGACGCCATCCCACAAGTTGTGATGGTAAAAGGGCCCTTGCCAGAGGCCAAACTGATGGCTCCATTCAATCTTGGACTTTTAATCTCCAAAACTGTGAACTAAGTACCTTTTTATAAAAAGTACTCAGCCTCAGCTATTTCACTATAGCAAGAGAAAACTTCCTTAGTGATCTCCTGGGATCTCTAAGGAAGGTTCAGCTACTGTGGGTGGTTCACAGAAAACTCAACCCCACTATTCTGGCTTGCCACATTCTCAACATGTCTGATTCTTTAGATGGTTCATGGCTGGGCCTTTGACATTCTTCCACCACTTCTCAGAGCTCTGGCTCCCCAAACCACAGAATCTTTTCTCCCATTCAGGGCTAGTCCAAGGTTTCCATTTTGCAACTGATGGGTATGGAGAACAGGAAACCTGCATTGTTTCTTCTCTTCGAAGATTCAAGTAAAATCAGCAAATCAGGTGAAACCACTTTGAGCAGGCAGGTGCCTCCTTAAGTGTTGGGCAAGGATCCTAGGATCCTTGAGGGAATAAGTGCCTCAGTGATGTAAACCAACACTTTTTCTGTGATTCCTTGATGGATCCTCTAGCCAAAGCTCTGGCTCTCGACTTAGAATATGGTCTCTGTAGCTGGGCTAGTTCAAACCTCTACAAAGCACAGTAATTACTCAATTTCTTTGGTTTGCAAGTTTATCTTTTTCACTTCTAGAAGGAAAGAAGCTTTGCAGTGAATCCTCAGCAGCAGGAAGCACATTCCACAGGTTCTGGAGGCCTGGACCTCTTTGGCTGTGCAAAGCCAGCAACAGGAAGGAGAAGGGGGGCTTGGAGACATCTTGTGGAGTGGACATGAGCAGAGGAGGTTGGTGAGGCTTGGAGCTCTTCAGCCATTCTATCACCATTCATCAGATTCTTTCCAAAATCCCAGGCCTTGAGGTCCCCTCTCCCAACTGCTCCCACGAGTAGAACAAAAAGAGGAAGAGAGAGAGGATTAACCAACCAATTTAGCTGACTGGGCTGGGGTTGTGGTTCAGAGGAAAAGCGTTTGCTTAGCATGTGTGAGTCACTGGGTTCGATTCTCAGCACCACATGAAGATAAAATAAAGGTATTATGTCCACCTACAGCTAAAAAATGAACACTGAAAAAAATAAAAAGCGTGCTGAGGTTGTAGCTCAGCAATAGAGCACTCACCTCGCACACGAGGGGCCCTGGGTTCGATCCTCAGCACCACATAAAAATAAATAAATAAAATAAAGGTATGTGTCCAACTACAACCAAAAAGTAAATATTAAAAAAAAAAGCACCCCCTGTTCCTGTGGATGGAAGAATCACAGTCTTTGATACAGGAGTCCCCTATGTTTCTCTTTTGCTAGCAAAGCAAGAAACCTTAAAAAAAAAATTAGCTGACTGACCAAAAAGTCATGGTTCCTTTTAGGTGTCCATAAAAATAACAAACAGAAAAGAAAATAAAAATAAATAATAATAATAATGGAAGATTACCACAGTGACATGTCACACCAACTTATAAGGTGGTCAATCAGATGTGAAAGCACACACCTATAATCCGAGCTACTCAGGAGGCTGAGGCAGGAGAATCACAAGTTCAAGACAAGTCTCAGTAACTCGGTGAGACCCTGTCTCAAAATAAAAAATAAAAAGAGCTGGGATGGGGGGAGGGAGGTGGCTCAGTAGGTTAAGTGCCTCTGGGTTTAATCACCAGGAAGAAGGAGAAGGGAGGAGAAGAGAGAAGGAAGGTAAAGATGGGAGGAGGGAGGAGGGCGGGGAGAGGAGGAGGAGAAGGAAGAGAAGAAGAGTCACTACATGTGGAGGAGCACATTTGTAATCCCAGCTACTTGAGAGTCTGAGGCAAAAGAAGTGCAAGTTTGAGGCCAGCCTGGGCAACTTAGTGAGACCTGGTCTCAAAAAATAAAAAGGGATGGAGATGTAGCTCAGTGGTAGAGCACCCTCAGGTTCAATTCCAAGTACTGCCCGCCCCCCTCAAAAAAAAAATTAAAAAGAGCTGAGGAAAACCTCTCCCTACATCAATGAGAATCTTTCCAACCTCAACCAGACTGTAAGTTTCCTGAGTTAGTGTAGACTAAGACTCAATAAGACACTCACAGGGCCATCAGCCTTGTAAAGCCACTGTCCTGTCTCTCCAGCTGACACATTTTTCTCCACTCCATGTCAGGCTCACCACCTGACTCTGGTCCAAAGAGCAGCTGGTTTCCAGGTCATTCGGCTACTGAAAAGCACATCCTTTCATGTTTCTACATAGCCTATCAGCTGCCACCTGACAGGAGGCAAACTGACTTGCTGGCCCATCTGTTATGGAGGATCCCCAGGCCCCGTGGGAGAAGGAGAGCTCGAGGCGGTTTCCAGGGCTGCTGCTCTGTGATGGGATCTTTCATTGTCCAGATCCCAGAGTGCATTCTGCATAACTTGTCCTGAAGGGGAGCGGGCTGCTTGCTTCCTTTCTTCTGTGCCATTGTCTTACTCCGAGGCTGGGGCAGGAAGCACAGTCTAGAGAGGAAGAGATGGCTTCTCTGCATAATTCCAGGATCTGTGCTCACGTGCAAATGACAATGCTCTGTGTGTGTGTCCAACAGGGCATCCATGAAGTGACGGGCAGAGGCTGGGCCAGGCAACAAATCCATTCTCACACTCAACACTACAACTGGCCTCCTAATCTCAGGACTACCCACAGGGATTGAGTCTCCATCTCTGGGCTCCAAGGTAGAATTTTCAAGCCAAAGTCTGGCACATACAATAACATCTGAATGCACCTCCAGAAGGTGTGAACGTGATTCTGCCACTCACTCCTTTTGTGACCCCAGGCTAGTCTACTTTTCTGTTTTCTCACCTATGACATGAGGATGGTGGCCATTGCCCTGTGATTGACTGATCCTAAGTAGGTGCCCAATAGATGCTCTGGATCTTCACTGGCCACTTGGAGAGAAGATTCCAAATCAGCCTAGGGTCACAGGCCACACACTGCCCCTCTGATGTGTGCCCAGGGGCCCTCATGAAGACCACAGGTTCCTGTGTGTGCTCCTTACTCTGAGTATTTATAATCCACAGTGCTCCTGTTACTTCCCTCTTCTTCTACTCCCTGCCTCCAAAATCCCTCTGGAATCAAACATCAAGGAAAGGCTCAGGCGGTTCTGTGATCTGGGGTCTATCAGCACACAAGCACTCTCCTCATTCTTAGACAGGAATCTACGCCAACCTTTCTGGGATTCTGCATCTTGGACAAAGTCCAGGATAAAATGCAAAACCGAGGCAGGGGACTGCCACAAATCCTCCCCTCTCCTTCTGTCCTTCCCCTCTCTGTAAGATCCCTGCTGCCCACTCAGCAGGCACCCAGGGTTAGTGGGCTGACATCCCCCCAAACTCATTTGTTCCACCTGGGGATTCCTGGCTATTGGGCTATTATCAGCAGGGGCCCCTAACAAGACGATTAAGGCTAATGACAAAGAGCCTAATTAACTGGATAAAACTGGTGCTGGAACAGTATCCAGAGGAAAAATGCTCTGAGCTTCGGTTGCTGGGAAACAGGCTCTGGACTGTGGCTAATTTGGGGGCCATCTACAGTGAACCCAGGCAATTAAAAAGAGACATAGAGGGGGAGAGAAAGTTTGAACACAGTATCTTTTAGAGGGCCTTTCTGTCTTCCCTCCAGGATTTTAAAAACTTTTTTGATGCTGTTATTGTAGTTACACCAGAAAGACTGGTTCGTCATAGTAAAAGAGGATTGTTTCATACCTGACTTCCCCTCTCTATAGGGTTTTCATAGTGGGTGAAAGGCAGATAATTTTTTTAGGGTACAGGATGAAGCAAGCTGCTACCAAAGTTCCCCCTGAGGACAAAAGGGAGGGAGGCCCCAATCTGAATCTATATTTTGAACTTGTCCACTAAACATTTTCTTCACAAGTGCTATGTCAGGCAAGGCAAGAGGACAAGTGTTAATTCCATTCCTGCCTTGAGGGGACTGTGTCTCTATGCAGCTAGAGACATGGGTAAAGAATGCCTGAAAAATGAAACCACAGTTGTGTTTCTTACAAAGTATTCTCTTGAGAATGTAATTCTGTCTCCTCATCAAACTGGGGCAGCTTCCAAGGCAGAGAACAGGCCTTCCCCAAGGAATGGGTGTTTCCTCTAGGTTTCCCTCATCTCTAGGGCTCAGGGCAGGGTTTTAGGACTCAGTAGGTGCCCTGGCTGTGGTGGAAGCTGATAGTCTCTATGACCCTGGCCAAGACGCCAGGGCCAGATCTCAAGCCCCCTCCACTTTGTGCCCATCTGCAGAATGACCAGTTCAGTGGAGAAACCAAGGATGCTGCAAGCCAACTAATCACAGTCAGGCACCTCCCTGTTTTGGTTTCCCCACACTTAGACCTTCCCCACTTAGTGGCAACTGGGAATCACTGGAAACTACACATGGGTGGACAGTGTGGGGGGCAATACCAAGAGAGGGACAGTGAGCTGGACCATGTGTCCTTGAGTGAACTGAGTGCTGGGAGCCACTGCTGCAGTACCTTCCTCTGAGAATCTTGTACAGGACTCAGCTGACCACGGTAGTAAGCAGCCCACCCCAACTGGTTGGTCCTTCATCCCCTGGCATGTCTCTTCTGGCTCCCAGCATTGATCACTTTTTCCTTTTCTTACTGAATTGCTTGGGATGGAGTGGGAAAGGGAAGGTAATGAGCAAACCAGGAAGTGATCTTCACAGGTCTGTCTTTCTCCCTCAAACTTACAGCCTCTCTCCCTGAGCTCAGCCTTGCTGCCTCCCCTCCAGGGCACAGATAGGCCCTGGAGAGCTGACCTCTTTCTCTCGGTAACTGGAAGCCTAACATACAATCCCAGGATCAGGAGTTGTGGTGGGTGATACTGGCCACAGCTGCAGAGCTGGAAGCTAAAGGAGCTCTAAAAGACAGTGTTCTGGTGAGGCTGGATTTGAACCGACAGTCCTACTGGGGAGCAAGTGGATGGACCTCAACAGAAGAGCCAAGACAGTGTGGGGCCATGAGGGGTGGGATTCACCGCCACCAAGGAACCAAACAAGGGGGGGTCAGGAGTGGAGGGAAGGAGGTGGGATATGGGATAGGGTGGACTCTGCCACCTTCTCTACTGCTAAGGGCATGGAGTTTGGTCAGACTTTAGGGAGCAGTGACCTCTGCCCTTTCTGTTCAAAATTCTAGAATATTCTCTGGGGCCTGGTCTGCAGTCACTTCCTGGAGAAAGCAAGTGACTAGCAGATATAGGTGAGCACTCTTTTCCTTGGAGATGCTGACCCTTCATACCTCAGCTTCACCTCCTCAGCTCCACCTCTCATTACCTCTCACTCTCAAATGAGTCCAGAAAGCAAGAGTCTTTCCCTGTCTGCCTGGGGAGGAAGGAGAGGGCAGATGGGTAAGAGATTAGTTATGGGCCTCCAACCCCAAATGATCAATTTATTTTAGCAGAATTTTGGACCTTCTGGTTTCACATTCTTGGTAATGTCTTGGTGCTTTTAACTTATTTTGCTTGGGACTACATGGGGCTTCTAGCCCATAGTTTTCCAGTCTTTTTCATGTCATGACACGCATAAAAATAATATTTATTTGACACACTGGGAAGGACTGAAGGGGAATTGTGTCATATGAAGTTGTTTATAACTGGACATGACTAACCCTGAGGCTCTGGCCACTCCAGCCACACTGAGGCAGAGGGAGGCAGCATCTCAAAGCCCACAGTTGGGAAGCTCCTTTTAGCCAGTCCACTATGCAGAGAAGCTTGGGACAGGCTCCAAGAGGCTGGACAGCCTGTCAGGGCTTAATGGGCAGCAGATGATGGTGGAAATTAAGAGAAGATGGGACTGTTTCCATGGCAGATTAAAGAGAACTCCCACATCTTTCAACCCACTCTTGGGACAGACAGGAAACAATGGAGATGATATTAAGAAATCAAATACTTAGGACACTGGTTCAAAGATAGATTTCTTTTCTTTTTGGTGGTACTGGCAATTAAGCCCAGGAGTGCTCAGCACTAAGCTACATCCCCAGCCCTTTTTCTTTCATTTTTAGACAGTCTCATTAAGTGACCCAGGCTGGACTTGGATTTGCCCTCCTCCTGCCTCAGCCTCCCCAGTAGCTGGGATTATAGGCATGTGACACCACACCTGCTTAATGAAGAAGCCTGGCCTGGGCTTGCTGTAAATATTGAGGGACTTCAAGACTTTCCACCTAGTGACAACAGGCAGAAAGCCAACTCATGAGTAAGGCAAATGGTGGACACTTCAGTATCTGTAAAGAAGCCCTTACTTGCCAGACTTGTAATCCCAGTGGCTTGGGAGGCCGAGGCAGGAGGATCATGAGTTCAGAGTCAGCCTCAGCAAGACCCTGTCTCTAAATAAAGTATAAAAAAGGAAAAGGGATGTGTTTCAGTGGTTAAGTAACCCTGAGTTCAAAAAAAAAAGAAGCCCTCACCTTAGGCCACATCTGGTCACCTGTACCAAGGACTGGAAAGAGTATTACTAGGTCTGAATGCCCAGATGTTCAGCATCTACCTGGGAAGGTTCTGCTCAAGGCACCAAGGAAACCCTGAAATAACTAAAAATCAAGGGGCACTTGAGATTCAGCCCCTCTGAAATATAGAGAACCAGGGCAGAATTGTGAAGACCTCAGAATGAACAGGCTTACCAGAGTTAATGGACATAAAGATGTTGACCTCAGCTTTCTTTGTCACCTCTCAGGTTCCCCAACTAGTTTCCCTGTCTCTGTATGCTTCACACTCCATTCAAATCTCAAAGGCATCTTCTTCCCTCTTACTGGTAATGCTACCATTAATCCACACACTCCCCAAACCCTGTGTGTATGACGTCTTTCTCCTGTCATTAGAGTGACCCATTGTTTAAGAACTGCTTCCTCTAAGCTGCACAGCAGGACTCTGTCAATGTCTGTCACAGCCACTGTTGTATCTTAGTGCTCAGCACAATCCTTTGTACACAGTAAATTTTCAATAAGTAACAGATGAATAAATGAATAACAGCAGCTAAAAAGAATGTGCCACACCTGGGGCTACAAATACTACCTCTTACCTTTCCAACAACTCTACAAGGGATAGAACATGAATCCCATTTTACAGTGGAAAAAAATTTAAGGTTAGTGGTCGAGTGCTTGCCTAGCATGTTCAAGGCCCTGGGTTCAATCCTCAGCATTGCACAAAATAAGGCTGCAGAAGGCCAAGGGACTTGGTCAAGGGTGTAGCCAAGGTCTGGACCTACCGCTACTGGTTCCAAATCCCTGGGGGCTGCTGATGGGCACCAGCTCTGTATTGTACCCTCTGTGGCTCTATCCTCACCAGTTCACGGGCCTCACTTCCACTTGTGCAAGCACATTCTACTATCACATAGGTCTTGGCACACCCATGAGAAGCAGGAGTGCCTACCTAGACAAAGGCCTCACAGTGCTGGGCCAACGACACAAACATATCCATCTGCTGGGTCCCAGGAGGCTTGAGATCACAAATGGTGATTAGGACAGAACCAGTGTTATTTGTTATTAAAAATTATGAAAAAGCGACACAGCCAAACATGCAAGCAGCCTGCTTTCAGGTATCAACGGGGCACAGAGCTCCTGGCAACCTACCGGCATAGTGGTAATTTGCTAAAGGATGACATTTTAACCTGACTGGCTTCTGCAGCAGCAGCATTTCCAGAGCAGCCTGTGGATCCAGAGGAGAGAAAAGGCAAGAGTCAGTTACAGGTCTGTGTATCCTACAGAGATCATCTACCCAAAGGGGAAAGCGGTTAGCCCTGCTGAGCCCAGGGACGGAGGCACTAGAAAGAAGAGAGAGACTACTCTAATTTGGGCTTGCTTTCTGTTCAGCCCCCAACAAGACTCCTCATTCTGACACCCTCCCCAGCCCATGCTGGCAGACAGCTGGACATGTCACACTCAGGCAGCGACTGAGACTTCACTCCTTCCTAGGTGAAGGCCCACCAGCCTCAGAGAGACGGGGATTGTCTCTGGGAAGGTCTTCAAAGGAATGAGTGGGAGATTTGTAATTGTATTACACAAAAATCATGTCTCATTACAACTGAACGTAAGCAGCTGTATTAGGAATAACTACAAGTAGTCCCCCTAGAAAGCCTCACTAAGTAAATTAAACCTTTTAGATCTGCCTCGATGGGTTTTAAAAACAACACTGCAGGAAGTGTTGTTTTTTTTTTAAAGTGCAGTGGCGCACACCTGTAATCCCAGTTACTCAGGAGGCTGAGGCAGGAGTATCACAAGTTTGAGGTCAGTGTAGACAACTTAGCGAGAACTTGCCTCAAAATAAAAATTTAAAAAGGGTTGGGGGTGTATCTCAGTGGTAGAGCACTTGCTTAGCATGCGTGAGGCCCTGCGTTTAATCCCTGGTACCACAAAAACCTACCACCACCACCACTACAATAAAACACTGCAGGCAGAGTTGAGCAGTGTATGGAGCAAAGCCTGGAATCTTGATATTCCAAGTGTGACCCACAGATCATCAGTGCCAGCATCACTTAGGAGCTGTTTAGATGCAAAACCTTGGTCCCACCTCACACCCGCTGGATCAGAATAAGCATTTTAACAAGATTCCTCAGATATTCTTGTGCACATTAAAACTTTGAGGAGTGCTACTCTGCAACCCTAACCTCAAAGGGTGAAGAAGAGTTCTCCAACTCCTCCTAAGTGTAGTCTTATTCTACACAAGTACTTGAAGGGTATCATGGCATTGAGACATTAGTTTACTGTTACATTTTCATAAAATCTAAAAGTAGGAAGCTGGATCCAGTATGAGGAAGAACCATGTATTTATACAGAGAGGAAATGAGGTTACTGATGGAGTGATCTAGCCAGAAGGAAATAAGGGAACACCTGTAAAACTGTGTTAAAGATGGAAGAATGGAACCAACTGGTGAACTGTACACTTTTCATTGGGTTAGAGGTAAAAAGATTCTGTAAACACCAAACTTTGCTGATTTTCATAGCAAGGAGGACCATCTGCAAGTGTGACAGGCTACTTTGGGCAAACTCTTGTTTTAATAATGAGAAAAACTTGTACACAAGACAGTAATAGTTTTTCTGATATGAAATACAAGACAGATGAAAAGAAATTCTAATTTCCTAAGACAGATGTGCTCACAATTATTGCTTAAGTACAGATGTGTAGAAAAGAAGTCCAACTGGAGTTTTTTTTCTGCAGGCTTTTAAATCCTGACTTCTCACTGAGATAAGCAACACAGAGGCATGTGGACTGGCCATCATCTTACAAACTGTTTGTATGGCTCATGGGGCAATACAGACACTTGGGGAAATACTATTCAGAATTCTAATTGTGACACCTCGTTCTCATGGTTCCTTACCATCACATCACCTTTGGCCTCGAAGAGAGAGTGCAAAGCAAATTCAGAATTGGTCCCTCCACCTGGCAATGCACTTGAACAGCACAAATTCAGAAGATTCTCCACTGTTGGGAATAAAGAGAACCAGTGCATCAGAGAAAGCTCAGCATCACAGAAAAACACATCATCCTGGAGCCGGAGGTTCCAGTGAGAGCAGCAAGCTTCACCCACCCAGCTTCTCCCATATGCCAATACCTCGCTGCTGGAGGTCTTGGTTTTCCAGCTCTGGCCAAGGCTTCCATACCAGTGTGGCCTTGTGTGTGTCCTGGGCCAGGGCAGAGACATCCTGGAGTTCTGGGATCTCTGCTTGGAATCTCAAGCCAATGTTGATGCGTCTTTAGTAACAAGAAGAAAAACAACAGTGTGGTCTTGAATTTGATGGCCTAAGCCAAGGGCAACTGTCAGGAACTTGAAAAAGAAGGAAACCAGTTCCTTCTGCAAGAAGAACGCAGGGGCATTTCCTTACAGTGTGACCCTAAGATTCCAGGCATGGCTTCTTCACTGAGATAAGGAACAGCTTTAAGATTGGGGAGAATTGTTAGGGGGAGCGAGGGAGCAAGCTGGAGCCTTTCTAGTGCTCTGTAACTGGAGTGGAAAGGGGACTAATTCAAAGAAAACAGCTGCCCAGAGCATAGCTGATGGTACCATTTCATCAGGAAAGACATATAAGGTTAAGGTTTGTATATAATTTTTTATCCCTTTCAGATCACTTTTAAATACATTATTCTCTTAGCCTAACAGAGATCTGTGATGTACACAAGACACTAATAGTTATTTAATAAGAGTCAACCCAAGTCTAGAAAGGTTAACTTGATACAGATAAAAACCAAAATGGGCCAGAACTGGAGTTTTCTGATTTCTGACTCAGTATACTCCACTACTTAGTGCCTTTTCTGTGATTATCCATTGAAAGAACTTTTCCCTTCCCTAATACAATAGTGCCTCCTTATCTCCAGTTTTGTGTCCTGTGGTTTCAGTTACCCATGGTCAACTGAGGTCTGAAAATATTAAGTGGAAAAATTCCAGAAATAAGCAATTTATAAGTTTTAAATTTTATGTCATTCTGAGTAATGTGATGAAATCTATCCCCCCCCCCAGGATGTGAATCATCCCTTCGTCCAGAGTATCTACTCTGTATACACCACCCCTCTGTTCATCACTTAGTAGCCATCTAAGATATCAGCTAGAGTACTGAGGCATTGCAGTATTTGTATATAGGGTCTGGTACTATTGGAGGTTTCAGGCATCCACTGGAGGTCTTGGAACATATCTTCCATGGATAAGCAGGGACTACTGTACCTCGTACTGCCCATGCATGATTCAAGTACTCAACAAGCTCATCTGGAAGCGTGGCCAAGAATCTGACAGAGGAATTGGGAAAGCAGGAGGAGTCTCTTAAGAAGTCTGGACATCTAGACATGCCTCAATGTCACTGGGGATGTGAAAGCATGGTGGTCCACCTAGATTAGCTTATGAAGCCAGAGACAGGGATGTTAAGTTCTCTGAATCCAGTGCTTTACTCTTTCACTATGCATTTAGGCTTTGGCAAAGATCTTGAAATATTGGCAACTACAGGGAAATAAGAGTACTGAAGAAATACCAAAGTCCTACATTTCCACAACTTCTCTATCATTGGCCTCTCTGACTTAAAGGTACTGACTACTCTTCTCAAAGCCCCTGATCCCTTTCTTCAGCTGAGACTTCTGTCCTAAAAAATAATTGGCTTTTTCTTACGGTTCAACATCCACGGTCTGCTCTCCAGGCCCTGGGGTGATCGTCATGTTGCTGCCATCAATGCTATCTGAAACAAACAACAACAACAACAACAAAACCTGAGGTTACTGGCCAACAGGGAAGCAAGGCTGAAGAAACTGAAGCAAATGAGCTGTTAGCCTACCAGTCATAACAGGCCTGCTCCTCCACCAACCCATGTCCTTCACCAGAGAGTTGGATGCAATGTGGTTCTAGTGGCTCAAGGCCAGCCATTTCTCACACAGGTTGAGAAACCTGTCCCACACTGGCCTGTTAAGCTACGGTGTGGTTCCTGTGCAAGTATTCTTGCTCTAGAAAGAGATCTTGACCACAGGCTTCTCATGTTTTGTTTTGGTAAAGACTTAGTCTTGCTATGTAGCCCAGTAGCTCAAAAGTAGCCTGGAACTCAAAAGAGTCAAAGTGATCTTCTGCCTCAGCCTCCTGAGGAGCTGGGACTACAGGCTGGCACCATGACACCCAACTTTTCATGCTTGATCTTTATAAAGCCTGCTAAAATGTCAAGGCCTGGTCTTGCATATCATACCTAATCACTACTAAATGTTTATTCTATGTCTTCTACCATCATCCAAGACAGTCTGAGCATGTGCACCTAAAACTATTTCCTCATCCCAAAGAGATGGTAGGGATCACATCACTTTTTTCTTTCAATGAGACTGTGATTCCCTTGAGGATGAGGGCTGTATCTAAGAATATCTGAGCACCCCAGCACCGTCTCTGGTACATATAACAGATATTCCACATAAATCGGTGGGGTCAATCATAGACAGCTGAAGAGCCTGAGACACCCCCCCACCCAACCCTGCCCCCGGGCAGGACAGCACCCAGCACAGACAGGGATGGGGCTGACAGGCGACTCACTGGAACGGCACAGCAGCACCCGCGGGGTGGGCGTGAGGGGCGTGAGGGGCAGCTGCGGGTGGGCGCCAGGGCCGTGCCCCGCGATGAGGACGTTGCTGAAGAGCCCCGAGCCCTGGCGCACCGGGCTCAGCATGGGCGGGGGCGTGTAGGGGGGCAGCTCGTGGGTGGGGTCCAGCAGCAGATGGTCCCCGAGGACGCGCGGGGAGCGCAGCTGGCTCTGGTACAGGGTGGCGCCGGAGTAGGAGGCGGGGTTCGGGGTGTAGGAGGGCGGAGGTGGGATGAAGAGGGGCTCGGGCCGGTGCCGGAACTTCTTCTTCTCCTGCACGGTCTTGAGGGGCTCCTCAGCCTTGGCCACGGCGGGCTGGTGTTTCCGGGGGATTTCCTACAGACGGGACAACGACCTGATTCAAACAGGCTCCCCGCCACAGGCCAGCCCCACGGGTGCGGGGAAGGGGTCTCTATGGGGACGGACTCCCTTCCGCTTGTCCCCCTCCCGCTCCCACCACATCCGCTTCGGCCAAGGCGGGTTCTGGTGGCTGGGCCAGGAAGAAATCGGGGGGTCTGGGAAGCCGCCCCTGATGTCCGGAGCGAGCCGGGGGTGACGGGAAGGGTGGGTGGGCCAAAGAAATCAATTCAGATTCTCTTGGCTTCTCACTACATTCCCATCTGCTTGAGTGGAATCCAGCTGAGTGGGCTCCGCGGGGACAGAGAGCCCATGTTCTGAGAAGGGGGCAGAACCATCCGCTCAGGGCAGCAGGGCAGAGGGGCGCAGCCTGGCAGGGCTCCCAGGGCCGGCGACCCTCCCTGGGCTCTGCTGTGATCCTGAAGGCCCAGGCCTGCTGCGACCCTGAAGGCCCCGTTCTGGGGATCTGCTCAATCTCCCCCCCTGCCCACCCCTCACTGCTGCGCTGCACTGCAGCTCACTTGTAGCAAGCCCTCCTCCTGGGCCGGCTTCCTGTCAGCAGAGTTAGTTTATTTTATGGCAACGGAACCAAGCTTAGTCTGGAAGGAAGATCTGCCACATGGATACATATATACTCAATAAGTAAACACATGCACGTCAATAGAGAAGCAGGGCATGCCAAAGCCAAACAGAAACAGACTTGGGTTGTGTGCCAGCATCAGCCCTGAAAGGTCAAGGGCTGATGTGGGTGGGGGAGGCGGCAGGGATACCTGTGGAAAGGTTCTGAGCAGTCTGAGGTACCCTCCTGAGCACTGCAAGTCAGGGGCCAGTCACAGCTGCAGTTCCCAGCAACCCCTGAGCCCAGGGTGGCGCCTGATAGGAGCAACAGCAGGGGGTGATGGGAAGGGCTGGCCATGGTCATGTGACTGGCTGCCTCCAGACCATGTGACTTGCCCCACTGGGCCCCTTATCTCTGAGCTCCTCCTGCTTGCAACAGGCTCTCCCTCAGCATCCTTGTCTTCCAAGGTGCCTTGCCAACTTCTAAGACTGGAGTCTAGGAAGGCAGAGAGCTGGGGAAAGAAGGCAGCAGAGGGTCTCAGGCTCCAGGCTTCAGTGTGGAGGTTCCTAAGTCCTGCCTCAGCCACAGGGGGCTCTCAGGCCACAGCTCCATAGCCCACCTCTTCTCCCCACCAGAGGGCTCCTCACCGCCTGAGTCTGTGGGGGAGAGGCTGAAATGAAGAGAGGTTGAGGTAGAGAAAGGTGGACAGAGAAGGCTGAGGTGGAAAGAGAAAACTGAGGTGGAGAGGAGGCCAAGGTACAGAGAGGAGGCTGAGGTGGAGAGAGGCAGCTATGGAGAATGGAGGAAGGAGGCTCAACAACTCCCTGCTCAATGCCAACTGAGGAGCAATCCTGAAACTTTAGCCCTGTTTCTGGGTGACTGATGAGGTCATGTAAGTACACGTGGACCTCACAGTGATCTCAGCTCTGCCCTGGAATCTAGACTTTAGATCACAGGGCCTGAGGTCCCTTTTGGCCTTCTCCTCTAGCCTCCTGTCCTGCTATTCCACCTCTATTCTAGGATTTTCTCATCCTCCAGGCAAGGCTGTGAGCCACTTGGACCAGAGAAGCTACTCAGAATGTCACACTTGGCTGTCATGTGACAGGAAGTATTTGCAATGTTCCACCCCACTAAGCTATCTGGATTCTGGAAGTGCGGACAAGCACCAAGAGCTTTTAAAACCTTCTGGCTACAACATCATGTACAACCACAAAAACTGTACTCCATGTAGGTATGATATGTCAAAATACATTCTATGGTCCTGTATAACTAGAAAGAACAAATAATAAAATAAAAGAGCTTCTGGCTACAGAGAACTGGGAGAACTATTGATGAGTCCAACCTTCTCTAGTTCAAGGGATTAAATCAAGACTCTCAGAGGGTAAGGGGCTCAACTGCCCTTGTCCTATTTGGTGAGACATAGAGCTCAGAATTCAAGGCTCCTCTAAGACATTTTAATTTCTTTACATCGCGTGCCAGGATCTTGCTCACATTCATTCAATTCCACCCCCATGTTTCCACTTCAGCCTATCTCTCGACTTAGAAAGTCTCTTACCCTGCAATTAAGCCAACTTCATCCCTCCCTTCAAAGCCTGCTCAGAACTTCCCTACAATGATCTCCTGTGCAAACTCACACCAAACTCCCTTGTCTGTCCCTAGTGCCTCATTACTTCAGGCCACCTGGTGTACAAACACACCTTGATTTATGATGGGGCTATGTTTCCATAAACCCATTGTAAGTATTTTAAGTGGAAATGCATTGAACACCCCTAACCTACTGAGCATCCTACCTTAGGATCATAGCGCACTATGGAGTCTTAGTTATTTCCCCTAGAGATGGCAGGGCTGACTGGGCACTGTGGCTTGATGCCACTGCCCAGCATTGTGAATGAGAACTGAACTGCATATGGCTAGCCCAGGAAAAGATCAATATTCAAAATTCAAAGTATGGTTTCTACTGAATGCACTTTTGTACCACTGTAAAGTTGAAAACTTGTAAGGGGACTGTCTGCATTGCCATCCATCTCTTCAGCCACCATCTTGAATGAATGAGTCTTGGTTGTGTTGCCTGGACTGTGACTACTGTGTGACTAGGAACCCTTGACTGAGATTTCTCCAAGATTAAATGCAGTGCATTTAAATCAGGAACTTCCCTGAGCAGAGAGGTGGCTTGGATATGCCATTTCATCTCTGCCTGTTGCTGACGCCCTCCTGTCATCTTCTGAGAATCTTCACCTCTGGAGGTTCTCTATCGGTCTCTCTTCTGAGGCCTTGGTATCACACAGAACCAAACTGTCTCTTTCTGGACGTTCCTAGTTCCCTTAATTGTGCACTCCAATCCTATTCTAGCTCAGCTCTACTCTCATTGCCTCCTGGATTCTCAGCAACCATCTATTCTCTAAGGAGAAACAGGACCCAACACACTACTCTGTGGGAAGGGACAAGTGTGATACAGTCAGTCTCCCCAGGAGAGAGAGAGAGAAAGAGAGGAATTTGAGGAAGGGAAGGAGAACGTTAACAGTTCAGTGAGAAACACAAATCACTTTGCTTTCCTGAGATTAGGGGTAGGTGGCTCTCAGTAGAACTACTTTGGGAACTTGAACAAATTGGGTTCTCAGATATGATGTTGAAAATATTAAGCATGTGTTAAGGCTGATCATCAGAATAGATGCCAGGGCTACAGCCTTGAGGCCCTGCGGTTCCAGGGGTTACCTCTTTGGTGGCTGGATTTGGGGAGGTCTAGTGGTCCTGGGAAATAGTCAGGGCCCTGGGCAACAGCTGATATTACCTGGATAAATCATACCATATTTTAATAACTGGCATGGTTGTATTGGTGACTTCCAACCAAATTATCCTCTGTTTAAACCTGGGAACACCTTGAGGTGTCTAATGCAGCCCATCAACCTGGAAGAGTAACAGGTGTTTAAAGGGCAGTGGGCAGGTGGCCAGGGGGGGCTCAGCCCCAAGAGGAGGTCAGGTCAGTGACTCTGGAAGAGCTATCCCCATCTCCAAGAAAGCAAAGGGATGTCCCCACTCCAGGCAGGTGGGGCAGAGCAGCAACTCACAGCAGGCGCGTGGGGGGCAGCCCCCTGGGGGGAGTGAGGGGGAGAGAGGGTCATCCTCACGAGCACAGGCATCTCGTCGTCCGACACCGAGCTGGCTGGCTTGTCTCTGGCGGAGGGGACGGCAACGACGCTGTTGGTGAACCCCTGAGAGCTGGGCTTGGGCGGGAGAAGCTTGACAGGGACAGACACGGGCATGACCATAGGCGTGAGGCTTTCTGCCTCGGGAGGGAGCTGCGGTGGCGGTGGAGGCGGAGGCGGCAGTGGCGGCTGGGGCGGAGGCGGCTGGGCCTTCTCTCCTTCCTCCTACACAGACAATAAAGGCTTTGATCCTGGGCTGAGAGCAGCTCTCCCAAAGGGGATGATGCACTTGCTTTTCCCAAAAGATTCCAGGACATCAGGTGTGGGTGACAGGGAACCACTGCTGCCAGTGGTTTCCTTCCTACAAGCCTGGGTCCCTAGGTTTAGTAATGGCAGTTGAGGTAGATAAGGCCATGCATTCTGTTTTCTACATTTAAAACATCTTGACCATATATCACTTGTATGTTAAAATATTTTTAAAAACTTTGTGGTTGTCATTGCTTTTAAGGACAATGACACTGACTTGTAATCAGTAAAAACAAAATACGTGATCTTCTGTAGGAGCATTTAATTCCATGGGCTTCAGTTTTCTATGTCAGGCTGAAATTGGCCACCTATCCTATATTTTATTTGGGTTAAGAAATCACACTGAAAATGCAAAACCTGTTATTTTTTTAAAAAGTGAAGTTCTTTTATCTGGCCTGGCCAGGAGATGAACAGATCTGGGTAATCCACATTTTGATTAACACAGAAATAATCTCTTAGACTTTAAGATCAAGAAATTCTGAGAAAATTCTTTGAATTTTAATTAACTTAATTAATTCATGGACAGTATACTACCTAGATATTCTACGTGGATAATCCAGAGGGTGTTTAAGGCTCTTTGGATACTAGAACCAAACACCTTTGCACTGGCAAACACAAAATTCTGGCTGAGTGCCTGATGGTTACATCCTCTTTCCTTGGCCACTGACCACTGATCTTGAAGGCTCTAATGGCTGTCGATTTGGGTCCTTCAAGTAGCAAAAATTAAAAATAAGGTGGCATTTACATATGTGGGTCTTTTTTTTTTTTTTCCTGTCTTCTCTGGGAAGTAGAGAGGCCCCTATTTGATCGTTCTTCGTAAGGCCAGGGAAGTAGGGCTGTTGACCTGGCTGGTTCCCAGCATCCAAGCTGAAGTCTTATCTGGTTCGGGGAGAACTATGCCTCCCCAGGTGCCCACATAGGGCTCCCATCCCAATTTCTCACACAGTTTTTCTGACGGCGGCAAAGCAAAGCAAGCAGCACATGGTTTGAGAAGGACCAGGGACTAGGTCCTGCTAACCTGTTTGAGGCTGGGGGACGCCCTCATTCCACCGTGGGACCGCATGTGGCCATTCAGGGCAGGCAGGCTCTTGAACTCTTTCAGGCAGATGGAGCATGTCAGCTTGCTCTTGGCATCAAACTGTTCCCCAAACACTCCTTTGGGTTGGCCACTACTCAAGGGGTAGGGCCAAATGGAGAGGACACACACACATTGAGGAAGGAGAAACAGCAGTTTATCACAAGACCTCTCACCCACAGCATACCCATTTTATTCATCCAATGCTCCCCTGTCTGATGCCCAGAACCCTTCAGAGAACCAAGCCCAACTTGATGAAAAACTGAGGCTCAGAGTGGGAAAGGGCTTTCTTAAAAGCATATGAGAGTTGACCAACACATCCTCCTTATCCCAGGCCTTCAGGAACTAGGGTTCTCCCACCAAGGGTTTACTGCCCTTCCGGAGTCAGCTTGAGCACATCTCCTCTGAATGGCTTCTCTGAGAGACACTTAAGTCCCTTGGGGTAAGTCCCCTTGGGTAGTCTGTACCGCATGTTTCAGCAGTCTACCAGGATCTGGCTTCGTCTTTAATTTTTCACCATGGCTATGAGAGGAGAGAGCCAGGCTATGGTATTACCACTGCATTCTCAAAGCCCAGCTCTGTGCCTGGCACACAGCAGGCACTCAATAAATCCTAACTGATTAAATGGATAGTGGACAGAATAAGGGCTTTGGAGTTATTCCCAACATTGCTACTTACTTAATGTATACCCTTAAGCTCTGAGACTCAGTTTTCTCATTTCTAAAATGAAAACAGTATGAGCTAAATGGTTATTGAATGCTTGCTATTTTGGAGGGGGGGGTGGTTGTTGGGGATTGAACCTAGGGCCTTACACGCGCAAGGCAAATGCGTTACCACGGAGGGCTTCCTACGGACAAGGCACATGATAACCACTGTGTTATTTCACTATACACAATACACGGTGCCAAGCACACAATCACTGCTCAAACACAACTGCTATTATTATTCCTATGCTTCTTTGAAAAATTGACTCTGAATTTAAAAATTAATCATGAGAAACAACCCAGTAAAACTCCCAGTCTCCGAAAATACCACCAAGCCTCCATTCATCCTACCTTGACTCAGGGGACCCCGGCTGGGCTCTCCCATCAGGTAGGTGCATCTAATTGTGAGCCAAGCAGGACACCGAAAGAAAAGAAGAAAGAGAAAAAAAATTGTGTTTCTGAAGTGGGGTTTTTTGACCCATGTGAACACTAGGGCCTAGCCTTCCAGAGCTTTCCCACTCCCAATGACCCTGCTCATGCCCACTTAAGCCTTCACTCTTCTGCACCTCATTTCCTTCACTTATATGCCCCTGACTAGGGACCACTGCCCTCTTCCTGGAGCAGCCACAAGCCCACTAGGATGCAAACTTCCTCCACCTTTCTCCCAGTGCATCCACTCTGTGCACAGACCAGGCACCATCCTCATGCCCACAAGGAACACAGAGGAAAGCTGGATGACTCAGCCTCAGGCCCCAAGACCACATGCAGGTTTCTTTTATAAAAGCTTTAAAAGCCCTGGCCATGGACTCTCATCCTTGTATTCACAAAGGCCCTCACAGACCCAGTTACTTCTTGGTCTGTGTCCCTGATGAAACAAGGTCCAGAGCAAGTTCACCTGTGGCCTTCAGCTTCCCTTAAGCCCTTTCTCCACCCCAGTAGTTCCAGATTGGGGTCCAAGATCCTGTCGCACAAGTCTGTAGCACTTGGAACATGCCTAAGTACTCGGTGCACACAGTGGTCATTATCAGAACTAACCAAGAGTTAATAACTATGGCTCACAGACTCAATCTGGCCTGCAGACATGTTTTATTTGGCTAGATTGTTTTTTAAAAAATTCTGAATGAGACAGGGTGTCTGCTGTCCAGTTTACTACAGTCTCCACCACTACCAATTGTCTCATACAGGCCATTTTGCTTATTCATGTTACCATCCTAGATTCTGTGACAGCTAAGGTTCATTTCTGCAACTATATGCAGCATCCCCTTTGGGAGAGTCACAATGCACACTGGCACATTAAAGGCTCTGAGAAGCCCTACATATAGCAACCTGTTCTACCCTGAGAAACTCCAAATTTATCCAACAAATCCATTATTTCCCCAGCAATATCCATTAATATTCTGTTGAACTGCTGTTCTGAACTTTGAGAAATGCTGTCATAATGGTCCCAAAGGGGGGGATCAGATTCATAGGGATTACCCAGAGGATACAAATTTAAGGGGGTGAGACACCCATCCTCACTGTGTGATCCCTGGCGTGTGACTCAAGGTCTTGATCATTACATGAATCACTTAGGATATGATACAGTATTTTGACCATCACCTTAGTGAGATTATAAGCTCTATGGGCAAAGGACTGAATCAAAACTGAGCATCCTGCACAGTGAGTGTCTGGCACATGTAGGTTAATGTTTATGAAACATATAAAGAAGAAAAAGGTTGATAGGTGGACAGAGGATTGGGTACTGCAGAGGCTCAGCCCTGGCTAGCCCTGTAGCAAACTGAGATGGGGGAGACACTTCCACTGTGAGAATACCTGGGGCCACATGGCACTGGGAGACGGCTGCTGATGCTGAGGCCCCATGTTGTTGAGGTGGATCCCACTGGGGGAGAGGAGTGGTCGGTGGGGGAGGGCACTGCTAACCCGGGTCAGGTCCGAACTTGCTGGGTCTCCCATTCCTGTATCAGGAGGCCCCAGATCCCCGTGGGAGCTCAGCATGGCCGGGGCCTGCCTGTCACTAGAATAAGTCTTCAGTTGACTGTCCTCACGCTGCTGGTGCTGGGGCAGGTGGCTTTGCTGGTAGAGGGGGTGGCTGTAGGGTTGCTGGGGCTCTTGGTAGTAGTACTGGGGCATGGAGCCCAGATGAATCAGCTGAACAGCGTGCGCCTGCTCCGGGGTGTACTGATGAGGGTCCCTGTGGTAAGAAGGGGGCTGCAGATGCACTGGTTGCTGCTGCTGTTCTTGCAAGTGCTGCATCATGGGTTGGGGCTGGTAATACTGAGGTATCTGCATTGAACTCTGCCGCTGCTGCAGTGGTAGCTGCTGTTGCGACTGCGGCTGCGGCTGAGGCTGTGGTGGGCGAGTCTGTTGCTGTTGCTGCTGCTGCTGCTGCTGCTGCTGCTGCTGCTGTTGTTGCTGCTGCTGCTGTTGCTGCTGTATTTCTTGCATGGAGATCCGCTGCTGCCCTGCTTGCTGCTGTTGTTGCTGTGGATAATACTGGTGCTGCTGCATCTGTTGCATGTGCTGTGACAGCATCTGTGGGGTTTGCAGCGGCTGTCCTCCCTGCATTGGCATCTGAACCAGTGACTGCTGGTAGTCATAATACAGGTGCCCTTGGGACGGGTGCTGCCCGACCTGAAAGGCTGGTTTGGACAATCCCCCAGTGAAACCAGGGTGAGCCTGCTGGGCCACCTGCTGGTAGCGGGAAGGTATAGCCGGTGCTGGGGGCTCCATGGGCTTCTGAGACAGCAGCTGGCGCAGGGCACTATCAGGGGCTCCATCCATCACTGCTGACTGGGTGTGCAGCACCTGGGCCATATTGTTGACCTGAATTCGCAGGTTTTGGTTGGCGAACACCTGGGTGAAAGAGTCCAGCTTGTGTAAGACACCACTGGTGAGCTTCTGGGTCCGGATCTCGCTGGCTTGGGAGTAGGTATACTGGTAGCCATCAGCGGGCTCCACCTGGGCGGGTGCCCCCCACATCATATTTGAGTTGGCCAGGTTGCCACGTAGCTGGACATGGTTTCCAGGCCCTGCATGGCCTCCCCACCCTCCCTGCCTCGAGGTATCCATTTGGCCAAGGTTTTTGGAACCAACAGGTAGGCCCAGACTATCCCGAGTATCTTGAGGGAAGTGGGGGGAGATGGGCGAGGCCTGAGCGGCATCCATTCCACCCCCTGTGACTGTATTCCCATAGTTGTGGTTCAGCCCACTGTGGACACCAAGGGGTGGCTGTTGGTAGAAAAGGTTCTCACCACCATGGGCCACGTGGTTGGTCTTGTACAGTTGCTGATCTCCCATGGTGTCTGCCTTGGTTATGAATGTCCAGCCACAAAACCATAAAAAAAGGTAAGTGAAGAAAACCCAAAAAGACGGAAACCCTGAGAAGCTGAGAGAAAGCGTCCACACTACTCCATGGCTGACATCTCTGTAAAGGAGGCTGGAGCCAGGGGTTCCTCTTGGCCTGTACCACTCATCTGCAGAGCCCGGGGTTTTACATCCTCACCCGAGCTGAGGTATGGACCAAACACCACTGTGGTGAGGAGACGCTGCTCACACCTGTAAGACAAGACACAAAGAACAGGAAACAGTTTACTTAGATGTTTCATGACAAGCAATTCTCTCCAATACTACCAGTTATAAAATACATACATACATACATACATACACACACACACACACACACACACACACATATATATATATATATAAAATAGGACATTCAATTAGAAACAGCCGGTGTCATACATTTCACATCCTTTGCAATGGTTCTGCCGATCTGGACTCTCCCATGAGGTGTCAAGAGTTCTCTTACTTTCAAGCCACTGTTCAATGGCTCATTAGTTTATTGATTTGTTAATTTACTGTTTTGTTCATTGATTAATTCACCTGTTCTTCTGGGACCCTGCTATTGCAAATCTGGCACTATTCTGGGACCTGTGGGGGATATGAAGGAGTTTAGGACATGCAATTTATTTGTTCAACAAATATTTTAGACACCTACCAAGTATAAGCTTGATGCTGGGAGATGATTAAGACATGGACCTAACCTTGAGGGGCTGATAATTAGAAAAGGTGATGGGGTACATAAATCACTACAACACAAAGAGGAAAGACCTGTATGTGATTAAAAAAAAAAAGTAGAGGTGACAAAAGGAGATTTGGGAATTCAGAGACTAGAGAGCCTATTTGCATTGTAGCAGAATAGAAATGGAGAGGGGTTGGAAGGAGGAGTAGATGGATCATCAGCTCAACCTAACAGTTGCCTGGCTTCTGTGGTCCCTGCTCAGGGAAATGCTTCTACCTGGCCAGAAGCTTATGCCATCCATGATCTGGCATAAAAATGTTGCCTGGATCAATAAGTTTTTCTCTTTGAGAAACTTGAACAGGAAACTGGAGAGACTGGTCTGGTCTGGTTTGAGTCCATTTGGGTTTTTGAGTATCGACTTCCAACTGGGCTGTGAACTTCTGGGAGCACAGGAGGACTCTCCAAGCACTGCACACACACCTGAAGTTTTGTTGGGTGTATGGTTTTTTGCAGTCATTGGGATTGAACCCAGGGGTGCTCTACCTCTAAGTTACACATCCCCAGCTCTTTTTATTTTACTTTGAGATAGGGTCTCTTTGAATTGCCCAGGCTGGCTTTGAACTGTGATCCTCCTGCCTCAGCCTCCTCAGTAGCTGGGAGTATAAGTGTGCACCACAGAACCCAGCACACCCTTAAAGTTTTAAGAGAATCGGTTTCCAAATCTTCAACTTCTCTGGAAGCTCCTTTCTGTATCTGGAGAATGAGAGAGGTACTATAGTCCTTTGATACCTGCTCTTTCATAATTGCTCTCCTCTTTTACAAAAAGAGAAGCAAACTCACCCATCCAATTCCAAATTTTAACCAGATTTACTGGTCCAGAGTAAATATGTCCCTGATCTGACTTCCACTGGCTGCCATACAAGAGGACACTTAGAAAATCAAGAAAGCAAGCACAGGACTAATAATGCAATCTCTCCAACAGGGACAGTTTCTAATTTTGGGGGTGGTGGTGGGGATGGCTACTGGGGATTGAACCCAGGGGTGCTCTACTATCAAGCCCCTTCCCCAGTTCTTTCTGTTTTTTTGAAACAGGGTATCAATAAATTGCCAAGGTTGACCTTGAACTTGTGATACTCCTGACTCAGCCTCCAGAGTAGCTGAAATTATAGGCATGCATCACCTTTTTTTTTTAATTGGAAAGTTCTAATTGAAATAATTCAAATATGATTTTTTATGCCTTTATTTTATTTACTTGTATTTATATGGTGGAACCTGGTACCTCACACATGCAAGGCAAATGCTCTACCAACTGAGCTACAGCCCCAGCCCTCAAATATGATTTTTTGGTGATGGATCACTTTGTGAATTTTGGTATACAACCCAGAAGCAGATCAAAGAGTCAAGTGACCCTGCTCTGACAAAATTTGTATTTCTATGTGAATGAGGGTTCTCAGTGTTTACACCTACATAAATGAAAAATGGAAATATAACAATGCTGATCTTTGTCTCATGCTAGCAATAAATAATGGTCTTACATGGATAAATAAATAAATTGCAGAAACATGCCAGCGCTAACCCTGCATGATAATTCCTGGGCATGCATGCTCTGTGATAATTCAAACTGTACACAATCTGGTCAGATACAGATATGCATGTTGTATAACAATAAATAAGTCTATTTTAAAAAGCCATCCACTATCACCATCTCATTAAGAGAAATATTTTCAATATAATTTTATTTTTATGTTTATTAATTAGTTATCCAAATTAGTAATACATTTGTGTTGTTCTGATCAATTATGTACTGTTAGTAATTGTAACGATAACTCAAGCCAGAAGAAAAATTGTAATGCATAGAGCTTTATGATTTTAGGAAATTAAAAAAGTTTCAACTTTATAAGTCATCCCAGAGAAATATGACGGGGACACAAATGAAAGAGTTTCAAGCATAAAAATATATTACATATATAAGATTAGGATAAAATTCCACGAGGAAACTGAAATGGAAATAAAATTTTAAGGAGAAAAAGAACACAGACTATTAAAGAAGAGCGTGTTCGTGCGGTTTTTGAAGTGGAGGATAGTGGGTACTGAGTTGCTGCGGTGTTTAGATTCCACTGGATAAAATTAAAACAGTGACGTCATAGTTTTACTTAAAAATATCAATGTTTACAACATTCTAGAGATCGTATCTTTTGCAAACACATGATAAAAAAAATGTAAATGTAAACTTAAAAATGGGTGAGAGAGGAGCCCGGCATGATGGCGCACGCCTGTCATCCCAGTGATTCAGGAGGCTGAGGCAGCAAGGATTTCAAGTTCAAGGCCAGCCTCTACAACTTACTGAGGCCCTAAGCAACTCAGTGTTGCTGTCTCAAAAATAAAATAATAAAAAGAGCTTGAGACTTAGCTCAGTGGTAAAGTGCCCCTGGGTTCAATTACATATATATTTTAAAGGTGAGGGGTTCAGGGAGAATTTTTTTTAAGCAGAAAAATCTGGAAACTACTGCAGTTGTCCCCTTCCACCTGGGAGTGAGCTGTGTTGGTCTCTGTCCCTTTCTGAACTGTAAAGAGAAAGAAATAGAAAATTTGTGCTCAAGGGGTTTGGCTTGATGGGATGAAGAGGGGATGGAAGGAAGCAGAGGAAAGAATCAAAGATGGCCAGAGACAGCTGGGGCAGGACCTGAGCTCAAAGTGACGCTGGGAGCAATGAATGGCCACAGAGCATGAGGGCGCTGGGTATGAGAATGCCAGAAACAGGGAGACCAATTCTCCAGCTGCCAAAAAGGTATAGGTCAGAAATGCAAAACCACAGCTCCAGCCGAGACCTCCTGAATCAGAATCTGCATTTTATCAAGGGACCCCCTGCCCCCAAGTGATTCGTGGACATCTAAAATCTGAGAACTGGATTAGTAGGCTCTTGCTGCATACAGGTGTGAGAGAGTTAGAACCTGAACTCAGATAACAGTGACCAAGGAGAGAGAGAAATGAGGGAAACTTCCCCTATGCTGCTGTTAGGAAGTTACTTTCTTTCCTCAAAATGCTCTGCCCTTCCGGGGCTTGTGACAATCTGAGAAGACACCTCCTCCCTTCCTCACATGGACTCTCTTTCTTAGTGGCCTCATCCATGGCCCATCCCCTGTGGACTCCCAGTGATTACCCCAGCTCATTTGATCTGAGCTCCTAGTCAGCTACCTAATCCACCTCACCACTGCCATGTTCAAGGGAATTCAACATCAACTTCCCCAAACTGGATGCTGTATCAAGGATCTCTTTCCTTGAATTATGTTCTCTCCTGGTACAGGACCTTTGCACACGCTGTCCTCTCCCTTTCTTAATTTAAAGAACTCTTCCCTCTCCCACCTCCTCTCCATCTATCCAGTACTCACTTTTGAATCTTAGTTCAAACTATATTTTCTCAGAAAGTCCACCGTGACCCCAAGTCTACACCAGGTCCTTTTCTTATACATTCTCATAATACTCTTTTCCTCAGACCATTCTTCCTCAGAACATTCTTCTCAGTTTTCAATTGTACTTCCACCAGTGTAATTATCTGATTAGTAGATTTTTCTCTATTGGAACCAGGTCTGGTTTTTAAACCTTTGATTCTATTTCCAAAACCTGTCATAATGTCCATCACACCACAGGCCCTCTAATAAGACTTGCTGAAGAAATGGCAATATTTGGGGCTGGGATTATGGTTCAGTGGTAGAGCGCTCGCCTAGCATGGGTGGGACCTGGGTTTGATCCTCAGCACCACATAAAAATAAAGGCATTGTGTTGTGTCCATCTACACCTGAAAAATAAATATTAAAAAAAAGAAATGGCAATATTTGTTGAATCAACCAATGAATGTGAAAACCACACATATAAAACAACAACAACAAAAAAAAACAGATAACAATGATCAAGTCCCCAATATAAGCAGAAAATGAAATTCTGTATAGGTCAAGCAGATGGTAAGCCCTCTTGGAGAATAGTTAGATTTCACCACAGTTTTGATGGACAAATAAGACCTAAAGAGGTGGAGAGGACCAGGAAGGGGATTCCAGACGAGGGAACGGCATAAACAAGGTCCTGGAGCCCAGCACAGGTGTCCAGGCTGGGATACAATGTTCATGTCAGGAACTCCTCTACCATCAGATGGAATCTGAAAGGTGGGACACCTTGTTATGTGGCACCCAACAGTAATATCCTGTGGGCCTTGGGCTTGGTGATTCTGGAATGCCTCTCCTGGTGTATGTCTCTCTTTTCCTCAAAAGCCCTGCCTTAAGTCACCCGTCCCAGGAAGAATGACTTGTTGAGACTCCTAACCCCCACCATGGCCCCATGGATGGAATGGAAACTGCATCATTTAACTTTTGTTGATATGTTTGTTTTGTGAAGTCCTCTTAAACTGGTGGGGAGAGGGATTCCTTTGCATTTTGAGCTAGAGGAACCTATTCTTTATTCATTGGTATTTTTAGAATGAAAATGTAGTTTCTTTATCAACACAGACCTAGATGGAACCCTAGGTGGTGGTTCCTGAGTTAGCAGGATCAGTCTTATCAGCCATTAGTGGTTTGGACATGAGGTGTTCCCTGAAAACTTGTGAGAGACAATGCAGAAATGGTCAGAGGTAAACTTACTAGATGAGAGCTGTGACCTAATCAATGGATTAATCTGTTTGATGGGTGATAATTTTAGGCAGGTGGGCCATGGCTGGAAAAAGTAGGTCACTGGTGGAATATATTGTGCCTTGGTGGAATATATTGTGTCCCTTGATCCTTGCATTCTCTCTCTGCTTCCTGGGTGCCAGGAACTGAGCAGCTGTCCTCCGCCATGCCCTTCTGCCATGATATTCTGCCTTGTCTTGGGCCCTGAGCAATGGAGTCAGTGAACCAAGATCTGCTCTGAAATTGTGAGCCCCAAATAAACTTCTCCTCTAAGTTGTTCTTGACGGGGTATTTTGGTCGAAGTGATAAAACGCTGACTAACACAGTTGGCCACTTATTGCACATGCTAATTAATTCTTGCACATGCTAATTAATTCAACCCCTCAGACCCAATCATCAGAAAATCAGAAACTCTCTAATCGGAAATGATTAGAAGCCAAAATCTGAGTTCCTGGTAATCTGCTGCAAGCTCAAGTTGAGGCCACTGCTTCAGAGATCACCTAGTCTCCCCACCACACAGGAAGAAACTAAGAGCCAGAGATGGACCTTCTGGGCCTAGAATAGGGCCTGGCTCATAGTAGGTAATCAAGATTCAATTGCTTGGTCTGGAAACGTGGCTCAGCATTAAAGGACTTGCCTAAGCACACACGAGGCCCTGGTATTCGATCCCTAGCACCGTAAAAAACAAAACAAAACAAAAAACCCCAATTTCTCAATGAGAAAGAAGGGAAAATGAGTTTCCCCAAAACACCAAATAAATGTGCCATTTATTTCATATTAAATTTGTATATTTTTAAATAAGTGGTCCAAAATTCAGAAGAGTGAAAATTATCCCACCTAAATGCCTGAAAATAATGTGGAAAATCATAGCAGAAATTTTAAAAAGGGTATATGTGAAAAGTCTCCCTCCTGTCTCATTCCCCCGCCACCTGGGACCCCTCTTGGGGACAATCAATCTGGTTCTTGCATATCCTCCTGGAGAGACATTTATGTTCACACAACAACAGTTGGACACAGTCCCTTATGTGCAAATGGTAGCATGCTAGGCCCATAGTTCAGCATCTTGCCAAAAGACTACTTTAAAACATATCATTTAAATCCTAGAAACCCTTCTTCTTGGTGGATTAGCTTATCTGCAGAATTACCATAATACCAACTCAGGACTTAAGTCTTCATTATTTTTCTAATAAGGCAACTGCTTTGCTCATTATGTACGTTTCCTATTGGGTAATTGGTTTTCATTCATGAACTAATGAACGGAACTACTACTTTCACATTTATTCGTGAATTCCTTCCTTAGAGGAAGACTCCAGGACTCTGGAGTAGGCTCCACACATGCCACTCAGAACCCAAGGTCCTCCCCTGCACCACCCCCACAGCCTGACTGCCAAACTGACCACACTGCCTTCTCTGGGCTTGCCTCCCCACGGTTGATGGTCACCCAGAGGCGGGAATAGCAGCCAACCTGTTTTATGTCCCTTAAGACTAGTATCCAAAAGATGCTCACTAAACACCAAACTCAAACACTGAGCTAGGCAAAGGAGACCAGGAACAGGTCTCTTCACCCCCAGGTTCCATGCCTCTGATACCAACAAGCGACACAAATTACTATTTTCTGCAGAGGGCCTTTTGCCCTGAAGCCCCAGATCTATGGAGTGCTGCAGATAATCACAAGGCTGTACTGAGACCTCCTAGAGTAGGGGTTGGCACACTGCACAGATAGGGCCAGGTAGCAAATGTTTTCAGCTTTGGGGACTATGTGGTCTCTGTCCCATCTCTGCTGTTGTAACATGTAGCTACAGGCAATGTACCTGTGGGTGGATGCGGCTTTGTTTAATACAACATTATTATTATTACTGTTGTTGTTGTTGCTGGGGATTGAACTCAGGGGTTCCTTACCACTGAGCTACATCCCCATTCAAGTGCTGAGGTTGGCTTTGAACCTGTGATCTTCCTGCCAGCCTCCTGAGTAGCTGGAATTACAGGCGTGCACCACTGAGTCTGGCTGTAAAAATCCTTCTCAGCTCACAGGCTCTACAAGAACAGGTGCGGGCTGGTCCTGGCCATAGCTATAGTTTCCTGGTCCTTGTTCTAGAGCATCAAAGTCCTTTCCCAGCTTGGGGCACCAGGAGACAGGGGCCCAGTCTGCAAGGAGGACATCTGTCCTAAGGACATCCTTTGAACCAGACAGACAGACATTAGGAGAGGAAGTTGACTTTGGCCGAGGTCTCTGTGTTTGCTTACAATTCCGAAAGGGTAACACCCTGCTCCTGCCAGACCACCACCGCTTGTTTGAGGAAGAAAAACCAAAATGACTTTCCTCTTCCCGACCGGGCCGTCATTTAGAGACTGTATATATACAATTCTGCAAATTGCCTTGGCTTGTGTTTTAGTCCAGCCTTCCTCTCAGGTCTCTCAAGGAAGCTTAACTGATTCCCCTGGGATTCTTTTTCTCTAGTTCTCCCCCAAAAAGGAGGCAGGAGCCAAGGGCGGTTCTCCAAGACGTGGGCTCATGGTTCATGGTTCCCTTTAAGCAATGTTGTTATTTTAAATGCTTTCTGATTAGTCTTCTAAATAAAGCCGGTGGCTATTTTATAATCCAGTAACCCGATTACCATGGATGTGCTCTGCCAGTGATGGCGGTTAGCGTCTGCACCTCCCCGGTGCTGTGTCTGGCTCTGGCTCCCTCTTCCTTTCTGGACCTGCTGCTGCTGCCTGGGCTGCAGGCTGACTCTGCCGTGGGAAGATTTTTCCAGGCTCCCTTTGGGTTCCAAGGGACATTTATTTCTCCCACCTCAGTGGCATCCTATGTTCCCTCCCAAGTTCTAGGAGCCTGACTCATAGTTTGGGAACCTGCAAATTGGGCAGTTTGGACTTTGCTTCCTGAAGGCACCGGGAAACAGGAGATTGGAGCTATTTCACTTGGGTGTAGAGGCTCCCGGTCCTCACTGCCAGCACTATCTTCTCTCAGTAGTTCTTTGCTTTCTCCTCCCTGTGACTGCTATATGCCTCCTCTTCTCTGTCTCCCTAGCTTGCATGAAGTAGTGTGGCTGCTGAGGACCTGGGAGGGAAATGGAGCCACAGCAATGCAGAGCAGCTTCCTGGAGCAGGTGACCATGGTCTGGATGGGCCGGACTGACATATTTCTGGGTCTATTTTCAAACCACCTTCCTTGGTTGGGACTAGGTAGTGAGATCAGGAGTGTCAGAGCTGATTCCTGAGTGTGGTGTGGTTAGAAGGGCACTGGAGTAGAAGACAGGCAAGACTGGAGTAGAAGACAGGACAGGGCTTTGGTTCTGTCGACTGTGTGACCCTGGGGAAATCATTTGCCCTTTATGGACTTTGGTCATGTTTTTACATATACAAATAATTGAAGTAAAATTTTTCTAAGAGAGTGTGAATAAAATCCATACGATCTTGGCCTCATCCTTCACTGACTTGCAGAAGCTAAAATCCAAGGTTCTGTATTTGGTTTGTAGGGGGCAGATGCACAAAGCGAAGAAAACACCACTTGGTTTCCATTTCTACTTTCAGGATACACAGAGGTTAGGGAGGGGAGGCAAGGTTAAACTGATATAATTGATGTGACCAAGCACTTCTTCTTCCTCCCCCCGTTTTTTGTGTGCCAGGGATTGAACCAGGGATGTTTAACCACTGAGCCACATCCCTAGCCCTTTTTATTTTGAGGCAGGGTTTCTCTACATTGCTTAGGCCTCACTAAGTTGCTGAGACTGGCTTCAAACTTGCAATCCTCCTGCCTCAGTCTCCTGAGCCACTGGGATTACAGTTCTGGCTCAAGTACTTCTTGTATGACAAAAGGCTCTGAGACTAGTGTGCGACATGCTCTAATAGTTTCTGTCCTTCACATCAGTACTGACAAAGTCAGTTATGGCCTATGATTCCAGGGAGAAATGCAAATTGCAGAGACATCATAAGAAACTTACAACTGAACCTGTGGCACCTTAGAGCAACGGGCTCTGAGACAAGGAGTGCCAGGGACAAGGACCACTGTAGCCTGCCTGGAGCCTCGTCCCAACCCCAAGTTGGCCTCCCTTCTCTAATCTCCTGGCAGTGGTGAGACTGACAGCTGATTCAGAGAAGAATTCTGCAGAGAGGACAGGGCAGGAAGGGGATACCCCAAAACAATCAATCCACATGTGAGCCCTAGAGTGATCTGAATGCCGGCTACTTCACAGCTACATGCTTCTCCTAAGGAGACGCTGCTAGGAGAATCTCAGAATTCACTGGCAATCATGCTGAAGACCTACTTCGTGCCAGGGGAGATGATCAGGTCAGGACCCTTGGCCTCTTGAGGCCTTCAGTGGAATGGACTGGGGTCCATGTGAATGGGAGACCAGCATCTGTGCCCTTTATATTCTTTCCCACAAGATGACACCTGGCCTTTCTGTGCCAGGGGCTCCTATGAAAGGTTAAAAACCCACCACCTTGGGCTGCAGTTGTGGCTCAGTAGCAGAGCACTTGCCTAACATGTGTGAAGTACTGGGTTTGATCCTCAGCACCACATAAAAATAAATAAAATAAAGGTATTATGTCCATCTATAACTAAAAATTTTTTTTAAAAATCCAAAATCCAAAAAACCCCACCACTTTCTGTCTCTGGGCTTGCAGTCTGCAAAGGGGGTGCTTCCAAAGGTCCCAAAGAATTGCACAAGGAGAAGGCAGAGAGAAACAACTGGTAACCCCTCAGCCTTGCAGAGTGGGAGCCACAGTAGAGCGCTCAGGCCTCTCTGGAGGGTGAGATCACTTCAGCCAGGGCCCAGGAGGTACAGTGAGCAGGCCCTTGCTGCTGGGGCCTGAGGGAGGGTCTCTGCAGGAAAGAAGGGTCTGAGTTGAGGCCCCCCAAAAGGATCTTCTACTCTTACTCCCAGGACTTGGGGCCCAGGATCTTCTGAATCAACACTGGGACAATAGCCAAAAAAAAAAAAAAAAAAAAGGCTCCTTATCCCCAAAGTTGTCCTGGGCTGGGCAGGGCAGAGCAGGGCAGGGCAGGGCAAATGGGAGGAGATTTCCCTCAGGCTGTTCCACCAAAGCCCCGGGAGTGTGGGGGATTAAGATGGTGGGGAAAGGGCACTGGCAGGGAGATTGGCCTCCCTTAGCCCCACCAAAGCCTCAGAGTGAATTATTAATCTAAGAGAATACAAGACAAGCACCCAAAGGCTCCATTCCTATTACTCAAGCCCCACACCCAACATCCTGGGAGCCAAGCCTCCCGGGAAGTGGCCAGCACAGACTGCTTCCCCAGCAGGGGACAGTGGGGAGGGGTGTGGCTGGCGCCTTTGCTCAGTCCCAGCCAAGCACCAGGAATAGCACCAGTCACACAAACTCTCCAGGGCCCAGGATTGCAGGTAGGCTGCTAGGGTTAGGACCTCAGTTCCCCAAAGGACTTTGACTTTGTCATATGGTCTTCAAAGACATTAGACTGTATTTAAAAAAAAAAAATGCCTGGGTCACACCAAGCCCCAGAGAAGGGGTGGGTATCTTGGGGGAAGCCACTCCCTGTCTTTCTGGAAAGCAGCTCCCAGCTCCCAGGGTAACAGCCAGGATACTCCTGTGTGGACAGTAACAGTTCGCTCTGAGGTGTTTGCTGGGCTCCCCCACAGCTTTCAGACAGGAAGCCCCTAGCGAAAGGCTCAGGGTCCCCCAGGCTATGATATCAGTGCCCCATTCAGGCATTCTGTAAACAGTGGCAGACACCCAGAACCACATCCTGGGCAATGCCACAGCCCCCAACCTCTTCGCTTGGGAGATAAGGGACCTAAGACAAGCCACTGCGGTGGCCTCTTTTGGCTCAGAGTTCTAAGGTCTTCTGGGGAATTCTGGGAGTCAGCAAACAAACAAGAGGGACCTCTGGCATCTGGACTGGAGGCCTTCCCAGAGGCACTTCCTGAGTCGTTCCCTGCTCCAGGGCCCTGTGGATCCAGTTCTGGCCTCCTAGAGGCCCTGGTGGTCTGTGAGCCTCGATCCTGTGCCCACAGGCAGGAACTCTGTGCAGACGGAGGCCGGTCTTGCTCACCTCTGGCCCAACCTGTATCTCCTGCCTGGCAGTGTCCTTCTCAGCAGGCACAATGGGGCTCAGTGAGGCCAAGCAGAGGCCCCACACTGGCTGCCCGAAATCTGGCTGCCCCTCGCAAGGCTCCTTTGTCTTCACTGTGCCATGGGAGACTGACCTTCTCAGTGAGATCCAGAAGGATCACTCGAGGGTCCAGGAGGAGCCTTGCCCTGGTGGCACCTTGTGCAAGCTCTCAGGACTCCGGCAGAGCTCTGAGGGAAAGGAGAGAGCAGGGTGCGGAGAGACACAGGGAACAAAGGGGGATGATGTCCTGGAAGGGACAAGCCACTGGGACTGCTGAGGACAGGGAGTCAGAAGGGCCTCACTCCAAATCACAGTACGCCAAGGTCAAGGAGGGCCATCTGTTATCATTTATGAACGCTTCTAAGAATTCTGGACTATAGAATAAAGTTGGAAGTGAGAATCCCCTCCTTCCCCATCACGTGAGATTCCCAGGTCTGGGATGGTGGGAGGGATCACAGAGTTTGGCTTCCAGTACAGAAAGCCTCAGGGGTCTTAGACAATGTCTTGCCCTTTCTGGCTTTGCTGCCTCCTCTGGTTATCCTTCACACCCCCATAAGAAGCCCCCAAACCTGTCTGGACTTGCTCAAGACAGACATCCTTGGTCACTGACCCCCATTATTTCAAGGTCTCCAAACAACTTCCCTTTGCTGCTATAAGACTTGAAGACTAAAGCAATGGACACCCCCACCCCACCCCGACCCCACCAGGAGAACCTTTAGCAGAACTGAGAAAAGACAGAAGGGAACAGCCTGGGGACAGCAGGGAGAGCTGAGGTCCACACCATCCCTGCAGCTTGCACAGGCCCAGGCACGCAGCCTTCTGGGTTGGAAACATGACTCCACCAGGCGCAGTCACCTCCGTGTTCTATTTTTCAACCAACACTAGATTTTAAGATCCACAGGAGCAGAAAGGTGTCAGAATACTTCTGCTTTTGTATCTCTTCCTCCCTTCTCCCCGGTGCCACAGCAGGGTCTGACCCAAAGCCAATTCTGGGAACCTTTATGGAATACAGCAACCAGGTTTGTGGCTAAAGATCAGGAGGTGAAGGAGCCCTTGGGGAAGTGATACAGTCCAGGGTGAAGCCTAGGAGACCTGCTCAAGGCACTGTGACACTACCAGGCATCTCCAGTGCTGTGTGGAGGCGGATCCTGGGGGGCCGGGTTACAGAGGCGGGGCAGGAGAGACACCAGTGGTGTGTCCATGTGCTGGGCCAAGATGCCCAGGAA
The DNA here is from genome assembly GCF_052094955.1 of Ictidomys tridecemlineatus. Classification (NCBI taxonomy): domain Eukaryota; kingdom Metazoa; phylum Chordata; class Mammalia; order Rodentia; family Sciuridae; genus Ictidomys; species Ictidomys tridecemlineatus. The sequence continues at coordinate 109,050,989 of NC_135484.1, read as the reverse complement.
TAAACCAGCTAATGTGTACTGGGCACAAACCCCAAGCCAGGCATGGTGTCAGGGCCTGCACAAGCCCCACCCAGTAACCCCATGAGGTGGTACGTACACCCAGTCACCTTTCCCTATCTCGTCACCCTCCCAGTGACACCCAGTGTATCTGAGAATTTCTTCCGTATCTACACTCAGGAGTGGAACACTGTGTGATGGCTTTTTTTGAGACAGAGTTTTGCTGTATTGCCCAGACTGGTCTTGAACTCTTGAACTCAAGTGATCCTCTTGTCTCAGCCTCTTGAGAAGATGGGACTATAGGCAACTGCCACCTTGCCTGGCTAGTGTGATGGCTTTTGAAGTATTGATCTGGCTAGGCTGACTCACCACCCTCAGGATTTCCCTTCTAGAAAATTAGTTAAAGCAGAAACTCCTAACAAATGATACATGCAAATGACCTAAGACAAGCGTATCCACCGCAGCATTGTTTGAACAGCCAAAGACTGAAAACAACTTGAATGCCCCTCAATACAGAATGAATTAAAGGGAATTATGGCATAACTAAGATGGGATACCACACAGATGTTAAAAAGAACAGGAAACTCTATGAAGTGATAAAGATAGATCTATCAGGTTTAAAAATTACGATGCAGAACAGTGTGTCTAATATGCTATCTTTTGTGTAAAATGGTTAAATAAAATAGAACATATTAAAATAAGGCATAAAACAGAACATGGAATTTATGAATACTGAGCCTCTGGTCACATTTTCATTGATGGATCAATACATAACCTTGTTTTACATGTGTTTCTGTTTAAAGGTGTCTTATTTAATGTATGTTGTTGATTCATTGACATTGAACATGGAGCCAACAGTACTATAACTCATGTCTGGACAGGACATCTCTCATACATATTTTCTGTCAGGCACTCACAGTCTTCTGCTTAGAACAATGGACAACTCCCCACTCTACACTTGGGGACCATGTGACACAGTACAATCAACAACAAAAAGCACAAAGATGTGGCCCTTCTCAGTCTGTGAAAAGCATAATAGGGTTTAGCACAAGAGATGCCATAAGAAGGCAGAGTGGCCTTGTCCTGCCTAAACTGGGACCATGCCCAGGCTCCTGAGGACATTCACCACCATTCAAAACTCTAGGGAAGAGCCTTGAGTACTGGTTTTTGCAGTTACATAGGTTTTAGAGAGTAGGAAAAAAAAATTGCAAGATGGAATCCACGAAAAAAGGAAGATCGACAGTATATTCATAGTTGCTCATGAATATGTGAAAGAAATCTGGAAGGAACCAAAAACTGGTAACAGTAGTCTATGGGGGTGGTGGTGGGGAAAACTGGTTTGATTAGGAAAAAGAAGAGTAAGTAGATTTTTTAATTGCATAGCTTTTTATGTTTTTCTAACTTTTTGAACCATATGAATATTCTACTTCTTCAGAAAATAAAGTAGTGAAAAACACCCTTGTATGTATACTTAAAAGCAGTACTTTCATGCTTTACAAATTTAACCTAAAACACAAATATCTTACAAAACTTTGAGGCAGGGTCTAGGCCTTTCTTTACTCACAGATTTTGCTGAACAGAATTCTGCATCTGTATTTAATGCATCAAGCACATAGAATGTATAATCTCCCATTTTTCAGTTTGGTTTCTTTAAAAAGGAGTCAGAGGTTGAGAAAGCTAGTGAAGGAATTGTGCTACAAAATCCTCTGACATGCCTACAGTTCTCTCTCTAATGCCAGTCTTTAATAGTTGTCTTGCTCACACCTAATTTGGCAGCAATTCTTAGTTGTTGTTGTCGTTGTTTTTGGAGGGGTGGGTACTGGGAACTGTACCCAGGGGTACTTAACCACTGAACCACATCCTTAGCCCTTTTTAATATTTTATTTAGAAACAGGGTCTCGCTAAGTTGCTTAGGGCTTCACTAAGTTGCTGAGGCTGGCTTTGAATTTGCAATCCTCCTGCCTCAGCCTCCTGAGTTACTGGGATTACAAGCATGCGCCACTGAGCCTGGTTAGTGATTCTTTTTTTCTTTTCAAAACATTCAGCAGTAAAATCTGAGTTGCCTGATGTACATTCTCAGTTAAATGAGGTTGAACAGGGTGACATTTACTTTCATAGAAACAGCACTTCTTTTTTTTTCCATTCATAGTTCATCAGTTTATATCACATTTAATTAATTTACATAATAATAATAATAAGTACACTGGCATAAGTAGGTTTAGGAACCAACACAGTCAGTGCTCACCCAGCCCCTGCAGAGCAGGTGTTGTGGCGGGGGAGATGGGTGCTCTGTTTGTGGGGTACTAGTGAGCTGTGCAGAAGATGAGTTGCTGCTTGGTTATGCTGAGACTGATTAAAGACAGTTTCACCTATGTGTCAACGTGCCTTGCCAACTTTAACACGCTACAAAAAATACCAGATGTCACTGAACTATACTTCCTGGCATTGTCCATGCATGTCAAATGCCAGGGATGTGTCTCCAGGTCAGACACAGGCTCCTGGGGTGCAGGGGAGAGCTGAGTGGCCCTTGGCAAACATTTTCTGAAATGAATAGATCTGTTTTCTTCGAAGGCCTATGGGGTGGGATTTCTGACAAAGCTAACATTTAGACTATGCATTTTTGGAAAAAGCAGGTCAGTAAGATCTCCTTAGGCATCTGGGATGTCAATGTCCCCAGCTGCTCCTGACGGATGAATCGGCCCACCATTCAAGGACGATGGAGAATGCTCTACTCACAAAAGGGGTAAAAGGCCAAAGTGATCTGAATCCAAAAGGCCCATGTCTCAGCAGATAACCCCAACCCCTGCTTCACAGAGACAATGGGGGCTTACAGGCCTCGGCACTTTCTACTTCATGTACTCTAAACGTTCACCCCTCCATCCTTCCTCAAATGCTCTTCTCCCATCTGCAATGACTGGAGGCAGTTTCCCAGGAGCCTGCATCAGATACTGGCCCCCAAGAGCTCACCTCTACTCAGTTCCTGTCAATGTCTCCTCCTGGCATTTCCCAGGCCATCTTCTCCTCTCATTCCCGTGCCAGGTTCTCACCTAATCTGTGACACAGTTGGCCTCACCTTCCTAGTTGGCTTACCTCCTCCAGCCTCATCCCTTCTAGTTCACTTTCCAACCAATGGCCCTGCCCATGTCACCGTCTGCTGAAAACTTCCAGTGCTCCAGCGCTCCCTCCGCCAACAGGCCAAGGGTCCAAACAGCTAGCACAGGAGGCCCCTCATGATTTGGCTTCATCTATCTTTCCAAAGAATTCCCCTTCCCACCCACCCAGAGACACCCTGAGCACCTGTCCTATGGAGCTAAATCACATTTCCAGAATGCTCTGCCTGCCATCTCTTTCTCCCGTTCTCCATCTTCTCAGTCTACAAGTCTGATCCTGGACATTCATTTCTTGAGTGCTTACTATGCATCAAGCACAGTGGATGTAACAGAGGTGGGAACAGACAGGGGTCAGCTCTGGTGGGGCCTGCAGCCCAGGGTGTGTATCTCACATGTGGGCGAATGCAATTTTAAAATGTGCTGAGTGCCTATAATAAAGGGCCTTGATCTCAGAAAAGAGGTCAGGGAAGGATCCTCTGAGGAAATCACTGTGATTCTTGATCAGAAAGATGAGAAAGAAACAGGAGAAGCAGGGTGTGGATAGGTATATTCCCAATAGAGTAAAGGACAATGCGGGCCAAGCCCTGTGGAAGGCAGGCACATGGTAGGAAGAAGGCCAGGGTGGCCAGAATGGAGGAACTAGGAAGGGGCAGAAATGGACCATGCAAGGTGGTTGATGGACAGGAGCCTTATCTTTATCCTAAGAGCACTGGGGAGCCACAGAAGTATCTTGAATTGTGAGTACGTGAGCAAACCCGGGTGACTGGTCCGATTTCTATTTGCAAAGTTCACTCTTATTACTGTCTACACCAAGGCTCAGCAACATTTTCTGGAAAGGGCCAGACAGTATATATTCCAGGCTTTGCAGTTAAGAGGCTCTTACATAAGTAGTTATATCCTATAAGAGAAAGAACAAACTTCTACAAATTCTTGGAGGAACCTCAAAATGTAGTAATAATAATTGAGTACTTTTCTTTTGGTACTAGATTTACTACCGGGAAAATAGAATTGTTTGGAGGGATTACATTTTATTTCATTAGGGTCAAGGTCAGTGCTTCCATATCATCAAATGCTCATCTGTGAAAATGATGTACACCTCATGGGCAAAATCAGGCAGAAGCTGGATCAGGCCCATGGACTGTAGGTTGTCATCCCTGGTTACAGAAATTGTGCAGGAGGAGGGTGAGTGAGGGGAGGGACACTTGGTTTTGCTATGGTTTCACTAGGTAGCTCAGATGAGGGACATGATGGAGGAATATTTTGGAGGGAGCCTGATAGGACTTTATGATGGATTTGGGTGCAGAGGTGGAGTGGCAAGGTGACATCTGGGTGTCTTGGAAAGGGAGACTGGAGTACTGGGAACACTCAGTTTCATTGGAGACCTACAACAGGAGTTGTCCCAAGGATGCTACCCTGAGGGCTCCAAGGTCCGAAAAGGTCTATGGGTCCCCTTGACAACAGGTGCTAAAGAAGGCAGGAAAAATGCCCAGATTCTCCAGAATGGGCCTGTCCCATCTATGCAGACCACCTACCACATCATTCCCAACTGTTTTGTCTACTTTGTCCTTTAGATTGGCCTCTCACTGAAGGAGTGTCTCATTCAGCTGTTTTTAGGGGTTGGCATGACCCCTTGCACACACAGGGTGCCCAAGTCACAGGGAGGAAGAAAGGGACCAGGAATGGGGAGAGCTTTTGCTTCCATAACAAACAGCAGATTGCTTCAACTGGCAATGGAGGCTGCCACCCCCTGCTCTGAGGGGTCAACCCACTCCCTTGGCTCATCTTCCACAAGAACCGCTTCTGATAAGGGTCAACGAACCCTTCCCCAACCACCCTAAATCATCGAAGTAGACACACACACACACACACACACACTCTCTCTCTCCCTGTCAACCCTGGGAGGATGATCTGCGGTGACGGTGTATTGACAACACACCCATCAACTGTCAATTCAACATGTCAAAATATTATGTTTCATCACCCAGAACATCATTTTATTTTTAATTAAAAAAAGTTAAGTGGCAATCCCACTCACAGGGAAGGGGATGGGGGGAAAGCCACAAGTTAAAGAAAATTAACTTTTCTACTTCCTTCCTCTCTGTTTTTGGACAGAAAAGCAAAAAGCTCATGGCTCCGCCTCATTAACAGCCCTGGGAGGTGAAGCCCAATGCCCAGATGCAGAGGTGCAGAGTGCTCAACTTTGGGGACCCCAGGGTTTGCTTGACATCAGTGGAGCTCAAGGAAGACCAGTCTCCCTAGGTCACAGCCACATATCCTCCGACTCCAGTAGGGGACATAGAGGCATTTGTAAGAGGTGTGCATGTCCTCATGGCCAACAGAAACATTCTAGAAAGCACTATACAAAGCATATGGACACATACTATTTTACAACAAACCTGCGAGGTCAGAAGTGTTTTCTCTGTTTCAAAGATGAGGAAATTAACACTTGAGGGATGACCTTTGTATGGTCACACCATTGGTGACAAAGGGCTAGGCCCTCAGCCCCCCAATGCTGAAGGATAGGGCTTCCTCTAATACTCGGCAGCTTCCCTTAATTGCCTGCTGCATTTCTCTTAGCATGAGGCTACTTCCCCCTTGCTTGATCCTTCCAGCTTTTATCTTTGACTTTTGAAGGGGCAACCAGAGCTGATCTATACCATAGTACAGACATGCCGTGGGAATCTAGCCGTCAGCTCCTAGCAACCTTCAACCCTCCAGCACTTGGGCACTGAGACATGAACTTGAAGTGGGAAGTGATACACCAAAAAAAAAAAAAAAAGAAAAGAAAAGGAAAAGAAAAAAATTCTAGGCCTACAGGGCCAAGCTCCAGTTAAGTGGATAATTTTTTACTTATCTGGAACATTCTAAGGAGAAAACAACGGCTCACATGTCAAGCCTCAAGAACATTGCTTCTGGAGCTGGAAGCCAGGGTTCAAATCCCAATCTTGCACAAGAAAAGTGAGTAACCCCAGCAGACCCATCCCACCTTGGTTTTGACATCTGTAAAAGAACAACACTATTGTTCCAGATTCTTGTGAAGATTAAACCAGAAGGTACGGGACAAGCATGGCACCCACTGGGGAAGTGCAGCCTGGGTGGGGTTTTGATTGTTTGACTTTGTCATGAGTATAGTTTAGATTAGGTCCAATGACTCAGTCGTGATGGCTTTGGTTTGGTTATTTGTTTCCTGGGCAACCTTCACCCTCCCTCTGTTTCAATTAACAGAATGGTGCTGGGGCAGAAAGTGCCAGAAATGGACAAAGGAGGGAAGAGACAGAGAAACTCAGGAGCCAGGGGTGCTCTGGAACAGGGATCAATGACCTGACTTAGCCCAGCACCCTCTGGAAGGACCAGTGCATCAGGGTACTTTCACTCTGATCCAGAATAAAGCTTCAGAGGCATCATGGAAAGGCTCAATTGCATTCATTAAACAGAGCAGTAGCCAGAAGAAAGCACAAGCCCACGTGACTTGCACATTTTTGCAAGAAGCTCCCTGGGGCCTACGGGTCTACATGGGTCAGTGCAATTCAGGGGGGACACAGAGCGAATCTGAGTGTGGCCATGGGTCAGGCTGAGTGCTCCAACTTAGAGCTACTGGTAATGAGATGGGACTCTGCTCTCTGGGGTCCAGCTGTCAAGCAGCTCATGCCCCCAGGAGAGGAAAAGAGAAGTCATTTAGTGGCCATGGAAAGCACAACAATACCCATGGTTATCATTAATGAAAATTAAAGTCCTTTGAGCCTTAGTTTTGACATCTTTAAAACTAAGAAGTCACTCTGGTGTCATTGTAGTCCCTCCATGATACCAGAGAAGGTAATATTCTACCTGTTTTCCTGTTCCAAGAGTCCCAGATCTCAGATGCCAGGAAACTGGCAATGTAGTCACCATTTTCCTACAATTGGTTGCAGAATGTCCTCCAATGACAGCCTCTTTGAGAACCTTGCAATACACAGCCTGGCAGGGCCATCCCAGGGAAGCAGGTTTGAAGTGGCCTCTGTGGCCTTCCCTGGCAGAAGCTCCTGACTTCCTCAGAGCTCCCGCCAGTCTGGCAGACTTTAGAAAAGAAAAAATGGGGCCAGCCCTTTCCTAACGATTTGGGGGTATCCTCACACCCATTATTTCCCTATGAGGCAGTTCCAGCAAGAAGTTGTATTCTCATTTGAGGCTGAGCTATGGGAGTCCCAGGGAGAAAGAGATATTCAGAGGTCCCATGTGCTGATAGAGGCCAACTCAGGGAGATGAGATCTGAGGGTACCTACCAGGTCCCAGGCTTCCAAGGGCCACAAACCACTGCTTCTAGGATGAGCCCTAAGCCTTCACATGCATGAGTAAGTGCTTTCTAAGAACACAGACAAGAAGATATTACTGGGATGCAAAGAGCAAACTCCTATTGTTTCTATTTTATTGATAAAAATGTCCCAGCTTTCTCTCCATAGTACTCATGTTGCCCCCTCTTCCCCCTCCATTCTTGGGCTTTGGGAACCAAACAAAATCTCCCCCTCTCCTCTTGATTACATGCTCTCAGATTATCTCCCTGCCACAGGAAATTTATACATTCTCAGACGTGTTCTTTTAAGCCCACTTCCCCTGCCCTCCTCCCCACCCCCCACCCAGTTGCTGTGTATTCAGGAAATGCAAACCCCATATTAAGATAACCGGGGGGCTGGGGCTGGGGCTCAGCAGTAGAGACCTCGCCTAGCACTTGTGAGACCCCGGGTTCGATCCTCAGCACCACATTTTAAAAAATGAAGTAAAAGGTATTGGGTTGAACTACAACTTAAAAAAAAAAAAAATAACCTGGACCAAACATAAAAGGAGCCCAGCTGTGTGACCTAGTTGGGCAAATGACTTCCCCTCCTGGCACCTCGGACTTCTGCAGAATGAGGAGGTAAAGGGACCAGTGAGCTCCAATGTTCCCCTGCCTCTGACTGGCTAAGGCTCATTGAGGTGAACCTCCCCAGACTCTGTCCCAGGACATGCAACAATCCTGCACCAGAATATTAAGATAGTAGCACTTCCCACCCCAGATACCTTAGTGATCTCTCAAGATCCAGCCTATGGGGGGAAAGACACTGGGAAACAGGACCTCTGGACTTCAGTCTGTTCGGCCATCTTTTGGAAGAGGGAAGGAGAGAGTGGGGGAGGGTATCAGAGCAGACTTAGGCTCTAGCTATAATGCTGCAACTAAAAATATAGAATAATGCATATGAACAGTATAATAAAGGTGATTAAAATATTACTAGAAGGGAAACCTCTCATCAGTGAGAAGGAACCGATGGCCAATCTCCAAAGCAGCACTAAATGATTCAGTTTAGAACATATTCCCATCATCTTTGATGTGACTCAAAGCACTGGAGCCCTGTGCCCGGGGCACCTGCTGTCACACTAACTCCAGCACCCCCAACCCCTCAGAGAGCCCAGATGTGATGTGTCCTGATTCCCTGATTGGTTTCAACATCTGCATGTAAGGCCACCCCTCACTGTACCATCAGCAAAGACAACGTGCCCCACGGAGTCACCCAGTGCAGAATATTTAACCTACCAGTTGAGTCCCCCTCTCCCCCGGCAAGGCCAGTTGGATGTTGTAAGTAATCAATCCTGGCTAGCAGCTCTGAGTAACTAGATGAGGAGGGGCAGGAAGCATGAATCATCATAGAGGCTGTTAATAGAGGCTGAGGTTTGCTGCTGGGGGTTGGGCATTTAACCCCAAGCACACAGGCCTGGCCACTTGGTCTGAGGGGACATCATCTTGGAGCCCAGAGAGAGAGCAAGAAGCCTGTCCCTACTCCAACCACCTCCACACTCAGGCTCCCTAGTAACCTTTGCCCTTCCAAACATCTGAGCAAACACATGGAGAAAGAAGACAGCTGGTTGGCTCCAAATAATTTTTGGTACTCACATATTGAACTTTCAGACGAAGGTGCCAATCTCTGTTTTACAAAGATGTGTTGGTGGCCCCGATGTACTAAAGCTTAGATAGAGAGACAGATGCCCTACACAAACCCATTCAAGAGCGGCGTGTCCTTCAGCCAGGAGCCTAGTGACACAGTCAAATATTAACTGCAGTACTTTTAGGGCTTTCCTTCTACTATGGGAGATATTTCTTTAAGAAGGGCAGTAGAGGTCATCTGTGAGGCTGGAAGCACCTTGCTGGGTCTCACTGCCTTATGAGAACACGCACCTCTAAACTTCAGATTCCACCACTAGAATACCCAGGATGCACCAGGCCCCTACTGCAGCCGCCCACCTTTGCCTGTCCCATGGAACCAGCAAAATTCCTCCTCCGGCAAGCCTTCCTGACCACACAAGGCACAGCTTTCCCTCCTTGGAAATCTACTCTGAATGCCTGATAGTCTTACAAAGATGTTTTATCCTTTATGTCCTTTTTTGTTACAGTTTGTTTTATTAAAAGATTAATTTTTTTTGGTGGGGGGGAGGTACTGGGGATTAAACTCAGGGGCACTCGACCACGGAGCCACATCCCCAGCCCTATTTTGTATTTTATTTAGAGACAGGGTCTCACTGAGTTGCTTAGTGCCTTGCTGTTGCTGAGGCTGGCTTTGAAGTCAGGACCCTCCTGCCTCAGCCTCTCAATCCACTGGGACTGCAGGCGTGCGCCACTGTGCTCAGCTAATAGACTAATTTTTTAAAGGACTTACAGGTTCATAGCAACTTTATACATTTTAAATACTATTTGCCCACTCTATAGAGCCTAGAGTCACTATGAATAGAAGGTGCTGAGATAAGAATTGCTGCCTGATAGATATCAAATCAGGAAGTGATCTGATACAAATCTGGGAGCAATATAAAGCCACTTACTAGAAGGTGAAGTAAAAAGTCTCATGTCAACTATAAGATTGGAAAGAAATGAACCGGGTATGGTGAAGCACACTCGTAATCCCAGCAACTCTAGAGGTCAGCCTCAGCAACTCAATGAGATCCTGTTTCAAAAAAAAAAAAACCACTGAGGATGTAGCTCAGTGGCAAAGTGCCCCTGGGTTCAGTCCCAGTATCAAAAAATAAATAAAAATTAAAAGAATGGAAGTAAATGGATGTCGAAGACCCTTCTCTCCCTCCCGTCACTGCTGTACCCTGACCTGGGGGCTCCCACAAGAGGAACATTAACAGTGAGTGGCATCTCCTGGCTCCAGTCTCATCATAGTCATCCTGGAGTACAGGGGTCTCAGCCTCATCTCCAGAACCCATGACTTAGATCCTCTGCAAACAGTGGCCTGACTATGTTCTGTCTTCCCTCAGATTATTTCATTTTATTTGTTTTTGAGGCAGGCTCTTGCTCTGTGGCCCAGGTTCATCTCAAACTCCTGGGCTTGAGTGATCCTCCTGCATCAGCCTCCTGAGTTGGCTGGGACTACCCTTCTATACCCCTGTGCCTGCCTCCTCAGATGATTTTTTGTAATACTCCAATCCTTGAACTGTAACAATGAAGCTGGGAGTCCCACAGGTATACCTGATGCCCCTCTCCACTTGCATTCCACTTTGTAATACAGCTCTGGCCATTTAAAAGCATCACTGAACAAGAGCCCTGGCCTTGGAGCTCTCTGTTTTCAGTCCTAATAACAGGATGGTAGAGGGCTTATGACTGCGTCCAAACTCCTTGTTACAATTATCTCATTTAGTCCACTGCCCTCGGGTGACAGAGGAGAGACTGAAGCTTAGGGGGGTGAAGCTAGCAAGAGCTGGAGCTGGGGTCAATCTCAGCTCCTTCTCCTTGTCTCCCAAAGCCCAAATGCCCAACTAGAGTGCTTGGTAGGCTCCCCTCCAGGAAAGGCACAAGGTGGGAAACAGAAAAACCAAAGGCAGGCAGGACAGGGCGGGACAGGGACAAGGCGGAGAGAAAGTGGGAGGAGGGGAGAGCAGCACGGGAGGAGAGGCAGTGAGGGTCTGGAGGAGGAGGACTGGGACCTTGCTCTGGGTCCAGGAACCCTTCACAGAGTGGAACACAGCAGGAACATTGCTGGTGATGCTGGAGAAACAAACCACAAAATATGCAGACGCCATTTCCTCTCTCAAGGAAGATAAACAATAGAGCCATAAACAAATTTTACAAAGCTGTCCAGCTATTTAAAGCATCCTGGCAGAGACTCATATTCTTTACGAGCCCTGCAAATGGTCAACAGCTACCTGAGGAAGGGGAGAGGTGGGAGGAGAGGAAAACACTTCTTCCCAGTTCTTGTCCTGTTAGGTTGGTGGCTGTGCTGGTTATATCCTCTCTGAGCTTTGGTTCACTTTTTTTTTTTTTTTTTTTAATATCTTTAGTTGTAGATGGACACAATGCCTTTATTTTATTCATTTATTTTTATGTGGTGCTAAGGATCGAACCCAGGGCCTCACACATGTTAGACAAGCGCTCTTCCTCTTAGCGACAACCCTGGCCCGTTTGGTTCACTCTTCTGTGTGAACCAATAGGGCCACTGTGGACAAGAAATAAGATAAATGTCATCTAGCAATAGGTGGATGACTCCATCCTCTTAATTGAAGCAACCAATCCATTAGATAAAAAAATAAATAAATGTAAAGGTTGTATGCACATGTGGACAGTTGGTATAAATGGAAAGATTATTCAAAGACCATAACCAAAGAGGAAAAAAACAAAAAAACAACCTAGTAATAACAAGAGCAGGACTCCTGGAAGGTAAGCTAGTACCAAAACTGGCCTTTACCCTGAAGGCTTTTGGCTCTGTGGACTTCCATTGAATCCTGAAGATTGTAAGTTTCCCAATGATAGCTGCACAGGCTTCAAAGCCTAGAGAGACCCATAAAGCTAAGACTCCAAGTGGCTCCATTCTCAAAGAGGAAAAAAAAAAAAAAAATCCACAGCACAGAGAGAACTGCAAGTGAACTTGATGTTGGGCTGGGAAAATAATCTCCTGAAAATTTGGAACCATAAACTGGACTTCACACAGCTTCGCAGTCTGAATTATGTTACTTGTGTGGCCAGAAAATCCTGAAGCAGATAATTAATTTAAAGCAATTTTTTTATTGGTGCCCCCTAGTCCCCCACCCCCCACCTACACACACACACACACAAAAAAAAAAAAAAAAAAAAAAAAACAACCCAAAAACAGCAGTACTTAAAGCAAATCTTCTCTGGAAAAACCAACTTCAAACCACACCTCAAACAGTTCTCAAAGATAAACTTCCAAGGAGAATGAGCAATGACAAAAAACAAGAAATGTGAACCCAGCCAGCAGAAACAACAGGTGGCAGAAGCAGACCTCAAGGACCCTGGAACTGCCAGACGAGACTGTAACATTTCCAAGTAGCTAATTTAGCATTTCAAAGAAGTAAATGTCTAAATGTCTCCAAATATGTACAAGTAATGAGAGACCAGAAAAATCACTAAGCTGGTTTGAAAAATAAAATCAGAACTTCTAGAAATGACAAATAAAGAGAGTGAAAGAAAATAACTTAATGGATGGATAAAACCGCATTTGAGACCCAGAATAACTGAACTAACGAGAAGACAGATTTTTAAGAGATTATTCAATTATTCAGAGTTCAACACAGAGAGACAAAGAGATGAAAGGTAAGCACCGAGGTTACAAGACACGGAGACGAGTAGGAAGGGACAACGTGAGTCTACCCGAGGTTCCAGAAGACACAGACAGCGGGAAGAGGCAATACTCAGAAATGAAGGGAAATGAACTTCAGAAATGAACTTTCCTGAATTGTTGAAAGATAGGGATCTTTAGCTCTAGGAATCCCAATGAAACTTATGCAGAATAAAGACAAATTTACATGCAGACACATGTAGCCAGAGAGAAGTGACAGACCACAGCATTTGGATTGACAGCCAACTTCTCAGTAGCAACACTCAATGCCAGAGGCTTTGAAACAATGGCTCCAATGGTGTAGACAGATATAAGGAAAGCCACCTTGCAAAACTAAGAACAAAATAAAAATATTTTCCCACCCACAAAAAACAAAACCAAAGTGAAAAAAATCCCTAGAGTGTGCCACCAAGAGTCCCCCACCAAAGGATAACATGGAAGGATTTATTTTAGGCCAAAGGAAAATGACTCCAGATTCACAGAAGAATGGTGAGATGGTGGCTCACTGGGATCTGTAATCCCAGTGATCTGGGAGGCTGAGGCAAAAAGAGAGTCATAAGTTCAAGGCCAGCCTCAGCAACAGAGCAAGACTCTCTGTAACTTATTGAGACTCTGTCTCAAAATTTAAAAATAAAAAAGAACTGGGGCTGAGCTCAGTGGTAAAGCACCTCTGGGTTCAATCAGCACCAAAAGAGAAAGAAAAAAGTTGAAAAGATAAAGAGGGAATATACAAAAGTAATTCAACTGATTTCAACTCTCTCCAAGAATCCAATCTATTTCATTTTAGGAAAGAGAGAGACCCTGTCTTTCTTGCTCATTGCTGTATCTCCAGGGTCCAGCACATTCTTGGTTTCAAAGGAAGCTCTCAACAGTCCCTAAAGAGGGAATGGTGAATGAATGACTCTAGGGTTGAGGACAGGGCTTGAGTGGGCAAGTGGCAGGGCAGACCGTGGAGTTAACGAAGCCCCTTCCAACATGGAGGGGAGGAGAGGAAAAAGTGACTGGCACCAGTCTCTAGAAGAATTTATTAAAAAAAAAAAAAAAAAGTGGCGACACAGGCCTGTAATCCCAGCATCTCAGGAAGCTGAGGCAGGAGAATCTCAAGTTCAAGGCCAGCCTCAGCAACTTAGTGAGGCCTTAAGCAATTTGGCAAGACCCTGTCTCTAAATAAAATACAAAAAAAGGCTAGGGATGTGGCTCAGTGGTTAAGCATCCCTGGGTTCAACCCCTGGTACCCCCACCAAAAAATCCCCCAAAACCCAAGAAGCAGAGTCACAGGCATGCCAACTATCTCCAAATCCAAAGACAGAGGCATGTGGAAAAGTCTTTGAAAGGCCAGTCTGTGGTTCTATTTGGCAAAGCAGAGATCAGCAGACAGAAGTTCCAGAGAAGCAACATCTATCCCAATGTTAGGAAGAATTTCCCAACAAGTAACAGCCCACATTGGTGTGCAGTGGGCCTGGCTCATGATCTAATGTCTCTTTTGTCTATGTGGGACAGGAGTCTGTCTGGCATGTACAGGAGTCTCAAACTGTGGACTGAACAGTCTCTAATTCTGTCCTACTCTACAGATTCTTTCATTCAACATTCCCTAAAAGACCCATCCAAGTCCCAGATTCCAAAGGTGGAATAAGGAACAAGAGCTCCACTCAGACACTCAGCTCCAAGGCCTTCCCGCGCCCCCTTGGCCACTCCATCACTAAGAAGAGCACATATCCAAGGCTATGCACTAACTCCACCCTCGTTCTGGGACACCCCACTATGACAAGGGATCACAAAAGCATGGTAGAATTTGTTAAAATGAAACTTCCTCCACCTCCTAGGAGGAAGGCAAGCTCACCTTGACTTTGGCAGCAGAGGGCTGAGTTGGGGGCCTGGCTCTGGGGGCTTCTCCTGCGGCCGGCCAGTCATGCTGCTTTCATGCTGCTGGGCTGGGAAGAGGAGACCTGGGTCTGAGGGAAAGGAGAAGGAAAGATCATTTCCTCATCGTTGGCTCTTAGTTTGTCTCTATAGTCCTATGGAGGATGCCACCCGGAAGCCCAGGGAGGTCCCAAGGCTGCCCTTACCCTCAGACAAGGGGAGCGGGCAGAAGTGTGTTGGGCAAACCTCTCCCAAGACCTTTAACAGGCCCAGCGGGCACTGAGGAATAGGCCACCAAGATGAATTAGACAGATGCAGTCCTTGCTCCCAAGAAGTGGGGAGAGTGCACACGTTTCACTACTATATAATCTGGTAAGTGCTGTGATTTCCCAAAATTCATCCACTACTATCCTCTTTGTTTTATTGGATTACTGCGGCAGCTTAGAAGCACCATAGCATGGGGCTTCTCAAAACTATTCACAATGAAGGTCTATTTTGTTTTAATTTCTCACCCATCATAAATATGCTTCTGAAATCTGATAAAAATGAACTGATAGAAAAAATAAAAAATAATAAACAGTACTAGCCCACTTTTTTCTTTTTTTTTGGATGCTGGGGATTGAACCAGAAGTGCTTTTCCACTGAACTACATCCCCACCCCTTTTTTTGTCTTGTTTTGACCAAGTTGCTGAGTGTCTCACCAAGTGGCTGAGGCTGGCTTCAAACTTGTCATCCTCTGTCTCAGCCTCCCAAATCACTGGGATTACAGATGCACTCCACCACGCCTGGCCAGCCCACTTTTTAAAAATTATTATTTGATAGAACAGACTATTGAGACAAGTCAGAGTGAAGTGGCTAAGTGTCTGCTCGCCGTTTCTGTCCTCCTCTTGTGGATCGTGGCTTAGAAAGCAGCATGAGGACCGCTACGGACACACGCTCAACCTTCCTAGGATGTGATGTGTGGCTGGCATCTTGGTTCATGGAGGGAGGCCAGAAGTAAAAATGATTTCAAAGTCCCTCTCTGGACTACAGAAAAGTAGTTCAGGGGGTGTCCCTGTGGGAAGAAGAACCGCACAAGGACTTTGGGGGAGTGGTATGGTTGTCTGGAGATGGGTTCAGCTAACAAAGAGTGAGGCTCTGTCCTGGCAGCCTTGTCCACCCTGCCCTTGGACTTCCCAACCCTAGGCTACCTCCCTGCATATGAGAACAAAGAGTCACCTATTAAAATGGATTTGGGACATTTGAGAAAAGAAATCATTTTCAAAATGTCAAGAGGGCTGCTGGTGTTCATTCCGGCTAATGCTCTACAAATGATGTTTTTTTTTTTTAATTGAGGAATCCTTTGTCTGTGACAGCCAGCGCCAAGAAAAAAGCCTTTATGTGCCCCCTGCCTGAATGCTTGAGGTACTCCAAGTCACTGTCACCCATCTGGACCTTCAAGAGAAGGTGCTCACGACTCTAAACTCTCAGCCTTTAAGTAGTTCTTATCTTCAACTGTAGAAGATAACTCTGTAGAGGAAAACTTCCCTTTTCAAAGGATTGTATTTTTTTTTTTAAATGCAAACACATAGACACTTACTCTCTGCTTCAAACACTAAATCATCTGCAATTTTGGAGTTTGTTGCTCATGAAATTTTAGCGATAAGCACATCACAAACATTCCTATAGCAACAGAATGTTTTTGAAGCAGTGTCTGCAATGTTACAAAGATTGTATATCATTATCTCTGAATGTTGGCGGAAGAGAAGGTTATGGGGGAAAACTGTTTATGTACAAATAAGTCAAGATGGCAGCTGGCAACTGAGTCACAGACCTCACTGGGGACCAAATCACAGCATGGTTGGAAGCAGGAATGTACTCAGTTTCTAGGAATAAATTCACCGTCCTTGCCCTCAACGTATGAAAATAACTGGCCAGGCTCCTCAGAAGCAGCCTGAGTCCCTTGAGCTACTGGTTTCATGGATAAGAGTCACTTTTATTCCTTATTCACCCAGTGTCAGATATAGGGATAGACTCTAGGTTTCTAAAGATGGATTCTTCTTCAAAGAGGCTCAAGAGAGACATATACTCAAATCATTACTACCTCCCCCCCTTTCCTACAAGAAGAAAAGATTATTGGCTAGAGTGAAGGCAAAGAAAATAAAACTAGCTCAATCCATCCAATCAATGGCTCCATTCACCTCTCTGAAGTCAACTGGGTACCTAAACTGTACTAGGCAAGCACGAGGCACTGGGCCTTCAAGAGTCACGTGAGGGCTGGGGCTGAAGCTGAGTGATAGAGTGCTCGCCCAGCAGTGTGAGGCACTGGGTTCAATCCTTAGCACCACAGAAAAATAAATAAAACAAAGACTTTCTGTCCATATACAACTACAAAGAAAAAAAAGAGTCACATAAGATCAATGTGTTCCCTGCCTTCATGGGGCTTAGAGTCTAGTGGGGGAGGTTAACATTAACAGATCAGAAATTAAAAATAACCCTATCATATAATGGAGACTGGCATAGAAAAGGGCCAGTGTGTTTCCTGAGTTAGTTTTTAATTTAAGCCCTAAGAATCAATTAGTGAAGCCAAGAAGGCAAGGCAGGAGGGAAAGGATAGAGAGAAAGGGGGACGTGCACACCATGGACAGCTTGTACAAAGGGCCTGTGACAGGCAGGAGCACAGCAGCTTTCCCGTGAAGGAAGGAGCACATTGGTTCCTGATCTTACCTCATGCTCCAGTCACTGTGGTAGTCAACACAGTCATTAAAGTGTTTTTTGTTTCTCTGTTATAAAGGCACCCAAGAAGTTACCTTGGGAAATAATTAATTTCTCCTTCTTCCTAGGCTGGCATAAGGCATCCAAAATTGGGGCCAACTAGCCCTCCTTTTTCAAGTTTTAGGATTCTTATCCATTTTTATTTCTTTCCTGCAACAGTGGCAACTTGGTTAAATTCTATTTGGCCAGGGGTAAAATCAGTCAATGCTGAAATAAAACTGACAGGGAGTGTGGGTTTGGGGACGTGGCTGGGCATGCTATTAATAACATTATTGCTGGAGCAGCCTCACGTGGAAGATACCGTAAGAAGGTCACAGAATTTCAAGCAGAGAACATGGGCTTTGCAGCTAAGAGACCTGGACTCGGAGCTGGACCTGTCCTCACCGGCTCCATGGCCTCGTTCCTCTTCTGGAAAATGGGGCTGGCAGGGCCCGGGGTCTCCAGGGGTAAAGAGAACACAGGTCCACAAGAGGTGCTCCGTGCTCGCTGGCTCCCTGGCTAAGTAGCAGCCATTATTGCCACTCCACCAGTGGGCAGGGCAACCATGTCTCTCCTTTCATGTGAAAATCATCAGGAACCCAAAGGATGGCCCGTCAGTCCTGGAGCAGCTTGGCAAGGGTGAGGGGCACAGACATCTCTGACCAGGGGTCCTGATGACTCACCCTTTCTTGGTCTCCATCCTCAAGCATCCTCAGCCCTGTACCGACAGATCCCAGCCAATCCAGATACCACCTGGGGGGCTCCCAGTGCTCCACCCAGGAGCTCAGGGCTGGAACACCTGGGTTCTAGTTCCAGCTCCAGTTCCCCCACTCAGGACAAAGGTCCCCAGGGACAAAGGGCCAAATCCAGATGGTGAAGGAGGTGATACAGCTAACACATTCTGAAGGCCAAGCATGGTGCTGCGACTTCTCAGTTGGGGCCTCTAACAGTTAAAACAATCTTGCAGGGGACTGGGGTGGTGGCTCAGTGGTAGAGCGCTTGCCTAACATGGGTGAGGCACTGGGTTTGGTTCTCAGCACCACATAGAAATAAATAAATAAATAAATAAATAAATAAATAAATAGAATAAAGGTATGTGTCCATCTACAACTAAAAATATTTTTTAAAAAATCTTGCAGAATCCCCATGGGGATCATCATTTTACAGGTGACTTGCCCAAGGCCACATAACTGTCTTGAAGCCCAAAGTCCTTCCTTTCTACCCCATCGCCACACCTCCTTATGGGAATCTTGCTCGTCTTCCCACATGACCACTGAGGAAATGCCCGGAAGGCTGTGTGACTCCAAGGGCCCACAGCCTGCAAGCCACCAGGAAAGGCCCAAGTTCCACACTGCTGTCCGAGCTTCAGGTTCCCTTCTGCACCATGGCGGTGACAGAAGCTCCCTCAGAGTGAAGGCGAAATGAAGAGGGAAACAATCAACATATAGAAACAGGCGCAGAGGGGCTGGGGATGTGGCTCGGGAGCAGAGCCACGACCTGGCCTGGTGAGGCCCTGGGTTCCATCCCCAACACCGCAAACAAATACATAAATAAATTTCAAAGCTGGGCACACAGAAGCTCAAATCAAAGAGGAAGGGTTCCCCTGAGCCGCAAGACTGCAGGAATGAAGAGACCAGCTCACTTCCCATCGGCCAGGGGAGGGAGGGACATGGGATACAGACCATGGGCTTCTGAAAGGGGAAGCAGGACCAAATGAAGCGTGAAGAAGTCCCTCTATGCCACCCACAATAAATCACAAATGGGCACAGATTTTAAAAAGGAAAAGGGGTGGTGGGGGAGGGGAGAAAAACAAGGAGGAGAAGGAGAAAAATATTAAATGTGAAACAGGATCTACAGCGCACCTACGAAACAGTGCTCAGGGTGATCAGTGCAATGAGAAACCCGAGACGCCAGCCACTTGGGGACCATCCCCTGTCAAGTGAGCGCTCCTCTGTGGAGAGGATGGAAGGACATCTAATTTTTTTTTGGAGAGGAGGGTACCAGGGATTGAACCCAGGGTGGCTTAACCACTGAGCCACGTCCCCAGCCCTTTTGATTTGTTTGGAGACAGTCTTGCTAAGTTGTTGGGACTGGCTCTAACTTGGGATCCTCCTGCGTCTGCCTCCCAAGCTGCTGCGATTACAGGTGTGTGCCACGTGCCTGGTATGGACATCTGATGTTCAAGGGAGACCCAGAAACTTTTTAATATGAGGACAACTCCCAGCAGCTCTCTTCTTTTGATCCTATACCCTACCCTGTTCCACAGAAACTGAGAAAAGAACAATTTTTACGAACTAGAGAAAAAGGGCCCCAGCTAGGCCTTCCTGAGATACAGGCAGATACAGCCTTCCTGCATCTGCTCATTCAAGAGTAAGGACGGCTGGGCCTTTCACATCAATATCAGAGCCTCTCAAACACCTAGAGTTTGTCAAGACAAAATCACTCAGAGGCCAACAGTGGATGGCAGACACGCTCTATTCTTAACCTCAAGCCTCTCACCTTGCTCACTACTCCAACCAGCTTATCTTTCAGGTCTTGAGATACCTGAAGCTCTTTCCTACTGCAGGACCTTTGCACATGCTGGCCTCTCTGGCTAGGATGTTCCTTTCTTAGATCTCTCATTAACATCTGTTCATATTTCAGGTTATAGCATCTGTGAGTTGTCTCCAACTCCCCCAAAGCGAGTACCAGCACTTATCACAGGTGCAATCAGTTATTTATGGGATTAACCTGTTGGTCTCCCCATTTGGATCATAAGCTACAATAAGGCAGAGACTATGTCAGGTATTTTTCACCACTCTCCACTGGCCCAGCACAGCATCTGTCCTGATGGTACCTCAGATGCATCCAGGGAGCTTTAAAAGGCAGATGCCTGGGTCACACCACAAACCTATTCCACCAGGGTGTTCAGAGCCTGCCAGGTGGCCGTACTGTGGCCAAGGCTGAGAACCTCTGACTTAAGAAGAGGCCTTGGCTTGTGTCCTAGAGCAGCCTGTGGTGGCTCAGGGAGTTCAGTAGGACCTTGCGGCCTTTGCCTGTGCATACAATGTATCACTTCACTGCTGTTTTCCACCTCAGAGATTAATTCTGAGGAAATTCTGGAAGAGGGAAACAAGATCCTCATTGTTCACGAGGAATACTACTCCTCTCAGTAGGTGCCCCATACGGCCTCTCCCCCAACCCCTTACCCTGGCCAGTCACCTTCACCCTCAGAGCCACAAGACTAGCCTGACACATTTACTGATACAGCCTTAATCTCTAATTTTTAATTAAAATAAGTCGGGCTATCCTACACAGTAACACTTCAAATTTCACATTAAATTTTATCAAAACAGGAGAGTTCAAAGGCAGTTCATGCTGGGCCCGGCCCTGCAGGCCAGCCCCAGGCGGACAGGTAGAGACACTTCCCATGAGGAGATTTCTCAAGGGAGGGGGGGCATATGCACTGACCAGACTTTCCGAGGACAAACCAAGAGGGCACTGTCCCTTCCTCCCCAGAAACCCTCACTAATGAGGACGAGCCAATGTGTCAAGAAATCTGCTACTGGAACACACAAGAAGTAATAATCCCAGGTCCCTGACCCATTCCCAGCCCAAAGACCTGTGAGAGCAAGTCCCAGGACACTGGGAGAAGGAGGCTCAGTCAGCAAAAGGAAGGGTGTGCTCTCGCCAAGGCCACACTGCTCCACATTTAGTGTCCATGGAGAGGAACTTTACACCCTTCACACCCACCAGACGGGCCACAGTCAAAGAAAGGAAACCAGTGAAGAACTGGAACCCTTGCCCATCCCCATATGGAAATGTTGCAGCCACTGTAGAAAACGCTTTGGGGCCTCGAAATGGCAAACACATGTGACCCAGCAATCCTGCTCTCAGGCATATGCTCCCAAGAACTAGAAGGTGGTTCTCAAACGAAAACTTGTTCATAGACACTGCTACCAGTTATTAGTCACGATAGCCAAACAGGTGGAAGTGAACCAAATGTCCACTAACACACAACGGACTGTTTTTCAGCCATAAGAAGGAACTGAATATTGGCACAGGCAAAGACACGGATGAACCTTGAAACACTGTATTAAGTGGAAGAAGTCACACACAAAGGGACACATCCTTGTATGATTCCTTTTATCTGGAATATTCAGAGCAGGTAAGTCCACAGGGAGGGAAAGCAGATCAGAGGTTGCCAGGGGCTGGGGAAGGGAATGGGGAGTGATGGCTAACCAGTCAGGGGTTTCCTTTCCAGGAGATGCAAATGCACTGGGGCCAGGTAAGGTGACACACATTTATGATCCCAGCAACTCAGGAGGCCGAGGCAGGAGGATCGCAGGTTTAAAGCCAGCCTCAGTAACTCAGCAAGACCCTGTCTATAAATAAAATATAGAAAAGGGCTCAGGATGTGGCCCAGTGGTTAAGCGCCCTTGGGTATTAAAAAAAAAAAAAAAAAAAAGCCTTGGAACTAGGCTGAGGTGACACTGCAAAGCTCTGTGAATGCACCACTTTTGTCCTCTAAGATAGCCAACTCCAACATCATTCTAAATGGAGAAAAGTTGAAAGCATTCCGCTAAAAACTGGAACAAGACAGGGATGCCCTCTTTCACCACTTCTATTTGACATAGTTCTTGAAACTCTAGCCAGAGCAATTAGACAGACGAAAGAAATTAAAGGGATACAATAGGAAAAGAGGAACTCAAATTATCACTATTTGCCAATGACATGATTCTATACCTAGAGAGTCCAAAGAATTCCACCAGAAAACTTCTAGAACTAATAAATGAATTCAGCAAAGTAGCAGGACATAAAATCAACATCCATAAGTCAAAGGCATTTCTGTACATTAGTGACAAATTCTCTGAAAGAGAAACTACGAAAACCACCCCATTGACAATAGCCTTAAAAAAAGGAAATAAAATACTTGGGGATCAACTTAATTAAAGAGGTGAAAGATCTCTACAATGAAAACTATAGAACGTTAAAGAAAGAATTTAAAGAAGACCTTGGAAAGTAGAAAGACCTCCCTTGTTCTTGGATAAGCAGAATTAACATTGTCAAAATGACCATACTACCAAAAGCATTATACATATTTAATGCAATTCCAATCAAAATCTCAATGACATTCCTCAAAAAAAAAAAAAAAAAACACAGATAAAGCAATCATGAAATTCATCTGGAAAAATAAGAGACCCAGAATAGCCAAAGCAATCCTCAGCAAGAAGAGTGAAGCAGGTGGCATTTTCATAATACCAGACCTTAAACTATACTAAAGGGCAATAGTAACACAATAGCATGGTATATTGGCACCAAAACGGGACTTGTAGACCAATGGTACAGAATAGAGGACAATAAGAAAAACCCATATAAATAAAGTCATACTAGACAAAGGCGCCAAAAATATATATTAGAGAAAAGATAGCCTCTTCAAAAAATGGTGCTGGGAGAACTGGAAAGCCATATGCAGCAAAATGAAATTAAGCCCCTATCTCTCACCATGCACAAAACTCAACTCAAAGTGGATCAAGGACCTAGGGTAGGAAGGACGGTGGAATGAGATGGACATCATTACTCTAAGTACATGCATGAAGACAAGAATGGTGTGACTCTACACCTAAGAGAGGAAAAAGTAGGCCCAAATCTCCATCATGTCAGATTAGGCCCCAACTTCCTTAACAAGACTCCTATAGCGCAAGACATAAAATCGAGAATCAATACATGGGATGGGTTCAAACTGAAAAGTTGCTTCTCAAGAAAAAAAAAATCAGTGAGGTGAAGAGAGAGCCTAAGAATGGGAACAAATTTTTACACAGGCATATCAGATAGAGCATTAATCTCTAGAGTATATAAAGAACTCAGAACGCTAAACACACACACACACACACACACACACCACACACACACACACAAAAAAAACCCACCAAATAACCCAATCAGTAAATGGGCCAAGGACCTGAACAGACACTTCTCAAAAAATGATATCCAATCAAATCAACAAATATATGAAAAAATGTTCATCATCTCTAGCAACTAGAGAAATGCAAATCAAAACTACTCTAAGACATCATCTCACTCCAGTCAGAATGGCAGCTGTTATGAAGACAAACAACAGTAAGTGTTGGTGAGGTTTGGGGAAAAGGCACACTCCTACATTGCTGGTGGGACTGCCAATTGGTGCAGTCAATATGGAAAGCAGTATGGAGATTCCTTGGAAAACTGGGAATGAAACCACCATTTGACCCAGCTGTCCCATTCCTTGGTTTATACACAAAGGACTTAAAAACAGTATACAACAGTGACATACCCACATCAATATTTATAGCAGCACAATTCATGATAGCTAAATTATGGAACCAACCTAGATGCTCTTCAATAGATAAAAGATAAAGAAACTATGGTTTATATACACAATGGAATACTACTTAGCATTAAAAGAGAATAGAATCATGGTATTTGCAGGTAGATGGGTGGGGATAGAAAAGATTATGCTAAGTGAAATAAGGCAATCCCCCAAAACCAAAGGCCAAAAGTTTTCTCTGACAAGTGGATGCTGATCCATAATGGGGGTAGGATGCTGATCCATAATGGGGGTAGGGGAAAGCATGGGAGGAAGGGAGGAACTGTGGATAGGGCAAAGGGAAGGGTGGGGAAGGGAGAGGGTGTGGGGGTAGGAAAGATGGTGGAATGAGATGGACATCATTACCCATCATTACCCTAGGTACATGTATGAAGACAGGAATGATGTGACTCTACTTTATGTACAACCAGAGACATGAAAAATATGCTCTACATGTGTACTATGAATTGAAATGCATTCTGCTGTCATGTATAACAAATTAGAATAAACAAGTTTTAAATAAAAAAGATAGCCAACTGTTAATTGTATGCTATATAAATTTTACCCAAAGTTTAGAAAAATGAATGAAGCTTCTTGGTCCCCACCATGAGAAACTGATTCAGTCCTGGGCTGGGCACTAGGACCTGTTTTTCAAAAGAATATCCTTCTTGATTCTGGGATGTGTGGTTCTTAGACATACTCCAAAAGGCAGAAAATAAAAAATGTCTTTACTTCAGACAAGTCAATAAAAACCGGTGCTATTTACTGAGTGTGATGTTCGTGACAGGCACTAGGCTTGGTACTTTCCAATACACTGTCTCAAAGTCTCAGTTCAAGGTCAGGATGCACTCTGTTCTGTTTTACAGCTGAGGAGATGGAGGCTCAGAGAAGTTAAGTCAACTGCCTAGGGCACCCAGCTGATTAACAGATTCAAACCAATATGTGTCTGATACTATGCCATTTTGACCTTAACAAGCTCTTCCAGGTGCCAGAAATGTCATTTCTGTATTATAAAGTTCAAGCATCTCTAATGTGAATATCTGAAATGCTTCAAAATCCCAAACTTTGGGGTTATCAATGACATCACAAATGGAAATTTCCATACCAAAATATTTTGTTTCATGCACAAAATTATTAAAAATATTGTATGAAACTGTTTTCAAGCCCTGTGTATAAAGCATATATGAAACAAATGAATTTTGTGTTTAACATGGGTCCCAGCCCCAAGATTTCTCATTATGTATATACAAATATTCCAAAAATCATCTGAAATCCAAAAGACTTCTGGTCCCAAGCTTTTTAAGTAAGGGATACTCAACTCGTATGCACAAAAATGCTCCTTAGAGACCAAGACCATTTTACTTCAAGTGTGGTCTCAGTATCCCCCAAGGATTTATGGAAACTTTCAATCTTCACCCCATTTGCTGATTCAGACTCTGCTAAGGGGAATAATCCATGTGCTGAACTGTGACCATCACTAGTCTAGAGACCACCACTGGCTATTTAAATTAAAATTAAACTCAATTCTTCTGTTACACTAGCCATGTGTTCTAGCTTTTTCGCCACTATGACTAAAAGATCTGACCAGAACAATTGTAGAGGAGGAAAAGTTTAATTTAGGGGCTCACAGTTTGAGAGATCTTAGTCCATAGATGGCTGGCTCCATTCCTTGGGGCTTGAGGTGAGGCTGAACATCATGGCGGAAGAGTATGGTGGAGGGAAGCAGCTCACATCATGATCAGAAAGCAGAAAGAAAGAGACTCCCATTCGCCAGATGCAAATCTATACCCAAAGCCACGTCCCAATTCCCCCCTCCTACAGCCACACCCACCACTTCAGTTACCACTCAGTTAATCCCCATTAAGGGATTAAGTCACTGATTGGGTTAAGACTCTCACAATCCAATCATTTCTCCTCTGAACCTTCTTGTGTTGTTTCACACATGAGCTTTGGAGGGACACATCACATCACATCCAAACCAGAGTATGTTTGAAGATGCCTGATAGCCTCGTGTGGCTGAGCTGCTGCCACTGTGGGTAGCACAGAGTAGAGTGTGCTCATGGGGGCAGAGAGCTCAGCAGGACAGAGCTCTTCAGGGGAGGGCAGCTGAGCCAGGCGCTGTGGACACTGCAGGTGGATCCTGTTTTGTTACAGAAGGGCACCCTGTACAGAGTGGAGCAGTGGTTCTCATCCAGGGGTGCTTGGCAATGTCTGGGCCATTTTGGTTGTCACTGCTGGGGGTTCTATGAGTGACATCTAATGGACAGGAGCCAGGGATGCTGCTCAGGGATGGTGAAAGGCACAGAAGGATCCCCACAACAATGAATGACCAGGTCAAAAATGTCAGTTGTGCTGAGGGCTGAGTAACACTGCCTTGGAGAAATCAAGAAACGTGGTCAGCCTTAGTGAAAGTGGTAGCAGGAGATTCATGAAACCAAAGCGCCCCAACCTTTGCCAAACTCAGAACCCTGAGAAGCTACTGTCTAAGCAAAAGGATGCCTATTTTTGCCAAGAATTCATAGTATGAAGTCCTGGTTTCCAGAGTAATCGAGCTCATTACTAAAATGAAGTCCCTATGCTTTCAAATTCCAAAGACTCAGGAGAGAACGGAATTCATTTTTGGCATTGGGATGTGGAATGTGTGGTAACTTCTGCATAGAGATCGTAACCTGCTGCAGGTCAGATGCAGACAGATCATCCATTGATTCACTGAGAAGCATTTACTGAGCATCTATTACATGTTGGGTGCCCTTCTAGTGTTGGAAACACAGCAGTAAACAAAAGGTCCCTGTCCTTTTGCAGATGGCATTCTAGTGAGGGGATCAACAGCCCACAGGCAAACAAACGCAGCAGCTGGATTATGAAGGAATATAAAGCAGGAACTGAGGAGTGATGGGTGGGGTCTATCTGAGGTCATCTGAGGAGGTGGCCTCTGGGCAGAGACCTGAGTCTGAACTAGGTGACTGAGGGAGGGGAGAAAGTCACAGGCAGAGAAACAGAGAATGCTGAGCCCTTCAGAGGAATGAGTTTAAGGAGGGGGCAGGCAGGTGAAGTCAGCGAGGTGGGGAAGGCCAGAGAACCATGGGGGACTGTGGGCAGAGAAGAGCTAGGGTCTGAGGAACTTGCCACAGAGCTTAAACGACAGGAGGGCAAGGGTTTTAAAGGCAAGACCATACCAATGGACTTAAAATCAGCATATTACAGTGATGCAGCCACATCAATGTTTATAGCAGCTCAATTCACAATAGCTAAGCTATGGAACCACCTAGGTGCCCTTCAATAGATGAATGGATAAAGAAAATGTGGTACATATACACAATGGAATATTACTCAGCCTTAAAGGAGAATGAAATTATGGCATTTGCAGGTAAATAGATGGAACCAGAGAACATCATGCTAAGTGAAATAAGCCAATCCCAAAAAAATCAAAGGCCGGATGTTTTCTCTGATAAGAGGATGTTGATCCATAATGATGGGAGGGTAGGGAAGAATGAAGGAACTTTGGATTGTGCAGAAGGCAATGAGGGGAGGGGTAGGGCTGTGGGGACGAGAAGGACAGTAGAATGAGACAGATATTATTAATCTCTATATATGTATGATTACACTGCTGGTGTGACTCTGCACCATGTTCAGCCAGAGGAAGGAGAAGTTGTGCTCCATTTGTGTGCAATGTGTCAAAATGCATTCTAGGGCTGGGATTGTGGCTCAGTAGTAACATGCTTGCCTAGCATGAGTGAGGCAATGGGTTTGATTCCAGCACCACATACAAATAAATAAAATAAAGGTCTGTCAACAACTATATATATATACTATTGTCATGTATAACTAATTGGAACAAATTTAAAAAAAGAAGAAGAAAAAGAAGAAAAAGAAGAAGAAGGCAGACCAGTAGAATAGAAGAAGGGGATCAGGGAGAGGGAAGTGAGGGAAAGGGAAGATAATGGGGAATGAAGTTGATCAAATTATCCTGTTTTATTGTGTACATGTATGAATATATTACAAGAAATCCCACTGTTATGTATAATTATAATGCACCAATAAAATGGGGGGGGGGCAAGACGAGTTACAAGGCTCCCGCAGACTTCGTGGCAAGGATGGTGATGGCTTATTATTAATTAATTAACCAAATAATTAATATTAACACTCATTCTCTACTTGGTCAATGCTATTAATATTCTATTTCAGATACATCATGGGGAGACCAAGTGTCATGTTCAAGCAACTTCTACAGGGAAACGCATCCTGCATTCCAAATGATCAACCTGAAACCTTCCCCATCAGCCTCAGTTTGAAGTTGAGGAGCATGTGGACAGCAGGGAAGGGAGTCGGGGTGAGCGAGGAGCTCCAAGAACGGGCAACAGCCCTCAATGGCACCAGGGGGAGAGCAGTGTGCGGGGGCCATCCTGGCATCGCTCTTTCCAGGACGCTTGGGCAGCAGATGGATGGGCCCCAGCTGCGGGAGGCAGACAGGAGGAGGAGGAGGGCCGCCTTTCTCAGAAGGACGGCACCACAGCTGCATCCAAAGATTGCCAGGGAGGGTTCTGTAAGAGCCTCTGCGGTTTCTGAGGTTTCAGGGCACCACAGAGTTATCATCAGATTTACAGTGGAATAACCTACTAGTGCCCCTTCCTATATACCAGGACACTGAGCATGTCACCCACTCTCCCTGGACCTTGGCATTCTCCCCTGAAAAATGGAAACAGCAGCCCTGCTTCCCCAGACCGGTCCTGGTGGGTCAAACAGATGACAGTGGGTGACCATTTGTGGTCCACGTGGACATCTGCACCTTCTGGAGCAGACAAAGAGCTTCCTGCCATAGCCCATGGGGTTGGCTCAGTAGGAGGCAGCTCTACCCTCCAGCAACACATGGGCAGTGGGGTCCCACATATGAAGCAGGTCCCACTAAGTTTTCTTCTTCTCTGTGCCCGGAGGCCACTGCCCAGATCATTTCCTTGCCTTTAGATTAGAGCCACTAGCCTCTGCAAATCCCTCTTGTCACCTATAGCTTACAGTGTTGACCCTGAGGTCCTCTGCTCATCTCCAGACTGGCCACAGGCCTGATGTTTCTGCTAAAGCAGAAAAAGATGGCGAGAAAGAGGCAGAGCTGGCAGGACAGAGAGGGGGAACTGAGCAGGGTCTGCCTTCAGCAAGGCCTTCCTTCCAGCCCTTTCTTTCTTCCTCCACTGGACACCAGGCCGCAAGACCAAAAGAAAACCAGGAGGGGTGGAGGGCCGGGACACCCACTCCTGACCCCGAGATGGCCTGGGGCTCGGCTTCTCCCCAGTGCTTCCCAAGGAACATCTAGAAGAGAGGCCCCAGCTGTGAGTCATCTGAAGCAGAGAGGAGACCTTGTAAAAATAACTCCAAGTATGAGGCCCCTCTATTCATACAATTCATGATACAAAGAACAAAAAAGCAGGGCAGGAAGCAGAGGAGGAAAGTGTCGTTCATATCAGGTTCCTTCACATGACAACCAGCCAGGAGCTCACTCTGCTGAGCCGTCCCCTCCCCCTTCCTTGGCGCAATTACATAAGCAGAGAGAGGGTCTCCCCTGCACCCTTCTGGCCCCCACCCTGCTCTCCTGTTCCTGGTAACCACTGCCAGGATGAAATAGGCCCAGGCTGTGCTCTTGCCTGGCCTATCTGCCCTGGGACAGGGAATTCCTTGAAGATACAGGAAACTCTGT
Organism: Ictidomys tridecemlineatus; assembly: GCF_052094955.1. Taxonomy (NCBI): domain Eukaryota; kingdom Metazoa; phylum Chordata; class Mammalia; order Rodentia; family Sciuridae; genus Ictidomys; species Ictidomys tridecemlineatus. The sequence goes on along the minus strand of NC_135484.1, from coordinate 109,021,706 downwards.
GGAGCCCCGGGGTGGAATTTTTGGCGTTGTGACCATGAGAGGGAGGCCAGAAGGGCTGGCCAGGTCCCTGATGGCATATGTGGTGGGACTTCCTTGAAAGAACTTGGGAGTTTAAAATGTTAGAAAAATTGGACTCCACAGCCTGGGGGCTCCATGGGTTTGGACACTCCTGGTCAAATTCAGGGTTTCCTGGGCTCTAAGGCGGGTGGTGCTGCCGACTCCCCTGCTCTCTGCTTTCTGGGAGACCTGGTCTTCAAGTGCAGGGAGGTAAGGCCAGGGGCTTTGAAACAAGAGTCCCACGACAGGAAAAGCAAAATGATAACAGGAATAAGGAGGGATGAAAAATTAAAAAAAAAAAAAGATCCTGGTGGTGCCCGCCTGTCATCCCAGTTGCTTGGGAGGATTGATCGCAAGTCAGAGGCCAGCCTCAGCAACTTAGAGAGGTGCTAAGCAACTCAGTGAGACCCTGTCTCTAAATAAAATACGAAATAGGGCTGGGGGTGTGGCTCAGTGGTCCAGTGCCCCTGAGTTCAATCCCTGAGTTCAATTCTCTGGTTTACTGACTAAACCAGAGAATCAGAAATAGAATAAGGTGATGGCTGGTCACAGAGGGTGCCTAGGAAAGGCTTTGGCAAGGAGGCGTCAGCGCAGCTGAGACTTAAATGAGTGTCATGTGAAGACCTAGAAGTGAACACTCCAAGCAAAGCGGACTGAAATAGGATGTGCCTGTGTGCGTGGCAGGTGCACAGTGGGTGGCAGCCTGGCACTCCATGGTGTAAGGTAGTGGTTCTCCATCTGGAGTGATTCTGCCCTCTGGAAGACACCTGGCAGTGTCTGGAGGCATTTTGGGGTCACACCTGGGGAACTGCTATTAGCATCCAGCGGGCAGGGATGCTGCTACACACTTCACAATGCACAGGCAGTTTTCCGGCCCACAATGTCCACAGTGCCAGGGCCGAGAAACCCGGATACAGAGTTTATGAGTAAGGGAAAGAAGTTTGTGTACTCCCAGAGGCACACGCTGAGGACCTACTAATGCCTTGTGCACGCCAGAGTGTGAGCCTGACTCACGGCAGGGGATCCCATCCGGGGCCAGAGTATGTGTGCTGGGATGAAAGGGAATGGGGTTAGGATGGGCTCTCAGCTGGGATGAAGTCACTCCAACCTAACGTGGAGCTAAGAGGGAGCTCCCGGAACAGAGACAAAGGAGGTCAAGTGCAAGTGGCTGTGGAGGCTGTCTTCAAGCACACAGATGCCACAAACGGCCGTTTTCTTGCAGCTGATGCCTTGAAAAACTCAAGACAGGGCCTTGGATCCAAGTGTCACAGTGAAGGGGGCTAAGGGCACAGCTCTGGTAAGTGTGGAAGGCACAGTTGAGGCCATATATACACAGCTCAGGGCTCAGGAATGAAATCGCCAGGAGAAACACAGCCTGGGCTGAACAGGAGGGGCTTGAGTCCAAGTAAGGTAGGAAGAAGCCATCAAACCTAACCACATAATGCCTGGAGGGTGCCGACGAGGAACCCAGAGGTGCTAGGAAGTAGGAGGCTGTTTCAGTGTGACCTCAGATTTGGTGACTGCCACAGAGTGTGTTGTTTTCTGCTCCGCTGGGGACGGTGGCACTTAAGAGGTCAGGCCACCTGGCTACTGGCCAACCTGACGACACTTCAGATTGCAAGCTATTCCCAAAGTCAAGTCAGTCTACAGGTCTGGGGAAGTGGCTGACATGACCCATGAGTGACAGGAGCTCACCCCAAGGCTGCCCCTCCTCGTCACCTACTGATAGTCTCATTGACCCACCCGAGAGGCTGGGCTCACCTAGTTAAAAAGAGAATCTAGAAGAGATCCTCATCATTTAGAACTGAGATACAATTCTCAGCACAGAAGCAGGACTGCGTCCTTTCCTGGTCTCTACCGGAAGAAAAAATTCTACTCTGGAGGGAGAGTGGGAAAGAGCGGCTGCCTCGCACTTTGTTTCAACAGAACTTCTGATGGCATCCTTGGGTCCTCGTTTGTGTGTGCACTTTTAAACACACTCTAGTTGAGGTCATAGTGTATACACAATTTTGTATCCTGCTTAGAGTGCAAGCATTTTGCCATATTATTAAAAGCTCTTTGTAAATATTCGTTTCAACCACTGAATAACAACCCATTGAAAGCTGGGGTGCGTCTCTGCCATAGCATGGATCTTAATTGTCCTCCAAAGCCCATGTATTAAAGGCATGGCCGCCAGATAGGCAGGGCTGGGAGGTGGTTTAGAGGTGGGGCCTAGTGGGAGGTCTTTTGAGTCATGGGGGATAGTGGGACCCTGGTCCCTCCCTTCCACTTGGGTTCCCAGCCATGAGGGGAGTGGTTTTGTTCTGCCATTTGCTTCCTCTATGATGTTACTACAGGCCCCAAACAATGGTGCCATTAGATCAAGGACTGACACCTTTAAAACTGTGAGCCAAATCAACCTTTTTTCTTCATAAGTTAATCATCTCAAGTATTTCTTATAGTGATGGGAACATGACTAACTCAGAGTTCCACTCCCTCCTAGGATTTATTTCAAATAATACAAGTATTTTCAAGCCAACCCCCAGCAGTAAATACGAGAATCGTCACCATTTTCTGAGTACTTACTACTGTGTGTCAGGCATTTCCCCACCACACTGAGTGGCTGTGGGGATGGCTTAACACTGGACTGTCGCATGAAAAATTTATTCCTCTTCTTCACCCTGGGACCGCTATACTTGGAGGAGGGTCAGTTTCCACTCTTCCTACTCAAACACCAGAGTCTAACCCTCCTGTTTCAGGTGAGAGAAAGCTCTGGATTTCTAGTTAGACACTGGAAAGGAAGGAATGGGGAGTAGGCCTCCAGAAGCAGAGGCAATGTGTACAACCTTAAAGTTCCAGAATGGTCATCAGGTCTAGGGATACTCAGGGGTTGCTCCATGACAGCCTGTAAGCCAACCAGCCATGTGTTGATACATATAAAGCTTTATCGGAACACCACCGTGCCCATTCATCTGTGTACTGTCTATGGCTGCTTTGAGCTACACCAAGAGCAGAATTGAAAAGTTGAGTAAATGTGATAGAGACTATATGGTCTGCAAGCCCAAACTATTTAGTATGTAGCTTTATAAGACAAAGTTTGCTGACTCTTGTGTTTGGAAGTCAACCCTCCTCCAAAATCTGTTCTCCTCCTTATTTAACCAAGAAGTGTCACTAAAAAGCAGTTGTCCAGTCATGGACCACATTCCTCAGCTCCTCTTGCAGTGAGGTGGGACTCCCTTGACTAGTTCTTACCAATAGAATATGGACCAAGGAATGTGTGTCACAGTTGGGCCAAGTGACACTGAGTAGGTGAAGCCTTCTCTGTGTTCCATTTCCTTTCCATCTGAATGCAGAGGACTTGTGGGCCAGGGGCAGCATTTCTAAATCTTTGTTTCATTATTGTTCTAAGGAGCCGTCTTAGACATTGTTTCCTCCATTAAATTTCAATACTACAGGTATACTCTATTTGCTTATATGCCATTATTCTGTGTTTTATTCAGCAAAATATAAGATTTTTCAGCCTCCAATATTTTTACCTCTTTGGGAATGATATTGCCCCCCCATAGGAGATGCAAGGTCACAAGATGCAAGGCACCTGGGTCTCTAAAAGTACATGGTGGAGGAAGCCAATCACAACCAGGAACACTTACATTTGATAACCAGAAGAGCAAAAATAAACTTCTTTCATGTTAAACTCTTGAAATTTGGGAAATAATTATAGAAGTTAATGTTGCCCTATCCAATACAAGATCTGAATTCAATTATTAAAAAAAGGGATGGATTTCTTAGACATATATTATAAATAGGAATCTTCTCATTAATCCTAAGCGAGGTAAATTTAGGATTCAAAGCCCCTATTTTAGGTGGTGAAGCATTTTAGCCTGTTAGCTCTAGACTGAAATGGGCTAAAAATTTAGCCAGATTCAAGAGAGGCTGAAAGCAATTCATGGTTACAATCTATAAAAGGGCAACAAATGAACTTCATTCATTTATATCCTCTCCATCTGGACACATCAGTGAGAGGAAAGTGAAAGATTTTTTTTTTTAAATGTAACTTCAAACAACAAAGGGTGCAGGTGAGGGCTGCTTATGACAGAGACTAGGGCAACTCTGGGGAAAACAGAGAGAATATGGAAGATTAGAAACTGATGATGAAAGCACAGGATGCCTGGGCCGGGACAGGCTCAGACATCTGGGAAGTCTGTCGTCTAGCAGAAGGGTCATGGGGGTTCATGACCAAGAGATGCCAGAATAATGATGGGCAGGAATCACACAAGAGGTTGAAATAGGAAGAATCATGTGAAATCTGGTAACTCACGAGGCAGCCAGGTATTTACTCTTCCAGGTAGGGAGAAAAAAAAAATTCTTCTTAAAAAGAAATGGAATGCCACCCTATCCCCCGTCCCACCCAAGACTGAAGGTCCAGGGAGCAGAAAAACCAACCTAGTAACAGGACAGAAGAGAACCCCAGACAACAGCTCCATGGCAGACCTAAACAGCAACCAGGTTAAACTTCAGTACAGAGGACTGGGGTGGGTGGGGGGGATGACACATAAAAATACCCAACTGGTTAGAGAGTTGGGGAGGAAAAAAATAATGATACAATAATAACAAGCAGGAAAGAAAGAAAGAAAAAGAAAAAAGGATATTGGGAAGGTCGGGGGGAAGGAAGGAAAGCTAGAAAGAAAGGCAATGAGAAACTCCTGGAAAAACAAAAACTCTAAAAGAAATTATTCATGTCACATTAGTTGGCTCCAAAAGACAGTAACATTAGGCATTAAATGCTTTCAGGATCGGGCAAGGAAGTAAATAAACAGGCAGGTCAGAGCTGACACACTGTGTGAATGGTAGGGATTGTGGCAAACTGGAGCCAGCCTCCAGTACCATTGTCATATGAGAACTCAGACCATACATAGCAATATACCATGTCTAAAGCATTGGTTGGAAACCTTAAAAAAAAAAAAAATCAGTGAGCAAATCTAACAAGTGTGTCCAAGGGCAAACTGTCAGTGTACAACATGCCATTTATACACTCCCAACAACAGAAGCCCTATCTGCTGGTTCTTCAGATTTGACATCAACCTGCAGAGAAAGCACAAAAGACTGAATGGCAGGTAAATGCTATAAATCTTGCCAATATAAAAGTAAAAACAGGGGTGACAGAAGGTGGAAAGTGGAAGGCACGCTAGGTAAGGATGCTAGTAATGTCCTCCTACTGAACAGGGATTCAGGAGGTATTGTTAAGGAACAAGAAATATGACAGCAAGGATCCCACTTATAAAGGTAACAAAATTGAGGAGCTATAAATACTGACATAATTCTGTTGTGAAGATGTGGGGAGGGGAGGTGGGGGGTACAAGTGGGCTAAATTGCCATCTATCATAACAGGAAGTCAGCTGATAATTTCTAAAATGGGGTAAAATTAAAATGTATCAGTATATGGAAGTAAATGACAGAAAAAATAATTTCACAGTTAAAAGTGATTGCCTCAAGGGAGTGGGAACTGCATTAGGAAAGAGAGAGAAGTTTATCATAAACTCTTTTGACCCCTCCCTCCAATCTTTTTCAAGAAAATCAAACAGATCCACTCATGGAGTTGCCTATGGGGACAGATAATGAACCTTGCAAGGCTGACTCTCTATGAGATACTCTAGAAGGGGTTTAAATGGAATTGACTGAATGAATGGACTAGTGATGGAGGTGTGGGGAGGATGGAGGCAACCAGCAATATACGGTGCAGCACCCAAAGGCTAACAAACAGCAGCAGGACGCTGTTCCCACCCCTACATCTACAGGGCCAGGCGAGGGAGCAGTGTTACTGGAGGACTAAGAAGGGGTTGTAGCTTTAAAAGACAGCCACACGCAGATCAAATAAAGCAAAGAGAGAGCAGAGGATCGGTACTCCAGCCTCTCCTTCTCCTGGTCTTGAATCTCCCACTGATATGCCTCCTATTGGCCAAGCCAACCACAGCCAGAGAAAACCAGCCCATTCACGAGATTCCTAGAGGCTAGTCTGCCAGGACAAAGCAGGGCAGAGCACGGAACTGGCAATGGGGGTGACCATGGAGAATCACCAGCATGCACCTTCACTCTCTGTTACCCAGCCTGCTCCAAGACCTACCTGAGGCTGAAAAAAAATCAATTAGACAAAAACACACATTTGCTTAAGAGTGGTAATTCTGACTTCCTCTATTTCAGCACAGAATTGTGGGACTACAAGAACGAAATGATGAAGAAGGTCCAACTTCCCCCCATTTTCAATGGTAAATCAATATAGAGGGGTGACCACCATAGGTCAGCCCTGGGTCCTGTCATGGAAGAGAAGAAAGAGACTTAGGAAGCAAGAACCCACCCACTTGACAACTGGGGAGGTCAAACAGGCCCCCAGAGAGAGATGAAGATATAGCGTGACATGAGCACCCCAGGGGAAGTGCTGTCACTCGTGTTCCCAAGTTCCAAGCCTGGAGGAAACTTGTCTCACGAGTAGGGGAGACAAGGACTGAAGGACTCAGACAGATGGGAGAAGGCAGCCTTGAGACCTGTGTGAAGACAGCAGGAAGGAGAAACAGGTTATTGGTCACACTGGGGAAGCGCACGGGGGGATCCAAATGCAAGGCTCAGGAGCCAGGAGTTTATTTTTGGAACACGATATTGTCAAGGTTTTCTGATCAAGTGACACATCTGAGGCAATAGGGAAACACAGGGGTGAGATGTGCTTGGCAACTGCTCAGCCAAAGTCAAAGAGAAAGAAGGTAGGGACATGGGGTGGGAGACCTGCTCTCAGTAGGTGCTTAATATCTGCAGAAGGATGAGGGGGAGGGAGGAAGAGTGGACATAGGTAAGCACCTAACTCAAGATTGAAAGACTCAGTTACAAGGTCATTTCCTCTATTAAGTCTTTCCTGGCCAAAGAGGTCCCACTAACTGAGCTCCAAACACCTCATTGAACTCTTATCTTCTGCTGTATTAGCGTATGAATCTTTTGCATGCAAGGATAGTGGCTTACTCATCTGCAAAGATCCTGGCACAAAGTTTGGTCTGTAATTAGCACTCAAAAATAAGTGCTACACAGGCTGGATGGAGGGGCACAGGGGTCTATACCAGGGTGGTAGCATGCAACTGTGTTGACTAAAACAGCAGAATCAATCAATAGGACCCAAAGCCTGGATGCTTCCCAGAGTGAGCTGGTCTGACGCCTGTCTTTCTTGGAAAGTGGAAGATTATAACATAATTGCTTTATCACTCTGCAAATATTCCCCAGCTTGCGAGGGCATGTTTGGTTACTAACGGATCATGCAGCAAATTAGACACAGGAAATAAACTATGAATGAGAGGGAGGTGGGTGGGGACTCTGGGCAAGAACCAAAGGCCCCTCTAAGCACTAAGGTACTATTTAGGAGGATGGGGTTAGACACGTTGGCTTGCTTTACTTTTAGGCTTTGATCAGTCCATTCTGCATAGGGCATCTCTGGAGGATAATAGGGATTGAGTCTGTTTCCATGGTTTTCTCCTCACCATGCATCAACATATCATCCATTACCACAGCTTTTTTAAACTAATCATCTTGGCAAAAAATGATATAAAGCAAAACAGAAATCTTACATTTAGGTTCCAGAATAACAGCAGCTGTTGGAATTAAACAGCCAGGCTGATGGCCTCATAATGAATAAGAGTCATTTCCTTTAAAGGGTGTCAGTAGTCAATAAGGGATTTTTGAGTGGTCACCTCCCCAAACAACAAAACTCACCACTTCCAATCAGATGCAGCTGCCGTCTTAAATCCAACACTCCTATTGGCCAGTAACAGAATCACAGCATCTCTTATATCCATGGACCAAAAAATGATTTCAAGGTTTTAGCTGGAATTATTGAGACATTTAAGAATCTCTTAGTGCTATACAAGTGGGGGAACAGAATCTGATAAATGTAGTACCAGCAGGACAGGGATAAGTGGTAGCTAAGTCTCTTTCTTTCATCCAGGTAGGAAGAAAGAATATGCCTGTTGTCTCCTGGTCCCAGAATGAGGATGTCCAGCGACATTCTGCATCTCTAACCACTGTACACATCCTAAAGTGGTTTCACCAACCTGTCTCACAAGAACCAACCCAGGGGAGGAGCTGGGCAGGTGCCCCATTACCCTTTCACAGTTGGAAAGTTAAAGCAACCAGCTCTGGGTCTTAGAGAGGAGTCACTGACCCACCCTGTTCTTATGATGCTAGTCTTCTGATGACTGAATACAAAGAAAATGACTTAACTCATTTTTGTATCGCCATATCCTAGAACTGAGTACCCAGTAGGTACTTAATAAATGTTTACTGCATAGATGACTCCCGGTGTCATGCCATGGCAATAACCTCTCACTGAACTTGGTTTTTCTATTTGTGCAATAAGGATAGTCTTCTCTTTGTAGTGTGTGTGTGTGTGTGTGTGTGTGTGTGTATATATTTTTGTTGTTGTTGTTGTTGTTTTTGATACCAGGGGTTAAATTCAGGGGCACTTAACCACTGAGCCACATCCCTAGACTTTTCACTTTTTTAAAATTTTAGTTAAAGACAGGGTCTTGCTCAGTTGCTTTAGGACCTGGCTAAATTGCTGAGACTGGATTTGAACTCGAGATCCTCCTGCCTCAGCCTTCTGAGGTACCGGGATTACAAGCGTGAGCCATGCACCCTCTTCACAGTTAACATGGGGATCAAATGCAGCCACACAGGGCTGTGGATGTGGCTCAAGCGGTGGCGCGCTCACCTGGCATGCATGCGGCTCGGGTTCCATCCTCAGCACCACATACCAACAAAGATGTTGTGTCCGCCGAGAACTAAAAAAATAAATATTTTTAAAAAAATTCTCTCTCTCTCCTCTCTCTCTCCTCTCTCACTCTCTCTTAAAAAAAAAAAATGCAGCCACACATGCCAAGCTTTCACAGCACTGCCTGGGGGGGTAGGTGATACCCTGGAATATAAGCTACTGCTATTATTACTCAGATTGGAACTGCTACGAAGAACACAGAATAAGAGAACATAAGAGAGAAGGGCTGCTGGGGAAGATCTTTCTGAGGATCCAACACTGGACCAAGACCTAAGCAAAGGAGAAGACGATGCTCAGCTAAGTCCAGGGGAGCACAGGAGACAGGAGGCCTGGCAAGAGTAAAGGCTTAGAAATACAGGGCCATAAACTTGATGTATCTGAAGGCCAGAAGGAAGTGGCAGTTTTGTGATTATTGCAATCTAATGATTTTTATGTCCCAATTTCTACCCCTAATTTTTAGGTGGCAGTGTAGATTATCCATTTGAATAGGAGCTCCATCTTAGGCAGAGTCCTTAGGGGCTGTTCCAAAGGTTTGATCAGAGTATCTCAAATAGATCTGTAATACCTGCTTTGCTGAAAGTTTTTTTTTAATATTTATTTTTTAGTTGAAGTTGGACATAATATCTTTATTTTATTTATTTATTTTTATGTGGTGCTGAGGATCCAACCCAGGGTCTTGCATGTGCTAGGCAATTGCTCTATCGCTGATCGACAACCCCAGCTCCTGAAAGTTTGTTTTGTTTTTTTTTCTACAGCACTGTTCATAGATTTTAAAAATACTTTTTAGGCCTTAAGCAACTGACTGGGAAAATGAGGCTTCAAGTCACCTTGATCCTGGAAGTCCCCGGCTTATGCTCAGCCACAGCTGCTGAGAGCAATTTCCCAGCATCCTCCCCCAGTTGGCTTCCTCCCCCAGCAGGCCTCACCAAGAAGTCAATCTGGTAAATGGGGACAAACGAGACAAGTCAAAATAGTAAGCTCTGGGCAGCAGCACCCATGAATGTGTGGAATCCCAGTGGGGACTGACTGCCTCATCCCCAGAACCACCCTTGCACCCTCCAACCCCTACCATGGCTAAGCAATCCCCAGAACTGTCAACTGTCTTCTGAAGGAACTGAGAACCACATCCTGGAACTCAAGGCACAGAAACGTCTGTAGCCAGCCCATTCCTTAGGCTCAGCAAATCAAGTAGCAAAGGAAACTTGGGAATCTAATGGTTCATTCAGCTAATTCTGGAAGCATGCCACAAATGCAGAAGCTGGATGAATTTTACTGTTTAAAATGTCTTAATTTTGTGTGTAAACTCAAAAAGGGAGTAAGTTCAATGTTAAAAAAAAGGGAAAAGATGATTTTCCATACACTTATTAATATTCTTAATATATAAAGAAAGCTTCAGAATCAATAAGAAAATGATAACTACGCAAGGAGAAAAAGGAGTTATAGACTATCCACAAAATAAGAAATACAAATGGCATGAACACATAAAAGAATAGTTGACCTCAAGAGAAATCAATAAAATGCAGATTCAAATAACCTATCAAATTGGGTAAGATTTTTAAATCATAATGCAGTGTTGGCAAGAATGTGGAGGAAACAAGCAAGCTCATATACTGATAATCGAAGGAAACTAGTAAATGGAACAATATCCATCAAAACTTCAATGTGCACGCACCCTGACCTGGGAATCAATCCTGCAGAATGCTCACGTTACATGCACGAAATCATATGTTCAAAGATTCCCAGTATTGACAAGACTATAGAGAAGCAGCCACGTTCATTGCTCTTGGGAACTCCAGTTAGTTTCATATTTATGAAGAGAAATTTAGCAAAATGTGCCAGGGCTGGCCATGTACCTTTATCCTCACCCCTTTCCCTTGGCTGTGCGCTGTGCCAAAAAGTTGGGAATGGGGAATTTGTGTCCAGAGAAGTAAAATATGTGCCATTAGCTATATTTCTCCTAAAAATCAGGAAAATTAGACCAGGAATGGCATCTACTATAACAGGCATGACAACTATTTGAATGTCCCCACCAACACTGATGTTGAAATTTAGTCCCCTCTGTGAGATATTAAGAGGCAGAGCTAGGGGAACCTTGGGAGGTGACTGGGTCACAAGAACTCTGCCTTCACAAATGGATCCACAGATCAAGTGGCTTTGTTATAGAAGTGTGCTGCTGGTCGTGTGCTTGCTCTGTCTCATCAAGTGATACCAGGTGCTGCTTTGGGATCCTTCAGAGTCCTTGCCAGCAAGAAGCCCTTCATCAGATGCAACTCCTCAACCTTGGATCTCCTGGCCTCCAGAACCATGAGCTGAATAAACCTTCATTCTTTATAAATTACCCAGTGTGTAGTATTTAGTTACAGCAACAGAAAACAGATGAAGACAACATTCTTGCAAAGAGGAGGGACGGTCCCTATGAGGAACTGGATGAGGTATAGTGTGTGGGGCTGAACCCAGGAAAGCAGGCATACTCCAATCTCTTTACAAAGAAAGAACAACAGCTCAGAAAACAGATTGCCATTAAGGATCTTCTTGGATGGTCAAGGCTCTCCCAGAGATGAACCTGGTGGCAAAGTCATCTCACCTCCTTGGGCTATAAGTGACATTGAGAGGGAGAGGACTCATACCATGAGCTGGGGAGCAGGAGCATCTTCCTTGGCCTTGTAGGCAGTCAACAGCATTGACTCCCTCATAGAGGGAATGGTCTCTTCTAAAGGCAAGCAGAAAACGCTAGCTACTTTCCTAAGGCCTCCCTCGCCTCTGTCCAAGTACTTAGGGCTCTCACAGTTACCCAGGCTCATCCAGTGAAGACCTTTCCATTGGCTTCTTTAAGACAATCAGTATTGATTTTCCCACAGTGGTGCTAACTTCTAAGAATTCCAGAAAGCGGTGGCTATTAAGATCCTGGTCAAGAAAGGAAAACATTTCCAGTTGGGTAAGTCGAGGGCCTTTTACATAGTAGCTAGCTCCTCAGAATTGCCATCCTCTACTTTTGAGCTGAGAGGAACTGGTTTACTCTCCTTCACTCCCCAGAACTGACCTCATGCACACTAGGCAAGTGTTCTACTACGGAGCTAGATCCCAAGTCTGAAACTGGCCTACTATTAAGGACCTGTCCCTTTGTCATTTCTCAAATAAAATAAGTATAGAGCAGCCATGACATTCTTTGCCCCTAGGGACATCCTCCTAGGTGGCAGGATTAGAGGTTAATGGAAGTTGAGTGTGTGGGTTGGTGGAATGAACTGGCAGCCCGTGGCTGGCACAGAGGTGCACCTCAGTTGCAAAGGATAACAGAGAGAAGTCCTTAGCTGCTTGGTGCCAAAATGATTTCTAATTAAAATCACCAGTAAATGAAAATGCATCTTGATTTTCCAAAGCTCATCTCACATATATCTTGCTTTTGCTTTTCTGGGGTCCTGGGGTGACACATCAGCGCAGGGTGTGGGGGAGGGGGCTATGTTTCAGGAGTTCACAGTTGTCAATGCTCTGAGCTACTTCAGTGACAAAGGCACAGTCCTCTGTGAGAAATAAACTGGGCATCCAAGGAGATATTTCTTCTATTTTCCAAGGACCTGTGCTGTGGCTCTACCAGGCACCTGACTTTCTGGCCACCTTATTGCTTCCACTGCCCTGCACTGTCCCACAGCAGACATGGATGTCAGAGGCAGCAGTGGCCCTTCAACCTGGTGCAGCGTGGAAAAAGGTTTCTTCTCCGCCTGACAAGAACCAACCTTTGTTCTCTGAGCAAGGATACAGGATTCCCACCATCCGAAGGTAATGGGACCCCCTCTCCCATTCCAACTGGTCAAGGGGTAGAAAATAACCACAAGATCCAAAGGAGACCCCACTACTGACTTCAGTCTCTATGGGAAGAAAACATAGGAACCTCCAAGGGCCACAGGGGCCCCGCTGGTGCTTACTTAACTCCAAGAGGAAATTGCCCCACAGACACCCATCAACGGATACAAAGACACCAAGGCCAAGGGCAGTGACAATCCCAACGGCCACTTCCAACCACCTCCTGGTCATAAAGAAATGGAAAAATTTCAACAATGGAGCAAAAATACTTATTTTCTCTCAGTCCATCGGTTCTGGGTGACTTTTCACTTGGGGCCACTATACACATACACACACATGTGCAAAACTACACATACACACCATACATATTAATTTATATGAATTGTTATGTATTTAAATATATGTTGATTTGTTTATATTTATGCATATATGTGCACACATGAACGTCTGTATGTTTGTGTGATGTTTTATATATAAGCCAAGAGCCAGTGCAGTGATGCACACCTGTAATCCCAGCGGCTCGGGAGGCTGAGGCAGGAGGATTATGAGTTCAAAGCCAGCCTCAGCAAAAAGTAAGGTGCTAATAAGCAACTCAGTGAGACCCTGTCTCTAAATAAAATGCAAAAAGGGGCTGGGGAAGTGGCTCAGTGGTCAAGTGCCTCCTGGGTTCAATCCCTGTACCAAATAAATAAATTAAATTAAATAATTATATATTAATCAAGAACTCCTGGTGGAATAAATATGAAAATCTAAAAATAAAACAAAACAAAAGGAAGCTGTGGGAAGGCAGGTGGGACTGATAACTTGAAGGCACTGAACGGTGGTGTCGCAGCTAAAGGAACCCCAGGAGATGCATCTGCAGCAAACACTGACGTGCCCCTCCTTGCAAAGCACCTGCTGTCTCAAGCCCCTCTTTCTAAGTTTTAAAGTAACTGAAGTTTCAACTCTAAGATTCTCAACAATTCTATTTCCTAACCATATTATACAGGCCCATCTCATCAAGCTGGGCCAAGTCATGGTGACGTTTTGACTTGGTTAGTGAAAAAGCCTCTCTGGGAATGAATCCTATAGAGCAAATCCTCTGTGGGACCTGTCCAGTTACAGTGGTCACTTTCTGGGACAAAAAATAGCTGGCCCTAAGCTGAGAACTGGGCAGACCTGTGAGAGGGGCTGGGTGGAACATTCCATGGCTCTGCTCTATGGCCTCAATGTTCTAACGGGGAAAAGGAGTTAACTCCAAGACCCCACCCAGGCAAAGGCCATCACACCAGAGGCTTAGGGCCACAAAGTCAAAAAGGGGATGTGTCACAGCTGCCAGTGAGTAACATGAAGCAGGAGTGGCCGAGCACCAGGATGCCCTGCTTGTGCCCGAGTGGAGGCACTGGCTGGTCTGGGCACTGGGGCTCACTCAGGACGATGCAGTTAGCTCAGACGGTCTCTTCCACCTCTAGGGTCCTCTCATCCAAAACGACATGAACCTGACTCGTCAGCATCAGGAATAACCTTGCTGCATTGACACACAGGCCACAGAAGTGACTGACTGCTGTGACTTCTGCACAGCCAGGCTAAGCACTGACAGGGTCAACTGCAGAGATTGAAATGGAGAAGAAGGGCCAGGGCAGCAGGGGAAGCACACACCAGGGAGGGAGCCAGGGTCCTTGCCTTGCTGGCTCCAGCACCTCCCCGGGTGCTGGAGGCAAGACCAGGCACTGCTTGATTCCGCAAGCAGGTACAGGGAGGGCATTCCCTCTGTGGACAGGGCTGGGGTCCTGGGGACAATAACCACAGCAGCCAACACTTACAGCACTTACACTGCACCAGGCATGCCTAGTTGTTTTAGACATATTAACTCATTTAATCTACAATGTAACTCTGTTGTGTACATCTTATGCCCATTTTACAGATGAGAAAATCCAGGCAGTAAGTAGACTTGAAAACCCAGGCAGTCTGGATCTCACCAAGGACAGCCAGGGCCTGTGCTCCCACACAGGTCTGGATTAATGAGTCAGTGTGAGTGTGGACAGAGCATGCCACCTGCTGAGTGCCAGAGACGCACTACACAGAGGCACCTCTGTGTGCACCAGCTCTGGGGTTCTGTCTTCTGCCATCCTCTTCAATAACCCTGCTGCCTGGTCAACACCTGCTCCAACTCTAGCTCAACCATCACTTCCTTAGAGACACTGTCTCCGACTCCCCAAAACAAAGTCTGACTCCATGATTGGCTGAGACAGCCCACTCCACTTCATCTTCCCATTGCTTTCCAGAGTTGACCTCATTTGCTTCTCTGCTTACTTAAACATTTCTCTCCCAGGCTAGACTCTCCTCTGTCCAGCAGAACTTTCTGCAATAAAGGGAACTATTTCATGTGTACACTGTCTGCTGTGGCAGTAGCTCCTAGCCACGTGTCACAGTTGAGTGCTTGAAATCTGGCTACTGTAACTCAGGATCTGAAATTTGGATTACTTAATTGTAATGGACTTAAATTTAAAAACCCTATGTGTCTAGTGGCTACAGTTACGGGAGAGCACAGGCCTAATCCTCAGAAGGAAGGGTCCATGAGGTGTTGTAATCTCCTAGAGACTGAGAGCCCTGGATGCAATACACATTTTTGAAATGAATGAACAAGGAAAGAACACGTGGGTGAACGGAAGAATACCCAAGAGGGCACTGATGGTGGAGAAAGAAGCAGGATCTAAGCAGGACAAATTCTTTCCTTGCATTGTCCCATTGGCCTATCAGGTGCCACCATCCCTGACCATCATGCCTCATCCCCCAGGTCTTGAGAGGCTTTTTGTAAGAGTGACCTGCTGCTCTACCCTCGACAGCCTCTGGTCCGTGGGCATCAGGAGCCATAAATGCCTGTTTCTATTACTCCCCACACCGGCCACGAAGCACGTCTTCTGCAGACTGCCTTATTTCATGGACTGGAAATGCACAAGGGTAAAGCAAGTAATCATCTCCAATAAAGATTATTTGTCCCAAGGGAGGGATCATCATCCCTGCATCCCCGCTCCCAGCTCTACACAGACAGAGCCAGGCAAGTGTCGATGTGTCCTATCAGGCTGCCTGCCTCCGACACTTGGCGGAGAAGCAGGAGCGGAACAAACAGTGGCTTACATGACTCAGGGCAGACTCACGGCACCCTGGGGTCAAATTCCAGTTCTGCCACTAAAAATGTCACATGGCATGGTGAAGCCTCACAGGCCTGCCTCAGGAGCTGCTGCTAAGTGTTCATTCAGCTCTTATTTATGAAGCTTTTGCTGTGTCCAGGCTGTGTGTGAGGTGCTGGCAGTATCTGGGGGCACAAGGTGACTATGGTTTCTGCTCAACAGGATACTGGTTCTAGCAAGTGCCAAAGGAAAAGCATACAATGTGGGCTGTGAGGGATGCTGTGGTTTGGATATGATTTGTCCTCCAAGGGTTCATGTGTTGGTCTTCAGTGTGGCCATATGAGAGGGGATGGAACCTTTAAGAGGCGGAGCCTAATGGGAGGCTGTTAGGTCACTGAGGAGCATGTCCTCCAAGGGATTAAGGTTGTTCTTGTGGGACCCTGAGTTATTTCTCTCTAGAGATTTGTCATAAAAAGAGCAAGATTGACTCTACCGTTTACCTGGGTTTCTGTCTTGCCACGCAATCACTCCCTCTTGGTGTGTTCCCACCTTGATGCCATCCACCGTGATGTGATGCAGCTAGGTGGGACTTGCAAAAACCTATGCCGTGCTGTTTGAACTTTCTGCCTCCAAAAGGGAGAGCTAGCTACACTTCTTTTCTTTATAAAATACCTGCACCAAGCATTTAATTATAGTAACTGAAAATGGCTTAATGGGGAGGGCGGTGAGAGAGTAGGCACCTGGAAAGGAGAGGGAGCCAAAGGAGGTAGGAGGATGCCAGAGACACTATGGCAACTGACATGTTCCTATGGGCATCGTGAGCTGCTCCCCAGAAGCATGAGCACTGAGGAGACCTGAAAGACCCTGATCTCTATGCTTTCCTGAGAGGTGCTGCCCAAAGCCCAGAAGGGAAATAGCTGGTCAGAGAAGGGCAATAAGGAGATGACCAAAAGACCCATCTCAGGGTAGGGCTGGACCAACTGAGTGAAGTTTGAAGGTAGTAGGGCAAACTATGTTAATGTCCTTGACCTTCTCCAACATCTGAAGCATCTCCTTCCCCTTGGCCTTCTCCTCTGAGAAAAACTAGGTTGGAGTTCTAATTCCATTCCTGCTCCTCAAAGAGACAGGGCAAATTAGCCGTAGCAGGTCTGAGGCCCCTGTGGTTTGTCACTTGGGTCCAGGAACCATCTGACTCATTCCTATTTGAGTCCTCACTTGAGATGAATGGGTACAGTCCCCTTTCTCAGGGACTGCCTAGTGTATTGGAAGAGACAGTCACGCACACATCACCTATCTGTGAGGCAAAATGTGCAACAGATGGGCACATGTGCTGTGGGAGTGACACCAACAGCGGAGATCCAGAGTGGCTTCAGGAAGACACAGCCTCTGGGCAGAACCTTGAAGGATGTACAGCATTGTAACAGGTGGGAACAGGGAAAAGGTTTAAGTAAAAGAGAGGACAAAAGTCTGAGATCAATGGTTCTCAACTCAGGCTCCATGTTAAAATCACCATAGAAACTTTTAAAAACAGACAGATGCCCAGACCCTGTCACCAGAGATTCTGATGCAGTTGATCTGCAGTGAGATCCAAACACCGGTATTTATTAAATGCTCCCTGGGGGTTGAGGGCTACTACCTGGATCAGCAGCAGCAGCAGCAGCAGCAGCAGCAGCAGCAGCAGCATCACCTGGGTGTTTGTTAGGAATTCACCACCTCAGGCCCCACACAGGCCTCCTGAATCAGAATCTGTACTTTAACAAGGTCCCAGGATATCTGTACACACATTCCAGCCTGAGAAGTCCTACTCTAGGGCATGGGAGGAAGAGTGAGGAGCAGCATTAAAACCATCCGGACAGCATTTTTCTGATCAAAGGCACCTGGCTCACTACCGTAGGAAAGTAGATGACCAAAGGCAGCACTGGTCCTGCATCAGACGGCTGGCCTCTGCAGGACACTGTGGGGTATTGAAAGAAGGGTCCCCATACAGCACAGGGACAGGAGAAAGGAAAGAAAGAATGAGGAGGGGAATGTGCAAACCAGTGTTCTGAGGAAGGCTGGAATCCTGTGAGGCACGTAAAGAAAAAGCCACCTGGACCACGCATATGTGACTGGGTAGAAGACTCTCACACACACAGTATGAAATTCAAAATGGCACTGAAGATGTGCCAGGCTTTAAGAGCTATGGCCGGAAGCCAAGGGTCCTAAATCAAATGCATCTGCTCATTAAAATGGAATTTCCAAAGAAATGATTAAGCACTCCACTCTTCTGAAAAATAGCACTCTTGCTTCTGAAAATTAATTCAGAGCTAACAAGTAGAGCAATGGTCAGCCGCATAATGCGACTCTGTGTTCTCCCTTCCTTTAGCACCATTCCTAGGAGCCACCAGGATTTACCACGGCTTCCTCTGCCATCCCCCCACCCCAGGCCTCTGCAGTCATCCACCAAATCTCTGGAATGGGACCTAAAAGACGCCTTCCCACACCACAACACTAGGACTCGCATGTGGGACTCCAAGTACCTCCTACACTCAGGAACTTCCCAGGTGCGTCTGCTTTCTGTGGTGATGATTCAGTGTATATTTGGTCTTGTTTAAATTTGTGTTTTACAACAAGTCTGTACCACACAACTCACCAGCGATTCCTCAACCTCCTGCCCACCACTACAGCAGCTGGAAAAGCTAACTAATCCCTTTCCCGGCCTCTCCTACATCTAGGGATGACCACACACTATTCCTGGAACTGACCAGAAACACAAGGACAAAAAACCAAAGAACCATGAAAGGCAAAGCAGAAGACTGAAAAAACTCCTGTCTGTCCTTGATGTCACCGTGGAACTTCAGAGCAACACCAGATAACCACTGCCTCCACCCAAGCTTCTTGTTTTGTGAGAAAATGTACGTACGTCTTACATCACTATTTGTTCATTTTCTGTTACTGATAGACAAAAGTCTTCTCCATTTCTCTCACTCCTTTTGCTTCACCTCCATGCCTATTGAGTTTTTTGCACCAATCTCCAGACTGTTCCTTTTTGCATTCTTCTTCTTCTATTCCAATGCTTCGCCCCCAACTGACAAAATAACAGCAGAGTCATACGACTAGCCCCCACTTCTGAGATGTCAAGTCTTAATGTCCCATCCTTGATCCTCAGGCAGCAATCTCTTCTCAACACTAAAACATCAGAATCGCTCCAAATTTACCCAGAGCTGTAAAGAACAATGAGCAAATTCCATTATTATGTTTCTTCACACCTTGGATTACTGTTATGAGCTAATAAAAGCACATAAGGATATTTCTCCAGTGTATTTATAGTTAACAAACCATGAATTTCATTGCAGGTATCAAAACTCAGCCAAACTCATTCAGGCTGACACATCAACAAAGACAGAAGGCCTTGAACAAAAGTAGCTACTCCTGAGAGCAGATGTGTAAACAGAAATATAATTTATGAATTAGCTCAGTGTTCTTTCCAATGCAGACTGATAAAATCTGGACACTACCTAGCTGAGCCAGGGAACCAGAGTCTAATACCAGAGTCTAATCAGATATGTGATCAAGAAAAGTATATTTTAATCTTGAATAAGTTTAAGATTCCCATCTTTCATTTTACCACTTAGCATATGTTTAAACTGACATGTTTTCGGCAACTATCGGCATGTCTTGGCCTCCTTGAAGTTGTAAAGTGCTCAAAGGCAAGAACTTTGTCCAAATGGGCACTGTGTCCTTCCACAATGCACCTACCCTAGAGCCAAGTCTGCTACCATCCCCAAAACAAAAGCAACCAAGTCAAAATTGAAATTGCATGGCAGCTGCCAGTCACAACCAAACAGCCATTTCTTACCTGTACATGCTACAGAAATGAGTCACATTTTCAGGGCTCCCTCATTTCAAGAATGGTTCACATTTTTTTGTGACTCAGATAAGCCACTCCATTCCTACTTTAGCACATAAGGAGTGTGGAGATGGACAAGCACCCCAAGATTACCTTAGTGGGCAGGCAGGCAGACCACGCAAGAGACTGGGAGTTTATTAGGATCAACCACAGGTCAAACCAGTTCTTTTTTTTTTTTTTTTTTAAAGCCAGTTCTTTCTAATGGCAATGCTCCACTGCCAAAAGAGGAACACTGCTACCACGTTCAGCATCCGTTCATCAGCCCAAGGACTGATCTATTTATTCTTTACAAGCGGTATTTTCCCCCATTGTTAACTTTGTCTTTATTTGTTCTTTTTAGGTACACATGAGCATAGAGTGTTTGTCTCTTAATCACACACCACACATGAAACTTCAGAAGGGTTACCTTTCCCCAACAATACATATAAGCAAAAAAGAAAATGCTCTTATCAGATCACACTGAATTAATATTCTCAGGATTTTCCTGAAGTGATCAATTCCTTTCTAGAATGTTCTCTGACCAGTGTGCCCCAGTCCTTCACAATACCCTAGTGGATTTTCTTTTTAAAAATATATATTTTTTTGTAATTGTAGATGGACAGCATGCCTTTAATTTATTTGTTTATTTTTTTAATGTGGTGCTAAGAATCCCAGTGCTTCACACATATTATGCAAGTGATCTGCCAATGAGCTACAACCTCAGTCCTAGTGAACTGGATTTTAAGGGGTGATCTTTATGCACCCCACACTTGTCTATTGGTGCTGGGAAACTGTTTGGAACCAGTTTCTTCAAAGCACTGTCTATACTGAGGTACCAAGAGCCCATCAGTTCTGACGTCTCTAAAACTGTCCCCAGTGTACAGTGGAGAACCAGCTTGGTGGTGGCTTTCCCTCACATCCTTCCGAATTTGGGTGTGTGATTTTTCATGACCTCAAATCATTTACCAGTAAATAGAGGAGTGGAAAAAACCAAGGGACTTTATAGACCAAAAGCTCTGGTTTTGAACCCTGCTCAGTGTGACCCCAAGCTTTAACTTCTCCAAGCCTTGTTTTTTCTCATCTGTAAATTAACAGCTGCCGGTGGAGGGGCATTTCAAGGATTACAAATAGCAGAGGAAACTTTGATCTAGAGGAAATGCTCAGTACTGGTCAATTATCAATAATCATTATTCTTAGGACCCTAGTAAGAACATTCTAGAAAACACATTCAACTTTGCAACCATGGAATCAGCCAAGAACAGGTACTACACATGGTGTGTGCATCTGTTCAGAGTTTTCATCCCATGGTTGGTGTACAAGTGTACATGTGCAGGGGTCTGCCTTAGAGTCCAAGACCCCAGGGATGGGAGGAAGTGGGCACAGAACAAGGTCTTGGACAATGCAGCCTAGGAAGGCATGTTCCCTTCAGAGGTGGTGCCTGTTCTTTTTTTTGGGAGATCAGCCTGACCATCACAATTCTGGGATAAACCATGCCAAGGCCCCAGGGCTAACCCTGCAGCAACCCCCTAGTCATTCAATGCAAAGGAGTCCATACCCATTACTGGGCAGTTGTTCCATGAAGAAAAGGATCACCAGTCAAAAGGCAAGTTACCCCAATCCACTGGCACTACCAGGAGAAAACTAGAAATTGCTTCATTTTGGACATGATGGGGTGGGAGTTTCAATGTTATTTGTAGGAAGGACGCATGTGAATGTTTCATATCAAGTCACACAGTCACTCCCCTCCCCAGTCCCAGGCTTTGGTAATCGTTAGTAGAGCCATCTGCTCAGCCTAATGAAATGTGCAATCTCCTGTACATATAATTAGTGAAGTCATTTTAATTAATTAAACAAATTAATTAATTGCAAGGATATCGCAACCATTTCCCAGGAACTGTATCCAACTCATTTATTGTGCATGTGTCTTTGGGGCTCCTACTGAGGGCAGAGGCCCATGCTAGTGCTCAGAGAAAATAAAGATGTACATTGCACACCATGGGCAGAAACGAAGCCCAACTGGTACCCATCCCCTTCTCCTTAGGGTGACCAATTCATCCTAGCTTTCCTGGGACTGTCTTGGTTTTAAAATTGAAAGTCCATGTCTTAAGAGCACCCTTGGTCCCATGCAAACTAGGATGGTTGGTCACTACTTCTGCTGCTTGACCTGGGTCAAAGTCATCCCTGGACAGTCACCACTGTAAAGTAGATGGAAAACAGTAGGTATCCTGCAGCCCTAGCCCCTGCTAATGGCAGACACCTGCTAAGAGAACAAGGAGCTCCATTTGCTCAGCTCCAAATCCTTCTCATCGGAGCTCCAGGCACTGCTTTCAGGATATAGGAGGCTTGAGGAATTACATCTATTTGCTAACTATGCCTGAGTGTCATAGAGGCTCCAGGCCAGAAAAGAACGTCAAAGTCTAATGTCATCACTCACCCAGAGCTTAAATCCCCTTCACAGTACCCTCCACAAGTGTCCTCTCCTTACCTGCCTCTAGTCCTAAAGTCACGCTTCCTAAATTCTTTAAATTCCTAAAATGTCTCTCTCATCAATCTCTTTTGGGGGACCACATGACGGTGCTTCAAATAATAAAACTTTTTGGGTTTTGGGGAGGTTTTTTTGGTGGCACTGGGGATGATCCCAGGGATGCTCTTCCACTGAGCTACATCCCAGCCCTTTTTATTTTGAGACAAGGTCTTGCTAAGCTGCCCAGGATGGCCTTGAACTTGTGATCCTACTGCCTTCACCTCCCAAGCAGCTGGGATTCCAGGCGTGCGCCACCCATACCTGGCTGAAACACAGTTTTTAAGCTCCTCTCAAGTCGTCTGTTTTCCAGGCCCAATTTCTTCAACTGTTTACTCCATGACTTGGTTTATGTAAAGCTGAGGTGCCACCCTGGTCTTATTATGTCTCCTGAGGCCCTTGGGATCTGGTGCTCAGCATGGCTTTCACACCAGTCATTGGGCTCCTGGTGGATCCTCTACTCTCTTGTAGCATCTGTGGGTGCCAGCACCCCCCAACACACACACTGACTCATACCAACACCCTGATGCTGTTTCTGAACATGCTTCTGTTGAGCCCCAAGTGCATCCATCTGCCACAGGACTTTCCCAAAGCTTCCACTCCATCTGGAGTCCTGGGAGACCAGAAACCCACAAGATGGTAAGAAAACACAATATAAATTACAGACTGCCAATTTCCCAGATACAAACAACTTGCTCTAAAGGGTTCCTTAAAAGTAATTTCTTTTGAATGCTGACAACCTGCAGCCACACAAAACATATTTTAAATGATGGTCAGCCTCCCAGGCCAACCCACAAAAGCCTTTTGAACTAATAACGTACCTGTAGCATAAAACTAACAGTGCTATTTTAACCAAACATAGCCACCATACTACATATGGTGGTTTCCACAGTGACATGCACTCTGCCTTCCATTTCAGAGAACTAGATGCAAGGGTGTGCTGAATGTTGCATTGCTCTACCAAGTTGTCAGGGGGCAAGCAGGCCTCAGAGGACAGCTGATTCTGGACACCAGGCTCCCTGGCCCAGTCAGGTCCCTGGGTCCTTTAAAGTGCGCTGTGCTGAGGATCTGGTCTACATACACAAGGGCCAGTTAGAACCAAGTGAGCCACGAAGCTGCAGCCAGCAGAATGTCGGGAAGGTGGTACGTGATAACGGCTCTGAGGTTGGTTGGTGGGTTTGTGGGGTTGCTGTTTTTCAACAATCCACTACAGACAAGAGGACAGGGTTTTCCACAAAGTCAGAGATGCAAAACTAGAAATGTCACAAATGAACTTTTCTTCTCTGTATCCTCAGGCAGCGTTCACAGTGATAAGAGAGAGCATGTCCAGACACCTAGCTGACGGCAGTAGGGATGTCTTATAGAACTGCAAAGCCTTAGTTCCTCCTTATGGAAGCTCTATAGCCTTCCTTCCTCCCACCCCAAGCATCCCTAACACCACCCACACCCAGCCCCTACCCCTACCCAACCCCTCTTTTGTACCAGGGATTGAACCTAGAGGCACTTAACCATTGAGCCACATCCCCAGCCCTTTTAAAATGTTTTATTTAGAGACAGGGTCTCTCTGAGTTGCTTAGGACCTAAGTTGCTGAGGCTGGCTTTGAACTTGAGATCCTCCTGCCTCAGCCTTCCGTTGGGATTATAGGCGTGCACCACCGCATCTGGCCCTGCCCTTCTTTTTTAAGGAAGAGGAGACAATCAAAAACGGACTGAATAGAATGTGTGCTTCTGTCTCCCTGGGCAGCCCACCTGGAGCAGGAGGAGCACTGCTCACCTGGAGAAAGCTAGATGTTCCTAGGTACCAAGCTGCCTGGAGTCTGAAGGCCAGAGTTTTGAGAACTTGCTCCACAGCTCTGATCTACTGCTGCTCTGAAGTTACTAAGTAGACAAACTCCCAAACCCCAGGTCCCTCATCTCTACATTCCACATCCTCCTCGAAGGACTGACTTGTGCCAGTGATCACTGACAGACAGTAGTAATAACAGCTGAACTTTCTGCACTCGTACCCACACTATTTTATGCACATGGTGTGAATTCACTGGTTTCAACTGCACAAAAGTCTGATCAGCTCATAAATGAGGAAACTGAGGCCCAGAGAAGGTGAGTTAGTTCTAAAACCATGCAGCTAACTAGTCAGCAACAGGACCAGGACAGAGATAGAAAGTCTCTTCAGATGCTGTCACATGTTATATATATGGTGGTCCTTGTTATTATCAGTGATCAACATAGGAAGATGCTTGAGTGGTCAACTCTAAAAGAGAAGAGAAATTCTTGCTATGTTGCCCATGCTGGCCTTGAATTCTTGGGCTCCAGTGATCCTTCTGCCTCAGCTTCTCGAGTAGCTGAGACTACACGGGAGCACTACAGGAGCCACTGAGCCTTTTAAGGCTCTGATGATGTGTCAGCTCCAGCCCCAGTCCCAGTGGGACTCAGCTGTATGTGCTACTGGCTAAATGTCACCAACTACCATGCTCAAGAGCTGCCTCCTCACCCGACCACCCTGAGACTCCAAAATGCCCCCTGCACCTGCATCTTGCTTCTCCCCACAGCACTTATTACCTGCTAAGCTACTCCAAGTCACAGGCATTTTGTGCTTGCTGGTCTCCCTCAACCAGACTATGAGCTTCATGACCCCAGGGAATCTCATCTGCTGTCGTCAATGCTATATCCCCGGCACCCAGAACAGTGCTAGTGACGTGGTAGGAATTCAGTAAGTATTTGCTGAATGAACAAATCAGTCTATGTTGATATGGAGAAAAATGGCCAAAGTATGTTATTAGGCAAAAGAGAGCAGGCCTCTAAATTATACATATGTAATGATCTCATCTAAGTAAATACATTATTGTCTGTACATCTGTGTGAGTAGCACAGAAAAATAAGTCTAGAAAGATACACATGACAGGGAGTGACCCTGGCCCAATTATATTGCTATATTATGTGCAAGGACAAATATGTAAACCTAGATCCCATCAATATGTACAATAATATGCACCAATAAAAATATGGAAAGAAAAAGAAAAATATACATGAAAATGTTCTTTGTGGCACAAGAGGTATAAAGAAGCAAAGATAGTTTTTAACTTCCTTCTAAATGTATTACAAAGATACACACTATTGCTATAAGTGCTTATGTATTAATACTTGAATGCAAAAAAGCTTTGGACATGCAGGTATCCCTGCACATGCACACGTGTGCACAACTACACACTCACATGCACACTCACAGAAGGATGCAATTGGTTACAGGAGACCCACACAAGAGGTTGGGACTGTGGGCAGCTTTCCCACCTTCCCCACAATGGGCCAGCACAACATCTTTCCCCGCAGGCCAGCCATGCTGAGAGAAACAACAGAATTAGGTCTCTAGGGCCTGGGACTCAGCAGCTACTCCTTTAGAACTCCTTCAAAACAGGAAAATTTTAGAAAAATCAATGCTACTTCACTAACTCTCCAGAGCAGTCTCAGAATTGTTTAATCCTGTGATTGTTTTTTAAATTACATTAGAATGTTCCAGAAAATATAAAGCTAACCTGATACATGAAGTGCAGCATTCTGCAAGGAAAAGTCCTCTCTGCATGAAAAGTCTCCATTTTTTCCACACCAGCCTTAATAAGAAGGTTGGGATAACAGGATTCCACCAAGATTCTGGGCGTGGCTCAGGGTATAGTATAGATCCTAGTCTCCTCCATGCTTATGATATATGACAACATACAGGTGCTCAGAGGGAACTAATCCAGTCACTTACACGTTCCCCAGTCACCCATAAATCACCAGGTGCTGCCAATCAACAATATGCATCAAGTGAGGACCAACTCTGGGCCTCGCATGAGGCCAGGCACTATAAGGTGGGAGGAGCAGAAACCTAAGATAAAGCCAGCCTTCTCAAATGCACTAGAAATGCGGAAGAAAACAACTACACTCACTTAACAGTACTGCAGCTACTAGATGTTTAACAAGAATTCTGAGAAAAAAGAGGCAAGTGTAGGCAAGAAGTCTTCAAGGAAGCAGGCAGACGACAGCTAGGGCTGAAAGCAGGAGGCCACGGGGTGTGGAGAGGAGAGGACAGGAGAGAAGATGAGGGGCCTGAGCTGGTCAGGGAGGTGACCTCAGTGCCTCTCACACTGGAGTTGGGCAGGGCTGCCCAGCTTATGCCGACTTCCCTCCTCCTGCCTTCCTGGCAGAGGGAGCTGCTCTGACCAGTTACTTGCTCAGCCACTCTCTGAGCACTGCATGTACAGAAACAGTGTCCTGGGGCCAGACAACCAACTCTCGAGAAGAGCTCTCACATCTCAGTGGACTTGAGGAGCCAGAGAGAGGATGAAAAGCACTTGCAACTATGTCCAGCTCCCAAGAGCTCTGCCAGTCCACAGCAATTCAGAACACTGGTGTGGAAAGGCCACTAACAGCAGAAATGCCAGCAACTCTGGGGTAGAAGCAGCGGAAACGACAGAGAGGGGCAAGTCAAGGGCACTGAAGGGGAAAGGAACTGAAAAAGGTGGCTGCTAGTGGCCAGGGAAGGTCCAGGGCATCTTAAAAAACCCCAACTGTCCCAGAAATCAGAACTTGCATAGGTTTATTTTGGGGGTGATGGGAGTACTAGGAATTGAACTCAGGGGCACTCAACCACTGAGCCATGTCCCTTTTTTGTATTTTATTTAGAGAAAGGGTCTCACTGAGTTGCTTAGGGCCTCACTGTTGCTGAGGCTGGCTTTGAACTCACGATCTTCCTGTCTCAGCCTCCCGAGATTACAGGCATGTGCTACTGAACCAGGCTAGGACTCAGAATTTTCAGTACTAAAACCAGAACAGCAAAATAAGCATGTAAACCAATGGTACAGAACAGAAGACACAGAGATAAAACCACACAAACACAGTTACCTCATACTAGACAAAGATGCCAAAAACATACATTGGAGAAAAGATAGCCTCTTCAACAAATGGTGCTGGGAGAACTGGAAAGCCATATGCAGCAAAATGAAACCAAACCCCTATCTCTCACCATGCCCAAAACTCAACTTAAAGTGGATCAGGGACCTAGGAATTAGACCTTGCTTCTAACAGAGGAAAAAGTAGGCCCAAATCTCATCATGTCAGATTAGGTCCTGAATTCCTTAATAAGACTCCTAAAGAGCAAGAAATAAAAATCAAGAATCAATAAATGGAATGGATTCAAACTAAAAAGCTTCTTCTCAGCAAGAGAAACAATCAGTGAGGTGAAGAGAGAGCCTATATTTTGGGAGCAAATTTTTGCCACATGCAAGTCAGATATACCACTAATCTCCAGGACATATAAAGAACTCAAAACACTCAATAACAAAAAAAACAACCCAATCAATGAATGGGCTAAGGATCTGAACAGATACTTCTGAGAAGAAGATACACAATTGATCAACAAATGTATAAAAAAATGTTCAACATCTCTAGTAATTAGAGAAATCCAAATCAAAACTACCCTAAGATTTCATTTCATGCCAGTTAAAATGGCAGTTATCAAGAATACAAACAACAATAGTGTTGGCGAGGATGTAGGGAAAAAGGCACACTCATGCATTGCTGGTGGGAATGCAAATTGGTGCAACCAATCTGGAAAACAGTATGGAGATTCCTTGGAAAACTTGGAATTGAACTACCATTTGACTGGCTATCCCACTCCTTGTTCTACACTCAAAGGACTTAAAAACAGCAAACTATAGTAATGCAGCCACATCAATGTTTATAGTAGTTGAATTCACAATAGATAAACTGTGGAAGCAACCTAAATGCCCTTCAATAGATGAATGGATAAAGAAACTGTGGTATACATACACAATGGAATATTACTCAGAATTAAAAGAAAATAAACTCATGGCATTTGCAGGTAAATGGATGGAGTTGGAGAATATCATGTTAAGTGAAGTAAGCCAATCCCAAAAAACCAAAGACCAAATGATCTCTCTGATAAGTGGATGCTGATCCATAATGGGGGCAGGTATGGGGGAAATGGAGGAACTCTGATGGGACAAAGGGGAGGCAGGAGAGGGGAGGAGGCCTGGGGGTAGGAACGATGGTGGAATGAGATGGACATCATTACCCTAGGTACATGTGTGACTGCACAAATGGTGCGACATTACATCGTGTATAACTAGTGAAAAGAAAAGTTGTGCTACAATTGTGTACAATGAATCAAAATGGATTCTGCTGTCACGTTTACCTAATTGGAATAAATAAATAAATAAATAAATAAATAAATAAATAAATAAATAAATAAATAAATAAAATAAAATCATAACAGTTCCAGGCAAACCAGTTCAGGTTGGTTAGCTCAGTGGTACCATACTCAGAGAGGCTAAGATGTTGTCTGACCCCTAGGTGCTCGCTCTTTCTTCCTTTTTCAGTCTGTCACTGCTCATTAACACCTTGGGGGCCAGACGAAGGAAGAGGAAGCAACCCGTGGAGGCGGGACTGGGCCCCTCCTTCAGTGTTAAGAGCTGGTGTCCTCTCACTTCAACCATGCAGACTTTTAAAGGGGCTCAGGCAAAAGAGAGAATTCTTTAGTACCATTCGGAAATAAAATCTAGAATTGTGGCTAATATCCTTTACTCAGCTGCTTCTCAGACCCGACCTCATCAGCCACCCATCAGGGAAAAGATACAGCACATCATCCTTAAGGAAGCCTCTTATATGAACTTGGAAATGAAAAGGAACTGGCACACAGCTCTTGAAAGCATGTCCATCCAGGTTCAATCACTCTCTTCCCTCTCAGTTCCTATCTCCTCTCCCAAAGACAGGTTCTACAGTATTGATGGCTTCTCTCCACCCACGTAATCCTTCCACTCAACAAGGATTTATTGAGCCTGCACTATGTGGAGACTCTGTTAGGCACCATCCAGAAACTAAAGAACAGTAGGATGAAGTCTATCATTTCAGTGAATTAAAGGTTCAGTTGAAGGAGGGTAAGGGGTTCAGGTGGGACTGCTACGGCAAGAATCAGTTATTCTATGTATATTTATTTTCCCCTAAATATGTGCCCATAACTGTATGGAGGGGGCATAACAAATAAGTAGACAGTTACAAAACCATATTTAAGCACAGGATGGTCACATGAGAGCAGGGGTGTACCTACCCCAATCTGAATACCAGGCAATCACTTCTGCCTCACATAGCACTGAGTGCGGTATGCTGCCAAGAACTAAGGAAATAGGGGAGAGTCCAAGGCCCTGACCTCCAAGAACGCACCAAATGATCCAGAAGAGAAAACTCTTACCAATCATCAATTAGCAAACCGCCAAGCACAGAGCTAACTGTGGAACACAGACAACAGGAAAACAGAGGTGGAGAAACCCCTCAGAGCTTCTGAGAGGGAGTGGAAATAAAATACAAGACGAAATATTGATGGGCAATGGTTTTCTAAGCAGGAGGGACATGACAGGTACCAATTCCTCAAAAGGTTTCTAAATGGCACACCGACGCACAGGTCCTTGGTTTGAGTCAGCAGGGACCTTGCTAGTAGTGATCTTCACAAATGTAAGTTACATTTAGATGGAAAGACGGGCATGCAATCTAATTTCAGCTGTCCACAATATGAAGGTGGGGAATTAAAAATGCTTTTGTAATGCAGGTGAAATGAAAAGTTGTGCTGCAATTGTGTGTGTGTCTGCGCCCTCCATGCATGCTCGCACTTCCCTTGGCTTCTCTTTACAAGTCCACCCTCAAGCAATACAAAGCCCATCCCTCCAATTGAAGAGCTCCATAATTCAGGGAAAGAGAAACTGAATTATCAGGCACAATCCACAAATTAATAACTGGAAATCGACCACATTGGCTTTTCTATAATAATATTCACAACGTATGAGCAGAAGGGCCACCTTTGGTCTGATGGAACACTGGTCAGTCAATAACAAGTTAACAACTATTGACTGACTGTCTGTTTAATGAAGAACCCTGCACTGGTGTTGAAAGAATGGAAAGGAGAGGGTAGTGGGAGAAAAGAGGAGGAAGGGGCAGATACATAAAGAAGAATGAAATTATGACTTTTACTGATAAATGGGTGGAACTGGAGACTACCATGCTAAGTGAAATAAGCCAGTCCCTAAACAACAAAGGCCAAATGTTCTGATACCTGGATGCTAACACACAATAAAAGGACGTCAAGGGAGAATAGAAGTTCACTGGCTTAGACAAAGGGGAATAAAGGGAAGGGAGTGGGGATCGGAATAGGAAAGACAGTAGCATGAATCGGACAGAACTTTCCTATGTTCATATATGAATACACGACCAGTGTGACTCCACATCATGTACAACCACAAGAGTGGGATCCTAAATTATACTCTGTGTTATGAATTGTATGTCAAAATACACTCTACTATCATATATATCTAAAAATAACAAATGGAGGGGGGGAAGAAGGCAAATACATCCAAAAGAAATGGGAGACTCACAAAATACTGAATCCAGATCTGGTTCCATCACTGAGTGGTTGTGGGTAAGTGGTTCCATGGTGAACTTCGTTCCCTTATCCATAAACATGTCCTCCCTGCCTTGTAGGGTCACTTGTGTGAGATAATGCATGCCTAAGTGCTTGGGAAAACAAAAAGCTCTACATAATGCCCAGTAACAGTATGGAGATACCTATCTCTCCAGCTTTCATTAACGACCTGGTCTACTTTCCCAACAATCCCCAGAAATTCCCAAATTGTCTCATCGCCTCTACACAGTAACTGATTCAGTGGAACACAACCAAACTCAATTCCAGGTCTTTGGCTGACCCATCAAAGCAGCCCATCTTTTTCCTAACCCACTGGATGAGAACAAGGAGACGCATAGGCCCTGGAGGGACAGTCACCTTGGGAATGGAAGGGGAGATGGTGCCTCAGAAAGGAACTCACACTATAGGGGAAAAACTGGCTTTGGGGTATCTCGTTTGAGCCCTGGATAAAGTATCCCTGACGCCAGGCTCTACTCCCATGTTGCTCAATCACGTAAACCAATACATTTTCTTCTTTTGCTTAAATCAGTTTGGGTTGGTTTTCAGGCCATCCATCAACAGTGGCGTCAGGAGAATGAGAGGAAATGAGGTTAAAGTCATGCTATCAACCCGTCTAGGTCCTCACTGCATCCCTGTGGTTCCATAAAGTGTCCTGAAGGAGGTACAGATAGAAAGGGGCTCCCTCAAGGAACAGAAAGAAGAAAGGCCACCATTAGCAATAAAACAAGGGATTACTGGGTCTGCCATTATTTGTTTCCTGTCTTCTAAGACCAGTGAGGGTTGCACTGATGGGGGAAGGGAACCCTCAATGATGAGCTCTCAGCTCTACATCCTCATGAGTTCTCCAAATGTTTACCTATTTCCTTTTAAGGCAACCCCTGAAGAGCCTAGGGCAACAATATTACTACCCCACTGATTTATTTTCTATCTTAAAAAAATTACTCGGGGCCTAAAGTACTGGGCTCATGTTCAAATTAAATTTGATGGAAATCTAATTTGAGATGAGTAATTTCATTTGGCTACTACAATTAAAAGTGGTGCAGTATTTGTGTTTTAAAGGAAAACCATATTAGAGTCATCTAATCTTATTAGGTGACTATCATATTTAGATCACATTATATCTGGGACAGATACATACTGAATTGATTTCTTCCCTAAATTGCTTGGGAGGCCAAAGGGACTAACCTTATCCTGCACTCTGCTTACCCACCGATAAAGGTCAGCACCAGCAATGAATACCAAAGAGACCTCTGGGAAAAAGCTACTGCCTCGCCCTAGAAGCCATGCACCCGTCAACATCGCCTAGAACAATCCCTCATGCTTGACAGATGGGTAAGTAGAGGCCTCAAGTGGGCAAGAGACTTGGTCTGGGTCATAGATCAATGAGTCAGTGGCAGAGTTGAGGCACAACTCAGTTTCCTGTCCCCCGGTGTGGATGCCTGCCACTCTAGCGCCTGTAGGCTTTGCAAGGTCTAACATACAACAGCCAGAGGCCTCTGAGGCCCTGCTGCTACCCACTTAACTGAGGCATGGAGTGATCAGATACCATCTACCTATCAGCAGGTCCCTAACCCTCTTTTAAATTTCCAGAGAAGGTGCAGAGTGCTAAGAAGCTGATCTCACTATCGCCAAGGATAACTTGGACCAATGCCCCAAATAAGTCCATTTTCTTTTTTTCTTTCTTTTTTGGTAATGGAGATTGAACCCAGGGGCGTTTTATCACTGAGCCACGACCCCAGCCCCTTTGTAATTTGAGACAGGGTCTCACTAAGTTGCTTAGGGCCTGGCTAAGTTGATGAAGCTGGCCTTGAACTGGTGACCCTTGTGCCTCAGCCTCCTGAGTTGCTGGGATTAGAGGTGTGTGCCACTGCATGTAGCTACCAATCATGTCTCATTTTCTTGATGATTCCTTTAAATCCCTTCACTCCCAAATCATGAAAATTCACATTAAGAATATCCAAACCATATGATGGGCCAGGAAAAAAAAATAGTCTGCTTTGCATCTTAAAATGATATTAGCTCAGGAGGACTGCTACCAGGCAGGTTAGGTGGGTATGATATCATACAACAGGTTTTTGAACTGCAGAGTTTAATTTGAGAAAATTAAGTTATAAAACAAAATTGAGGAAAGGAGAAACTAGATAAAAAAACATTTGCAACATATCACAAGTTAATACACACCTGCATAAAATTCCCTTAGAAATGACTGGAAAATGGGCTGTGGGTGTGGCTCAGGGTAGAGCACTTGCCTGGCTTGTATGAGATATTGGGTCTGATTCCCAGCACCACATAAAAATAAATAAATAAAACAAAAGTATACAAAATATAATAACATTATTTTTTAAAAGATTTATAAAAACAACAAGGAAATGATTAGAAAAAAGATGGAATGCCACAGGGCTGGGGTTGCAGCTGAATGGTAGAGCCCTTGCCTACCATATGTGAGGTACTAGGTTCGATCCTTAGCACCACATATAAATAAATGAATAAAATAAAGGTCCACCAACATCTAAAAAAAAATTTTTTAAAAGATGGAATACTGTAAAATAAAAATGAGAAAGGACCCAAAGAGGTAATTTTCACACACACACACACACACACACACACACACACACACACATACACACACACACATACATTACTGATAACTGAAAACAACTACAATGCCCAAGATAGTCAAGGGTGGTCTGAAATTGTAATCCTCAGATACTACTGTTAAGAGTTTAAATTAGTCCACATTTCTGAAGACATTTCTGGTGACTGAGCAAGTTCACTCCTAAGAATTTTCCATAGAGAATCATCACAGGAATACTCAATAACTTATGCACAAGGACATAAGCAGCAATATTCATAATATTAAAAATCTAGAAAAATCTAATTGTACCACAAAAGAAAAATGGTTAAATCAATTATGATACACCAACACAAGGAAAACTCTGCACTTGAAAAAGATTTAAAGGTAGGAAAATGCTCACAAAATGATGCTAAAATTCAAAACTCTCAATCAGATGACTACATTTCATAAAGAAGCATGTGCATTATTTTTGTAGAATCTGGGGGCAGATTCTGCTAAACGTCCAACAAATATTCACACTTCTCTTTCTACAGTAGAGGTTTTCACTGAGGAGCAGCTACGAGGTCAGGGACTACAATTCCCAGAACCCCTGGTAACTAATTGGTGCCCACTGACTTCCCACCAGTGGATCACGGGTGAAAGTAATATGGGCATGTTCAGGCAGAAGTGGTTAGACAGTGGTGTGTCCTCTCCATGCTCTCTTCCCCCATCTGCCAAAAGGATTCAGAGGGCTCTGGGGCCTAGAAAATGGGAGAGCCGTAAGATGGAAGGAGCTGAACTGCTCCGTGGAGGGCCCACCAATGGAGTGGTCACCCACCAGGAGCACCTACACCAGGAACAAGTGAGAAATACCCTCTATTATGGAGTTTTAATGGTTTCTTCAGCTAGTGTTACCCCAATGTGCACACCTGGAAAAACTACTGGAAGTAAAACTACGAAGTATTACCTGATGCACTATATAATAGTCAAATTTTAGGTAAAATTCTTAAACATATTCTTTTCTATCACAAACATCTTATTTGATAACCGAAATTATCAGAATAAAAAGGCAGACTTTAGATGACAATACTATATAAGGAAATCTCTTAAGGTTATAGACATTAAATTATAAAAATTACAATGGCTCACAGAAAAAAACATAGTTTTTAAATTTTCAGAATAATCTATTAAAACAATTCCAGAACTGGGGACATAGCTTCTTGGGAGTTGCACTTGCATAGCATAAGTTCAATCCCCAGCACTGCAAAAATAACCATATCTTAAGATAATTCTAGACAAATGATCAAATGATTCAAGGTTAAAAGACAAAAAACAAACTAGGAAGAAAAAGCTGCAATTTATATAATAAACAAAATGTTAGAATACCTTAATATGTAAAGAGCACCTGTGAATCAATTAAATGAAGGATAAATTTTAAAACTGGGGGAAAGGATATAGACACCTAGTCATACGAAGTCACTGAATTCATAAAACATAGAAATAACCTGTACACACAGAAAGATTTCCAAATTCACCAATAATCAAATAAATGCAAATTAAAATGTGATCCTCTATCAGACTGTTAAACATTTAATAGTTTGGGAATATAGGAAACAAGGTTGCTGAGATTATGATTAAACTGGGTAAATACATACACTGCAGAAAGAAATTTAAAATTACCACATTTCAAATGAGCAATTTGGCATGATGGGGTGGGGGAGAGGGATGGTGAAAACTCTTTAGCTAATCCAACAAGTATGTGGCAGAGTTGTTTGAATAGAAAAAAAAAAGAAAGAAAACAATTTAGGTATGCATCTGTAAGGAACTTGTTAAATACATTATGGCATGTATGTGTGTTCATGTACTGGGATAAAATTCAGCCATTAAAGTCATGCTTAAGGGCTGGGGTTGTGGCTCAATGGTAGAGCACTTGCCTAGCATGTGTGAGGCACTGGGTTCAAGCTTCAGCACCACATAAAGATAAATAAATAAATAAAGGCATTATCCATCCACAACTAAAAAATTAAAAAATAAAGATATTAAAGTCATGCTTAAGATATAAATGTAATAAATCACAAAAGTACTCATAATGCAAAAAAAGGCAGGATACAAAGCAATTCAGGCAGTATAATCTCATTTTTTTGTTTAAAAATATATATAAGAACACGTTATAAATTTGTAAGGAGAAAGTGTAGAAGTATTTTTTTATCCAAATGTTGATAGTAGTTATCTCTAGGGAAAGGAATTATAAGTGACTTTCATTTCCTTCTTTATACTTTTCTGTATTTTATTCAACTATCAACATGTATTATTTTTATATTTTATTACAAAAAAAAATCAAACATATACAAAAGTAGCAAGAATATGCATGCCCATCACCAGCTTCAATTATCATACCTGGCTGAGCCTTTTCAACTTTATGCCTCACATCCCTGGAATATTTTCACATAAATCCTGGATAGATATCACACACACACACACACACACACACATAGACTTTTTATACTTAGCATACCGGAACCTACCACCAGATTATTTTAATATAAGTATCTGCTATTTTCCTTTACCCATAAACACTTCAATATGTACCTTTATAAGAAAGCATTATAACAATATCACACCTAGAAAGTTAATAATTTCTTGATATTACCAAATATCTAGTGCCCTAATTTCCCCAATTACCTCCAAATGCATCCCAGTGGCCTCTTTTAACTTGGTCCATGATCCCCCTGTATTTCCTCTAAACTGAGCTTCATTACTAGTGTCTAATCAACTTCAAGTTCTATTAATTTTCATAATAATATTTTGAACCAATATTGTGTTATTTGATAACCAGACAAAACAGTACAGCTTAAGAAAGAAAAGGAACCCATAAAAATGCCAGCCTAATTCATCCATTTTAGCAATTAATTAAATTCAGATCCAAAAATGTATCTTGACTACATCCCCGGCCAATGCCTTCTCAAACACACAAGATACTGAGAGATATTCAGTGACTATCTGGGGACTGACTTATTTTTCCAAACATTTTCCTTTTGCCTTTTTTTTTCTTTCCAGTAGGGGACCATCCCCCAGGCCTCACACATAGCTAGACAAGCACTGTGCCCCTGAGCCCCAGCCCCAGCCCCTTTGCCTTTTAAATCCATCTCCCTGTTGGCCTCGGTGGTGACGCACATCACCCTCTGGGTAATGGTAGCCTTCCAGAGCATGCAAGCCTTCCTTGTCAAGATGGCAAGTGTCTTCAATTTTCCTTTCTTTCACGGATGTAATATAAACATATGAGGGACAATTTGGAGAAAATGAAAGACTAAATCCCGCATAGTCTCACCCTCAAACACACCGTTTAGGTGCATACAATTCCCTGGTATCTATGCATTTCCATTTCTCCTTTACTAAAGACATATGTTTTTGTTCATAATCATAAATCGGTGAAAATGAGTTTTAATATCCTTTTAGTTAACATTAAATACATTCAAAAATATTTATAGAGGGCTGGGGGATGTAGCTCAATGGTAAAGCACTTGTCTAGCATGCATGAGGCCAGGACAGCAAATAAATAAACGTGTGTGTGTGTGTGTGTGTGTGTGTGTGTGTGTGTGTGTACAGAATACACAAAGAGCATGAAAAAGAGTAGTAACACATTCGTGTGTAACCATAGCCCAGCTTAAGGAAGAGAACTGCACCAATCTCCTAGGCACCCTTCTCCCCACCTTGAGGAGGGCTCCTCCGTCATCCTCTGCCCTCATCATTATTCTGCATTTTTGCCTGGATTCACTCAGGTTTTGCCATGTGCATAAGGATGTCAATAAACGCTGTCACATGCACCTAAACTTAATAAAATTGAAATCATACCTTATGTACCCTGTGGCCTGCTTTTTGGCTTAATGTTATATTCCTGCAATTCTTCTGTGTTGTATGCAGCTAGCACTCAGAGCAGAGCTATACGGCTATATTCCTTGGAAAAACTATACCATCATTTATACTGTAATTTCTGCCCCTAAAATTGTTTTGTAAATATCTTTGTCACAGTGCTACATATTGCAAAATGATTATTAATTATAATATTGTGCTGAGATAAATATTTTGCTAGTTACTCAACTGTTGGAACTAGCTGTGTGTGTGTGTGTGTGTGTGTGTGTGTGTGTGTGTGTGTGTGTGTGTGCTTTGAAAATAATGCATTAGAGAGGATCTCTATCTAAACTGTTTGTTAAATATTCTGTATTATTCCTTCATGGGGGGTGGGGAAAATGTACAGTGGTACGACTACATTCATATGTATGAATAAACAACATGGGTCTTTAATACATCATAAAATTGCTTTACAGTACTGCAATTACCACCAGAATTGAAAATTATCCTTAAAAAGTATTTTTGGCAGATATGTTAAAATAATACTTTTACAGCTATTTTAGTCTGCGTACCTCTTATTACCACTGAATTTGAACATTTTCCATGTATTTGCTTAGTGTTGTATTTAATTATCTATTCAAGTGTTCTACCAAGGTTTTAGCACCTTTCTTTTTAATTTGAGTATTTCACATTATAAAGATACAAATTCTGTCATGTTACTTCTGATTTTTCTTCCCCAGTCTTTGTTTCCTTGTTGGCGTTAAAAGAAATCTTTCTTTTTCCTTTAAGTTGATGAACTGTTCCTTTTCCTTCTGGAAAGATTTTCTTTTGTTTCTAAGCAATATTCAATTCTATAGATTTCCTGTGTCTCTACATTTTGCACTTCAATTGTTTTATCCATCTGTAATTCATTTTGGTGAAGCCAAAATGATTTTTTCCAAATTGCTAATGAGGCATCAGAATTATTTATTGAATAATATTCCCTTCCCCATTGATTTGCAATGACTGCTTTATGATTTATTAAATTACTTATGCAAGGGTCTATTTCCAAGCTCTCCTAGTTCACTTAGCTGCCTCCTCTCACGCCAGCAGGCTGTTTTCATTACAAAGGCTTCACAGTGCATCTTAATACCCGATAGTCCTACATGCCTTCATATCCATTAGATCTAAGTCCCTTCCCCCCAAACTATTTTCAGAATTCCCTTTGATGTTCTCACCTACTTATTTTTCCGAATAGAATCAGAACTATATTGTGAAATTTAAAATATCCTGATGGTATTTTCAGAGGAATAGCATTAAACTCACAAACTAATTACTGAAAAATCCAAATACTTCATTTTCATCTTGTTGACTATAAACAGCATTTTCAGTTAAGCTCTTTAAGTCTTCTTGGGCTACAACTAAGCAATCCGTTACTAATAACTATCACTTTCTTGACAATATATATTCCCCACGACTTCCTTTATTGACTAACCCTTAAAGAAACAATACTTGGATTTCACTTTCCTATGTTCATATATGAATACATGACCAGTGAAACTCCCCATCACTACAACTCTTAGAACGGGATCCTAATTAGAATAAGTTATACTCTACATATGTGTAATATGCCAAAAATACACTCTAATGTCATGTGCATCTAAAAAAAGAACAATAAATAAATAAATAAATAATGCTTTTAGATTTAGTCCTTTTTTTTGGGGGGGGGGAGTGGGGGTAACCAGGGATCCAGATACTACCACTGAACCACATCCCCAGCCCTATTTCATATTTTATTTAGAGACAGGGTCTCTGAGTTGCCTAGTGCCTCATTTTTGCTGAGGCTGGCTTTGAACTCTCAATCCTCCTGCCTCAGCCTCCCGAGTTGCTGAGATTACAGGTATACACCACTGTGTCCAGCTTAGTCTTGTTTTGATCTCATTCCACGATAGTATTTCCCTAGGACTATATCAACTCAATCTTCCTTATTATATTAAGGAATGGTCATTTTATATATTTATTTTTCAGTGGCTCATGAAAAATTGGAAATTCACTGAATGAACTTTTGCAGTTAATGAGATCATTACATATTTTTACTTAATTAATTTATATAAATCCTATGATTATATACATATATGAAGCCACCACTACTGCATTCCAGGAATATAATCTGTTTGATTATGGTGGAACATTCATGTACTGTCTTATTGAAGTCTACTAGCTAGAATTTTATCTCAAATTTTTACATTCCTAAGCAAGATTGGTATAGAGCCTCCCTTTGGGGACTCGCCAGCTTTGATATCAGGGTCATGTTTGCTTGAAAGAACGATCTGGAAGTTTTCCATCTTTTTTTCTGAATCTTAGAACAGTTTATATAACACAGGAATTATCTGTTCCTTGAAAGTTTAAAGGATTTTTCAAAAGCCTTTTCATGTTGTAAAGTATTCCACCTGGCACAGGGGCGTGCACGCATGTGTACCTCCATGTGGACACTACTATGTGTTTGTACACTTTCAAAATGACACGTGAGATACTCATCTCTAATGGAATAGCTTTGTTTTCATCAATGCCTTTCTTTCCCCCCATGAAAAGGGAGTAAATGCCCAGGATGATTCAGAAGAGACCATTTTGCCAGGTTTGGGTTCCAAGAGTCCTTTTTAGAAGGATAGAAAGAAGGCAATAGAAGGTGGTCAGGGAATACTAAATGCTGCACCATCCAAATTTCAGTGAGGCTGATCAAGTTTAACAACCACACCTTTAGCTCTGGCATATGGTACCAGGAGACCCAAGACCTGGATAGACAAGGAGCTCACCTGTCTAGCCCCAGGTTACCTCTAGATCTGTGTAAAGGTCTTCCAAGAGACACCTCTCCCTGGAGTATCTCGTCTATAGAATAGTTCTTTTCCAAGCAATAAAAGTTTCTCTAACATAGAGCCCCTGCTAGCACTTCAAGGCGACTGCAAATAAAAACTTAAGAGTTGTTCATGGACTGAGTATTTATGTCCCCCAAAAATTCCTATGCCAAACCTCTAACAGGATGACACTAGGAGGTAGGGCCTCTGGAAGGTAATTAGGTTTAGATGATGTCATGAGGGTAGAGCCCCCATAATGGGATTAATGCCCAGAGCTCCCTCTCTCCTACAGTGCCCAAGGAAGAGGTGAGGAAAACACACAGGCAAGATGGCAGCCACCCACAAGCCAAGAGAAGAGGCCTCAGAAAGAAACCTGCCTCACAGAGCACTTCAATCTTACTTCTCAATCACCTGAAAGGTGAGAAATCAATTTCTTTTGTTTAAGCCTCCCAGATTGTGGTATTTTGTTATTCCAGTCCAAATTGACCGAGACAAGAATGTTCTAGTAGCGTCTGTCAGAGCTGCTGGGGCTGGGGCCCAGTGGTAGAACACTTGCCTACATATGTGAGGCATTGGGTTTGATCCTCAGCACCACATAAAAATAAGTAAATAAAATACAGATATTGTGTGCATCTACAACTAAAAAATATATATTAAACAAAAAGAACCGAGCTGCAGTTCTGCAGATCTCTTAGTTTGCTGGAGAGTGAGTTATACCTTGAGAGAGCGAAGAGTAAGAAGTCTGAGCAAATTAAGACTGTCTGCTAGCCCATGCAAAAACCATGCCATTGAGCATACAAGAGGATACAAGCAGGACTCAGTGACACCATGCCCAAGGACACAGTTAACAGGGCAATAAGTACAGATGAGTGTGCTACCGAGAAGTCACCACCAAGTTCATGCCCTTGTTTCCTGAGGATCCATGAAACATTAGCGATCAATGAGACATTAGGATTATCACGCCTGTTGCCAGTCAAGGTAATTAGGAGCTTGACACCCACCCCAGCTCAGGATTCCAGAATGTCATTTGGGATTTCACAGGGTTACGCAAGCAGTATTTCTCTCTCAGCAAGGATGGAGGGGTTGCTTTCACAGCAGTCATTGACTAACATGAAAGCTTAATCTCTGGTTAGAAGGAAAAATGTGTTTGTGGCTAAGGCAAGTAGGCATGCTCATCAAAGCAGAATAAAGAGTGTTTATTACTGTTCTGGATTCTTCAGGGGTTGGTGTATGCTTGGGGATTTTTAATGACTCCAAAAGGCATCTTTGGAAGACATAAAATTCCAAGATAAAGCCTTTTCTACAAGAACTAACACCACCAACTGGCTGATGAGCTCGCTGCTTCCTCTTAGGAGTGTCCCTTCCTTTCTGGGATTCTTTAGACCAAACCAAGTGTTCTATCTCCATGGAGGTGGGTGCACTTTCTCACCCACAGAGGCACACCATACAACTAAAGGCCAATCAAATCAAAGGGGATTGGGGAAAAGGGAAAAAGCTATTGATACATCTTTTAATTTGAGCTATTTAGGTACTGCAAGATCTTCTTCTCTCCTGCTGTTAGAAAATTAACGAGTCTACTTAACGACTGAAGAGTAAATGGTTCCTTCTTTATAAAATGAATGGGACTTGTCAAGACCAGTATTTAAAGTGAATTTCCCCCCAACTTTAACCTTTAAATCCAATCATGACATGACTCTAGAGAACACCTAGGCTCTATGCAAGGCTTCAAAAACTATTTTTTCCTCCTAGGGATGCATGTTGCATAGATAGCTCCCCATCTCCAGGTGGTT
Source organism: Ictidomys tridecemlineatus (assembly GCF_052094955.1). Lineage (NCBI taxonomy): Eukaryota > Metazoa > Chordata > Mammalia > Rodentia > Sciuridae > Ictidomys > Ictidomys tridecemlineatus. The sequence continues at coordinate 108,980,082 of NC_135484.1, read as the reverse complement.
CCCCAACACCACTAACTGGCAGATTCGGGACAATGCCCATACCTGATGGAGTTTTCAGAGGTCATGTCAGAGAAACAAGAACAGTGTAATAAATTATTCTTAAAGTTGGGTGTTTTCAATCCAAAGATTCTTGGTTTGTTCTTAGATTATCTCCTACCTATTATTTTAGCCTGAATTCATCTTTTTATAAAATGTTGGTGATTGGATGTTAAAAAATGTTCTACCTTTACAAAAGAACAACCAACCACCAACCAACCAAAACTGGTAGCCCTTGGACAATCCCCCAAATCCCTTCTTTTTTTTTTTTGTACTATCTTGGTCTGGCTCATCTAATTTGAGAACCAACTGTCCACAGTACCTTTCCAGCCAATGACTTAAGGGTCCATCAGTTCCCATCTGCATGGCATAAACATGGAGAGCAACAAATAACCTACAGAAAACTGAAGTCTAATTCCAGTCCACCCTCAAGGAGTGATGGGTGGAAACACATGGTCTTTAGGGTTCATGATCATTTTAGAGCACCCTCCTTTTGCTGCACTCCTGTGCCCCACCCTCCCTCCCCCTTCAAAATGACCTCTTTCTGGGTTTTGGAATTGAAGTGTGGAAGCTTTGAGGCCCTGTACTAATCTGTGTGTCCTTCATCAGTAATCTGGGAACCCTAATTCAAAGACACTAGAGCCTCCTGAGATGCTGAGAGGTCCAAGAATCATTCAGCATCCTTCCTGTGGCTAGAACTCCACTGAAATCAATGCCCAATCCTAGCTTCTCACTATTGAAACATCTCACCGTCTCCAGGTCATCCCCAAAACCATCCACCCAGGGTGACTGCGCAACTGGCTTGGAAACTCAAATCCAAAGAGGTTCGCCCATCCCTTTGGACACACCAAACTGAACAGAGAGAGACAATGAGCTGGGACAGGTCATCAACTATTTAAAGGATTTTTCAAGCAAGAACAGATTAGCATGTTGCCATGAAATTTAAAAATCCCTATTTTCGATGGGTGTGGTGGCACATGCCTGTAATCCCAGCGGCTCTGGAGGCTGAGGCAAGAGGATTGCAAGTTCAAAGCCAGCCTCAGCAAAAGCAAGGTACTAAGCAACTCAGTGAGACCCTGTCTCTAAATAAAATACAAAATAGGGCTGGGGATGTGGCTCCGTGGTCAAGTGCCCATGCATTTAATCCCCAGTCCCCGCCCCCCCACAGGGATTATACCTATTTATAACTTGACTGTAAGCTACTTAGACTTTTCTTTATTGATGTTTTCCCCAAAAATGAATTCTAGCCAAAAAATCCCACTAAAACATCCATAAACACTGAATGTTTTAATACATTTATTTACCTCATCCCTAACAAAGCTAATCAGGGGCTGATAATATATTTGTTTGTGAAGAGAGTTAATTTCCTAGATAAAACATGCACATAAACACATAAAGGTGACGATATTTTGAGATATATGATGGTAATAAAGGTAATGTTTATTGGGCCAGCCACCGGGCTAAACACTTTATTGGATTACCTCACTTAATCCTTGAAGCAAACCTATAAAGTAGGTGCTGTTCTGATTCCCATTTTATAGATGTGGTTATAAATGAGGAACCTCATTACTGTAATTTAATCTTCACCAACCCAGAATTTGAGTTTGATGGCTATAAAAAGGTTGAATAAGCAAATCAGAAATTAAAGAGGATTGCAAAAGACCTGGTTAACCTGCAGGAAGATTCTGCATCTAAAGACCTACTGAAAATCAGATGCTAATTGCTCCCAAATGGAAATGTTTGGGAAGATTCTGCCCAAAACTATACTATATCAAAACACTCTAAAATTCAGACTTTTGCTAGTTAACAATGGGTTTCCTGCTGGGTCCGGTGGTATACACCTTAATCCCAGCAGCTTAGGAGGTTCATGAGTTCAAAGCCAGCCTTAACAACGGTGATTTGCTAAGCAATTCAGTGAGACCCTGTCTCTAAATAAAATACAAAATAGGCTGGGGATGTGGTTCAGTGTCCCTGAGTTCAATCCCCAGTATTGGGGGTGGGGGGGAAGAGTGGGTTTCCTCTCAGTATTATCCCTAATAATGAGTCCAAATTAGTAAGGTTTTACCTCATTTCCGTAGATAATAGAGTATGAAGGATGTCAGCAGCTGTTCTGAATATTTTGCATTACAGACCTATTGACCCTTCCGAGAGGTTTTTGTTTTTGTTTTTTTTTTTTTTTGCACTTGGCAAAAGAAACTCAGCTGTGTGCCCATTTTCTGAAGGGATAAACTGAGACTGGAAGAGATCACAGGGCCACAGCTGACGAACACACTAGAAATGCCCCAGGGCTGGCTTCTGTGGCCTCTCCTACAATTCTCCAGAGGTGCATACAGCCCTGTTTTATTCCTTCTAAACTCTACCAGGGCTCCATCCAGGGACATCCCTTCAAGTCTTAAGCATTGACAACAATTCTGCAAAGTGAAACAAGACCAGGATGCCCCCGGCCTCACTCCAGATGACACTGAAAACCAGTATGTGGATCCACTGACCATCTCCCAGGGAAGGTTTTCCAGAAGTCTCTGGGGGACCCAGGCCCAGGGCAGCCCTCTGCCCCTTCTGGGGCGTCTTCCCACAGCACAGGGGTTAAAGAAGGATCTTACGACCTCTGTCACAGAATCTCCTCACACCAAGAAGCTCAGAGGCGCTACCTGTTTGAGGAGTAAGGGGGTCACTCCTTCAGGGCCGTCCTGCTTCAGCGTCTTCCTCCTTCAGCATCCTCCAGAGCCGAGGCCTGTAGGAGTGACCCAAAGAGCACATTCAGGACATTTGGCTTCAACATGGGAACAGTCAGTGACAATCAGGGAGAGGCTAGAAAAGGGACGGGGGACAGAAGCTGGAAGAACCTGACAGCGGCTGGGCTGAGCCAGGAGGACCCAGCTTGGGCTGCTGAGGAGGGTCCCTGAGGGAGAAGAGGATTCAGGGGAGAAAGACATCCAGCTCCACTCTTCTGGTTTTCGGGTCCCAAACCCAGTCATCATGGCCCCCTCTTTCCCTTCCCTCCCCGCAAACTACCAGCAAATGACATCAGCTCTAGCTTCAAATTACATCATCAATTTTTACCTCGGCCACCGCCACCGTGTTGGTCCAAGCCTCCCTGAAGCCCCACTCACTGCTGGTTCTGCTTTGAAACTCACCTTTCCATCACCTATGGATCCTGGGCTGAATTGTGTTATGGGGTGAACTGTGTCCCCCAAAGCTCCTGTGCTAAAACCTTAACCTCGTGTATCTCAGAATGGGTCGTATTAGGAAACAGGGTCACTGCAGATATAATTATGTAAAATGAGGTCATATTGTAGGATTGGGGGGGGGCTAACCAATATCCATGGTGTCCTTATTTTTTAAAAGAGGAAATTTTGACACAGAGACATACAAAGGGAGAAGAGCATGAAAAGATTGGTGTTATTCAGTTCAAGTCAAGGAATTTTCAGAAGCTGGGAGAGAAGCCTGGAATTCATCCTTCCCTAGAGTCCTCAAAGGAAGCATGGCCCTGCTGACACCTTGATCCGGGGACTCCCAGCCTCCAGAACCCTGAGACAATGGAGTGCTATTACTTAGGCCACATAGTATGTGGAACTTTGTTACAGCAGTCTGAGCAAACTAATACATACCATGCTCTCCAGAACAACCTAAATGGTCATTTAAAAATCACTCCTCTGAGCCAGGCTCAGTGGCACATGACAGTAACTCCAGTGGCTCCACGAGGCTGAGGCAGGAGGATCCCGAGTTGAAAACCAGGCTCAGCAAAAGTGACATGCTAAGCAACTCAGTGAGACCCTGTTTCTAAATAAAATACAAAATGGGGTGGGGGATGTGGCTCAGTGGTCCAGTGCCCCTGAGATCAATCCCTGGTTTCACCCACCCCCAATCACTCCTCTGCTTAATACACTTCTATGGTATTTCACCTCCTCCAATGTAAAACAAAGTCTTTGAAATCATTTACCAAGTCCACATAACCTGGCTGATCTCTTCCCTGACCTCTCCTCCTTCTCTGCCCTTCCTCAACTTCCTCCAGCTATAATGGCTTCTTCACACATCCCAAGCAGGCTCCTGCCTCAGGCCCTTTGCACTTGCTCTCCCTCTGCATGGAGTTCTCTTCCCTGGGCACCCTTCTACATCCTTCAGGTTTCTGCTCTAATGCCCTTTTCAGAGAGGCCCACTCCACCCCATCACATTTCTATCCCCCGCTTCCCTATTGTATTTTTCTTTGTATCCCTTGTCACCACCTGGCATTTATTTCCTTTTTAAATTTCTCTTCCTTCACACCATTGTATTGTGGTATGCTCCAGAGCCTGGCACATAGTACGTGCTCAAGAAACAGTTGTTGACTGATTTACATCAAAGAAGTCAAGAGAAAAGAGGAGGAGACTGCACAAAGGAGGAAGTTGGGTATCAAAAAGTAGAAGAATCCAGAAAGATAAGGGCTGAAGCGACCATTGGGTGTGGCCATATGGAGGCCCCAGGGCACCTTAGATGAGGCAGTCCCTGTGGACCATAAGAGCCCTCGGCTGCAAAATCCACCAAGTCCCTGCCCGGGGCCAGGAATATCGCCCACAGGCAGAGGCGGGCGGGTCTGTGAATGGGCAAATCGCTGGACTACCTTCCACAAGTGTGTCGGGCTGCGAGGACAGGAGATGATGGCCGAAGGCAAGAGGGCCACAAGGGGGCGGAGTCCCAGGTCCCCAAGAGGCGGAGGGACCATGCAGAGGAGGGCCCCTGGCTAGGGGCAGGCCGCCTCTTGCCTGAGTGGAAGGAAAGCAGGTTGGGGTGGGTCCAGGTGCAGGGGGAGGCGCGGGGTGGGGGGCACCTGGGCGGGCTCACCCTGAGCAGCTCCTTGTGGGGACAGCTGAGGCCAGGCTGCCTCCTAAGCGAGGCAGGGTGGCGGAGGCACGGCGAGGGGCAGCCACTGTGGGGTTGTCACGCAGGCGCAGCCCTTAGCAGCCAGGGTGCAGGAGGAGAGTGTTCCTAAAGGGGAATTCGAGGACCCCAAAAGCTCCCTCTCTGCCCGGGCAGCCATCCTCATACGCCAGGTGCCCAGATGCAGAGCCTTGTGCCCCCCTGATTCCTCCCGGTCAATCATCACAAAATCACACTCTTCTTATATGAGAGGACTCCTGTTTGTTGAGCACGTGCTAAGTCCTGGGTGTGCTCAAAGCCAAAAACCTCCAACAGCCGTTCTGCCAAGTGTTTTTCCATCCTCTTTTTGGAGGATGACACCAAGTTTCAAAGAGATTAACTCGCTCAGAGTCAAAACAGGCAGCAAGTGACAGAGCTGGGGCTTAAACTTTCATTTCTCTATACACTGTCACCAACCTAATCAAAGTCCTCAACATCCCCAACATCTCATGCTTCAAATTCAACAGGATAATCGCCTCTCACTCGCCTCCTATTGGATCCTTTTCACAGTCCACACCTCCTGATGAATTTTTTTGTGGCACGGTTTTACCCTGTCCCCATCCTACTTGATCCATTTCGGTGGCTCCCAGATACAGGATTATTCAAACCCCACAGGCATCCCCTGGCATCGTTTGTAAATGATGCACTCGGCCTTCGACCTGGCTTCCCACATGCCCCTCTGCCCCCCCCCACCCCTTGCACCCCGGGGCCCTCACCCTACCGCCCCACCCTTCTCTCTACCTGGCTCCTGGCCCTCTATGGAGGCCCACTGAGCAGGGACCTCTCCCCCTTCCCTTGACTAACGTTCCACCTGCTGATGTAGACTGCAAACCCCTTGAGGGTAAGTAACGGTGTGGAGAAAACCCTTGCCATAGCCCACAGCCCGACCATATCTCAATGGTAAATGTTACCTGATCCACAGAACAATTATGATGCTCAGGTGACAGAATTTCAGAGGGTTTTCAGAAAACACAGGAGAACTGTGATAGCTGGGGGGGAAGAACACTGTTTGTTTCTTATCAGGGACCCAGGGGCGCTGAACCACTGAGCCTCATCCCCAGGCCCTTTTTGTGTTACTTTCAGACAGGGTCTGGCTGGGTTGCTCAGGGCCTCACTAAGTTGCTAAGGCTGGCTTTGAACTCGAGATCCTCCTGCCTCAGCCTCCCAAGTGGGATTACAGGCGTGTGCCACCATGCCCAGCAACACTGGCCTTCAAGTTTTGGGGGCACACCTGTTCTGCATTTGTCCTGCATGACCCCATGCCTCCTGGTGTGGGGGTCTGGCACCTTCTAAGAACTACTCTGCTGAGGAGGATGGTTGGATTTGGCTCCTCCCACCTGGTCCTGCACTGGCCCAAGCAAGGTCCTGGTGTCTTTCTTGCCACCCTTTCACTTTGGCTCACAGCCTGTCTTCTTCAGGAGAAGAGCTTGCCAGTGACCAGTCTGGCTGAGTGGGCCAGAAGAGTCGGGGCTCTCCTCTTTAGTAGGAAAAAGACTACTCCATTTCTGGGAAATCCGGTCTGTTAAACTCCACTTCCGATCATCACGCCGGAGCGACACCCAGTGATTCTAGGAAACCCAGAGCCACAAAGGGAGGATGGCTGGGGGAGGTGGAACTCAGCAGACCACCCAAAGCCCATCAAATCCCCCCACAAAGAGAGGAGGGTGGTCCTGAATAACAGGCTCTGGGAGAAACTATGGCAGTCAAGGCCCTGTCTGTCAAGATCTACCAAAGGGGCAGTGCGCGCCTCCTGACTTAGCTGAAATAACAGGAGTCCTGGAGCCAAGCCTGGGATCAAATCCTGACCTTGCCACCCAGCAGCTGTTGCACCTTGGGGTGGTCACTCAACTTCTCTGAGCCTCATTCTACAGAAGCTAATGTGAGTCCTCGATGAAACAAGAAGTGTACAAAAACACCCAGCACGGTCCCTGGCAATAGGAACCAGTACCAAAACTGAGACGTATCCCCAGCCCATAAGGGGCCCTCTGGATGCTCCCCTCCCTCCTTCAAGCCTTCAGACCTCAGGGTTCTCTCAGCACTCATGAAACAAATCCAGAAGCTATACAGCATTTCCCAGCAAAAAGGTTTGCAACAGTCCATCCCATGGCTGGTACCAGAGAAGCGCTAGATCTTGGTCAATGCTCACAATGCTCCGGGCCTCAGCCCACACCCAAACAGGAAGTTTAGGACAAACTTGGAAAACATGTACACACAGCTGCAGGGGGCTACACACCACTAACAACCACGAAATCCAGTCCTCCTGGAGGGACCAGAGCAGCACACAGCGCATGCGCCAACCACCCTGCTCTTCGCGCGGGTCAGGATGCACCCCTGCCCCAGGCTCCGGGCCCTGAGAGCTCTGAGCTAACTGTGTGGAGCTGAGCTGGTTTGCCAAGGCCAGGATCTGTCCCCTCCGTCTCCTCCCAGGCATCAACAGGGGCCCCGAAACGGCTATCAGGGGCCTGGGAGCTTAGGCATGTAGGATTATTTTTCAGCTGGGAGATCTGAGCACAGAAAGAGGAAGTGACACGCAGCCGGCCGCCCCACAGGGCTGGGGGCCTGCATCTCTGTCTGGCTACCCAGTTGGTGCACATTTCTTCGGGGCCCCCCAGTGCTCCCTAGGAGATCTCAGGCTGCCGGGTTCTTCTCTTCTGAAATCTCACCTGGCAATAACAAGTTCACTTGTATTTTCGTGCCAGTCTGAGGATCTTCAATCCAGTCACTATATTTGGAAGTGCAGGCCACAACTACAGGGAAAACTAGAAGGGCTCCTTCCCCTCTGCTCCCCATCTCCCAAGCCCCTGTGGACCCGGAATCTGCTTCTAGAAAACCTGCAAGGTGCATGTGTACCCACGGATACTTGGTAATTAAAAAGCAACATCAATACTGTTCCTACTGTCTCCCCCCAACCTCTGCAAGGTCATGTCCCACTTGTTTTTGATTCACCTTCAGCAAGGTCATAGCCCTGGTCCCACCCCACCCCCTACATAACAGGTGGCCCCACTATAAACCCCGTCACCTGACTGCTGGCTCCACAGCTGCCCCCACTCAGCACCTCCAGCAGTGGTTTCCCCACTCCCTCCCCAAATTAGGTTCCTTTTTTAAAAGTGACTCATTTAGGAAGAGACAAAAACCAAAACTTCAATGGTAAAGATAAAACGGCACCAAGACTCTTTAAACACCTCCCACTCCATGCAGAATTGAGATCCGATAAGCGTCCCCAGACTGGACCTCCTCATTTGGAACTTACGGTATACACAAGTCTTCTAGCAAAAACACTTCCAGTAATGTCTTCAACTCTTTACATTTCAGTGTCTTCTTTACAGAGACAGAGAGATGGCCTCAGGCCTCCAGTCAGTAGCTTTTGCAAAATGAGGGAAGGAGAAATTAAAGATTAAAGTCGATGCTTTCCACGGGCTCAAAAAAAAAATGATGTGATGTTTTACTACATTTACGATTCTGATTTATTAATGCAGGATATTGGCATTAGATCATGAGCCTAATGAGAATTCTGGGGAGTTTCTCATTAAAAGACAAGACTTCTTGGTATGTGAGATGTTTACAACATTCGAGCACAGGAGAAAGGCCCAGATTATATAATACGATGCATACAGTTGCACGGGCTACCAAGAGGCCTGAATAAAACCAGGCTAGGACAAGCCATCAGGATGAGCAGAATCCGGGGTTCTCAACTCTATAGACATCTGTTGGCTGCCTTTCCTTACATTCCCAGGCGCTCCCCACCCCCACCCCCTGAAATTCTGGAACATTTTGTCTGTCATGGGGCTCTGGCTTCAGGTCTTTTTGTTTTTGTTTTTGAAATTGGTCCCAGTGATTTGAATGTGAATCTAGAGTTGAGAATCTCTGATCCACAGATAAGGAAACTGAGATCTAAAAAATTAAGGAGAGCTTGGGAGGGTCACTCACTGATAGAGCGCTTCTCTAGCATGTGCAAAACCCTGGGTTTGATTGCCAGCACAGCAAATAAATAAATTAAATTAAAATAAATAATTAAGGAGCAGTCCAAGACTGCACATCCGGTAACAGGCAAAACCAGAACCAAATCTGCTATAACCAAAGTTGCTATCGACAACTCCTAGTCCAGGTCTGCAGTTTTGCTCAGGTTTTTGGTATTCACAAATTTGTTATTATTTTTTAATTTTTTTTAACAAAAATGGGGGAACCAATATAGAGTTGCTAATTTTTAGTTTCATCAAGTAAAGGTATACAAATATCTACCAGTTACTATCACCACTTCCTGACATGTTTTGGCTTATTTGCCTTCCTAATACCCTCTCTGCCCCCATCCCTCCCCCACCCAGAAGGTAAAAGCTGATCACCAGGCCGCTGTCCACAGTCTCACTCACCTTCACTCGCCCTGCTCCTTATGACAAATCCAACCAAAACCCAGTCCTCAAAAAATTCTTCATCTCCTCCTTTCCTTAACTCTATAGACATCTGTTTCTGAAAGTCCCGACTCCACCCACAGACTACTTCCCAGTCCCACACTTCACCTTCCCCCTGACCCTGACCTGCCCACAACATCTTTCCAAGTTACAACAACCAATATTTACAGCTTTTCCCTTCTAAATGTCTCCCTGATCCTGGCTACTGCTGAGGAATAGAACTAGGGGGTGACAGATGGAGTCCCAGCAAGGGCAGTTCTCTTTTTACCCTTTGGTTTGAATTTAGGGCAAGCAAGTATTCTTTTAAAAAAAAAAAAAATCTCACACACACACACACACACACACACACACAGCAGGTTGCAAAATACATGTATATTCGTTTCTGCTTTGTGAATTCAGAGAATTATCTAGGAAGTTTAAAATATAAATGATATTTGAGTGGTGGGATTATAGGTGACATTAATTACACTTCCCTTTCCTCTTTGTTTTCTTTATTATGTTTTACTTACATAATAAAAGAGTTAAAAAAAAAAGAGCTTAAAACCTGAGGCAAAGCATTCTCTGATCTCCAAAGCCTCACGGTATTGAGAGAAAGAATCACCTCCTTTTTGTAAAATGGAAGATTCCCCATCAGACTCTCAGGGCTTCTGCGCCCTGCCCAGGCCTCTGACGTGAGCCATTCCCCAGCCACACGGGTCCCCAAGAACAGAAGGGGAAGCGAGGTCCTACCATGAGTCTCAAGTCCTACGCTGAGCCCGTCTGGCCTGCTGAGGTTGTGTCCTGCAGCAGGTGGGCCCACTGTCCTCTTGAGTGTCCCCCTTCTCTGTCCCTATTTTTCCCAGGCTGCCCCCCCACAGCCTCTTTGAAACTCTGTGAAGGCAAAGAGCCACACGATCCAAGTTAACAGTCGAACCCACAACTTATAGATCAGAGGCCCCCAAACCCTTGAGATGGGGTGTAAGCTGGAGGATTCTCCACAGTCCCCATGGCTCCCTAAAGCCTCGCATGGGAAAGGAGGGGTGAAGGAGCAAAAGCAGAACTGCGAGAGAACCCGGGAGAGGCGGAGAGGGTGTGATGTACAGAGAAGTACAAGGCATTCATTCTGGACATCTGGAGTGTCTCCTGACACATCCAAGGCTGAACAGAGAAAAATCCCCAAATACTATGAACAGCAAAATTCACACCCAAGAGGCTCAAGTGAGGAACTCTCAACCGTTTGTGGGCTCCACCTCTTCAACCCGCTTCCCCACAGCTCCGAGGACCCTTCCTGGGTCTAGGAGGATCTAGGCCAACAGGAGTGGGTGGAAAAAAATAGGAATAAAGAAAAAAGAAATGAGATTAAGCAACACCACACTGAGGCGGGCTGGGGCCCTCCCAGAGCAACGTGGAGTGGTCAGTGGTCTGGGGCAGTTCCTGAGATGTGGGAGAGGAGGCTCAGTCTCCTCCTGACCTCATCTCCAAAGGTGAAGAGGTGCAGGATGTCTGCCAATGACCCAAACTTCTTGGGCCCTTAAGGTAGTAAATTTTAAAGAACTTGGCAACTTTTCAACTGCCAAAACAGACTGGCTCACGCTCGATCCAGATGATGTGTGGCCTGTGTGAGATCATTTGTGTGTGTGTGTGTGTGTGTGGTGGTCCTCACTATGGTGCTGGGGGTCAAACCTAGGGCCTCATGCATGGTAGGCAGGTTCTCTACCACTGAGCTTCATACTCAGCCCAAGGCCTGTGGGGAAATCCTCATGGAGGCCACCAACCCAGCCTGCAGCTCCAAAGCTCTAAGAAGGAAGCCTTGGACAGTTCGGGCTCAGCGTTCCCCTTCACTGCACTTGACTGACATATGGCAGTCCGTGCAAGCAGGGGGAGTCACTACCATGTACAAGTGTCCTTTGTTTCAGGTGGGGGTATGTGCCTGTCTTCTCTCTGCAACCATTTGGACTGTAAGCCCAATGCTTCCCTTTCTTTCTTAAAAACCCTCCCTGTTAGCCAGTGAGCTCTTACTAACCATGTAGACCACCAGTTCTCAAACCTACCAACCCCTATCATGGGCCTCTCTCCCATGACTGGCTCCCTCTAGCCCTGACCTGGTAATAGCTTCTCCTATGATGCATCCCTGCACCATATGCACCATTCCATCCCAGACAGCTCCCGCAACCCTCCTCTAGCTCCATAAATAATGACTTTACTCAAGTTCCTTCAATTAAACCTCTTGAGCAAAGAATTCAAAGATAACTCAGAACCTAAGATCTGCACCTAAGAACACTGGAGTTACACACATTCAGAACAGATGGATGACATCCTGAGGCCCGGCAGAGAGCTACCTGCCACCCATTGCCAAAGGAGAGTGAGAGGTGGGAGTGGTCGGGAGAAAGTCTCATGGAGGAAGTGAGATCTGAGTTGGGTCTCAAAATCCAGGGTCAATTGGGTCAAGTGGAGAGGAAGTGGGAGACCATCCCCAGCAGTGAGCCAGCACACACGTGGCACTGACCACAGAGTGGGTGGGGCACGCCATGAGGAATGGTGTAGGAGTCGGATCCATTGGTCTAGCCCACTGCTGCCTCTGATCTAGCTGTGTGACTGGGACTGACCCATCCTGGATCCCATTCCTCAGCAGTAACTTATGAAGACAAGGGTACTGGTACCTACCCCCCAGGGTTATTCTTTAAAGACAGGATGCTTAAGAAGCTTAGGATACTCATTGCCCGCCATCAATAAATGTTATTTTAACTTCTATCAAAAGTACCCCAAACTAACTGTCCAGATGATGTTGCCAGGGCTCTGTCTTCTTTCTCACAGTCATGATGCTGGAAAGAAGTGAACACTTGCAGGATGCTTATCACCAAGAATACCCCAAGAAAGGTAAGAGCCAATTGAGCGTTACAATGCCCAGGCATCTAGAGAGGGAACTCAGCATGCCCCACAGACACACTCTGCTCTCTGCTCTCTGGGACCTCTGACTGCATCCCTAGGCCTCCCTCCAGCTGGATTTAGTCAAACGAAGAACCTTTATTCCCATGTCCCCCGTCTCAGCCCAGCCCTTCACCATCACAGCTTCTACTCATGTCCCCATCTCCCCAACTCGGGGGCTCCCTCCTTCTGGCCACCCACTCTTTTGCCAGCCTTGGGGTTCTTCACCCTCCTTTGATGGTTTATCTCACACCGCCCACTTTTCTGTAAATAGCCTTCTTTCATTAAAATCTCTCTAGTGGTACATTTTGCATGCACCCATCATTTCCTGCTGGGTCTCTGACTAACAGCCAGGACACACATCCATCCACCAGACAGATGGGGCTGAGACCACAGCCCCACCTATCTCCACCCACTTCGGGCCTAGGCAGAAAGTGAATGGCAGCTCTTAAGACAGAACACCCAAGGGTTTTGCTCAAGAAGGATCCTCCAGGACTTGAACACCCCCAGGAAGCTGGGTAAAACCAGGAGATTCAGACCCAACCCCAGTAGGGTACATTCAGAGGTTCCCCCAGGTCCACCTCGTAGCAGAACTCCTCTGGAGCATGCAGGAAGCCACAGACTCCAGACTCCATATTTGCTCATGGAGGTCTTTCTAGCCTGAAATTCAAAAGATCTTTCAGGAAAGGATACTCCAGGGCAGCAGCTACTCCATAGGGCAGCCTCTGAGATGCCCTCTGCTCGCTCTCCCAGGTGACGCGGGCCACCCCAGCCACCCCCAGCAGGCTTTCAGGTCCCAGTCCTTCACACCACAGACTCCATTTCCACCTCTCTTAGCAAGTCATGCTGGGGCCTCAGAGTTTCCTTACTGTCTCTTTTGATGAATTGACTGTCCCCCTCTCTCCCTCACAAAGACTTGGTTCGGTACAATACAAAAGCATTTGTTAAGTGCTTACTGTGTACAAGTATCTTGATTCTCTGCACTAGAGATGCAAAGATGATCGAGTTAAAGATCTCAGGGTCCAGGGGCCACCAAGATCAAGAAGGAGGAAGGCTCAACACAACCAACAGAGCGGGCCTCTCGGGGAACAGAGAAGCTTGAATGAAACTGGGCCTTGAAGGACGGGGCTGTGATTCTGGTGACGTGGGGACAGGGGCAGGACTGAACTGTCCAGGGCCAGAACAGAACAGAGCCGGACAAGGGGTCTGTCTCCAACGGAGACCAGTTGATTCAAGACCCAAGCACATTCCATAGAGCAGAAGTGAAGTCTGGTCTGAAGGGTTCATTCCAGCAGCCTCCAAAGTCCAAACGCCCCCACTTTCAGAAGGGGTTAAAAGGCAGTGGCGGGGGGGAGGCAAAGTGCTTGTCCTCAGGGGGGTGTCTCAGCCTGACACTCACCATCACCCCCTTGGTCTTGAGGGTCTGGCAGTGGGTGGAATCCCCATGTGGAGAGGGACCTAGCCGCCCCAGGTCTCCACGGAGATCCACGCCCACCCCAGAAAAAATAAAAACCCCTCCAAGCACGCCTGCTCTTACTTGGAATTCTAAAATTAGACATTCATTCCTCTCACCTCAAAGCTTTTTCCTTTTCTATGCTGATATGCAAATGTCCTGGGAGAGGCTACATCACAGCAGCCACCTATGGCTTGGCGAGAAGACTTCCAGAGACCTTTCCTGGGAAACAGGCTTTGCTTAAGGGATGCTTGGGAGATGACCTGGGATTAGAGGGGAGTTAGGAAGAGGAGGAAGAGGAGGAAGGAAGGAAGGAGGGGACTTCTGCACCCAATCAGCAGCACCCAACCAGGGCAGAGGGAAGGGCTAAAGACAGAGCCCTTTGAGACTGCCCCTGCCCCACTGCTCTTGCTACAAAACCGAGATCCAATTCACATACCGTAAAACTTGCCCTTTCAAAATGCACAATTCACTGATTTTTAGCATATTCACAAGATGGCACAACATCATCACGATCTACTCTCAGAACACTTTCATCTTCCCAAAGAAAACCTGCCCCCATTAGCAGGCCCTCCTCATGCCGTGCCCCTCCTCCCCGGGCAACCACGGACTCTCTCCACGGATTTGCCCATCCTGGCCGTTTCAAATAAATGGAATCAATAATACATAGATTTTGGAGTCTGGCTTCTTTCACTTAGTCTAATGCTTTCAAGGTTCACCCACTTGTACTATATGCATCAGTACCAAACTCCTTTTAATGGCTAAATTATATTGGATTATATGGATATACCACATTTTATTTATCCATCAGAAGACATTTTAAAGGGCAAGATGCTCCCAAAGAAAACTTCCTCCAGTGTCCTTGGGGATGCTTGGGCAGCACAATCACATACGTATCATCCTCCTCTGCTCCTTCCACAGGGCACAAACCCTCCCTTCCCAGTCACTGACTTTCCAAACACACACTGGCTCAGGCCAGCAGCCCCAAATCAATCAGGCCATGATGGGAACAACTCCGGGTTTTGTTGTTGTTGTTGTTGTTTGTTTGTTTGTTTGTTTGTTTTAATGAGACAAGTTTTCACTAAGTTACTTAGGACTTCATCAAGTTGCTGAGGCTGGCTTTGATTTTGCAATCCTCCTGCCTTAGCCTCCCGAGCTCCTAGGATTGCCAAGTGAATTCTTAAAGTCTCTGAAAATGTGTTCCCCACATCTCCAGGGTCCTGGTAGGGAAAGATGGAAGCAGGAAGAGCAGTACTGGCTTCACAGGCACGAGCTCTCTCAGGGCCCCATGCTTGATTAAATGCACTACGTCGCTGTCTTGAAAGTCTTAATAATTTTAAAACAAGGGGCCCCACATTTTCATTGGCACTGGGCCCCACAATTATGAAGCTGGTTCTGAGCAAGAGGCCAGGGTGTGGGGAAGGGAAGGACTCGAATCTTCCCAAAGCTGGTGGAACTGTTGCTACCACTCACTGGGCCGGGCCGGTGGGCCAAGGCAGGGTACCAGGGCTACGCTGATGCTGAAAACCCAGCTCTCAAACTGCCTGAGACCACATCTTCCTACCCCAAGGCTGAGCAGTTGGCTGATAAGGGCTCCCTGAAACAGACTGGCTGAAAGTCCACGTGATAAGGGGAGAAGATACAGGCCTAGACTGTAAAGCGGGGGGCACTCAAACCGAAACTTGTTTGATCTAGTGTTCACTTACAGGTTAAGAGCAAGAAGAGGAAAGAAAGCAAGAAGAAACCCACATTAACTCAAGTAACCGGCACTGAGAAAACTTGTTAAACATTTGCTTTATTTTTTTCAACTGTCACCTTTATTTCCAGTATATCAGAGAAGTTCATCGTTTCACCAAAAACTTGGTACTTGATCCAAAGAGAGCACAAGGTGAGTTTTCAAGGCAGATAGCCACAGAGAGGCAGGGGTCTGAGGAACAACCTAAGTCACTGGCTCTTGTCCCTTTATGGCAAGAGCCCCCTGAAGTTCATCTGCAGGGATCCCTAAAGCTTAGACCCCACACCCCGATCTACTCCAATTCTTACTTTTTAGATGAGGAAGCTGAGGCAGGAGAGGGGAAGTAACTGACCAAGGTTACCCACAGAAAGGGGCAGGACCAGAACCCGGAAGCCTTTAGCTTCCCTCCCCACCTCCCAATTTCAGGAGAACAACCCAAATTCACACCCACATGCTGCCAAACTTCCCTGGATCCTCAGCTCAAGTCTTCCAGCACCTGTGGTCCTCAGAAAAAGGAGTCTGGTTAGATTTAAGACTCCTAAAGCCTGATGCAGAAGATGCACCTGCCTGCCCCCAACCCCCAGCCCTGTCCCACAACCTGGCAAAGGGCCAAGGAGCTCCAGGAGAGTCCTGGGGCTTCCTGGGTCCAGGGCATTGACCAACTTGGCCTTTCCTGGGAAAACTGAAGTCTCACCCTAGTTTTTCCAGGGATAGGTGAGGGCCACACAAGGGGGAAAGAGCTCAGGGCAGACAGGAAAGGCTGGCCGTCCATTGCACCAGAGAGGGATCCAGGTGGCCCCTGGGATGCGGTGGAGGTTCTAGCTCCCATCATATTTTGTCCCTTTTCTATAAAGCACACTATCTAAATCAAACCTTCCTCAACACCCACCTGGATTCCTTTAGTTTAATTTGTGTTTCTTCTGCTTTTCCTCACCTTTTCCCTTGAATGAAATCAACAGTGAGCACTTATTAGATGCTGGGCATATTCTATCTGCTGGGTCTATTACAGTGAACAAAACAGAACAAGTTTTGGTGTTTACATTCTAAAGGGCGGAAACAAAGAGTTAAAAGAAATGAATTGTGTACCATGTCAGAGGGCATCAAATGCTTTGGATAAAATAAAGCAGAATAAAAGGGATAGGAAATGGCAGGGAATGAAGTTATTTTATCTAGGAGAGTCAGGACAGGGGTCTCTGGAGGGAGGAGAGGAGGGAGCCAAATGGATATCGAGGGAAGATATTCTAGGCCAAAGGATCAGCAAATGCAAAGGCCCCAGGGTAGGAATGTCAAGAACAACCAAGACTCCAGCATGGTGTGAGTGATGAGGAGAAGGGCAGGTTAGAGATGCAGAGAGGGGTGTGGGGAGAGGAGGGAGCTGGAGCAAGCAGGTCCTGAAGTTACAGCAAACCCTTTGGGCTTTTCTCCTAGTGAGACAGTAGTATGCATGTTCTGAGCAGCAGTAATTGATCTGCCATAGCCTGTCACATGACCTTCCTAACCACTGTCATTACCAAGCAACCTATGGTAGGCACATCTATGAGGGGACCAGATTCAGGAACCAGGCCCGGAGCCCAGCACAGCCTCTAAATCCTGTATGACACTGAGAACACATTTCCCTTCTCCGGGCCTCCACATTCACCTCTGTGAAATGGGAAGGTCATACTAGAAGATGTCTAGTGTCCTTTCTACAGAAATTCTTAATTTTCTGACCCTCATACCGACTGACTGCCCTTCCGGTCTTAGTCTCTGGAAGCCCCCAACTATTCCCCACTGCCTACCCCACCCCAAAGCAAACTCTCACTGCCCCAAAGGCACAGCTCTCTAGGGAGAAAGGTCCAGCCCAGGAAACAGCCACGTCAGCAACGTCCTCCACCGATTATAAAGAGCAACCACTAAAGATAGCGCAGCCCCCACACATGTTAGTGGGGCGCAGCCAGCAGGGGCCAAACCAGCAGGGAGCTCCTAAGTCAGCTTCTGCCAGGGCTGCCAGTCTCTTGGGTTTCTCTTGCCACCTGCATCTACCCTCTGGGTGGGACAAAGTTCTGGGTGTAAGAATTGCTCCAGGGCTGGCAAAATGGCTCGGTGGTTGAGCGCTGCCTGGCACGCACGAGGCCCTGGGTTCCATCTCAGCACTGCCAAACAAAACACAATGGCTCCACCCCATCCACCTCTTGGAGGGTCAGGAAGCAAGACACAGCCTCCCCCACCAGGCTGCGTGAGCAGGGCTCTTCTCTCCACCATCAGACTGGGAGCTCCATGCGAAGATGGGCTCTACCACCTAACAGATGGGGGTGCTCATCCTATGCCTCCTCCTCCGCCTTCCCCATCAGATCGGGGCTCCCCACTGTGTCTTTCCACCCAGACTGGGAGCTCCTGGAGGCAGAGACTGTGTCTTCCCAGGAGTCCCTGATGGCAGGGGTGGCACCAGCCCCATTGGACTAGAAGCTATCTGAATTCAGGGTTCACGTGCCCTTTGATTCTGCCACCACACGGAATCCCACAAGCGTCTCAATATATTGAGTGGTTTCTTTTTTAAAATTTTTTTTTCGTCGTAGATGGACACAATACCTTTATTTACTCATATGTGGTACTGAGGATGGAAGCCAGCGCCTCACACACGCAAGGCAAGTGCTCTACCACAGAGCCACAACCCCAGCCCTATATTTAGTGGTTTCTTTTTTTGTTTCTTAATATTTTTATTAGTTGTTGATGAAATTTTTCATTTTATTTATTTGTATGTGGTGCTGAGAATCGAACCTAGTGCCTCATGCATGCTAGGCAAGTGCTCTACCACTGAGCCCCAGCCCCAGCCCTATCTAGTGGTTTCTTAAAACAACATGCTGTCCAGGGCCAAGCCACCCACCCCTGCACCTTGTAGCTGGAAAACTCCCTGCATATGAACCTCCAGGCAGAAGGAGCAGACAAATCTTCAAAGTCACTGTCCCCCCCACAACTTCTCCGAGACTGTTTACAGGCTCTGCCCAAAGGCTGTCCCCATTTAAACAGCCCTTGCTGGTGACTAAGGCTCTGGCCCAGCTGGAATGCACCTGAGGACAGGGAGCCCAGAATCCAAGCGGGCTCCTAAGCAGGCTCTGGATCAGCCGCACCCTCAGCTTCCAGGATGGGGAGGAGACTCATCTCAGGGGCAGGGTGGACAGCAGAGGAGGTGAGGGTGGACAGCAGGCATGGGCCTGGCTCGGCAGAAGCTCCGCACCTCACAGGGCAAGCAGAGACACCAAGGAGGGACCTTTGCACACATGGGGACTCGGGGAAGCTGCTGGAAGCTCCCCTGGCATGCAGTGTGCTGGCTCACGTTGGCAAAGGGTTTCCGCAGACGTGCAGAGAAGGGACAGGAAGGCTGGAACTTGCAATGGCTGAAGGCGATCACCCCATCGTAGGCTCCACTAACATAGGGACTGTTCTAGGTCCTTCCCACACGCCAATCCGCCAGTCATGCAATACCACTGCCCTCCTAAAGACCAGGCAACAGAGGCCTGTCCAAGGTCACTCATGGGGAGGAATGAAGCAGGAATATGGTTCCCAACATGTGCTCTCGGCTGCCTCCCTCTCCAAAGCCTAAGGGCACTGCCTCTGCTAGTTCCACTGGTTCCCCAGAACTCCAAGGTGGAACTGTGGAAAGCCACCCAGCCACCACATCCTGAGAGCCTGGGAAACTTAGGTGGAACCCAGCATAGTCGCACTGCATCAAAAGCTTGGGTACACTGAAAATGCCACCCTGACCCTTTATGACATCCTTTCAGGAGCCTCAGGTTAGAAAATTCCTACTTTCCTGTGTCCCTCTTAGAGGGTCTAGAGTTGTGGCTCAGTGATAGAGCACTCACCTAGCACATAGGAGGCACTGGGTTCCATCCACAGCACCACATAAAAATAAATAAAGGTACTGTGTCCATCTACTATCTCTCTCTCTCTCTCTCTCTCTCTCTCTCTCTCTCTCTCTCTCTCTCTCTCTCCATATATATATATAATTTATTTTAAGTATCCTTAGGGAAAGAGTGATCCTTTTAGAAAAACTCCCACAAAAGTCATGATTATTTGAAAAAAAAAAAATCCAGGCATAATGGTGCACACCTGTAATCCCAGCAGCTTGAGAGGCCGAGGCAGGAGAATTGTGAGTTCAAAGCCAGCCTCAGCAAGAGTGAGGCACTAAGCAACTCAGCGAGACCCAAAAGGACTGGGGATGTGGCTCAGTGGTTAAACACTCCTGAGTTCAATCCCTGGTACCCCCTGCAAAAAAATAAAGAAAGCTTTAAAAGAGAGGAGTGTGGAAGGAGGAAAAAGTGGCCCCCAACACGTCTCAGCTCTCACTGTCCAAAATAATATAAACTTTTTTTTTCTTTTTGGTGCAAGGGTTCAAATCCCTGCCTTGCACATGCTAGGCAAGTGCTCCCCGCTGAGCCAGAGCCCCAGCCCTTGATCATTTCTAAACAGTGTGTTAGTTACATTTTCAACTAAAACTCCCCCCTGTGTTTTTCTTCAGGCTTCACATCTTTTTAGGAAAAGTTCATCTACATGTACATCAGTGAGTCCCACTGTGACACCAAGAGTCTCCATGACGTCTGGAAACCGAAGGAAATAAATAGTGGCTTCCTCAGACTCTTTTTCAGATGAACAACTGGACCTGCCATTTGCAGGGTGCTTCACATACGAACACTTGGCATTTTGGGCTGACCTGGGGGCTGTCCTCCACATGGGATGCTCAGCAGCATCCCTGGCCTTGTCCCCCTCCCCTTCACTGAAATGTGACAACAAAAATGTCTCCAGACATTGACTGACAGGTGCCCTTGGAGGGGGGCAAAATGGTTTCCAGCTGAGAACCACTGTATTGAACAAAGCATTGAAAACACAATCCACAAACTGTTTAAAAATAAGCATATCCAATTTTTTCCTGACTCCTTGGACGCCATGAATTTGAAAACTCTCCAGGTAGCTGCCATGGTTCCTTCCAGTGAATGTGTCTAAATACAAGTGCCCCAGATTCCCATGCTATCCCCACTTCCAGCCCCAGCCTTCCCACTCAGTCACATTCATGCTTGGAACCAACCCGTCCTCACGTGCTCAACACGCCATCAGGCACTAGCTATCCACCTGGGTGGGTAACTGTCAGCTCTGACCGAGTGCTGCAGGGGTGAGAGCCAGAGAACACTAGGCTCGGGGACTCCAGCAGCCTCAGAGGCAGCAGTGGCCACACCCAAGAAAAGGGACCCGTGTTAATCTCCAGTGTGGTTGATCCATTATACTCCCCAAAGCCTCATCTGAACACACAGCTTGCCTCAGAGTGAACTACGCCAAATCCGAAAATAGGTCAAAAAGAAAACCGAATCTAAGTCTGTGAAAGACCAACAACCCAACAGATAAATGGGCAGAGCATGAATCGCAAGAAAAGGAAACACAAATGGATCTTGAACTTGTGAAAAGATGCTCAACCACACTCATAAAAGAAATGCAAATTAAAACTAACTGAGACGCTGGTTTTCATCCATCAGATTGGCAAAGATCAAAACCTATGATAACTCACTGAGTTGGCGAGGGTGCCTCATTCACTGATGGTATAAAACACTACAACCTCCTTGAAAAGGTACACATGCACGTCTACCAACATCACAAATGTTTACATGCCTATGCCAGCACTTCCATTTCTGGGATCTTATCCAACAGGATTTCTCCTACATATGGCAAAATGGTGTGTACTCCAGGATACCTACCCATCATGGTCTGATCTGTAATGAAAAAAAGATTGCCAATAGCCTCATATCCACCTTTGGGGGAGTGCTTCAATAAATCATGATTCTTTTTCAAAATGGAAAGCTATGCAACCATACAAAAGAATGAAGGCACTCTCTCCATGATCTGGGAATAATTTTCAAGACATGTGGTAGGGTAAAACAGGAAAGGCAATGAAGACATGAACAGTAGAACAACAGTTGTTGGGAAATACCATCTACTCACATATGAGAAGATGTCTTTGCATAATCACCCAAAAAGCTAATAACTGTAGCTATCTCTAGAGAAGAGAACTGGTCAGCAAGGGGCAGGATTATTTACCCCACTTTAGACACTTTATAACATGCATACTTTATACCAGGTGCACTATTCAATCAATTCATCAGTCAATAAATAACAAGCAAGCACAGAGGAAAAGACTACAAGTCATTGATCTGGTGGTGGCACATCATTGGGGGCATAGGCACGTGACAGACATTACAGGTCAGTATCCATTTTAAATCTTCTAATCCTCCAAGTAACCATACTTGTCAGTTTTGGGTTGGTTTTTTGTTTGTTTGTTTTGTTTTTTTTTAGTTTTAGGTGGACACAATATCTTTATTTTATTTTTATGTGGTGCTGAGGATCGAACCTATCACCCCAAGCATGCCAGGCGAGCAAGCTACCGCTTGAGCCACATCCCCAGCCCCCATACTCGTCAGTTTTACTGTCCCTGGTTTTTTGATCCAAAAGTAGGGTGACCAGCGCATTCAGAACACCAGCTTCCTTCCTCAACAAGGTTTTGAAAGCGTTCATCCTCAAAATTATCTTTCCCTCCTCTGAAAAACCACAGTCACTGACACCAAGTGCCACCATCACCCTGGAGCTACAAGGATAGGCAAGCAGAATCCTTTAGAAGGTGCACTTCAGGATCCACAGCCAGGGACCTGGGGGCACCCACACTTTCAATAGTGCCTCAAATTACTCTGGGCTATAACTGTGCATCACAAAGTGACCTGAACCCCAACACCTATCAGAAGTGGCGGGAACCCCCAGTAGCCACCAAGGATCCGCAATGCAGCTCTGCCTGCGGCAATGTTTTAATGGCGTATTACTCAAAGGTGCCACCGACACCACTTTAAACCCACCCCACCACCACTGCCACTTCATCATAAAATAACCCTTATATTTTAAGCTGTAAATCAGCATTTGTCAAGTTCTAAATTGGGCTACAGCAATATTTATTCATCAAAGGATAAATCTTCCCTGCATAGTCATAAAACTGCCTAATAATTTAATATGCTATCATTCTTACC
The DNA here is from genome assembly GCF_052094955.1 of Ictidomys tridecemlineatus. Taxonomy (NCBI): domain Eukaryota; kingdom Metazoa; phylum Chordata; class Mammalia; order Rodentia; family Sciuridae; genus Ictidomys; species Ictidomys tridecemlineatus. The sequence goes on along the minus strand of NC_135484.1, from coordinate 108,957,618 downwards.
TGAAAACTTGTCAAAAAGTGGCCTGGAAGAGGCATGTGTTTTACAGTTGACTGACATTAAGTCTATAGTTTATTAAATAGTTCATATTTTTTAATTCTCTTATGGGGAAATGGCATAAAAAAAAACACATCCTATGCAGAAGAGCAATTCAAAGATTCATTAGCATCTAATTTGGGGTAGAGAAAAGCAGATTCTCCAAAGAGGACCAAAGAGCCCTCTGATGAGTGATACAGAGAGGCAAGCAAGAAAGAGGCAAATCCTAACACATGGAGAGAAGAATCACGTCAGGAGACAGGACCCGGGAACAACCAGACAAGATGAAGAACTGTTTCAAGCAAAGGGTTAAAAATGTCTCTCAGCTGCAAAATGATGACAGCCAGGTGAAGAAGTCAACGCCTGGGGTCCTTTCAGGTCCCTGGAGCAGGGAGCTCTCCAGACCTGGTGGTGGCACATCAGCAGAAGTCTGTTCTTCTCACAGCCTGAGCCCAAACATGTCTCTTTTAGGACAAGAGGAGCAACAACCCAGCCCTGAGATCAAGGTTACTCCACCTCGGCACTGTGGACACCACAGGCTGATAATGCTCTGCTGAGGGTTGCCTCCTGTCACGGAGAATGTTTAGCAGCATCGCTGACCTCTGTCTATTAGTTACTAGTACTGACCCCACCACCGCTACCCCCAATCATGACAGCCAACAATGTCTCCAGACCAAATATGTCTTCAGCAGCCAAGTTCAGGTGCATCTGAGAACTGCTGCCCTTGGATGAGTTAAGTCTCACTTAACTAAGGTGAGCAGCTGGAGGCAAACCCATTCCACCCAACAAGTGTCATCTGTTCCCTTTGTGCTGCCTTTTCTCTGAAGTTTCAAAACATAAACAGAAGGAAATGCAGACACTTGAGCATCAGTACTGGTCCCCACGCCGCCAACCTTCCCTCACTAGGGAAGTCCAGGTCTGCCCATGAGCCATGGAGGAACTTGCAGACTTTGCCTCCCTTCTCTGTTCTGCAGCCCCCTCCCACATGTCCCCCACCCACCAGGCTTCACCTTTCATTACGAAGTCACCCCCCATTTCCTTTACGTTTTTCCACAACCTTGTGGTTTACTTGGGCACAAGAACATGCTTCAGGCTGGCATGCACTGGTGGTTAATGACAAGGTGGGTTTCCGAGCCACAAACACTATTAATTTTATGTTCTAAGGCACTCTCCCTGTTCGTGGGCGAGTTGGGGAGGAAACTCCTCCCCAGTGCTGAACACTGAACTCCTTACAATACTTACATAATCAAAAATAGTGAACCACTTTTTAATTTGGAAAAAAAAATTTAAAGCCCAAGTTCATACATGCACATCTGGTGCCATACCTCCCACTGCAGACCAAGATGCTATGTGAGACCAGTGAGATTCCACGCAGCGACCTGCCAAGCTATCAAGGCATTTAAACCCATTGGGAGATAATACAATCTGGGCTGGACTCAAATAATGCTGTTAAAAGTTTCAGCTTTGATTTCATTATAGAGTTAAAAAAAAAACTAGCAACCTTACTAAGGCAGTTTTAGAATAGGATGGAAAATATGAAAACAAAGCTGGTTTAGAATTATTATTTTTTTTTACATTTATTTTTTAGTTGTAGTTGGACACAATACCTTTATTTTATTTATTTATTTTTATGTAGTGCTGAGGATCGAACCCAGGGCCTCACACATGCTACGCGAGTGCTCTACCTCTGAACTACAACCCCAGCCCAGAATTATTATTATTTTTTTTTATCTATTCATCCTCGTCTCTTTATCAAGCAGTGAGATGGTGTCCAACCCCCAAAAGCAGATGAGTAGGAGAAAGGTTGCACGGGCCACCTACGCAGCCCAGCACTGGCTGGCCTTGCACCAAGTCTACACAGTGGCCACTGACCACATTCTAGCAGGTACAATTTCCAATCATGCAAACCGACTTCTCTGAATTTTTGATTAAAAAAAACCCAAACCCTAAAAACCAGACTGCTGTGAGATTTTCCTTAAAGCTTTTAACTTTCACAAGTTTCATTCATTCAAAAAATACCAGCTAACTGCTATCACCAACCAGCACACCTTTAGACAGCATGTGGCACTGCCAGAGGAAGAGACCTTCAAGACTTGGGCTCCTCGGGGATGTGGGGGTTCTGCTAGGAAGGTGTTTAGAACTCCCCCAAAGTAATCCATGAATGTCAAATGGTGCCTGGAGACAATCCTGCTTGGTTTTTTTTTAAAAACGATTTTTCTTGTGGCCTATCTGCTCCATTCATCACACACAACTTCACCGAATTAGCTAAGAGTCCAGGGTAAGCCTTGCACCAAACAAGATTAGAGCAAACACAAAACAAGACAGAAAAGAAGACCCCAGAGGCAGCAAGGTACCTAAGTCACAGGCCACAGCACACCCGAGCTGACTGTGGCCTGGAGGTCCTGCAAACCTCTGTCACAAAGCCATCCTCCAAGACCTGGACTCCAGCACTCTGAGCAGGCCTTGAACACACCAGAGAATGGCAAAGCCAGAACACCACGGATGGACATAACGCAGAGTCGGGGAGACAGGGTGGCTTAAGAAAGAAAAAGACGTGAAAATCTTTAACTGTACTTTAAAACAGGCTGTCCTGGGTGCATTTCCAATAGTATACAGGCTGTATTCTGGGAATCAAGATGCGGCTCTTGAGGCCACATCTTGTGGATCAGAGGCCACACTGCCTATCCAGCAGTAATGCTAATAGAGGTATGGTCAGGAGGTTCCCTGGACAGGCGAGCTGCCCCCAGAGAGTCATCCTCTCAGGATGCAGGCATACCCAAGCCCAGCCATCCCAGAAGTGGATGTCAGTCAACAGAGGATAACATGAAAGGCACAGGCTGGACAAAAGTGACAGAAGACACCTCCTCCACCATTTTGAGCCATTGAACCAACTGCTCTAGGTCTCCATTGGCAATCTCTCCATTGCTGTTCCTCAGCATTAATTAAGATAATACCTGTGACCTAGCACTGGGGGCTTTGGACCCAAGGAACGTCCCCAGCAAAATCATTCTTGATTACATTATTTTATTATTAATATTATCCAGCCACCATTGATGAGGCGCCCCAAAGTTCCTACCTCCCATCTTCAAAAGCTTGACAGGAATGAGGCCATGCAGGTGACACTTGTACAAACACATAGTTCTTATCAAGAGCTCGGTTAAGGTGAGCACGAACCCTCTCTAAGCCCAGCTAATGTGGCTGAAATAGCAGAAGCAACACCTATCAGGAGCTTCCTTCCTCAGGACCACGTCTGCTCTTCAAATCAAGAGCTGGTTGTCTCAACTAACAATCCCTCTCTCCACCTGCTGGCCAGCAATTTGCCCCTGGACACGTGAATGTGCCCTGGCTGGAAGGTGTCGTTTCAGGCAGTGACAGACAGTTCTCACTGGGTTTGACAGGGTCTTGTTCAAGTCCACATGGGGCCTTCACCATCCTGGAAACTGATTTTTGAATTGGTTCTCTCTCCTTTATCAGTCATCATCAGTGGGAAAGGAGAGACTGAGACAGAAGTAGAGAAAGGACAGGGGACAGAATCCCACTCCCTACCTTCCCCGTGTCCAAGGAGAGCTCAATCTAGTCCTGCACAGGAAGGTCCACAAGAAGAGCAGCCCTAACAGCTCTGTCCATCCCTCAGTCAAGAAAAGGAGAGAGGAGGATCCACAGCCCCTGATAAGAACTGGGGTCAATTTTGCTGAGTTGGGGGGTGGGGGTGGGGGCAGGGATATACATCTTCCCTAAACTTGCTCACCCCTAGCTCCTTGCACAGGACTCTAAGAGGCCAAGCCATTGAAAACAAACAAGAGTGTCTACCCCAACGTTAAGAGTGACATGATTTTAAAAAGAAAAAAAAGAAAAAAAAAAAAGGTCCTCATCGTTCTGAGCACATATCGTAAGCTTTGTTCTGCTCGCTTCCCCACTTCCTGTTGCTTCCTCACCTCATAACTTTTTATTTTTGAAGCCTATGTGTTCGCATCGGTATCACTGTAAGGTTTCAGTGGGAGGCCGCTGGAGGGACCAGGATGAGGCTCAGTACTGTTCTGAGACACAGGACTGTACCAAAGACAGAAATCACAACTGCCCGACCATCAGGAAAGTACACCCAAAATTTCACAGCCTCCCGTCAACAGTGGGGGTGCTAGGAAAACACTTGTGGGTGAGCTTTACTTTGTGGGTAGCATCCTGTGTGGGCAATGGCCACTTAACCACTAGCTAATACCAGGTGGCTTAGAACTGGGAGCCCAGGGGAAAAAATACACAGCACCCACAGACCAAGAAACACCCCAGAGCAGACGCATTCCAGATCTCTGGGTTATTCAAGCCCTTCCTGATCTTTAACCAAACCCTGAACTCTGGGAGATGATTGCCACTCGGAGGAGGAACTGAATGATTTAAATGCTTTGTGAGTAGAACTTGGTCTATCCTCCAACTTAGAATAAAGGTCAGAGCAAAAAGGAACATAAAAAGGGACACCATGTGGCAAGCCTGCTCCAGTTACAGAGAAGGAAACTGAGGCCAAGACCTGCATCACAGAGCTCACCTATTAACCATAGGGCAGGTACTAGATTCCAGTCCTCTCATCTCCCAGGGTAGGACTTTTTAAGATCTTACGTATAATAAATGTTGGCTCAGCCACCATGGACACTGGCTGGTCCCCCAAGACATGGACAGCAGAGAGGCCAATCCTTAAAAATGCTTTTTGTCGGGCTCACATGTGTGAGGCACTGGGTTCAATCCTTAGCACCCCATTAAAAAATAATAAAGAAATAAATAAAAAGTTTTGTGTCCATCTACAACTAAGAAAATACTTTTTTAAAAAAATGCTTTTTGTCTGACCTTTGACAAGAAGATCACATCTTCTAGAAGTATGTTTGGGATGGAAGACAGAGCAGCCTGTCCGCACAACCCACTCTGGCTCTGAATGCTGAGGATTACAGACTACCCTTCCACAGCTGCCCAGACTAGCTTGCTGCACCCCCTCTGCAAGGCCTCCCGGGTCAGAGGGGAAAGAAAGTCAAACCTGGGAGACAGGGAGGTTAGCTCAAGGCACAGAACTGGGAATGGAAAGCTGAGCTCCCATTTCCGTGAACACAGTCTCACAGGTGGCCTTGGGGAGTCATGCAACTCTCTGTGCCTTCCTGCACCCATGGGTGCCATGAGAACACTGATCTCCAGCAGGCTGCTCCCCTGAGCATCTCTGATTGTGAACCTCATCCTCTTCCACCTCGACCACCACAGAGCTCATTTTTCCTCCTCCCACCCTCACCGTCCAGGCCTCCCGCTTGCTCTGCCTGCCTGGCCCATCTGCCAGCCCTCAGAGTGTGGATCAGCACCCTGGAGGTTCCATGTAGATCTGGACCTGATTTGAGTTCACTGGGATCCCTCAGTGTGCTTTCCCAGATCTTCCCAATGGAATAAAGCTGTGCTCCCCAAATAAAATAAAATTGACAACACGACAGGGACCAGCTGTGTGCAAAATCTCGGCTGTGTACAGGGTGGGCTCTGAGATGAACATCCGGAGTGGGATCTGAACAGTCAAAGGCCAACCTCGCCCCCTCAGTCGCCACCTCTTTCCCCAAACTATCTTCACTGACCTCACCAATGCCCAGTGCTGCAGTATGTTTATGTCACTGTCTCCCTCACTGGGTAAGGGCTGCTGGCATACATATTGGCAGCCAGGGCACACAGAACAGGGCAGGGCTTTCCTGTCCACTGAATGATGAACGAAGAAATGAGCCATCAATCCTGGATGTCCCCCCATTGAGACCAAGTTATTTAATGTCTCTAAGTTTCACATTTTCTTTATTTTTTTAATATTTATTTTTTAGGTGTAGATGGACACAACACAATGCCTTCATTTTTATGTGGTGCTTTGGATCAAACCCGGGTCCCAACAGTGCTAGGCGAGCGCTCTACCACTGAGCCACAATCCCAGCCCCTCACATTTTCTTTATTAATTAAAAGATTAAAAGGATAATAATAGCATCTTCTTTACATGACTTAAGCAAGGAATAAACAAAAAATTAACTGTAAAAGCATTTAGGACATACCTGGCAGAATATGAACTATTACTTGTCCCCCCTTATTATAGTCACTGATGGAAACACAGGGAAATAAAGCCCCTTTATTATACCCTGGGCAGTTTTTAGGCTAAATCACAATTCTGTATGTGTGAGACCCATCTATAAAGAATCATTAAGAGAGCACTGGGCCAGGGATCTGCATAGCTATGATGGTCTCTCAGAGCTTGTCTTAGTGTAGAATTTTCCATGTGAAGTCATGAGCTCGTTTGCCTAAATGCTGCTTTGCAGGTCTCCATCACAGACATGACACAAGCAATGACAGTCTTCAAATTCCTAATTCCTGCCCTAAGACCTTACAGTCCAGTTGGGGGAAACGAGGCATTAATCTATGAAGCAGAACAATAAATTCAAACTCAACATATAGCAAATGTTGAATAAGAGCACTCAAGATTAGTCCTGTAAGTATTGGTAAATGGCAAGCATATGACAATCAACTCTCAAAAAAAAAAAAAAAAAAAAAACAAATCCAGTTGTAGCATGTCTCAATTTCCGCCCTGGCCAATTTCAAGCTGCCAATGTGAGGGCTCTGAACATGGAGCTGGGGAGAGCTGTGCACAATTGATTCTCCCAGGATGGTGCAAGGCAGCTCCCACTCACCACATTTCTCAGAGAAGTCAAGGGCCATGAGCTAAGCGGTCAATGCCCACTAACATCTTTATGGCACTTCAGGTGGCAATGCACATCCAAGCCCATGACTGAATTTCACCTTCACCTTCTGGTCAGAAAGGTCTCATTACCCCCATTTTGCGGATAGGGAAAATGAGTGTCAAAAACAATACTACCAATTTTCCCTTGTCATTCTGCATCATCAGGGCTTGAACCAGGCTTTTCCAGGGCAGCAGTGAACTCTCATGGTACTCTAGCCCCTGAGAATGAACGAAGTTTTCCTGAAGAAGCAGCCGAAGGATGATGTGTAGTAGGTGAGGGGCAGGAAGAAGTAGGGCAGGTGAAGGGTTCACCTGGATGGTGAATTCTCTGCAGAGCACAAAGGTCTCAGGAGCACACAGGGCATCCTGCACCTTGAAACTTAGGAAACCACATAGTCCAGACTGCTCCACCAGTGACCTAACTCTGAATACCTGCATCCCCAAATCCACTGCTTCATTAAGGGAGCCCAAGAAAAAGAAAGCAATTTAAATGACTGACCAAAGGGGGTTGGTTAAATAAGTTATGGAATACCCCACATGATCCAATGCTACACCAGCACAGAAGCTCATATTTTAGAAGAACAGTTAACAAGTAGCAAAGACTCACAATATACGGTTTTAAAAGCATGTTACATAACAATATGTACAGTATAATTCCAGTTCTGTAAAAAGGAACTGGCAGGCCAACTCCCAATGTGTATATGCACAGAAAAAAGGCTGGGGACATGGACTTCAAACTCTTCACACTCATTGCTTCTAGAAGGGTAGAATTATGGCTATGCTGACTTTCTTCTCTATGATTTTCTTTATTCTTCAACTTCATCTTGCTTTTAGTACCATAAAACAATAGACTGGATTTTTTTCCTTAATCTGGATTTTCAAAGACTGAGAAGACTAATGACAAAAAATCAGTGAGGTGGACCCCCCAGGGGACAGTTCCCGTGGGTGAGAACCAAGTGCTCAAGTCTCTAATACTTTCCCTTTTGCTCCCAGAGACAAGCCAGGTGCCCCCACAAACTCCATCTCCCCTGCACACACAAGCACATGCATGCATACAACACATGTTAGCTGGAGGACACACCTCCATGCCACCCCCTGCCTGCTCCTTCAGCAGGTCATCATCTCGACCTCATGCCTGGATCTGCCCCCAGCTGGGTGGGGACAAGGCATGAGAGGCACAGTAGAGAAGGACAACCAGGAATTCATGAATACCCTTTCTGTGCAGTGCAGCATCCTGGGGATTTCACAAAAGTGACTGCAGACATACATCAATTCTAAGATGGGTATTGCTATCAACATTTCAGAGAGAAGGAAAAGGAAGTCCAAACATGATATCCAGGGGCTGGGGTTGTGGTTCAATGGTAGAGTGCTTGCCTGGCACGTGTGAGGCACCGGGTTCAATCCTCAGCTCCCCATAAAAATAAATAAAAATAAGACAAAAGTAGGGTGTCTGTCTACAATTTTTAAAAAAATTAATTAAAAAAAATGATATCCCGAGTCACACAGCTAATGAATGCCTGGAATGGGACTAAACCAAGTCTGACTCGAACTGTCTCTAGACAGCTCAGGAGGCCTGCCCAACAACTGAGCTTGCCCTCACAAAATGCAAAATAGTAATGATAATGCAAAACAATAACGTCCCAATACAACCTATTTTAATTCACACTAGGGCTGAAAGTGAAACACACCACCAGTCCTCATTTGAGAATATAAAAATATAGATACTTAATCATTAAAAAAAGAAAGTAAGAAAAGGAAAGGTGGGGGGGAAAAACCCTCAGCTCTGTGCTCAACCCTCATTCAGTGAAGTAAAAATAAAAAACCGAACCTTCCCCCAACACATTGTGCTTTAATGAAAGCACCAAGCCAATCTTCTTCACTCCCACCCACCCCAGCCCACTTCGTTTAAATTTAGGCAACCACCAGGCAAACTGTACCCAGCCGCAGTCTCTGAGATGAAGTCATGAAGTCCTCATCTGTAACTCCAGCACTTTCTCCTCGGGCCGCAGGAAAGGCCCTTCACCAAGAGCCACTTTGGTGGCCTGGCTCAGCCACCTGGAGCTGGGTGAGTCTGTGGCGGCCAACAAGCCCTCTCTGGGCCTCAGCCAACACTCTACAACATCAGGACTGTCTAAAGCCATCACCAAGGCCCATCTAAAGGCACAGGTCGAGGGCTCCTAGGACCCTGGAGTGCACAGGAGTAGCCTGATGGCAATGCCCCCAACCCAGCACCCAGAGAATGAACAGCAACCTGTGATGCAGGGCGATCTGGACCCAGGGAGTTGGCAGGCCTTGGAGCCACTGTCGTTCTTAGGCTCTGGCTCTGAGGTACCCAGATCTTGGTAAGTATTTGGTAACAGGAGGGAGAGCCCTGCAGCTGCCCTCTACTCCTATCTAGGCAACACCTGGAGGGATTTTACTGCTGGACTCAGTTAACCCTGAGTCCCTAATACCTTCTTCCTCACGCACATCTGACTCCCTCTCCCCTGGGAATTGAACCCAGGGCCTCATGCATGCTAGGCAAATGCATTGGCACTGAGCTACTTCCCACCCCACTACACCTGACTTTTTAAAGTGTGAGCCCACCAGACAAGAGGGATGTGACTGGCTAATGAAAACTCTCCATGGTTTCCTGGATGAATCCAGGGCATCAGGAACCTGCAAGATGGCCGGATTTTTTCTATTTCTATCAGTAGCCTGGTTCAAGGTTTCCTTCCAGTGTCTCCTGAGTGTATCTCACCCTTATAAGAGGTCTGTGTCCACCCCTCAAGCAGAGGTGTGGGACACCCTGGCAAAAGAGAATAAAATTACTATTAACAACTCAAGGAGAAACATGGCCTAAACAGATGCCTACACACGGTTCCACATTAGAGACACACCAAACTACTCTGCTCACTGAGATCCACGGTTCAACCACACGGTTGATCCAGCCTGTGGCCCCAATCCCTGCCATCACTGGTCAGGCAACGGGATCTATCAGAGGTCACTTCACAAGCACATGTGCGTGTGCACTCAAGCCTGCAATTCCAGCCTCCTCAGGCCCTGCATCCTCTGCCCACCTGGAATCATCCAGGCAGGTTCCATCCTGGTCTCTCATGTGCTGAGCTATGCTCTCAGCAGTCCAGCGGAAGGAAAACCAGAGAAAGAAGTTTAGAAGGAAACCAACGGCCTCCGGCTTTGAGACGCAAACATATGTGACTTGACTTCTGAGCTTCAGGAGCAGGGAGCTAAACCTCCCAGGCTTCCCTCTCACTTGACTCTAACTGACACAAGAACCTTGAGCCTGAGGGCCCACCTGACCCCCAGCAGGCCAATCATGCCAGTCATCAAAGCCCCAAATGCCCAACGCTCCAACAGCAGTACTTTCAAGATGAATAAAAATGAGAAACACATATTACACCACTCTGTAAAGTGCTAAATTATCCAGCCTGTGTCCCAAAGAGGGAAAACGATAGGAAGTAGTGAGTACTTTTGACTGTAGGTAAAAGCACGTCTGGTGCAGACAGAAACTCTGAAATCAGATCTGGATTCAAATCTAGGCCCTTTCACCTACTCGTTATGTGACCTCAGGCAAGTTATTCAAGCCCTCTGTGAAGTGCCAGTCACAGGAGAGAGCACATATCACTTGGAGTTTATTTCTTAATTTCCACAATGAAACCCACAAATTGTTTTCCTCAGCAGCCTGAAATGACAAAGAATTCTGAGTCTTCCCAGAACTAGAAGGACCCAGACTTTGGAAGCAGAGTGGAGAGCAACAGGGCGCTTCAGTCCCCTCCCGCTTCCAAGGATCCTGTTTACACCACGTGCAGCAGGAGCTATGGCCCCTACCCACAGTCATGGGCCACCTTTGCAAACAATGAACACTGCAGAAATGCTCTAGGCATCCGGGTTTTATTTATTTATTAATTTTTGGCAGTAGAATCACAGACCCCCAACATAATGAACACAGATAAAAGGCAAGACGCTCTTCCATTCTAAGATTAACCCATCTGCAGCCCTGGAAGAATCTTACAAACTAAAATAACATTGCAATGAAGAAGGGGGAAGAAGGAGGCAGAGGGCATCACTAGAGGAGAACGGCGACAAGAAATTGGACGCGAAACAGAGTTTGGACCTCATGGGGACTACACCTCACTTATGTGACAAAACTGACAGCCTCGGGCACCTTCTCCAGACAGTATTCACTCTACGAATCCCTTGTCAGGGAGACCAAGTGACAAGACAGAGGCAACTAGAGATAGACTCCAGAATCACAATATTATACCACTACTACCAGATATTTAGTAGAATTTGGACACACAGCCTACCCTCCTGGTGGCATTCACCTATCTCATATATCCCATGTGTCCCAAGACATCTCATGAGATAACAACAGATCCAAAATGCCCAATGCTTAATCTACTGCCCTTGCCTAGGAAGTGCTACCTCCTATTCATTGTTCTTCCTTTTGGATTTCATGGATATCATTCTTTTGTCCAATTAAAAACTCCACCCCACCAAACGGAGGGAATCCAGCCAATTCTGCCAGCTCAAAAGCTTGTCTTCATTAGGAAACCAATTTAAGCAGAGCACATGACTTACCAGACTGGGCAAGTCTTAGTTAAGTCAGAAGATAGCTGCTCCTCTAGGAAATATTATATGCAGCATTCATCTAATAAACCAGTTACAGCATAGCATGATAAAAGAGTTGGCACCACAGAGGGTCCTCTGGAAAGAATGACCAAAATGGCAATATTCCTTCAACTCACTAAAGAAAGTTTGAGTGACGTAAGTTAAGACAATGATATATGTTCACAAACATTCCTTTTGGTCAGGAACCAACTCTATTCTGTAGCCTGAATTCTATTTGGGGGAATCACTATTTATCATCCAAGAACCTCCCAAGAGAAGGTGCTAAGGCAGTTGGAGGGGCAAAGCAAGGGCCCTAGGATCAGAATCCTGCGTTCAGGTCCTAGCCCCTGCACTTGCTGGCTATGTGTTCTTGACTAGGCGATGTATGCTGATTGGATAAATGTACATAAATACTCAACGAGTATCCACCTTCTCCTAATCCCATCCTTCTACCTCCAACTCTAACCCTGAATTGAAGCAGGTCCAAACATTTTGCAAAAACCATATTTGGGCAAGTGCCAACTAAACCCAGGATATGATCACCTCTATGTTTGTGCAGTGTGGTATAAGATGAATATCCCTTATCCAAAATGCTTGGGACCAGAAATGTTTTAAATTTTCAAGTTTGGGAATATTTACATAGACTTTATCAGTTAAGCATCACTAATCCAAAAACCTAAAATCTGAAAGGCTCTGAAACCCAAAACATTTTAAGTGACAATATGACACACAAAGTTTTGAATTTTCCAAAGGAAATGAAGTCAGCACTAAAAAGAGATACTTGCATGCCCATGTTTATTGCAACACTATTCATAATAGCCCAGATGCAAAATCAGTCTAAGTGCCCATCAACAGATGAATGAATAAGAAATATATAGTATACGTATACAATGGTCATAATGAATGAAATCCTGTCACTATCAGGAAAATGGATGGAATTAGAGGTCATCATGTTAAGCAAAATAAGCCACAGAAAGACAAGAATAGTGTGTTCTCTCTCATATATGGTGGAAACTAAAAAAAAAAAAAAAAAAAAGAGGGAGGGGGGATTAAGAACAGAGTAGGAGGGGGCAAAAGGGAGGATGAACATAATCCCTGCATACTATATGCATGTATGGAAATATCAGAGTGAATTCCATTAATTTGTACAATTAATATGTGTTAATTTAAAAACATTTTAAAGGATATTTCGTAACCTTCCAAAAAAAAGTTTTAGATTTGCAGCACTGTGAATTTCAAATTTTCAGATTAGGGATGCTCTCAGGCCATATTAAGAAACAAAGTGTGTGGTCATAACATGCTCTTGGTCCTTATCTCTCCCCCCCTCCCCAAGTGCCTTTTCATAGTTTTCTGAGTACTAAAATTTATTCAGCCTTCAAAGTCCAGCTTCTAGCCAGAGCAATTAGGCAAGAGAAAGAAATAAAAGGCATCCAAATAGGAAAGGATGAAATTAAATTGTCTCTGTTTGCTGACAAATGATCATATATATTATATCCCAAAGAATCCACCAAAAAACTGTTAGAGCTGATAAACAAATTCAGTACATTTGAAGGACACAAAACCAATTTATAAGAGTAGTGTTTCTATACACTAATAATAAATTATCTGCAAAGGATATTAAGAAAATAATATCATTTGAAATGGCATTAAAAAAATAAAATACTTGGGAGTAAATTTAACCAAGGAAGTGAAAGTTTCCTATAGTGAAAATTGTAAAACACTGATGAAAGCAATTGAAAATGATACAAATAGGGAAAGATATACCAGGTTCCTAGATTAGAAGAATTAATATTATTTAAATGTCCATAGTACCCAAAGTGATTACAGATTAATGCCATCTCTATCAAAATTCCAGTGTCATTCTTCACACAAAAAGGAAAAACCATCCTAAAATTCACATAGAATGACCAAAGACACCAAATAGTCAAAGCAGTGTTGACCAAAAAGAACAGGGCTGAAGGTATCATACTACTAGAGCTCAAAATATATCATAAAGCCATAGTAATCAAACTAGCATGGTATTAACATCCAAACAGACACTGACCAATGAAATAGGATAGAGATGCTTTTTTTTTATTTTTGGCACCAGGGATTAAACTCAATCACTGAGTCACTTCCTCAGCCCTATTTTGTATTTTATTTATTTATTTAGATTTTTTTGTTTGTAGATGGACACAATACCTTTATTTTATTTATGTGGTGCTGAGGATTGAACCCAGTGCCTCACACATGTGAGGCAAGCACTCTACCCCTGAGCCACAGTCCCAGCCTGATAGAGATCCTATTGCTACATCAACTGATTTTTGACCAAGATGCCAAGAGCACACAATGGGGAAAGGACAATCTCTGCAGTAAATGGTGTTGGTAAAATTGGATATCCACATACAGAAGAGGAAAAATAAACCTTTATCTCTCCTTTTATGCAAAAATCAACTCAAAATTCACTGAAGACCTAAATGTAAGACCCAAAAGTATAAGACTACTAGATTTTAAAATAGGAGAAAAGCTTTACAACATTGGCCTGGGAAGAGATTTCAAGGATATGACCCCAATACCACAGGAAATGAAAACAAAAATAGACAAATGGGATTCCATCAAAATATAAAGCTTCTGCACTGCAAAGGAAGCAATTAATAAAGAGCCAACCCATGCATTGGGAGGAAATATCTGCAAATCATACAACAGATAAGGGACTAATATCCAAAATATACAAAAATTCAAACTAGTCAAGAACAAGAGGACAATGGGCCAATTTTTCTTAATACTGCTCTGTAGTATAGTTTAAGGTCTGGTATTGTGATGCCTCCTGCTTCACTCCTCTTGCTAAGGATTGCTTTGGCTATTCTGGGTCTCTTATTTTTCCAAATGAATTTCATGATTGCTTTTCCTAGTACTATGAAGAATGTCAATGGTATTTTAATAAGAATTGCATTAAATCTGTATAACAGTTTTGGCAGTATGGCCATTTTGACAATATTAATTCTGCCTACCCAAGAACATGGGAAATCTTTCCATCTTTTAACTTAGGTCTTCTTTTTTCTTTCTTTAGTGTTCTGTAGTTTTCATTGTAGAGGTCTTTTACCTATTTTGTTAGATTGATTCCGAAGGTTTTTGTTTTGTTTTGTTTTGTTTTTTGTTTTTTGAGGCTATTACAAATGGGGTAGTTTTCCTATTTCCTCTTTCAGAGGATTCATCACTGATGTATAGAAATGCATTTGATTTATAGGTGTTGATTTTACATCTTGCTACTTTGCTGAATTCATTTATTAGCTCTAGGAGTTTTCTGGTGGAATTTTTTGAATCTTCTAAATATACGATCGTGTTGTCAGAAAATAGACCAATAGTAACAAAAACAGCATGGTATTGGCACCAAAATAGACATGTAGATCAATGGTACAGAATAGAAGACACAGAGACAAACCCACATACATACAGTTATCTCATACTACACAAAGGTGCCAAAAACATACATTGGAGAAAAGATAGCCTCTTCAACAAATGGTGCTGGGAAAACTGGAAGTCCATATGTAGCTAAATAAAATTAGACCCCTATTTCTCACCCTGCACAAAAATCAAAGAGGCTCAAAGATTTAGGCACTAGAACACAGACCCTAAGCCTAATAGAAGAAAAAATAGGACCAAACCTCCACTATGTCAACTTAGGAACTGACTTCCTTCAACAGACTCCTAAAGTCCAAGAAGTAAAATCAAGAATCAATAAATGGGGGCTGGGGCTGTAGCTTAGTGGCAGAGCACTTGCCTAGCACTTGTGAGGCCCTGGGTTCGATCCTCAGCACCACATAAAAAAATAAATAAAATAGAGGCATGCTATCCATCTAAAAAGCTTCTTCTCTGCAAAGGAAATAATCAATAATATGAAGAGAGAGCCTACAAAATGAGAGAAAATCTTTACCACACCCTCAAGATACAGCCCTAATCTCCAGGATATATAAAGAACCTAAAAAACTTAACACCAAAAAAACAAATAACCCAATCAATAAATGGACTAAGGAACTGAACAACACTTCACAGAAGAAGAAATACAAGCCATCTACAAACATATAAAAAAATGTTCATCATCTTAGTGATTAGAGAAATGCAAATAAAAACTACTTTAAGATTCCATCTCTTGCCAGTCAGAATAGCAATTATCAAGAATACAAGCAACGATAAGTATTGGTGAGGATGTGGGATACACTCATAGATTGCTGGTAGGACTGCAAACTGGTATAATCAATCTGGAAAGCAGAATGGAGATTTCTAGAAAAATTGAAATGGAATCACCATTTGACCCAGTTATCCCACTCCTCAGATAATACCCAAAGGACTTAAAATCAGCATAGTATAGTGATGCAGCCACATCAATGTTTATAGCTCAATTCACAATACCTAAAGTATGGAGGCCCTTCAACAGATGAATGAACAAAGAAAATGTGGTACAGATACACAATGGACTATTACTCAACCTTAAAGAAGAATGAAATTACAGCATTTGCAAGTAAATGGATAGAGCTGGAGAATATCATGCTAAGTGAAATAAGCCAAACCCCAAAACCAAAGGCCAAATGTTTTCTCTGATAAGTGGATATAAGCCATAATGGGGGTAGGGAGATGGGAACTTTGAACTGTGCAGGGGGGGGTGTGGGGATGGGAAGGATGGTGGAATGAGACAGACATTACTTCCCCTATAATCATGTATGATTATAGTACTGGTGTGACTCTGCACCATGTTCACTCAGAGGAAGGAGAATTTGTGTTCCATTTGTGTGCAATGTGTCAAAATGCATTCTACTGTCATGTATAACTAATTAGAACAAATTTAAAAATTAAAAACAAATGAAAGATTTTAAAAATTTAAAAATGAGCCCAGGGGCTAGGGTTGTGGCTCAGTGGTAGAGCGCTCAACTGGCACATGTAAGGCACTGGGTTTGATCTTCAGCACCACCTAGAAATAAATAAATAAATAAATAAACTATGTCCACCTACAACTAAAAAAAAATTTTTTTTAAATAGGCCAAGGACATGAATATACATTCTTCAAAAGAAGATATACAGTGGCCAACAGAAATATGAAAAAAAAAATTCAACACCTCTAACAGAGAAATACAAATTAAAGTTACAGTGACATATCACCACACACCTGTTTGATTAGCTAATATTAAAAAGATGAAATATAACAAGTTTTGGGGAGGATATGGAGAAAAAGGAACCCTTATGCACTGTTGGTGGTACTGTAAATGAGTATAGCTATTTTGGAAAACATTATGGCCATTCCTCAAAACAGTAAAATCAGAACATACATATGATCTGGCAAACCCACTACTGGATATATGCCCAAAGGGATTGAAATCAGTTATGATGAAGAGATGTCTACACTCCAGTGTTTGTGGCAGTAGTATTCACAACAGACAAGATACAGAAACCATCTTAAGTGTCCATCAATGGATTACTACATTTTAAAAATGTGGTGTAATGTTTTTTATTTGACCTTAAAAAATAGGAAATGCTGGCATTCACAATCTGGAGAAATCTAAAGAATATTATGTTAAATGAAATAAACCAGACACAAAAAGACAAATACAACATGGTCTCACTTATACACAAGTCCAGTGTGGACTCCAATCTCTCCCATCCCCTCAATGGGTCCCAGTGTCTCCAATTCAACCCCTACTGGTTCCATTAGATGCTCAGAGAATCAGCCAGATGGAAAGAAGGAAGGGTCGGCCTAGAGAAAGCACTCTGTGTATTCTATGGTCTAGTTTTATTTTCTAGATGGTTTTGGTTTTGATAGTAGAATGTTTGGAGAATTTAAAAAAAAAAAAAAAAAAGTCCACAGGAAGAGAAATGAAACAGAACGTACAGAATTTTTAAAAAATAAAACAAAAATGAAGAGGAAGTGGGTCCCTCTCATAGTTTTCTCATTAAACCCATAGTCAAATTTTAGTAATCAACTTATGTTATGATTTCCATTACCAACAAGAGCATGTCACCAAAGAGAAAGTCAATTCCACCCCACAGCTCCCCGACAGCGAGGTCTTATCTTCCCCCCTAACAAATGGAGGTTCTGGGTTTCCTCAGCACCTTCTTGCATGGACAGAAGGGAGGGGACACTGTTGAAGCTGTTCCCAATGCCAACGCACAACCAGAGAGGAACCCACACCTTCAGAGTGGCTCCTGCACTGGGGCTTCTGGCAAATGCTCTCCTGATGTAGCTTTATATCAAAAACACTGGGACAAGAGAGTTCTTTCAGATTTAAGGCTTTCAAAACAGTAACACGCACTGATGTAGTCTACGCCAGGGCTCATGCTGCTGTGAAGTGACTAGAACTTGACAAAGAGGACAAACAGAAGGGTACAACAGCAGAGTCCGGATGTGTTTGGTACAGAGGACTCTGGGAATGGGGTCCAGCTTCTCTGACCTGATTTCTAATTCCCACCCAGCCCTCACGGTCAGATCCACTCCATTATGGCAGTGAACACAGAAAGTGACTTTTGATGTCACCGCTTATCTACGCTCCTTGTGTTCTCATAGGAAGCACAGTGGATGGAATACCAGTGTTGGAGCTTCTAGTATCCCAGGAATCCGTGTGATGTCATGGAAAGAACATTTATTTTGGAGTCAGAACTGTTAGAATCCTCATCAGAATATACAAGAGGTTACTCAATTGAACAATCCTGACCTGAGTGGACTTTCTTTCCCCTACTGGATCCAGTCCTCTCTGAGACAAAAGTCACAGGAGCTGTGACTCTTTTGTGGGGAGAAAATTATTCCTGGTCCCGGTCACAGACTCTACTCTTCGCCCCAGCTGGCCACACCCTGAACCCTGCACCATTTCTACACCAAGGTCTTGCACACTCGACATGTACAACTCAAATAACAGCTACACAGCTCAGCACACAAACACAGGCACAGAAGAAAGAATAATGCGGCTAAACAATAACAAAGGATAACTCGCTTCCTGTGGCGGTGGGTGGGGGACAGCAGCTTCACCCTGCCTCACCCTGAGGGGCTTTCATTTGGCACTGCATGCATTTGCACTGACTGGACACTGGCTTCCTGTGGGGCTGCCTGGGGATACAACTGCAAAGAGTCCCTCCACTCCCCCTCCCCGCCATCAAGGACCATACCCTCTAGGAGGGCAGTGGGCACCAGGCCAGAGAAGCCACAATACCAGTGTGGGGTGAATTCAAGCAAGGCTGCTCCACCCTAGCAAAATAACCTCCTCCCCTGAAAGCTGGGGACATTGTTGGAGAAGACTCCAACAATGAGGAGGCAGAAGGAAAGAAGTCCTCTTGGTTTCCTGGACCTTCATGAAGATAGCGTCCAGCCATGGCAATCATTATCCTGAAGGTCCCCAAAAGTCCCAATTTCAAATAGTCTGTCACCATTGTCCCTCTGTGTTTCAGACAGCGTCAAATGTTAGAATCCCAAATAGATGTCCTTGACAGTGTCTTGCTTCTAGCGTACATACACAAGTCTCTGGAAGACCCGGATGCTGACTGGGGCCTTGGAAAAGGTAAATCTTACCCCCTCTTCTATCCCAGAAGGGAGGCTGTGAACTCAACTGCAGGGACCGGTGGCTGTGCTCCAGACACACAGGAAAAGCTTGGCTCGGTCAAAAGAGCTGGGGCCGGTCACAGAAGAAGCCCCCAGAGGAAACTACGAGCCAGGAGGGGTTCCACATGGGCCAACAGCAAATGCCAAGGTGAAGAGGCAGAAACTAGTCAACTGAATACAGAGGCCAACTGAAGAAGCTGAATTCATGACCACCGGAAAACAGCGCGCTGACCTCTGGTTACCAGGAAGCAACTCCTCCATACTCTGCACACCAAAGGGCTCCCTCCACCATCCATGTCCTCAAAACACAAGATCCACAGCACTTCTTGTAAACACAATGATTACTTTTTGATTCCTGCTACATGCTAGGCCTGTACTAGGTAACTTAAATCTCATCAAAGCCTTAAAACCACTCAACTGAAGAAAACTGCCATCCCCATTTTACAGATGAGGAAACCTAGTCTGAGAGGTCATATAACTTACCCAAGTCTCCTATCAGATATGCACACAGACATGCTCAAAAATGTCCTACCTGACCAACTAGATTTTACATCTCATGAGTACCCCAGGCCTGTCACAGAGCCCACCGTCAGGGAACCTAGCACCCATCTAGTGCCAGGCATATACGGGGCACTCTAAGGATACCTCTCTAGTCACTCACTGTACCCCCATATCCTGTCCCCCATGACTCCCCTGCAAGAGGGAACACTCTGTGCTTGGGAGTCTTTTCTTTTCCAATTTTTACCAAGTTCATCCCCAAAGACTAAACTACCCAGGCCCATTTGGTCTCCATTGGGAGACCAAATGGAATCTCACAGGTTCATCTCAAAAGGAAAGTAAAACCATCACCTGCCAGCAAAAAGTCAAAGACACGTCTACCTGAAAGCAAAGATGGTCTCTGGTTCTGGCCTTGAAGCATCGCTGTCAGTGGCCCATAATTAAGAAACAAAAGTGAGGGGCTGGGGATGTGGCTCAAGCGGTAGCGCGCTCGCCTGGCATGCGTGCAGCCCGGGTTCGATCCTCAGCACCACATACAAAGATGTTGTGTCCCCCAAAAACTAAAAAATAAATAAATAAATATTTTAAAATTCTCAAAAAAATAAAAAGAAACAAAAGTGAGTTCTTTTCATGAAAAATTAATATTAGTTTATGCAAAAACAAAGGCAGACATAAGCATAAGCTTTTAGTCTAAAATCAAGCAAACACCAATGTGCACAGACATCTAACTGACTTCAGAATGTGCCCACAACTGTATATAGGTCAAACAAACTTCCAGTGGGATGGAGAGAGCCAAGAAGGTTGCACACCCTCACCCAAGACCTTCCTACTACACCGGAACACAAGAAGTGCTCTATGTCGCTTGCTAGACACCAGAGGCTGAGCTGCTGGTCTTGCAGAGGACCCTGGTCCTCCTGACTGGTGTGTGTCTGCCGGGCATCTGAAAGCTTTACAGTAAATGGTGACTCATCTATTGCAGCCACTATAGGTACTGCTAATGTAATAAGCCAGTTTGTTCCATCCACATGAAAGAGAAGCTCTGGGTGCTGGGGCTGTGTGTGTGACTCAAACTGAGACCCCTGAGCACCGCCACTTGTCAGCATCTAGCTGAAACCCAAACTGTAATTACCCAGAGAGGACCAAAGGCAGGGGGGCTTCTAAAGAAAGGCTGCATCCATAAACACACAAGTGTCGTCGTTTCTCATGAAGCCAAGTCTCCCCAGGCAACCCCTTAACCTACTATTGGCAAACAAAATAAACAAAGCTTCGTGAAGACTGTCCCAGACCAGTTGCTCTAAATATTTTTTCTCATTTAACTTATTAAATTCTCATTTAACAACTCCATCTTACAGAGGAGGAAACTGAGGCAAAGAGAGGTTAAGATAGTCACTGAGAGTCACACAGCTAATTAAGTGGTGAGCCAGGACTCACACCCACTTTCACAGCACTCTGGGAAGCTTGGGACTCTCAATCACCAGTTCGTGCAAGCAGAGAGGGGCAAGGCCTAGGCCTGTTCTCAGGGGGCTCGAGACTAGACAGGACATGCACAATAAGGAGGAGAGTATTGGGGTGAAGCTCATAAGATTCAGACAGTGAACCTCAGCAGGCACAGATCTTGGACATGTTCCCAAAAGGAGGCCATTGGGGAGGGGAAAATATTACAGAATGTGATCTTATTTAGAACTAGAGTATTTCAGATATAATTAGTTAACAAAAGATTACAGTCATCTTGAGCTCATCTATTACCAGTGACTGGCGCCCTTATAAGAAAACAGCAACACACACACACACACACACACACACACACACACACCCCACACCCTGGGCGGAAATTGCAGTGATACACCTTCAAGCCAAGGATCACCAAGGACTTCAGGACCAAGGGAGGCCCAGAACAGGCTCAGCACCTCTGGGAGGAGCCAATCTTGCCAGTACCTTGACTGCAAACTTCTAGAACTAGCCTCCAGAACCATGAGAGGACAAATTGTTGTTCAAGTGGTTTGGCTTTGTTAGGGAGGCCCTCCAGAGCTAATCTAAGGCCTGCTCTGGACAGCCATATAGTTGTGCTACAGAGTTTGGACTCCACCCTGCAGGCCGTGGGCCAGATTCTGAGCGACAGAGTGGCATACGTTCCAGAGTGTGTTTTTAACTGGAGCTCACAGCCTTCCAATCTGTGAACTCCAGTCCTATAACCGTTAGTATCCTCCAGGGCTCCACTGTCCATCTGCTTTTCCCGCCCACATTCCTGTTGGGCGGATCCACTTTTATGGCTTCAAGCACTAAACAGTACATCTGTTTGCAGATGGTGCCTGACCTCAGCCAGGATGTTCCTGCCAGACACTTCTACCTGCAGTGCGGGCTTCTCAGACTCAACCTGCCTAAAGGTAAGCTATGCTGAACATCCTTTCTCTCTGCTTTGTTCTTGTTGGGTTCCTTCCTGTCAATGGGGCCATCAAACATCCGGTCACTGACTGAGAAGTGAAGTGTCACCCTAGGTTTTCCTGCCCCCTCCACACTCAGGGAATGATCAATTTGTCTCCCCATTCCAGCCCCATTCCCCAGAAGAACTGTAATCATCTCCCTCTTGGATGGCAGCATGAGTTTTCGTCTCTCTCTAGAAGGACTCCCTCTTTCCTCCCTGCATCTGCACCCCAATCCAGCCACTTTGAGCACAGCAGACACAACTAGATCCAAGAGCACCTTCAGAAAAGCCACCTCCAGTCCCACTGCACCCAGCTTACGGGCTCTGGTGATTCACAGGCCTTTGTGGGGGTACAGGCCCTTCCCAACCCCATTTCCCGGTCTTCCCCTGCCCCAAAATTCTCTCCTTCTGCCTGTGATTCCATCCTCTGGCTCCAAGACCATTCATCAAGAGTGGAGACCAGAGAGAACACTCAGCATTTGGGTTTTTGGGATTGGCTTATTTCACTTAGCAGGATAGTCTCCAGTTCCGTCCATTTACCAACAAGGGAGGGAGAGGAGAAGAGAAGTCCACTGGATTAGACAAAGGGGAATGAAGGGAAGGGGGGGTGGGAACAGGAAAGACAGTGGAATGAATCAGACATAACTTTCCTATGCTCATACATGAACACACCACCAGTGAAACTCCACATCATGTATAGCCACAAGAATGGGATCCTCCTTAGAAAAAGTTATACTCCATGTTGTATAATATGCTAACAGCGAATCTAAAAAGAACAAATACAAATAAAAGAGTGGAGACCAGTTCCCACTCACAGGGTTAGAACTCCTCTGGCCTTAGGGCATAGACAGGTGGGCCCAGGGTCACTAACACTTTTCATTTTTTACATTCTTAGTGGAGGCTCATGTTCCCACCCCCAGGCTTAAGTCAGCAAACAGGTCCCCTGGGGGATGGGTAGAGCCTGCCACCGGAAACAGCAGCCACACTTACAGCTGTGCTCCAAAGCTATGGGTGTCCCCTTGTGTCACCATCATGGTAACCCTACCAAGTAAGTGCTGTCCTCAGCACCATTTCCAGAGGAAATGCAGGCACCAGGCTTTGGGTACCATGATTCAATCTTTCCCTTAGGAAGGGAAAAGGCAGAGATCAAGGATCTCTCCCAGCTGTAGCCCTCAGTAGGAACAGAAAATTTGATTCACGCAGCCCTAAGATTCAAGGCCCAAGCATATAGCAACCCACTGATGTGTACTAGGGACAGAGGGTTTGAATCCCCTCCTGTGGGACTCTCTAAGCTTCCATGTCCTCATCCAAATCAGAATAATTAACCTTGCCTTGGAAGAGTCACTGGATTTAAGTGAGATAATGTATGTAAAATATCGGGGCAAAAATGTCTGACACATCAAAGGTGAGCAGCTTTAAACTGAAAACAGGAGGGTTCCGGGGCTCAGTGGCAGAACATAGGCATTACACGAGGCCCCAGTTCCATCCCCAGCCAGCGACCCCCTCCTCCAAAGGGAAAAAAAGTAGAGAGGGCAGAGGAAGTGTGAGACAGTCAGAAAGAAGCAGGCAGAGAGAAGCATCCAGCTACCCAGTTACAAGGAAAGGGTTACTGACCACAAGGCAGCAGAGGACACAAAGCCACCATTGTACCCAAGAGGCACAGAATCCTTTGTGATAGCAGAAAATGATAAGAGCAGCAGCAAGTTTGAATGGAAGACTTAAAAAAATTCCACCACTTTCCATTCCTCCTCACAGCCCTGGGAGGTAAGCTGGTTAGTCATCCCGTGGCCAAGAGGGAAACTGAGGCTTGGGAAAGTTGACTGACTTGGTCATGGTCAGGGAGGCTGGCATCTGTAAAGCTGGGACCTGATCCTCAGGTGACATCCAATCACTGCCTCCAGAGACTCAGCCAGACTCCCTTCATGACCTTCAGCTTCGCTCTTCATCTCAATATATTCCTGTGCTTCATCCTCTTCTCGGGAGCACCCTCTGCCCTGGGCCCAAGTCAGCCAGGGAGATTACACTCCTCAGTCCCTGCAAACCTCAGACCCCTCAGCTCACCGTCTATTATCAGGCTTACAGGACTAACAGACTTGTGTGTGTAGCACATCCTACAGAGCTGTGCAAATCCACCTCAGGTTTTCTGGAACCTTCCCCCAATCAACCACTTCTCACCTGATCCCTACTGATGCACCTTGACTAGCCACTAGCCCCTTTCCCTGCCTGACAGGCTGCCTTCTCGAGAAGATTACCTCTTTATAGGGATCTAACTGCCCGCTCTAGGCTGTACAAGATCCCCAAAGACAGAGATGATACTCCAGACAGCTCCATATCCCTGTGGATCCAGCCTCGGGTCTGTTTTGGCATGCATCCAGAGCAAACCTTGGCAAATCGTAACTGAAAGCACTAAGAATATTTATGTGCAACGTCTTACCTCATTCACACAAGAACACGTGAGACTCACAATGAACTAGTGAGACAGGGAGGATATCCCTACTTCACAACGATGACTTGGGTTAAAAAGTTCAGGGTCATCTGGATCCCCATTGGAGGAGCTTCATACTAGACTTTGTCAGGCCTCAAAGTGTCTGAAGCACACCAGGTGAGCAGCTTTCCTGGCCTTGCCCATAAACCAGACTTTTAAAAAGATTCAATTCATGGTTGTTGTTTTTTTTTTGGGGGGGGGGGGACCAGGGATCGAACCCAGGGGCACCTAACCACCAACCCACAATCCCAGACCTTTTCATACTTTATTTAGAGATAGGGTCTCGCTGAATCGCTTAGGGCTCCCTAAGTTCCTGAGGTTGGCTTTGAACTCATGACCCTCCTGCATCAGCCTCCTGAGCTGCTTCTTCATGGTAAATCTTGAGTCTGCTCAACAAAATGTACTTTTTCTGTCTCTGCTGTCACACGAGCAGTAGATCTGCCACTGAGCTACAGACAGTTTGCAGATGGCAATGAAATGAGGGACATCAAGGGCCTCCAAAACTCTGCAAAACTGGCTTATGGAAAAGTGTCTGCTCAACAGCATAATTCACAACAGCTAAACTGTGGAAGCAACCTAGATGCCCTTCAGTAGATGAATGGATAAAGAAAATGTGGTGTATATACCCAATGGAATATTACTCAGCAATAAAAGAGAATAGAATCATAGCATTTGCAGGTAAATGGATAGAGTTGGAGAATATAAGGCTAAGTGAAGTCAGCCAATCCCAAAAAACCAAACGCTGAATGTTTTCTCTGATATAAGGAGGCTGATTCATAAAGGGGTTGGCGCAGGGGTGGGGGGGGAGGACTAGTGGTGGAGGAGCATGGGAGGATTAGAAGAACTCTAGATAGGGCAAAGGGGTGGGAGGGGAAGGAAGGGGGCATGGGGGCAAAAAAGATAGTGGAATGAGACAGACATCATTACCCTAAGTACATTTATGAAAACATGAATGGTGTGACTCTACTTTGTGAAAACCAGAGATATGAAAAATTGTGTTCTGTATGTGTACTACGAATTGTAATGCATTCTGCCATTATATATAACAAATTAGAGGTTTTTTTTAAAATGAAAGAAAAAAAGGAGAATGTGAAAGCCTGGCCACCTTTTCAGAATAGTAAAAGGGGGAAAATAAAATGGAGTTAACATGTTAATGACTTAATAAATTAACCTGCTGTATAGTTCAAGTTCTTTTTTGTAGTAGTTTACCTGCTACAAAAAAAAAAAAGTGTCTGCTCAAAATCCAAGAACTCCTCTGATCTCATTTGTGGGCATTAACATTACCTCCTTTCAGGGTGGAGGCAAGGCAAGGGGGCTGGAGAAGACAGAGATGATTTGCCCACAACCACATGGCAACTCAGTGACTCAAATCCAGCCCCTGCGGATGACTTGCCCAGGGCTATCTCTCCACCACAACTCATTGCCCATGATTCCTCTTTTTACTATCAGAATTTCCCCCTCTTTTCTTCCAAAAACCTGCATTACCTAACGTATTAACAATTTTACAGGGAAAAAAAAAAATCTAATCCAAAGCATATCAAATAAGCCCGGTACTTTTCCAGATTCTCATCAATGTGCGTGCACAGCAAAGGTAAGCTGTCCACAGAGAGCCAGCCCAGGGTCCTCTCACTCCACCTGAAATTATTCCGTCTACCTTGTCAACTGGCTTCTGTGCTGTCACTGCCTTTACCTAACATTCCCTAATTACCTACACTGAGGTTACTTCCTGTTTTGTTTTGTTCCATTTTTGAAAGTTGGAGTTCTTCCTCTTTGGGATTATTTTTGTGGGACTTATTCCCAAAAGTAAAAATGCTGGTGAGGGGGAATGAACAGTTTGGTTATTCTTGTGGTCCAAGACAAACATTATCTCACTTAAATCAGAAAAAAAAAAAGATCCTTCACCCCTCAGTAGCTAGTAGTACCCTATTTTCTTTCCCACAGGCCTCAGCAACAGCTTTCACACATTTGACCCACTTGTGGCCGATATTACTGAAGTGCTACCTTGGAGCCATTTTAACGTACATATCTTTTGTATTTAGGAAGCCAGACCCTTTCCCACATCTCTGTATATTATCTGGACTTCCTATGAAATTATCTATTCTCATGCTACAACTCTTCACCAACACATTCGAATGTTTCGCTTCAAGGCAAATACTGTGCATGATTCTGACGTGTCCTTATCCATCCGTTTATCACAACTGTTTCCCTCTTCATTCACCTTCCCCTTTAACATAACAACTTCATTACTTTTATCTTACGGTTTTTATTCCTTTACAGTAGAACACCTCCCACTCCATTAGTGATCATTTTTTTCTAAAATGTTCAAACGCATTTGCTCTCCACAGCAAGGATAAATGTTCCATCTGCCTTCTGAGCTTCAAGAGTTCTTGAGACTAACTTTTTAATACATCTAGAACTGAACATACAATGTGAGACATAAATCTGAGATCATTTGCTCCACATTGTCACCTAGTTTTCCCCAAGAGCCATTTACTTTAAAATTATTTCTTTCCTTATTGTCTGTCTCCAAATTTACCCTCTAAAGTAAAGTCTTCCATTTACTTAGATCTATTTTATTATACAATCTCCCACTTTCCTGCTTTATCTTAATGCTGCAAAGTTTTAATAACTTCTACTGACCTGCCTCCTTGGCTTAGAAGAACCCTATTGCTGAAAGATTTTTTCAAAACATCCCCTGGTAGGCTTGCCCACCAATTTTTACTGATTTGTGTTATTAGTATGGTTTTTCAGGCTTTATAAAGTATTTCATTGGAATTTTCCCTGCCAGGGCATGAAATCAAGACATAAACTTTGTAGTATTGACTCCTTAACACTTTAACTTCTGTTCAGAAACAGCCACGTAGGATTTTGTAATTTTCTTTGAATAGAAATTGTGTCATCTGCAAACAGCGATATTTTTATCTCTTCCTTCCCTATACCAATCCCTCCAGTTTCTTTTGTTCCTACATTGTTATGACAGCATCTGTTAAACTTTGTTAAATAAGAGTCGAGATAAGGAGCATTTGGGTTTAGTTCCTGTTTTTCAGGGCACGCTTCTAATATTTCTCCACTTTGTATCTGCAGCCCCTCTCTATAACATTTAACAGTAAGTCCTCGGACACACCTATTTTTAGTTGTATGATGTCTTATAATATATAATTATTTCCAGTATTTTTATACATCTGAGACCAAATTTATTTATTCATCAAAAGTTGTTGAGTGCCAGCTATAATCCTGGCACTGTGCTAAATACTGGCTGTTCATATTTTTACAGCTTCTTTTTGGTGATATTAAGTCTCTTCATGTTGAACCAGACTTACATTCCTGGGATGAGCCTTGTTTGGTAACTTCTCAACTCATTTGTTTAAGAGCTTCTTAGGTGACTTTACAATTCATTTGGGAAAAGTAATACACCAGAATACTGAGATCCACCTTTAAGACTGTCCAAAGGTCACCTTCTCTGGGAAGCCTTCCTAACCCTTACCTTCCTAGAGCAAAGTTCAGGGTTCCTTCCTCTGGGCTGCCATGGGTCCCCTCCCTTCATCACATTACTCAAGGGGACTATACAACAATCAAGCAGTCACATGCCTCACGTGCCTGATCCCCTCGGGACTCCAGTGCTACTGTCCTCTAGCACCATGGCTAGGGGATAGTAGATGCTCAATGGCTCTTTCCCAAAGAAGTTAGGTCATTCGCCTATTGATTTATTTCATTGATCATCTGTGCAGCCAATGTTTGTACATGAAGTTGATCTGTAATTTCTTCCAAGGCGAGCAGGACATGGACAAGCCAGGCCAGTTCCAAGCACATCCACAGAAGCTGTGGTGAGGTGGGCCGGCCTCCTGTCTGGGACATAATGGCCATCTACAGCTGGAGGTTGGGCTCACGGAGACCTCAGGGAAGAGGACAATTTAGGATTAAGTTGTGAATAGTTCCAACTAGTGGCCAAAACCCTGTGATGGGGAAGGCCAGAAGGGTGATTCTCAGTTACACAGGCATAAGACCACATATGGAAGGCAGACCCTCCCTCCTGGCTTGATAAGACATGACCAATTCCTGGGAGTAGGACTTGTAAAGCTGTCTCCTAGACCCAAAGGGGGTCCATGAGCCACCAACTATCTTTCCAATCATCCCCTAAAGCATATTCTATTGTTCCCTTCACATGTGTAAAGAAACTGAGGCCCACTTAGGTTATATACTCAGAGTTGTGTGGCCAGCTGGGGTCCAACCTGATGTCCTCTCACCACACCATGCTATCCCTGACTGATAGAGGGACAGGGTAGAGAGCCTTGGTCCCAAGACAGAGCTTGGAGACCAAGCACATCAGCAGAAGAGGAACCAACGCAGAAGCCTCACAAGAGAACTGAGACTTAGAAAAGGAAACAGGACCCAGGAACAAAGCAGGAGGCCCTGCCCTGTCAAAGCCAGAATGGTGTCTGAGCCCGAATCCTGGCTGGAAAGGGATATGAGCCTCCACATCCTCAGGACAGACATGACTATAGAGCTGAGGGCAGGACAGAGTTGAAGGAAGTACCCCATGTAGCTGCTCTCATCAGAGATGCTGCAGGCTGGGTCTGGGTGGGCGGGCATCTCTCAGACTGGCAGACTCCCAAGGGGAACCGACATCTAGGCCAGCAGGCTTCCCACAGCCACAGCCACCACCACAGCCACTTGTGCTCGGACTGGAAGGGAGGCCCCAGCACGTGGAGGATCTTGGCACTGGGTTTCCTTGTCTGTAAGTGAACAGGGCTGGAGCAGATGGCTTCTGCAGGCACCATGGGTTCCGCTCCTCGGTTTGGGATTCTGTGCCTTGACAGCACCCTTAAGTCAGGGGTGCTGTGGTCTACAAAGAGGCTTCAGGAGGCTTGAAGTCCACCCAGGCCAAAGAAAAACTGGAGGTTTCATTGTGCACAAATGGGGGTGAGGATGTGCATCTGAACGGAAAGTCCGTGGCTTCTCTCAGATTCCCAAAGGGGTCCATGAGCCACCAAAAAGGCTAAGAGCAACTCATTCAAAGGGACCTAAACGTCCAGTGAACCCAGCAAAGGCTGCACAGGGGTGCTGGGCCGAGGCAGCGACTCAACCAACCAAATCTGTCTGAAGAAATTCTGCAGCCACAGATGCTCTTCTACCCTCTTGGGCCTTCTGGAAAGTGCGTGGTCACCAATGAAGCCAAAACAAGTAATTAAATGAGACAGGGTACCCCATCTTTGCTACTTCAAAGGAAAATAGGATGTCTTTTATTCCAATAGTTAGAAGCATAATCTTTATTACAGGTGACGGATTCATTAGACACTGGACACTTAGGTACTCAAGAATTGAGAGAGTTCAAAGCCAGCCTCAGCAATTTAGCACAGCCCTAAGGAACTCAGTGAGACTTGGTCTCTAAATAAAATTGAAAAGGGCTGGTGTTGTGTCTCAGTGGTTAAGCACCCCTAGGTTCAATCCCCAGTACAAAAAAAAAAAAAAAGAGCTGGAGGAAGAGCAGGTGATATTACCTCAACTTTCTTGCTCCTTAGAGGTTGGCTCCACCTGCAGCTAGCTTTTTTTTTTTTTTTTTTTTTGTACCACGGGCACTTAACCACGGAGCCACATACCTCCACATACCTAGCCCTTTTTATGTTTTCTTGAGAGCCAGGGTCTCACTAAGTTGCTTAAGGCCTTGCTAAATTGTTGAGGCTGGCTTTGAACTCAAGATCCTCCTGCCTCACCTCCCCAGCTGATGGGATTACAGGTGTGTGCCACCACGCCAGGCTAGAATCTGCATTTTAACAAGATCTTTAGGCCCTTGTGCTTCATGTGTGTACTATATGTCAAAATGTTATTCTACTATAAATAAACTAATTTAAAAAAAGTTCAGGTTTTCTACAGTGGGGAGAGTATGTAACAAATACTTGAGATAATCAGCTTATAAAGAGAAAAGACTTTTTAAAAAAATATATTTATTTTTTAGTTTTAAGTGGACACAATATCTTTATTTTATTTTCACATGGTGCTGAGAACCGAACCCAGTGCCTCCTGCATGCTAGGCGAACATGCTACCACTGGAGCCACATCCCCAGCCCCAAGAAAAGGCTTTAAAAAAAAGAAAGAAAAAGAAAAAGATCTTCAGACTCAAGGAAATTTGAAAAGCAATTCTCAGTTGTGTTGATAGGAATTCATGCAAGAAAAAAATTAAGGTTAAAAGGAAAATTACAAGTGAAAATGGAACCAAAGAATGTGAACTAATGTCAAGGAAGAGAAAGTTGAGTCTTTGGGAAGAGAAATCTAATAAATTTAATAACCCATGGGCCCAATTGATTTCGAAAGAATAAACTAGAAAAGCATTTTTAAAAAATAAATAAATAAATAAAGTGAATTGAAAGGAAGAAAAAAAAGAATAAACTGAAAAAGTTAGAAAAGAAACATAAAGGTCCAAAAGAAGTCATCGAGGGAGGCTGGGGTTGTGGCTCAGCGGTAGAGCGCTTGCCTAGTGAGTGCAAGGCCCTGGGTTCAATCCTCAGCGCCACATGAAAATAAATAAATAAACTAAATAAAGGTATTGACAACTACAACTAAAAAATAAATATTTTTTTAAAAATAAGTCATTGATATGTTTAAAGAATTGTAAATGCAATCTTAAATCAGCAACTTTGTAAAACAGTTAACAGAATGATACTCACAAATTCATAAGATTCTCAAAGCAAAAGGAAAGACATTTAAGCTGTGCGACTATAGAAAATGAATCAGGATAAGCCAAAAACATCCAAGCTGAAAGCACCTGACATAGCATCCTTGTAGAGTCTTTCAATCCTGTATGAACATTTTTTAATCACTGAACTATCCCAGCCAAACATTCACACTTTCTTTTATGCAAATTAAAGCATGGACCATAAATAAGCCTAGGATTCTCTCAATACCACCCCAGTCCCCAGAGAGAATCTATATGATATGAAGCCTGTGCATGTCTTTCAAAGCCTCTTTTATATGAACGAATGATTCCACCAAAAACATGATACTGCCAAAAATATGACACCATTTTGGGTGTTATGGTTTGCAATATAAATGTACAATGGTGTCACATTGTACATATAACTCCACAACTTTATTTTTTTTTTCACTCAACATTACCTTTCAGAGATCTATTTTTATGCTTAAGTATCAACTGAAAATATCCCTTTTAATTTTCCTTCCAGTGTTTTTCTGACTTTTTGATTGAGTCTCATTTTAAGAGATACTCTCTGTACTCACACATATACAAAAGAAAAGGAAAGCTCCAATGTTTACCCACACCATGTGCAAGTCACTCTGATTCCCTATTCTTTATTTCACACCATATCCTAATCCACTAAGTGAATTTATTGACTCACTAATGATCAAACATTCTAGGTTTTATTTTGCCTTTCTTCTACGGATAGACATTTGTATCATTATCTCCTGCTTTTTACTATTACAATGATGTCCCATGTACACCATGCACACTCACAAGTTTTTCCTAGGGAAGAGTGGAACTGTTGGTAATTTAAATAAATATCACCAATTGCCTTCCAAAACAATTGTATCCATTTGCACTCATCAGCAATGTGTGAAATATTTTCTTTACACACTTAACAAATCAGTGTATTGTCATATGTTTTGATCTATTCTGATCTGATAGGTTATGAATGCCCTCTTATTACAGTTCTGAGTTGCATTTTTATCATAAGATAGTGTGTGCATCTTTTCATGTATTTAAATCATTTATACTTGCTCCTGTTCTTTGCTCAATTTTTAATTAAGTTAATGACCCTTTTTCTTTATTTCTAAGAACTCTTTGTATATGAAAAGAATTAGCTTCTTTCATCATTATGCATTGCAAATATTTTTTCTCAGATTATGATGCATCTTTTGATTTTGTTTATAGTGTTTTTCTCAGGCAGTGGCTCTCATTTTCATGCTGTCAAATTTATCAGTCTTTTATTTTTTGGCTTCTGGGATTTGTGACAAATTTAGAAAGGTCTCTAACTCCAAGACATTAGAAAAACTCTCTTAGTGCTTTTTTACTCTTATTCTTTATTTAAATCTTTGATGTATCTTTGATAGACTTATTTTGATCTAAAGTACAAATTAGGGATTTTGCTCTTTTCTTTTTTTCCCCAGATAGCTATCTAGTTGTAAAGACCCTATATTTCTCCAAGTTGGAAACACTATTTTTATCACAAATTTATATCAAGGTTCTCTATTCTGTTCCACTGCTTGTTCAGCCAATCAATACCAAATAGTCTTAATTATGCTAGTTTTTAAATGTTTAATATCTGCTAGAGCTGGACCCCTTCCCTTGTTTTTCATATTCTTCCTGCACACCAATTTTTCCATGTGAACTTGAAATCAGCTTTCCTACTCTCCAAATAATCCAATTGGTAATTTCATTGTGATCAAATTTTGAATGTATAGGAAAAGTGACATTTTTATAACCCTGACTTGAGCCAAGGTGATATTTTCTTTCTAAGTCTTTTACATCCTTTTGCAGTATTGATGTTATTATAATTTTATGAAGCTTATAACTAGGCATTTTATCTCTTTTGTCTTTTACCTAAGTGGGATTTTTTTTCTTCCATTAGGTTTTAAAGCTGGATATTTATGTGAGAAAATCACTGACTTCTGTGCATTAATAAGCATCCAACTACCTTACTGAATTCTTTTGTCTGTCTTTTAGTTTTGTCTCCTCCTTCTAGTTTTTATTTCTCTTATTTCTTTCTCCTATCTGATTATGTCAGTTTATCCCCCCCTCCAGACAAAGATTATATGATTATGGTCCTTACTTGTGATCTTAATGGACAAGGATTTAGTGCCCACCGTTTCAATACTGAGCGAAATTTGGCCACTGTCTTGACAAGGATGTACTTTCCCATGTTAAGGAGGTATCTGATTATTTCCATAGAAGTTTTCATTAGAAACAGATGTTTAATTTTTCATAAAGATTTTCAGCATCTTATTTTCTCCTTAAATCCTTTAATATGGCACATTTTTATTAATAGAAATCCTAAAATTAACATATCCTGCATTCCCATTCTGAAAATCATGTGACTGTGGAGTTCTTTTGAGGGGCTGCTGGAATCTATTTGCTGATTATGTGATTAGGACTTTGCATCTTCTCAAAAACTGAGCTCACTTTGTGGGCTGGTGTGCTAGCACTGTTCTCTTGTCACACCTTGTCACACTAGCTTTATGAAAAATAAATTTAAGTAACTGGGCATGGTAGCACCTGCCTGCAATCCCAGCTACTCAGGAGGTTGAGGCAGGAGGATGGCAAGTTTGAGTCCAGCGTGGGCAGAGCTGGTGGTAGCGTGCTTGCCTAGCCCTGGGTTCAATCCCAGTTCTGGAAAAAAAAATAAAGAAAGAAAGGAAAAAAAAAAAGAAAAGAAAGAAAAAAAAGAACAGTTCTTTCTTTCTCTTTTTTAAGAGAATTTAATTTGCATTAGAATCACCTGTACCATCAATATTTGAAAAAAAGGTATCTGTGAAGCCATCTGGTCCTAGGACTATTTTAAGGAACAGTTCTTTGATAACTTTCTCAATGTCTTCTATGGTAATTGGTCTGTTTACATTGTATTCTATTCTGGTGTCTTTTAAAAAAAATTTGTTAAAGAACACATACTTTCATATTACATAAACGATTTCTAAACATAGAAAAAGATCCTTCCAGCCTCACTATAAGAAGCAAACTTTACAGTCACCACCCCAAACTTTACAAGGACAACGCCCTAGTCAGGGCCTCCTTCCTTGACGTTCGCATCCCTCCCTGTCACCCCCTCTGAAGGCCTCCACTTTCTCACTACCAGATTCCCTTAAAGAGAAGACAGGCGGGTTCGCAGCAAACCAGAAACACTCCAAAGCAAGCTGGGGGCTGCCACTGCCCTCCACCTCCGCCCCATCAGAGAGGGACTGCTGGGATCAGCTCAGGATCAGCTCACATTCTCTTCTACAGTCAAAAGCCCAGTCCCTCCTGCCCCCTGCAGGAGGCCCTTCTGATTTTTTCCAGGCTTCTTTCCTAGCCCTTCCCCATGTCTGAAGCAGCCCACCCCACTCCTCTCCCTCCAAATCCTCTGCTCCTGATGCACAGGACCATGGAACCCACAGGTGTTTGTTCACCTAGCACCTGCCAGAGACAGAGTTTCCTAGCATTACAAGGATCCTGCTCCCTAAATGTATGTCCACCTGTTAGACCTGTCCACAAGAAAAAAAGCCCCCAACAAACATCCCAGAAAGGCCAGGTACTAACTAGCGAGCAGAGAAATGTCGCATGAATATAGAGAGGAAAGCAATGGGGGAAGACACCTCAAGCCAGTGGCCATCTGGGGTTGAAGGCTGGCATCTGCCTGTCCAGGGGGAAAGGGGAAGTGGGGGGAGGGGACAAAGCAATGGAACTCATGGGCCCTGGAACCCCAGGGAGAGGTGTAGGCATGACACAGCAGGCATGGGCTCCTGCACAGGAAGAAAGTGGTGTTTTGGTCACACCCCCTACATTCTATGATGCCAGACTCCCATTCAAAGAAATGACTAGCTGTGCCAAGAACTTGGGGAGCTGGGGGTGTGTAAACCACAACCCTAAGCTAATGCCACAAGTAAAATGGAAACACACACACATACACACATTCACACATACACACATACACAATTCCAGGCTTTAATGACAGACCGGAGATGACTGGAATCATACTGTTATTTGCACTTCACAATATAAACCACATTGCCACAAATCTCCAACCTAGGGGGCATCGGCACTGGCCCAGCACTTCTCAAAATCTGTGTGCATCTGATCACCTGAAGGTCTTGTCAAAAATGCAGATTTTGATTCTACAACAGTAAGTGGGACCTGACATTCAGCTTTTTTTTTTTTTTTTTTGGTACTGAGGTTTGAGCCCAGAGCACTTTACCACTGAGTTACATCCCCAGTCTTTTTGTTTACTTTTAATTTTGAGACACAGTCTTGCTACATT
Organism: Ictidomys tridecemlineatus; assembly: GCF_052094955.1. Taxonomy (NCBI): domain Eukaryota; kingdom Metazoa; phylum Chordata; class Mammalia; order Rodentia; family Sciuridae; genus Ictidomys; species Ictidomys tridecemlineatus. The sequence goes on along the minus strand of NC_135484.1, from coordinate 108,922,326 downwards.
GCTCAGGCCAGCTTCACACTTGTGATCCTCCTGCCTCAGCCTCCCAAATAATTGGGATTACAAGCCAAAGCCACAGTGCCCAGCTTCTGCATTTATTTCTGAACAGTTCCTAAGGTGGCAGTTGCTGCTGCAGGTCGAGGAATGAAGCCCTTGGTAGCCAAGGACTAAATGATTCTGAGGCTCTTGAGGGCTCACAGACAGCGAGATTGAGGGCATTAGCCACAGGAAGAAAGAAAACTGGAGGCTGCCTAGGGTCCTCAGCAGAGCTCTCACACAAACCAACTCATTTGCTGCTATTCATGGTGCTGGGTCAGTAGCAGGCAGGGCTGCCTTAAAGCCATTAGTAAATGGGCCCCGCCCCCTGCATTTCACAACTACCATCTAATTACTTTCACATAACCTCTCACAGAAGCCCTAAGCCAGGTCTTTGAAGTGTTGATGCCACTAATCAAGTCATACAGGCTTAAAGTGTCTTATTATTAGCCTTGATAACAGAACAGAAGACAAACCTGCAACAACATCCATCTGCCTTCCTCCCAGCTAAGGTCCTCAGTCAAACCCACATTTGTCACACCCCAGGTCAAGGAAAACTGCGCTTCATCAATGAGAATCCCACACATAGGAAGAGCTACTCCAGAGAAATTTATCAGCTCTCTTAATGAACCATCCAAGAAGATTCTGGAAACTGATAATGACATGATAAGATTCCAGCAGCTTTTTTCCTGTCCCTGTCTCCTTAGTTATTTGGAAACTGGAAGAGGCTTCTCCTTCTCCCCAAGCCTTCAGTAGAGAGCCTCTCCCCTCAAGTCACTTGCTTAAGGCACAGAGTGATCCACTTCAAAGCAACCTGCTTAATTCCAAAATGAGATGGCCTGTGTTCTGAGCTTCATGCATGTGTCCTATGGTGATGAGACAAGGGGTAGGTCAACAAAACAATCACAAAACATGTTCAAAGGCAGACCCAAGCGCCAACTCCACATGACCCACAAAACTAAACCACACGTGCCAACAAATCAATGATGCATAGTTAATGTTTGCAGCACCCCAGCACACTTCTACATGCTTTAGAGTTTCGAAAGACCTATTTCTGAACTGGTGGAAGAGAAGATATATCCCTCATGCTCTTGCAGTAACCAGACTTTGGTTTGCTAATGGCTCACACCCACATCCACCAATCTGGAGAATTTCCTATACCAGTGGCCAAAAGTTCTACAGAACATAACTAGTGACAACTGGTTGGTGCAAAATAGGCCGTTAGTTTGGATGGACACCAGGTGGAGGACATGCTATGCTGGGGGTAAGCACTCTTGCATCTGTGGACTAAGCAATACATGAGGAACAAGAACAATCCATCCTCCAAACGCCATGGGTAAGTTATACACCCAAAATCTCACAGCAGGTTTTAAAGCTGAGACCAGAACTCAGGTCCCCCACCATCCAATATAGGTTCTTTCAAATAAACCTCACTCCTTTCACATCACTTTGGACCTCCTCTTTGAAATTAGAATTAGAAAGTGCTACTTCTTTGCTCTTTATTGCATCACAATCTCCACCTAGCTGCAGTACCCTTTTTCTTTTGGGGAAGCAACACAGTTTAACCCACCTGAGAGCAGGTCCTACTTCTGCTCTCTGTGAGATGAGTCAAGAGCAAAGCAGAGTCATCTCCCTCTTCAGGACTCTAGCCTAAAATGAAGTGGTTTGTGGGGACGATTTCTAAGATCTTTCCACCTTTCAATAGAATCAATGGAGAGAAAAGAGGCTCCCCCACGCCATGGCCCCTCTCTCATCCTGCTCTGTGCAGGGAGGATGGGCTGGTCCAGGAAACTGATAAGAGGCTGCAGTCCACGAAGAACCTACCCACCAATCACATCCCGTGGTCTGCACTGAGCTTCCCCAGCCCACACAAGAGGAAGAAGAGCCAGCTTCCAGCTGTCTTCTCGAAAACTTGCCAGGAAGAATTCTTGATTAAAGTTTTTTGTTACATTGCAGAATTATTTTATTTTCAATGACTTTTTAAAATTACATAAATTATAAAATGAACTCATGTTCACTACAGATAATTAAAAATGCTTCCTTTTTAATAACTTTCTTAAATCATAAAAATGTGCTTTTGTTACAGAGAAATCAGGAAACTCATTAAAAGAAAATCCCACTTGTAAATAAATCTAAATCTATTTATTAATTAAATCACATTCCAATCAAGAATCAAAGAAACTCCAAGATTGGAACTGACCTTCCAGTGACTGCACCAGTTGAGCTCTAGGCTATGCCACTAATGTCAGGGGAGAACAGTGTGATCCAATCCAGCCTCCCACTAGGGCAGAAGCAGAGAGGAGACAGTCAGGAGCCCTGTCCCTGTTGTCCCCATCAGGTGGCCACCCAGCTTTGACTCCACTCCAATACTTCCCACTTTACCAGCCCTTTTCCAGACAGTCTGGACCTCAGGGGGATGGCTCCATCAATGGTTCTTCCTACAGTAGAGGGGAGTCTTAATGTGAACACTTTTCTTAGCCTGACTTACGTTCAATTTCAGGCTCAGCCTCTTACATGGCCCCGGCCCCGGGCAAGTCACTTAGCCTCTTTGAACATAAACCCCTCTCATCTCCAAGATGCTTCATCCGGTCATCATGTGATTCCAAAGAGCAAATGTATCTAGAGTGCCAAGCACAGTGTTAAGTGTTCAATAAACAGCAAGTATTGCTATTAATGGTGGCTTGTAATGAAAGCTTTCAAGCTTTCTCACCTTTATCCCACCAAGAAATTATCCTTTACATCACAACCCAGTACACACACACACACACACACACACACACACATATATATATATATATATATATATATCCATATATACCTATAAATACATTAAACTGAACAAATATTTCCAAGAAACAATGCTGATCCACTCAATTTCCCCCCATTCTACTCCTTCCTTTCTATTCTATTTCATTTTTTTAAATTGCCGAGCTTGATCATTAGATAGATTACACAACCTACTAATGGACTGCAGATTGCGGTTTGAAAAACACTGACTTATATTAAGACTGAATTATTATCTCCTTCTATAGCTTCCACCTCTCAATTCTAGCCTTACTTTCTGGAACAACAACAAAAATATCTCCACTCCATCTTCCATGTTAGACTTTTGCATTTGAAGCATTCCTGGTCTCTCAAGCAGTTGCTGCATGTAACCTGGCTTCCCAATACCCTTCTGTCCCTTCATCCCTCTCTTCTGGATTCCTTTCTTCCTCCTTACACTTTGACACCCCCCCCCACCATCGCTGACACCCAGGAGGGCCACACTCATTGAGCAGCCAACTGTGCATTTCGTGGCTCCTGTGCGGCCCCAGGTCAAGCAGCCTGACCTGAGTTATTTTTTGAAACTTCACATTGGATGCTTTATCTGTACCCGGACAAACTCACTTGATTTCTTCCAGTCCATCCCTAACTCCTCTCTGAAAACTAAAACTTTCATTACAAAGGTCTGCTTCCTTCTCTGTCCTTGCACAATTAGGACGCCCCAAGACATCAAATTAAGAAGAGCGAAAGTGAGGAAGAGTTTCGCTATGCAAATGTGAGCCAAAATCTACAACCAGAAAGTGTCCCCTTCTTACTCATCTCTGAACAAGCTCTGTCTGCCAACTCTGGGACCACACCAAGTAGGCCTCCTTGCCCAGTTGCATCTGTGTCCCTCAGTGGTAAAAGCAGTCCTGCAACAAGGAATCTCACACCTGGCTGCAAACACAGCTGTCAGAGCTGAGATCTCCCAGCACCACCTTGCTTGGGCAGGAAATGATAGATATCAAATACTGCCACAGTTTCCCATATCCTATCTGCGTTTGTGGTCATCAAAAAATGCACTTGTGGTAATCAAAAAATTAAATTCACACATACACTAGTGTCATTACTCTGATGGGTTACACTTTGTAATCTGGGTTTTTAAAAAAAAAGTTTCCAAAGTTATTAAATATATATATTCTTCCTTCAAAACCAGAGTGGACAATGGTACAGAATAGAGGACACAGAGACTAATCCACAAAGTTACAACTATCTTATATTTGATAAAGGGGCTAAAAACATGCAATGGAGGAAGGATAGCATCTTCAACAAATGGTGTTGGGAAAATTGGAAATCCATATGCAACAAAATGAAATTGAATCCCTTTCTCTCGCCAGCCACAAAAGTTAACTCAAAATGGATCAAGGAGCTAGATATAAAAACAGAGACACTGCGTCTGATAGAAGAAAAAGTTGGCTATGATCTACATATTGTGGGGTCGGGCTCCAAATTCCTTAATAGAACGCCCGTAGCCCAAGAGTTAATAACAAGAATAAACAAATGGGACCTACTTAAACTAAAAAGTTTTTTCTCAGCAAGAGAAACAGTAAAAGAGGTAACTAGAGAGCCTACATCCTGGGAACAAATTTTTACCCCTCACACCTCAGATAGAGCCCTAATATCCAGAATGTACAAAGAACTCAAAAAATTAAACAATAAGATAACAAATAATCCAATCAACAAATGGGCCAAGGACCTGAACAGATACTTCTCAGAGGAGGACATACAATCAATCCACAAGCACATGAGAAAATGCTCACCATCTCTAGCAATCAGAGAAATGCAAATCAAAACCACCCTAAGATACCATTTCACTCCTGTAAGATTGGCAGCCATTATGAAGTCAAACAACAATAAGTGTTGGCGAGGATGTGGGGAAAAGGGCACACTTGTTCACTGCTGGTGGGACTGCAAAATGGTGAGGCCAATTTGGAAAGCAGTATGGAGATTCCTGGGAAAGCTGGGAATGGATCCACCATTTGACCCAGCTATTGCCCTTCTTGGACTATTCCCTGAGGACCTTAAAAGAGCACACTATACGGATACGGCCACATCAATGATTATAGCAGCACAATTCACAATAGCTAGACTGTGGAACCAACCTAGATGCCCTTCAATAGATGAGTGGATAAAAAAATTGTGGCAGCTATACACAATGGAGTATTATGCAGCACTAAGAAACGACAAAATCATAGAATTTGCAGGGAAATGGATGGCATTAGAGCAGATTATGCTAAGTGAAGCTAGCCAAGCCCTAAAAAACAAATGTCAAATGTCTTCTTTGATATAAAGAGAGCCACTAAGAATAGAACAGGAAGGAAGAGCATGAGGAAAAGACTAACAGTAAACTAAGACGAATGGGGGGAGAGAAAGGAAGAGAGAAGGGAAAACATATGGAAATGGTAGGAGACCTTCAGTGATACACAAAATAATAAGAGGTTATGAGGGGCAAGGGGGTGGGGGGAAAAAGGGGGAGAGAATTGAACAAAAGCAGAGGAGGTAGAGAGGGAAGATGGGAGGGAAGGGGAGGGGAGGGGGATAGTAGGGGATAGGAAAGGTAGCAGAATACAACAGTCACTAATATGCCATTATGTAAAAATGTGAGTATGTAACAGAAGTGAGTCTGTATTATGTATTTGGGGAGTTCAAAACCCAATTGAGTCGAATGTATGAAAGATGATATGTCTTGAGCTCTGTAATGTTTTGAACAATCAATAAAAAAAAAAAAAAAAAACCAGAGTGGAATTTACTGGCTGCCACCTGTATACCAGCACTGGGGTCCTCATCACAAACTCATTCAAGAAAGATGATCCCACAGACAGTACCTTACCTACCATCCAACACTTAGGGCGCCACTATACATAATTTTCATCCACTTTGGGGTTTGGGTACTTTAAAATTTAATTTTAATGTTTTGTTTTGGAGGAGAGGGTACCCGAGATTGAACTCAGGGGCACTCAACCACTGAGCCACATCCCCAACCTTTTTTTTGTATTTTATTTAGAGACAGGGTCTCATTGAGTTGCTTAGCGCCTCACTGTTGCTGAGGCTGGCTTTGAACTCACAATCCTCCTACCTCAGCCTCCGGAGCTGCTGGGATTACAGGCATGCACCCCCATAGCCAGCCGATTTTAAAATTGAATAAAAAGGCACCATGCTGTATGAAGTATTCAGGATCTTGACTTCTCAGCTTTGACATTAGATCACTAAGATGTACTCCTACCTTCACACACAGATGTCCACGCATGCTGCTGCTGGACAAGAATCTATCATGTGACCTCAAGGTATTTACCCATTCTCCACCTGATGGGCATCTGGTTCATAACAACAGGGCACTGCTATTGTGCTAATAGAAACATTCTTGGTATACGTCTCCTGGTCCCATACAAACAGGTTTCTCATGATCATTACACACCTAGAAGGAGAAATGCTAGGTCATACAATATGTGAGCATACAACTTCACAAGATAATGCCAAACGGTTTCCCCAAGCTGGATGTCACTCAGCAGGTTGGCAAGGGGACATTAGTATCAATGTACACCCTTCTGGTGGCCCATGAGAGACCTTCCTGACCTATATCCTCTCCGATGCTTGCTAGTGCAGTTTCTTTTATCTTTTTCTTTCTTTTTTTGGTACCAAGGATTGAACTCAGGGGCACTTAACCACTGAGCCCCATCCCCAGCCCTATTTTGTATTTTATTTAGAGACAGGGTCTCACTGAGTTGCTTAGCACTTGCTTTTGCTGAGGCTGGCTTTGAACTCATGATCCTCCTGCTTCAGCCTCCAGAGCTGCTGGGACTGCAGGGGGGGCACCACTGTGCCCAGCTCGCAGAATTTCTTTATGTTTTCTCATCATATAGGATGAAAGAGAATCCCATTGCGATTTGTATTCCCTGGTTACTAGTGAAACCGTCTTGTGATAAAAAGAGACATTCTCTCCCAACCCAACTCCTTATACTTTTCTTTCGCGGTGGGACTATGTGAGTCACGCCTCTGCTCTTTCTGCCTCCTCCACCACTGGCACAGGGCGGGCCTGGGTGTGTTGAGGGAATGAATGCAGAATCACTGAGGAAATGAGCCAGTGCAGTTAGTCTCAGGCTCTGACCTGATTTTATGAGAAGCCTGGGCTCCCAAGTCAGGGTCTGTCCCCCCCCAATTGAGTTATGGGCCCAGGTAGGATGGATATGATGAGGTAGAAGCTCTGCAGCTGGACTGAAGAGAGGGCAGGGCCCATGAGGACAGTGCCAAAGTTCAGCCTTGGAACAGAGCAGTTAGTGGTATCTCCCTAATAGCAATAATAATAAAACAACAACCACTGTAGTGGATTGCAAGTCAAACCTGGGCCACTTACTTCACCCTAACTAATCACAACTATCATTACATAGCATGCCCTTGCTTACTGGATTATTCACCCAATTCTCACAAAATCTCTATGAAATGGATACAACAACCTCATTTTGCAGGCAAGAACACTGAGGCTAAGACAGGCTAAGAAAAATGCCAGCATCACACAGCATCGAAGAAGCAAGTTCAAAGTCAGTCTGGCTCCAGGGTCCATGCCCTTCCCACACACCCGACTACACCCGCCCGGAGCATCTTCTCTCCCTGCCCCGGGCTGCCTTCTCCCACACAGCTCCTCAGACTCCAAACTTCTCCACCACCCACAAAAGCTCTCAGCCCCTACACTGGGGAAGCACTGCTCTCTGTCCCTGATGCTGGCACTGACAACACACTTACCTGGAAGATCCCTGGTGTCACTCAGCAGGTTGGCAAGGGGACATCACCCACGCCCAGCTCTCCTAGATGCTCCCAAGTCAGTCATTTGCATCTGGAGGGTTCTGCAGAAACCAGTAGCTCTCCCACTGGCTTCTTAGAACTAGAAACAAACACTATCAAATGCTCCCTCCCACCTGAGGCACAAGACTAGCTCACCTTGACTCAGCAAGAAATACTATGTAGCCATGAAAATTATACAATGAAGACCAATGCCTGTGAAAGTCTGTGAAATAGGAAAAAATAAACTTAAAAATAATACCTACAGGCCAAAGATAAGCACACACTGTACCTAAACACTACCCCCAGGTGCCAATAGGTAATATAAATAGAGCTGTTTTCAGCAGAATCTTTCTTTCAAAATGTTACTTAGGCTCCAATGCCCCCCCAAAAGCTACTGGTCAACTGTTCATAATAAGTATGGGGAACTGGGGGTGTTGCTCAGTGGAGACAGTGTATGTTTAGCAGATGTGAGACCCTGGATTCAAACCCCAACACGGACAAAACTGTGATTTCAAAGCAATGCAACTAATAGTAGCAAAGAATTATTCTCAGCAAGAATGAAAACTCCACGAAGATCATGAGCATCCCTGTTCACAGCTGTATCTCTAATGGAGGGTTCAAGGAGTCGACCTGAGATAGACAACTATGGCCTGCCTGCAAAAAAAAAGAAAAAAGAAAAAAGTTGGATGGAGCCAGGTGCATAATCCCAGTGGCTTGAGAGGCTGAGGCAGGAGGATCACAAGTTCAAAGCCAGCCTCAGCGACTTAGTGAGGCCCTAAAAGCAATTTAGTGAGACCCTATCTCAAAATATTAAAAAGCGGCTGGGGGTGTGGCTCAGTAGTTAAGAGCTTCTGTATTTAATCCCTGCCCCCCAAAAAAAGTTTGGGTGGGAACGCTGCATACTCATGTACACGTGGTCTATGGCCGTCCTTGTGCAACAAGGGAAAGTTTAGTAGTTAGAACAGAGGCACGGCCCACATTGCTGAAAATATGTACTCTGGGGCTTTCTATAGAAAGTTGATCTAATGCTTAGCTTGATATACAGAATATAGTGAATTAATAAATTAATACTGAATTAATAAATTCAGGTTATAAACTTATGATATAAATTTAACACCTACATAAGTTTATTGGTTTATTTACTTTCAATAAACCTAAACCAAAGTCATATATAAGAACAAAGACCTTATTTACCCAGGACATTTAATAACAAATGCTTAGCAAATGAGAAATATGGTCTTTTACACATATCTGTGTGTGTGCATGTGTTTAAAGTCCAAGCCCTGACACTATCAGTGGAGACCAGGTATGTCTTGAGTAGCTAGCTGCTTCCATGGTGGAGAGGATTACACCTAGGCACCCTGTAGAGTCATCATATCCTGGAGCCACTGACTTGCAGTGGGAGTCACTTGGTAAGAGTTTGGCGCACCTTCTGGGGCCAGAAGCAGAAGTTTGAATTACTGGTCAAGATGTTGTAATAATTATCAACTGGGCCTCAAAACAGGAGTTGGGCCTTCTATGTGGAACAATTAAGCTCCAGGCCCAGAATCAACCAGGATGAACTTATTTTCCATGCACCTTCTGGTCGGGACAATGCATCAGTAAACAACTGCAGTCTCCACTCTTTCCCCCTCAATTTATCCGTACATCTGCATTGTAATGTAACTCATGTTCTTAGTTCTGCAGACTTGTCTATTCAGGGCTGATCATTCAGCTGGTGGCTTTTTGAAACTCATTATACCCCCAGTACCAGAAGACAAGAGAGAGGAAATGAAAGAAGGTGAAACTCAAATCAGTTGGCCTTGTTAGTCAAGGTAGCAGATGAGACATGAAGATTGGGGTGCAGGGTGGGTAGAGGGTGAAACCCCAATCTTTAGGGCTGAGGCACTCCTCAGGCATCCGTTATCAGGTTCCCACATCTCACACCACTGTCTATTGATAGTGGACCAATACAATAATTTTGTTCAGCTGGCCGATTGCTGTAATGACCCAGGAGTATTACCCAGGTCCCTTCCTTTGTTCATGTAGGAAAACCACAGCTCAAAGAGTTGAAGCTCCGAGGCCTAGAACAAACCTTGGGCTGGAGTCAGAGTCAAGGACAGTCTGCCCTGAGTCTGAAAAGCCTGAAGATGGATTCATTTAAGGAATGTTTAGAAAAGAAAACTGGGAGGAGGCTAAGCCACTTCCTCGCCAGCCGGCCTCCTCCTCCCTCCCTTCCACACACATTAATCACTCCCAGCAGGCTGCCCACTTCCAGGGAACCCACCGACAGAGAGGTCCTACGTGCTGACTCTGAGCCACAGGGTCCTGCTCGGGTCCCCTGAAAAAGTCCCCTCTGCAGTCAGCTAAGCAGTGGCTAGAGATCCAACTCCATCCCCAGGTCCACAGGCCCTCCAAGCCCTCTGTACGCAGCAGGCACTACATAAATGCTCTTGAACAAATGAAGGAAAATACTCATTATTTTAAGTGAAAACTAAAATTCACTCCTAAGAAGGATCACACCCCTAATTTCGCTTGTGACATCATTCCTCCCATGGAACCCTGTCAGTGTCCCCTGGCTTCTCTCTCTGGTCCTCTCTCCAGCCTACTTTCTGTTTTATCTACCACCCTGAGCATTGAGGACTGGGGACACCCTTTACTGCAGGGAGGTAACATCCCCCTCTCTGAGGGACAGCAGATTCCCCCTGCTGCCCGCTGTGCCCTGTGAGGCCCGGCCCCTGCTCATCTCAACCAGAGGGCTGCAGGCCATCCTCAGTGAGCCAGCCTCCTGACAGCCAGGGAGGGGAAATGGAAGGGAGCACTGGCCGCTGCCTCCTCCTCTCTCTTTCCCCGGGGCCTTAGCTCTGTCAGATTTTGAAGCATAATGAGTTTTGTTTCATAACAGTCTTAAATGAACTAGAAGGGGGAAGGGGAGGACAATGATAAAAATCTTAATTAAAAAAAAATTCCTACAGGCAAAAGAGATTTTCCAGATCTTAAGATGAGATAAAAGTCTCTGAAGCTGGGGACCCTTCCAAGCCCCCAGGTACACAGCATCCAATGTGCGTTTAGGGCGTGCCTACTATGTGCCCGGCACTCTTCAGAGCACTTGAGATGCTGCAGTGGACATCAAGTTTTTGGAGCGGGAGTCACACAATAAAGATCACGAGAACATACACTAGGATGCTAGCAGGTTAGAATTTGGGGGATACAAGAGCAGGGAAAGGGATGGGTAACTCAGGCAAATGGCAGGTGTGGCAGGAAACAGAGGAAAGCCTCACGGAGACTAAAACACATCTGAGCAGACTTGCAGGTGGACTGGGAGTGAGCAACAGTCAGGTATCAAGGCCCAGAAGAGCAATCGAAGCGCAAAGGTGGGCTGTGCAAAGGCCCTGAGGCAAAAACATTCTGCGTATGTTCCAGGAAGAGCCAAGAGACCAGAGTGGCTAGAGAGATGGGGGGGGGGGGGGATGGAAGACAGTGTCCCAGAGGCAAAGGTGGGGGCACCATTGTACAGATTTTGACTTTCATTGAAGTGTTGTAATCAGGGGGAGGCAAGCTGCCCTTCAATTCCCTGCCACCCCATCATTTTTCCTGGTAACGTCCTTTGATATCATTTTTAAAATGTGGCTCAAAGTTCTCTTTTACCAAACCCTCTCCCAGCTCTGATGAATCACAACAAATTAGGAACTCAAACAGCCCTAAGAAAACCACCAAGCCCCATGCTCACTGCTCCCCAAAATCAGTATGAGACTCCCTTTCCTCACTACAAGAAGCAAGGAACAGAAGAATCTCTTTTTTTTCTGTGAAAAACCTCCAACCCAAAGAAGAAATAGGAAGTTTTAATTAATAGCTAAAAGCAAAGAAAGAGTCATTTCATTCAACAGATTTTTTTTTCTTGAAGCAGTAACATTTTACAAGCCTGGTTTTAGATTCAATGCAGAACATAAAGTTTATTCAGTTGATAGAATATCATCTTCCAATACAGTATACTTAGAGTCTGCATCATCAGCAGTTAAGAGAAAGGAGGAAAGAGAGAGGTGGAGGAAAAAGGGGAAGGGGTAGGAAGAAAAAAAAGAGGGGCATGGGTACCAGGAAAACAGAATGGCAGACAGAGAGGAACAAGGAAGGAGACACAGGAAGTACAGAAAGGGGCGGAAAGACAAGGGAGCTGGAGTTCAGCGGGGCCTGAGGGTCCCCATTCTTCCCTCCCTCGCTGCAGTTCATTAGGTCCAAAGCACCAACTGTCCTGTGGCCACCCTGATACTCTAACATCAGCTGCCACATCTGAGCCTCTGTCCCAACATCAACTGCTGTCAATGGGACCTCCTTCCCCAAACTGTCCCCATCTTCATATCCATCCTCCAACAACCACACTGCAGAGGGAAAAAAAAAAAAGCCATACCCAATTAAGAGACGAGTAAGGCTGCCCTGAAATCAGCGCAGATCAGTGGAAAGAAAGTAATACTGAACCGGAACAAGCAGCTAAGACTGGTGTAGGGTTAAAAGCACAAGCTCCAGAACCAGAAAGCACGGATGGCTCAGCTCTGACACTGATGAGCTGTGTGACCTTGGCCAAGTGACCTACCCTCTCATGCCTCAGAACAACTATAAATTCCCGCTCTTCAAGAACAGGATGATTAATTATATCTATGTCCTAGCATTCTTAGGAGAATTAAAGTCAATATTATACAGCATATAAAAGAATGTCTGACACATTTGATAAGTATTACATGAATATTTTTTAAAGAAATAAAAACACTTTAAAAAAAACAAGAAAGTTTCTCTCTGAACCATCTAAGAGTGAAATGGCTTACAGTTTTATTTTTTATATGAAAGATGTATAGAACAATCACTATTAATTAATATTTTTAACTCTGATCATTTCTATCCTGTATTTTTAAAATATGAAGAAAAACATGCTTTGGCAATGATACACCAAGATATTTATTGTAGTATTATTTCTAAAAGCAAATTATGGAAAATGATCTAAGTATCTGACAATAGAAGAACGGCTAAATAGATTCTAAAAGCCATAACAGGGAGTTTTGTGCAAATATTAAAAATCACCTAATGAAGAATTTTCGAAGACATGGAAAATAATTGTAATGTCAAATAATAAAGCATACAAAATTAGACTTCTCTGTCAGCTATTATGGCATAGTTGATATTAAACCTTCAAGTGCAGAACAACTACAACAGGCAGATAAAACACCAAATAATAATATTAGTAACTATTTGAGGATGTGGAAGTACAAGAGCAGCTAGGACTTGAAGAACCAAACTTCTAGAGCTAAGGGAAGCACAGGGGGACACACCATATTTTAATAGTGACTGTTTCCCATCAGGATATTTGCCAGTTTGGTGCAGGAAGTGGAAGTAAAACAGAAAACTGCAAATTAAAGCTTGCAACAGTTTCTTCCTTGGTCCGAGAAAATTAAAAACTGTTGTCTAGCATTCTGATGACATCAGAGATTTGAGAGGCCAAGATCTTAGAGAAGAGGGAACCACACAGAAGCAAGTCTAGGTTTCAAGCAATTTCCCCTCAAGACATTTGCTGGCACCTAAGTCATGTGTGTACAGAGCTAGAACCCAGGAGTCTAGCACAAAGAAGCTATTAAAACACCAAAGCATTAAGCTGAGATTTCCGGTATTTTCACAGTGGCAGACAAACCAGAGAAAAGGACTTACAGAGGAAGAGGTCCCTAATAAGCACCCAGCCTGAAAATAAGAGCAAGTCGGAAAACAATCAGCCTTAAGTGAACCAAGGTGATACAACACCTCAAAGTTCTACATTATCAGTGTAAAATGTCTAACATGCAAACAAAAATCATCAGGCATGCCATGGAATAAAATCAAACCAAAAGCAGAATACAATCAATAAAAACAAATCCCAGAAGGGACAAAAACATTGGAGTTACCAGACAAAACTTTAAAATAACCATGCTCAAGAAAATAAAGGCACTTTTAGAGAATTTCAACAAAGAAATTTAAAAAATTATTCTCCCTATTATAATATGTGGTATAATATGTCAAAATACACTCTGTCCTGTATATCTAAAAAGAACAAATAAAAAATATTAATTACCCCCCAAAAAATTATTCTCAACAAATACTACAACTGAAATACAGTAGCTAAATCAAGAACTGAATAAATGGATTTGACAGCATAAAGGAGGAGAAGAAGAAATGGCTGTTAACCTGGAAAATAGATAGGCCAGTAGAAAAATATTCATAGTGAAGCACAGAATACAAAGAAATGAGCTTCAGACACTTGTGAGATAACACGTGTGGAGAGGGAGCGATGGAGAGGAGAAAATAGGGCAAGAGCAATAGCTGAAGAGAACACATCAAGAATTTTCTAAAACTGATTCCAAACCTCAGGCCATGACTTCTATAAGCTCTCCAAATTCCATGAGGGATACATACTAAGAGAACCACCCCTATGCACATCATAGTAAAATTGTTTAAAAAAAAACAATAAAGTGCTGGGGTTGTGGCTCAGCAGAAGAGCCCTCCGCCTAGCATGTGCAAGGCCCTGGGTTCAATCCTCAGCACCACATAAAAATAAATAAACAAAATAAAGGTATTGTAATACATCAGACACTAAAAAGGCAATATGTCAATCAATGGAAGGGTAACTGATGTGATACAGCAATTTGTATACGGGGTAAAGTTGGGAGTTCATAACCCACTTGAATCAAACTGTGAAAGATGATGTATTAAGAACTGTGTAATGTTTTGAACGACCAACAATAAAGTAAAAAAAAAATAATAATAATAATAAAAAATAAAAATAAAAAAAATAAAGGTATTGTGTACAACTAAAAAATAAATATTTAAAATAATAATAATAATAATGCCAAAGAAAAAAGCAATGTTACTTTCATGGAATCACAATCACATTGACAGATGACTTTTTTAACAGAAATGAAGAAGCTGGAAGAAATGGAATCACACCTCTATCAAAAATATAAGCTAGAATTCTATACCCAGTGAATATCCTCTACGTATGAAGACGAATAAAAGACATCTTCAGATAAATATACACTGACAGAATTGTGACACAAGCCATCATTCTTCAATGCTCTCTCCTTTCTCTCTCTCTCTCCTTTCTCTCTCTCTCTAAGGAAGTTCTTCAGACAGAGAAAAATTAACATCACAGAGAAGCACAGTAATACAGGAAGAAATAACATCAAAAGAACTTAATATATGATTAGCCTAGATTATCATTAACTGTTTAAAAAATGTCTTAATATATAAAGAGAGAATCAAAATCAAAAGGTATAAAGGAGGTAAAAGAAGCTTAAGTGTTGTAAGTAGGCTGTGTTGTCCAGAAAATGGTAAAAATATTAATTTATGGCAGGTGCTAAAAAAAAGGGATATAAACCTTAATACAAAGATTCAACTATGCAAAGATATATGTATTAAAAATATACTAGAAGGAAACGTCATTTTTTATTACAGAGGTTCTATCTAGATGACAGAATGATAACTGGCCGTTATTTTCTCAATACTCTTCAGCATTTTGGGGAGGACACATTTTTTGAGAATATTTTTTAGATGCAGATGGATACAATACCTTTATTTTATTTATTTATTTTTATGTGGTGCTGAGAATCAAACTCACCTATGCATATCATAGTAAGAGAACCATGCATAGTAAAAGCACGTGCTAGGCAAATGCTCCACCACTGAGCCACAATCCCAGCCTGATAGGGCAAATTTTTTTCTCAATATTTTATTTTATACAAAACTAATATAGTATTTTTACATACTTGCAAAAAATGTAGTAGCTTTCATTTCTTGCAAAGCTTGAAAGAACAAATTCCTTCAAAGTTGGACAGAGACCCTATAGCTCCTTAGCTAATTATTAGCAACATTAATTCCTACAAGAATGATATCCATCTGTTCAAACACACCAGATGCCCAACACAATCTGAACTCTGGCCAGGGAAGGTCTGCTCACCCACTCCATGAGAAGCAGCACTCCAAAAGCCTAACTAGGCAGAAAGCATCACTTTGGATAATGATTCAGGTCATTTGCATAGTCTTTACACAACAGACCTTGCTAAATTAATAAGCAGCAGAAAGCTCACTAGATGTTTATACTGCTCCCTGCAGCAAGAAAAAAATTGAGCCCCAGAGAAGCAATGGATATTGTTTAGAGGGAAAGCCACGCTGCCTGAGAATTCCCATTTCTTAAAAAAATAATAATAACATTAAAGCTGATGAAATTAGGTGGGTATTCTCAAATGTGGTTAGTAAAAAAGAAAATTAATAAAAAACTGTCTGAAGAATAAGGAAATATGATCAATACATTTAAAATGTCCACTGTTTTTAACACACAGTAATTTTTATTACCACGAATCTGTCCTGAAAAAATAATTTGAGTTGGGCTCAAAGATTTATATACAAGGATGTTTGTCAAAATATTATTTATAGTAGCTAAATATGATTAATAAGCTATATTGCCAATAACAGGGAATAATTAAGTAAATTATGGAACTCAGAGTCCAGTACACAGTAAGTGCTTCATTAATATTGGTTGGACATAGAATCCGTATCAAAGGATATTAAGTATTTTAGAAAAAAATTTTCCAAAGAATATTTAATGATTAAGATATTAAATCACATTGAAAATAACCCTCATACTATTTTTAAAACACAGCACCATAGCTTGTATTTATTAACTTACTACCTGCAAGGCATAGTTACAAAAGTTTACACACCAAAGCATTAAGGTGAGATTTCAGGTATTTTCACAGTGATCTCACTCAATTGATCTCACTCAGACCTTATAGGTCATTTGTTATTTCCAGTGAATGAAGGATCCTGGATTCAAATCCAGGTAGTTTGACTCCAGAGTTTAAATTCTTTTAATCACCCACATCATCCACTGCCTGGAAATACTGAAAAGAAATCAAATTTACCCTGAAGGAATTAAAGACAATTTTTATTTTCTGTCTTATTCCTGTCATTATTTCCCTCGTACTCTATAAGCACCATGTATAATTTATAGTCTCCTTCTACCAAAAAAAAATAAAAATAAAAAGTTTACACTACTTTCATTCACCATTTAAATAATTTCAGTGAAAATGTTTTATTCAGAGACTATGATGACCAAGACTTTCATTTCACAAATATGTGATCACCCTTAGACTTACAAGGTGCTGATTTTACACCTATTCAGCAGCTAGTTAGTTAATCTTACCAATACTCTATCCAAGTAGATTTGACTATCTCAGGAAATGGAAGTTAGGAAGATGAAATGACTTTCCCAAGGTCAAATGGAGCACTCCTGCTCCAGTGGAAGGTCCTCCCACTTGCAGCCCAGCCCCCAGATTCCCCTAAATCACACCAACCAATCAGGTGGACCACAGAGGCCCAAGTGCTCCTGGGAGTTAACAAGGAAGCAAAGCATCATGGGGCTCACACGCACATCATGCCCAAAGCCCTGGGACAGTGCAGGGAGCCAACATCCTTAGAGACTTTAGAATTATGCAGAAGAGGAGAAAGTATAGCTTCATAGTTCTCAAAGCACTTTGTGTCTTTTATCTCATTTGACTCTCAAAATAAAACTTTTCTGGCAGGAAGCAAAGGTGCTAAGCATAAGGAAAATAAGGAACTAGGAGAGAGACTGCTGTCCAAGAAGAGTCCAAGAGAGCCAGTATGATGTCCATTCCACCATATTATAGTAGTCCTCTGAACAAAACTCAGGCCACACTGACTGGTAAAGTTAATGGGAGACAGGATAAGGAAGGGGGGAAAGCACCTGCTTTTACAGTTGCCCAGGTCTGGTTCCTGTGTTCGAATGTCTGCCTCGCTATTTACTAGCTACATGTGACCTTGAGCAAGCTTCTTAATCCCTTTGGGCTGCCCTTTTCCCCACTGGTGTTATAAAGGGTTAAATGCTCTGAGGGTTAAATGAGGTGCCCAAAGTGACAGCATGCACTATTTTAGAAGGTTACTATTATATTCTGAAAGGTATCCTGACCCCAAAGGTGCATAAAGTCCTCACATCGTGACCAGAGTACACTGTCTCACCTTCCTAATATAAAGAATTCTCTTATGCCAACTTAAGAAGTAGTTAAGAGGAACTACTTCAAAAAAAAAAAAAGACTATTATGTTGATCTCAATTACTTCCAAGATGCCTTTCCAAAACTATGAAAGCTTTTAAATTCAAGTCTCCAAAAGCGTCCTCACAGAGGACCTGATATGCACTGAAGAAGTCAGAAGGCTGCAACCCAGCACCTGAGTTCTGAGCTTCTGCCCAGACTGCATCAGAAGGATGTAAGATACACCTCCCAAAGGGAAATTAACAGTGAGCAAGGAGGTGAGGGGCGTGGAGGGCCTCCTGCCAACAAGAGAAGAGTAGACAGAGGCTGGGGGCCTCCAAGAGGAAAGGGAGTGAGGGACACAGAAGTGGAAGGGAATCCCCTTCAGCAGTTCCCCTCAGAAGCTGAAAGGACCTCCACCATGGAGAAAAGCAGCAGGAGACTGCATCCTCTCCGACAGTGATGCCCTCCTCTCTCACCACATCACGGCTACACCTAAGTAAAGGGCCTGAGCCCTCTTGTCCCTGTGTTTCCAGTACCTTCCTAACTCATCTATTGCCATACAGGCTCAGCTTCTGCTACAGTCTGGACCTGGAATGTCTCCTGAAGGTCCATATGTTAAAGGCTTCATCCCCAAACAGATGCTATTGGGAGGCTGTGGAACTTTAAGAGGTGGAGCCTAGTGGGAGGTATTCAGGTTATTAGGGGGGGCGTGCACTTCAAGGGGATGCTAGGACCCAGCCCCTTCCTCTTCTTCTCTTTTGAGACCCAGCCACGAAGTGAATGGTTTTGCTGAGCATGTGTCCTGCCCATGATGTGACACCTCACCCAAGAGGGACAATTAACCATGAACTGAAACCTTCCAAACTGTGAGCCAAAATATATCTTTTTCTCTTAATAAGTTGATTATCTCAGTTAATTACTATAGTGATGAGAAGCCAGCCAACACAGCCCCCTCCAGTCTGTTCTCTTTATCTCTCAGAGTGAATTTTCTCATACATAAATCTGACTTGGTCCCATGCTGCCACACATCCCTCCTCCAAATCCTTTGGTTACTTCCATACTGCCCACAGGGTCAAGACCAATCTCCAAAACATGACATCTGGTCCTCCCCGCCTAATTCCTGATTATGTCTCTAGGCTCATCACCTGGCAACTCTTACTCAGACTTTGTATATACCAGACCCCAGGCTCAGTGTTGGGGACATGATGATAAGCAAGACATGGCTCACTGGCCTTAGGAAGGTGGTGGTCCAGTTGGGGAGACAGACATCTTAAGGGACTGCTGCCATTCAGATGGACAGTGGGATGGAAATCCAACTGGGCTTTCAGGAAGGGCTCTGGAGGAAGTGGGGGTGAAGCAGGCCAAAAACAGAGGAGGAAACACTCCATGCAAAAGAAACTGCCAAGTCCTAGAGTAGCACTGGCTAGCAGGACTTTCTGCATTAACGTAAATATTCTGTCTTGCCTGATAGGATAGCCACCACCCTATGTGGTCACTGAGCACTTGAAGTGGCCATTTTAATTGGGGGATTTTTAACTTTTTTCATTTTTTAAGTCAATATTAAATCAAATTGCCATGTGGCTGCTGTATTAGACAGTGCTGTTCTAGAACATTAAGCTGAAGGTGATGGAAAATGAAGTAAGATAGCGCTATAGGCTGAAGGGCTGTGTCCCACGAATTCATAGGTTGAAATCCTAACCCTCTGTGTGATGGTATCAAGGGGGGTGGTGTCTTTAGGGGTGACTGGGTCATGAGGGTGAGGCCTCGTGAACAGGATTCTTGCCTGTTCCATCATGTGAGGGCACAGAGAGAAGATAGCCATCTATGAACCAGGAAGCAGGCCGTGGACAGACACTGAATCCGCCCACACCTTGTTCTTACACTTCCCAACCTCCAGAACCGTGAGGAATGAATGCCTGTTGTTTGAACCACTGGGTCTACGGCATATTTTTTGTTACCACTGCTTAAAAGGGCTAAGACGGTGAGCCTTGAAGTTATGCATGATGCTTTCATTAGGCCAGACACTGCAATCTGCTGTGGCCTTTCCCCTTGTTGACCTGGCAAACCCCAGCTGACCCTGCACAAGCCCATTCATGTACTGCTTCTCTGAAGATGTCCCTGACTGCTCTAGACAATCTCTCCTACCTACTACTTCTTCTGAAATGATGTCTTTTTCCAGGAAGATGTCACTGTGTCTCATACTTCTATGTTCACCTGACAGTCGTGAGCTTCTTCTCTCATTCGTCCTGGTAGTTTCCTGGTAGTTACCTATCATGTAACAATCATATGTTACATGATAGGTACTCAATAAGTGCTTGATAAACAAGTTGTCACCAGTCATCGCAGGCTGGCAGGGATGGGAACAGAGCATTTGCCTTTTCTAATGAGGATGTGTGACCCCAGCTTTGATTTTTCTTAGAATGACAGCTCACTCCAGCAGCTGGGGAAAGATTCTCTTAAACATCTTGAGCTCCCTACCCATAACTGCCAACAGAAGCCCTTATAAAGAGTGTTTCTAGATATTTTTCTAGTTCTTTGAATCTAGAGGTCTGTACTAAGTGCCTCTGGTCAATTTTTAAAGGCAGCATAGCCTAATTAGGATCTAGTCTTTGGGGTTAGTCCTGGGTTTGAATATCAGCTACACAAATTAGCACCTGAATGTCCTTAAACAAGTTGCTGAAATACCCCAAGCCTCAGTTTCCCCAAACAGAAAGTGAGCATCACATAGTAAGTGAGCATCCATAGTAAGAGGATGAAAGAATTAAAATGTCTCACAAGGCCAGGCACATAGTAAGTTCTCCCCAACAGCAGCTACACCATTAAAATGACCTAGACCCCTAATCCTGATACCCCCAAGACACACTGCAAATTCCTGCACCCCGATCCAGGCCCTTCGGCATGTTCTCTTGGATGCAAGGAATATAATCCAATCTCTGACTCACAATATGTTGCCAAAATTCTCCTCCAGTTCCCAAGAGAAAATTTATTTTAATTCCCTCTAACTTTAAAAATCACACAGTCCTTACTGCATTTTTTGGGGTGGCAGGAGTGAGGAAGGAAACCATAAAATCCAACAAGCAGCTTTTAAAAGGTTACAAACTGATTGGAGAAAGAAAGGCGAAGGCAGCTGGAGGGGGTGCGGAGGGGGGAGATGGAGACAATCCCCTGAGTTTCTGCTATTATTGAATACCCCAACTCTCAAAGCAGCCTGGCCGCCCCCTCCTCCACGTGGGCTGAGCTCTGTTAATGAGAAAGCGGAGCTCTGCCTACATTACCACAATAATGATTTCCCTGTTGCATTTTTACATGCCTGCCGCTTTATCATAGCAGAAGTAGACATATATTTTCAATAAATCCCTTCTCTCCTTGCCCCTCCCCAACTCCAGCTCTCCCCGGAAATGTTGTTCCCTGGGCTCCCTCCCCCATCGCAATCCCAACCCTGGAGCACAATGAGTTCCACTAATCAAAACAGAAAGAAAAAGAAAAATGGAAAAATCACAGCTGCTGAAAAACAGCATTCGCTACAAGTCAAAGCCCTCCACATTTTTTTTTCTGCACACAGCATTTACTTCTTCAAGGACACAGCACCCCTCCCCGATCAGAAATCTTACGTAGAGTTGCTCAAAGGGGAAGGAGGAGGGGGGCGGGTGAAGAAATCTAATATTCCCTCTCTTTCCTATTTTGACTAAGCCAGCACAGACAGAAATATAGATAAGGCCTTGAATAACTGATTTAACAAAATGTCACTTATTAAAGGGGATGGGGGATGGGACAGCATTTGCATTCGAGAGCTCAGTTAAAACACCCCAGCTAAAGGCTGCAAGGCCACAGCAAGGCAAGGGGGGAAGGAAATATTTCTCTGGTTTGGTCTCCTTCAGGGATGGCAAGAGCTGGGCCTGGTAGCAGAGAGGCTTGGATTTCTCCCTCCATCAAGAACAGCGGAAAAAACAGCAACAAAACAAAAACAATTAAAAAAAAAAAGCGAGCTGATTCTTATATAAGTAAGCATTTATACAACACTAACTACTGCCAGGTTCTGTGCTAGATGCTGGGGGTACACAAATGAGAAGTGACCCAGTTCTGCTATCCCCAAGCAAAAGGGGTGAAAGACACGCCCAGAGTAAGTATGCCCAGGACAGCCCTATCAGCCAGGGGTTCTTGGGTGGCAAGAACCACCCAAGAACATTTCTCTTTCTCCAGCCCACCCCACAGCCCCATCCCAGGACCAGGCACCCTGAGCCACAGAAAAAAGACTAAAGGAGTGGGCATCTGCAAACTCCTGACTGGCAGGTACCCACCCAATGAAAAAAAGAGAGAACCAGCCCCAGTAGTTCAAAATCAGCCTCATTCCTCCTATCCTTGGGATGAATTTGAAGACAGTTTGGTATCTCCTGTGATAATGACAACAGGAGAACCCAAAGGACACTTCTATTAAATCTCCCTGGGCATCAACTTTATCTTTTTCTTTTCCTTTCTAAAAAAGTCTTTCAAAGGAGATAGATTGGGGGCAGTTCTCCAGAGACCCAGGAAAAGCAGCTTCTGTTACAGCAAAGACCCCCAGAAGTTCTCAAGAGGGATTCTATCCCAGGTAGCAACCTGTTCAGGAGCCCAGAGGCCAGAAGCCATACCACCTAGGAATGACCTCGGCACTGCTCAGGTACCTCCACTGAGGGGCCCCACAGAAGGCACACGGATGACAGTAGAATGCAAAAGAGCTGGCTGCCTGTCTATTAAATTCAGATGCTGGCCTTGGTTATCAGGCAGCCAGTAAGCCCAGTGCTCCAGAACAACAGAGCCGGATAATTCAAGTTTTAAAACATGTAATGCTCAAAACATGCTTAAATCATCTGTTTTTAACTATCATCAGACGGGTAAGTTCAAGATACTCAGGTGAACTTTTCTGTGATCTTTGGCACATATTTTGTAACACATTATTTAATACTGCAGAGCATTATCTATTCAAGAGCGGACAGCCGGGGAACAACAGCTCAGTTGGTAGAGAGGTTGCCTGGCATGCACAAGGCCCTGGGTTCAGTCCCCAGCACCACACATGCACACACACACATAGACACTGTGCTTCTGTGAAAAACTGGTAATAAAAAAAATACCAGCATAGGGTATGATGATACTCATAAAATCAATAATAATTTGGGTCTGAGGTTGTAGCTCAGTGGTAGAGTGCTTGCTAACATGCATGAGGCACTGGGTTCGATTCTCAGCACCACATATAAATGAATAAAATAAAGTTCTGTCCACATCTTAAAAAAAAAAAAAAGTCCCAAAACAATTTAAAAAAAAAGAGTGAACAAAATCTGGACACCATGCAAATTCTGGCATTAAAACAAGGTTTTTATTTATTTTTTCAATTCTACATCTTGTGCCTGGGTTTCCTCAGCTGTAAAATGAGACTCCGTATATTTCCTACGGCTATTGGAAGACATAAATAAGGCATGCCAAAGAGCCTTCAGAACTACAAATACTAGGTGAACGCTAGTCATATCAGCGTGGCATCCATTTTCTCCCTCTCTCTCTTAGATTTTTCTTTGATTATTTTCCCTCTCTGTGAAATCAAACTGATATCGATTCCACTGCTGTTTCAAAACTGACAACGTGTATTTATTACACAAATACAGGAAGAAGTCTTATTCATGGGTGTGGCAAAATCTCACCAACTCTGAATCTAGGTAATGAGTACAGGGAAGTTCATCATACGAATCTATCTGCTTTTGTATATGGTTAAAAAAAATTTTTTCACTCTGGAAATAATGTTAAAAGAAATAAATCAAGCCTCACCCTTTTACACAGAAGATAGGAGTCTGATTAATGAAAAACAATGGATATTTTTCAAAATTTGAAACTATTTTCCAGCATCCACAGGGCTACTGACTGCTTTTATGGAGACTCAGCTTTATAACACAATCCTCATTTGCAAAACCAATGCTGAATGTAGATATAGACTGCTAAGATCAGGGGACTAAGGCAGGGTTTCTTGGGTGGGTTAAAGATTCCCCTAAACCTAGTTCACAAAGTTCTTCAGGGGGGATAGCAAACCAACTTTGCTTGGTTCTTTAGGTGGACAGTCTCAAAAATTCTGCACATAGAATCTAGGTTTGAGCCTTTTTTTTTTTTTGTACCAGGGATTGAACCCAGCCAGGGCCACTCGACCACTGAGCCACCTCCCCAGCCCTTTTTGTATTTTATTTAGAGACAGAGTCTCACTAAGTTGCTTAGTGCCTCATCTTTGCTGAGGCTGGCTTTGAACTATTGATCCACTTGCCTCAGCCTCCTGAGCCCCTGGGATTACAGGCGTTTGCCACCACACCTGGCTTGGGCTTGAGCCTATCTTGACTAGCCATTTCTCAGCTAGCATTTCTGATGGCAGCCTTCTGACAGTGCGAGCAGGTTCACTAACCTGATCTCAGAGAACTTGAAAACCTCAAACAGAAAGTGGCCACAAGGAGGGAACAGCAGTGGGAGGGGATACAGTAAACAGGATGTTAGGAGATGCTTTGGGAAGTTAAGGGAAGTGTTTCAATGATTGTCAGATTTTATATCTGAAAATGAGATGGGTTGAAGATCAAGTCACCTCGCTGCTGCCTGTGTACAACACTTCTTACAGTTTACATAGCACTATCTGTATATTATCATACAACTCTAAGAGGGGAGGTGACAGATGATATCACCCTCTTGTTATAGACACAAGACAGGTTCAGAGACTGACTTGTCTAGAGCCTTGGAGCAGAGCTGGACCTCAACCTAGATCTTCCCACCTCCCAGGCAGACTCCATGGTTGGAGGTCACTAAGGCTGACACAGCTGGGGATATTTTTGTGAAAGGAGAGGAGGCTCTTTTCCTTTTTTTTTTTTTTTTTTTTCCCTAAGCTTCTTGCTCAAAGCATATAACACAGTGCTTACCAACTTTTGAACAGGACTGAAAAAAATCACAGAAGTCTTTTTCCAATCATAGTTTGCAAATAAATCTAATGTTGAGGTCCAAACTACTTTAACTGAAGACTCTTTTTCCCAAGCAAAAGAATCTGCTCTTTCCTCTGTGCAGCTCAGTAATGCAGTCAAATGTACAGAAAAACGCAGTATAATTTCTGATGCAGTCTTAACCCTTGTCTTCTCCGGTTGATGTCAAGCCCAGAGTCCAAACCACTTCCCAAAGATGGTGCAGCCTCAGCCTGGAGAGGCAGAGCACTGCAGGCCTCCAAGAACTCCCTTGCCTGCCCACTCACCTGCATCCTCCCTCTTCTAGGCTGTTCCCTCCCATGAGGATGGAGGCAGCGTCCCTCCCCCAGCAAAGGCCAGCTCTTCCCCTCAGGCTTTTTTTAACTGACCCAACCCGTTTCTCTTGATCAATCACTACCTCTCCACCATTTTTCCCATCAGCACATAGATATACCACTCCAGAGAGAGAGAGAGAGAGAGAGAGAGAGAGAGAGAGAGAGAGAAAGAAAGAAAACAAGCCCTTTCTTTTATATACATGTCCTTCCAGCTCCCAATCCATTCTCTGCTCTCCCTGCCACACATGGTCAATCTTTGCCAAGAAGTTGACTACACATGCTATTGGAAGTTCCTCCCCTCACATTCCCACCCAACCTTCTCCAATGTCTGTCCTGCTCAATCCTTCACTCTACCAAACCTGTTTTTCCCAAGATCACCAATGGACTCTACTTGACGAGTCCAGTGGTTTCTTTTGTGGCCTTATCAACTTCATGAACCACTTAACACTGTGTGTGTGTGTGTGTGTGTGTGTGTGTGTGTGTGTGTCTGTCTGTCTGTCTGTCTGTCTCCACTCTCTCTATACAAACCTCCACTTCTCTATATATAGTCATCTCATCCACTAGATTTAGATTCCATCTCTTTGATAATGGCTCCTGAACTTTTATCTCTTGCCTGACGATTGGGCTTTTTTGACACTGGGTACTACATCAGACTGTGTACTTGGTGAACATCTCCACTTCAAGTCTAAGAGCCATCTCAAACTTAGTGGTACCCAAATGGAAATATCAGCTGAGGCAGGAGGATCTCAAGTTCAAACCAGCCTCAGAAACTTAGTGAGGCCCTAAGCAATTTAGCAAGACCCTGTCTCAAAATAAAAAATTAAAAAGGGCTGAGGATGTAGCTCAGTCGTTAAGTGCCCTGGGTTCAATCCCTGGTACCAAAAAGAAAAAAAGAAAAGAAAAATCTTGCTTGTGTTCGCTCTCCCAATCTTCCCCATCTCAGCAAGAGAACCACCATCTACCCAAATGCTCAAGCCAGAAATGTCATTTACCCTACATTCCTTCTCCCCATACCCTCAAATCCAATGTCAAGTCTGTCCATTCTGCCTCCAATGGACACTTCCACTATGAACTTTCAATGGCTTCCCATTATGCTATAAAAGAAATCCAAACCTTTTCAAGGCCCACAGAGGGCTGCATGATTATCTCACGATGTCCTCTCTCCCACCCCCTTGTCTTTATGCCTCTTTTAGCCCCCCCACCCCATGCCCCCTATAAAAGCCAAAATTATTCTGAATAGGCCCTCCTTTGCCTAGCTCCATGGGTCTTCTCCCACCCCCACTCCTAAGAGAGAGCTTTGCACGCTACTCTGTTGAAGTAATTGTTCCTTGTGGTCTTCACCAGAGCACTTATCACAAATTGCAATGTATATTTCTTTACATGCTTGCTCCGGACTGAAGTGTGGGGGTGGGCAGAGAGATGACTATATCTCAGTTATCAACAGATTCCCAGACCCTTAATATAGTGCCTAGCAAATAGTAGGTGCTCAATAAGTTCCTACTGAATGTATAAATCAATAAACCACGGTTTCTTGAGGCATGAAAAGGACTATTACCTCATCCTATAGGCCCAGAATTATCACTGCCATTTAAGCACACAGATTCTTTATTCTCTTCCTCCATTATTAAAAAAAAATTAAGGTTGATATACCAACAGCCCAAATAGCTCAATATATCCCACCTCATTCCTAGCTTACTGTCCTCCATGAGGGGAAAAAAAAAACTTTATTTCTTCCATAAACCCAAGTTACTACAAGTAGTAACTACAAGTTACTACTCTGAGAATTTAAAATTCTTAGATAATACCTGCAAGGCCTTTGTTGTGCATTTTCTTTAACCCAGAAGAAATGATTTACTGAGAGCTATGGGGTAACTAATGCTATGAAGATTATTCTATTCATTAAAAATGCCACAACACCCTCATCAAAAAGCATGCCAGTAATTGCAATCTAAGCTGCTATCATCTCCCTCTCCTCGTAAAAGAAATCAACTATGTTTTAGATTCTCCTTTATTTCATTGGTTTCCCTCCTAGGTCAAAATCCAGAAATATGGTTAATCCACAAGATCCTAGCAGATTCCAATCTTCTCTGCCCTCTCAGTCACAGGTTTCATGAGGTCAGAAGAAAAATGAGATGAATCCAACTGTCCTTGGAGCAGCCTAGGGTCTGGGCCAATCATCTGAATCCTTACTTTTCATATCAGTGTTCAAAGTTAATAAAAATAGAACTTTTCCCCAAAATGTCCATTGTTAAATATACAGTGACAAATATCATTATCAAACACTATCACAACTATTCAACCAAATCCCAATTACCCACATGTGAACTCTCCACAAAAGGTGGGCAAGGCCACACTGGCCTTTTGGGTCCTTCTTTCCTCCCCAAAGCTACCTGCTGCCTGGGAATAACAGCTCAATTAACCTTAGACTTGACTAAGCATTAGACCAGTGAGCCAGCTGGCTGGAGGGGAAACTTCTAAGATGAACTAAAATTACTTTTGATGCCAGGATTACATGCCCCCTCTCTATCAGCATGCATAATTGGGAATTTTTTTGTCCAAGACAGGAACAGACTTTCATAAGTAACTGCTTGAATAGGATAGTCAAGATTCTCAGGCCGCTCAAGTGCCTATTTGGAATGCTAAGGTACAAATCCACTTTCTCCATGAGAAGACAAAAACAGAAGTTAATCAACTCACCCAAGTCCATGAAGCAATTTGGCCATTGGCCCAGGAAGACACTGGAGACCTCCGGGACCTCTCTCCACAAGACAGAACTTCAGAGCCAGAAGGGAGCTCACGGATCCAACCATGCATTTTTAAGACAAAAAATCTGAAGCCCAGAAATGGATAGAAATTGGTACCCTCCCCATTTTTCTTTCTGGTGACAGTTTCCCCCTGCCTTGAGCATCAAACTGTCTTAAAAGTTCTTTGTCGCTTTATAAATACTGTAAACCTGGGCCAACTACCGAATGCGAAACAATTTTAACACTTCCTTCCTAATCAACTTTATGGAGAATCATTATACTTTCCCCCAAACCAATGCTCTGATTATTATGACCAACCCATCCATCAAAAAAGAAGGAAAAGGAAATTATAAATAAGCTTTGTTTTTGTGACCACACATTTTATTACATAAGCAGCAAAGAACACTACACTCAGACTCTTCTTTCCAATTTAAGCTTCTAACTCAACAAAAACCACAAGCCCAAGTGGGTTAAAGGAGGCAAAACTGAGTACTTTCTACACAATTCACAGAACAACTGTTTTCACAGCAAGCTCACATAAACGCTATGTGATATTAACACATGCCTGCTATGTGGAAGCCTGCTTACCAAGCTGTGAAAAGACCCATGTTCACCATGAAACCTGCAAAATTAATCTTCTCAATGCTGATAAAGCATAAGGGACACACTCTTTTTGAGATGTCAAGCTGGCTTCTAACAATCCATTGGCAAAAATGGACATGCCTAAAAGGGCGGGGCCCAAAGAGGTGTGTCACTCTGGGTATCAATTCCTATAAATCAAATCCTGACAATCACCACAATATTTTAAAAAGAATGACTTATGATTCATGGGCCTTCAAACATTTATTACCACAAGAACATTCTCAGTAGAAGAGAAAAAAAGCAACTGTGACTTGATTAATGGCTAAAGCAAGACAATAAAACAAATCTCATAAATATAAGGAAAGAAAACTGAATGAGTAGTCTTGGCTTTGAGGTTGGGCATGTAAATAATTCCACCCAGCAATAAACACACATAAAGATTTTGTTTACCCTCCCACCATATACATTAACTAGACTCAAGATTTTCACTGCATAAAAATAAAGCTAATTTGTTTAACTGATGCCTAGTTAGGAACATTTGATAAGTAGCAATAATTTTATTTCCCAACTAACTCTCAACTGCCAAATATCAAACCCTCAATCTGGAAATTTAATGACAGGAAGGAAGGAAAAAAAAAAACACTGTCCATCAGTAATGTGTAGAGAGATTTTTTTTTTAACCCATTTTTTTCCCCTGCTAGAACTGAGCCTGTCTTAAGAATTGGGGAAGGCTAAACCAACTTCAGTTAACCCCACTGAATATTTAAGCCTACTGAACATCTCCGGGCTGTATCCCCTAGTGCTAAAATTATCCTGGCAAAGTTAATTTCCCAGCACCATCAAGGTACCTGACAGCGAAGACCTACAACTCTTCTGCAGAAATCAGTGGGCTTTGGGCCAAGAAAACAGAGGCAAGGAAAGGCAAAGACTGCTGGTTAACTAGTTAAGAACTGAGTACTCCTGCTTGTTATCCTTCTAGAGGTCATCAAAGCAACATTTTCTACCACCAAACTCCTTTCTTGAAAGGGTGAATGATGCAGAAGATTGGGACTAATGGAGACAACTTAAAACTCCTTTTCTAAAGCTCGTCTCCATGGCCTGCCGAGAGGTGCACCCACACCGGCTCTCTCTCGGAAGGCAGGTTTTAATGAACTCTAGGGCCATGCCTGGACCGGTCATTCCTAAGCACGACTTCCACGCACTTCACAAGACGGCCCCAGGCCACACAGTTAGCAACCTCTACAACACGTTCACTTGCCAAGCAGCTCTCTCTCATCTGGGGAAGAGTTTCCACGAAGCTGGTTCTAACAGGCCGGTAGAAAGCACACAGAGGAACCAGAGGCGTTTTCTTCTAACCCAAGGATGGCAGGCGCACATGCTCCATCCAGCCCAGTGCTGGCCAGAGGCTGCAGGCCAGGTGCTCTCTGCCTTCACCGGTGAATGGGTGGTTTTGTTTTGTTTGTAATATCTGCTTCTTCAGACCACCAGCAGTAACTTCCCGGTCTCCCAAACTGAAGTTGGGGAGTGAAGGGGCAAGTTCTCCCCTTTACACATTTCTAGCATCTGGGTGGCCACACTAACTTCTGGGGAGTACCCAGCCCCCACAGAGCCCGTAGGATCACATA
Organism: Ictidomys tridecemlineatus; assembly: GCF_052094955.1. Taxonomy (NCBI): domain Eukaryota; kingdom Metazoa; phylum Chordata; class Mammalia; order Rodentia; family Sciuridae; genus Ictidomys; species Ictidomys tridecemlineatus. Next base: position 108,892,438 of record NC_135484.1, on the reverse strand, counting down.
CATACACATATGCATCATGTCAAAAACCCCAAAAGGCACATCCCCAGGGTCCTGCGGTTTCTTGGCTGGAAGAATGAAGGCTTTATAACATCACAACCTTCCGTTGCAAGCCCACCACCTTCACCCTTTAAGCCAGGATTGCCAATTATAGCGCCCACCTCACCCCTCCCCCTTTGCTGGGATGCTGTGCAGCCCAGAGAGGGAATAGGGAGGAAGGGAAGCAGGGAGAAGGCCCTGCTTACATACTGAAAGTAAAGGGGCGGCAGGAGACTTGTCCTCTGTTCCACCACTCTTCCCTTCCCACCCCACCCCCGTCTTCTCACGGAGCATCCCCCAACTAATTTTTTAAAAATGAAACTTAATAAGCCTCTTGCTTACCTTGGCTGTTTCTGCAACAAGTGCATGGGCAATCCGACAGGAAGACCAGTCTCCGCTTGGGGGGTAGAATGGGGGGCTAGCAGAGCTGATGGAGTAATTTCAATATTAATTTATGTCAGCCGCCTTCTCGCAGCGCTACTCACTTACAGTACTGCCCTCAGCCTGTAAACAAATATCGCTCCGCCAGGAAACATACTCCCCAGATGCAAGCCCCTCTCCCCAGCAAGGAACCTGGCCCCTCGCCCCCACCCCCCAGCAAACAGCGTGCTCCCCCACTCCCAGGAGGAAGCTCGGGGTTTCCAAAGCACCAAGCCACCACCTTCGCCACCACCCCAGCAAGAAACTTACTCGGTCCGTCTACGCCTCCACCCTCCCTCCAGGAAATCTACTCTCCATATGCATTCAGCCTCCCCGCAGGAAATCTGCTCCCCCCTCCCCCTTCTATATACATGCACCCCTCCCTCTTCTCCTCCCCACGCGCCCTCCCTGGCCAGAAACTTACTAGCAAGCAAGCGTGCAGGCTCTTCTGATCCTGGAAACTTATTCCCAGATATAGCGCCCGCCAGCCCCCTTTCCCGGCCCTGCTCTCCTTTCTGCCCTCCGCCGCAAGCAACTCCAAACTCTCCGCATCCAGCCACTCTCCCTCCCCGGTGGAAATTTGCAGCGCCGGGCTGCGCGCGTGCATCCACCCTCCCCTTCAGGAAACTTACTCCCCATCTGCAGGCACCGCCTCTCAGCCATCGCTTAGAGGGAAGGGGGTGTGCTGGGGAGACAGAAATACATATGTATCTCTCGCCCCTCCCCCGGCCGCAGCCCACTCGGGGCCGAACCGCGGTAACCTGGCCTTACCTTTTGCATTGCTCCCCACCCTCGCCCCCTCCCTTAGCCCTCCTTATCTTCTCTCCAGCACCCCCCTTTTTCACCCATTACCCACCCCTAGCAACCGTTCCCAAGCTCCTCTCGGCCTTTTTTTAAAATCCAGGATGCAAATTCCTCCCCTGTCAGCAAATCGACTGTCAAATTATTTTCTTGCAAAAGGAGAAAGGCGGGGTGGGGTGGGGGGGAGCAGAAGCAAAAAGGGGGGAGGAGGGGGGAGGGAGGGAGAGGGACAGAGGAGGGGAGAGATATCCCTCCGCAGAGCTGGGTCTGGCCGCGGGCGGGGAAGCAGGAAGTAAGGTGTCCAGCGCCGCGGCCGGCGGGTCCTCCGCCGCGGCCCCCGCCCGCGTCCCCTGTCCCCCGGGGCGCCGTGCTCCGGCGGGCGCGGGCCGCCGGGCGCATTGTTCGCAACCTTCTCGGCGGTGCAGTGCTGACTTTATTTGTGCGCTCTGCGTGTGCGTGAGGTTGCACCTTTTGTAGGCGTGAGAGTCTCTGGACAAGGATGGGACATGGGCCCAGTTGCGGCCCCGCGCGGGACCTGTCAGTCCCGGGGTGCAGCCGACTCTCCGGCTTGGCCGGAAAATCGAGGCCCGGGAGAAGGCAGCGTGGCCGGGAAGCTGCTGCCTTAGACCCGGACCTGTGCAGGATTGCTTCCTGCGTAGCCGTCCCGGTTATTGTAACGCGCGTTGCAATCTTAACGACTGGGTTAGGGGGTTTTGTTTATTTTTTGTGAGGGTTTGCATAGATGCCAAGGTCTGGGCGGGCTGGGTGTTGACGGTCTGCGCCTTCCCCCACCTCACCCGGGCCTCGGTGGGGCCGGGAGAGGGCCTGGGGCTCCGGGGAAGGGGGCTGGAGGTTCTCGAGGCGCGCGGCTCCATCCCTCCGCCCCGATGGGGGCGGGGAGGGGTGCTGCAGACGGCGCTGGAAATGCAGCTCTCAGGGGAGGGGGCTCCACTCCGCGGCGCAGCAGGCTGGGGGGGAGGTTGCCTAGGAGAGGGGCCGGGGCCGGCGGCGGAGGGGAGGGATCGCAGGGGAGGGGGCGCGGGTGCGGCCGCGGCGCTCGCCCCTCCTCGCGCGCCATGACTGTGGAACGTGGTGCCGGGGAGGAGGGACGGCCGCCGGGGGCCGCCCGGGGCTGCTCGGCATTGGTGCGGAAACCCGAGCCCCGAGTCGCTCCCTCGCGCTGTCTCCTCCTCCTCTTCTGCGGGGGAAACCGCTGCACCCAAACCGAGAGCAGCTGCGAGCAGGGGGCAGGGCGCGAGCTGAAAGGCGAGCCAAGGGTTCAAACCTCGGCGGCCCAGGGCAGGGGGCGAGAGCGAGACCCGGTCCCGCGAAGGACTGCAGCGGTTAAGTCCAGGTGCCAGGATCCTAGACGGTGACCCAGCATTTCTTTTCTGGTCCTAGGAAACGTAAGCCAAAGATAGTTCAGCCAAACAGAGTACCTCGCGCCGGGTTCGAGGTATCGATCTCTCCTAGGGTCCTCAAGACAGCGAGTATTTTTGCACGAGGGAAAGTTACACCATTCTTTTTTCAGTGTCGGGGAATCGTTGCGCCCTTCCCCCAAATCTCGCTCAGGATAAGTCAGCTTCTCCCGCTCTCCATGCCTTCGACACTGTGTCCCCCCCGCCCCACCCCCACTCGGGCTCTGGGTGTGGACAGGGCGGGGGAAGGCTATATGGGAGCTTAAAGCATGAGGTCATGGGCGGAGGAGGCTGAGGCCAAAAGCAGCCGAGGTTTTTGTGTTTTTTTGAGGGGTAACGGTTCTCCATCTTCAGCAGTGGGAAGTCTTCCTGCCTAATACTACCAATTCTAAGGCACCTGGACCAGAGAGTCCCCGAAAGAAGAGGGGGCTCTGTTCTATGTCGTTTAATCAGCATCTGGCTGGTACCCAGCCCTTTATGGAGACATTACACATAAGCAAAGAAAGCTGAGGGACAGCGCACAGTGTCGCCGGGACTGGGAAAGCTTCAGATGGCCGAACCCCTCTTTCCCCAGTCTTTGGTCATCTTCCAGCTGGACTGCTTGCTGCGACAGCTTCCCGGTCCCTCCGACAATTCTTTCCAAGCGACTAGAGTCTTTCTAACACTCGTGATTACACTCCTTTAAACCAAGCAAGCCCCTCCCCACTGCCCTTAGAATAAAGCACGTCCCGAAGCCCCTGCGTGTTTCGCCTCTGCAGACCTCTCCACAGCTCTTCCTCGTTCACAGTATGCCCCGTCATGCTTTCTTTGTTCGAAGGGTGGGGTATCCTTACCCCCGCCCCTGCCACCTCTTGATAACTCCTGCTAGATCTTCAGGGTATGGCTCAACAATCCTGACCTCCAAGAAGCCTTCCTGAGAGTATACACGCTCACCTCTAACTCCCTTAGGGTGAAAAAGACCTACCCTAGACTTCCAGGCAGCCGGGCTGTCGCCAGAGCTGTCTCCAGTGGCGGCCCTTTTCCAAGCAGAGGAGCAACAGCCAAGCTTGAGCACCACCACCCAGAGGCCTGACCTCCTGAGAGGGAGTTGGCTGGGACAGAAAGAGCCTCCAGACGCCCTGTTTCCTCAAGACACCTGGGAAAAGCACGCACCGCCCAGAAACCTCAGCCCCTCCACCTCTACCCCAGCACACACCCACACAATTCGAGGAGAGGTCTTTTAATCTAAAGCTCCTCCCTGGGGCAGATAAGGAACCCGAGACTCAAGAAAGTAAGTAAATTGCCCAGGGTGAATGCAGAAATTTACATCCTGGTCTTTAGAGTCCCTAAACCTGAAGCTGCAGAGGATTTAAGATTTGGTTCTGGTTCTAAGGCCAAAGACACTTTGCCACCTTCAAAGCCACCCCCTCTGAGTTTATTGCCCAAAGAGAGGCAGTATGCCAGATGATTAGCCATGCAGACAGACTCTGACCTTGAGCTAGTTACTTAACCTCACTTGGTTTAGTTTCTTTGCCTGTAAAATGGGAATGATGGTACCTATAGTGTAGCATTATTGTAAGGTTTAAATGAATGATATTTTACAGTTACCTAGGCATTTTGTTGTTGTTGTTGTTGTTGATAGTGGTGTTATGTGCCCTCTTCCCCTCCCCAAGCACTCTAGAAAATTAGGTCCTGAGTCTTAAATGATTTAAGCAAAAATTATCTAGCACCTAAAATACTGGGAAAGCATGGGCAGATACACAGAGTATAAACAAAGACCTAATTTAGTCAATAAAATCCATGGTCAACTCTTGAAGGCAATCCATAAATCAAGTAATCCAAATCCATGAAGATTTTAGAATTAGTGTTAGAGGAGGGATGACTGATATTAAAATATTATCTTGGATCTTTGAAATCAAAGTCAGCCTGCAGTAGTCCCCATCCTGATGCAAAATCTGCCCTGTGTGAATGAGAACCTCCCCAGGCTGCACAAAAGGGGCGGGGATTATCATTATTGTCATTAGATCTTAATTTTCTCATTCTTGGCACTCATCCCCCCATGATAAAAGACTTTTTAAATGTAACCCTTTAAAAAAAAAAAAGGCTTAATGCCTATTTTTTTTATAAGTAAAACAGCAAGAAGTTTTCCTTCCACCTTAACTACCACTCATCCTGTTCTCATTCTGTGGAGTCAACCAAGGTTAGCAGTCAAAAGACATGTTTAACTGTTTTCCAGATGAGGCTTACTAAAAGATTATGTCCAAAGGTCTTTTCTCCATCATAGTCAGAACCATCATCCTACTCCTGTCCCACCTCTATCATTCTCACCCTTTCAGCCTCAACCCTAAACAGGTTCTATTAACAATGATAAACCACCTGATTAATGACAAAAGCAAATGATTAAGTACTTTATGGTTCTTTCTCCTCCTCTACACTAATAATCACTAACAATCACTAACATTTATTGATAACTTTGTATGTTGCAGGCACTGTGCTAAATACTAGATGTGCATTATCTTGTTTAATTTGCCCCATATCACCACTGTTATTCTTACTTTACAAATACAGACAGAAATGGAGGCTCGGAACCAGACGTGGTAGTACACACTTATAATCCTAGCTATTCAGTAGGCTGAGGTAAGAGGATTGTGAGTTTGAGGCCAGTCTGGGAACTTAGGGAAACCGTATCTCAAATTTTTGAAAGCTTAAAGAAGGACTGGGGGCTGGAATTGTGGTTCAGTGGTAGAGCACTCGCCTAGCATGTGCGGGGCCCTGGGTTCGATCCTCAGCATCACATAAAAATAAATAAATGGAATAAAGGTATTGTGTCCAACTACAACTTAAAAAATAATTTATTTTTTTTTTTAAAAAAAGAAGGACTGGGAGTGTAGCTCAGTAGCAGAGCGTTTGCCCAGCATGTTCAAGGCCCTGGGTTCAATCCCCAAAACTACAAAAAAGGAAAGAAAAAAAATAGATGATCAGAAAGATTACATAACTTGTACCAATTTACAACTAGATCACCCTAAACCCAAGTCCTCTCTCTTAAATACTCCTCTCTGCAACACAGGAAAAAGTCTAGTAGGCTGCAACAAAAGGAGTGCTACTTGCAAATCGAATAGACTAAAAATCAGATGCACTGAATGAAATTCTCAACTCTGCGCTTACCAGTTGTGCCCCAGCTGTCCAGAACTGTGATTCTGAGTTCCTTCATTTGTAGCTTGGATAGAAACACTCTCTGGCGCCTCTCACTTTTCAGACTGTCCAGAATCCTTGACTTTTCCAAGAGAGGGACCTTTCTGAGACCACACTGCTTATTTGCCTATCTCGGGAACAGATCAGAACTCAATGGAAATGGAAATGTATCCAATTCACAGCCAAAGGAAATGTTTTAGGCCCAGTGAGCATTTGGGTATTGTTTTAGGGGTAGTTTTTCCTGTCCTCTGGATTCAAACAGCTGGAGTTATTTTTATATATGACCCCAATTTGAAATGCAAGTTTATCTTTTTTGAAATAAAATTTGCTTGGAGGGGGTGGGCAATACATATATGGTGTGTGTGTGAGAGAGAGAGAGAGATAAAGACAAAGAGACTGAGAGATGTGGTGCTGGGAATGGAACCCAGGGCCTCACACATGCTAGACCAGCACGCTACCACTGAGCTACACCTAGCCCTGGCCCCTATAATGCTTTTCTTTTTATTAAAAATGGAGCTTCTTAAATGCAGGAGAAACTGGAGGCATGGCGATTCAGGGAGAGAAGAGCATGGAGTGAAAAGCACCACTTCTACTTCAGCTCTATCTGCTGCCACAGAAGGAAGTCTGGGAGAGCAACAGGTCCAAAGCAAGGGGAAAGAAGTGGTCCAGTGTGTGCACTAGGAGCCCCTGATGAATATCATGAATGCAGTTGAAACAAGCTTGGTGATCAGAGTGCAAATGAGTCAGTGGCAAGTGAAAGAAGTCAATGAGACAAGAAGGCTTTAGGATGTTTCTCAAATTCTTATTTCTTTGCCATCCTTGAAAATAAAATACAGCTCAGAAAAGTTTATGGAACTGCCCTTTTCAAATAAATAAGGCAACATAATTTACTGATAATCCTGTCAACCCCCAAGTCTGTTACGGATAGTGTTGAGAGAGCTGGCCTTACTCAAGACAGGACTAACTGGTGAATGTTTAGTAATACCAAGAGATTACTATCTCTATCTCAGGCAAGTTTCTAGCCAGAGAGAAGATCAGTTCCAGGCTATGAGAAGGTTCTTGGTTTAAGTCATATTTTACACACACACACACACACACACACACACACACACACACACACACACATACAAATATTTTAGTAGATTCTGTATCCCATACAAAAATAAAAATAGACTAACTGGTCTAAATCACTGCTAAAAACATTTTCATATGCTAAAGGAAAAAACATTAAGTAGCATACCCATTCTCCCCTCTACCTCAGCCCCTTGTAAAAACTAATTTGTTACTTTCTAGTGGATTTATCTAATGAAGATATTTCATACAAATGGAATATCACAATATGTGAATTTTTATATCTGATTATTTCACCTAGCATAATATTTTTCTTTTTTTAATTTTTTTTAGTTGTAGATGGACACAAGACCTTTATTTTATATATATATATATTTTTTTATGTGGTGCTGAGGATCAAACCCAGTGCCTCACATGTGCTAGGCAAGCACTCTGCCACTGAGCTCTAACCCCAGCCTTTTAGTATAATATTTTAAAGGTTCAGCCATCTTATAGCATGAATCTGTACTTATTCTTTTATGGCTGAATAATATTCCACTGTATGGATATGATATTTATCAGTATGGATATAAAATATTTGTCAGTTGATGGACAAAACAAAAAGTTGTTGACATCTTTTGGCAATTGTGAATAATGCTACTCTGAACAGTCATGTACTAGTTGTTTTTATATATAATATTATTTTTAAATTTAAAAAAAATAGTTGTAGATGGACACAAAACCATTACTTTATTTATTTATTTTTTATAAATAAAGGGTTCTGAGGATTAAAAACTGTGCCTCACATATGCTAGGCAAGTGCTCTATCACTGAACTACAACCCCAGCCCTCATGTACAAGTTTTTGTTTGAAGACCTGGTTTCAATTTTGAAGGGTATATAGCTAGTGAAATTACTGTGCTATATGATAATGCTATGTCTAATTTTTTGAAAAACTGTCAAACTACATGTAATCTTTTGAAGGGACCTCACTGTTTGAAACCCTTTAAGAAGCACTAACAATCAATTCATGTCATACCTAGGCTACTAAGCTCATTCTTAATTACAAAAAAAGAATTTTAAAAAATATTTTTTTATATGTGACCCTGGTGGTGGTACATGCCTGTAATGCCAGCAACTCAGGAGCCTGAGACAAGAGGATCACAAGTTCAAGGCTAGTCTAGCAATTTAGCAAGGCCTAAGCAATTTAGAGAGACCGGGTCTCAGAATAAAAAATAAAAAGAACTGGGGATGTAGTTCAGTGGTAAAGCACCCTTGGAGTCAATCCCCAGAACCGAAAAGAAAAAAAAAACAAAAGTTATTTAAAACATAATTCTAGTTAGATATTGACTTAAGTTCTTAAAATTTATTTACCTGGGGTGGGGTTGTGGCTCATCGGTAGAGTGACCACCTCACAAGTGCGAGGCCCTGGGTTCAATCCTCAGCACCACATAAAAATAAATAAATAAAGTAAAGGTAACGTGTCCAACTACAACTACAAAAAAAAAAATTGTAAAAGTAACATGCTTGTTAGGGACACTTTTTAAACACTGAGATGTAAAAAGAAGAATATACACATCACTTTGAATTCACTGTGAAGCTGATATGCATATTTTTAAACAAAAATGGAGTCAGAGTACTCAATAGAGCTAGCCTGAAATAGAAAATGAAATTAAGTCAATGAAAGAAAAGAATACAGCAAATTTTGAAGAGTAGCAATTTCAAGTTAGAAAGCAGCTCCATCTAGTTTTTTTTCAATTCTGCCACTCTAAAAATTCAAAGCAACATTTTGTAATTATGTAGAATAATATCTACCTTCCAAGTTACCTCTGACATTGTGTTATCTGCATATAGAAAGGTGGTCTTAGTTTATTTTCTCCTTGTCATTATTTGTTTATTTATCTGTTTGACTTTAAAATATGCATTTTCTTCTTTGGAATTGAATAGGGAACACAAAATTTTGGCAAAGTATTTTTCAGAAGGATTCAATGGCTCTGCCTAAGTATGTCCTGTCTTGTCTTTCTTATTTTAAAGTAACCAATGGAAAAACTGACTTTCGGATGTGTGGCCATGTGTAAAAGTGCTACATGTAAGCATCATCACAGTCAGGATGCAGACAATGCTATCACCCTGCCCAGAATCCCTGTCCTACCTCTTAAGAGTGACACTCTTTGCCCCCTCACCCCACTCCCTGCCCCCCAGCTCCTGGCAACTCACCAACTCTTCTCCAGGGATCTCCCCATTTGCTCTGGATGTTAGGTAAATCATACAGCATGGAACCTTTGGAGATTGGCTTCTTTGGCTCCCTGAGATCCATTCATGTTGCTGCATGTGTTAACAATAGTTCTTTCCTTTTTAGTGCTGAATAGCATACATGTGAATGTTTCTCCATTCACTCACTGATGAATATTTGATTGTTTGCTGATAGTTACAAATAAAGCTGTTATAAACATATGGGAGGGCTGGGGATGTGGCTCAAGCGGTAGCGCGCTCGCCTGGCATGCGTGCGGCCCGGGTTCGATCCTCAGCACCACATACAAACAAAGATGTTGTGTCTGCCAAAAACTAAAAAATAGATATTAAAATTCCCTCTCTCTCTCTCTCTCTCTTATTACTGGGTCATATGATAAACCCAGTAATCTCACTCCAAGGAATTGCCTTAGAGAAATGAGTATTATATTTACCCCCAAACCCTCTCCCATATGGGTGTATATATATATATATATATATATATATATATTTTTTTTTTTTTTAAGAGAGATAGAGAAATTTTTTTTTATATTTAATTTTTAGTTTTCAGCGGACACAACATCTTTGTTTGTATGTGGTGCTGAGGATTGAACTCGGGCCTCACGCATGCCAGGCGAGCGGGCTATCGTGATGATAAGTATATTTTTAACTTTGCAAGAAACTACTAGATGATTTTTCTGAACGGTTGTATCATTTTATATTCCTACCAGCAATAAAGAATAGTAGTAGTTGCTCCAAAAGCTCACTGGGAAACAGTAGGTACTGTCAGACTTTGGTTTATGTTTATTTCCATTTTAATAAGTGGGTAGTAGTATCTCATCGTGATTCTAATTTTCATTTTCCTAATAGCTAATGGTGTTGAGAATCTTTTCATGTGCTGTTTTCTATCTCTGTCTTCTTTGATGAAGGGTCTAAATCTTTTGTTACCTCTCCTCTTTTTGCTATTTAAAGACTACATATTTGCCAGGTATGGTGGCACACACCAGAAATCCCAGCAACTAGAGAGGCTGAGGTAGGAGGATCAAAAATTTGAGGTCAGCCTGGGCAATTTAGTGAGACCCTATCTCAAAATATGAGGGCTAGAGATATGGCTCAGTGGTAAAGTGCCAACTGGGCACTAAAGTGCCCACTTTGGTCCCCAGTACTAAATAAACAAAACTACACATTTACTTATTTATTTTGCTTTTTGTCTGTCTTCCCTCTGTTAAAATGTAAGTTCTAGCCAGGTGTGGCAGTAGGCTATAATCCCAGGGATTTGGGAGGCCGAGACAGGAGAATCATAAATTCAAGTCCAGCCTGGCAACTTAATGAAACTCTGTCTCAAAAAAAGAAAAAGAAAAAAAAAAACCGCTGGGAATGTAGTAGAGCATCCTTGGATTTAACCCCCAATCCAAAAATAAAATACAATATAAATTCTGTGAGGGGAAGCAGGAATTTTGGTTTGTATTGTTTATTGTTCTAACAAATACAACCTAAAACACCTATACCCTACAATGTCCTGTCATGTATAACATGGTTTCACACATAATATATGTCCAACTATATTGGTTGAATGAATGAGGTAACATTTATTGAGTGCTTGTTTTGTACCAGGCACCCATCATAATGTCATCAAATGTATTTTGTTGTCATTTATTTCATCAGTCATTTTTTTTAATCTGTTCTTTACAAGGCTTTAATTGTTCAACAAACACATTGAGTCATTACTATGTGTCAGTTACCATGCCAGGGTTTGTGACTGAAGTGAAAGTTACCCTATGAGATGGGCAGGTTAATGCAGAGAGATAAGGAAGGTGCTTGATAAAGACTGAGTGAACCCAGCAAAGCTCAATGGAGGTTCACTGAAATCAGACTGGAGGGTCAAGGCAAGCTTTCTGGGAGAGCTGATCACTTGAATTAAACTAGAGCAAAGAAAATACCTAACTTATACTTTCTCCACACTATAGGTATAAAATGTTTCTCCCTTGGGGATTGAACCCAGAGGTGCTTTGCCACTAAACTACATCCCCATCCCTTTTCAATTTTTATTTGAGACAGGGTCTGGCTAAGTTGCCTAGGCTGATCTCAAAATTAAATTCTTCTGCCTCAGCCTCCAGAATCAATGGGATTACCAATGCACCATGGCATCTGGCTCAGAAATAATTTTTTTAAATGGGGGAGGAGAGAGAGAGAGAGAGAGAGAGAGAGAGAGAGAGAGAGAGAGAGAGAGAGAGAATCTTTTTTGTAGATGGACACAACACAATGCCTTTATTTTTATGTGGTGCTGAGAATCGAACCCAGGTCCCACCTGTGCTAGGCGAGTGCTCTACCGCTGAGCCACAATCCCAGCCCAGAAATAAATTTTTAAAGTTGAATTACTTATATTACCATGGACAGTGATATAAATTTCCCCAAAAATACTGTTTTTTAATAGGCGTGGAAAACAAAAGCCATTGGTATGACAACATGATAGACAACATTTTTTAAGAATTATAAGAATTAAACTATAACAACATATTGTCGTGATTTTTAAATTGGTTTGTTTTCCTACTGTTGAATTTTGAATTTTTCTTCCTAGAAGTTCTTTGTTGGATATGTGATTGCAAGTACAATATTTTCCTCTAGTCTATAGCTTTCATTTTCTTAACACTATCTTTCACCAAACCAAGGTTTTCAATTTTAGTGGTCCAATATATTGATTTTTTTCTTTTATGAGTTGTGCTTTTATATCAGGTCTAAGACATTTTCTTTAATTCCAAACCATAAACATCTCTACTCTCTTTTCTTCTAGAAGTTTTATATTTAATTTTGACATCTATAAACCTTTTTTGGTGGTGCTGGGGATACAACCTGGGGCCTCAGTCACACTGGGGCAAGCATTCCACCACTGAGCTACATCCCCAGTCTTTTATTTATTTATTTATTTAGAGACAGGCCAGGGTGGTTTTAAACTGGTGATTCTCTTGCCTCAGCCTCCTGAGGAACTGGGATTACTATATCCAGATGATATGACCCATTTTTTAATTAATTTTTTTTGTGTGTGTAAGATGTTAGATTAAGGTCAAGATTTTTTGTTCTAATTCTTTTGTGGGTTTTTTAAAATATATTTTTAGTTGTAGTTGGACACAATGCCTTTATTTTATTCATTTATTTTTATGTGGTGCTGAGGATCAAACCCAGCACCTTGCATGTGTTAAGCGAGCGCTCTACAGCAGAGCCACATCCCCAGCCCTCTTTTGTGGATTGTTTTTGCATAGAAATGACCAACTTTTCCAACACCATATGTTCAAAAGTCATCCTTTTTCATTTGTCTTTTATATTTATTTGCTATTTATTTATTTATTTATTTATTTATTTATTTATTTATTTTCTTGTGGTACTGATCGTTGAACCCAGGGACCCAGGCATGCTAGTCAAGGGCTGTTCCATTGATCTATCCCAGTCCCCCTTTTGCCTTTTTCTTTTTCTTTCTTTTTGTTTTTAAAGAGAGAGTGAGAGAGGAGAGAGAGAGAGAGAATTTTTTTAATATTTATTTTTTAGTTCTCGGCGGACACAACATCTTTGTTTGTATGTGGTGCTGAGGATCGAACCCGGGCTGCACATATGCCAGGTGAGCGTGCTACTGCTTAAGCCACATCCCCAGCCCCCCTTTTGCCTTTTTCAACAACCCACATTTGTGTAAATAAATTTTTGGACATTCTATCCTGGTTAATTGATCACTGCATCTATCCCTCTACCAATAGCACATGGTCCTGATCACAGTTGCTTTATAGTAAGTCTTGAAGTCAGGTAGACTGAGTCTTCCTACTTTATTTTTCTTTTTCAAAATTGTTTTGGCTCCTCTGGTCCCTTTACTCTTCCAAATAAATTTTGCCTATATCAACAAAATCCTGTTAGAATTTTTATTGGAATTGCATTAAATCTACAGATTAGTTTGGGCAGAATTGACATTTTTAGCTAAATTAAGTCTTCCAACCCACAAACAGAGTCTCCCTCTCCATTTACTCGTGTCTTCTTTGATTTTTTCATCTGCGTTCGTTATTGTTAGTGTTATAGATTCTGCACAAGTTCTACTAAATTCATACCTAAATATTTCTCATTTGAAAAATTTAAATGGTATTATTTAATTTTTTGTTTTCTAATTTGTTTGTTAAGTATATATACATATGAAAAATTTTCTTAGTTGACTTATATCCTGTGACTATACCTAACTCATCTATTAATGTAGGACTTTTCAAAAGATTCCTTGGCATTATCTACATAAAAAATCATGTTGGCTGCAAAAAGGAACAGTATTTTTTTTCTTTCTAATCTATAGGCCTTTTGCTTCCTTCCTCTGCCTCATTGTACTGGCTCAGACTTCCAGTACTATATTGAATAGGAATGGTAAAAGTGGACATTTTTGCCCTGTTCTCAATCGAGGGAAAAGCATTCAGTCTCTGATCATTAAGTATGATTTTAGCTGTAGGTACTTTGTAAATGTCCTTTAGCAAATTCAGGAAGTTTCTTCTATTTCTAGATTGCTCTGAGTTTTTATCATGAATGGGTCTGGGTTTTTTCCAAATGCTTTTTCTGTATGATTTGATATGTTCTCATTTTCACTCTCTAGTTGTTTAAATAGCAGTGTGTGTGTGTGTGTGTGTGTGTGTGTGTGTGTGTGTATTAGTTTTAGTTTCTTGGTATCATGCCCAGGACCTTAAGTATTCAAGGCTAGTAATTTGAACCACTGAACTACAACCCCAGCCTTTCTCTAGTATTTTTTTAAATATGTTTTTATTGGTAAGTAGACATAATACCTTCATTTTATTTATTTATTTTATGTGGTGAGGAGGATAGAACCCAGTGCCTCATGTGCTAGGCAAGCACTCGATGACTGAGCCACAACCCTAGCCCCTCTCTAGTTTTTTAATATGGTCAATTATAATGACTAGTCTTCTGAAATAGGGAATCAGCCTTACTTACATAACTAGGATAAACCTCACTTGGTAGTAGTCTTCTTCCTTCTTCCCTCTTCCTCCCTCCTCCCCACCCCTACCCTCCTCCTCCTTCTTCTTCTTTCTTCCTTCCACCCACCCCAATACTGGGAATTGAATCCAGGGCCTCATGTATGCTAGGCAAGCTTTCTAAGCCCTTTTTCATAAATTTTGAGAAAGGATCTCACTAACTTGCCCAGACTAGCCTAGAAGTTGCAATCCTCCGGCCTCAGTCTCCCAAGTGGCTGGAATTACAGGCATACACCATCACATCCAGACTGTTATTCTCTTTATATATTGCTGGATTTGATTTCACAATACTTTAATGAAGATTTTTGTGTACCATTCAGTATGGATATTAAATTGCAGTTTTCTTGTATTGTTTTTGTCATGTTTGGGTATTAAGGTAAACCTAGCATCATAAAAGAAAATTGGGAAGAGTTCATTTTTCTTCTGTTTTCACAAAGAGATTGTGCAGAATTGGTGCTATTTTTCTTTAATGGTTTGATAGAAATACCCCATGAGTAGGGCACGGTTGGCACATGCCTGTAATCCCAGTGTCTTGGGAGACTGAGGCAGGAGGATTGCAAATTCAAGGCCAGCCTCAGCAAGTTAGCAAGAACTTGTCTCAAAAAATAAAAAGGTGAGGAGGTAGCTCAGCAGTAAAGCAGCTCTGGGTCCAATCCCTAGGACAAAAAAAAAAAAAAAAGAAAAGAAAAGAAAAGAAAGATTTTCACCACTGAAATTATCTGAGGCTTGAGATCTTTTTATTTCATTGATTTTCTTTATCATTTTCTGCTTTCAATGTTATCAATTTCTGTTCTTTGTGATTTCCTTCCACATACTAGCACTGGATTTGTTTTGCTCTTCTTTTTCTTACTTTCTTTTTTTTTAATATTTAATTTTTAGTTGTAGTTGGACACAATATCTTTATTTTATTTATTTATTTTTATGTGGTGCTGAGGGTTGAACCCAGGGCTTCGCACATGCTAGGTGAGAACTGTACCGCTGAGCCACAACCCCAAGTCCCTTTTTTTTCCCTTACTTTCTTAAGGTAGAAGCTGAATTTATTGATTTAGACCATTCTTTTTTCTATTATGAACATTTTAATACTATAAATTTCCTTTTAAGCACTTAGCTTAATCTGTTCCTACTGCTATTTAAAAAAAAACTTAGACTGAATAATTCATAAAATATAGAAACTTATGTCTCATATTCTGCAGACTGGGAAGTCCAAAATCAAGGTGCCAGCAGATTTGGTGTCTAGAAAGGGCTTGCTGTCTGCTTACAAGATGGCAAGAGAACGGCTGCTTGCCATGTCTTCACATGGAAGAGGGACAAAAAGGGAAAAGGAATGAACTTGCATCCTCAAGCTCTTTATAAGGACACTAATTCATCCATGAGGTCAGAACCCTCTTGCCTAATCACCTCCCAAATGCCCCACCTGTTGTTGATATCTTCATCTTGGGGTATAATCTCAAAAAATGAATTTTGGAGGTACACATACATTTAAACCACAGCATTTTTCCCTGGACCCTGAAAATTCATGTCCTTTTCACATGCATGTATTCTATCCCAGTAGCCCAAAAGTCTGAACTCACTCTAGCATCAATTGTAAAGCTGAAATCCAAAGTCTCATTTATTTTTAAAATTTTTATTAGTACATTATAATCATATATAATAGTGGACTTCCTTGTTACGTATTTATTTGTACATGCGCACAATAAAACAATGTAATTTGATAATATCGTCAATTGTGTTCCCCAGTACCTCCTCTTTCCCTCCCTTCCTCCCTCAGGTCCCTTTCCTCTCTTTTACTGATCTCCCTTAAGTTTTCATGAGATTCTCCCGCCACACACGTACACATACTTTCCCCACTCCTTTTTTCTCCCTAGCTTCAATATATAGGAAAAAACATGACTTTTGACTATCTGAGTTTGGCTAACATAATGCTCTCAAGTTCCATCCCTTTTCCTGCAAATGACATAATTTCATTCTTCATTGTGTCTGAATAAAACTTCACTATGTATTTATATCACATTTTCTTTATCCATTCATCTGTTGATGGACACCTAGGCTGGTTCCATAATTTGGCTATTGTGCATTGTGCTACTATAAACATGGATACGCTTGTATTGCTATAGTATGCCAACTTTAATTTTTTAGGATAAATACCAAGGAGTGATATAGCTGGGTCATATGATAGTTTCATTCTAGTCCCAAAACCATATTTAAATTTCATCTAAATTATATATGGGTGAGACTCAAGGTAGAATTCATTCTGAGGCAAATTTCCATGCTCATCATGAACCTGTGAAATCAATGCTTCCAAAATTCTCTGGGGAGACAGGCATAAGACAAACAATCCCATTCCAAAAGGGAAAAACAGAAGAGAAGAAAGAAGAAACAAGTCCCAAGTAAAGCCAAATCCCAAAAGTCAAACACCGTTAAATCTTGATATTTGAGAATAATTTGCTTTGACGTAACTCTCTGACTTCACGACACACTGGAGTGGAAACTGGTCTCCCATGGCTCCAGTCAAACCCACCCCTTTTTGCTACACTCAGCCCACTTGGCAGTTGTCACTGGCTGAAGTCACCTGTCCACAGCCCTCCCAGGATGAAGTTGCACACTGCTGGCTCTACAGCTCTTGGGTGTCAAGGGCAGCCTTGCTCCCACAGCTCCACCCGGCATTGCCCTGGTGGTGGCTCTCTCTGGCAGACCTGACTCCATGGCTCCACTAGGCATTGTCCTCGTGGAGTTTTCCTTTGGTGGCCCTGGCCTTGCAACTATTCTCTTCCAAGGCTCTTCAAGGCATCCTCTGGAATCCAGGTAAAGGCCATGATGCCCCTACAGTTCTTGTAATTTCTGCACCTGCAGAGTTTGTGCCCTATGGAGTTACCAAAGTTTATTGCCTATGCCTTCCCAAGTGGCAGTGCATGCAGCACCTGGGCCTGCTGAAGCCACAGTTAGGGTGGCTTCGGGTGTTGCACCAGAATACTTAAATACTTGAGGTGGCCCCGGGCAGCATCCAAGGTCTTGAGGTTGACCTGGTCAACTCCTTTGAAATTGTTTTGGACTGGCTCTTGGGGGCCTCTGCAGGTGCAGAAATGGGGCTTCTTCAAGCCCTGTTATAAGGTCACAAATTCCATCTACAAGGGCAGAGTCCTTTGGTTTAATCACCTTCAAATGCTCATCTCTCAACCCTGTCATCTCCAGGTGTGAGTCCCAACATTTGTAGGAACCCTTACATTCAAACCAAAGCAGCATTGCCTTAAACTCTTCCCACACATTTTTATATATGTTTTCATATTCGTTCAGTCAAAAATATTTTCCAATATCTTTTGGGACTTTCTCTTGAGTCATAGGTTATTTACATATGTGTTGTTTACTTTCCAGGGGTGTGGAGTTTACCAGTTATCTTTTTGTTACTGATTTCTGTTTCAATTCCTTTATGGTTAGAAACTTTATATGGTTCTAATTCTATTAAATTTGTTGAGGTTTATCTTATAACCTAGGATATAGTCTGTCTTAGTAAAGATCCCTGTAAAGAAAGCATTTTCTGCTGTTGGTGGGTGGAATATTTTACAAATGTCCATTAGATTTAGTTATTTGATAATGTTGTTCAGCTTTCTTATTTACTTGCTGATTTTTGTCCAGTCATTTTAATTATTAATGAGAGGAATATTGAAATCTCCAACTGTAACTGCAGATTTATCAGTTTATGTGTTTACTTATTTATCAGTTTATTTATGAAATAAATTTCTCTCTCTCCTTTCAGTTCTTTGGCTTTACATATCTTGAAACTCAGTTGTTTGCTGCATAAATATTTAAAGTTATTATATCTTCTTAATTAGTTGACCCATTTCTCATTATGCAATGCCCCTTTTTATTCCTATTATTTTTCTTGTCTTAAAATTTATTTTGTCTAACATTAATAATAGTCATTCTAGATTTCTTTTGCTTAGTATTCTCATGTGCTATCTTTTTTTATTCTTTTACTTCTAAGTTAAATGTGATATTATATTTATATTTATATTATATTTAACTTGGTTTCTTGTAGGTGGTGTATTTTTGAGTTTTTTATTTAAAACAAAATCCCCAGAACCATGAAACAAAATAGACAATTCCTAATACCAATACTCCTCAAATTATTCCATGAAATAGAAAAGGAAGAAACCCTTCTAAACTCATTCTATGAAGCTAGTATCATCCTGATACCAAAACCAGATGGAGACACATCAAAGAAAAAAACTTCAGACCAATATCCCTGATGAACATTGATGCAAAAAATTTCAATAAAATTCTGGAAAATCACATATAAAAACATATTTAAAAAATAGTGCACAATGATCAAGTAGGGTTAATTCCAAGGATGCAAGGTTGGTTCAACATATGGAGATCAATACATATAATTCAATACATCAATAGACTTAAAGATAAGAATCATATGATTATATCAATTGATGCAGAGAAAGCATTTGACAAAATACAGCACCCTTTCATGTTCAAAACACTAGAGAAACTAGGGAGTAGGAACATACCTCAACATTGTAAAAACTACCTATGCCAAACCCAAGGTCAACATCATTCTAAATGGAGAAAAATTAAAAGCATTCCCTCTAAAAACTGGAACAAGACAGGGATGCCCTCTTTCACCACTTCTATTCAACATAGTCCTTAAAACTTTAGCCAGAGCAATTAGAAAGATGAAAGAAATTAAAGGGATATAGATAGGAAAAGAACTCAAAACTATCATTATTTGCTAACAACATGATTCTATACTTAGAGGATCCAAAAAAATCCACAAGAAAACTTCTAGAATTAATAAATGAATTCAGCAAAGTAGCAGGATATGAAATCAATATATAAATAAAATGATTTCTATACATTAGTGATGAATCCTCTCAAAGAGAAATTAGGAAAACTACCCAATTCACATAGCCAAATAAATAAATAAATAAAAATACTTTGGATTGAGCTAACAGAAGAGGTGAAAGATCTCTACAATGAAAACTACAGAACACTAAAAAAAGAAATTGAAGAAGACTTTAGAAGATGGAAAGATCTTCCATGCTCTTGGATAAGCAAAATTAATATTGTTAAAATGACCCTACTATCCAAAACACTATACAGATCCAGTGCAATTCCAACAAAACCCCATCATCATTCCTTATAGAAATAGAAAAAGCAATCATGAAATTTATTTGGAAAAATAAGAGACCCAGAAGAGCCAAAACAATCCTTAGCAAGAAGAGTGAAGCAGGAGGCATCACAATAACTTAAACTATAGTACAAAACTATAGTAATAAAAATGGCATGGTATAGGCACCAAAATAGACATGTAGACCAATGGTACAAAATAGAAGACACAAAGACAAAACCACATAAATACAGTTACCTCATACTAGACAAAGATGCCAAAAACATACATTGGAGAAAAGACAGCCTCTTCAACAAATGGTGCTGGGAGAACTGGAAAGTCATATGCAGCAAAATGAAACTAAACCCCTATCTCTCACCATGCACAAAATTCAACACAAAGTAGATCAAGGATCTAGGAATTAGACCAGAGACCCTGCTTCTAACAGAAGAAAAAGTAGGCCCAAATCTTCATCATATTGGATTAGGCCCTGATTTCCTTAACAAGACTCCTAAAGAGCAAGAAATAAAATCAAGAATTAATAAAACAAATGGATTCAAACTAAAAAGCTTCTTCTCAGCAAAAGAAATAATCAGTGAGGTGAACGAGAGCCTATATTTGGGGAGCAAATTTTTGCCACATGCATGTCAGATACAGAACTAATCTCCAGGACATATAAAGAACACAAAAAACTTAATATTGGAAAAAAAATCCAATCAATAAATGGCTAAGGAACTGAACAGACACTTCTCAGAAGATACAATTGATCAACAAATATATAAAAAAAATGTTCAACATCTCTAGCAATTAGAGAAATGCAAATCAAAACTGCTCTAAGATTTCATCTCATGCCAGTCAGAATGGCAGTTATCAAGAATACAAACAACAATGAGTGTTGGTGACGATGTGGGGGAAAGGCACACTTGTACATTGCTGGTGGAACAGAAAATTGTTGCAACCAACCTGGGAAGCAGTATGGAGATTCCTTAGAAAACTTGGAATGGAACCACCATTTGACCCAACTATTCCACTCCTTAATCAATACCCAAAGGATTTAAAATTAGCATACTACAGTGATACAGCCATATCAATGTTTATAGCAGCTCAATTCACAATAGCTAAACGGTGGAAGCAACTTAAATACCCTTAAATAATGAATGGATAAAGAAACTGTGATATATATAATGAAATATTACTCTGCATTAAAAGAGAATGAAATTATGGCATTTGCAGATAAATGGATGGAGTTACAGAATATCATGCTAAGTGAAGTAAGCCAATCCCCCCAAAACAAAGGCCAAATGTTCTCTCTAATAAGTGGATGCTGATCCATAATGGGGGTGGGGGTTGAAGGGGCAAGGGGAGGGAGGGGTAGAATGGGGAAGGGGGCAGGAAAGATGGTGGAATGAGATGGACATTATTACCCTATGTATGATCAGAGAAATGAAGAGTTGTGCTGCAATTGTGAACAATGAATCAAAATGCATTTTGCTGTCATATATATAATTAAAATTAATTAATTAATAAAAATGGACACTTTCTGTTTTTTAATTGGTTTGTTTAGATCACTTGCACTTAATGTAAACTTTAACATACTTATACATATGTACATCAATTACTATTGGTTTTCTGATTTTTATTTTTCATTTACCCTTTCCTGATTTCTTTTGAATTATTTGAATGTCTGATGATATGTATGGTTGACATTTAGATATGGTCCCATGGGTCCCTGAGGCACTATTGATTTTTTCTCTTCTTCCATTTACTGCCAAGATTGAATAATTTCTATTGATCTGTCTTCAAGTTCATAGACTCTTCCTTCTATCATCTCCATTTTGCTTCTGAACTTAACCAGTAAATTTCTTATTTTAGTTTGATATCATTGTCATTTTAAAAATTTCCACTTAATTCTTCTTTATATTTCCTATTTATTTGCTGAGACTTTCTATCTTTTCATTTGTTTTAAAAGTGTTCATCTGTATATCTATGTTTTCCTGAAGTTAGTGTCTATTGATTGTCTTTTGACTCATTAGTCAAGGTTTTCCTGGGGTTTTTTGTATGTTGAATAATTTGGGGTTGTGTTCTGAACATTTCAAATAATAAAAATAGGAGTCCTCAAAAATTAGGATTCATAGCTGGGTACTGTGGTGCACGTTGTAAGCCCAGTGATTCTGGAGGTTAAGGAAGGAGGATTATAAATTCAAGACCACCTCAGCAATTTAGCAAAATTCTTTCTCAACATTTAAATCCATAAAATAAAAAGTACTGGGATGTAGCTTAGTGGTAAAGCATTCCTTGGTTCAATTCCCAGTACCAAAAGAAAAAAAAATTAGAATTTTTAGTAGATATTTCAGGTTTCACTGAATTGTTCAATATCATTACAAGCCAGTGGAATGTAAAAGAAGATTTGTCTATGATTGATATATATGTAAAGGCTTATATCAACTTCTATTGCTTCACAGAAAATGAATAAAGGATTATTGTCTTTTTTTTCTTTCTTTCTTTTTTGGTACTGGGGATTGAATCCAGAGTCATTTTACCACTCAGCTATATCCCTAGGTCTCTCTCTCTCTCTCAAAGCACCCTTCTCTCTCTCTCTCTCTCTCTCTCTCTCTCTCTCTCTCTCTCTCTCTCTCTCTCTCTTTCTCTCTCTGTCTCTCTCAGACAGATTCTCACTAAGTTGCTGAAGCTGGCCTTGAATTTGTAATCCTTCTGTCTCAGCATTCAGAGTAGCTGGGGTTACAGGCATATGCCACCACGTCAGGTTGTGTTCTGTCCTTTTTAATTTTTATTAATTTTTAAAATTTTTTTTAGTTGTAGATGAGCACCATACCTTGATTTATTTATTTTATGTGGTGCTGAGGATTGAACCCAGTGCTTCACATTTAGTAGGCAAGCACACTACCACTGAGACACAACCCCAGCTCCTGTTCTGTAGTTTTTAAAAAAAAAAAAAATTATTTTTTAGTTGTAGTTGAGCACAATACCTTTACTTTATTGATTTATTTATTTTTATGTGGTGCTGAGCATCGAACCCAGGGCCTTTCACGTGCTAAGCAAGCACTCTACCGCTGAGGCACAACCCCAGCCCTTTTCTGTACTTTTTAAAGCAATAATATATTGTCTTGGCATGCAAGTTAGAGCTACGCTACTTGTTATTAAAACATTTTTTTTCATAGTTGTGGCTCTAGACCCCTGAGCTTCTCTTTCAACTAGGCCCCCATTACCTCATCTTTTTTTTCAGGGAATCCCAAACCTTTCTTCTTTAGTTCCTTTCAGCAACTTAAGAGTTAATTCCTGGCTGAGCAGGAAACTTTTCTGGGCCCTGCTCCAGTGCCATGTTGAAGCCTATGTAGGGATTGGTCAAGACCAATGCCTACCGGTCATTAAATATTTGAAATATCACCTCTGCCATTACCTTGTATTTGTACAGCCTTTTATAGTTTACAAAAGATGTTTACCTATATTGTTTTATTTCAACTTCATGCCAACTCGTGACATCAATTAGGATGATCATTGCCATCAGGGAACACTTTATAAAATTAACCCAGGAATTAGTGTGAAAAATTAACTGTTGTTGGGGAACTCTAGGCTTAGAGAGGTTGTCACTTATCAAGGTCACATGGTCATAGGCGTTGGAGTCTATAAACTCCTGATAGCCGCCAGCGACACTCCCTGGCAGCACCATGGTTAGGAATCCACCCTCTTAACAAATAACTCCAAATATGGCACCTACCTGAAGTACTCTGAGTCTTGGGGAGAAAAATGTCACTCTGAGCTGGATAAATCTGAGAAGGCAATTGAAGAACTGGGCAAGCACAGAGGAACAAGGACATTTACTCCATGTTGTAAATCATCCCATTTCATGATCACTTCAAGACCCATTCTCTAGAGAGTACATATGTATATTTTATTTATATACATTTATTTACATATATTTATCTATATATTTATATTTATACTAATTTACACACACACACATACACACACTTTTTTTGTCATGGTGCTGGGGTAGAGCCCAGAGCCTTACATATTGAGGCAAGCACTCTCTCACTGAGCTACACCTCCATCCCCATTAAGAGGAATTTTTAAAAATCTGGTAAAAGAAAAATTAATTGTCCAACTAATAGCATGGGAGTATCTTTTAAATGCTACCTTACCTTCCAGACTTTTTCCCCCCTTTCCTAGTACTTTTTTTTAAAAATACTTTTTAGTTGATGATGGACT
Source organism: Ictidomys tridecemlineatus (assembly GCF_052094955.1). NCBI lineage: Eukaryota > Metazoa > Chordata > Mammalia > Rodentia > Sciuridae > Ictidomys > Ictidomys tridecemlineatus. Next base: position 108,868,971 of record NC_135484.1, on the reverse strand, counting down.
TTATTTAATTTATTTATTTATATGCGGTGCTATGAATTGAACAGAGTACCTCACACATGTTAAGCAAGCGCTCTACCGCTGAGCTACAACTCCAGCTCTTTCCTAGTACTTTTTAAACAGCTTTATTAGGTTATAATCGGCATACAATGCAGTGTGTAATATGATGAGTTTTGAATTAAGTATAGTCCTGTGAGAGTCACCACAAGATAATGTACATATCTATGACCCCAAGCTTTCTTGTTTTAATAGTTGTTGTATTTTATATACCTTTTTATTATTTTATTTATTTATTTATATTAATGTGGTATTGAGGATCCAACCCAGTGCCTTACACATGCTAGGCAAGCGCTCTACCACTGAGCCTTAACCACTGTCCCCCAAAAGTTTTCTTTATCTCCCTTCTGCCCCTCTGTAATTTTGATCAGAATTAGAAGTTTCCTTGTTTTTCCCTTTAACATAGAGAAAAATATTAACAATCCAAATATAACAGAAGTGAATAGCTACTCTTCAGGGTAAGAATGCTTGGAACAGAGACCCCAGAAGACTGATAGTCCACAGAGAACTCCCTCTTCTTAAGGGCAAAATTTAAAACCATAACTAGGGGCTGGGGATGTGGCTCAAGTGGTAGCGCGCTTGCCTGGCATGCGTGTGGCCCTGTTCGATCCTCAGCACCACATGCAAACAAGATGTTGTGTCCGCTGAAAACTAGAAAATAAATATTAAAAAATTATCTCATTCTCTCTCTCTCTCTCTCTCTCTCTCTCTCTTTCTTTAAAAAAAAAAAACAAAAAAACATAACTAATAGGTGTGTCCAGTTCAGAGGGATATTTCTTTGCAAACTCACAGACACACTTTTGGAGATCATCATCGATGCTGAAGTCATGTAAAAGCAAAGAATGATAGATTTTTCCTGCCATACCTGACTTGCTATAAGCCCATTGTGAAATTAATTTTGGTTTCTATTTGTTTGGGGGCCACTAAGAGAGGTGTGAGGTGCTATTATGCTGAGTGTGTGCTTGTGCCCAGGCAGTTTCTATATGATTACAATTATTGTTCAATTCTTCACTGCACTTAGTCAACAGTTCACTGAACACCTGTTGTGCGTACTGGGTACATTCTGGGGATTTACAGAGGCCCTTGCTTCCTCTCCCTGTTCTGCTTAGGCTCTGGAAGATGCTAAGCTGATTCATTGTCCAAGGCTGGGCCCACATGTTTCTTCCAGGACCACTCAGCTCAACCAATTTTTCCTCCCAAAGTACTTTCCAACTATACATTTTGTCCTTAATGAACACTGTTTCCAAAATACCTTATTTTACAATAGAATATTTCTCAAATGGTTGTTCTTTCTTCTGAATGAAATTGTAAACTTGTTGAAGGCAAAAACATTTGTATTAGTGTCCTAATTCTTAGCATCTCCTTCCTCAAAACAGAGCCCAGCAAAACTTGATGTATACACACATATAGATAGATATCATATATCACATAAATTATATATAATATAGTATACATTTTTATAAAGTATACATGTATATATATCTACATATGCTTTAAGGTATAATTTATCCTTACTTAATTAACATTTTTTTTTAAAGAGAGAGTGAGAGAGGAGAGAGAGAGATAAAGAGAGAATTTTTAATATTTATTTTTTTTAGTTCTCGGCGGACACAACATCTTTGTTGGTATGTGGTGCTGAGGATCAGCTCAGAACCCGGGCCGCACGCATGCCAGGCGAGCGTGCTACCGCTTGAGCCACATCCCCAGCCCCAACATTTGTTTATTATGGAAATATGACCTAGTACAGACAAGCAAAAGGAAGAATTTTAATTACTCATAATTCCACCATCCAAAGAATATGACTATTAACACTTTCAATATGGCAGGCACCAAACATATTTGCCCTAGGGAGCTAAACGTTTAATGGAATGAATTGAAATATACACCATCACAAGCAAGAAGGAGTAAGAGATAGGGGTTGCATTTCTTGACGTGTTTCTTTTGGCCCAGGGTGGGCAGTTTAAGTGTGCTTTTAAAGCCTTTGGTCAGACACATCGGCCAGGAAATACTTCCATCAGTTCTAGAATTCTCGCAGCACAAATTAAAGCTGTCCTTCTTCAATACTGTTTGCCGCAGTCCGGCTGGGCACAAAATCACCGAGCCGCCACACATCCTTGTAGGTTCAAACAGCAACCTTTATTCCCGAACTCTCACCAGCACTCTCCACACACGCTCCCCAGGAACCTCTCTCTCTAACGCCACCCATGCGGCTCCTCCAGAAACCCCACACACCGGAAATCCCTCCTCCGGCACTTCCCCAACCAATGGGAACTCTCCGGGAATCCCCGCAAGAACTCCAAAGTAGCTCGACAACTCCAAAGTATGGGGACGTCAGGCAGCAAGAGCTGCCTCATTGCTGGACAGTAAAGGTCAAATATACAATACAATCAATCAAACATCACAGCAATTATATATAGCTTAACTCAAATCATCATCTCAATGGTTCGCTGGTGTCACCTTTCAAACATTCCCTCTGGCAAATGCCAGGCATCATTCTGACTGGGGGCGTGGCTCTCAACAACTGTTAACAGACACAAAAAGAAGTGTGGTCCCCCAATCAGCATCAACATCACCTAGTATCTTGTTAGAAATGCAAACTCTCAGAGGTTGTAGCTCAGTGGTAGAGAGTTTGCATCTCATGTATGAGGCACTGGGTTCAATCCTCAGCACCACATAAAAATAAATAAAATAAAGATATTGTGTTCATCTACAAATAAACAAATATTAAAAAAAAAAAAGAAAAGTAATGAAAACTCTCAGACCCCATCCTAGAGCTGCTAAATCAGAACTTGTGGGAGTGGGCCCAGCATTTGGTTTTAAACCAGATTGTACAATTGTATGTTTGCCATGAAGTGTGAGAAAAACCATCTAAAAGCCACAATTCTGTCCTGTTCATTTTCAAAAAATATTTAGTTTTTAGTTTTGGGTGGACACAATATCTTTATTTTGTTTTTATGTGGTGCTGAGGATCAAACCCAGTGCCTCATGCATGCTAGGAGAGCGCTGTACCACTGAGCCACAAGCCCAGCCCCTGTCCTATTCATTTTTGAGTCCTCTGACTCAATACTTGTTGCAGAACAGGCCAAAACAAATTTGTTAAATGAAGAATAAAAACAGAGTTGCATCAATTTTAAAAGTTGTTTTACTATTCAATAATTCTAAAAAAAAATCACATAAACGATATCATGAGTACCTAATATAACCAGCACTATCCATAGCAAAGTAAAACTGAGCATGTTGCCACAATTCTGTTAGGTTTTGGTTTTTGTTTTGGTGTCAGGGAATTGAACTCAGGGTGCTTAACCACTGAGCCACATCCCCAGCCCTTTTTTATATTTTATTTAGAGACAAGGTCTCACTGAGTTGCTCAGGGCCTTGCCATGTTGCTGAGACTGGCTTTGAACTCTGAACTCTGAACTTTGAACTCTGGCCTCAGCCTCCTGAGATTACAGGCTTGAGCCACTGTGCCCAGCTATCAGACGTTTTTTTAGATAACAAAACATTGCAGAGGCAACCAGACTTTTTGTGAATCTTCTCAATCTCATTCTTCCTTGTCCTACTCCAGAAATAACCAAGACCTTGATGCTGATATTAATCATTCTTGTACATGTTTTAGACTTTTACTTCCTATTCATGTATGTATAAACAATATATGCTATTGTTTTCCAGGTTTTTAAACTATTTAAATGGTATCGCACTCTATAGACCCTGCAATTCGTTTTTCTGTATTGTTTTTAAAATTTATCATTGTGCAGACACCAAGCTGTGATCCATCATTGTAATTACTATATAATATTCACACATATGAATATATGATGATATATGAATCTGTTCTACTAATGACATTTAAGTGTTTCCAGTTGATTTAGTTGTTCACAATAAGCAATGCTGCCTCAAATATACATAACTTTGGATGAATCCAAATAGTGTTTCTGTAAGGTGTATACCAAGGAGTAGATTTCTGAGCATTTTCAATCTTAATCAATAAAATCAAATTGATGCCCAAAATGGTTGCACCAATTTCTCCACTTTTTTTTTTTTTTTCAGTGCTGGGGATTAAATCAAGGACCTTGTGCATGCAAGGCAAGCACTCTACCGAGTAAGCTACATCCCCAGCCCCTTTACTATTACTTTTTTTTTTTTTTGGCAATGTTTGGTATTGTTGGATTTTAAATGTTTGCAAATTTGATGAATATGAAATGGCATCTCAAAGTTGTTATAAAATTTTCATTACCTTTAATTTTTAGTAAGGTTGAGCATCCTTTTTTTAAAAAATATATATATATTTTTCAGTTGTAGTTGGACACAATACCTTTATTTTATTTATTTATTTTCATGTGATGCTGAGGATCAAACCTAGGGCCTCACATATGCTAGGCAAGCACTCTACCAGACATAACCCCAGCCCAAGGTTGAACATCTTTATATATTCTTTTTTTTAATATTTATTTTTCAGTTTTCGGTGGACACAACATCTTTATTTTATTTTTATGTGGTGCTGAGGATGGAACCCAGCGCCCCGTGCATGCCAGGCTTGAGCCACATCCCTAGCTCATCTTTATATGTTCTTATAAGCCATTTGGATTTGAGAGATATAAAATTAACATGTATTTGCCCCAAGAGACCAATCCCTGATATTTCCATTTCTGAAAGAAAAGTTTTGTAGTGAGAAAGCCTGAGAGGGAGGAGAAAGTGGGAAAAGTCCTTCAGAGAAAGGAAGAAATGGCTTGAGGGGAAACAAGGGTACCATTTGCCTTCTTCACTGTCCTCTGCAGGACTGGCTCTGCCACTTATCCCATCAGCTGTTTCCTTCTCCCATAGCTCAAACCCCAGGCCCTGGGACAGATTGCAGTAAAATCTTGACGGACGAAGACTTTTCCTGCTCCTGAATTTTGGGGTTTTTTGATTCAAGGCTAGTACACTCAGTGGCTGTTTATGAGAAATGTGTGTCCCTAATAGGATATGTTTAGGAAATTGGCAGGGGGCGGGGGCGGCGGGGGGGGGGGGGGGAGGCTCTTTTTGATGATCACAGTGGTGGGGGTTGGCATTCCCAGCATCATGGGCTAGACCAGGGCTGCTCTCCTTCCTGCAACAAGTAGGAACAGTCCTACTCAACAAAGACTTTTCCTTGTCCACCTCCATACCTCTTCCCAAAGTCCTGCTCCACATTTAGACGCATAAAAAGCCTATTTATAAGGATTGAGCCTAACATCTAACTGTTCTCTGTATAATCAGAAGTGTTTTGTCCTGGGTTTGCACTAATTTTTTTCTTCCCCTGGGAACATAAACTACTACTTAAACTAGGGGCTTTGCTAACTTTGCTTTGTTTAGAATTTTATCAAGAATGGTTCACTGTCTGACAAACTTTATTTTTTAATTTTATTTTTGGTACTGGAGATTGAACCCAGGGGCTCTTCATCATTGAACTACCTCCTCAGAGCTTTTTTATATTTTATTTTGAGGCAGGGTCTTACTAAGTTGCTTAGGGCCTCTCTAAGTAGCTGAGGATGGCCTCAAGTTTGACATCCTCCTGCCTTAGTCACTGTGATGATAGGCATATTCCACCACACCCAGCACAAATTTTATTTTTTATTTCTATTTTTTGGCACTGGGGATTGAGCCCAGGGGTGCTTTATCACTGACCTATATCTGTAACCCTTTTAATTTTTAATTTTGAGATAAGGTCCAGCTAAGTTGCTAAGGGACATGATAAGTTGCTGAGACTGGCCCTAAACTTGCCTCCTGAGTTGCTGGGATTATAGGAATGTGCCACCATGCCCAGCAGTTCTGACAAATTTTGTAAAAATCTGTCCCCTGAAAATATGTCACTAATACAAGTCACAGAGTTGAAGTTATCTTTTATAATGATTCTATATATACAAGCAAGCATCTGAGTTCATTAGGATATCTATTATAGTTAAGCTTGAGCACTTTATATACAGTAGTCTCCCCTTATCTGTAAGGGATATGTTCAAAGAACACCCGTGGATGCCTGAAACCATGGATAGTAGTGAATTCTATATATTCAATGGGTTTTTCCTATGTATGCATATCTATGATAAAATTTAATTTACAAATTAGGCACAGGAAGAGGTTAGCAGCAATAGCTAATAATAAAATAGAACAATTATAAAAATATATTGCAACCAATATTATGTGAATGTGGTCTTTGTCTCTCTAACTGCCATGGGTCAGGTAATGTGTACAGCGTGGATGTACTGGACAAAGGGAGGTCCATATCTCAGGTGGAATGGTATAGGATATTTCTGGAATTTCCTTTTAATATTCTTGGACTACAGGTATCTGATTCCATCTGAAGGGAGAATGCAGATAAAGGGATATGACTGTAGTTTAATGATGAACTACCTTCATTTTTCTTTCTTTCTTTCTTTTTTTTTTTCTTTTCTTGTACTGGGGATTGAACCCAGAGGTGCTTAACCACTGAGCCACATCCCCAGCCCTATCTTGTATTTTATTTAGAGACAGGGTCTCACTGAGTTGCTTAGTGCCTTGCTAAATTGCTGAGCTGGCTTTGAACTTGCGATCCTTCTGCCTCAGCCTCCTGAGCCACTGGGATTACAGGTGAGCGTCATGGTGCCCGGCTCTTTCTTTCTTTCTTTTTTCTTTCTGTGTTGCCCAAGCTGGTCTCAGACTCCGGGATTCAAACAATCCCTTCACCTCAGCCATCTAGTATCTGGGATTACATTCACCTGCCACTGCAACCAGCACTCTCCTTTATTTTTCTTTGTAATTCTTTCTAAATTTTGTATGTAGATCAATTATATTACCTATAAATTTCATTTTGGCATAGAAAAGGAGACATTAAAAGTGCTATTTGAAGTTACTCAGATGCAGTGGCACATGCCTGTAATCCCAGAAGCTCAGGAGGCTGAGGCAGGAGGATGATGAGTTCAAAGCCAGCCTCAGCAACAGCAAGATGCTAAGCAACTCAGTGAGACCCTGTCTCTAAATAAAATACAAAATAAGGCTGGGGATGTGGCTCCGTGGTTGAGTGCTCCTAAATCCAATCCCTGATGCCTGCCCCCAAAAAATGTGAATTGAGAGCCAGTAACCTTGAAAGGCAATTGAGACCAAGCTAAGTGAGGGGAAAACCTGTGTTCTTAAGATCATACAGCTGGTGATTGAGAGAGGAAAGATTTGTGCACATTGCTGACTGACATCAAATCTACACTGTCCATTGAGACACCCTACTTTCCAAAGCAATGGCCTCCATCTGAGTAACAACAGCGATAATTTATATATGCATGGAACTTGCTATGTGCCACACAGCATTTGCTAAGGTTTGAATGTATCCTCTCCAAGATCCAGCATTGCAGTGTAATAGTATTGGAAGTGGAGACTTTAAGAGCTAAGTAGGCCATGATGGTTCTTCCTTGTGAATAGGATTAAATAACTTTTTTAAAAGGCTTTGTCCAGTGTTCTACTTTTTTTGCACCTTCTACCATGTGATGACATGGTATTCTTCCCTCCACTGGACACAGTGTCCAAAGCACCATCATGGGAGCAGAGTAGATCCTCACCAGGTCATGAATCTGTGAGCATCTTGAGCATGGATTTCCCAGCTTCCAGAACTGTGAGAAAGTTAATTTCTGTTCTTTAGAAATTACTCAGTCTGAGCAATTTTGTTACAGCAGCACAAAATATACTAAGACATTCAAATGTTTTACATTTACTAACTCTTTGACCCTCATAACAAGGTAAGTACTATCTTTACCCTCACTGAACAGAGGATAAAACTAATGCACAGAGAAAATATTAAGACTTGTACAAAGGCACACAGCTAGCATGTAGCACAATTGGGAAAATACCTGATTGTCTGGCTCTTCATCAGATCATTCTACCATGTCAAAGACTGTGTCAGGGAGCTGGGCAAGCTCAATTGAAACATTTGGACTGTAGAAAAGGACACACCCAGGCAATACCATTGTTCAAGAATAAAAATGTCAGGGCTGCAGCTGGAGCTCAGTGGTAGAGCTCTTGCCCAGAATATGTGAGGCACTGGGTTTGATCCTCAGCACCATATAAAAATAAATAAATAAAAGGTATTGTGTCCATCTACAACTTAAAAATTTTTAATTAATAAAAAAGAATTAAAATGTCCCCAGATAATAAGCTGGGGTTGAAGCTCAAGGTAGAGCACTTGCCTAGCCTGTGTGAGGCACTGGGTTCAATTTTCAGCATTGCATACCAATAAATAAAATAACAACTAAAAAAAATTAAAAACTAAAAATGTCCTCAGATAAGTTTCTGGGGTTCTGTAGACTCCCTGAAAATGAAAATGTACATAAATCACATATTTATGCAAGTGTATTTGCACATTATTATAGGGATCAAGTCCATAGTTATTTTTTGATTCTCAAAAGGGTCCCCAACCATGGAAAAGTTAGAAGTGATATCAGCAGGTCTTGGTGACTGGGAGAATCCAGGCACAGAACTTCCACCCATCCCTGGGGTAGTAGGAACTGGCCACATGCTGAGATAGGAATTCTCTTTGCCCTCAAATTTGTCAAAGCCTCTTAGCTCTTACTGACATCTCCATCTAAGAGCAGTCTCTTCATTTCAGTTCACTAAAAAGCAAACCCTGAGAAAATCAATATGCTGAAATAGAATCATTTTCTACATATTCAGTTACATGTAAAAGATTAGATGGTACTGAGATAGAGAGGAAAGGGGGAGAAGGAATTCTAAGAGCAGGAATGAGATCTGAAGGGTCACTCAGTGCCCAAATGTTTCTTTTTTAAAAAATTTTTTAAATACCTTTATTTTATTTTATTTTTTTTATGTGGTGCTGGAGATCAAACCCAGTGCCTCATACATGCTAGGCAAGCGCTCTGCCACTGAGCCACAACCCTGGCCCTTAAATATTTTTTTAGTTATAGTTGGGCACAATACCTTTATTTTATTTGTTTATTTGTATGTGGTGCTGAGGATCAAACTTGCACGTGTTAGGCAAGCACTCTACCACTGAGTTGCAACCCAGCCCTGTCCAAATGGTTCTTGATCTGTCTCTGCCCTAACACATCTAAGGATGCAAGGAGGGAACAGTCCCCCTGGCCTCATATCAGAATCTAATGTGTGGTTCTATCTTCTGAGGGAGATGTCCTCGATATCCCATCCCTAGCCCCTAGGCCCACTTGGGATTCTACCTTCAACTTTGCTGGAAGTTTCTATGTGCGCAGGAGCTTCATATCCCAAGCAATTGCTTCTTCTATCTTTGAGCCTGCTCTGGCTCGGTACCATGTCACTCCACACTCCCAGGAACAATCCTCAATCAAAAGATCAGGAGTTAGTGAATGAATACTGGGACTGGGCTCCAGTTGCCCACAATAGTAGCTTGCTCAGCAACGCACCCTTTATCCACATTTCCAACTTCCTCCCCTCAATTCCTAAATCCTGTGTTGTACTTCCTACAGTCAATTCTGAAATCAACTATTTATATCCATATCCTTGTTTGAAGATATACTTCTAAGGGAACCCAAGCTAAGATCCCCTAGGAGATCATGTGCCAGCTGAGAATTCTGAGAGTAAAGAAAAGTCCTCTGGGAGACCTTGTGCCTTGTCTTGTTAGATGCAGTGTGACCATGGCATAGCTAGAGCAGTGGTGGATTGGGGAATCATAAGACCTTTCTAGGATGAGTCTAAAGGTCTTCGAAAACCAGGAGAGGAAAGAATTAATACAAACTTTTAGATGGGAAATTCTATCTGAATTGAAAAGTCTGCATAGGGTGAGACACAAGAAAAAAATATTTCAGAGAAACAATTCATAAATAAGCCTTACAATTTTGTGCAACTGAGGTCTCTACAAAAGTTGTCATTTGTGCCAGGTCTGAGGGGAAAGTAGGTTTGAATTCCAGCCTGTCTTTGGCTGACCAAACTGTGCACCCACTCGAAAGGTTTACATTTTAAAATTTTACATAAAAGAGGTCATTCACACACCCACCCTGTGGGCCACTATCCCATCTCTGCTAGTTCTCTCTAAAAAATCAGCTAGGTTTCATCTTTGGATCCAAAATATCATTGCTAGCAATATATTCTTTATAACTGATCTTGAACAAAAGCAATTTGAAAGCCCTGGGCTGTTTGTTGTAATGGAATTTTCCTCATGTGAAAAAGTAAGCATTGCTGTTGTATTATTAATGGAGTTTTATCCTTTTTTCCACCAAGTTGACAGTTTTAGTATCATGTTGGTACGATTTATTCTACTAAATGATTAGAATACTTCTATGTCACATTTCCATCTTCCTTTTCTAAATTGGAAATGTTTGTATTCTTGCTGCGTTTGTCCGACATTTAATGAGATTTGAACTTGTTTGCTTTGTGTTGAATGAGATTAAGCCCTCTCCCAGTGTCCACCCTCCAGTCTTGATGGGGGGAGGTCCTAGTTATTTGGACAAATGGATGGTTATTCTCAGCAATAAAAATGAGCAAATAATGTGAAAGCACCCATACCTCAAAAAGCAGAGTGACCTCTATTTGACCTTGAGGTCTATGCACTGAAGAGGAAAGTTCCCTAACAGACAAAACAAGCTGCGAGCCAGAGAGAAAGAGAAGAAGATTGCTTACTTTCTGATTACTTTGTTTAAACCAACCTCCTTTCTGGTTTATAATCCTTTATGGGAGCATATTAAGAAGGGGCAGTTTAAGGTCTGTTTAGATCAGAGAAGAAACATGAAATAAACAATTAATATTTAGGAAAGGGACCCAGAACCCTCTATTTGTAGCCCCCCAACCCCCACCACACACACCCTTTAATGAATAATAGCCTGGGACTGTGGTCTTAGGCTTCACATGCATTTATTTTTATTACCGTTGTCATATATTTGCTGGTTACATTCTCTGTGCTATTTTGGATAATCTGAAATTAAGACAACTCATTGGAATGGATATCATTTCTGCTGGTCTGAATAGGATAGAGAAAAGATATGTCAATTCTAGTGACAGGGAAGCCAATTTAGTACTCCTGTTTCATCTTGGAAGAGAGATCTTGGAGCTTTTGTTTGGGGTGACTTTTTTAAAAAATTATTCAATATTCCCTCTCCTCCAGCCTAAGACATCTGGGCCCAAATGTCTGGTCCACCTGGTTGTTCTCCTGCCCACAGATGATCTAGATTATCCAGCTACTGGACTCCGCTCAAGGTGTATCCCTCTTGTTGGGATGTCCATCCCAGTATCTTGTGCTGATGAATTCTAGTCATCCTCAAAAGGGAGTTCAAATCCTGGTTTGACTGGCACTTTCTCTTTCTCCTTCAAACTCTCCTGCTTGACGTTTCCCAAAATACCATTGTCTTCTCAAGCCCACAGAATGTAATTTCCACAGGTAAATTCTAACTTCCTACGCAGATATTAGTAGTTGCCCTCCCCAAATGCATTTTTTCCTACTCTGCAGTAACAGAGCCCAAGTTATTCAGAGTGGCAATCAGCCACATAGAAATTATATTTTCCAGCCTCTCTTGCCGAATATGGCAATGTGACTAAACTCTGATCAGTGAGATATGAGGACAAATGTTCTCTGGAACTTAGGAGATGGCTTAAGAGAAGCGGATTCAGCTGGAAATCTGGACCTTTGTCCTCTCCTCCTGCTATCTTCTGGCTTCCTGAGATGAAGAAGGGATGGCTGGAGCTCAGAAAGCCATCCTGAGCCATGTGCTGACCTTCAAGACTGAAGCCACCAATGAAGGATAATGGAGTAGAAAGATAATAGGACAGGATTCAATGACCATGTAGAGTCCATCTCTGCACTATCTCCTCTAGACATCTCTCCTATTAAAAAAAAAAAAGTAAACATTTTATATTTAAGTTCTTGTTGTTTCCTACAGTTGAATCCACTTGTTCTCTCTGGCCCAGCTTCTTAGGGCAGATCAGCTTTTTAATCATTGTATTTCCAGCAGCGCCTGACACGCTACATAATAAATTCTAAACAGCTAATTTGTTAAAGCTTGAAATATTTTCCTTCTGACCCAAAGCAGTTCTCATCTTGATTAATAATAGAATTGTTCTCTTTAAAATCATGCCCATCGATCTTATACTCCAATTTCAAAAGTTGATGTTATTTTAACTTTTGGAAGTCCAGAAAAAGTGCCACAAGCTCTTTTGTCATTATTGATGGTCAAAGAATTCCAAAGTTTCCCCTGATGCTCAAACTGGGAACTAGGGAAAACTAGGGGGATCACTTTCAGAGACCACTGAGGAAATCTGTCTGCTACCAAATGCTATATATCTGCTCCCCACTACCCAAGGAAAAAGATGATGGTTTCTGACTCTCCTCTGCCTTCCAGAACTTCTGTTTTTGCCTTTCATTGGCAGAATCTTTCTTGGGTAAGATTTGGCTGGTAAGAAATTTGGAGGAATGTAGTTCCTAGCTAATAGATCAATGTAGATGCTTTCTTGACAAGTAACAAAACAACCCCGATTCAATTTTGTTTAAATTATAAGGAAATGTGTGTTGGCTCTCGTCACTAAAATTCCAGGGGCAGAGCTGGTCTAAGACTGACCGACCCAGTGTCTCTAGCTCTATACTTAATTGTGGGCTGGCTTCATCCTAGATGGCATCAAGATAGTTAGCATTCAGGTCTTTCCACATTTTCAATTCCTGGGAAAGATGATTTCCAGGTCCTAGGATGGTTGCTTACCACATAGCACATCTGTATCTCTAACTATCCCTTATCAAGTGGAATATTCTACTACATCTCCACAATCATTCATCCATAGGTCCAAAAGTCCAAAAAGTTATGAAACTTTAGTTTTTTTCCCCTAAGTTTGGTACAAACACAATTGGCATTACATACTGACCCACACTGATTGCTGTAAGACTATAGCATTATTCCATTTAGGATGAATACATGCATGTTTCTCCACAGAATAATCATGTTTGGCTATAAGATATATAGTCCTACCAAAGAAGGTATTATGTAATAGAGGGTTTTAATAGAGATGACAAATTCCTATTACCTAGTCACATTGGAGTCACTGTGTGTCTTAGTACAAGGCTTAAATCACAGGTTATGGTAATGCTGATGTAAACAAAAATATACACTGTTAACTATATCAAACTTAGCAGTACATTTATATACAGTACTTAATACTTGAAAATACACTGCTGTGGTTATGGTTTATGTATTTACAATATTATGCTTTTTTCTGTTATTTTTTAGAATGTGTTCCTTCTACATATTAAAAATAAAGTTTGATGTCAAATAGGACCCTGTGTCCTCCAGCAGCAACCTCCTGTGTCACATGTTTGTGTAAGTGCATGCTATGAGGTAAACACATGCTATGATGAAGTGCCCTGACCATGAGTTCCTCGCTCTACTTTGGTCTGCAGCTGCCAGGCCTCCAAACATCTGCTGCTTTTTAAAACTTGGTTTTCCAGCCTGCTGCTACTTGCAATGGCTTTCAAAGGACAATTTTTTTTCTAGGTTAGACAGCCTTGGTCTCCATTTTAGAATCAAATGCCTTAATTGGTATGGCTGTAAATTCTTTCCTCAGAAAAAGCCATACATCTACACAAATTTGCCCTGTTTTTCAGGAGTTTAGACACCTCTTGAAGTTCATAAATTGGCTACTGTTAGACCATGGAGTTCAAATTAAAAACCCCTATACTTGGTGACAGCTCACTGGAAAACAGGTCGCATTACTTTTTTACTTATCCTAAGTCGCGGGAAGGAGAACAACGACGTGAGTTGATTTCATAGATGACTGAGAGCAAAGTGGCTGGAATGCTGGTCCCTTCTTCTGGGGGCTGTTGGAATAAAGTCCTCTTACCCGGGACCACCCTTCAATGTGCTGTTTCTCCACGTGTCCTCTTTGCTGTGTCACATGTTCCACTCCCCAGCTGCCCACATCCAAGATCCCTGCTATTCACTGTTCGCATAGCTTGGGTCAAAACTACGTACTTCTTCGAAACAGGGCTTTGACATAGGTAAAATGAAAAGTTGGAATTAGAGATTTCCAAGATTCCGTGGACTCTGTCAAAACTTAAAAAAAAAAATCCATTTTTTAAAATAGTTTCAGATAGACATGTGCAAACATGGGTCTCCCAGGGTGGTGCGTGCAACTGAATTAGTTAACAGGGAGTCAGAATGAAGCATGGTGGACACTCCCAGGTGAGGTCCATTCCTTGGACTTGCCTGATGTCATGTAAGCTGAACTTGGCTCTGCCTGCTGCCTCTCTCCCCACCATGCAGGCACCTCAGTAGGAAACCTCGATCCCCACTCTAGCTGTCTGGTTGGCTCCTAGAAAAGGTGTGCATGTCCTGTCCATCGCCTCCCCTAGTCTCTGCAATTTGGCATCCGCCCTCCACCTCACCATTGAAATCAAACCACAGAGTACGTTGGCTGTCAAATCCAGGGGCACATTTTGTAGTTTTCAATCAGATTGCCCCGCTGCATGGGGCAATCTTCTGACCATTTCTGACCACCCAGTCCTTAAGTTATCCACAGTGGGGCTTTGGGTGTTCCTGTTGCGTTTCCTTCAATACCTCTTGACTTTCTTGTTGGTCTTCATGAAATTTGTTTTCCTTTTCACAGCACTTAAACACATATTGAAATAATCTCTATCTAGTCTGTCTTCTTCACTAGGTTGTTGGTGATTTCAAAATAAAGATGGTAGTCTTTACACTATTATGTTCCTAAAAAAAAAAAAAAAAAAAAAACAAACAAACCCTATACTGATATTTTTGAGAATGTGGAGTTATAGAGACTTTTTATCTTCTTCCTTCTGTCTTATAGTTTCCAAAATGTCCACAATGAACATAATATAAATAAATAAGTTGGGACTGGGGATGTGGCTCAAGCGGTAGCGCGCTCGCCTGGCATGCATGTGGCCCGGGTTCGATCCTCAGCACCACATACCAACAAAGATTTGTGTCCACCGAAAAGTAAAAAATAAATATTAAAATTCTCTCTCTCTCTCTCTCTCTCTCTCTCTCTCTCTCTCTCTCTCTCTTTAAAAATAAATAAATAAATAAATAAGTTGTATTTTAAAGAAAAAGTTTATTTTGGTGACTTAAGATATTGTTCCCATTCTTCAGGAAGAAAAACATATTAAGCCATTGTCTATAATTGACCTATAAGAAGGGCTGGGGCTGGGACTCAGTGGTAGCTCACTTGCCTGGCATGTGTGAGGCACTGGGTTCGATTCTCAGCATCGCATATGAATAAATAATCTCTCAACAACTACAAAAAAAATTAAAAAAAACAAATCAATAACCTATAAGAAAATGTTCATCAAACTGTTCCCAGAGACCTGTAAGTTGATCTTTGGCCAATCACTTTAATTTTCCTTCCTGGCCTTGTGGCTATCTGTAACATCGTCTCACATAAGTGCGAGCTCTCCATCACAAATGTGGCTGGGATTAATGAGGTCACCATTTCTAAATGTTCTTCTAGATCCTTCCATGGAAAAGCACTTTGCAAACAGAATAAATGAGTATTTTCCTACTATTATTTCCTAGAATATGGATGGCTACCTTATATAAAATTTGATTTAAAAAGAAATATTTTTTCCTTGTGTTTCTCCTGATATTAATAATTCTATAGGATTAAATAGAGAAACAATTCTCTTCCGAATTGTGTAGAGTGCATGGCAAATCATAAGTTTTGTCATTTTAAAGCAAACAAGTTTAAATTCAAGTTTATATTTTTTCTCTCAACTTATCATCTCCATGTTCTGTTTCCTGAATCCACCTTCTTGACCTGCCTCCAGGAAGCTCACCCTACAGGATAGAAATGGTCCAAATTTTTATTTCTATAATGAATAGTTGTTCCCACCATCAATGAAGCTGAAAATAGGTTAAGTTTTGGTCAGGATCTAAAATGCAAGAAGATTCTTCTTATTTTTATTTTTAATTTTTTTTCAGTTGTAGATATACACAATACCTTTATTTTATTTTTATGTTGTGCTGAGGATAAAACCCAGTGCCTCACATATGCAAGGCAAGCACTCTTTCTCTGAGCTACAACCCTAGCCTGCCAGAAGATTCTTTAAGTGCAAAAAGGGAGGGAGAAATTTTATTTTCCGTCATGGGACAGGAGACCAGGTTTTCCCAGGATTCGGAAATGTGGAAAAAAAACTAGGTTTTAGCATCTTGATGTCAACCTGAGACTAAAGTTAACCCATAAATACATTCAGGGCCAAGAGACGTTTAGTGAAAAAGAGCCAGAAACATCAGATTGGATCAGTCTTGAACCTGCCCTAATTTTGGAAATTTCATGATAACAGCTAGTACATGTCTTTATAATTCAATCCAAATGGAATTAATTTTATTTTGGTTATTAGGGGGATAAAGGCATCCTAACTAATAAATATCCATGTTTCTAAATATACTGTTACTACCATTTCTTGCTATGTCAGTATTAGATATTATCTTCTTAATCTGTTATATTATAAATGAAAATTTAGGTCATTTTTAACACTTCCTCCACTGCCTCTTTTACTTTCTGTATTGGTTGCTTTTAGAACTTTAAATAATATCCTTACCCCTTTATTTTCATTGTATCAACTAGCCTTGGATGGTTTTTGTAAAATGAAGATACTAGCTCCCCAACCAGTCCCCTCAGCTATTCTACACCTCATTTTGTACCTTCTGTCATTTGCACTTGGATTTTGCATTATCAAAGCTGATAACAGTGCAGCTAAGTCTTCTAAACTTTATCTATAGGTTGGTTATGAACAGCTAAACCCAATGTAAAGATATTGTTGTGGCTATGTGTCTTAGTCATATCAGGCTCTTTAACAAATTATAAACAGGTTGGATTACATAATAGGAATTTTTTTTTCTCTCTCACAGTTCCATAGGCTGAGAAATACAAGATCAAGGTGCCAGCAGATTTGGTTCTCTGTGGAGACCCTCTTTCTGGATTGTAGAAGGCTGCCTTCTTTCTGTATACTCACATGGCAGAGGGAGGGAGAAAGTTCTGGTGTCACCTTCTGTTCTTAAAAGACACTAACTCCATCACTGGGGCTCTGTGTTTATGACCTCATCTAAAGCTGAGTTACCTTCTGCAGGATCTAACCCCTAATAACATCACACTGGGGCTTAGGATATCAACATATAAATTTTAAAGAAACACAAACATTTAGTTCATAACACTATGTAAATATTGTCCATTACAGAAGCAGTGATGATTATGATTACAGTTCCTTTCTTGCTATTTTTGTTTTTCCTGGAGTTTCTATCTGCCTGTATGTTTATTCTGTATTATTTACAAACTTAGAGGAAATTTTCCTATATCATTGTTTATATTTTTCAAGGTCATCTTTTAAAAAACTATACATTTGCATATATGTGTCTATATAGACAGAGCTTTATTTTACTGTTTTGTTAGAATGTTGGACATACTTTTCTTTCACTTTTTTTAATTAAAAAATTGTTTTAGTTGTAGATGAACACAATCTCTTTATTTATTTTTAATGTCGTGCTAAGGATCAAACCTAGTACCTTACATAAGCGAGGCAAGTGCTGTACCACTGAACCACAACCCCAGCCCTTTTCATTTGCTTTTTTCACTCTATAACAATTTATCTTGGAAACCTTTCCATATTTTTAAAAAATGTAGCTGAGCTTAATTATTTTCTTTTAACGCTTACCTAAGTAATTGGTATGCAGTTTCATGGTTTTGTTCACCTGTTTGCTTTTTGTTTTTCTAGTTGTGTTAGACCCCATGGATTAATACTCCTGATGGTTTTTATTTCTTTACCCTTACTCTTCTTCCTTTACCAAAGGCATTTACTCTCACATGGTTCATATGTACCTTTGCAACTTGTCCTCTGTATTTTTCTTACATAACATACAGCATTATTTTGTGAGCTTAAAATTTTTGCAGAAAATGGTGTCATGATGCATGTATCTGCTACTTGATTTTGTCATGTAGACTGTTTAGGATCCACTCATGTTAATGAAGATGCCCAATAGTAATATCAAGTGAGTAGATCTTTTACCTATCTATTCCCCCATGGTAGTCATTTAAGTTGTTTTGATTATTTGCCATTACAAGCAGTGTTTCCTTTGGGTTCCTGTACAACCCTTAGACCATTTAACCACTTCACCATTGATGGGCAGTTAGGGTTTTTTTAAAATCTAATTTGTTATATATGACATTGTTTATATCGTTATGCATTTCAATTCATAGTGTACATATAGAACACAATTTTTCATACCTCTGGTTGTACACAAAGTAGAGTCACACCATTCGTGTCTTCATACATGTACTTAGGGTAATGATGTCCATCTCATTCCACCGTCTTTCTTAGCCCCATGCCCACTCCCTTCCCCACCCTCCCCTTTGCTCTGTCTAAAGTTCCTCCCTTTCTCCCATGCTTCCCCCCATCTTTATTATGGATCAGCATCCTCATATCAGAGAAAACACTTGGCATTTGTTTTTTTGGGATTGGCTTACTTCACGTATCATAATATTCTCCAACTTCATCCATTAACTTGCAAATGCCATGATTTTATTTTCTTTTAATGCTGAGTAGTATTTTATTGTGTATATATACCACATTTCCCTTATCCATTCATCTACTAAAGGACATCTAGTTGGTTCCACAATAGTAAGTTTGTTTTTAAATTTTTACTATTACATGTGCATATATATTCATCTAGTATACGCTGTGTAAATGCATTCTTACATAAAAGGCTAAGCATTTTTTAAAAAATTGTTTTAGTTGTAGATGGACACAATATCTTTATTTTAATTAATTTATTTTTTTTATGTGATGCTGAGGATGAAACCCAGGGCCTCACATGTGCAAGGCAAGCACTCTATCACTGAGTGGTTTTGGTGTATTTTACAAGAGTAAGATTTTAATTTTCATGTGGTCAAATTTCTCAATCTTTCCTATGAAACTTTTTTTTTCCCTAGCCCAAGAGGCTGAACATTTTTAAGATTTTGATGACATTCAATTATCTTCCAAAAAGATATCAATTTAACTTCCCAAAAATTGAATATAGGTATTAATTTTTCCATATTTGCCTGTACTCAATATAATCAATATGAAATTCTTGCCTATACCATAGTTGAGAGATAGTATATAATTGTGGTTAAGATTTGCATGTCTCTGATGAACTGTAAAAGATGACTATCTGGGGCTGGGGCTGTGGCTCAGTGGTAGAGCACTTTCCTCACATGGGTGAGGCACTGGGTTCACTTCTCAGCACCACATAAAATAAATAAAATAAAGGCCCATTGACAACTAAATATATGCATATTAAAAAAAAAGATTAATATCTTCATGGACCTTTTGTTTCACCTCTCTGTAGCCTTTAACAGTTTTTCTATTGAATTGTTTTCTTTCATTGATTGTCTTTTTGTCAGCTTTTTAGCTGGGGTTGACTAAATGCCCTGACCAGAACAATTGTAGAGGAGGATGAGTTTATTTGAAGGCTCATAGTTTCAGAAGTCTCAATCTACAGACAACAGGCTCTATTCCTTGGGTCTCCAGGTGAGGCAGAACATCATGGCAGAAGAGTGTGGCAAAGGGAAGGAGGTCACATCATCAGGAAGCAGAGAAAGACTCCACGGGCCAGATACAAAATATATATGACATAGCCACGCCCCCAGTGAACCACTTCCTCCAGCCACACCCACCTGCCTCCAGCCACCACTCAGTTAATCCCATCAGGGATTAATTCACTGATTGGGTTAAGGTTATAACCCAGTCATTTCTCCTCCAAACCTTCTTGCATTGTCTCACATGTGATCTTTGGGGGACACATCTCATCCAAACCATAGCATACATATTTATAAGATTAATTGTTTGCTACTATATATGTGAAGCAAGTCTTTTCCTCTAGTCTCTTATGGTTTCTTTCATTTTGGTTTTAGTGTATTTTACAAGAGTAAGATTTTAATTTTTACGTGTTCAAATTTTTCAATCTTTCCCGTGAAACATTTTTTATGTCGATGTGTGAGCTTGTTTTACTTCAGAAAATCTTCCCTTGTCCATGGGTTATAAAATTTTCGTGTATTTTCCAGGATGATTGTGTGTGTGTGTGTGTGTGTGTGTGTGTGTGTATTGCTTTAGAAGCTCTGCCCTTCTCAGTGCTTATAAATATTTATCTGTATTTTCATTGAATAATTTTATAGCTTTCAAGTTTTTAAAGTTTAATCTTTTTAATCCATCTGAATTCGTCCTGAGAATGGTGTACAGTAGAAATATAGCTTTATTTTCCCCAATAGTATAGTACTGACTAATAAATTTATAATATTAAATATTTAGAACATTAATTCTAACTATGTTAATGAATAGTATTTATTCCAACACCAACAAATGTGAGAGTATGCCAGTGTTACATGCTAATATTAATTCTCATATATATGTTTCTATGGTCTCTATTCTACTCCATTCATCTATTATCTGTCTCCCAGCCAAAACCCGTGGCTTTCATTGCTTTAGCATTATAAATATTTTGGATATTTGGTTCGGCAAGTTGTAATATGTGTTTCTGGCAGTAGAATAGACCTGTTACTCTGCTGGCCTTCTTGCTGCTAAACCAGTAAAAATGCTAGACAAAATAGATTTGCTTTCGTTGAAGAAAATGAAAATTTTTAAAGGAGTTGGCAAGAAATTCATAAAGCATTGCATAAGCAAATGAGTGAAAGAGAAAGGCAATTGAAATGGCATCTTTCATGAGGCTAAGCTTCCATTTTCACGCTCTTACAAGGTCTAGAGCAGAGAACTCCCAAGGTGGGGGGATGAGTAGGAGATTCCCACGTGGCCAACTCACCAAATGATGAGCACAAAAGTTCAGTCCTCAAAAAGTACAGTAAGAAAACTTGCTGCTTCACTCTTGATGGTGGTTGGGAGGCAAAATAAAGATATTACCTAGAGGGTGACTTTGTGGCTCAGTGGTAGTACGCTCGCTTAGCAAGCAAGAGGCCCTGGGTTCAGTGCTCAGCACCACATTAAAAACAACAACAACAACAACAACAACAAATAAAGGTATTGTGTCCAAATACAACTAAAAAATGAATATTTTTTTTAAAAAGATATCACCTGGAAATATGGAACCACAAGCTGACCTTCACCCTGGTGTGTGACCTAATTCACACTGCTAAGGTTTCTGAGAAACCTCAATCTGACAATTTATTTTTAAATGGTTCCTGTGTGAATATAACATTGATACCCAAACCCAGAAAAGATTGCGTAAAGAAAGAAAACCCACTTGTAAATATCAATGCAAAAACATCAAATAAAATATTAACAAGCAGAATCAACAGGTCACATTTAAAATAACAACCATGGTTCTATGGGTGAAAAGATGGTTCAAGATTAGACATCTATCTGTATTAATTTGTCTGAGGGACAAAAATGGTAAGATCTCAACTGGATACTAATAATGATTTGGAAAAAAGCAAAAGCCCTCTCTTGTTTTAAAAACATGCCATAAAAATATGATAGATTGGGGCTGGGGCTGTAGCTCAATGGTAAAGTGTTTGTCTAGCATGTGTGAAGCATTGGGTTCGATCTTCAGCACCACATAAAAATAAATAAAGATATTGTATGTTCATCTACATATAAATATTTTTTAAAAATATGATAGATAACTTCCCTAATATCTATTTATTGGGCCAAAAGTCCATCTTCCAGGAGAACACTAGAGGCACTCATGCCAAAGAAAGAAGCAAGACAGAAGCAAGCCTACGTCACCACCAATATTTAACATTGTCCTGAGGATACCAGCAAATGTAATTAGATGAGAAAGTATGAGAATCGTAAAGGAAGTTTTAAAACTATAACTATTTTCAAATAATAATATTTTGTGTCTCATGGGATTAACTGAAAAGTTACTACAAATAATAAGAGAATCCAGAGTATAAAATTAATATATGGCAGTGAATAACTTTCTTATTTGTTTTAGCTAGTGTGAATAACACTAGCTAAAACAATTAAATGGAAAAGAAAACCACATCTGCAACAGTAACTACTACAAAGAGAGAACTTCAGAATCAATTTAACAAGAAATATACAATATCTTTATATGGAAAATTTCAAAACACTGCTATGGAACTGAACAAACAGACCCTATTTGAAAGAAATAGAATTGAAAGATAGATCCTATTCTTTGGTTTTAAAAAAAAATCAGGGCTGGGGCTGTAGCTCAGCAGTAGAGCGCTTGCCTGGCACATGAGAGGCATTGGGATCGAGCCTCAAAGCCACACTAAAAATAAATAAATAAATAAAGGTATTTTGTCCATCTACAACTACAAATATTTTTTTAAAAAATCAACATCACAAAAATCTGTTCTCTTTTAAGTCAATTTATAAATTTAAGCTCATCTTAATAAAGTTACCAGTTTTTTCTCCCCTGAAAATAGATAAATTGTTTCAAAATTCATTAAATAATAATAATAATAAGTAAGAAAGCTGGGGGTGGTAGCACGTGCTCTAATCTCAGGAGGATTGAAAGTTCAAGGCTGAGTCAGCAATTTAGCAAAACCCTCAACAACTTAACAAAACACTATCTCAACATAAAAAAGACTGAGGGTGTGGCTCAGTAGTAAAGAGGCCCTGGGTTCTATCCCCAATACAAAAATAAATATAAAAATAAACAAGAGTAACCACAAAAGTAAAGGACAATGTGATAAATTATCCCAATAAGATATTAAAATATTCCATGAAGTTCCATCAATTAAAACAGTATAATAGTGCATGACTAGATAGGCTCAATGAGAAAGATATAAAGTACAAACATAGATTCAAATACATACAGAAATTCAGGGTATGAAAAAGTAGCAATTGAAATCACAATGGAAAGAATGGGGTTTAAATAAATGATGTGAGAATACTGAATAGCCACCTGGGGAAACAAAAGTTGAAATTATACTTCTCATCATGTACAGAAATAAATGCAAATATATTTTTGACATAATTTAAAAAATCATAAAACTACCATAAATGAATTTCTTTATGAGCTAACTATGATTCAAAATACAGAAGATGTCTGTAAAATATGATTAGTAATTTTAACTACATAAAATTTTTTAAGCACATGGAAAGATATGCCACAGCAATGTGGAAAGACAAATGACAAACTAGGAAAATATATTTGCAACTTACATCATAGACTAAGGGCAAATTATCCAAATGTATAAAGAATTATGAAAAATGAATATGAAAAAACCAATAAAGAGTAATAATTCTTAAGAAAAATAAGTAGAGTACATGAACAGAAAGATTACAGGAAAAGCTATACAAAAGGCCTGTTTGCCTGTAAAAAGAAAGTAAACTTCACACATAGTAAGGAAATTGTAGTTTGAAACTAAAATGAGATGCTTATTAGAGTAGGAAAATTCCAAGAACTGAACAGCATACCCTGTTAGCCAGGCTTTGGGGAATCGGGTTATATCTAGTATATAGCTAGTGGAAGCAAAAGTGATACAATCATAATGGAAGGCAATTGGCAATATTTCCCAAATTTATTATGCATTTACCTTTTGATCTGGCATTTCCATGCCTGGAGATTTTATATATTCCCCTGTATACTGGCAAAATGACATATGTACAGGGTAATTCATCATTGCATCTTTGACTACAGTAGAAAAAGATTGAAAATAACCAAAGCACCCATCAATTAGGAAGTGATTAAATAAACTATGCTATATTTACAAATAAAAAAAAATTAGGTGTTATGGCTCAGTGGCAGAAGGCTTGCCTAGCATGTGTGAGGTACTGGGTTCGATTCTCAGCATAACATACAAACAAATAAAGGTCCATTGACAACTAAAAAATCAGGAAGCTTTTTTTTGTGTACTAATATGGAAAGATCTTCAACGTTTTTCTGAAGGAACAGATGGAAGATGTAGGATAGTAACATAATATTCTACCATTTATGTAAGCAATGAGGTAAAATAGTGTCTCTTCTTATATGCTTTTATTTGCATAAGGAAATACTGAAAGTATTCAAAAGAAATTAATAAAAGTCTTTACAGAGGGAAGAAGAGAGCACATAAATAAGAAGAGTAATGACTGGATTTATTGTTCAGGGAAAGGAGAAAGATGTTGATAAATGTTGGATTTTGTTAATTAAGTCAGGATAGTCCTGGTTATGTTACAGTAACAAGCACACTAAAGCTAGGTGGTCTAACCATGAGGATTATTTTTTCTTTCCTCCACTAAATGTCCATCATGAGCTGACTGGAAACTCTATGTCAGTATTCAGGGATGGGTAGGAGACCTAGTTCTGACCAATGAAATGAGAAGAAACATACTGATGTGCCTCTGGGAAACATCTCCTCCTTCTTGAAAAGCAATCCACAGGAAGTGACATGCTTCTGCCTGACATGTCTATATACTGACACTAGGGGAGCCATCTTGTTTCCTTGGGAGGAGCGAACTGGCAAACCTGACATATTAGGGATAGAAGTAAACTTAGAAAAAAACCTGGATCCTTCATGTGGTCAGTAAACCACTAAGTTAACCAACTCTGGAGACTTTTTACCTCAGAATTTCTAATTATTCAAGATAGTAAAATTTATTTATTTTATAAGCTATTTCAAACTAGATTTTCACTATTAGATGAAACCACACTCATTTTTTTTTAAATTAATTCTTTTGGGGTTTTTTGCATTGACTATATCTTCAAATTCAATGGTGTATAGTAGCAAGAAAGGAAACATCCTTGTCTTGTTCTTGATTTAATAAGGCTACGTCTAAATTCACCACCAAATATTGTGATAGCTATATGTGTTGGTAGTTTCCTTTATTAAGATAAGAAATTTCCCCTCAGGGCTGGGGATGTAGTTCAGTGACAGGGCACTTGCCTAGCATACATAAGGACCTGGGTTTGATCACCAGTCCAGTACTGGAGAAGAAAGAAAGAAAGAGGGAAGGAAGGAGAGAAAAAGGAAGGGAGAAGAGAGAGAAGGAAAGAAAGGGAGGAAAAGGGGAAGAAAGAAGGAAAGAGAGAGAGAAAGGAGGAATGGAGAGATGGAGAGAAGGAAGGAAAAAAGAGGAAAATGTTCCTTCTATAGCAAGCTATTTAGTCTTTTTTAAATCATTAATGAATGCTAACTTTATCAATTATGTCTTTAGCATTTGTTGTTATAATCAAATGCTTTAATCTGTGCATGTAGTGAATTAAATAAACTTTCTGAGTTAAAATTGAAATTGTAAAAAATTAAAATTATAAATTGATAATGAGACTCTCCTTGTCATGGTAATTGACTCATGGTGTACTTATTCTATCTTGATATACTGTTGTACTTATTTGCTTATATTTAAATGGTGTTTTTGCATCTATGTTGGAAGCAGATCTTATTCAATTTTGGCACCAATATTTTGCTAGTCTAACAAAATGAGCTGGATAATTTTCCAACTCTGGAATAATGTATGTGACATAGAAATTATCTCTTTTGGGAAAGTTTAGTGCTACTTTCCCATAAAATTACCATAACTGTGTGGTATCCTTTTTTTAATTTTTAACTTTTAAAACATTACAAAAATGCAAAAATAAAGCATGATAAACCCCTTTTACTAATTGGTAGACAAAAATGATCAACTCATAGCAATAATAATTTTTTAAAAGTTTTTTTGTAGTTGTAGATGGGCAGAATGACTTTATTTTATTTGTTTATTTTGTGTAATGCTGAAGATCGAACCCACTGCCTCACAAATGCTAGGCAAGCGCTCTGCCACTGAGCTACAGCCCCAGCCCATAATAATAATTTTATCTACACCCTTACATAATAATTTTGAAGGGAATTCCTGGCCTCACATTATTTCATCTGCAAATATTTCAGCATGTCACTAAAATATAAAATATTTTAAAAAGTATTACTACAACAATATTATTAAATATCAAGTCAGCATTCAAATTTCCCTATATGTCTATACATTTTTAAAAATTTATTTATTTATTCTAATTTGTTATACACGACAGCAGAATGCATTTCAATTCATGGTACACATACAGAGCACAATTTTTCATGTCTCTGGTTGTACACAGAGTACAGTCACACCATTCGTGTCTTCATACATTTTTTAACAGTGAATTTGTATCAAAATTCAATTAAGATGGGCATGGTGACGCACACCTATAATCCCAGCCACCTGGGAGGCTGAGGCAGTAGGAGTTTGATCCTCAGCACCACATAAAAATAAATAAAATAGATGTATTGTGTCCATCTATAACTAAACATTTTTTTAAAAATTTGGGAATTATGCTTGCTATTTCTTTCAGTGGTTATCCTAACTTATATGGGTTTTACAATAAGATTTACTGATTTCTTTAAGTAGATACTGCTTAATGTACTTCTCTGTTATATTTTTTCAGGTTTCTGAATAGCTACATCCTCTATTAATTCTCGACGGGTGGTAAAGTTTCAGAGTCCTTGAATATCTACAAATGAACAATTGACACTTTGACAACATGGATTTGAACTGTGGGGGTCCACTTATAACCAGGAATTTTTTGGGGGTGGGATTTCAGAAAATTTGGAAAAGCTCTCAGACAAATCTCAGAATCTAGAACTACTGAAAAAATTGAGAAAAAGTTAGGTTTGTCATGAATGGATAAAATACATGTAGGATACATGTAGGTAATAGTTTATGTTATCACTAGTAACATGAAATATTATAATACAAGATTATTATAAAAAGCTAAAATTTATCAAGACTCATGCATGTAAACACTTAAAGACATCCCATGGCACCATTCACAGAGAAAAGAAATGTCAACAATGTAAAGATGCAGAATTACCCACAAGATTCCCAATAGCACAATAGAGTTCTACTGCAACAGTCTCGTGAGTACCTCCTGTTGGTTCTGCCATGCACTCGGGTGTTGAAAGCATTGGTGTAAAGCACTGTGTGCCACTAATCTTCTCTCCGTGAGCAGCTCATCTCGCCAATAAATTGTGGATGGCAGGAAAAGGTGATCTTTTGAGGTTCCAGTGTATTTTTTACCAGGTATAATACATTCAAAAAATACGTATTGATAGGTTGTTTATGCTATTGGTCAGACTTGTGAGCATAAGCAGGCCATTAGTAGTAAAGTTTGGGAGAGTCAAAAATTACATGTGGATTTTTGACTATGTAGATGGTCAGCACCCCTGATCCCTACATTGTTCAAAGATCAAATGTAATTTATTTTGCATTCACTCTTGAATAACAGTTTAGCCGAATTTAGAATTTATATCTGTAACCATATTCCCTCAAAATATTGAAGATATTTTTCTATTGTCTTCTTGCAAGCAATGTGTTTTATTGGGAATTCTGATATGGGTCTTTGTAGAATTTTTTTAAAGTAGAATCAATTTAGTACATTTATCAGTCTCAGAGACTTCCAACTGTTTCTTTTGGGAAATCCACATTTCTTATTTATATTAAGCTCCTCTACCAGATTTTATCTTCTCTAACAGAATCTGGTATCAATAAACTTTGCTGTGTTTTAATTCTTTTTTAATGATCTCTTTTTAAAATTTTGTTCTTTTTTACTTTCTACATGACAGTAGAATGTATTTTGAAACACACATACGTAGAGTATAACTTGCCATTCTTGTGGTTGTACATGATGTGGAGTTAACATCAGTCATGCATTCATATATGAACATAGGAAAGTTATGTCTGACTCATTCTACTGTCTTTCCCATTCCCACCCCTCCCTTTCCTTTCCCCCCATTCCCCTCTGTACAATCCCATGAACCTCCACTGCCCGCCACCATTGTGAGTCAGCATCTGCATATCAGAGAGAACACTTGGCCTTAATTCTTCTTTATGGCTGAGTAATATTCCATTTTGTATATGTAACACATTGTCTTTATTCATTAATCTACTGAAGGCCACCTAGGTTAGTTCCTTAGCTCAGCTATTGTGAATTGAGCTGCTATGTGAAAGGAAAGCAAAGAACCAGGAGACAGGCAAGTGAGAAATGAAAGACAGAGACCAGGCAGAGACATACACAAGAGTTTATTTGTCTGAGCTGACAAATAAAGGCCATCTCTCCATAGATGGAGAAAGGAAATACAAGCTTGGGTTTCCCAAGTTTTATGGGGCAGAGCTGGGTGGGTCCTAATGCAGGCAATTAAAGATGGGGTTGGTTTGAGAGAGTGGTGATACGCACTTGGGAGGGAAAGAATATGAGCAGTAAAGGGTAACAAGGACAGTATGAACATTGATGTGGCCACATAGCTATAGTATGCTATTTTAAGTTCTTTGGGTATATGCCAAAGAGTGGAAGTAATTGGGTCAAATGGTGGTTCCATGTTTTCTGAGGGATCTCCATACTGCTTTCCATAGAGGTTGTACCAATTTGCAGTCCCATCAGCAATGTATGAGTGTGACTTTTCCCCACATCATCACCAATATTTATGATACTTGTAGTCTTGATAATTGCCATTCTGACTGGAGTGAGATGAAATCTCATTGTTTTTTTTTTTTTGCTTTGTCTGTTTTTTTTTTTTTAAATTGTAGTTATAGATGGACAGCATGCCTTTATTTTTAGAATGGCAATTATCAAGAATACAATAATGAGTGTTGGCGTGGATGTGGGGGAAAAAGCACACTCATACATTGCTGATGGTACTGCAAATTGGTCCAACCAATATGGAAAGCAGTAAGGAGATTCCTTAGAAAACTTGAAATTGAACCACCATTTGACCCAGCTATCCCACTCCTTGGTCTATACCCAAAGGACTTAAAAATCAGAATACTATAATGATGTAGCCACATCAATGTTCATAGCAGCTCAATTCACAATAGTTAAACTGTGGAGCCAACCTAGATGCTCTTCAATAGATGAATGGATAAAGAAAATGTGGTATGTATACACAATGAAATATTACTCAGCATTAAAAGAGAATAGAATTATGGCATTTGCAGGTAAATGGATGGAGATAAGAGATTATCATGCTAAGCGAAGTAAGCCAATCCCAAAAAAACTAAAGGCCAAATGTTCTCCCTGATGAATGGATGCTTTTCATAAGGGGTAGGGGCATGGGAAGAATGGAGGAACTTTGATTAGGCAAAGGGGAGGAAGGAGAGGGGTGGGGACATGTGGATAAGAAAGATGGTGGAATGAGACGCACATCATTACCCCAGGTACATGTATGACTGCACATATGGTAGACTCTACATCATCTACAACCAGAGAAATGAAAAGTTGTGCTCCATTAGTGTACAATGATTGAAATACATTCTGCTGTCATGTATAACTAATTAGAACAAATAAAAAAATTTGAGGGGCTGGGGTTGTGGCTCAGTGATAGAGCGCTTGTCTTGTATGTGTGAGGCCCTGGGTTCGATCCTCAGCACCCTATAAAAATAAAGATATTGTGTCCAAAACCACTAAAAAATATTTTTTAAAAAATTTGTAGTCATAGACATATGCCTTTATTTTGTTTATTTTTATGTGGTGCTAAGGATCAAACCCAGTATCTCACACATGCTAGGCAAGTGCTCTGCCACGGAGTCCTCAGTGTAGTTTTAATTTGCATTTCTTTAATCGCTAGAGGTGTGAAACATTTTCATATATTTGTTGACCATTGTAGAATTTTTTAAAAAATCCTTGAATCCTTTAAAATTTCTCCTTGCAGGGTTGGGGTTGTGACTCAGTGGTAGAGTGCTTGCCTAGCATGCGTGAGGCACTGGGTTCAATTCTCAGCACCACATAAATGTAAAATAAAGATATTGTGTCCACCTAAAACTAAAAAATAATATTAAAAAAATTTCTTCTTGCTTTAAATTTTCACTCTGTATCTAGGTATACTTATTTCTTACTCATTCTACTCAGTTGTCAGCTTGAAGTTGTGGGTCCTTATTTAATTCTGGAAAAAAAATTTATTATATTTTGAATTTTTTATCTTTCATCTTGTTTTTTATTTTGCTCTAGATGAGGTTGTATAGATTTGGGAGCTTCTTGTTCTATTCTTCATGTTTCTAAACATTACTTTCATATTTTCTCTCCGTTTTCTTGTACTATGTTTTGGGAGAAATTCTCAGCTATTATTTTCAGCTCATTAAAGATGTCTTCAGGGTCTGGGGTTGTGGCTCAGCAGTAAAGTGCTCACCTAGCATGTGTGAGGTGCTGGGTTTGATCCTCAGCACCACATAAAAATAAATAAATAAATAAAAGGCATTTTTTTAAAAATGTCTTCAGGGCTGGTGATATAACTCAGTTGGTAGAGAACTTGCCTCACATGCACAAGGCCTAGGGTTCAATCTCCAGCACCACAAATAAATAAATAATTAAATAGAGCATAGGAATACTGAAAAAAAATATTAAAAAAAGAAAAAGATATCTTCAGCCATGCAAGGTGGTGCATGCCTATAAGCCCAGCAGCTAGGGAGGCTGAGACAGGAGTATCTCGAGTTCAAAGCCAGCCTCAGTAACCAGGAGGCGCTAAGCACCTCAGTGAGACCCTGTCTCTAAATAAAATACAAAATTGGGCTGGGGATGTGGCTCAGTCCCCACTCCACCCCAAAAAAGATGTCTTTGTTCATTGTGCTATTCCCCCTCATTTTTCATTTCCAAGATCTCCTATTTGCTTCTTTTTTGTAATTTTCTTCTTGTCTTATGGATTCAAATTGTCTCTCTTGTCCCTGTGGAAATTTTCACTACACTTCCCTTAAAATCACCTTCTATGAGTTCTACTGACTGTTTCTTAGGTATTAGACATTTGTGTCTCATCTCTTCTATGATGTGTTAGTAGTGCTTACCTCCATGATCGTCCTCTTCCTGCAAGGTTTCTGATTACCCTGTGTATGGGAGCTGTTTATCGTAATCTGTTTCCAGCAACTATGGGGGAAGAAGATGGGGATAGGGTTGTATCTGACCCTCCGAGTGTGTGAGGGGCTCTCTGCTCCTTTTAGGTGTCAGCAGCCTCCTAAGATGCTGCCTTGGCTTTTGGACACAAAGATTTCTTCCTTCCGCTCTGGGAGCAGTTATTTCTGCTAACCACTACATGGCACCAAGGAGGGCAGAACTACCAGCCTTCCCCTACCCAAGGGTACTGAGTTGAATAGTGTCCCCCTAAAATTCATGTTCATCACAGCCTTGTTTGGAAGTATTGTCTTTACTTCCAATTATAATGGATTCATACCGAACTTGAATAGGCCCTAACTCAAAGATGTAATATCCTTACAAGAAGAGGGGAAAAGAGACATTTGGACAAACACAAACCTATGGAGAATAAGGCCATGTGAAGATGGAAAGAGAATAAACAGAGATTAGAGTGATGTGCCTACAAGCCAAAAAAATGTTAGAAATCACCAGTAACTACTAGAAACTAGAAGAGGCCAAGAAAGATAACTTCCTTAAAATCTTCAGAGAGAATGTGGTCCTGACATGCCTTCTTTCTGGACTTCTAGAAAGTCCCAAACTGTTAGACAGTAAATTTCTGTTGTTTAAGCCACCTAGTTTATGGCAATTTGTTATGGCATTTGTAGGAAATGAACACACCAAGTAACTCTGCAATCACCCTTGATCTACACTTCAACTCATTTTCTGTCTTTCCAATCTTTAGCTATAACATTGCCAGGTCCATATGTAAACCCTCTTTAACTCCTTGTAGATAACAAAAAGTTGTCTCTCTCTTTCTCCTCCTTCAGCCAAGACAAAGAAATTTACCACAAGCCTATCTTTCCTGTGCGGTGGCCCTACAGTAGAAACTTGATATTTCTTCCTAGATATCAAGTCCTGATGAAACAACCCTTCAAGACTCAGTCTACTCATCTAGAAAACAGGGACACTCATGCTCCCTATCCTGCAACATTATTATGAATATCATAAAAGATAATTGTGTTAAGGCCTCGGTAGCCTCAGATTTGGGGCATTACACAAAGTGTCATACAGATAAAATCAGCCAACTATGACACATATCAAAGTAATACATCTTCCCAACTTTTGGACCAATAACCTTAATTCTTTGACTAAATCTCAAGAAAACATTACAAACTACAGAAACTTGTTTATGTTTGTTGTTTATCACAATAATCCTTATAAAATCAAGACACTGGAAATAACCTCAATAGCCAATGATGGGGGAATGATTATGCAAATGTCTTTCCCAATGTATATATAAATTTTACTATTTGTGTTTCCAGATAATGTTTTAAAATATCGTTTTGTAAATGTGTGTTCTTTTTGTTAAACAAACACATGTCATGCTTACTATGTGCCAGAAATTGTTCTAGCATTTAAAAATACTAAAATTATTACTTTTATAAATATTAGTTCATTGATACATGTTTTAATATTTTTGTAAGACATTTTACTTTTAACAAAATATTTAAATTGCATAAAAATATTAATACAATTTTCAGTAATATCTATTATTAAGACAAATTTTTTAAAGATTTTTTTTAGAGGTGGACATGATATCTTTATTTTATTTATTTTATTTTTTATGTGGTGCTGAGGATCAAACCCAGAACCTCACAAGTGTGAGGCAAGCACTCTACTGCTGAGCTATAACCCCAGTCCCTAAAGCAAATTTTTTTTTAAAAAAATTTATTTTTAGTTGTAGTTGGACACAATACCTGTATTTTGGTGCTGAGGCTTGAACCTAGTACCTCAAACATGCCTTGCATGTGCTAGGTAAGCTCTGTACTGCTGAACCACAACCCCAGCCCCTAAGACAAATTTTAACTTCCTGTTTAACATGTGACATATATTTTAAATCATGTAAAAAATATAACTTGTGATATACATTTTTAAATGTAATGGTTTATTGTATTTAGCTCAGGGCCAAATCTATATTCAAAACAGATTGAAAATCGCTACATACTATGGCATTAAAATGGACAAAATTTGTTTTCATAGCCTAATATTTAGAATTCCTCAGTTTTAATTTAAAATATTAAGAATTTTATTGTAATAATTTTCATATTTTGTTTCAACACAAAAAGATGAGAGTGATTTCAGGCTGTCATTTGCTTCTCCAAAAATTCCACTTAGAATTGGATTTTGGGTTTGGATAATCATTATTCCCAGTAAATGAACTGTTCCTCCTCCTTCTTAAGACAGATTTGAAAGTACCAGACATGTTTTGACATCCCCTATTAGAATCATAAAATAAACACAACTTACATATGTGGAAAGAACTATCTCAAGGAAGTTTTTCAGAATTAAAATTTTTATTATTTAAAATAAACATAACATAAAATTTATCATTAGTGACATTCAGTACGTTCACAATGTTGAACAGCCATCACTGTTCTCAACATTTTCATCACCCTGAAAGGAAACCCCCAAACCCATTAAGTAGTCATTCCCCATATTCCTTCTCCCAGTCCCTGGCAACCACTAATCTGCTTCCTGTCTCTATGGATTTGTCTATTCTGGAGATTTCACATAACGGGACATAATACAATATGTGTCTTCTTGTATCTGACTTCTTTCACTTAGGGTAATGTTTTCCAGCATCATCCACATTGTACAATGTGTCAGTACAGAATTATAATTTGAATGTTTTTATTTGTTTAATATACTTTACTAATGATATTGCTTATTCTTTCTGTTTTTAGCCTGTAACTTATTATAAGAATAGGCTGAACAATACAATAGCTTAACTGCTAGATCCCATGGTGTCTTGTTGAGTGGGTATAGACGGACAGACTGCCTCGTCATCCCCACTAACCCCATGTGCTCACTTCACACACACTTAGGAGTTCTCCCACTCTTTGACTGTAAAGAGAAAATGTTTTAAATAAATAATTGAGCTGCTTTTGACTTTTTTAGGGGGGAGTCGGGGGTACCAGGGATTGAACTCAGGGGCACTCGGCCACTGAGCCACATTCCCAGTCCTATTTTATATTTTACTTAGAGATAGAGTCTCACTGAGTTGCTTAGTGCCTCACCATTGCCAAGGCTGGCTTTGGACTCTCCATCCTCCGGAGCTGCTGGGATTACAAACATGTGCCACCAGATTCGGCTTACTTTTTAACTTTTTGAAATTAAAACAAATGTCATTGCAATGTCTGACAATGTGATCCCTCTAGAATTATGTTTGTGGCTCCTCCAAAGAATTACTTGTGACACTCTATGGGACGCCCTTGGAAGTAGAAGTATTCGTGACCATTAAGTATGATGCTCATGAGGACATGGTCCTGCATGAAAAAGGCTTAGGATCTAAGACCCCAAGGGAAAGCAGGATACAAACTCATAAGGAAGCTACAGAAATTAGGGGAAGATCATTTAAAACTAAGTAAAAACACATCTAATAAAAAGTCAGGAGGAGTCATTGGGGCTGGGGCTGGGGCTCAGCGGTAGAGCACTCGCCTCGCATTTGTGGGGCCCTGGGTTCAATCCTCAGCACCACATAAGAATAAATAAACAAAATAGAGGTATTGTGTCCAAATACAACTAAAAACTAATAAAATATTTTTCAAAAGTCAGATATGGAATGTGTAAAATAATAATAATATATTATTATGTTCTAGATGGTAGAACCATGGTGTTTTTTTTTTTTGTCTTTTCTAAACTTCCCAAAGATCTGCAATGTGCTTATATTACCTTAATAATTTAAACAATGATCACTGACATTTAGCAGGTTTCTCCTCAAGTCAATCTTGATTCAGGCCATCATAAAAGGACACACAGTCCCACGAATATGCTATAGATAGAAATCTTAAAGTTAAATGATTGGAAAATTACACAGGAATTTCTTTCTAATGTTCACGTTGGAAAGGTAACTGTCATTGACTTGGCTTTTAGAGGACAGCTCTCTTTAATGAGGTCCTTTGTGTACTTCATTAATTCTCCCTAAATAGCCTTTAATTAGACCAAACTCTGCTTACTATATGCTTCTTAAAAACAAAAACACAGGGCTGGGGTTGTGACTCAGTGGTAGAGCACTTGCCTAGCATGCACAAGACACTGGATTTTATCCCCAGCACCACCTAAAAATAAAAAATAAAGATATTGTGCCAATCTACAACTAAATATAAAAATAAACCAAAAGCACAGTGCATTTATGCAATGTACCAGGTCACCTATTGTAATGTGGTGGAAAGGACATCGGCCTGGTGTTTAGGAGGCCAAAGTTCCAATCTTAACTGCTTGTGCTTGGGCAAGTCAAACTCCTTTTCTGAATTTTTTTCCTTCTTCATTCACACAATGGGGATGAGAGTCCTAACTTCTGTGGAGCTCTGAATAAGAAGAAAATTCTCAGCTCCTTAAATGGCCTCTGTATTTCTCTTTAGTAGAGATACTGGGAAAGGTATCTGTTCCTGCTAAAGCAGAAAAGGCTGGAAAGTGGGAAAGGGAAATGTAGTCAAAGAAGATGTCCCAAAAATAAGGCAGGAGAGAGAGCAGTGGAGGGTAAGCCTCAGGAGACCCGAATCCTTTTCCAAGTTCTGCCACTGGCTGCTGGTGATACTGGGTTAGTCACTTCCCCTCTCTGGGGCTCAGGCTCTTCCTCTGTAAAATGACATAATGGCTTTAAGGCTCTTTCTGGTTCTAAATTCTGACACTATATGGGGTGTGTCATAGGATGAGGGTTGCCTATGTAACCTCACTTTGTTCTTATAGGACCTCTTTGCTATTCATGGGACTCAGCAAAATGTTGACTTTCTAATTTTTCAATTCATTCTTGTGTCACCCATGAAGTAAATCAAAAGATAAAATCCAGATGAACATTCCCACTGAAGCCAGTTTCTTGAGGCTGATATTTTAACAAACAATAAACTGATGAATCATGGCATGGCCTTGGAAAATATTTGACACTTAAATCTTCTGAACATTTTTCAGGAAATAGGCTTTAAATGGGGGAAGAAAAAAATGTAAATGTGTTCAAGATGGGGAACTGTCTTAAATAAAAATAACTATATTTTACTTTTAAATTAAAAAAAAAAACTCTCCTCCTAAAAAAGTACATACTGTTGGGTTTTTTTTTCCCCCTTAGATCCAACAGCCAACTCTTTATTTGCTAAATAGAACATTAGAAAATGTGCATTGTGGCTGCAGACCTAGGCAAGGAGGGTGGTTGAGATGGGTGACTTTTGCAGTCACTTTCCCAGTTATTTGGTTTTCTTCATGGCTACACTCTGCCCTGAAAGCAAATATCCCATCATCAGGAGATGCTGGGGGTAAAAGGGTAAGGACAGCAAAAGTTGTCTTCTGGTTCAACCTCTGATTTCCCTCTCAGTGGTAACTCTACCCCAGCATCTCTTAAGAATGTTCTTACCCTTCTCTATACAAAGTCTTTCACCATAACAAATCTTCTAAATGTTTTGTCATGGCCTAGAAGTGGCTGAGAATATCCTACGAACCCTAGGTTCTATATTCCCAGAGCTAGGAAACTTTTATAAGATTCAAAGGATTCACCAAGCAGAGTATAATTTCCAGCTAGAATATAGTCTCCTGGCTTGGCTGAGGGGGATGGGGATTTGAGAGAAAGGGATGTTCAGGGTCTACAGTTGGGTTCTGCTACAGATAGTAGAAACCACTTTGGCTACTTTAAACACATGTTCCCTTAATAAGGGAAATAAGTGTTTATGAAATTGTTTGAAGGGCTGTAGGAAGAGCCCTGGTGATAAACATTCAAGAATGGTTTCCCCAGAACAAGATGGCAGAAGTGCCCATGAAGGGAAATGCTACTTTGTCACCACTATTAAGTTGGGAAATTAGGAAGCTCTAGGACCACCTTGCTTCTGACACACAAAGCTAAAAATAAAAAAACAACCCAGCTCTTGCTCCCGCTGTTGTAGAAGAGCTCAACCCATCTCCTTATGAGTGTACGCCAGCAGAAATGACAGAAAACAGTAGAGGGAGGCCTCCACCTTACCCCTGCCTTCCAGATCCCCAAGTGTGTTTCCCCAAGGGACTTGGAATGCCAGTTCTAAAGGAGTCTGGGAAGTCCTTAGTCTCTCTTTTGATCTGAAGTGAATAATAAGGGATACCACAAGGGACCTGGGTGAGAACAGTTGTGACATCTGACAGCAGGAGGGGAGGGAACACAACCTCATTTCCCTCAAGAGTCTTGGAGGTTCACTCTCATACACCAAGGGCCACCCTTGACCATCATCACATGTACCAGAAGAAATCAGGGCTGGGTTTTGGGCTCAGTGGTAGAGCACTTGCCTAGCATGCTGGAGGCCCCAGATTCAATCCTCCGTACTGGGAAAGAAAAAAAAAAAAAAAGAATGCAGAGCATAAGGCCCTTGGAGTGGGAGGGAGGATTCAGAATACAGAGTAGAAATAACTCTTGGCTTCACAGAGCTCACACTGTCTCATTTAAGAAATAGAAACATAGACTGGCAGGCCAATATTGTGTGTGCATAAATATAGCTGTAGATTTATACCATACACCCTCTGAAAACAAATGCATCAAGGATAATTATAAATTGCGTTTTTTTTTAAAAAAAAAAACTGCTTGAGATGGCCTCAGTATGTAGAGCAACTCAAGATCGGTATGATATGCTCAATTCACAACATTTACGGAGGGCTGACTGAGTGCCAAGTGTATGGTACTAAGGAATATTTCCATACATACTTTCTCATTTAATCTTCATAACATAAATTCAGAATTCCAATAATAGACGATAGATAAACATGTAGATAGGTATCTTAGGATATATAAAACAGTCACTTGGCTTCTGGAGGGTAGGGATTTGGAGGTGGATACTGAGTATATGTGGAGAAGACTCATTTATCTTTACCAGAAAAAAAGAGTTGAAAGAAGGGTGCAATTATTTAGGGAAGATGTCAGATTTCCAAAATCAGAAACATGTGGGGAAATTTAAATATATGTCTAGCCCACATGACACTGGACTGATATAATTAATCTTTAATATAATGGTATTGCACAAAGAAGGGATATGACCTTGACTTTCTACCTAGTTGGTGTGTGTGCACATTTGTACATGTGAGTGTGTGTGTATGTGTGCGTGTGTGTGTGTGTGTGTGTGCGCGCCCTTGTGTGGTGGGGTAGGGGAGGTTCTGCTTCAGAAGACAACAAAGAGAAATTTCTATTTCCACTGAAGAGGGAGCAGAAAGGTGCCAACCCATGAGCACAAGTCATAAAACAGAATACAGAGTAACTAGTCAAAACTCATATTAAAAGACAGACCTGGGATTGGGGCTGTAGCTCAGTGGTAAAGTGCTTGCCTAGCACGAGTGAGGCACTGGGTTCAATCTTTAGCACCACATAAAAATAAATAAAATAAAGGCATCTGTCCATCTACAACTACAAATTTTTTTTTTAAAAAAGGCAGATCTGATCACTCTAGAAATCAAAGATGTAAGACATATCCTGAGTACAGTCATTAGAGGAAGGCATTTTTCAGACCCCTTTTGAGGAAGTCAAAGACTTTCTGGCAGTAAAATGGGTGAGGATCCTGTGTTTATAAGCAGAATATTTCTAAGATAGATGGAGGAAAGATTCCTGGTTTCAGGAGGTAGGTCTCACTGCCAGATGGCACTTATTATTTTTTTGTTATTCTTTTTTATTTATTTTATATTCTATATTGATAGTAGCAATAATGTTACCTACTGAGTTCTTATACATGCATATTATGTAAGATCATCATTATTCCTATGTCCTATTATTTCCATTTTAAAGTAGGAGAAGGAAGCTTAGAGCATTTACCAAAGTCATAGAAATAATAAAGATGGACTCCAGGATTTAAAAATAGAACTTGAGGGCTGGGGATATAGCTCAGTTGGCAGAGTGCTTCCCTCACATGGACAAGGCCTGGGTTCAATACCCAGGACCACACACACACAACACACACACATACACACACACAAAAGTGCCCTTCTTGGGCTGGGGATGTGGCTCAAGCGGTAGCGCGCTCGCCTGACATGCGTGCGGCCCGGGTTCGATCCTCAGCACCACATACCAACAAAGATGTTGTGTCCGCCGAGAACTAAACAATAAAACATTAAAAATTCTCTCTCTCTCTCTCTCTCTCTCTCTCTCCTCTCTCTCTCTCTCTCTTAAAAAAAAAAGTGTCCTTCTTTTAGGAAGTAAGAAATATTCAGCTGGTGTTCTTAAAAAAAAAAAAAAAAAAAACATAGAATTTGAGCTGGGCATGGTAGTACATGCCTATAATCCCAGTGACTTGGAGGCTGAGGCAGGAAGATCGCAAGTTCAAAGCCAGCCTCAGCAACTTAGCAAGACCCTAAGCAACTTAGTGAGACCCTGTCTCAAAATAAAAAATAAAAAGGGCTGAGGATGTGGCTCTGTGGTTAAGTACTCCTGGGTTCAATCCCCAGTACCAAATAAATAAATAAATATTTAAAAATAAATACAAAAGGAGCTTGAGCCTCAAACGCTGTGGACATGCTAGTATCAGGACTAGGTGAACCAAGCTAATGTGAAGGGGGGCCCAGTTCTATCACAAACATAGAAAAAGTGCCAAATAAAATATAATCTAGTGCCGGGCATAGTGGCACAGGCCTGTAATCACAGCAATTCAAGAGGCTTAGGTAGAAGGATCACAAGTTAAAGTCCAGTCTCAGCAACTTATGGAGGCCCTAAGCAATTTAGCAAGACCCTGTCTCAAAAATTAAAAATGAAATAAAAAGGACCATGGATATAGATCAGTGGTAAAGCACCTCTGTGTTCAATCCCCAGTACAAATATAACAAATAAATATGTACACAATATACATCATGTGTATATAAATATATTATATATCAAATATGCCCATATATTTCAGATAAATCCATATTCTGTTGCTGGATAGTGTATTTTTTTGTTGCTGTTTTTAGATGGGTACAATACTTTTTTTACTTTATTTATTTTATTTACTTTTATGTGGTGCTGAGGATCGAACCCAGTGCTTCATACGTGCTAGGCAAGCGCTGTACCACTGAGCTATGACCCTGGCCCCTGGATAGTGTATTTTAAAAAGATGCTTATGTAGCCCACAATTTTGAAGTCTGAAAGTTCCAGGTTGGGTATCCCCATCTGTCTTCTGGTGAAAGCCCCCTTAGTTGTGTCACAACACGGCAGATGGCATCATGGTAGAAACACATGCATTTAGGAAAGATCACTTGGGACATGTAGCGAGAGAATTTCAGGAGCCAGGTTCACTTCGTTTATAATAACTTGCTCTTAAATATTTATCTATTTTTTGTTGTTGTACACAATAACTTTCTTTCTTTCTTTCTTTCTTTCTTTCTTTCTTTCTTTCTTTATTTATTTATTTATTTATTTTTATGCGGTGCTGAGGATGGAACCCAGGGCCTCACATGTGCTAGGCGAGTGCTCTACTGCTGAGCCACAACCCCAGTCCCCTTGCTCTTAGATAACTGATCAGAGTCCTGAAAGAACTACATTAATCTCTTCCAAGAAAGATGCACCCCCCACCTAATTACCATGCTGTAAGCCCCACCTCTTAAAGGTTCCATCACAATACTGGGGACCAAGCTTTCAGCACGAGAACACATGCAAAACATATCCAAACCATAGCACCTAGGAATGAAAAGAACCGTTAAAGGCAGAACAGCGAGCTGAGCTGATGTCATAGTGGCCCAGAAGAATCTGGATCTGGCGGTAGGGCTGGGGGCTAATGCTAATGAGGGAATAGAAGGAAGAGGGTGAGCTATGATTGCACATCCTACATAAAATCCAAGGCCTTGGAGAACTCTTCTCTTTTAATGGAGACAGAAAAATTGTACACAGACCCTGGGTCTTAGCCAAGTAACTCACTATTTGCCTGAAGGAAAAATGTTCCCCACGAAAAATCTAAACCCAGTGTCTGTGCCCTGTGCACAGACTGGAAGCCACTGAGGCACAGCATTCTGTCAGGAGCAAATCTGTGCATTCTCCAGGGAGAAAATGTACTACCCTGAGCACAGAAGAAACAACCCCTGCTTGAAAACAGAGTCACAGTAACAAAATCACCAATATCCTACCATATCAACAGTAGTCAAATCCTGTCTGAGATTTAAGTATGGAAATCAGTTTGGACTGAGGGGGGAAACCCAAAATGAAATAAACAATAAAGTTCATCCCTGTTGACTCAAGCTAGAAGGGCAGACACTGATAAAGCCAGCTGCTAAGTTCACAGGAATGCTGCTTCTCTCAAAGCCAGACAGCCCCTAAAAAGGTGCATAAAAGACACCCCTCACCCTACATTTGAGGAGCTACTTCTTTCCTACCAAACCCTCCAGCCAAATTGCCATTCCCATCTATTGCTGGAGTACCTGATTGCTGACAGTCAGCATTGCCTCTTGACAGCTCCTGTACCTAGTTAATCCATGATTCTCTTATCCCAGCAACAGCAAGGATTGATGCCCACTTCCCTTTACTATCCTCAGAAACTCTCAGCAGAACCTGAATCTTACAAAAGAGAACCCTGTCTTCCCTCTTTGGAGTGACATTACCCAGTTTCCCTGGGTGCCCTCTGCTGAGGGCCATTACCAAGTAGGAATGACGCATCGAAATTTCCTTGCCAAGCGTACCCCATGCTGCTTAGAGGACATTTGATGGAACATTGCATGCATGCTTTAATAAGGTGACCTTGCTCAAGGACCAAGGCGGATCCAGGTTTAGAGCTGATCAGGTTTGAGGAAGTAACCGGCTCCTTGAGTTTAAGGCGTTGCCAGTTTAAGATAATGGGTTTTAGGGAAGTTGGAAGTTGAAGATTATTGCTGGGATTAGGGTGTTCCTGCTGCTTGTTCCCGTTGAGTTCTCGTGAGATTAAAATGGGATTTGGAGAGAGCCTCGTGGAATAGGTGAATTGTGCAGGCAGACAGAAGAACGCGTTTGCCCCTGGACCTGTGTGGAGGTGGTGTGAGAGCTGGAATAAAGAATTGCTGTTTGAACCTACAAAGCTGTGAGTGCCTCGTGATTCTGGTGCCAAGCCGAGACATTGGCTTTGGCAGCCCTCCTTTGCTGCAGTGAGTGGATGGCTCTGGTTTGGTTGGATACTTGCTTCTAGTGCTCTGTGCTGATCAGGCTTTCTCACTAGACAGTTATCATATGCAAGAGACAGAAAAACTGGCACTTCCTCAGATGTCAAAATAATAGAGAATCTGGAAAATATTAGAATTAGATTTTAAATGAAGAAAGAAATGATGTTCATAATTACAAACAGAGCTAACGCATGACACTGTACTAAAGACTTCACAAAACATTAACTTAATCTTCACAAAATCCCTGTGAAGTAGGACCTATTACTTTCTTCCTTTTAAAGATGAGCATTAGGAAATTTGTTCAATAGTCATGTAGCTATTAAAGCGGCAGAGCTGGGATTTGAACCCAAGTAGTCTAG
Organism: Ictidomys tridecemlineatus; assembly: GCF_052094955.1. Taxonomy (NCBI): domain Eukaryota; kingdom Metazoa; phylum Chordata; class Mammalia; order Rodentia; family Sciuridae; genus Ictidomys; species Ictidomys tridecemlineatus. The sequence continues at coordinate 108,826,733 of NC_135484.1, read as the reverse complement.
TGCCAGAGCACATGCTACAAATCACTAGTAATTAAAAGCAGCAGGACACTATTAAATAAGAACAAGAAGGGGCTGGGTTTGTGGCTCAGTGGCAGAGCACTTGCCTAATGTGTATGAACACTGGGTTCAATTCTCAGCACTGCATATAAATAAATAAAATAAAGGTCCATCAACAACTAAAAAAAAATTTTAAAGAACAAAATCAAACTACTAGAAATGAAAAATAATCACTCTTCATTCTTTCATTACATATTGATTGAACCCATTTTATATGCCTGAAACCCATCATGAACAAACTAGATAAAAATCCTTGTCCTAGTAGAATTCACATTTTTATGAAGATAGACAATAAATGCATAGCATATCAGGATGGGATAAGAGGTAAGGGGAAAAAATAAAGTATGGAAGGGGGTTATAAAACAACAAGATAGAATAGTTGAGTTATTTTTGCTTTATTTCATTACATTTTGTTTCATTTTGTTTTATTTTTGCAGTGCCTAGGGATCAAACCCAAGGTCTTATGCATGCTAGGCATGCACTCTACCATTGAGCTACATTCCAGGCCCTGAAATTTTAGTTAGGGTATCTGATAAAATCTCACTGAGAAACTGAATTTTATTCAAGTCCTGAAGAAGTGAGAGAGTAAGCCATACGGGTTTATAGGAAAAACTTTCTGGGGGAAAGCAAAGCCCTGAGAGGGAAACATGCTTGGTGCTTTTAACAAGGATCCTTTCTTGCTATATAGATGGCAGTGGAGAGAGAAAGAGGGAGAAAGACAAGTGAGAGGTAAGTCCAGGAGGTGATGGGGACTGGGTCATATAGAAGGCTTGCAGATTGTGGTAAAGACTTTGATTTTGCTTCAAGGGACAAGGGAGCCACCTGCGGGTTCTGCCCAAAGGAAGATAAGGATCTAAAATTTTAACAGAATCACTCTGACTGCTATTGTTGAGAAAGTATAAAAGCAGACTAGTCAGGAGACCATTGCAGTAATCCAGGCAAGAAATGGTGGTAACCTGGACCAGAACAGCAGAAGTAAGGATTTTAAGAAATAGTCCAATTCTGGATCCATTTTTAGGTAGAACCTATATATTTATAGTCTGAATATTTATAGTCTGAGACTAAGAGGAATTAAGGATGACTTCAAGGGGGTTTTTACTGGTTGGTTGGTTGGTTGGTTGGTACTGGGGATTAAACCCAGGGGGATGTTAACACTGAGCTACATCCCCAGTCCTTATTATTATTATTATTTTAAGACAGAGTCTTGTTAAGTTGATGAAGCTGGCCTCAAACTTGCAATCCTCCCACCTCCATCTCCCAAATTGGATTACAAGTGTGTACCACCATCCCCAGCACCTCCAAGGTTTTTAGACTAAACATCTACAATGGTAGTTACCATTAAATAAGTTAGGATAAACTGCACCATTTGGAAATGAAGATCAGAAGCTTACTTTTTACACTTCTGAGTAGAGATGTCCATGACCACCTGGGTCAGGAGTTTAGGAGAGAGGTCTGGGATTGAGACATAAATATGGAAGTTATCTGCATATTCATGGCATCTGAATGCACAAGACTGATTAGTTCATCTTGAGAGTGATTTAAATTGTGAAAAAGAGAAGAGGTCACAGGATTGAGCCCTGGGGACTTCACCACTGAGAAGCAAGGATGAAGAGGAACCAGTGAATGAAACTGAAAGACAGCAGCCAGAAATACAGGAAGAAAACCAGATGGGAATGGTGTCTTCAAAGCCCAATGAAGGAAGTTATTAATATCAATAGATGGGAGGCAGGAGTGGTGGTGCATGTCTGTAACCCCACCTACATGGTTTGAGGCCAGCCTTAGCATCTCAGCAAGACTCTGCTCAAAATAAACTTTTTTTAAAAAAAGGCTGGGGGTGTGTTGTAACTCAGTGATAGAGCGCTTGTCTAGAACATGTGAGGAACTGGGTTCAATCCTCAGCACCACATAAATAAATCAACAAACAAATAAATGTATTGTGTCCATCTACAACTAAAAAAAAAAAAATTTTTTTTTAAAGGTATTGTGGCTGGGCATGGTGGTGCACACCTGTAATCCCAGCGCCTCAAGGCTGAGGCAGGAGGATCACAAGTTCAAAACCAGACTCAGCAAAAGTGAGGTGCAAAGCAACTCAGTGAGACCCTGTCTCTAAATAAAATATAAAATAAGTCTGGGGATGTGGCTCAGTGGCTGAGTGCCCCTGAGTTCATTTCCCAGTAACAAAAAAAAAAAAAAATGTCTTGTGTCTATAAAAAGGGGGGTGGGGCTGGGGATGTAGCTCAGTAGTAAAGTGCTTACCTACAATGTGCAAGGCCCTAGTTCAGTCTCCAGTACCAAAAAAAAAAAGAAAAAAAGTTTTTTGTCTTATAAAAAAGATCTATAGATGGGTTAAATATAAAACTAGATCCAGATCAAGACAAGTTTACCAAGTTCAAAGGCATAAAGATATGGAAATTTTTTTAATATTTATTTTTTAATTGGACACGATATCTTTATTATTTATTTTATGTAGTGCTGAGGATCGAACCCAGAGCCTCCCATGTGCTAGGCAAGCACTCTACCACTGGGCCACAACCCCAGCCCCAAGAAAATTTTAAAAAGAATGATTAAGACAATATTTAAGAGAAAGTATGTGAGAATTTTCTGTATTCAAATTTAGAACGATTGCAGGTAGGTTTACCTGGGAATGAGAATGAGGCAGAGTTTAGAGAGCAGGGAGCTTAATAGGGTGTGCTCTTGGAATCCACACAGCAGAAGGGATGGAAGTAGTTATGATGTCACATCCACAAAGGCTTCAGCCAATCTCACAGGAAGTATAGCCAATCATCGCAGTTTTCCCTGCATAGTAGTTTCCCAGCATAGTCCCTGGCACACAGGATGAGTTGATCATCCTACCAGGGAAGCTCAGATGGAACTTTAGAATGGTCCCACATGGAACTAGAGGACTCACCTGGTAGCCCTGCACCTACCAACCACTGGATGCGGGCTGTCCTCTGGAAGGAGTGTGACCTTGTGAACCAACCAGCATTGTTTGGCTCAGGGTAACTCCTAGAAAGGGCTATATCTGAGCATTGTCTCCTGCAAGCAGCTCCAGTTCCCAGCACCCGGGGAATAGGTCCTTCAGTAGAGCAGAACAGCATCTACCATTAATGACTCTTTCAATTGAAGTAGCAAATCAAGTCATGAAGAGAATATATAAATACAAATCCATACCCACACACGTCATCACACTCGTAGAATAATACAAACAAAAGATAAATCCAACCACATTGGAAAGACAGATTGTTTACCAAAGAACAATAATTACAGAGGACAGACTTTTCTTCAACCATAATAAATGCCAGAAAAATATAAAACAATATCCTCAATGTATGGGAGGTGAGTAATTGTCAGCCTGGAATTCTATATTCAGCTACATCATGTTTCTGGACTGAGCATAAAATAAAATAAAAACATTTTCAGAAAAAAGACCAGAAGAGTGCCCCTCTTGATGATGATCAGTGAAAGAACTAAGGATATTTGTCAGTAAGAGCAGTTGAAGGAGTTGGATGCAAGAAGCAATGGTGAGGGTCTGGGGTTGTGGCTCAGTGGTAGAGGGCTTGCCTTCCACGTGTGAGGCACTGGGTTCAATCCTCAGCACCACATTAAAAAAATAAATAATTAAACAAAATAAAGGTATTATATCCATTTACAACTTTTAAAAAAGTAAAAAACAATAAGATTTAAAAATTAAAAACAATCAATGGTGAGCAATAAGAGTCTGGTAATTGGGCTGGGGATGTGGCTCAAGCAGTAGCCCACTCGCCTGGCATCGTGCGGGCTGGGTTCGATCCTCAGCACCACATACCAACAAAGATGTTGTGTCCGCCAAAAAACTAAAAATAAATATTAAAAAAATTCTCTCTCTCTCTTTAAAAAAAAAAGAGTCTGGCAATCTAAATCCTAATAAATATTGATCATTAAAATTACTAATCTACATGGGAATGCCTAAAAACAAGATGGGAATAAATACATATTAGGAAAGAGGAGTGGGAAAGGGGAGAAAGGAATTAAATCCTTTTAAAGTTTTTTGGGGACAGTAATACCAAATGATTTCCTACTTTATTATGTCAACAATGCATATTAAGCCAAGGTTGGTGGTGAACGCCTGTGATGTCAGCCACTCTGGAGGTTGAGCCAAGAGGATCACAAGTTCAAGGTCAGCCTGGGCAACTTAGAGAGACCCTGTCTCAAAATAAAATAAAAAGGGCTGGGATATAGCTCAGTGGTAGAGCACTTACTTAACATGTGTTAGGCCCTGGGTTCAATCTTCAGTACCATGAGACAAAAAAAAAAAAAAAAAAAAAAGACTTCTTTTTTTTTTTTTAAAGAGAGACAGAATTTTTTTAATATTTATTTTTTAGTTTTCGGTGGACACAAAATCTTTATTTTATTTTTTTGTGGTGCTGAGGATTGAACCCAGTGACCCGCGCATGCCAGGCGAGCGAGTTACCGCTTGAGCCACATCCCCAGCTCCCCCCCCCAAAATTTAAAACACAACCAGTAGAAATAAAAAGGGAAGTATAAGTAAAACCTCATTAATAGAAAGCAATAAAAGAAAAAAAGTATGGTAAAGATAAAGCACAAACAGAAATCAATACAAATTAATTACTAATCCTCACAATTAAAAATATTAAACTCACCTGATAATAGACAAAGATTCTTCAGCTGAAAGATAAAACAAAATCCAATTGTTGTGCTCTTCTTAAAGAGACAAGCCTGAAACTATGAGACAGGAAGGAGCAAAGGAAAGGGATAGAAATCTACACACCAGGCAAAAATTAATTCAAAGAAAATTAGTATTATAATATTAATATCAGACTAAAGTAGATATCAGGTAAAGTAGATATCAGACTAAAGTAGATATTAAGGCTTCCAGCCAAGATGGATTAACAGGGAGTGAATTTAATCCCTTCATTTGAAACAATTAAAAATCTGGACAAAATATTTGAAACAATGGTTTTCCACACCTTGAACATCAGGTAGCACAAGACAGTGATCTCTAAGAGAGAAAAACAAAGGAGTGAGCCCTGCATTTGTTCCAGCTTAATGCCTGGAGAGTTGTTCCACTCTGTAGCAGAGGGGTGGGACAGGGTTAGGCAGGGTTAGGCAGGTCCCTAGTCTCCCTGTGTTGAAGAGTCAGATTTGGCAGGCACTGAAAGACAAAGCTTTTAGATTTTGCAGCCACAGATTAGAGAAGAGAGAGTTGAACATGGAGAAAGGTAGCAATCTTCAGAGGACTCCCCTTGAATCCTCAGCTGAATACTACTGGTCAGTACCTGAGTGCGAGGAAAGTACCCAAGGTAAGGGAAAGAATGGAACAATCCCTGGAGATGATGCAAGGCTAGTGTAGTTGGGCTCCCATTTGGTAGTGGAAACCTCGGGATTCACAGGCCATTGGGTAAAATAGAAGGGCACTGCCCTAGTAGAGGGAAAAAATCAGTCCTACAATAAAACCTATTCAGGTCCCACCTCAAGAAGCTGAAAAATAAAAAAGGCTTTAAAGGATCAAACTGTTACCAAGTAACCTGAGTCCCAGAACAAAGCTCAAGAATATTTATAAGAATACAAAACATGCAGTATCTAACAGGGTAGAATACACAATGTCTGGCATCCAATCAAAACTTACCAAGCATGTAAAGGAAGCAGGAAATTATGATCCGTAATAAGGAGAAAAATTAACTACTAAGAACGTATCCAGAAACAGCACAGATGATACAATTAATAGATAAGAACATTAAAAGGTTGTAACTATATTCCATATGTTCATGAAGGTAGAGGAAAGATGAAACATATTCAGTAGATATAAGGAAAACATTTTTTAAAAGACCTAAATTGTACTTTAGAGATGGAAACTATAACTTCTGAGATAAAATTTCTCTGGATAATACGTCCAGTTGATTAGACATAGTAGGAGATGAAAGAAATCAGAAAGTTGTAATAATTCTAAACCAATATTAAGTAGAAATGACAGCTCTACAGGAGAATTTGATTATTCTACAACCCAAGTGGGAAATTTTAACATTGCTTTATCAAAATTTGATAGCCAAAAAAAGCAAAGCTTTATTTTTTAAAAATTTTATATTCTTGGGGATCAAACATAAGTACTCACTCATGCTAGGCAAGTGCTTTAAATCGATCAAAAATTAAAAGTCAAGGCTGGGGTTATGGCTCAGTGGTAGAGAACTTGCCTAGCACGTGCAAGGGAGGCCCTGGGTTCCATCCTCAGCACCATATAAAAATAAATAAAATAAAGGTATTGTGTCCAACTACAACTAAAAAATAAATATTTAAAAAATAAAAAGTCAAAGTAAGCAGGAAACATAATGAAAGTTCTTATAGCCCCATGTAGGGAGATATTTGTCATCTACTGTGAGCTAATTGAGGGCAGGAACTAAGTCAAGCTTGAATCCTCAGCATGTGGCCTGACACATTTCACATTATCAATAAGTGAGTATTTATATTTTAATTCTAAGTTAAGTAGCTAAAAAAATTAGTAAGTTTATAGAAGACTTAAATGCACAATTAATGAGCTTGAATTAATGGATATGTATAAAACTGTATTCAACAGCAAATAAAGCATAAGTATTTATTTCATTGACATGAAAGTCCCCCAGTACTGGGAATTGAACCCAACATAGTTATTTCAAAAATATATAAGGTCTGGGAATATAGCTCAGTTGGTAGAGTGCTTGCCTCTCATGTATAAGGCACTGGGTTCAATCCCCAGCACCACTAAAAAGAAAAAAATATATGAGTCAACCATATGATAACTATTAGATAATAACAAAATTTACTATCATGCTGTTGCAGGGTGGTCCAACTATCACTTATTGTTTTCTTGCTACATAAGTAGTGAATTCAGATACTTTGGATGGTTCTCTTTTTTAAAAATATTTTTTTAGTTGTAGATGGACACAATACCTTTATTTTATTTATTTATTTTTATGTGGTGCTGAGGATCAAACCCAGTGCCTTACACGTACAAGGCAAGCTCTCTACCACTGAGCCACAACCCCAGTCCTCTTTGGATGGTTCTTGTGAGTATAATTTTTTTTCTGGGAAATTGAGGAGGGGGCAATAATTCCCTCTTTCCATTCTTCAGTTGAGGATAGAGCAAAGTCTTGATAAAAGGATGTGACAAAATATCAAGAAGAAATGCAACACAGCAGGCCCTAAGAAGTGATTTAACAAAACCTTTCAATCAATGACAATAAAAATTCAGACTAGTCAGACTATTACTTCTTTTTTTTAATAACAGTTTTATGGAGATATAATTTAAATACCATAAAATTCACCCATTTAAAAAGTACAAGTCATGATTTTAGTATATTCACAGTTTGAAATCATCAGTGCAGTAAATTTTAGAATATTTTCATTAACCCCCAAATTAATTTTGTGCCCACAACCAGCACTTTTCATTGCTCCAAGCCTAGGCAATCTACTTTCTGTCCTAACAGATTTGCCTGTTCTAGATATTTCATATAAATAGAATCTATATACTACCTTGTCTTTATAACTGGTTACTTTCTCTTAACATTTCAAGATTCATCAATATTGTAACAAGTTATCAGTACTTCTTTTTTATTGTCAACCAATATTTCCTTGTATAGATAATATCATATTATTTATCCATTCATCAGTTGATGGCCATTTGAACTATTTCTACTTTGTGGTCAGTACTAATAATGTTGCTTATGAACATTCCTGTACAAGTTTTTGTGGAAACAGGTTTTCATTTCTCTTGGATATATAAACTTAGTAGTGGAATTGCTGGGTCACAGGAGAAATCTGTTTAACACTGAGAGGAACTACCAGACTGTTTTGCAAAGCAGCTAAATACATCATTTCACATTCCTGCTAGGAGTATGTGAGTGTTCTAATTTCTCCACATCCTTGTCTATACTTGTTACTGTCTGTTTTTTTGGTTATAGCTTTCCTAGTTGTTATAAACTACTATGTTATTATGGTCTGAATATTGCTTTAGTAAGGCTTATTTCTGATTGGATGTTCTGTGAGATAAATGCATGTTTTAATTACTTTACTATAATATGCATCTTATTAATTGTTTACCCATAAAATAATTAAGTTGGTATATGAAATGTGTTTGGTTAACTATTACTATATAACAACCACCCCACAATTTAGGGGCTTAAAACAATTACCATTTTACTATCTCCCATGATTCTATAGGTTGACTGGGCTCTGCTTGGTGGTCCTTTTGCTCTCTGTGATGTTGGCTAGAGCTGCAGGCACCTGAGAGTCCTACTGCACAAGAAATCCAAGACAGCTCTCTTTTATTGACTGATACCTTGATAGGTATGGAATATTTCATACAAACAGAATCTGTATACTACCTTCTCTAAATACTATAAAGGGGATAGAGGGGAGATAGGAAAAAAGAAAGACAGAAAAATGAATCTGACATACAATCCTATGACTATACCATAGTGAATCTCACCATCATGTACAGCCATTATATATATAGACCTCCATTATGTATATAGACCACATTCTCTTAATCCATTCATCTACTTGTCTGGAAACCTGGACTCAGATGGGACACGTGGGGTGCCAGGACTCTTCCTGCAGTCTCAGGAACTCTCTCTCCCCATAGAGTCTTACCAACAGAATAGCTGGACTTCATATCAGCAGCACAGAGCTCTCAAAAATGCAGAAGGGAGTGCTGGGGTTGAGATTCAGTGGTAGAGCACTTGCCTAGCATGCGTGAGGCACTGGGTTCAATCCCCAACACCACATAAAAATAAACAAACAAATAAATAAAGATATTGTGTCCGTATACAACTGAAAAAAAATTTTTTTAAATGCAGAAGGGGAAGCTTTGAGGCCTTCCTAAGGCCTACACATCACTTCTGCCATGTTGAATCAGTTAAAGGAAATCTAGGTTCATGTGGGAGGCGGGTATACAAGGATAAAAATCCTGGAAGGCATGGCTCCTTGCAGCCCTCTTTGGAGATGAATTACCACAGAAAAAATAATTTATGGGCTGGGGATATGGCTCAAGCGTAGCAAGCTCGCCTGGTATGCGTGCGACCCAGGTTCGATCCTCAGCACCACATACCAACAAAGATGTTGTGTCCGCCGAGAACTAAAAAATAAATATTTTAAAAAAAAATTGACAGAAGAAAATATTGATAACATGTACTTTATAAAATTAAGTTTAAAAAAAAAGAAAAAGAAAAAATAATTTACTCAGCCAATAGTAATAAAGTCTGTAGTTTACTAGTGTTACGGTAAATATTTTCACTCTTTCACTTTTTAATGCTTTTATTAGTGCATTATAGTTATAGATAATAATTAGAATCATTTTGACATAATCATTCATGCATGGAATTTAATTTGCTCCCTTGCAGTCTCCAGTGCTTCCGGTTCCTCTCCCCGCCCTCTTCCTTTACTCTACTGGTCTTCCTTATATTTATTTATCTAGTTATTTTTAATTGGTGCTTTATAGATATACATAATGGTAAAATTCACTGTGGTATATTCATACATGCACATAACATAAATTTGTCCAATTCATTCTGCATTTCCTCTCCTTTTTTATCCCACTCCCTCCCTGTCAGTCTCCTTCTTCTACACCACTAATCTTCTCTCTATCCTTATGTTATCCGATCCTAGCCCTCTTTTCTCCCCCTTACTTTACTCTGGCTTCCACACATGAGAAAAAAACTTTTGACTCTTGAGTTTCTGAATTTGGCTTATTTCACTTTGCATGATGTTCTCAAGTTTCATCCATTAGTGACAAATGCCATGATTTCATTTTTCTTCGTGACTGAATAAAACTCCATTATGTGTATAGACCACATTCTCTTAATCCACTCATCTACTGACCTGTACCTGGGCTGGTTCCATAATTTGGCTATTATGCGTTGTGCTGCTAAAAACATTTATGTAATTATATCACTATAGTGTGCTGATTTTAGTTCTTTTGGATAAATGCCAAGAAGTGGATAGCTGGGTCATGTGTGGTTCCATTCATAGTTTTTTGAGGAATCTCTGTAAGGCTTTTAAGAGTGGTTGTACTAATTTGCAATCCTACCAACAGTGTATTAGTGTATCTTTTCTCCCACATCCTTACCAGTAATGCTGTCAATGTCAATTCTTGGCAGCCATATCAATGTCTATAGCAGCTCAATTCGTAAGAGCTAAGCTAGGGAGCCAACCTAGGTGCCCTTCAACAGATGAATAGAAAAAAGAAATTGTGATACACACACACACACATAATGGAGTATTACTCAGCCATAAAGGAGAATGACTTTATGACATTTGCCAGTAAATGGATGGATCTGGAGACTATCATGCTAAGCGAAATAAGCCAGTCCCAAAAAACCAAAGGGTGAATGTTCTCTCTGATACCTGGATGCTAATACACAATAAAAATCAGGGAAGGGAGGTCAGGGAAGAATAGAAGTTCAGTGGATTAGACAAAGGGGAATAAAGGGGATAGAGGGGAGATAGGAAAAAAGAAAGACATACAATCTATGACTACACCATAGTGAATTTCACCATCATGTATAGCCACAAAACTGGAGTCCTAATTAGAATAAGATACATTTCATGCTTGTATAATTATATCAGAATGAATTATGCTGTCATGTATAACTAAAAAGAATCAATAAAAATTTAAAAATTAAAAAAAAATTATAAAAAGAAATGTTGTCAATTCTGTAGGGCATCTATTATTGAGGATTTTTTTTAAAATCAGGAAAGAACCTGCTCCCATAAGCCCTAAATCTCAAAACTCTAAGTATATTCCAGATTTCATGTTCTCTAAGGTATCAGGAAATACAGAAAAGATCTTTCTTACAAAAGGACTTAAGGGGGGAAAGTGTCAACTAATAGAAATTTTGCCATACATGGAAATAATCAGTCATTCCCATTTTCAGTGTGTTCCTCTGATACTTTTGGAAGATTGTCTTAGCCACCATTCTATGTGTTAGATTATTTGTTGATGTGCATGCTTGTGTTTTCCAACACAAGCCAGTTTTCCCCAGGTGTACCCAAAATAGAAGTAAGTGAAAGGGAGAGAAACGGAGATATCTACCCTGCAGAATCTGACTCCATTCCAAGAGAGCATGCATGAAGATGTTCTACGTTTTATAGCATTTGAAAGCACCTTGCAGTAAACCAATCCTGAGGCAAATTGAAGTTTAGCATTTAAAAAGCACTTATTAAATCCAACAAAAGAGACGACCCCTGGTGAGGTAGGAAGCTTCATACCCTGGAGGCTTCAGACACAGCTGAGTCACCTGTCAGGGCTGCTACTTTTGGATTTGGAGAAGTTGGGAAAGCCCTAACAAATCCTAGGTCTTGTTTTTAAAAACTTGCTCAATGTAGACAGCATAGCCTACTAATTGGATGCTCAGGTTCTAAAGTCAGACAGATCTGGGTTTATAACCTGGCTTCACCAATATTGTGGCTGAATATTTTGTTCCCCCTAAATTTATATGTTGAAATCTTAACTCCCCAATGTGGATAGTATTAGGAGAAAGTGGCTCTAGGAAGTAATGTAATCATTAGGGTAGAGTCCTCCTGAGTGGGATTAAAGCCCTTATGTGAGACCTCAGAAAGTTCACAAGTCTTCTTTCTGCCATGTGAGGATATAATGAGAAGACAGGAGTCTGTCTGTAATCTGAAAGAGGACCTCACCAGAACTCCACCCTGCTCGCACCTGGTCTCATACTATCCAGCCTTCAGAACTGTGGGAAATAAATGTGCATAACCATGCCCATCTTACGGATGAGGATAATAGTATTACCTATATTTAAGATATATGTTCTTCAACTGAATCCAGAAGGCTCCAGCTGATTTTTCAGCTTTTTTTTACTTTTTTTGAGAAACTCAAGAAACAAAACATGTAATTTTATTTTTTCCAGAATTTTCCCTGGATCTTTTCTTTCTGTTCTCCAACATAAAGACTAGAGGGCAAGAAGAAATTGAGAAGGTGACCTTGGAGGCCAAGGCTGTTATTAAAAAGGAAGAAAGAAAGTTTACTTCTAGTTTTCATTATCTTACTTAAGCCCCACCCCAGAGTACACCCCAGGGGCTTACCAGCCCTGCAAGAGTTTGATGGTTAGTGACTGGAAACACTGAGTCACCACTGGGAAGGAAGATCTGGTCCTGTTACAGATGAGAAATACCAGGCTAGCCCATCCCAGGACTAGAGTAACTCTGCTAAATCTGTACTCTCCTGTGGTTCAGTGCGCTGTCTTCATGAACAAAGAAATGTTAACGATACCTTTTAAGCATATTGTTGTTGGTTATTGATTTTATCAAGAAACTAGTGGATAACATCTATTGTGCCTGAATAAGGAGTTTTTGTGTCTCTTGGATGGTTATACACATTTCCTCTAGGTTATTTTAAGCCAGAGCTTAATTTTTAATAATTCAGTAATGAATCTTGTTTGATCTCTTAATCCTCTTGCCTAATTCTCTTTTACATTAAGGGATTGAACGCTGAAGAGAAGATGTAGCCAAATGATGATTCACTCTTCTTTCAATGCAGATCCCTGAAGGCAGATGCATGAGAAGAATTGTTGCAAGCATGAATGAAGCACAAACTCAGAAATAACTGGAGTCTCAAAGTACTTACTCTAACTTTCCCTTTCTTTCGTGGTACAAATATTAGTCTTAAAGGTTTGCATGTACTATTCACTTGCTGTGCCGGCTGTGAAGTATTCAATCATGAGGCTGACATTACTAACTCACAGTCATAGACTATTTCTTTGAGCTGTTTTGCTAATAGTGGGGATAGGCCACACTGAGTCATCTGGGCTCTCACCCAGTCCTCTGAGAACCCAGGAGATTCATTTGCCTGAGGATTGGCCAGGATTAACAATGCAGAGACTGTAGCTGTGGAGTGGGGTTGGCGCAGGTACACTGGGTATGATTTGGGCCAGGGCAGCATCAGGTTCAAGAGGCTGAAGGGAAAGGCTGCCTCAGACTGGTTGAATGGAGCCTGATTTGCTCAACTTATTCTATATCGCCCAAACCACCAAAAGATGCCATGGTCACATTTGGCGAGGTCTGTGTTCTCACTCACGTACTTCCTGTTTCTGCCTGAGCAGAGAAGTGTGTCTTGCAGCCGGGTAGGACTTGAAGGGTCCTTGGTATGGCGCCACTTGGATTTAGTTAAAATTAGACCTAGAAAGCTCCAAACTCTTTCACCACATTCCTAACAATCCTGCCTTGTGTGCAGAACAATAAAATAGGAGCTCCCTGGGTGTCATGATTGAGGGGCGCAGAAGAAAGCCCCCTGCTGGAGGAGACCTGCCATATGGCTTAACATCCCTACAGGACACCCTCCTTTGGAGCAAGACACTGAAAGTAGCTGCTAAGCAGCAAATGAGGTCTCTGTGATCTGCAATATTGCCAGCCTTTGACATTTGATCAAATTAGTTAATCAGACTTATTCAGTGGCACATTTGGAACACACACACACACACACACACACACACACACACAGTAACACTGTGCCCCTGCTTACTGTTCCTTCAACATGAGGCTCCAAATTTCAACCTCAGAATTGTGTGTGTCCCCTTGTGTATGCGCATGTGCGCACACAAATGCATGCGCTGCGGGTTGAACCTAGCTTCATCCTCACTCTGCTATGTTCCCCCAGTCCTCCTTTTTTCTTTTTTTTTTTTTTTAATTTTAAGACTAAGTTGCTGAGGGTCTCACTAAATTGCTGAGGCTGGCTTTGAACCTGTAATCCTTTTGCCTACCTCTCAAGTCGCTGGGATTTCAGGCACGTGCCAACAAGTCCAGCAAGAATCCTGCCCCTCTCTGCCATGGATAACTCCAGCCATCATATTGGAACTTCACATTGAAAGTATCAAAATACAATGATATCAAACATGAACCAGTTCAAGCTTTACAGCCGCATTCCTCCACTATTCAGAGGCTGCGTTCTTTCCATAGTATTTGAAAGCAAAAGCCAAATCGAGATGGGGAGGACTTGTTTAAACATTGTGACCCCCTTCGTGATCCAAACCAAGAGAGGAAAATGAGAAGAATATTAAAGAGTTCGGAGGATCAGAGCATCTGGTGCAGAAGTCCATGTCTTTGTTCGTGTACTCACCTCCCCACTCCAACCCGCCTTCTACATCCTTCCACCCCCAAACCCTGTCTTCCGAACAGGACTGGCTTTCTGAATCCACTCCTACTTCAGCCAGCAGTTGACAGCCTGATAGGCAGACTGCAGATGTTTCTGCACCTCTGTTCCCCTAGTCATGTATCAAACTAAGCTGCACAGGCTTTGTCCCAGCGGGGGTGGAGGGTGGCATTTTGGAGGGCAAATAAAAGAAAGAAAGTATTCCCAAGCCCACTTCACAACCATCCCACATCCTCCAGTTTGGCTTTGTGACACAGCCAACATTTTATCTTCAAAAACGTAAAGAATAAGAAAATAAAATCTTCTAAACAGAATCCTAATGCCTAAATGGGGGGAAGAGATGCACTTTTATGGGTTGCCCCCTCCCCCAATCTGGAGTGATTTTCAGTTCTGTGGACTGGATTTCAGGAGTGCACTGCCAGGGGCTCAGAGTTGGGCTGCATTCCCTTGAGCATTCCTGCTCAGTCTTGACCACAGCGCCAGGACTTCCCAGGAGTGTGTGCACAGGCTGGGGCGGGGCCACCACTTCTCCACCTTGAGGAGGAGCTCCCTCCGTAACTCCCAGAACAGTAAGCATATACATTCCTGACAGCAACTGAACCAGTGTTTCTGTGTCAGGTATCAAGAAGGACACTGTAGTTTCAAAAAGAAAGAAAACCCATGGCTTCTCTGGATGATCTCACAAACAAGTCATGTAGATGACTGCTACACTGCATGTTAAATTCTAGAATAGAAGTACAGATGATGGATTATGGGCTCATAGAGGAGGGGTTTTTAACTATCTAGGGAAGGAAAGGCCTCAAAGAGCTTTGGCTGCAAGAAATAGGACACCCAAGTTCAGATGCTTAATTAGTAATGATATTTATTATCTCATATATAAGAAGCATGAAGGCAAGAAGTTGGATAACAGTAAGAACCATGCTTCCTAGTTGGGCACAGTGCACATGCCTGTGATCCTAGTTACTAGGGAGGCCAAAGCAGGAAGATTGTAAGTTCAAGGTCAGCTGGGGCAATTTAGCAAGACTCTATCTCAAAAGAAAAAACAAAAAGGTCTGGGGTATAACTCAGTGATAAAGCACCCCTGGGTTCAATCCCCAGTGCATTCCCCATCACACACATAAACAACAAACAAACAAAAAACAGTCAGAAAAAAGAACCAGGATCATTTGTCCTGGGCATAGAACAAGAAGCCATTTTACTTTAAAATCATTTTACTCTAAATCTTCTCCATTGTGAATTTAATATGAGCATTTTATTCTTATATCCATCATTTCTGATCCAGCAGTTCTGGAATTCTCCAGTAGATAAAATATATTTCAGGGTTTTTTAAAAATTTAATAAGTCAGGCCAAATATGCTTTCTTTACTTATGCGACACACATTAAGTCAATACTTTTCAGTTCCACAGACATGTCTGTACACCCCTGATTGTCTATACCTTATAACAATTGTTCTGGAGTACAGGGGTCATTCCTTTCTTTCTTTGTCCTGTTTCTTTTCTTTTTTAAAAAAATATTTATTTATTTATTTATTTATTTATTTATTTATTTTAGTTTTAGGTGAACACAAGATCTTTACTTTGTTTCTATGTGTTTCTGAGAATCGAACCCAGTGCCTCTAGTATGCTAGGCCAGCGGGCTACTTGAGCCACATCCCCAGCCCAGGGGTCATTTCTTTCTTGCTCTGATAAAAAAGACAAACTAGGTCAACTTTATTTGTCTTTGAAATGTTTTAGGAAGATAAGTCAAGGCTACAGTTTTTTTAAAACTGTTTTTATTTGTTTGCACAAAAGCAACACACGTGTTTTAAAAAATGTGGGCCATGGAGGAAGTTGTACAAATTTGGAGGTGTAAAGACAGAGAAATGGGGCCTCCCCGGGTTGTGTAACACACAACCTGTGAGACAGTGTATGGCAACGTGATTCTGAACACAGAGCACAGGGATAAACATAGGACAATTCACAGTGATGCTATCTCCCAGCAACAACATGAACATTTTGCTTAACTTCCTTTCATTCTTTCTTCTAGATACATTGTACTTTCTTTTTGGTGGTGGGGGAGTACCAGGGATTGAACTCAGGGGCACTCAACCACTGAGCCACATCCCTAGCCCTGTTTTGTATTTTATTTAGAGACAGGGCCTCACTGGGTTACTTAGTGCCTCACTTTTGCTAAGGTTGGCTTTGGACTTGCAATCCTCCTGCTTCTGCCTCCCCCGCTGCTGTGAATACAGGAGTAAGCCACCACACTCAGCTACATTGTATTTTTAAATGGTAATTGATAATGTATACCCATATACCTACTTTGTAACCACTTAACAATTCATTATGAGTATTCATTAAGAATATTTAATTAATTAAATATTATTCTCAGTGGCACCATATTTTACTGTTTTATTTAACAAACGTGGCATTTTGTATGTATCCGTCACTGTCTTATGATCATTAAGGACAGTAACTCATAGTGTTGTTGCACAGTTATCTTTGTTCCTCAAGACCCCATGCCCTCCCTGTGGCCCTGCCATGTATCCAGGAGGCCAACCTTTTGTAAACTGTATCAATAGTTTCTGTGTCCTCTAACATCCTTGGGGTTTGCCAATGGGAAGAGGTGTGGATTGGGTTGTCATTCCCAACTAGACTCCCTCTATCCCTGTGTAAGGATTTGCTATATAGATAGATAAATAGAAAGATACATATATGCGTAGGCCAGTGATAGAGCACTTTCCTAGCCTGCATGAGGCCATGGGTTTTATCTCCATCACTGCATTAGGAAGAAGAAGAAGAGGAAGAAGGAGGAGAAGGAGAAGAAGGAGAAGGAGAAGAAGAATCACAAGAAAAGGATCCTAATTAGATTAAGTTATAGTCCATGTATGTATACTATGTCAAAATACACTCTACTGTCATGTATATCAAAAAGAAGAAAAAAAATTAAAAAATAAAAGAGCTTTTATTTAAAAAATAAATAAATAAATAAAAGCTCAGTCATGTGGTGTGCTTTGACCAATGGAATGTCTGTAGTCTTGACAGGCGCAGAGGCCTGGAATGGACTTGCTGGTTTGACTTGGCCTCTTGGTCGCTATTCCCAAATGAGAGGCCTATGAAACATACTAAAACCCAACCTAAGGCCTGAAGCCAAGCTGCCCTAGTCAATCTGAAAGTGAGAAAAACAAATGTTTGTAGTTGGCAGCCTTTGAGATTTTAGGGTTGTTTGCCTGCACCAGTTTTGCAGCCACAGCAGTCTTAAAGACAGATGCATCAGGAGACTGGAGGTCAAGGTATCTATGAAGGGTTGCTGGACAGTTGTATCCTTTCTTCTACACCTCCCCCACCTCTCTCTCCAAGTCTCCAAAAACTAACTGCTCAATCGCTCCCTATGACTTCCTGTTACCAGCTCAGACTACTGCACCATGCTTGTTACTTCCCTATGCCCCCCCACCCCCCTGTAAAGAAGCCTTTTTGTAAACTCTCCTCAGGTACTGGTTTGAGTGTCTCATCTGTTTCCTGCCTGGACGTTAAGTGATAAAAATCCTCATAACCATCTCATAAGATAGGCACTTTTTTACCAACGAGGAAAGTGATATTCAGAACAAGTAAGTAACTTGTATAATGTCACACAGCTCGAAAATGGCAGAGCTGAGATGTGGACCAAGGCAGAGGAGATTGATGCTCATCAGTATGCTACTGTAGGTCTATCTGCCATCACAGGGCCTGGCACAATGTATTTACTCATCTCCTTATTGTTAGAGATTTAGATGGTGTCTACATATTTGTTATCACATTTTCTGTTTTCTTTTTTCTTTTCTTAATTTTTTTTTTTTTTAGGTGTAGATGGACACAACAAAATATCTTTATTTTTATGTGGTGCTGAGGATCAAATCCCGGGCCCCGCCCATGTTAGGCGAGCGCTCTACTGCTGAGCCACAATCCCAGCCCCATTTTTCCTTTTTTTTTTTTTTCTATTACACATACTGCTATCATGAGAAATTTCTATAAATACTTGCTCATATTCAGGGAAAATTTCTAAAAATGAAATAGTTGTGGTAAGGGAATGCCCTTCTTTGGCTGCGGGTGTAGATTAGTAGTAGAGCACCTACCCAGCATGTACAAAGCCCTGGGTTCAATCCTCAGCATCACATTAAAAAAATAATAATAAATAAGTAAAATTAAGTTATTGTGTCAATCTACAACTAAAAAAATTTTTTTAAAAGGAAGAGTCTGAACTTTTTTGTTCCTCAATCTTTTTAAAATTGCTTCTTTTTGACTATGAAAGTGATAAAGTGATGAGATTCAGTAAACAAAATCCATGTACTACAGAAGTAAATGTTAAGCGATGAATATTTGGAGCTGGGGTTATGGTTCAGTGGTATAGCACTTGCCTAGCATGTGTGAGACACTGGGTTCCATCCTCGGCACCATCTAAAAAAACCAACTAAATAAAATAAAGGTATTGTGTCCATCTACAACTAAAAAATATATATTCAAAAAAAAAGACATAAATATTCTTGTAATTCCACACTCTCAAATTACTAGGCCAGTATCTGGAAAGTTCTTTTTAATTATAATTTATAGTAATTTTAGAAAAAATAAAGGGAGAGAGAAGGGAACTTGCATGGAAATGGAAGGAGACGGGCTGGGGATATGGCTCAAGCGGTAGCGCTCTTGCCTGGCATGCGTGCGGCCCGGGTTCGATCCTCAGCACCACATACAAACAAAGATGTTGTATCTGCCGAAAACTAAAAAATAAATATTAAAAAATTCTCTCTCTCTCTTTAAAAAAAAAAAGAAAGAAATGGAAGGAGACCCTCATGGTTATACAAAATTACATACAAGAGGAAGTGAGGGGAAAGGGAAAAATAATACAAGGGGGAGAAATGAATTACAGTAGAGGGGGTAGGGAGGGGAGGGGAGGGGAGGATAGTAGAGGATAGGAAAGGCAGCAGAATACAACAGACAATGGCAATATGTAAATCTATGGAAGTGTAACTGATGTGATTCTGCAATCTGTATACGAGGTAAAAATGAGAGTTCATAACCTACTTGAAGTGTGAAATATGATATCAAGAACTATGTAATGTTTTGAACAACCAACAATAAAAAAAAGAAAAAAAAGAAAATCAATAAATGTGCATAGTAATAATGCATAATAGTAAAAAGAAAAAATCGTTTTTCAAAAAATCTTTATTTTTTAAATTTTTTTTAGACGTTGAAGGACCTTTATTTTATTCATTTATTTATATGTGGTGCTAAGAGTTGAATCCAGTGCCTCACACATGCCAGGCAAGCCCTCTGCCACTGAGCCACAACCCCAACCCCGAAAAATCATTTTTAATGTATAATTCATACCGGGTGTGCGTGTGGGTAAATCATCAAATAAACATAGGGGCCCATCATGCATATAGTTTAGTAATATGCTTTTTCACTTAGCAATATAAATTGTCAGGACATTTTTTATGTCATTAAATATTTTCTATAACATCAGCTGCATAATAATCTCCTATAACTGCTTACTATTCTATTGAAGCAACAACCATTGTTTATTCAGCTAGTTCCCTAGAACTACACATTTGGATTATTTCTTCTTTTTAACTACAATAAATAATATTCCCCAGGATGTAATTATTAAGAGACATTTGCACATATCTCTGATTATTTCCCTAAAACATATTTCTATATAATTACTAGATCAAAAACTATGCATGTTGAAAAGGCCTTTGATTCTGACTAAAATATACAGAAGGTTGCCATTGATATTCCACCAGCAAAGGATATTGTTGCTTACATTTTTTTTTGCTAATGTGATTAAAAGAAAAGAAAGGAGGCGGGAGGGAGAAAGAGGAGGGAGATCTTTTTTTTTTTTTTTTTAAGTTCTGGGAATTGAACCCAGGGCCTCACACATGCCAGACAGTGTTCTACCACTTAGCTACACTCCAGACCTTTTTAGTTTTGACTTTAAAACACAGGTTTTTCCTAAATTGCCCAGGCTGGCCTCAAACTTTCAATCCTCCTTCCTCAGCCTCCCCAAGAGCCAGGATTATAGATGTGTGTCACTACGCCCAGCTTCCTTTTTTTTTTTTTTTTTTTCACTTTCACTTACTTACTTAGGAGATGAAACTTTGCCGGATTTTGCTGTCATTTGTTCTTCTGTGGAAAATTGTTTATGTGCTTTCCTCAAGTAGTTTTTCTATTAGCATGTCTTTTTCTTTATAATTTGCAAGAAGTCTTTTAAATTGTCTGTCATATGGGCAGCAAAGGTTTTTCCCACATTGTCATTTCTATTGTACTTCTTACAAATGGACTTTTTGCATAGTCAAATTTAATCTGTTTTTATTCTATGGTGTTTGCCTCTTGTATTATATTTAGAAATGTTTTCTTTATGGGAAGATTAGGTAGATATTTACTGGTTCTTCTGTCGCTTTATTTTTTACATTAAAAGATGAGGGCTGGGGCTGTAGCTCAGTGGCCCAGCTCTGGCCTAGTAAGTGTTATGTGGTGCTGAGGGTTTGATCCTCAGCACTACATACAAATAAACAAATAAAAATAATGGCACTCTGTCCACCTATAACTATGAAAAAAAATTTTAAAAGATGTAAGCTATATGAAATTTATTTTGGTATTTTGAGAGAGGTAGGGACCTGATTTTTACTTGTATCTGTTAATTTTCCCAGCATCATTTACTGAATAAACCATCATTTCCAATAATTAACCTGAACTACTTTTATCATATACCAAATTTCTTAAATACTTTGGGTTCTCTTTCTGAATGTTTTTGATGTATTAATCAATCAATTGTGTTACCTTACTGTTTCCTAACTATGGTTTAATAACTTTTGGGGGGGATACCAGGGATTAAACTCAGGGCACCTCAACCACTGAGCCATATTCCTAGGCCTGTTTTGTATTTTGTTTTAGAGACAGGGTCTCACTGAGTTCCTTAGCACCTCACTTTTGCTGAGGCTGGCTTTGAACTCACAATCCTCCTGCGTTAGTTTTCCAAGCCGCTGAGATTGCAGGTGTGATCCACTGTACCCGGAGTTTAATAACTTTTAAAACTAGTAATTCAACTTCCCCTTTCAAAATTTTCTTGAGTGAATAGTCTAGCAGATGAACTTTAGGATCATTTTGTCACATTCCAAGAAAACTCCTGTTGGAATTTTGGTTAAAATTGCATTCAATTTTATTAACTAATTTTGGAGACATTAACATATTAGATTTTTCCAGTTAGAAAAATGACATTCTAGCAGGCTATTAGCAAGGATGGTGGAATGTGATGGACATCATTATACAAAGTACATGTATGAAGACTTAAATTGGGTGTCAACATACCTTATATACAGAGATATGAAAAATTGTGGTATATATGTGTATTAAGAATTATAATGGGGGCTGGGGATGTGGCTCAAGCGGTAGCGCGCTCGCCTAGCATGCGTGCGGCCCGGGTTCGATCCTCAGCAGCACCACATACCAACAAAGATGTTGTGTCCGCCAAGAACTAAGAAAAAAAAATAAATAAATGTTAAAATTCTCTCTCTCTCTCTCTGTCCCCCTCTCTCACTCTCTCTTTAAAAAAAAAAAA
The DNA here is from genome assembly GCF_052094955.1 of Ictidomys tridecemlineatus. NCBI lineage: Eukaryota > Metazoa > Chordata > Mammalia > Rodentia > Sciuridae > Ictidomys > Ictidomys tridecemlineatus. Next base: position 108,804,975 of record NC_135484.1, on the reverse strand, counting down.
AAAAAAAAAAAAAAAAAAAAAAAAAAAAAAAGAATTATAATGCAAAAAAAACGCAAAGTATATGTATAAAGGCATAAATTGGCATGAACATACTTTATATACAGAGATACGAAAAATTGTGCTCTGTATGTGTAATAAGAATTGTAATGCATTCCACTGTTGTTGTGTATTTTAAAAAATAATAATAAAATCAATTAAAAAAAGAAAAATGACATTCTAGGTTCAATTTATGTAAGTCTTTTGCATCTCAAAGTATAATCTGTGATTTTCCTCATAGTCTTGTATGATTATATGAAATGATGGAAGGTAGGTGGAGTTGGAAGGTAGGTGGAGTTGGAACTCCATGATGGATATTTTCAAATTTGGGAAAGCTCCAGTTAGAAGTCAAAAGACCTAGCTCATAGTTTTGGCTAGTCACTTAATACCTGGAAAAAAATTACAAAACTCCTCAGCCTCAGTTACCTTCTCCTTGCCTTTTCCTGATTTCAGAGTTTGTCTGAGGATCATAAAAGTCCTACAATAGACAGAATCACATTAATGCAAGAAGTTATCATTTTGTCTGTATAGTATGGCTAATAATAAACATGTGCCCAGTAGGGATTTTAAAATCAAATCAACAAAATCCAACCAATCAGGAATAATTGGTGATTACCCATAAAGTATACCTGTTATGATTTGGATATGAGATATCCCCCCAAATTCCTGTGTCAATACAGGAATGTTTAGAGGTGAAATGATGGTATTATGAGAGCTGTAACTTAATCAGCCCACCCTAAATTGAAAGAATTAATGTGGAGGGTGGTAACCCTGGTTTGATGGCAGCATGGCTGGGGAAGTAGGTAATTGGGGGTGTTCCCTGAATGGTTCATTTTCTTTGTGACCCTATCCTCCCCTACTTCCTGGCCACCATGGGCAGAGTAGCCCTTCTCTGCTATGCCCTTACCCCATGATTTTCTCGCTCACCTTGGATCCACAGCAATGGACTTGGCCAACCTCGGACAGAACCTCTGAAACCATGAGTCAAAATAAACATCACTCATCTAAGTTGTTCTTATCAAGCAATGAAAAATTCAATACAGTTCCACTATCTTTTTTTTTTTTTTTTTTAAACCATGTATCACTGTGTTGGACTGGTCCCAGACTCCCAGGCTCAAATGATCCTCCTGCCTCAGCCTCCCAAGTAGCTGGTACTACAGGTGAACCTTGCTGCCCCTACTTTCTTGCCAGATCTCAGTGGTTTTTCTGGATGTGGAAACTTCAGTGCTAAAACTGAGAAAATCCAGGGAAAGTATGATAATGTTGGTCATCATAGCTGTAGGCCCCCCTTCAAACTCTAAAATGCTAATTCCAGGGTTCTATGTAGGAGAGAACACGTCCATGTTTATAGAACATTTCCAGTATGATATTGTAGCCACCACAGGGGGCACTTATGAAGTGACAAGGGAAAGTCCAGGGTTGATCTGAAATGGAGCCTACTAAAGGTGCTTGAATACACTTAAGATCTGGGAGAGTTTGTATGGAATGGGATTCCAGATGGGGGATGAGCAAGAGGTGGGAATCAGAGTGCTTTTGCAAGGAAGATCTGGTTTAGCACTTGACTCACATTCCAGAGGTATTCAATGAGTACAAGTTCAATCCAGTGAAATGTGCTTGGTGACACAGAATCGGGACGTGTGGGATATGTGTTTAGGGTCCCACACTCCAAAGGACACAAGACTGAACAATTAAGAATGGGGAAACCCACCTAATAAGAGGCTGTCTAGTAAAACACTAACTGAAATAATGTGAAAATTATACAGCTAACATGGTTCTCTTTTTCCTTTGGCTGCCAGAGTTTTAGAACTAAATTTAGTGCCCAGGACAATCTCAAGAACCAGTAGTTCCCATTTATTCCTTCCACTTCCTTTAATCAGGCATTGTTCTTTCATATCCTGAAATATCTTAGTTTGCATCTCTTTAAAAAAATACTACCCCAAACACACATTATGGAAAAGTTAGAATACAAAAAAAATATGAAGATAAATGTTAATATTCCTGAAAGTTCCCTCAAATTTAGCCAACTTAATAGTTCAGTGTTCCTTACTATATACACAGACCTGCTAACTTGTGTTTCCTGGATATTGAACTGGATGTGTTTTTAACTTGCTTTTTAAACTTAATACTTGATGAAGACTTTTCCAAGTCAACAAGTAATTCCACATCAGTACTCTTCACTGTTGCATATGATTTTATTTTCTATCTATATAATAACTGATTTGGCCAGTCTCCTAACAGAATAGGGCCACTAAGATTTTTTCTGGGTCTAGTTTTGTTCTGATTTATGCATTTCTTATCATTTCCTTGAGTAAAATCCCATAACACACAGGGTCAAAGTCTATTTTTATGTCATACTATTTAGAAGTGAAGAGGCAGGACCTGGGGGCATTGCCTGAGTTCAAATCCTTTCTTTGCTACCTCTGACTATGGCCGTCTTCTTTAATCTCTTCAGTCCTTGGTTTTCATCTGAAAATGAGGATGATGACTGTATCCACCACATAGGGTGGCTGTGGGGACTTAAATGAGATACATTACATGAAGCACTTAGCACAGCTTCTGACATACATTGAGCACTCAGGAAATATTTTCTATAATTACTTTGCATTCTCCAGAAAGATTGTATCAATTTCCATTCCTGGGGGCCAAGTCAAGGTCTCTGGGGGAGTGCTTACAGGATTTAACTCTTACATAAAAGTTAAAAAGTAGCAATGCTTGCTGGTCCTTCGTACAGTAGGATGACAGCAGTAACTTACCTCTGCTGTGAGTGATTTCTCAGGGGACTCTGTCCTATTCTTCTGCAAGCATTTTATTCAGTCCCCCTGGTGGCCAAGAGGCTGAGTTTGCAGCCTTTAACACTGTTAGAGACCTAATCGCTTTGCGCTCTTGGCAAAATTCTAACCTTATTAGAGAACTAAACTTGTCTTTGGGGTTAATTCACAAAAGGGAAATAATTGACCTCAGTTTCTTTTAAATGAAAATCTATAATGACCTGAATAATAATACCCCTCAAGACCGTGGTAGGTCTCTGCTTTCTAAAAGTTGCTAACTTACTTTCCTAGATAGCTAGTTTGTTACCAGGGAAAAAGAATTACAAATCTGGCTAAAGCATTCCTCCTCAGTCTTGGCTGAAGTTTGGTATCCTAAAAACTAGAGCTGCTTCAGAGATCCTGATTTAATTGGGCATGAGTGTGGCTGAGCATCAGGATTTTTAAAAGCTCAACTCATTTTAACTTCTTTTTCATTTAATCCTCAATCAGACAGGCTCAGGAAAAGTAATTTCCTCCTCACCTATTCCTTTGCCCTTAGGAAGTTTCCAAAGAAACTGAACAACCAACCTGAATAATCTGCGTTGGTCTGCTAACTTCTGCCTCCGACCATCTAAAAATAAAGTGAGAACCACAAATATGAGCCATCTAAGTAAGTTTAAATTTTCTACTAGCCACATTTAGAAAGGGTAAAAGGACACAGGTGAGATAAATATTAATAATATACTTTATTTACCTATCTGTGTATAAAGCAGTTATCATTTTTATGTGTAATTAATGTAAACATTATGAGTTATAAGGTCCTTGCCTAGCATCTGGATGGCCATCTTTTTTTTTTTTAATATTTTTTAGTTGTTGATATACCTTTATATTTATTTATTTATTTATATGCGGTGCTGAGGATTGAACTCAGTGCCTCACACATGCCAGGCAAGTGCTCTGCCGCTGAGCCCCAGCCCTAGTCATCTTAAGTGACAGCTGCCATTTTAAGGAAAAAGTTTCACTTTACTGCCCAAGGGCATTTCTGAGAAAAGCTCACCACTCCTTCATACCAACCCAACCCTTAACCACCCGCAGCATTAAGCTCTGATTCCTGAGTCTCCTCCATAAAAGTCCCAGAACTTAAGCCTGTTTTGCCTCTCTCTCCTATAGAGAGATGGCCTTTATTTGTCAACTCTGACAAATAAACTCTCGTGTGAATCTCTACCTGGTCTCCGTCTTTCATTTCTTGTCTACCTGTCTCGTTCCTTGCTTTTCCATCAATGAGCCATTTTATTTTATTTTTTCATACTTAGTCTTTGATCTCTGGTGTGTATTTTACACTCACAGTAAATATGAAGCAGCAGTCACAGGGCTGGGGTTGTGGCTCAGTGGCAGAGCGCTCGCCTAGCATGTGCAAGACGCTGGGTTCAATCCTCAGCACCACATAAAAACAAATAAATAAAGTAAAAGTATTGTGTCCATCTACAACTATATATATAAAGCCGTCACAATGCTGGGTCCAGTATACGCTCAGTGATGCTTAGTTTCTTCTATCTTAAGAGATGCACCAAGGGCAGGGATTGTGGCTCAGTGGTAGAGCGCTTGCCTAGCATGTGTGAGGCACTGGGTTCGATCCCTAGCACCACATAAAAAGTAGAAAACAAATAAAATGGGTGTTGTGTCCATCTACAACAAGAGAGAGAGAGAGAGAGAGAGAGAGAGAGAGAGAGAAAGAGATGCACTAAATCAAGTGACAGGTGGAATGACTTCTTTTTTTTCTCTAAAACAATATTTTCAGAACTTTTAACCCATGTTGTGTTTTGCCAGACATAGGCTGCTTTTGTAAGATGTATTTCTGTGGAATTTAACATTTCAAAATACAACAAATGACTAAAAAACAAAACAAAACAAAACAAAAAAAGAAACAACATAAAGTATGGCTTTGTCATCCCTCTCCCTCTTCCAAAGTGAGTTGCTGCTGGAATATCATACAGTCTGTCCCTTTCCCTTTCTATCGTGATGCCTGCTTAAAAACATCTCTCACATTTCAAGGCTGTTGTCCAAAATTCAGATGAGCCTGGAGTGAGCTTAGAGCTTTTTTTTTTTTTAATATTTTTTTTAGTTGTAAATGGACACAATTTCTTTCTTTCTTTCTCCCTTCCTTCCTTCCTTCCTTCCTTCCTTCCTTTCTCCCTCCCTTCCTTCCTTCCTTCCTTCCTTCCTTCCTTCCTTCCTTCCTTCCTTCCTTCCTTCCTTCCTTTCTTTCTTTCTTTCTTTCTTTCTTTCATGTGGTGCTGAGAATTGAACCCAGTGCCTCACACTGGCAGGGCAAGTGCTCTGCCACTGAGCTACAGCCCCATTATGAGTTTAGAGCTTTTAAATTATTATTACAAAACTATACATTATTCTTAAACAGAAATCAGAAAATATATGGGCTGGGGATGTGGCTCAAGCGGTAGCGCGCTCGCCTGGCATGTGTGCGGCCCGGGTTCAATCCTCAGCACCACATACAAACAAAGATGTTGTGTCCACCAAAAACTAAGAAATAAATATTAAAAAAAAAGAAAAGAAAATATAGTAAAACAAAAAGAACATAGGAACCACCAGATCCCCACCATCCACAGGGCAATCACTCTAAATCCTGGGGTGTATTCTCACAGAAGTTGTTTCCAACCCTGGCCACTACTCAGGATTACCTGGGAATTTTAAGATACATTATTCTAGAGATGGAAGTTTAGTGGGTCTGTGTGCTACCTGGGCATTGGGTTAGGTTTTTTGTTTGTTTTTTAATGCTCCCCAGGTAAATTCTAATAAGCATCCAAGACAAGACCCAGTCCTAGAGCAGAGTCTCACACTTTACTGTGCACACCCCATCACGTGGAAGTCTTGTCACAGTGCAGATTCTGATTCACTGGATCTGCAGTAGAGTCTCAGACTTTACATTTCTCCCTAACTCTGGAGTGACACTAATGTGGCAAGTCTGCCAATCATACTTAGGATACTTAGCTATGAATAGATGTCTACATGTACTTTTTCCTCTACAGATTAGATTCTAATATAGTCCTGAGTTTTACAGTCTGCTTTTTAAAAATTCAACAATCCATCATGACCTCTTTGGCATGTTAAAAAATACACTCTGAAAAACAATTTGGATTGGCTAATTGAGGTTTCATCTTAGGAGCACACAGTGATTTTGCAGATGGGGTTGCTGCTGGAATATCACATAGTCTGGGAAGCTCAAGCCCCACCTAGATTAGGGGAAGGGCTCTCCAAGGAATTCTGAAGTTCCTTTCTCTAACCACTGGTTTAACAAGTTCCCATCTAGGGGACCTTAGAATTTCAAATGTTTATCATTGCAAACATAGCAAAAAGAAAAAAAATCAAAAAGAATCCATCTACCTCATGATACCAATCTCATGAGGTAGATATTGTTCTGTTCCCATTTCACAGAAACTGGCTTCAATAAATCTGTATTTTTAAATTTTCCCATGAGAATCTGCTAATCACCTGATTTGGGAATCACTGAAATTCCAATTTAAGCCTTTTATGCTTACAGGAAGGATACAACATTTCTTAGACAAAGCCAAGCTCAAAATGCTGGGCACACCCATAGCCCCTGACATATCTGGTTACTGAGGGGAAAGCCCTGGACATGGCCACATTGTCCATGGCCACAGGTATATGGATCAAGGGGTAAAAAACAATGCAAGGTCCACCCAGGAGTGGCCCAGTCGGCAACCTGGGAAGGACTTTGCTATAAAAACTTCTCTGCCCAGAGGAGGTGGTGCCATAGGACAGCAGAAGCTTTTGAGACCCGAAGCTCTAGGTGAGCAGAAGCTTGGGTAGAAGAGAGATCAGGAGGCAGAGAGGAGTTAGACGGGGTTGGTAACAACAAGTGTGAGAAGCAAAGGCAGAAAGAGGCTGTGTGACTGTCTGCTGAGCATAGGACAATACTCTGATGGGGGGACAAACCAACTCTCCAGGGAACTCTGGGCCCAGACCCCCTCTTTTTGCTGAGCTCTGTTCCAGCTGGGAAGCCCTCTGGGTGCCAGCAGCGTCCTGATTCCCATAATTACCAGGTGGTTTCTTCATAAGGATCGTGTGACCCACCCTCCCATCAGGAGAGGGAATTTTTTGAGATGAACAGAGGTAGGCTATTTATTATGAGCAAAAGAGTCCAACATACTAAGTAATTTGACTCATTGATTACATTTTATGAATGAAAGATTTGAAATTTGATTTCAATGAGAAGGAGAGTGGAACTGAGTGTGAAAACAGGATAACTGAAGGAAGTGGAGACTGTGGATCCTGGGGAAGTAATAGAGGGGGGATGACATTGCAGAGGGCCGAGGTGGGACAGAGAAAGAAACAAATTCTTCATCAGCACCCAGACCAGAACATTCCTTGGAATCTGAATGGACCAATCAGAAAGAAGACCTAGGTGCCTGGAATCACAGGGCAGAGAAGCTGAGCTCTACAGTGTGGGCCAGAAGACAGAGCCAAGGGGGTGGTGTGATGACCAGAGAAGATTCCGATGGTGCAGGAAGCAGGTCATTCCCCCAAGAGAGTCTTGGCTCTGTTGAAAACCAGTCAGAAGTGCAACAAGATCTGCCTTCCTGGAATCTAGTTTCTCCATTTGGAACCATAATAAAAATCCTGGTCCACATTAATCAGCATTCAAAAAGTTTCCACCATTTTCCCTAAAACAAAAGAATATGGAATCAAGAACATGAGAGTCAGGGGTCAGCATCTCCCTTTGGGCCCTTGGGGGAATTAATTTATCCAAGTCCCCAGCTGCCCTCTAACTATCCCAGATAGGCCTGGCTTTTTCCAGCATCTCTCTAAAAGCTCCTATTTAGTGGCATCAGTAACAATCTGAGTATGTTCATGGAATGATGATAATGATAATGATAGCTTATAAGCAATAAATCTCATGTAGGGACTAGACCCTCTGTCCAAAGTCTTACCCACTATCCTATTAGTTCATTTTGACACCAATATCGTGAGGTAGGTGCCACAACTGACTGCATTTTGCAGAGAAGCTGAGGCTCAGGGAAGTTTGTTAATTTGACAAAGCTTACAGCTTACGAAATGGGACTCACATTACATCTGCCTGAAGGTAGGCTACATGTTCTTGATCCCTTGAGCTCTGCTGATTTTCTTATCAATTAGGATAGTTAAAAGAGATGATCTAAGTCCAAAGCCCCATTTAAAATACAAAGAAATCTTCCAAACCTTTCCATTTCATAAAGCTGTGGACTTGGAGCATTGTAAGGGTCACCTAACCACCCAGCTCAGCCACTGCCTGATGGTGAAGTTAAGTTTCTGGAGGCAGCAATTTCTGGTGCTGATGTAACCAGAAGTTTCTCATTTATAATATACTGACTCTTTCTAGAACCTTCTACCTCAGTATAGTCAGTAGATAAACAGAATTAGACAATCAATTCAAGCTAGTCCAATAAATTAAATACGTCTTCATCATAGTAAAAGGCAACCAACTCAGTTTGTCAGCACATGGCAACCCCAGACCTTATTCCAGTGGTACACAGAGGGCCTCACACAGTTCCTGTGGGAAAGCTTCTACCAAAGCTACAGAGAGACCACAGAACTGGGGAACCAAGTCTGAGGGTTTCAGAGAAAGAAGTAGTAGAAATTCCTTTTACTTTGTCCTATTTTATCATGCTTGTCTTGTGGTTGGCTGAGGAAAAACATGGTCTGTTGAACTAAATTCTTGTCCAAACAACACAATTAACTTCCTCCTCCTCCTTTTCCTTTTCCTTCTCCTCCTTTTCCGGCTCACTGAAGCTTCTAGAAAGTAAATTTTACATCTTCCATTTCAATATTACTTCTGTGCCTGCTGATACTTCAGCTTACAAAGTGGGTGACAAATGGGTTTGCTCAGAAGTAGACATCAATCACCATACAAACTGTGGTTTGATTTGAAGAAGGGCGGAGAGCCAATCTGTCCAAGTAGGGAACACTATACTTTTAAAATTTTCTTATCAGATAGCTCTAATACCGTTAAACTTTTCAAAAGCATAAGAGAGAAAGCAAGCTCTCAGATGCTTTATTTTTTACAAAATGATATCAAAACCTGAAAATGCAACATCAAAAAGAAAACTACAACTAATTAAAACAAATTTTAAAAAAACTACAAATTTCACTCATAAATATAGATTTTAAAAAAAACCCACTGGGAACCAAAAAGGTTTTTGGAAAAAATTCTACATTCATTTGTGACACAAATCTCTTAAAACAAGAGAGGGATATTTCCTTAACATAATAAATGTATGCATGTAAACCAAATCCAGCATCATGTCTAACAGTGAAATGCTACAAGAAACTCAGGAAATCAGGGAAAGGACAAAGATACCCACATCACCACTACTATTTCATGTTGTACTGAATGTATAAGCCAGTGCAGTTAGAGAAGGAGAAGAAATAGGAAGTATAAAAATTGGAAGGGAAATTTTCAATATTTGTAAATGTCAGGATTGTGTACTTTGGAAACATTAAGAGTAAAAAAAATGCACTCCATTGTCCAATTACAAAATAAACACATAAAATAAATAGATATCCTATAAGTAGATGACTCAGACCTGAAAAAAAATAGAATCCCAAAGTAGCACCGGGGAAAGATAAGAATCAAGCCAATTTATACCCCAGAATCCCCCAAAGGCCCAGAGATTGGTAGAACCACTTACCTTTGGATGTGAAGGAGGGTGAAATAAAAAGAACTAATGGAAATACTATCTAAGACACAGAAGTAGTTAGAGGGCTAGGGATGTAGCTCAGTGATAAGAAAACTTGCCTAGCAAGCATAAAGTCCTGAGTTTCATCCCCAGCACCTAAATATATAAATAAATAGGAGTGGGGGAGAGGAGAGAAGAGGAGGAGGAGGAGAAGATGTTGTTGAAATTGTTAGAAGCTTAGATGCCCTCCCATTCCACCCCCCAATCTCCCCCTTGGCCTCACCACAGCAAAACACTGGAGGTTTATTCCTAGAAAGGGGTCGGGGTGGGAGATGGATGTTGTCTAGTCTGGGGGACACTGGTCACACTGGAGGGCAGGGATGCTAGATGGAAAACAAGATTAAGTGTAAATACTAGGGACTGAAACTCTTGCCCTCTTTCAGTGTGCTTCTATAACACCACAGTGGCCTGGCTGTCACACTTCCAGAAGGAGATTGGAAAAGACTTACTGGGGAACCTGAACAGTTCACAAGGAAAGACATAAAGATATAGACATTGAGTGTTCCCATATGAAACAATCCAGCCAGGACATGTGAATCCTCCCCTACACTGCCAATAAGATCTCTCTGTAACACAGAGAGGGGATTTTTTTTTTTTTTTAAATAGACAGGGACTCACTAAATTGCTTAAGGCCTTGCTAAATTGTTGAGGCTGGCTTTGAACTGGAAATCCTCCCACCTCAGCCTCCTGAGCAGCTGGGATTAGAAGCATGTGTCACCACACCCAGTGAGGGGGAGATTATTACAAGGAATTGATCCAAGCTATTACAGAAGCCAAGAAATCCCCAGATCTGTGGTCTGAAGTCTTGAGAACAGGACTGGTTGTGCATACTCCAGTCCAAGTTCAAAGGCAGGAGAAGACTCAAGTTCCTGCTTAAGGACCATCAAGGGGAGGATGCAAATTTTCTCTTGAGCAGCTTTTTTGCTCCATTCAGGCCTTCAATGGATTGAATGAATCCGGACCACATTGGTGAGAGTAATTTGCTTTTTATTAGTCCCCCCTTATCTGTGGGGGATATATTTTAAGACATGCAGTGAATGCCTGAAATCCCAGATAGTATCAGACCTCATATATATACTATTTTTTCCTATACCTACATATCCATGATAAAGTTTAATTTATAATTTAAGCACAGTAAGAGATTAACTTCTAATGAAATATTATAATTATAATAATATAACAAAATTTATGTGAATATGATTGCCTCAAAATATTGTACTTTGATCTTTTCACTTAAAGGAAGCATTTTAAGGCTTCTTTTTGATGTATCTGAATTACTAGCATCACTACTCTTGCTCTTTGGGGCTGTCATTAAGTAAAATAAGAGTTACTTGAACACAAGCACTATTATATCACAAAAAAAATGAGATCAAGTGCTTGGAAAGTAGAGACAAGATAGCAGATTTTTTTTTTTTAACCTACAGGATTAGAAGATGAAATTGAGGAAATCTCCCACAAGGACAGAGGTAGAAAATAAAAGAAAAAAGATAATCAGAAGACTCATCCAAGGTGTCCAAATTCCAAATGACAGAAATTCTAGAAGGAATAAACAGTGAACAATAAAATGAGGAAATCATTAAAGAAATAATTCAAGAAAATTGCCCAGAACTGGAAAGTATGAGTTTAACATTAAATTTATATTAAATAAAAAAATAAAATTATGATTAATTAAATTTTTATTAATTTAACAGGGGTCCACCATGAAGAGTTAAAACAAATGTGTATAAGGTATATCACTATGAAATTTTAGAATAATGAGGATGAAGAAAAAAATCCTGCAAATTTCTAGGGAGCAAAACAAAGACCCATATAAAAGATCAGGGATTGAGCAAAAACAGCTTTTGACTTCTCAACAGAAAACTGGAAAGCCATAGAGCACTCTGTCAAAATTCTGGAGTAGGTGCAAGGGCACGTGCCTGTCATCCGGAACACTCAGGAAGGGGAGGCAGAAGGATCGGCAAGTTTAAGGCCAGCCTCAGCAAGTTAGTGAGGCCCTAAGCAACTAAGCAAGACCATATCTCAAAATAAAAAACAAAAAGGGCTGGGGATGAGGCTCGGTGGATAAGTGCCTCTGGATTCAATCCCTGGTACAAAAAAAAAAAAAAATGGGGGGTGATAGTGGTAAAAATAGTTCTATCTAGAGTAGAACTTCCAACCATTCTTTAAGTATGATAGTAAAATAAATACATTTTTAAATGTGACAAAGTTTTCTTCCCATCTCTCTTTCCTTATGAAACTATTAAAAGGTATTACTAAAGCATAATAGTAAACAAAAAAATAAATAAATAAAAAGGAAGATATAATGTTCAGGAAACTGGAGCTTTATCACAGGAGATGGGTGAAGAGAATCCCAGATCAAATCCCAGATCCATGCCCCAGTCACGGAAAGCAACAAATACAACTTTTTGTTTTTTCAAAGAAGACAAAATGAATAAAGTAATAAGTCTTGAGAAGATATTTGTAAACTAGTGAAGAGTTTGAGGCTAAATTAATAGTAATTACATTAAGAAAAACAACTAAGCAAATGGAGAAAATACAGGAAAAACAAATAATAAACACTCAAATGGATTAAAAATCTACCTTATCTGAGACAATTTGGTGTAGGTTCAAGAAAATACAGATAATTTTAACAGATAAAATAATTTAGGGGGCTGGGGATGTGGCTCAAGCGGTAGCGCGTTCGCCTGGCATGCATGCAGCCCGGGTTCGATCCTCAGCACCACATACCAACAAAGATGTTGTGTCCGCCGAGAACTAAAAAAATAAATAAATATTAAAAATTCTCAAAAAAAAAATAATAATTTAAGAAAAGTTCCATATACAGGTAAGAGTAAAATGTGTTATGGTGGCAATTCAAACCAGTTGGGGAAAAGGTAGACCTTCAATAATCATGTTGGTTAGTCATTTCAGGGGTTAGTCATTTAAGTAGGTCTTCCTTACTTCTAGTAACAAAATAAATCCTAGATGGATTTAAATAGAGTAAATAAATAAACCCATAAAGATACTAAAATAAAACATAGGTAAATAGCATATGAACTGATATGAAAAAGATCTTTCAATATAAAATCTAACATCACTATCATAAAGGAAAACACTGATAACTTTGACTTTTACATAAAAATGTAAGCTTTGGGCTGGAACTATAACTCAGTGGCAGAGCTCTTGCCTAGCATGCATGAGGCACTGGGTTCGATCCTCAGCATCACATAAAAATAAACAAATAAAATAAAAGCATTCTATCCATCTGCAACTACAATTTTTTTTTAAAAAAAATGTAAGGCATTTCTTTAGGGGAAACTTGTTAAAAGGTCAAAAGACAATCCAGGGATAATATTTACAACACAAATAAAGCTGGCGTTCTTTTCCTTAATATAGAAAGAGCATTAGCAAACCAGTAGGAAAAAGAGCAACAATCTACTTTAGAAAAAAGACTAAGGAATTTGCATATAAAATAAACAATGCTAATGCTTTATAAATACATAGAATGATGAAAGTTGTTTAACCTTGCTTATTATTAAGAAATATAAATTAAAACAAAATGAAATACTATTTCACCTGTAAGATTAGCAAAATTAAAAAACATTATAATTTTCAATGCTGTCAAGAATATAAGAAATTGGGTATTCTCATACACTTTTAGTGAGAATATAAATTGATATATTATCTTAGGAGAAGATATTGACATATAGTGCACATACCGTTTGGACCAGCAATTTCACTTCTAGAAATTTGTACTATAAATATGCTTCTTATACACGATTCACTGTGTTAGATTCCTTCAAGATCCCTGTTGTATAGCAAGATTCAGGATAAATTCCACAAGGCACAGGTGTGAATTAAAGAACAGACTTTAATGGAGAAATGTTAGAGTCAACAGGAGAAGGCCTGCGACCCCCATTGGCCAGGACAGGTATGCTGGGACAGGGCAATGTATACACTGCATACATTACTTACAAATGTGCAATATAACTCTGTGCTCCATCGGAGGGATCCTGTCCCCTGAGGGGCTCCTTTCTCTTAGGGAAAGAATGAGAACTGCTTTATCAATTAAGCTAGAGCTTGGATATTGTGCTATCTGGATACAGTGCCAGCCAGAGCCTAGACTTACGGTGAGACAAATGAGGCCCTCCCACCTGGAGCAAAATTTAGAAAGTGGCTACCAAAAACCTCAGTAATCAAGATAACTAATATTTTAATGAATTGTTTAAAATAAAAATTCACACAAGACCCAATGTCACTTGTACAGCACTGCTACTAATCCTGCCATTATTCAAAAGTTTGATGCCTGTTCAACATGGATATGTTGCATTAATATTGATTTTTAAAATACTGCCTTAAGATAAAATACTATTTAACTTTATTACTGAGAATATGGTGCACTCTGAATTTTGCATCCAACCATGCTAGTCTCAGCCTTTTGCATTGGTGACCATGTTGTCTGCTATGCCAGCTGCCAGTGTCTAGTTGAGGGAGCCACTAGTTGTGCTGCTGGTCAGTTCAGTTGTGGTCCTGCCCACTGGAACAAGTAGGGGAGGGGCAAGCTATGAGTCCTGGCTGTCTCATTGTCCAGGTTTCCCAGAGGAAGCATTTTCAGACAATCATGTTACCATAAAGATGTTCACTAAAGTAGTATTCATGTAGACAAATATTGAGAATAACTTATGTGGCCATAAGTTGGCAACATTCTTTTTTAAAAAGAATTCTATGCATCCGTGAATAAACAAGATATGAAAGGTGAAAACAGCAAGATATACAACAATTCATATGGGATGTCTTCCTTTGAGTCTTTTAACCATGCTAGATAATATTAACAATAATTAATTATCTGTGTGTGGAGGGGTTACTGGGGATTGAACCCAGAGGCACTTTACCACTGAGCTATAGCCCCAGCCCTTTATATTTTTTATTTTGAGATAGGTCTTACTAAGTTGCTGAGGCTGACCTCAAATTTTTTTTTAAGTTATAGACAGCATGCCTTTATTTTATTTGTTTCTTTTCTTTTCTTTCTTTCTTTCTTTCTTTTTTTCTTTTAAATGTGGTATAGGGAGCTACAGCCACTATCTCATTGAGGAGATTTTTCTTCCTGCCAAGGATGGTGTAAGCCACCTGAGAACTTAAATAATTAGTGAAGAACAAAATACAATGAGTCAGAAATGTATTTGTAAAAGTGGAGCCCTGATAGATACAGTCCACACAAGAGCTGGAATTAGATGAAGGAAAGATGGCTCCAGTGGTTTATTTAAAGGGGTACATCAAAGGCAGGGATAAGGTTTCAAGGGCAGAGTCTTGCTTGGTGATGTCTTGCTGACTAGTCAGCAGGTTGATTGGCATTTTGGCAGGTTACACTCCTCTCAGGTGCTGTGTGGGACATGGCAGAGCAGGATAGGAAATCACAATGTGTCAGGGCAGTTAACCAGAGGAAATGTCCACTGGTCATTTCTAGACACCAGATGTTCTTATCCACTAGACTCAATGTGCTGTGGCCCACACACAGCCCATAAATGGCTCCCAACAATGTGGTGCTAAGGATTGAACCCAGTGCCTCACACACGCTAGGCAAAGCACTCTGCCATTGAGCTACAGTTACACTCCTGGCCTCAAACTTTTGATCCTCCTGCCTCAGCTTCCTGATTTGCTGGGATTATAGGCGTGAACCACCAAACCCTGCTTATTCTTATTTATAGTAGATAATTATTGATAATAATTTGTTGATATCAGTGCTTTCTTTGTGCCAGACTCACTTAACCCCCATTAATACTCTATGAAGCAGATAACATTATATTCTCATTTTACAGATAGGAAAACCAAAACCCAGTGAAGTGAGGTAACTCTTCCGAAGTCACCCAACTAACAAATGTAGGAGCCAGAGTTTGAAAACAAACACAAATATTTGTGTATATTTACAAATAGTTTATCGAAAGACATACCCAAAATTATCATGGTGTTTATGTCTGTACCATGGTAGTGAGAGTCTCAAGTCTTTCATATTGTTTTGAGTTTTCTTTTTACCATTAGGGTTGTCAGATAAAATACAGGACATCCACTTTAATTTGAATTTCAGGCATAAAATAAGTTTTTAGTATGTCCCATGCAATATTTGATACATACTTACAAAAAATTTTTTTGTTATGTCTAAAATTCAAATGTAACTAACTAGGTGTCACACATTGATATTTGCTAAATCTGACAATCCTAGTTTTAATTAATGAATCTTCATTTGGCAAAGCCAGAAGTTCTCTTGGTTCTGTCACAGTGAAGTATCAATTCTCAAGGAATGTGCCATAATCTGATACAGAAGGATTTCCATAGGTGGTCAAATTCACGTATTGAAGTTACTCCATATAATGGTGACATATAAATTCAGAATCAACTGTGCCTGAAGTTCTGTCTTCCGTTAATTTTTTTTCCCTTTTATACTGAAAAGAAAAGAACCATCAATTAGGAGAAAATTCAGGAGAACTCCAAGCTAAGTTTGGCTCTATCTCTGGTGAATAGAGGAATTCACCCTGGACTGGACTAGACACGTTTGTTCCTCAAGCCCCCTACTACAAAAAAGAAAAAAAGAAGAAGATGGGGGGAAAAAATGGTATAGATAATAATTAGTATGTTGGGCCCCTATCTGTGTATTAGATTATTAGAACTTGTGCATCAGAACTTGAGTAGGGTCTGAATCATCTACTGCCTGGGAAGACTTACAAGCAGCTGAGCTGCCGCCCTTCCTCCGGGTGCACATTACAATCAGAATCCGCGGGTGACTCCTTTACCCGAGGTGGCCCGAGCCTTTTTCCGATTCCGTACAGAATCTGGCTTTCTTGTCCCGAGGCTGCTCCCGCTTCATTTCAGTTTCCAGTTGCTTATGGAACCGAAAACCACAAATAGGACATCCAGGACGTGTGAGCCCCAAGCTGTGCAACGGGGTCACGGCTAAACAAATGCAAGTTCATTGTTAAAGAAGAGGAGCTCCAGGGATGGGAAAGCCCAGCCCCGCGCAGGTCGTCGGCCTTCCGGCACCGCGGAGGCCAGCGCTGAGCAAGCGCGCCCTCTGCAGACGCCCGGCGCTGCCAGGTTTGTGGATGGCTCCACCACCCATGGGTCTAAAACTGTCCTTCACCCTGCCTGCAAGGCTACTTGGAGAGCAGCAGGAGGGGCTTCATCCCAGCCAACAGAAGGAAAGGCAGTGCCCAAGACTTGAACCTGAGCTCTAGAAATAAAACAGGACATTCTCTCATGTACTTAAGGTCCTGGGCTGTGGTTACTGTTGACACCACTAGCTCAGGCTGCTGCATGGGACAAAATGCTGTAGATTAAATTTGCCAGCAGTTCTGACAGAATCAAACTTCTGCTTCATATTGAGGCAGGATAGAAACCTTTTTTTTTTTTTTAAGGAAAGGTAAACATAAAGGAAAGATAAGAAAATATAATTTTAATTCAAGGCACCATGTATTTTTCCATGACGGTCACCCCTTGAACCAGGCCTGTCATTCTCAAATTTCTGGAAAAATCTATAAATGTAAAGTTACCACAAATTTACCCCTTATGATAGTAACCTTGCCTTGTGCACTGGTGATTACCCTAGCAATGAATAGAGAAAAGAGAGACGTATTTTAAGAAAACTATGATTTAGGGGACTTTTCAGTGCTATCGATTGTTCAGATAATGGAGACCATGTCAACTCAAGGATTGTTGAGAATAACCAAAAACTAACATCATTCTTGCATACCTTCCTGAACCCACCATTCACCAAGTTTTCTTTAAAAGAAGAGCCAGGAACCCTTGAAAAATGAATATCTGTTGAAATGGCCCTCATTCTCTCTTGTGTTCCTTACTTTCCTAAATAAATCTCTGCCTCTACTGACATGTGCTGAAATTCTTTTGTCAATATGTCAAGGATCCCTGACTTGTCCCGAGTTGAGTTCCCCCCCTTCTCCAGGAATTCCTCAAGACCCTCTTCCAGTGATCTCTTCTCTGGTGACAATATGGATGGCATCAAGTCCCTGGTTAGCAATCCCATGAAATATAGCTGTAGGTGTTCATTCAAGACAAAGGGAGGCAGACAAGTAGGCACATGAACAGAATGATCATGGAGGAAAGGACACTGCCTTGGCTGGGGGTTTGGTCCAAGGTATTTAGTTAGCAGCCATTGTGCTACTGCAGCAGCCCTGTGAGGTTGGCCTTTGCCTACCCTCTACTATACCTGGAAGTAATGGCCCTGTCTGTTGCTGAGAGGTAGATTATATTTCACTGCTGTCCAGCCTATCAGGGCCAAAAGTATGTTCTCAGAACAATTAATGCTTAATTTGGTAAAAACAATCATTATGGAATCAATTCCTAGGAAATTGTGTAATATACAGTATTTTTGATTCCTTAGCATCTGCTTTGGAAACAACTTCACAGTTAGTGGATTCAAGAATGGGTTTATAGGGGCTGGGGTTGTGGCTCAATGGCAGAGCACTCACCTAGCACGTGCGAGGTCCTGGGTTCGATCCTCAGCACCACATAAAAGTAAGTAAATAAAATAAAGGCATTATGTCCAACTACACCTAAAAAATAAATATTAAAAAAAGAATGGGTTTATCATCTAAATATAAATGGCCTTTCCAATTTGTTCTTTTCTCCCAAGAAGCAAATAAAGGATGGAATAACTGACCCCTCATTTTTTAGCTGACCCTTCATTTTTTCACTAGCTCAGAAATAAGAAGACCTAAAGTTTTATCACAGATCCTTTACTCTTATGATAATTTTCCCCATCACATAACTCCATAGTAGCAGGACTAAAAGATAAGCAAAACTAATAGGATACAGGTAAAAATCTCACAAATAAATGGGCAATTCTCCCATATATATCTGGTGATACCATCTGAAAGGAAAGTTACCATAACACTGGGAGTGACCAAGAGATCTTTTTTGCAGCAGTGCAAAAGAGAGAGAGAGAGAGAGAGAGAGAGAGAGAGCGCAAGGGAGAGCGAAAGCAAGAGAGGGAGACATAGAGAGCAAGAGCAAGAGAGAAGGGCCCGACAGGAGGGAATTTTTTTTTTTTTGAGGGAATTTTTTAGCCCAAATTTAATGGGGTCTCTGGGTCTGAAAGCTGCCTTGTTGGCACAAGGGGGGTTAAGTGTTCAGCCTTGAGTGAGGGGTTGAGTTCTCAGCCTTGAGTGGAGCTGAGTGTTCACACTTGACACAAACAGGTGATAAAGGACAAGACAGAGGGGGGGTTTGAGTGTGTGGGTCATCCTGCAGCTAACATTCATTCAGCCTGCCCTGCAGACAGCTTAGTTCAGCCTGCCCTGCACCTAACACTACCTACAAAGGGTTCTAATGAATCCAAATAAGGATTTGAATTTTACTTTGATAAAGCATAAGTTAAGGATTGGGGCAAAGAATGGAAAAGTAATTTTGAATTGGTAAAAACAAGTGAACATATAAATCTAATATGAAATTTTCCTGTATATTTGGGGTTTTGTACAATGTTAGCGACCAATCTGATGATAACTCACTGGGTAAACTAGAACAGGAATTTATGATTTTATACTTCAGTAGAAAGAGTAAAGTAAAAATGAAATCTCAGAGCTGGGGTTGTGGCTCAGTGGTAGAGCGCTCGCCTAGCACATGCAAGGCCCTGGGTTTGATCCTCAGCACTACATAAAAATAAAGATATTGTGTCCAACTAAAAAATAAATATTAAAAAAAATGAAATCTCCTTTTAACAAAATAGTGGAAAAAAACAATGAGCTAATATCCAGGAGTCAAATCATGAAGGAGGCCAACAGAATGCTGAATATGACTATAAACATAAAATCAAACCCCCAACTATCAATAAGAAGTTTTGGAGGCTGGGGTTGTAGTTCAGTGGTAGAGTGCTTGCCTAGCACATGTGAGCACTGGGTTCTATCCTCAGCACCACATAAAAATAATAAAGGTATTGTGTCCATCTATAACTAAATTTTTTTTAAATGAATGAATAAAATAAAGGCATTGCGTCCATCTACAACTAAATTTTTTTTTTTAAAGAGGTCTTTGGTTGAATTTTATTTTTTCAGTTTAGCTTCTCTGATCTTGTTTTCTTTGTTTGTGTGTGTGATAGCTGCTGGTGGTCAAATTCCAGCCTTCAACAGTGGGCTGTCATTTCCTCCAATGGGAAGCAGCATAATGTACAAGCAGGAGATAGCACCTCATGCATCAGCTGTGGACACATTGAACACATAAGGACTAGAGAGGACTGTATATGGAGAAGAGCCACATGCAATTAATTCTAATTAAAACCACTCAATTATATAGTATTTGCAGATCATATGGTCATGAGCTCAACTCTATAAGGGTCCAACTGAGTTTGCTATTGGCAAAAGTAATTAATGGGCTAAAACAAATGCAAATAATAATTGATTATTATTTATAAATAATTACTTATAATAATTGTAAAGACCCTAAACAATTGGGCATGATAAAAAAAAATCCACTAGTGTCTTTCAGCAGTTAAAAAAAAGGAAGAAGAACATCCATCACATCTAGTCTATAATAAGTTTGTTTAACTGACTCAGCTTGGGAGCCTGGGAATTCTGTTCCTGCATGTTCTGACAATGGGTGCCATATGGGAATACTTCTTTGACAATCAGGAAAGATTGCACAATTCTACTATCCAGGCAAAAAATTAAGTATCTTCCCTGAGAAATCTGACGACTAGACTAAGAGGGAAAACCTAAAGCATAGTTTTCCCAATGAAGCATGCCAGACAAAGCATCAGACAGCAGATTTCACAATTGATAAGACCTACCCATGATTTCAGAGCATCTCATCAGGCTTTTAGTCTTCCATCCTGAAAAATGAGCCAACAATCACAGATTATAGCCTCTGATGTGAAAAGCAGAGACAAAAACCAACAGGGAGGGAAAAACAGGATAAAACAGAAACTATACAGGAGGGAATAAAACTTCAGCAATAGCAAAACAAAACTCCACCTATGTTTGAAATCCTCATAGATATAACATAATGAAACCATAAAATAAGAACAAGATGTTCGCTAACAGATAATAATTATGGGGAAAACCTTGAGCTCTTGGAAATAAAGATGAAAAGAAGAAATGAAAAGCTCTTAAAAAGGATTAAAGATAAAGAGCAGGAAATCTCCCAAATAGAACAAAAGGGGCCAACATATGGAAATAGGAGGAACAAGGTAAGAAATATAGAAAGCTAATCCAGGTGTTCCAGGAAGAGGGAAAAGAGAAAAATATGGGGAAAATATTATTTTTTTAAAAAGAATTCCTTAAAATTTTTCAAACCTTATATACACAAGTTTTCAGATTGAAAGTGTCCTCTTGGGGCTGGGGATGTGGCTCAAGCGGTAGCGTGCTCGCCTGGCATGCGTGCGACCCGGGTTTGATCCTCAGCACCACATACCAACAAAGATGTTGTGTCCGCCGAAAAACTAAAAAAATATATTAAAAAATTCTCTCTCTCTCTCTTTAAAAAAAAAAAAAAGTCCTCTTATTACCCAACACGAATGGGTGGGAATTAACTCAAATCAAATCACAACATTGTGAAATTTCAGAATCTTAGAGACAAAAAGAAGATTGTTTAGGTTTCCAGAGATAGAAAAACAAGTCATAAATAAAAAATCAGAAAAGAGAATGGCTTTAGATTTCTTAATAGAAACACTGTGAGCTAGAACAACACTGTTGAGAAATGCCTTCAAATTTCTAGAGAACAATTATTTCCAACTAGAATTCTATACACAGACACATTATCAAACAAACGGGAGAGTAGAATGAAGATGTCTATTCCTTGATAATTGCAAGTTCTCAAATATGCATTTCTCATGCAACTTTCCCTGAGAAGTTATTGGAATATATGCACCACCGAAATGAGATTGCATCCAAGAATGAAGAAGTTAAGAAGACAGGGTATCCAGGAACCATGAGCTACAATTCAGGGGCTTGGAGAGAATCTATGGGATATGGAGGCAAGAGATTCTAACATGAAAGTGAAAAGGGATTTAGAACGTGAGCTGTTAACAGGCAAGACTATGTGGAGCCTGAAGCTTATACAATTTGGGGCACTCTTTAAAATTTTTTTTAAAAAATCACAAATACAAATTAGGTATGAAAATCAATGTTATTTAAGCATAAGAAAAGAAATCAAAACAAATTTTAAAAAAATAAAAGCTGACAGATACTATGAACATCACAAAATCCAGAAAAGTAGAATATTTTTATGAATTCATGGCTTGATTCATGTCTATTAACACATTTTCCCCCTTTGTATTTTTCAGACGCAAATGTTTCCCCCCACAGTTTATTATGAAAAATTTCAAACCTATAGAAAAGCTTAAAGAACTTTATAGTGGATACCATATACCTATTACCTGAGTTCTATACTTAACATCTTGCTATACTTATTTTATCACAAATCTTTCCATCTGCAGTATATACATTAATTACTTTTGTAGGGGAACAAATAGAAGATTGGGCAAAGGCTGGATGTGGAGTCATGCCAAGTCCAGGGAGAGGCCATAGTGGAGAACCTTAAGCAGGGAGAAGGCCCTGGGTGTCTGGAAGTGTCAGGTGGTACCCAAATATGTCCTTTTCAAAGTCCTGTCCATTCTCAGCCTCTCTTTGCCCCCTTTCCCCACTTACATTATTCCTTTGGCGGAGCAAACTCCCTTGTAGAAATTTAATTTCTCCTTTGGCTATATATAAAATGATTTTGCCAATATGTATGAGTAAGGAATTTTATCCAATAGTATTTTAATCACCTAAAATACCGGAAAGAAATAATAAATTCAACAATAAGGTTAAATACATTATGATACATTAATATTATAGAATACAAGACAGTCATGAAAACAGTGAAGAATTATTGAGTTCAGGAATCAATGAGTTTCTGGTTTATTCATTCACATCTTCGTTTGTTCTCTGTTGCTATATAATACCTGAGATTAGGAAATTTATAAAAAAAATTATTTCTTACAATTCTGGAACCTGGGAAGTACAAGATGATGGTGCCAGCATTTGGCAAGGGTCTTCTTTCTACATCATAACATGGCGATAGGAACATGTGGACAGAACAAGTAATGCTAAGTTGGACTGCTCTTCCTTTTCTTATAAAGTTCTCACCAGCTGCCCCTGCTGACAAGATGAGCTGGGTTCAAAAGAGCTGGCTGCAACATTAAACTAAGAAAACAGCAAAGAAATCATGCAACACATGGACATGAGTTTCTCAGATGGAGGGTAGGACAGCTCTGCAACCTTAAGGGTCAGTTGGGAAAGAGACTGTGCACCCAGAATCTCTTTATTTTTATAGGGGGGACCCACAAAGGAGGTTTGGTGTAATATTCTTCACCAAATAAGGCAGGGGGTAAGATTTCAAAAGTGGAGTCTTGCTTTGTGATGTCTTGTGGTCAGCAGATTCATTAACATCTTGGCAAGTCACACCTGTCTCAGGTGGTGTGTGGGATCACAGGCAAAGGGAGAGGAAAGGCGCACTTAAATCGCACAGCCCAATCAGCATAATGCCAGACCCATCCCTTCATGTAGCTCCAATATGCATAGCTCACACACACAGCCCAAGGATGGCCCGAGACATAAAGTCATTAATGCCATCCTGGAGACCCTTTCACATGACCTCCTCTAAACCTAATTACCTCCCAAATGCCCCCCTTCTGAATACCATTAGCATATGAATTTGGGAATTAAGTTTCCAACACATAAACGTTTGGGGACACATTCAAACCATGGCAATATATCTAACAAATATTATTGAGCAACTAATATGTTCTGGACACTGTCATAGTAACATGGATACATGTATAAAACAGGGTCCTTACTTTCATAGAACTCACATCTTAACTATTCATGAAATATGGTAAACTTTATTATCTGAACCATCACCACTCGCAACACAACCATCTAGATATGCTGAATGAAAATATAATAAACATAATATTAAATGCATATTTAAGGTTGAAGATTTCAGTACCATTCTGTCATTGTGTGTTCTCATTCTGGAAGTGTATAAGATTCTTTTCTTATTCCTGGTGTTCTAAAATTTCCATATGACATGCCATGATGTCGTTCTACTTAAAACCATTGTGTTGAATATGGATGAGCTCTCTTAGTCTAGAAACTCATGTCCTTCAGTTCTTTTTTTTTTTTAGAATTTTTAATATTTATTTTTTTTTTAGTTTACGGACACAACATCTTTGTTGGTATGTGGTGCTGAGGATTGAACCCGGGCCGCACGCATGCCAGGCGAGCGCGCTACCGCTTGAGCCACATCCCCAGCCCATTCAGTTCTTAAATTTGTTTTTTTCTTTTGGTACTGGGGATGGAACACAGGGCCACTCCACCACTGAGCTACATTCCCATTCCTTCTTTATGTTTTGGTTTTGTATTGTTTTGTGGTGCTGAGGATTGAACCCAGGGCCTTGTGCACACGAGGCAAGCACTGTACCAACAGAGCTATGAGACAGGATCTCACTAAGTTGTTGAGGGTCTCACTAAGTCACTGAGGATGGCCTCAAATTTGAGATCCTCTGGCTTTGCTTCCTAAACTGCTGGGATTATGTAGTGAGCCCCTGTACTCAGCTTTCTTGAAATTTTTGCTTGGTAATTTCTACCCATATTTTGTTTTCTCTTCCTGAGCCTCCTATTATTTGGAGTTTTTATAGTTTAAATTTCTAGAAGTTGGGCTGGGAATGTGGCTTAAGCGGTAGCGCGCTCGCCTGGCATGCGTGCGGCCCAGGTTCGATCCTCAGCACCACATACCAACAAAGATATTGTGTCCGCCGAGAACTAAAAAAAAAAAAAATAAATATTAAAAAATTCTCTCTCTCTCTCTCCTCTCTCACTCTCTCTTTAAAAAAAAAATAAATTTCTAGAAGTATTTTTTGTTGTTGTTCTTAAATATTTCTTCCCTAGTCCCCCTCTTCTTCTTTCATGGATCTTCAATATTCTCCTCAAAGAGAAAGTTCTTGCCAACTTTTCTTGTTTCTGTTCCTTCCTTTTTCATTTGTTTTAGTTTCTCTTTTATAGACTTTGCTCACATATCTCTATTCATCTCTAAGAATGGGTCTCTAGGGGCTGGGGTTGTGGCTCAGCCAGTGGTAGAGCGCTCACCTTGCATGTGTGAGTCCCTGGTTTAGATCCTCAGCACCACATAAAAATAAATAAATAAATAAAATAAAGATTGTGTTCAACTACCATTAAAAAATAAATATTAAAAAAAAAGAATGGGTTTCTAGGAATATGACTGGAAGTTTTATGCATGGATGGGATGACCATCCATGGTCATCTGGCTCTTCCATTTTATTTAGGTCTCACCATTCTGGCATATTTTTATTCTTTTGGGGTGATCAATCTCTCCAGAAAAGACTTTCCCAAACTTCTGCCTGGGAGGTAAGGAGAAAAGTGGAGGACTATTTCTATTCAGTAGATAGACTTTGAACCAGCTTCCTTGTGTGTCCTTAGCTGCCTAGTGTTTTCCTGTCAAAAGACCCCCCAAGTGCAGCCTCCCTAAAGGATACACCTCCTGCCATTTTCTAGGCTGGAAATGAGATCTTATTTCTTGCAATATAGACTTTCAAACAATAGTTTTTGCTTTTAGCTTCACCTTTACCCTCTTTCAGAGTTACATGGTGCCTCAAATTTCTAGATCTGTCAGGATGCCATGTATGAAGTAGCTTGACTTCGGGTTTCTCTGCTTAGGTTTTGGCATTCTTCAATGGGTAGCAATTGGGGTTATTTTCTCATCGATTCATGTTCCACCTTCCAAAATTTCAGTGTTCTCATTTCTCTCCCGCTTTCCTTTCATCTTTCTCCCCCGCACTCCCTTTTACTGTCAGAAGGTATACTGTCACGGTGGAATGTGTGTGGATTGTGTTGCACATAGTAGCCTCTTGAGGGGACAGACTCCCTGTCAGGGACAGAACGCATGAAGCACGTGCGACTCCGCCTTTAGCTCTGCCTAGGATCCCTCACAGCACCTGAGAAGGGTGACTCGCCAAGATGCCAATCCATGTGTTGACTACTCCAAGACATTACGAAGCAAGGCTCCACCCTTGAAACCTTATTCCCCCTCTGATGTCTCTGCTATAAAATAAAGGAACCCGAGGGCTCACGGTCTCTTTTCCAGAGCTCGTACAGCCGTGGCTCCCTCGATCTGAAAAACTTAATGTCTATGTCGTGTGATTTCTGCGCTGCTTTCTTAGATTAATGTTGCAATCAGGGCTGGGGATGTGGCTCAAGCGGTAGCGCGCTCGCCTGACATGTGTGCGGCCAGGGTTCGATGCTCAGCACCACATACAGACAAAGATGTTGTTTTTATTAAAAAAATTCTCTCTCTCTCTCTCTCTCTCTCACCTCTCTCTTTAAAAAAAAAAAATGTTGCAATCAGCTCTTTTAAACCCAGTTCATCCAGTCTGTGCGGGTCGTTGGTGAGAGTATACAATCCACAATGTTTAATTAGAAGTTGAGGCTTAGGCTTTAATGTTCACTTGGAACAGAAGACAAGACCCTGGGTCAAAGCAAACATTGGAATTGAAACTGAGATCTCCCACATAAAGCCAGGGCTTTTGAAAGAATGTAACACTAGTAAAGGGGGGGGGGCAAGGGAAAAAAATCCACTGACTAGCAGAGGAAAATTAGCAGGAAACCTTTTACCTTGATTTCTGAGTTGGAACAAAGAATTCCCTTAAGAATTTATAGAGAGAGATGACGCCACACAATTTAATAAATACTATTAAGGAATTCCTAAGTCAAGAAACCAACATAAAAATTAGTCCTGGGTATTTGATATTCTTAGAGTGCTTAGTCTTCAGTGAATGAAATAATGATATGAAGAGTTACTTGTCCGTATGTCCCAGTCCACAAAGCAAATGTCATCAAACACTCAAGAATCTATATCATATAGATATCAATAAAGTATATAAATTTGGAAACCTAAAATCATACTACATATGTCAAAGAACAAATCACAATAAAATTAGAAAATATTTATAAATGATAATGAAATACCTTACACCAAAATTTGTGAGTGCTATTAAAACAGTATGTGATGGGATATGTGTTATCTTAATAAATCTGTGGATCTCAATGTTGGTTCTCAGACCAGCAGTATGACCAGGAACTTCACGAGAAATGTAAATTTCAGGCCCTATCCAAGACTCACTGAGTCAGAAATTTCTGATTTCTAGGGTCTAGAAATCTGTATTAAAAAAAAAAAAATATATATATATATATATATATATACACACACACACACACACACACACACACTCACACACATATATATTTTAGTTGTAGTTGAATACAATAACTTTAATTAATTAATTTATTTTTATGCGGTGCTAAGGATCGAACCCAGGGTCTCACGTGTGCTAGGCGAGTGCTCTACTGCTGAGCCACAACCCCAGCCCTTAGAAATCTGTATTTTTATCAAGATATGATACACACTCAAGTTTGGGAAACACTCCCTGAAATGCACTCATTGAAAAAAGAGAAAGATTAATAACTTAAACATCCAACTCAAGAATTTTTAAAAAGAACACATTAAAATCAATCTAAAAGTAATATGGAACAAAAAAATAATATTAACTATAGAAGTTTTCTTTACAATCTACTCTTAGTGGTTTAAATTTGATGTTAGGACCTTCAAGAGACACTTGTCTTTGCTTCTAGACTCTGACAATCCCAGTTTTCCTCCAGGTTGACACTAACCAGTAAGTGGATCAGTACAAAGAAGTTGGGAAAAAAGAAACTAATACATAGAAAAATGTTCAAGATGTCTCATTACAGATATCTGGACAGATATGGATATACATTATTTTTCTAGACAGAATCATAGAAAGTGTTAAATGATTGGGAGTGGAGAGAGGTACTTGAGGGTAAGAGGATAAGATGTATTACATTTTCAGTTTTAAAAACATTCTTATTGGGGCTGGGGATGTGGCTGAAGCGGTATCGTGCTTGCATGGCATGTGTGCGGCCCAGGTTCGTTCCTCAGCACCACATACAAACAAAGATGTTGTGTCCGCCAAAAACTAAAAAATAAATATTAAAAAAAAATTCTTATTGACTTTGAATTTCTGCTTTTAAACACATATTACTTTAATTTTTGGGGGGAAGGGCTACTGGGGATTGAACTCAGGGCCATCTGATCACTGAACCATATCCCCAGCCCTATTTTGTGTTTTATTTAGAGACAGGGTCTCACTGAGTTGCTTACTAAGTTGCTTAGTGCCTTGCCATTGATGAGGCTGGCTTTGAACTTATGATCCTCCTACCTCGGCCTCCTGAGCCACTGGAATTACAGGCATGCACCACCATGCCCAGCTGATCATATTTTTTCTTTCTTTTCTTTTCTTTTTTTTTTTTTTTTTGGTACTGGGGGGTTGAACCCAGGGGTGCTTTACCACTAAGCCATATCCCAAGTCTTTTTGTTTCAAAATTTTCTTAATATTTTTAGTTGTCGATGGACCATTTATTTATTTATTTATATGTGGTGCTAAGAATTGAATTCAGTGCCTCACACATGCTAGGCAAACGCTCTACCGCTGAGCCACACCTCCCCCCCAGCCCTACTTTTATTTTTATTTTTATTTTTATTTTTTTTAATATTTATTTTTCAGTTCTCGGCGGACACATCTTTGTTGGTATGTGGTGCTGAGGATCGAACCTGGGCCGCACACATCCCAGGTGAGCACGCTACCGCTTGAGCCACATCCCCAGCCCCCTACTTTGATTTTTAAAAGTGCTAATTAACTTAATTGTACTGTGGGGTTAGAAATCATTTTTCTTTTTTCTTTTTTTTTTTTTTTAACTTGGGTAATCGGAATAAACCCACAAATTTATGACCATCTGATTCTGGAAAAAGGAGCCAAAAACACACATTGGAGAAAAGACATCCTCTTCAGCAAGTAGCGCTGGGAAAATTGGACTTCTACCCGTAGGAGATTGAAACTAGATTTCTATCTGGCTCTGTACAAAAAATCAACACAAAGCTGGGTGCATGCCCCGTAATCCCAGAGGCTGGGAGGCTGGGGCAGGAGGATCACTAGTTCAAAGCCAGCCTTCAGCAACAGCAAGGGGCTATGCAATTTAGTGAGACCTTGTCTCTAAATAAAATACTTAAAAGGGCTGAGAATGTGGCTCAGTGGTTGAGTGCCTCTGAGTTCAATCCCCAGTGTACTCTCCCCCAAAAATCAACACAAAATGGATTTAAGGCCTTAATGTAAGACCTGAAACTTTTAAAACATCAGAGAAAAATATAGGGGAAACACTAGAAGACATGATATGCAGGCAATGATTTTCTGAATAGGATTCCAATTGCTCAGGAAATAATAGCAAGAATTAACAAGTGGAATTCCATCGAATGAAAAAGCTTCTGCACAATAGAGTGAAGAGACAGTCTATAGAATGGAAGAAAATCTTCATCAACTATTCATCTGACACAGGGTTAGTATTCAGAATATATAAAGAACTAAAAATATCCCACACCAAAAGAACAAATAATCTAATCAATAAATGGACAAGTGAGCTGAACAGATACTTCTTCAAAGAGAAGTGGCCAATAAATATACAAGAAAATGATCAACATCTTTGGTTATCAGGGAAATGCAAATTAAAACTATTATGAGGCCAGGTGGTGCACACCTGTAATCTCAGCTACTCTGGAGGTGGAGGCAGGAGGATCACAAGTTGGAGGTCAGCCTCTGAAACTTAGTGAGATCCTGTCCCAAAATAAAAAATAAAAAGGGCTGGGGATATAGCTCAGAGATAGAGTGTTCAATTCCTGGTACTGCAAAAACAAAATAAATCAAATTAAATTAAAAAACAGAAAAGCACATTGAGATTCCATCTCATACCAGTCAGGGAATAAAGAGTCAAGGGAAAAGGAGAACTTATATACTGTTGATGGGAATGTCAATTAGTACAATCAATATGAAAAACAATATTGAATTGCCTCAAAAAACTAAAAATAGAACTATTATACAATTCAGCCATACTCCTGGGTATACATCTAAAGGAATCAAAGTCAGCATAATAAAAAAAAAAAAGTCAGCATATTACAGAGATACCTGTATACCTGTTTATCACAGCACTATTACAATAACCAATTCATGGAATCAGTGGATGAATGGATAAAGAAAAATCAGTAGATTCATGCCCATCAGTGGATGAATGGATAAAGAAAATGTGGTATATATAACCATGGTGTATTATTCAGCCATAGGAACAAAACCATGTTATTTGCAGGAAAATGGATGGAACTGGAGATTATGATGTTGAGGAAAATAAGCGAGACTCAAAAAGACAAGTATTGTATTTTATTCTATTGGTGAAATCTAGAAAAAAAGTGACATAAGATAGAAAGTGGACTCTTAAGGGGGAGGGGGAGGGGGGGTGTGAGGACAAGAGAGGACATAGGAAAGGTTGATATGGTCTAAGTACATTATATACATATATGAAATTTGAGTAGTATTCTTTATAGTACTTGTAAAATACAACAACATGAACATGTCCCAAACCCGACCTAGGACAGATTTTTTTTTTTTAAATATGTAATTCACAACCTCTGGGAATAAGCACACCTGATAAAATATGCAAGCAATTTTCTGAAAAACTCTAAAGAGATTAAAGCCTTGTTCTATGAAACTCAGTCACCTAATTGTCAGTCAAGAGTCTCATTACCTTTAACCAAACATAATTTCCTTTTGCGTTTAGTCTAACAATGAGGTTGTATTTCTAGAGAAAGTCCCTATCAAAAGCAAATCTTTAAATTAGCAGGATAGAGTTTTTCCTTTGCAGGAGTATTTGTAATGAATCTTTTTTTTTTTTTGAATTTTTTTTTTAGTTGTTGATGGGCCTTTATTTATTTATATGCGGTGCCAAGAATCAAACCCCAGTGCCTCACACATGCGAGGCAAGCACTCTGCCACTGAGCCACAATCCGATCCCCTTGTAATGAATCTTAATAAGTACTGGTAACTAAATTTCTCGCAAATTTTAAAAACCTGTCTTAAAACTTCCAAAATCCCGGGAAATACTCACTTTGGCTACTAGTATAAGGGATGAGGGTATGATGAATGACTGGGCAGCAGAACTATGGGAATAGAACGTAACCCATTCATTAATTTGACAAGTATTGAGGGCCTGCCATATGCCAGACTCTGACAAGTGTCTACTGCCAGGCATTGCTCTCGGTGCTAGAGATTCAAAACTAAACAAATGGAATTGCAGGAATAAATGTGCAGTTCCCATATTATCTTGCTCTTCCGACTCTTTCCGTGGGACGGCGCTACTTTCTTCGCGTGTCTTGTCACGATTCTAGCTAAACGGGAAAGCCCCACCCCGTTTCCCGCCCTTTCCCCCGTGTCCTCCTGGGACTACAGCTCCCATAATGCTCTCGTGGTGCACTCTTATAAGGGCGCCACCTCTCTCCCGTGCCGGGGACGACTACAGTACCCAGAATGCTTTGCTTCCCCTCCCGGGTGTTTTTGCCCCTTTCCTGGTGTGGGACGCGGTAGTGGCTAGCGGCAGTGCCAGGCCTGGGGTTGCCTGTGTCCTTCCCCGGGTCACGGACGAGGCAGTGACTTGACTTCTGGGCGCTGAGCCCGAGAGCGAGCACAGGCGACCGCCTTCCGTCCCGTCGGTTCGCGTCCTCCTTTGCTCCTTGTCCTGCTCCATCTGTGGCTGCCTGGACGGCCCGGGACTGACTGCCTGGAGTAGGGGTGACTGTCGCTGCTGCCGGGGCTAAGGCGAGGCTGCGGCCCTCGGACGGCTGTAGCGGCGGTAGTGCTAGGGAGGAGGAGAGAAGATGGCGTCGGAGCTGGAGCCCGAGGTGCAGGCCATCGACCGCAGTTTGCTGGAATGTTCCGCTGAGGAAACCGCGGGGGTGAGTGCTGGAGCCGGGTGGGTACGTTCTGCCCTCCCAGGCCGCGCCCGGGAGGAGGAACCGACTGCTAGAAGTCCCGGGGCCGCTCGGCACTGACTTGGGATAAGCAGCGGCCTGGTTCTAGAGAGGCTACGAATCCTGCTTCTGTCCTCGGCAGTCCCCCGAGCTCTCCTGTGCCCCAACCATCTTTACATTCCCCTTCTGTCCTGCGAACCCACAGGGCTTCCATTATTCTTCCTTCCCCGCGCACTCCATTAAGTCTCCAACGCACGGGCCTTTGCCCTTTATACTAGCTCTTCCTAGTGCTGGGTATAATCGCTCTATCTTGTGGCCTTGATTTCCTGGTCCTGGGATAAGGGGAGCAGTACCTCCTCCACCGACGCATGCTTCCCTAACCAAGCCCCAACTTTGTTCTTATGACAACCCCAGGCACCAAGGATGCAAATGCTGCTCCTCATTGCCCCCTTCAGTGCTTTTTTTTTTTTTTTTTTTTTTGCACGGATTCAGTTATTGCAACGTTGGTGCACATGTTGAAAGTGTTGTCTCCACCCATGTACTGAACGTGAGAAAGTAGTAGTGGAGGCTGGGAGAATTAAAAAAACAAAAAACCAACAAGTAGGAGTTGGGAAAAGTAGGATGGAGAACAAACGTTATATAACTTTGAAAGAGCAGATTTGGCCAACCAATACAAGATAATAGTGTGTTGGTTCTTATAGTTGGAGCAGTTAGGCCCCAATCTTAAACCATTTAAACTCAGTATGAGAAGTGTAACATGAATATGCTAGTATAGGTAGCAGAGTTGTGAAATGATTAATAAACTCAATGGCATCTTCCTCTATAAGGATAGGGAACACCCAGTTAGAACAGATTTTCCACAGTGATTATCAAATGGGCCAAAACAACTTGGGCTCCACTTTTGAGGCCTCCAATTTAAAAAGCTGTTAGGAATGTTAGGAACAAAATTTGGTGGGGAGGGTGCTCTGTGGAGTCCTTTGGTCCGTGAATAGTTATTTTGATGAATTAGTGAGAGCACCAAAGTCTAGGTGGAAGTAAATGACAGGAGTAGAGGTAAAAAGTTTAAAGAAATACTTTGTTGAATTATGAATCTGCATGTTTTAAACTTTTTAGTCTCATTTACTCAAGGAATTTCGGCCTCCATCTATCTTTCATTAATCAAAGAGATTTGAAAAAGAAAATGAAAGTGGTGTTAAAAGTAAGCAGGAAAATAATAAAAATAAAATAATAAAAAGCTCTTCACTATCTATGTCTCTTCTAATTAATATCAAATCTATTTTTTTTCTCATATTGTTCCCCCTCCACTAGCACCAATTTTATGTCTGTTGGTGCAGACTGCATCTTCCATTATCCCTATTCTAAAAGTGTAGGCTACCAGGTGATTAGAGGTCTCCAGATTGTTTAGGGAGCCAGCTATAAAGCCAGTACTGGAAGCCAGTGCTCTCAGTTTTTATGCAGTGAAATTCTCAAGCAGTTATAGTGGGGAAAACTAAGGGAAATGCAACAAAACATTAATTTATACTTAATTTGAGTCTGTGAAGATCACAATATGAGCTATATTTTACTTTTTACTCTCTTTACTCTCATGTGACTTTCAAAATGGTTTTACCTATTTAAAAAGTGTAGTCTGAGGGCCAACAAAATTCCTTTAAATAAAGAAGATGGAAACAAATATTAAAGATATAATATTCCTCCAGCTATATAACCTTAGCCTGGCATTATTCTGTGAGGACTTACTGTCTGTATTTAGTTAAAACACCCAATACTTAAAGCCATTCTTTAGCTTAGGTTCTAGCACAGCCCTGTGTCACAAGTGGAAATATACTGATAACATTCTTTGTTATTGAAAGTAAATTTTAGAGAATATAAAAAAAAATAGTGAAAGTGCTTCCTATAGGCTTTCGACCTCTATTATTGATAATTTATTAGGATCGCTTCCATTTAAAATTACCTAGTGCTTGTTGATCTTTACTACAGTGTTGTAATCACTGTTTTCTTCTCTTAAGAGGAAAAAAGACTTTGTGATCCCATCTATTCCACCTATTGTGCTTCACAAAAGCATTTACTCTAGTTATTTTGAGTGAATTGGTGAGGACACCAAAGTGCAGATGGACAATAATAATATCCTAAAATTACAGTGGCCCTCAGAAGAGACCTAGTTTCTTTTTCTTGGTGAATTCTATTCCAGTCTGACTTTCCCAGCACTTCTTGACTCTGTCTACATTTCATGCCACATATTGATTGTAGTGTATTTCATTGAATGATTATGATTTAAGAAGTACACATTTTATTTCTCCCCAAGTATAAAAGAAATACAGTGGTAGAGCACTTGCCTAGCAAATGTGAGGCACTGGGTTCAATACTCAGCACAACATAAAAATAAATAAGTAAAACAAAACTATTGTGTCCATCTACAACTAAGGAAAAAATATTAAAAAAAAGAAATACAAATTCATTTTAGAAGTTTTATGTAGACTATTATGTCTTGCCAGGCAGGGTGGCAAATGCTACTAATCCTAGTGACTTGGGAAATTGAGGCAGGAAGATCACAAGTTTGAGGCCAGCCTGGGCAACTTAATGAGACTGTCTCAAAATAAAAAGTAGAAAAGGCTGGAGATGTACCTCACTGGTAGAGTACCCCCTGCATTTAATCTCCTGCACCACAAAAAACTATCAGTTATTTTTGGCTTTAAAAATTTAAACAGTTTTATGGTATAATTCACATACTGTTCAAATCTATTCAGGGGTTTTTAGTGTATTCATAGAGTAGTATAACCATCACCACAATCAACTTTAGAATATTTTTATCATCCCCCCCCCCCCAAAAAATAAATCATGTACTCTACATTCCCAAACTCTAAGCAACTACTAATAGATTTATAGTAGATTTGTCTATTCTTGACATTTCATAATAATGAAATAATGCAGTGTATATATATATATATGTGTGTGTGTGTATAGTGTGGGTGTGAGAGCATGAGAGTGGATTTTCTTTTTTTTTCAAATATTTAATTTTTAGTTGTAGTTGGACACAATACCTTTACTTTATTTATTTTTATATGGTGTCGAGAATCGAACCCAGGGCCTTCGACATGGTAGGCGAGTGCTCTATTGCTGAGCCACAACCCCAGTGCCCCACCACTCTTTAATATTTATTTTTTAGTTGTAGTTGGACACAATACCTTTATTTTTATGTGGCTGACTTTTCTTTTAGCAAAATGTTTTTAAATCTGTCCATGTTGTAGCATGTGTTAATACTTCATTCCTTTATATTGCTAAATAATATTCTGTTTTATGAAATGTACCAAATTTATCCATTCATTAAATTATAGATATTTGGGTTATTTCCATTGGTGATATTTGAAACATGATGTTATGAAAATTTATGTTAAAATTTAAAAATTTTTTTTGTGTAATTATTTTAGTTTCTTTTGGCTGTATACCTACCAGTGGAATTGCTGGGTCATATGATAATTACTCTTTTGAGGAACTGCCACTATTTTCCAAAGTGGCTGCATCAATTTACATTTCTACCAGCAGTGTGTGCAGGTTCCAATTTCTCCACATCCTTGCCAACATTTGTCTGTTTTTTATTATAACCATTCTATTGAATGTGAAGTGCTTTCTTGTTGTGCATTTTCCTCAAAACTCATGATGTTGAGCATATTTTTGTGAGGTTATTAGCCATTTTCCTGATTTTCTTTACTCATTTTTAAGTTAGGCTTTTTGTCTTTCATTATTGAGTTTCTATATTAATTATTTTTAGCTGTAAATACTCTTCTTCATTTTTAGATCTCTTAATATAACTTATTCAAAATTTTTCCTTTTTTTGATATTTATTTTTTAGGTGTAAATGGACAAGCACAATGCCTTTATTTTTATGTGGTGCTGAGGATCGAACCCGAGTCCTGCTGAGTCCCACCTGTGCTAGGCGAGCACTGTACCGCTGAGCCACAATCCCAGCCCTCAAATTTTTTCTTAATATTGTCCCCCAAATTTTATAGGAGCACTATGATTGTTGTCATTAACTTCCATGTTGCTTATCCTTGTTTGAAAACAAAATCAAATATGGTTAAAGGATACAATTTTAATAGATGATAGAATAATAATTAGATACCATAATAAAAAGGCTAACCCCTAGGGATTCTTTCATTTTTGTGTCTGTTGTACTTGCTCTCTCTAAGGCTTAACTTTAGCGTTCAGTAAAAGGAAGGCTTCTGGAAACAGTCATAACATGTTTACTTTAATGGAATGAGTTGACAGTTTCTTTACTTCCCTATAGGGGATTTAGAAGAAAGCAAATGTTTATTAGTCTTGTGCACTTGGATGTGACAGCTGTGGGTTATCTGAAAGACAAATTAAAATGTAGCCAAATTAGAAATCTTAATTTTTCCTGCCAAAGAAACAGTTAGCGTATGTTAGTGAGAACTAATATGAAAAGCTATAGATTTTATTCTTTGGAGCAATGTGTGAGCCATTATTCTGAAAGTCAGTTGTAAATTATTCCTTATATATGAAATATGTAAGTTTAATCAGGTGAGGGTGCTTGTAATATGGCTCAGATATGTTATATGTTTTTTAATTTTTCACATAATAGTAGTAAACTTTCTAAGACAGGGAGCATATGCCTTTGTTTCTTGAGCCAGGTTTTTAATAATTTATAATAATAAGGGATAGAACTGTGGCTCAGCGGTAGAGTGCATGCCTAGCACATGCGAGGCTCTGGGTTCAATCCTCAGAACCATATAAAAAAAATAAATAAAATAAAGGTATTAAAAATAATATATATAATATGATATTTAAAGTGAATTTTTAAGGTAGCTATTCTTTTTTTTTTTTTAAACCAGGAGCTAATATTTGCTTCTAAATTTTTTATTGAAGAAATCTTTGAACAAATTTGACTGCTCTTATAGCCACAAGATACCATAATTTACTTTTGGGAGCATTTTAATCTCCTTGGACTAAAATTCTATGACGTTTTGGGGGAAATAGATACATAAAATTATAAGGAAAATAAAAATTGTATTTTTAAGAAAACCTGTCATTGTATTATAAATCAAAATTGAATTCTTTCAGGACTGGGGTTGTGGCTCCACGGTAGAGCACTCACCTTGCACGTGGGAGACCCTGGGTTCGATCCTCAGCACCTAAAAATAAATAAGTGAAATAAAAGTAAAAAAAAAAAAATTGACTTCTTTCAGACATTGCTTAATATTTCATTCATAAAGAATAAATTGTGTAGGATAATTTGATCACTTTTATTCATATTTTGGTTTGGTGACAATGGGTAAAATTGGGTTTATTCTTGGATGTGACCAACAGAAGTATCTCTTAGCTCAGTAAGATTCTAAGTTTGCTTGTTGATAACTCTTTGCCTTATACTTTTTTTAGAAAAAACTTGTTTTTTAAAAATAATTCTTGGGTTTTAAATGTATATGATTGCGTGTGGGAGAGAGAGTGAGAAATATGGATTTGGAGCCACTTTATAAAGGCAGCAGATCCTTAGAATTTTGGGATTCTATCTCCCAAGAAATGCTGTTGTTTTAAAAGTGATTTAATTTCTTTTCCTACTTGCGTAAACACAAAAGCTAGTAGAGTTTGGGACAGTGTTTGGAAAGTACAATTTCACTTTAGGAGTGAAAATTATTTTCAGATGAATGCTTCCATACAGTTCCTTAATGAACAAAATTTTCAGTAAAAGTTCTCTGAACTTAATTAGAAAATTAATATATATTACCTCATGAATATTTTATTTATTTTTTTATTTATGTAGCATCAAACTACATGAGTTTAATATAGTGAAAACACACACACTCTTCCAAGTACACAAACAGTTTCTTAGCAAATTATTTAGCAGTTGAAATGACAGTGCCACCACTTCTAGGTTCTTGTCTTAGTCCTGTAGGACTTTGTCTTAGACCTTTTGTGCTGCCTACAGAATACCTGAAACTGGATCATTTATGAAGAACAGAGATGTGTTTCTTTCATTTCTGGAGACTGGGAAGTGTTAAGACAAAGAGGCCCATATCTGGCAAGGCCTTAGTGCATGGCCAGACTCCATTCTTTTTTCAGGAATCCACTCAAGATAACTAACCCATACTGTGATGACAAAATTAATCCATCTATGAGTGCAGAGCCCTCTTCACCGAATCACTTCTTTTTTTAAAAAAAATTGTTCTTTTTAGTTATATATGACAGTAGAATCTATTTTGATATATTAATACAAGCATGGAATATATCTTATTTTAATAAGATCCCAGTCCTCATGAATATTTTGAATCTTTCTTTGTATGTTTTTAGAAGGAAGGAGGCTGAAGATAATGCAAATAATAGTTAAAGCAAAAATGTCATGTTGATTTCATCTGGTGTTAGTTATCACTTGTACATAATTTTTTTAACCAAATGTAATTGGAATTTAGGTAATCCATAGGCAAACATTGGATCTATGAATTGTGTTAGCAGTTCAGGTAACTACATTTTAGTAGAAGTGAGTAATTTTATTTCATGTTTTCTGATTTAAAATTTTTACTTGGCTTAGAGCCAAAATGACTTATAAATTACACAAAGCAGAATGGAGAGCAAATAAGTATCAACACAGTTGGCAGAGGAGATGGGGATAAATGACAGAATAAAGGGAAAGGAAAGGAAGTGGTTTGAAGGATGCCTTATCTAGGGCTTATTTGGTTTAGTTTTTAGAGACATATCTGATCAATACTGCAGGCATGGATTTTTACTTTCTCTGTTTATATTAAAGCCACATGGAGCATCTTTCTGGAATGTTAGTGTTATGTGACAATAAATTGTATAAACATATTTACAGTCATTCACTTAACAGTTTTGCTAAATGCTCATGGAGGCCAGGCTCTATTTTAGACCTGGGGTCATGGGGAAAGGAGGTAGGGATGGGAAATGGGCTGAGAAGATGAGTTATAGGAGGTGAAATAAATTGAGATCTGAAGAATGAGTAGAAAATAGCTCTGTAAAGCAGAGAGGGAGCGGAGTAAGACAGGGCAGGAGAAGACTGAGATAGAGCGAAAACAAAGGACTTTGTTAGGCATGTCGGGATTTTTGACTCAATCTTAAATGAAACTGGGAAGCCGAATGACAGAATGAAATTGGTATTTTGGAAAAATTACGGTGGTAGTAAGGTTAGAAAATTAACTGCAGGGAGGACAAGGCTAGTGGGATATTGTTGTACTATTCCTGTTGTTGAGGACAAGGGGTTTGGACTAGAGGTGGGAGCTGTGAAGAAACAGAATCAAGAGATATTTAGGAAGCCTAGTAGTTAACAAGACAGGATGATTGTTTGGATATAGAGGTGAGGATTTACGAAGATTTTCAGGTTTTTCTGGTTGGGATATCTTGGTAGATGCTAAATTAGGGAAATGGGGAAGAATAACAGATTTTGGTGAGGGAGGGGGTATTATGAGTATAATTTTGGATATATTGAGTTGGTGCCTGTATAATATCTAAGTTTAATTGTAATAGGGTGATTTGTGTGTGTGTGGGGGGGGTTTGTTTTTTTGGTTTTAGAAGTGAGAGCAGGTTGATCATGTTTTTATAGAGAGAGGTTGATAAGGAAAAGAAGGCATAATTGATAGAACAAAGACGTTTGTGGACTGACATTCATAAGAGATTTTTATATGTACTTTTTTTTTTTTTTTTTTTTTTTTTGTATTTTTTTGGTACTGGGGATTGAACCCAAGGGCCCTTAACCACTGAGCCATGTCCTCAGCCCCCACCCCCTTTTTTAAAAAAATTTTGAGACAGGTACTTGCTAAGTTGCTGGAGCTGGCCTCAAATGTAAGATCCTCCTGCTTCAGCCTCCTGAGTCATTGGAATTACAGGCATGTGCTGCCACACCCAGCTTATAAACTTGTTTATTAATCAGTGAGAAATATAACTTGTGTATTGGCTATTCATGTTCACTACATGCTCTTCCTGTAAGCAAACTGACATGAGAATCCACACCACAGAATAACATTTGAGCAAAGTATTAGAGAAGAAAAGAAGTCAGATATACTTTATGACTAGTGTCATGTAAGAATTTCTTGTGTTTATTTTTGTATTCTTCCTATAGAATTTTGTTTCAAGAGTCATTTTAAGGGCAGGGGTTGCATCTCAGTGGTGGAGTGCTTTCCTTGCACATGTGAGGCACTAGGTTTGATTCTCAGCACCACATATAAATAAATAAAGGTATTGAATTTAAAGGGGCTGGGGATGTGGCTCAAGTCGTAGCGCGCTCTCCTGGCATGCGTGCGGCCCGGGTTCTATCCTCAGCACCACATACAAACAAAGATGTTGTGTCCGCCAAAAACTGAAAAATAAATATTGAAATTCTCTCTCTCTAAAAAAAAAAAAGGTATTGAATTTAAAAAGTCATTTTTAAACAAAGGGTTTGCTTTATTTTAATTTTACTTAGACTTTGAAGTAGAATTCGAAAACACTTGGCATTTTAATAGATTGTTTCTAATATACATTGATGAGTGTTATAAATAAGATGTATTATTTTTGTACCCCAAAGAGGGTTGGGTGTAATTGTTCGAATTAGCAGTTTATTGACATTGTTTATTTTGTTCTCTTTTTTTAAAGAAATGGCTTCAAGCAACTGACCTCACTAGTGAAGTATATCAGCATTTAGCCCACTATGTACCCAAAATATACTGCAGGGGACCCAACCCTTTTCCACAGAAAGAAGACATGCTGGCACAGCATGTTTTGTTGGGACCAATGGAATGGTATCTCTGTGGTGAAGATCCTGCATTTGGATTTCCAAAACTTGAACAAGCAAACAAACCTTCTCATCTTTGTGGTCGAGTTTTTAAAGTAGGAGAGCCTACGTACTCTTGCAGGTAAAATATGATAATTTTCTCCCAGAAGACTTGTTTTTGCTTTGCTACTTCTTTTTTCCTGAAACCTTAAAATTTGTATTTTAAAATTTAAAATTTAAATGTACATTTACAAGTCCATACCGGGTACCTATTGTTTAATAAATAATTAGAAAATATTCACATAATTATTTTTCAGATCAAGAACCAGATTGTTAACCAGCATTCCAAAAGTCCACTGTGTGCTTTCTTCCTCCTCCAGAATTAACTGCTATCTTCACTCTTGCAGTAATTACTTCCTTAATTTTCTTAATATTTTTAGTTATAATGGTTTCTTTTTTATGTTCAAATTGTTCTAAATTTGGCTAGTGGGAGCCCCACCGTACTCGCTTCTTTGTCCTTTTCATGTCTCCATTCA
Source organism: Ictidomys tridecemlineatus (assembly GCF_052094955.1). Classification (NCBI taxonomy): domain Eukaryota; kingdom Metazoa; phylum Chordata; class Mammalia; order Rodentia; family Sciuridae; genus Ictidomys; species Ictidomys tridecemlineatus. Next base: position 108,764,297 of record NC_135484.1, on the reverse strand, counting down.
TTTTTTGTGTGCTTTTTTCCTTTCTGGCACAATAATATGTTCATAGCTCACTTTGTACTTAATTCTGACCCATATGTAATGTCAATCATCTCTCCAAGGAATTTCCTTTTGGTTTGGAATAAACTAAGACTTTGGTGTTATATGTGCGTACTGCTACAAAGAAGACTTCACTTAAAAAAAATGCTAAAAATTGAATATACAAGGGTAGGAAAAAATCAAAATGCCATGACCCCTTTTTAAGTATCTATTCCTGTTTTCCAGAACTAATCATTGTTAACTGTCTTATGTATCCTAGAAATTTTCTGTGTACATATCAACCCATGTACGTGGCTATCTTAACACATACACACAAAAGAGAGTGATACATGTGTTAGGCTAAATTTTTCTTTCTCTGTTTGACAAAAGCCTGACATCTTTCCATTTGGCTTATAATATTCAGCTCGATAATATCCCATTATGTGGATGATTGACCACAGAAATTATGTGTTTCAGCCCTATCATGTGGCATGTGATTTTGTTCTTTGATGGCTGATGCTGATTCTTGGGTTAAGGAGATGTCTATAAGACTTCACTATAAATTTAATTTTTCCCTATGTAATCAATAAGTATTTTGTGGAAATGGACTTTTTTTTAATATTTCTTTTTATTGTAGTTGGACACAACACCTTTATTTATTTATTTTTATGTGGTGCTGAGGATCGAAACCAATGCCTCACATGTGCCAGACAAGCACTCCACTGCCGACCCCCAGCCCCAGGAATGTACTTTGTGACTAGTAAATACCTTCTTCCATTCCAAACTTTCAGGTTTTTTTTTTTTTTTTTTTGGCAATGCTTGGGATCAAATCTGCAATTTACTTATTTATATCAGTATCTATTCATGTAGTCCCATTATTCTTAATCTTAAATTGTCCTTGATTTGGCCAGTAGGAGCCCTTTTATGCTGTCTTTGTTGTTTTTCATAACCCCATTATGCTTTGAGCTTTTCTTTCTTTCTGGCACAATATCGCAGCCTAGACACATCTTGGATTTTTTTGCTATCCAAGTCCTGAAATCAACCATTTTGCAAAAAGCCTGGTTCCTTTTAGTGGACAGTGATTTTTAGAAGTAAGATGATAGTTGTGCTTGTTGCTTTGGGGATGTCACTACTCATAGGCCTTCTCAATGGACCTACATTTATTTTTTATGTACCTATATATACATATTAAAATAGATATTTAAAACCATGTATTTATAGTGATCTCTTTAGTTTTTATCCAACATTGCAGATTCTTCATACTATGTTTTCTCCCCTTGTATATTTGTAACTTCTCCTACCTCTTATTAGGGTAGATCCATAATAAGACTTTGCTCCAGTATGCATAGTTCTTACTCCAAGACATGACCTTTCTGTTGTCTTAGCTAGATATGTTCTTGACTAGAACTCCAAAGCCCTCTAGTCCTGCTTGTTAGACTTCAGGTATCTTTTTGGTACTATCAATTCCACAATAGCCATTCTCTGGGAAACCTGAATCATTTAGCCCAACCCTCAACCAAATACTTACTTACCATTGATTCCACATAGACTTCTGTCCTTACCTACGTTTCCCCATGCTGATCCCATTCCACCTCTCTGGTCCCCTGACTCAGAGTTGAGCTATTTTATCTGTGTCAAAGTCTGATTTAGTCTCAGCCCATGAGGTCTTCTTGCTGTGTGCAGACATTAATTAGCTCTCTATATCATAGGCACAGGTGGAAAATTACCTTCTCAGTAAAAGTCAGGGCCATCCTGGGTATCACTTTATGAATTTCCCTCTTCTTAGTTATTATAGTCTTGTGCTGCCTCATGTATTTTGTCTTGTGTTATGATTGTTTGTAGTGGGTGATGGCGTGGGGAGTAGTTTATTACCAATTGTTCTGTCATATCCAGAAGAGGAAGTTCTGACTTCATTTCAACAAATGGAAATTGCTTATGCTTCCTGAGCATCTTCTAAACATCAGATTTAACACTAATAATTTGGTATGCAGTCATGCTTAATCTTTCCATAGCCTCCATAATAATTAATGTTTTTGAGGAAACTGAGGCTCAGAGTGGTTAAGTGACTTACCTGTAGTCATAAAACCTGAAACGAGGTCTCTTGATATGAAGGAAATTGCGAACTCAAACTCAGTTGTTATTTCTGCTGGTATATACTCTCAAAATATGGAGATTTCTCCCCACAAGCAAGCAGGCATGCTATAATTTCTGCAGCAGTGAACACCAGCTATGCATCCTCTAATGTAATTCACTTCTGACACTTCCCAGAAATAAAGTCAGATCCTCTCTTATGAACCTCTTGCCACTTCATGTTTTTCCTTGGGATTCTTTTAACTTTATGCTCAATATTCAGGAATTCTGTTAGTCCCAGGAATCCCATATATGTCTGTTGGTGAGTCTGCCCTTGAGGAGAGACCTACCAGACTGCTCCCTATTTCAGATGCCAGGCATGATTTTGGATCCTCCAAAACTTTTGACCAACTGGCTACCAGTGGGTGTTCACATGACTCTTTGCTTGGGTTCAATAAATTTTCTAGAGTATCTCACAGAACTCCAACACATTTACTAATTTATTATAAAAGATATTACAAAGGTTACAAATGAAGAGGTGTTTAGGGCAAGATGTGCAGAAGCTGTCCTCTGTGGATATGTACTTCCAAGTGTTCAGCTATCTGGAAAGCCTCTACACTGTCCTTTTGGGTTTTTTAGAAATTTCATTGAATAAGCATGATTAAAGCTGGACAACCTTGCAGAAATGTGATTGGACAAAAAAGGGGTTTTATTTAATGCTAATAATAGACTGGGGTGGGGGGCGGCACCAGCAAAGCTTGTCTCTTCAGATTCTTCTTGGCCCCTGTGTAGCATTCCTTCCTCCCAGATATAAGGCAGGACACCTCTGGAATGGGGGACTTAGGATCTATTATCAGAGAATTTCTTTATAGCCAGCTCCAAGACAGAAAGACAGAAGAAGATTAGAGTGTATTTTTAGTTTCTGTGACCCAGTTTGGGGAAGAAAAAAAGAGCAGATGAAAGGAGGGCAGGAGACCTTAAGTACCCTGACATTATTTAAGTCACTCAGGAAATAACAAGATCTGTGGTAGTGATGAACTAGGAACCATGGATAAAAACCAAAACTTGTATGTCATAATATCACAACAGGCTTCTCTGACTCTAAAATCCATGTTCTTTTCACTTTACCTCTTTTATTCTCAGATATTGGTCATTGTGAATTTTTTACTCATACACAGTAAGATGAGAAGAATGGATTGAATTTTTCTTGCAACTAAACTTAATTTTTAGAAATGTCCTCTGTTAAAAATGTGATGACAACTAGAAAAAAAAATTAGCCTTTTCTTTGACTTTTCTATTGGTTGGGCACTGCTGTATAGTACCATTCTGATTCTTAAAATCAAGTTGTATTGCAATACTAACTTCTGTACCAAAAGTATATGCAAAGAATATTAAATAAAAATCATATTTGGGCTGTAGAAAGAGATGTTGGTGACTCATAATCATGGACTTGGCCTGAATTCTTCTCTTAAATTATCCCCAATTAGACTAGTCTATAATCTGCTATTTCCCAGTTGCAGAAGTGTAGTACAGGTAAAGTGCTTCAAACATGTTAGGTACTCAGCAAGTATTTGTTGACCAATGTCTGTTTTGTTATTAGAAATACAGGGCACAGTTTTAAAAGATGTTATTTTGCAGTTCGTAGTTTAAATTGATTTAGTATTTCTGTTAGTTGTATATTTCCATGCTTGTCCAGTGGCAATGTTATATTTACATGTAAACCAGCTATTTTTTAGGTTGTTATTTATGATTACATACAGGGAAATCTTCACTATTGTGGCTTTTACAACTTAATACTTTAGCTCTTGATCCCAGCCAGTTAATAAGACAGCTATTGCTATAGTGATCAGAATATTAATCTCTCTTAGGAACATATTGTCACTTCATTTTTTTGAGGGGGACTTTCTTAACCTTAGGTTCAATATTCAGGAATTTTGCTAGTCCCATATGTTTCTGTGGGTTCATCCTAGAGAAGAGATTGGGTGCAGGGAGAACTTAGTATTTGATTGCTTCACAGAGTAACCTTGATTAAATTAGCCGAGTCTTGGGATCTTCCAGAAGTAAGAAGAAACTCATTTTCAACAGCAGTAGTCAAAATAGGTTTTTGGGAGTTTGGAGAAGGGGAGTGAATGGCAGAAAGAGGAATATGTTTATTCCCTCAGTGAAAAGGATATATCACAGTGAACTTTTTGCTTATAATTAAAGCTTAACTGTGCCTCAAGAATTGGTGGGTGAAACTGAGTCAGAGATGGTCTCAATAGATTTTTCTTGTATTAGATGTTTGGGGATTTGAACCTAGATATGTCATTCTGGGGTTTCTCTGAGATACACCAAACTAATTTCACTGGAATCTGGAAATTGGGTAATCTATACCATTCTAGGTCTTTTTTTTTTGTACTGGAATTGAAGCCAGGGTGCTTATCCACTGAGCCAAAGTCCCAGCCCTTTTTTGTATTTTATTTTGAGACAGGAGTTCACTGAATTGCTTAGGGCCTCACTAAGTTGGTGAGGCTGGCTTTGAACTCTGAATCCTCCTGCCTTAGCCTCACGAGCTGCTGGGATTATAGGCCTGTGCCACCTTGCCTGGCTAGACTATTTAGAGTAAACATATAATGTGTGTGTGTGTGTGTGTGTGTGTGTGTGTAAATACGCGCACGCATGTATATTTATATTTACATATGATATATAAAAATGAAAAGGAAGGCACTAAGGGCAGGAAAATGCCTCATGAAGTGAAGAAAAAATTTTCACATTCAAGACTTTACTAAGGATAGAGAAAGCAAAGAATAACCTTAGCCACTAGGCAAAAATGCATTGTTTATAAGTCAAAAGGTACAAAAGTATTTAACATGAGAAGTATTGTCCTCTTCCTCATTTCTTAATTTCCCTGTTCCCTTATCTTTGTTTTTATTTTTATTTTTTAGTTGTAGATGGACATAATACCTTTATTTTATTTGTTTATTTTTATTGGTGCTGGGGATTGAACCCAGTGCCTTGTGCTTGCTAGGCAATTGCTTTACCACTGAGCCACAACCCTGGCCCCTGTTCCCTTATCTTGAAAAGAGGGTTTTGCTAAATTTCCCAGATCAGCCTTGAACTTGTGATCCTCCTGCTCTGGTCTCAGTAGCAGCTAGGGTTACAGGTGTGTGCTCCCATACCTGGCTAGAAAAATCTCATATATATATATATATTTTAAATATATATATGTATGTATGTATTTAAACACAAACAGAAGTATATCTGTCAAATAAGTTCCTAGAAATGTAATTTATTTGCTTAAGGATGCATGCATTTATTTCTTTTTAGTCAAAAGAAAAAAAAAAAAAAGAAGAAGAAAGAAAAATTTTTTAAAATCCCAAACTCTTTTAAAATGGAAAAGACATGTACAAGTTGAGGAAGGGGTGGTGATGGTTGTGGGAAAATGGAAAATTCTATGGGTGTGAGGGGAAAGATTGGAAAACCTGTTGTTTTGCTAATCTCATAGGGGAGAAGAAACCATGAAGAGGGTAGGCTGTGGCAATCAGACAACTTGCCGAACTATGAAGGAAGTAGTGTCTGATGATGTGGACTTGAACAGACAAGCAGTGGTGAGGGAAGACATTTCATATATAAGGTGCCCATAGGGCCTAGATTAGAATTAGATGCTTTTTAAAAAAGATATTTCTTAACTTTTATTTCTTCAACAATAAATGGGAGATAATGTCAATGTTACTTAAAGTTGACCAATTTTGAGCTTAAAGGCACAGTCATACACAAGATAGTCCTCTCTTTATTTAGATACAGCTTCATGTTTGGTAATCTCCAGGGCCACCCTTATTTCTGATCCCCTGGCTACAAATTCAGGTGTCTCTACAGACTATATTAGTTTGGGTAATCACTAGAACTACTCACTGAACTCAGGAAAGGGCTTTGTTTATGAGTAAAGTTTTATTATAAAAGAACACCAATCAGAACCAACCAAAGGGAAAGACATGTAAGATAGGAGTTCCAAATGGAAAGTTTCCATTACCCTCAGGGACACTTTATTCTGGCACACTGATGTGTGACAGCGTACACAAAATATTGTCAACCAGGGAAGCACACCTAAGCTTTGGTGTCCAGAATTTTTATTACTATTTTAATTACCTAGGTATGATTGATGAAATTATTACTCATAATGATTCTGTCTTGTTCCCCTTTCCTGAACCCAGAGATTCTCATCACATGGCTGGTCCAACTTTACTCTGTCCTCTGGTTAACATAAACTGTCAGGTCTGGGGGGTATGGATGGGAGCCTGCCATGAATAACACAGACCTATTACATGGAATTTCCAAGGACATAGAGATTACCTCCAGGAGCCAAATACAAAGAGTAGCCAAATTCTTTATTATACAGTTATTAAGAAGTAAATGAGATCCTTTGGCAGGGCTCTACACAATACTTGGTATATAGTAAACTCAGAGCAGATGGTCATGCTGGGTGTGGGAATTAATATATTAAAAGTAGGTATTCCCATGAAACCTAGTGCCCTGATAAAAGAACATAGACTCTTTCATTCAGAAAGATGAAATAAGGTATCTGAAATTGTGGGGAAGTTTCTAAACTAGACCCCGAAGGATAACCAATGTCCATAGTATGGAGATTTTCTTCAGAAAAAAAAAAAAGATACAAACCTTTTTTTTATATAGTATTTATAAAAAGGATTTGTGAAGAGATTGTTAGTTTTTCTGCAGAGAATTATTTGTTCATAGCTCCTAATATTGTGTAGATAACAAATAATTTTACTGAAGACTCTGATGTCAGAAAAAGCTATTTGTGTTTTTGCTGGCAATTAGCTACTTTGTGTGGTATTTGTTCATACTTCATTTTCCTTTAGGGAAAGAGTACTTCAAACTTAGCTATGGTTCTTCATTACTAAGTAGAGATGACTTTACAGTGCAAAAATTGATTTTGATCACAACTATGTATTTTGGCATTTTGTAATCATTAAGAAAAATAAAACAGAATATGAAATTAGAGTGTGTCTTAAATTTTGAATGTTAAAACTTCTGTTAGATACAGACAAGTGAAGTTTAGTTCCATTATTTGCCTTGTATAGTAAACTTGAGAATATTCTTTTTTAACACTTGAAAACTTATTACATGAATGTTGTAAATAACCAGAAGTAGGGTTGAGAAGACTTATGCTGCTATTAGCTAGAAATATTTTTATCCTTTGATTTCAGATAATACTTTATGATACTTTATCAATAGTAAACAGTTTTGCTTAGGTTTAATTTTTAAAATTTTAATTCTAATTTTGATAGTTTTTATAGATGAGGTTATACTAAAACCCTATAATATTAGAGACTATTAATACCCCAAATATATTTATTACTCATAGTATGTGACCATTTCAGATCAGTGAGATGATGAATGAAGTGTTCTGCTCTAGATAGTTATTTAAAATTTTAGCTCTACAAAATGAACCCATAATGCTTTTCAACACTTTTAGGACTCACCACAGCAAGGGTAGGAAAAAAACCAGAGGATCTTACCCTGTTTATACATACTTTGGGTCAGAAATCATGAATTGCCCACGTCCTGTTAGACAAAACTAGTCATAAGGCCTCTGTCCAGCTTTAAAACAGGGTGGGAAAGTATAATTCTCTTATGTGTCTGAAAGAGAGAAACCTAAATGTGGATAAGCATTAGAAGTGTCTTTAGCAATGATTTTTTGTATTTTTTAGTGTTATTTTTCCTCTGAGTCAGTAAGATGAGGTAATACAAAAATATTTTAAAATATTACAAAAGTAAGTGAAGCAGGAGGTATCACAATACCAGACCTTAAACTATACTACAGAGCTATAGTAACAAAAACATCATGATATTGGCACCAAAATAGACGGGTAGACCAGTGGTACAGAATAGAGAACACAGAGACAATCTCACATAAATACAGTTATCTTATACTAGACAAAGGTGCTAAAAACATTCATTGGAGAAAAGATAGCTTCTTCAACAAATGGGAAAACTGGAAACCCATTTGCACCAAAATGAAATTAAACCTTTATCTCTCACCTGCACAAAACTCAAAGTGGATCAAGGACATAGGAATTAGGTCAGAGACTCTGCACCTCATAGAAAAAAAAGCAGGCCCAAATCTTCATCATGTCAGCTTAGGACCTGACTTCCTTAACAAGACTCATAAAGCACCAGAAGTAAAATCAAGAAACAATAAATGGGATAGATTCAAACAAAAAAGCTTCTCAGCGAAAGAAACAATTAATGAAGTGAAGAGAGAGCCTACGGAATGGGAGAAAATTTTTACCACACACACATCAAATAGAGCACTAATCTTCAGGATATTAAAGAACAAAAAATAAATACAACAACAAAAAAATAAATAATTAAATCAATAAATGGGCCAAGGAAATGAACAGACACTTCACAGAAGAAGATATAATCGGTCAACAAATACATGAAAAAATGTTCAACATTTCTAGCAATTAGAGAAATGCAAATCAGAACTACTCTAAGATTTCATCTCCAGTCAGAATGGCAATTGTTAAGAATTCAAGCAACAACAATAAGTGCTGGCAAGTGTGTGGGGGAAAAGATACACTCATATATTGCTGGTGGAATTGCAAATGGTGCAACCACTTTAGAAAGCAGTATGGAGATTCCTTAGAAAACTTGGAATGGAACCACCATTTGACCTAGCCATCCCACTCCTAGGTCTGTACCCAAAGGACTTAAAAGCAGCACACTACAGCAATGCAGCCACTTCAGTGTTTATAGCAGCTCAGTTCACAATAGCTAAACTGTGGAAACAGCCTAGATGCCCTTCAGTAGACAAATGGATAAAGAAATTCTGTATGTATACTTAATGGAATACTACTCAGCATTAAAGTAGAATGAAATTATGGCATTTACAGGTAAATGCACTGAATTGGATAATATCATGCAAATCGATGTAAGCCAATCCCAAAAAAATCAAAGGTCAGATTTTTTTCTCTGTAAGTGGATGCTGACCCTTAATGGGGGGGGCGTGGAATGAAGGAACTTTGGATGGAGCAGAAGGGAAGGAGGAGGAGGAGAGGGGATGGGAGAGGGAGTGGGGGGGGAGATAATAGAATGAGATAGACATTATTACCCCTGTGCATGGGTATGACTGCATGAATGGTGTGACTATATCATGTACAACCAGAGATATGAAAAGTTGTGCTCCATTTATGTACAAAATAAAATTAACAAAAGTACTCACCAGAAAAAAAATGTGTGTATATATATATACACACACAAGAACAAGCCATATATATATATACACACACACACACACACACACACACACACACACACACACAAAGCAACTATAAAGTATATCATACAAGTAAGATTTTGGATTTTTTTAAAAGTTGTATTATTTTTACAGTTATTTATAATTCTGGACATGGTACATGAATGAAATTATCGGCATATATTATAATTGTTGCTTACTTTTTACAGTTTATCTTGTAGATCTTTGCTTGTAAGTATACATAAATCTGCCTCATTCTTTTTTTTTTTTTTTTTTTTTGACACCAGGGATTGAACTTGTGCATTCAACCACTGAGCCACATCCCTGGCCGTATTTTGTATTATTTTAGAGACAATCTCACCTGATTGTTTAGCATCTTGCTGTTGCTGAGGCTGGCTTTGAACTTGATCCTCCTGCCTCATTCTTTATAACTGTTGTTTTTTCTTTTTCTTTTATTTTTTTTATATATATTTTTTTAGTTTTAGGTGGATTATTTTATTTTTATGTGGTGCTGAGAATCGAACCCAGTGCCTCACACATGCTAGGCGAGCACGCTACCACTTGAGCCACAACCCCAGCCCCAACTGTTGTTGTAAGAACAAGCCATAATTTTTCCATGGACATATTAATGAAATTAGAGGGAATTTCTAGTTTTTTTTTCCTATAGCAAATAATGCCACAAACAACACTCTGCACATTTGTATACATCTTTCTTTACATGTTTCATTATTTTTCAAGGTAAATACTTAGAAATAGAATTCAGTCCTGTGTATTATCACATTTCCCTCATTTACAGTATTTTTTCTGATCTAGGAAAATGATAGTGAGTAGGGAGTTGATACCCTAGAGAGTTTAAATTTCTGTAATTTCTAAAATGACCACAAATCTCTAAATCAAGAAAAATGTTCTTGATTTAGAGATTTGTGGTCATTTTTATTCTGTACCACTGTGGTGAAATATTAAACATAGGAGTACATCGAATATGTCAACTTTATATGTAGCTGTCTTTTTCTAGATGTTAAATAGTAGAGAGCTAGGGCTGTAGCTCAGTGGCAAAGTACTTGCTTAGCATGTGTGAGGCACTGGGTTTAATCCTTAGCACCACATAAAAATTAACAAATAAAATAAAGACCTGGGATTGTGGCTCAGCGGCAGAGTGCTTGCTTAGCGCGAGTGGGACCTGGGTTCGATCCTCAGCACCACATAAAAAAAAAAAATAAAGGCATTGTGTTAAAAAGAAATAAAAGACCTTCTGACCATCTGCAACTACAAAAAATTTTTTAAAAAATAGTAGAATCATAAAGGCTTTGGAGTAATCAGTTCAGGAAAGGAAACTCAGACTTTTATTACCCAAACTTTTGGTAACCCATTTTAAAAATTAATTTATGTATTAATTTATTTTTCTGTAGTACTGGAGATTGAACCCAGGGGCACTCTGCCACTGAGCTACCACCAGTACTGCTCTCATTCCCCTTTTTGAGACGGGATCTTGCTAAATTGCTCAGGCTGGCCTCAAACTTGCAATCCTCCTGTCTTAGTCTCCTGAGTTCCTGGGTTATAGGCATGTGCCACCATGCCTGGCCTTTTATTTTACTAGTTTTTTTTTTTTTTTTTTGAACTAAAGTCTTCCTAAGTTGCCCAAGCTGTTCTCATATTTGAGATTCTTCTACCTCAGTCTCCTGAGTATTTGGAATTATGGGTATGTACTACCATGCCCATCTTTTTTGTTTTTAAGGGAAAATTTACGTATGTCAAAAGCACATATCTTAATTGTACATTTTTGATAATAGCTATTTATGTAACATACAGTGTCAAAATAGAGAACATTTTCTTTTGACTAGAAATTTTCCTTTTATCAGTTCTAGCCCTCTAGGAAACCACTGTTTTGATATTTTAACCTTTAGTTACTTTGGCTGATCCTGGAATTTTGTAAAAATGAAATTATATATCATTGGCATCTTTTACTCAGCATAATGTCTATCAGATTTATCCATGTGTTGCAATTATTAGATGTTGGCTCCATTTTTATTGCTGAGTAGTATTTCATTGAATAAATGTGCTACAATTGCCTACATTACTCTGACCTTAACTATTTAGGAATATTAAGATGATAATAAGATAGGCCCTTTAGACTAATCTAATAGAGTGAAATTTTCAGTTGACAATTTCATTGCAGGCTGTTACTATTTTTATACCAATCTTTTTATGTATGTTTACTTTAATTTCTCTTGGATAAATCCCTAAAGAGTGGAATTTCTGGGTCAAAGGCAGTTAAATATTGAACTTCATGAACTGCCAACTCTTCACCAAAATGAGTTTGTGTTCTTATGGCTAATGTAAGACAGTTCCTGTTGTATTGTATGCACAATATCTAACGTTGTGTCAGTCTTTTCAATTTAGTTGGTTTTTTTTTTTTTTTTTTTATAGCAGAGTTTATTAGGAGGAAAAGAATGGGTGGGCAAACTACACTCAAGGAAGAGTGTGGGTTCTCTCAAAAGGACACTGACAACTCACTTCTTTGTGTCTCAGCTTTTATTGGGGCAGTACGGAAGTTGTTAGAAGGTCTCATCCAAGTTTTACCTCTTGGCTCTGGATTGCCTGCTGACAGTTTAAAGGCAACTCTTGGCCTTCTTGGTCTGGCTGACATTATGGTCAGTGGGCTCCAGTCTTAATCATTATGCTTTTCTCAGTGATTATCCTACATATGGATAATCTCTGGGTTATTTGTGTAGTGTCTTACTTAATGTCTTAGCATTTAGGCCCTTCTTAGGAAAAACATTTTTGTCCTTCCCCAAACTTATGTTTTTCTCTGGTTGTGAGAGGAATAGTTTGCAGGGCTGAGATCAGGCAAGGGACCTGAAATATCTTGTCAGACCTGTTTTCTTAAGCTCTTGACCCACTGCTTATGTCTAATTGCTGCCTAGCATTTCCCCCGCAAGAATTGGAGACCCTGAAATGTTTTAGGGAAGCAGATGTCATTGAAATCTTTGGCTGCTTTCTGCTGGTGAGGGTCATGGGCCTAGGGAACAGGAGCCCCACATTCTTGCTGTCTGTCAGTGGGACATAGATGTTCCAGAGGTCCACAGCAAGTCAGGAGTGGTAGACAAATGGTTGATCTCTGAGTGATAATTGAGTCTTGCCAGCTTAGACCTTATCAGGCAGCTGTATTTAAAGAGAACTTGGTAGAGGCACATACCTTTACAGGTGGTACAGAATAGAAGACATAGAGACAAACCCACACATTTACAGTCATATCATCCTTGACAAAGAAGCCAAAAACATACATTGAAGAAAAGACACCCTTTTTAACGAATAGTGCTGGGAAAACTGATTATTTATATGTAGAAGCATGAAACTAGACCCTTATCTCTCACCCCTGCACAAAATCAATGTAAAATGGATCAAAGACCCAGGAATTAGACCAAATACTGTCCATCTCCTAGAAGAAAATGCAGGGTCAATACTTAGCATATAGGCAGAGGTGACAACTTTTTCAGTAGGACCCCTGAAGCTCAGGAAACAATACCAAGAGTTAATAAATGGGATAATATCAACTTAAAAAGCTTCTGCACAGCAAAGGAAACAATTAGGAATGTGAAGAGAGAATTTACAGAATTGGGGGAAAAAAATCTTTGCACGCTACTTTTTTGACAGGATTAGTATGTCTCATATATGCAAGCTAGAGAGGCAAAAGGAAAAGAAAAGGCGGGGCCAGGAATCTCATGAAAATCAAAGGAAAATCAGTGGCAGAAAGGTATCAGGGATGGGGAGGGGAGGGAAAGAGGAAATGCTGGGAAATGATACTGGCCAAATTATATTTTATATTTTGTGTATGTACAAATATGTAAACAAATCTCACCATTATGTACAACTGTAATCCCCAGCCCTGTTTTTTTTTTAATATTTATTTTTTAGCTTTAGGTGGACACGATATCTTTATTTTTATGTGGTGCTGAGGATCGAACCCAGTACCTCACACATGCCAGATGAGTGCGCTACCACTTGAGCCACATCCCCAGCCCTCTGTTTTATATTTTATTTAGAGACAGGGTCTCACTGAGTTGCTTATTAGTTCCTCACTTTTGCTGAGGCTAGCTTTGATCCTCCTGCCTTAGCCTCCCAGGCTGCTTGGATTACAGGTGTGCATTGTATGGTTAGAATTTTTTTTTTAATATTTATTTTTTAATTCTCTGCAGACACAACATCTTTGTTGGTATGTGGTGCTGAGGATCGAACCCGGGCAGCACGCATGCCAGGCGAGCGTGCTACCGCTTGAGCCACATCTCCAGCCCAGTATGGTTAGAATTTTGATGAGAGTTTAGCAATTGATAAGACAATTTAGTTTTATTGTATACAGCATTTTAAGATAATAATCGTAACTGACAATCATTATGCCAGTACTATCAGACTTTTTTGAGTTTTATAAAGTGCCAAAAGCCATGCAGTGAACCCAATCGGTAATAATCATAACTGAAAACCTGACAGTTATTGTGCCAGAACCATCATTTTACAAAGTCTAGAATATTTATGTCAGTAATATAACATTTATTATTGTAAATAGCAGTCATGTAAGTAGAGTTGTAAACCAGATTTTATTAGAATTATAAAGTTTTAATTTAAAGGATTTCAAAACAGATATTTTAAAAAATTTAATTTTTTTTGAATTTTAAAATTCTTTTTAGTTACACATGATAGTAGAATGTATTTTGAAATTTATACATATGTGAAGTATAACTTCCCATTCTTGTGGTTGTACGTGATGTGGAGTTACACTGGTCGTGTATTCACATATGAACATGGGAAAGTTCTGTCCGATTCATTCTATTGTCTTTCCTATTCCTACTCCTCCCCCCCCACTCTCCCACCCTCCCACCCCCTTCATTCCCCATTCGACTGTATTCTCTCTGTTCCTCCTCTTATTGTGTTTTAGCATCCATATATCAGAGAGAACATTAGGTCTTTGTAAAACTAATTTTTAAAAAAAAATTTTTAACTTTGTTTTGTTTATTTATTTTTATGTGGTGCTGAGGATTGAACCCAGTGTTTCATACATGTGAGGCAAGTGCTCTACCACTGAGCCACAACCCCAGCCCCCTGTAAACCTTAATTTTTAAAGACTTTAGTTTTTGTTAGAAATTAATAGTTAATAAAAGGCAGCAGAAAATCCCAAGATTTCTTTTTTTTTTTTTTTTGTACTGAGGATTGAACTGGGGGGCACCTGACCACTGAGTCACATCCCCAGCCCTATTTTGTATTTTATTTACAGACAAGGTCTCACGGAGTTGCTTAATGCCTCCCTTTTGCTGAGACTGGTTTTGAACTCAATATCCTCCTGCCTCAGCCTCCCAAGCTGCGGGGATTACAGAAGTGCTCCACTGCACCCGGCCAGTTTGTCAATTTTTTAATAAAAATAGTTTTTAGTTGTAAATGGACCTTTATTTTATTTATTTATATGTAGTGCTGAGACTCAAACCCAGTGCCTCACACATGCTAGGCAAATGCTCTACCAAACTACAACCCCAGCCCTCAAGTTTTATTTTTAAGAAAGACTGCTAAGATTAGGATTGCACGACTGGGGTTGTAAACTGCAGGACAGCGGTAGAGTGCTCACTCAGTGCATGTGAGGCCCTCAATTCAACCCTCAGCAACACATTAAATAAATAATAAACAAACAAACAAATAAATAAATAAATGGTGTTGACAACTACAACTAAAAAATATTAAAAAAAAAGATTAGGATTGCATTTAATATGAACATCATTTTGGAGACAATTGACATTTTAACAAATTGAGTTTTCTGGTCCTTGAATATCTTTTGTCTCCATTTATTAATGTCATCTTATAGTAATGTCTCATAGGATTGCAGGACTGTGTAGTGTAGAAATTGTACATATCTTTTGTTATTTTATGCCTGTTTTATGATACTATTATAAATTGAGATTACTTAAAATTTTACTTTACATTTATTTTCTACCAGCATTACAAAACTGTCAGTTTGTTGTTGTTTTTTTTTTTGCTTGTTTGTTCCATGAGATTTTTCTCATAACCAATCATGTCCTCCTTGAGTGGAGACAGTGTTTTGTGCATTATTGTTCTGGTGAAAGTGGATGTCCTCAGCTTATTCTCAATCTTAGAGGAAAAGCATGTAGTCTCTCACCTTTAAGTATGATGTTAGGTGTACTTTTCTTTTAAATACCCTTTATGTCACTGTGAGGAAGTTCCTTTCTATTCTTAGATTGCTAGGTTTTCTTTTTAAATATAAATAATTATTAAATGTTGTCAAGTGCTTTTATTGCATCTATTCAGATGATTATAGTTTTTCTTTTTTATGTCCATTAGTATAGTATTGCATTGATTGATATTTCAAATGTTTTTGTTACTGGAATTAATTCCACTTTGCTTTTTCTTTTTTCTTTTAGTGTTTACTCTAGAAATTACAATATGCATCTTTATCTCCCCAAGGTCCATTTTTTTATTATGTCATCAAAAAAATATAGAACTTTGTATTTTCTTGT
Source organism: Ictidomys tridecemlineatus (assembly GCF_052094955.1). Lineage (NCBI taxonomy): Eukaryota > Metazoa > Chordata > Mammalia > Rodentia > Sciuridae > Ictidomys > Ictidomys tridecemlineatus. The sequence goes on along the minus strand of NC_135484.1, from coordinate 108,748,439 downwards.
CATATGTACTGCATCAAAAAACATGATAAACTTTACAAAACACTATCATAATTTTTGCTTTAACAGCTGAGTTTTTTAAAGAAATTGAAGAAAAAATCCATATTGCCTTGATATTAAACCACATATATCTCCCTCCTGATGATCTTCATTACTTCTGGTAGACCAAGGTTAGCACATTTTTTTTCTGTAAAGATCTAAGAAATTGAATATATTAGGCTGTGCAGGCCCCAAACAATCTTTGTTGTGCCTTCTTTATGTCTTCTCCCCCCACCACCACTTTTAAAAAATGTAAAAACTATTCTTAATTTGCAGGTTGTAGAAAGATAGTCTGTGGGTCAGAATTGGCTAGATCCTTTTGTAGATACCAGTGACCATCTGGTTCTAATTCCTTCCAATCTGGTTATGAATTATCTCCATTTGTATTTATCTGAAAAAAATTTTTTAACACTTTGTTTTCTCTTTTTTAACTATTTTCTGGGAATAATACATTCTCACACAATGCTTCTGTCACTAGATGTATGGAATTAATTCTCCAATTCCTCAAACAGTGGCTTCATATTCTACAATTTAATTGAGTTCTGACTCTATGTACCTGGAGTTATTGTCAGATTCCACCTAAGAGCTCAGCCCTACAGGACTACCCTCTGCTGCATATATCAATCAAAAGTAATAAAGTGTCACCTGTGCTTTTGGGGTTCCCACAAATCTCTCTTTGGGTTCAATTAATTTGCAAGAATAGTTTACAATACTAAAAGAAATATGTTTACCAGTTTATAAAGGATATAGAAGCATGCCTGTAATCCCAGTGGCTTGGGAGGCTGAGACAAGAGGATCACAAGTTCAAAGCCAGCCTCAGCAAAAGCGAGGTGCTAAGCAATTCCAGTGAAACTCTGTCTCTAAATAAACTACAAAATAGGACTCAGTGGTGGAGTGCTCTTGGGTTCAATACCTGGTACCAAAAAAAAAAAAAAAAAGAACAGCCACATAGAAAAGATATATAGGGCAAGAAATGGGAGAAGGGGTATGGAATCTGCATGCTACTCTCTTGGCACTTCCACGTAATTCAGCAGTCTAGAAACTCATCAGGTCTTTATGTTCAAGAGTTTTTATAGATCTTAATCTCTTAATCCTACCCCCTTCTCAAATTTCAGTGGAAGGGGCTAAAATTTCCAACCCTCTAATCACTTGGTTTTTCTGTAACTGTCTCATCCAGAGGCTATCTAGGGGCCCCATCCTCAGAAACCTCATTAGCATAAATTCACATTTCTTACTCTTAAGTATGCTGATAATTGTAGGTTTTTCGGAGACATTTTTATCAAGTTGAGTAAATCCACCAAATTCCTCTTTTGTTGAGAGTTTTTATCATGAGTAAACACTGCTTTTATCAGATACTTTTTCTGCATCTATTGATATGATCATGTGATTTTTCTTCTTTAGCCTGTTGATGTGATGAATTCTATGATTTTAATATGTGAACCAGATTGGCATAGCTGGGATAAATCCTACCTGGTCATTGTGTGTAATAATTTTTATAACATTGTTGGGTTCGATTTAATATTTTGTTATGTTCATGATTGAAATTGATCTGTAATAGTTTTCTTGTAAGGTCTTTGTCTGATGTTGGCGTTAGGATGATGCTAGCCAAATAGAATGAGTTAGGAAGTGGTGCTTCTGCTTCTATGTTCTGGAAGAGATTGTGGAGATCCAGTATAATTTCTTTCTTAACCATTTGATGGAATTCACCAGTGAACCCATTTAAGTTTGATGCTTTCTCTTTTGGAATGTTTTTAATTATTGACTCCTTCTTTAATAGATATAAACCTATTCAGATTGTCTTTTGCACTCTTTTTGAAGGATGTTTTCCCTGAATATTGAATTCTCCATTGACAGTTATTAGTTTGTTGCTTTTTTGTTTTCCCTGTCAATATTTAAAAAATCTTGATTCTAGTGTTCTGATCTCTGTTGTTTTTGTTAATGTTAACTGTCATTAGCATATTTATGTTTCCTTGTATGGAATGTATTTTTGGATATTAGCAATTTGATTTCTATATGCGTAAACATATGTTTTTTATTTATCATCTTGGGATTTAGTGAGCTTCTTGAATCTATAAGTGTATACCTTTCACTACATGTGGGAAGTGTAGGTTATTATTTCTTAGATACTTTTTCTGGCCCCTCCCTTTTTTTCATTCCTGGGACTCCAGTTACACAGTAGTAGAATTGAGACTTTAATTGGTACAGTATCACATGTATATAACTTACATTTTAAAATTATACATGTGTAATATGAATATATTTAAGTCTAGTACATGCTCAGAACATTTTAATAAATGGAATATATGATCAAAAGAAAATAAGAAGATGACTTTTAAAAAATTTTTGTAAACGGACACAATACCTTTATTTTATTTATTTATTTTTATGTGATGCTGGGAATAGAACCTATTGCCTCACATATACTAGGCAAGTGCTCTATCACTGAACTGTAACCCCAGCCCCAAGATGACTGTTTTATACAAAGGTCTCATTTCAGAGATCCTTGACTGCTCTAGAGACCCTGACTTTCACCATTTATACCTTTAATATGGCAGTTAACAACTGGTGTCATCACTGTTTATATATATTTTTTTGTTAAATGATGGACTCCTCTAGAGGGCAAGGTTCTCTGGCTTTCCTCATCTTTATAATTATGTGAAAATAGAAAATGTCTTTCAGATTGATATTTAAAGATCTGCAAATGTTTTATATAAAAGGCAAACTGAAACAGAAACTATTGAAAGCAGGAGGAAAAGCAGTGGATAAAAATATACCAGGGAAGTAATATGATACAAAAGAAAGCTAGAATACCAGTTTTCGTATCTAACATCTAATTTGGGTAGAAAGTATAAGGAATGCAAATAGTCCATAAAATAGTATAGAAAGAAATTTTATACTGGTAAATGAAGCAAAAAGTAAAGAAGAAATAATGAATATCCATAATGAATATTCTTTTTTTGAGGGGGTGGATTACCAGGGATTGAATTCGACCACTGAGCCACATCCCCAGCCCTATTTTGAATCTTATTTAGAGACAAGGTCTCACTGAGTTGCTTAGTGCCTTACTTTTGCTAAGGCTGGCTTTGAACTCGTGATCCTCCTGCATCATCTTTCTGACACACTGAGATTACAAATATGTGCCATTGCACCCAGCCATAATGAACATTTCTATACTTAATAATAGTCTCAGTATACATCAAGTGATAATCAACCAAACTGCAAGGAGAAATAGAAAAATCAACAATTAGAGAATCTATGGAACTATTCCAAGATAATTTAGTTACATGTGGTGCTGAGAATCAAACACAGTGTATACTTTCAAGTATACACAGAACAGTTACAAAAGCAATTTGTATGGTATTGGTATAAGAAAAGACAGTAGAATTGAGAGAGTTAAATATTTGTATTTGTAACCAGTAATTCTCACAAGAATCCCAAAACAGTTCAGAAGCAGGAAGAGTAGTCTTTTCAAGAAATGGTGCTAAGACTGGATACTAACTGAAAAGAAGGAAGTTGGACCCATGCTTTATGAACTCAAATGGATCAAAGGCTTGGATGTAAGAGCTAATATCCACCATGTGGCCTGCGCAATGGTTTCATTAATGAGGTTCTAGGCATAAAGTTAGTTAGAAGAGATCGAAATAAAACACACAGACTCAGTTACCTTATTTCTATTGCTAGGTCCCAGACGGCTCACCTCTCTGGTTCCCACCTCTAACCGCCCAGCAGGGCAGCAAGGATTACTCAGGGTAGCAGGAGAGAGAGAGAGAGAGAGAGTTTGAACACGCCTGGGAGTAGCCTTTTATTGGGGAACAAGAGATTCAGGGGAGAATTCCATCCAATGAAGGTTGGGGGGGGGCTGCACTCCAAGGTCAGGGTCAGTGATTGGGCCCCTGGGGTCAGTGGTCAGGCACACCCCCACACGGATGGGCTCTCTCATCAGGAAAGGGCCGGGAAAGCTTCGACACAGCCAAAGCGCCTCAGACCCTTAAGGGGAGCCACCCAGTCACGTGTCAGAAATGGCTTCCCACACTAATATTTGTAGAAAAAAAAACAAGTGTAAAACTTTATGATCCTAGATTAAATAGTGGCCTTTTAGATCTGACATCAAAAGCACAAGCAGGGCTAGAGTTAGAGCTCAGTAGTAAAGTTCCTGCCTATCATATGGGAGACCCTGTATTTGATCTCTTGCAACACACACACACACACACACACACACACACACTCTCACACACACTGCAAGCAGTCACAAGGGGAAAAAAACAGATAAATTGGGTTTCTTAAATTTTGTGCATCAAATAACACTATTAAGAAAGTAAAAAGAGGGGCTGGGGATGTGGCTCAAGCGTTAGCGCGCTCGCCTGGCATGCGTGCGGCCCGGGTTCGATCCTCAGCACCACATACCAACGAAGATGTTGTGTCCGCCGAGAACTAAAAAATAAATATTAAAAATTCTCTCTCTCTCTCTCTCTCTCTCTCTCTCTCTCTCTCTCTCTCTCTCTCTCTCTCTCTCCCCCTCCTCTCTCACTCTCTCTTTAAAAAAAAAAAAAAAAGAAAGTAAAAAGAGGGCTGGAGTTGTGGTTCAGCGGTAGAGCACTTGCCTAGTGTGAGTGAGGCCCTGGATTCGATCCTCAGCACCACATAAAAATAAAGGTATTGTGTCCAGCTACAACTAAATAAAATAAAATATTTTAAATAAATAAATAAAAGTGTCATATCCAACTACAACTAAAAAATAAATATTAAGAGGAAGTAAAAAGAGGGGCTAGAGTTGTGTCTCAGTGGTAGAGCACTTGCCTAGCAAGTATGAGGCACTGTGTTTGATTCTCAGCACCACATGTAACTAAATTAAATAAAAAGACAACCCTCAAATACAAATATTTGCAAAACATATCTAATAAGGAACTGGAATTCTAAATATGTAAGGAATTCTTAAAACAACAAAAAGACAACCCAATTTAAAAATGGGCAAGGATTTGAATAGTCATTTCTACTAATGACCAGTAAACATTATTAATAATTAGGATTGCAAGTTAAAACCACCTTACTACTTCACACCAATTACGATGACTATAATTTTAAAATGAAGACAATAATAAATATTGGCAAGGATTTCAAAAAATTGTAACCCTTCATACATTGTTAATGGGAATATAAAAATGGTGCGGCTGCTTTGGTAAACAGCCGGCAGTTCCTCAAAGTGTTAGCCATAGAATTACCTTATGTCCCGGGAATTCTACTCCAAGGTATATACCCAGAAGATTTGAAAACAGGCATTCAAACAAAAGCGTGTATATGCGGCACAATTCACAGTTGCCAGGAGATGTAAAAACAACCAAGATGTCCAGGAACAGATGAATCAATAAACATTACCCATAAAAAGGAATTAAATTCTAATAAAACATAGGTGAACCTTGAGAAAATTGTGCTAAGTGAAGGAACCCAGTTAGAAAACCAAAATCATATTATGTTTGATTTCATGTACATGAAATGTTCAGTAAATCCATGGATCTATAAAGTAGATTAGTGTTTGTCGGGGTTGGAAAAGGGGAGTTTGGGAGGGAAGAAAGGGGATTTACTGATAATGAGTACAGGGTTTCTTTTAGGGATGATAGAAAATGTTCTGGAGTTAATGACAACGTTTTATAACATTATGCGTATTCTCTAAGAACAAGTTGCACACTTTAAAAGGGTGAATTTTATAGTATGTAAATTAAATCAATTTTTTTTAAAAAGCTCAATTTAAAAAAACTTTTCTTTATGCATTTGCATCAAAGGAACAACAATAACTAAAGATAAGAAATTTGGTGGGCACCATCTTCACTAGATGGTACAAAAAGCCAGTAATAAGAAATATTAAGTCAACATCCTATGCTCCCTGTTGTGGCACATTGAGAAAGATACAGCATCATTTCTATGATATTCTTGCCAAAATGTGTAATTCAATTTAAGCATGAAAACATCAAATCCAGATTGTAGGAAATCGACAGAATTATTGACCAGTACTCTTTCAAAGTGTCATGGTCACGAAAGTTGAGAGAAGAGTGAAGAACTGTCACAAACTAGAAGATACTAAGTAGTTAGGACAACTATAGTTATGACAACTAATGCAATGTGGGATTGTGTATTGGATCTTGGACAGTTAACGGATCTCAGTGGAAGAACTGATGAAATTTGTGTAGGTCTGTAGTTAATATTGTTTCAGGGGCTGGGGATGTGGCTCAAGCGGTAGCACACTCACCTGGCATGCGTGTGGGTTCGATCCTCAGCACCACATACAAAGGTGTTGTGTACACTGGAAAAATGAAAAATAAATGTTGAAATTCTCTCTCTCTCTCTCTCTCTCTCAAAAAAAATCAGTAAAACATTTAAAAAAAAATATTGTGCCAGTGTTCATTTCTTGGTTTTGATGATAATACTAAGCTTAACATTAGCTGAAGCTGGGTAACAGTATAAAGGAACTCTCTACTGTTTTTTGTAACTTTTCTAAGTTTCAAAATTAAAAATAAGGTAAACATTCCATTAGGAAGTTGGGAAATGAATAGGGCAGACTCAAATAAGAAAGGAAATTAAGATAAGGTCAGAAAATGAAACACAAGAAGTTGAGGCATTGACTCTTTAGAATTATTAATATGTTAAATTTCTGGAAAAAAAACTGATTTAAGAAAAAGAGAAGATACACATATATCAAAATGGAAAACTGATAAACTTGTTGCATTCCTTTTAATGGTGTGTCATATTGCAAAGCTGGGGCTTTTTTGTTGCTGTGACAGAAAAGCAAATACATTGTAAAAACTTAACATGGAATAGGAAATAAAGTTGGCAGTATTTTCTAAAGTTAAGAAGTTGAGCAGTGCCTACCAGGTGCTGAGTTGTGAACTGATTTGATGAACAGAATTGGCATGTCTTTTGGTCTAGTGTGCCATTGAAAGTTTGAGAACCTCTGAAATATAAGGATATGAACAACTAAATGCTAAATTTATAAACAGATGAAACATAAATTCCTAGAAAAAATGAATATAAGTTGAATACAGTATAAAAATATAAGAACGATAATCAAAGATCTTCTCTCACAAAATCCCTCACTTAAATGACTATACAGATGAGTTCCATCAAATTATTTTAATTTTTTTTTTAGTTGTAGATGGACACAGTACCTTTAATTAATTAATTAATTAATTAATTTTTAAATGTGCTGCTGAGAATCAAACCCAGTGCCTAATGTGCTAGGCAAGTGCTGTACCAGTGAACTAAAATGATAGAGTGAGCTACAACCCCAGCCCCAGTTCCATCAAATTTTGAAGGAACAATTTCTTTCTTACGTACCTTAATTATAGAAACTGGGAAAGCAGTTAGAGGCTGCCTTATTCTTTATAAACTAGTACAATTTTGATTCTTAAACCCTGATAAAAACAATACAAAAGGATATGTTATAGAACCATTTCCTTCATTAATATATATGGAAGGATCCTAAGTAAAATATTAACTATTTCAATCCAAAAATACATTGAGAATGATACATAGAATCAGGTGGGTTTATTTAGTTCAGGAGTTAAAGGTAGTTCATCTATAAGGGTTATTAATGCAACTCACCATCTTTAATAGTTGAGAGAAGAAAAATGTTTCTCTGGTTTAATTCAGAAAAGTATTTTCTACCTTCCAATAATTGTATATTGTAGAAAATCTTAGCAAACAACATAAATAAAAGAACTTTATTGGGTTTTTAAAGCGTTTATTTTGAACACTTAAATGTAATTATTATGAATGTAAGAGACTTGACGTCTACTCATTGTTCAGCTTCAAAATTTGCTGTAAAATGTCAACTCTGTTTAATGTATGCCTCATCCACACACAGCTTTTTCTGCCCCACCACTTTATTATTAAGCTAATTCCAGATGTGCCTTATTAGTAGATGATCAGAATGTAGTTTTTTCTCTGTAACTATTAACATCTTGAAAAATTAACACTGATTGTCTAATATCTAGCCATGGTTAAAATTGTCCTGATTGATTCATAAGTGTGGTTTCAAATTTCACATATTGTTGTCTTTGACTGCTGTGCCTTTTGGTGTTTTTAATTTTTTTCAGAACAGTCTCACTCAGTTGCCAGGGTGGCCTCATTTGTTTCCTACTTTAGCCTCCTGAGTAGCCGGCTCCTCCCTCCTTCCTCTACTCTCCATTCTTCTTCGTTTTTCCATTTATGTGACTAAGAAACAAGTTCATTCTTTCTGTGGAATTTTCCATGTTATGAATTTGCCTGGTTGTGTCCTCATAGTGTTGCTTAGCAGGCTTCTTAAATTCCTGTAGTAGTTTGGATTGAGTCCTGTTTTGTTTTTTTTTTTTTTTTGTATGGGAGAGGGGATTATTACTTCATAATAACTTTTTAACTCTTCAAATCAAAGGGGACATAATGCTTGACTGCTTTTATTTTAAGGTTGATCAGTCGGTGGACTTTAGTACCTAGCAGTTAAAAATCATAAATCTGTCAAGTTTTTAGTTGGATATTTTTGAAAAACTCTGTAAATATCCTAAATGGTGTGTGGAAGAATTAAGGTTGTGGCCTGGGGCTGTGGCTCAGTGGTAGAGCAATAAATAAATAAATAAAGGTATTGTGTCCATCTACAACTAAAACAATTAAAAAAAAAGAATTAAGGTTGTGAATAGCTTAGTTGACTTAAGAAAAGGAGGAAAAAAGGGGGACTTATGATATTAAGACATATTACAAAGACATAATAACTATGTGGTTAGTATACGAACCTGTAGATCTCTCAGAATATTAGAGAGTTTAGACATAGACCTATGGATGTGTGGGAACTTGATATAAAGTTAACAGTGCAATCAATAGACAGAAACTAAATTATTTCACAAATAATGTTGAGGAAGCAAGTAGCTTGTTATATATGGGAAAATAAGACTCCTTTGCATCATATACAAAAGTAGACTCCCAATAAATACCAAATCTGGAAAAAAAAAAGGTTAAAGGAAATGAAAAATATTTTTTGAGATGTGAGTTTGTACTCTTAAAACCTCAAAAGTACAAACTAGATCTATATATTAATTTAATTGTACCAAATGGGGAGTTTTGATTATCAGAGCATAATTAACACACAGAAGTAGGAAATGGCAGACAGTATTGGCAATGTTTAATATTAACAAGCAATTAATACCCTCCAGAGTAAACAAGGAATTCCTGCAAATAAGAAAATGATAGCAATCCCAGCAGGAAAATTTGTAAAGGATATAAAAAGGAATTTATAGAAAAGGAAACCCCCAAATCAGCAAGCATATGAAGAGTTCTTCAACATGATTAACAATTAGAAAATGCAAATTAAAACAATAAGATATCGTTTCATATATATCAGGCTGGTGCACATTAAAAAATTGAGCAATAATAAGAGTTGCTGAAGGTGCAAAGCTATGAAGACCCTAGACATTGCCGATGGTCATGTAGCCTCTCTGAACAATAGCATATATATGACCCAAGTGTTCCACTCTTGATTTTATATGCAAATGGCATCTCAAATGGATCCAGGTAATAACATATGAGGGATGTTCATTGCAACATTATTTGTGGTAAGAAGACATTGGTGGATATGTAAATGTTCAGTACTAGCATAGTAGAGGGTAAATTATTCCAGCTTCAACTTTCAGCAACAGAACAATTCTGACACCAGATGTGTTGGTCTCCAGCAGACATCAAATGAGTGTCCTATAATTTGATTCAGTTCTGACATCATATACCACAAGTTCCACAAGCCTACCAGTCACTTCAGATGCATATTGCAAGGTCCCCCTCTTCAGTCCAACCTACTATGTAATTGGGGGTTTCAATGACCCCCTCCTTGAGTTTGATCAACTTACTAGAGCAGCTCGTAGAACTTAGGAAAACATTTTATTCAAGTTTACCCATTTATTGTAAAAGCTGTTTCAAAGGATACAGATGAATAGCCAGATGGAAGAGATGCACAGGACAAGGCAGGTAGAAAGAGCCTCCTTGCCTTCTCTAGAATCCACCAGGGACCTCTATGTATTTACCAATCTAGAATCTCTCTGAATCCAGTCCTTTTGGAGTTTTAAGGAGGTTCCTGATTGATTATATCATTTGGCTACTGCTATAAATCAAACTTCAGCCCATCTCTCCTCCCTAGATGTGGAAGATTGGGGCTGAAAGTTTAAATCTTTATTCTCATAGTTGGTTCCCCTGTCAAACAACCCCCATCCTAAGGCTGTCAAAGGATCCCCCAGCCATCTGCCAACTGTCATCTTTTACAACAAAAAATCACCCAGGAAATTCCAAGAGATTAGATCTCTGTGTCTGGAATTGGGGTCTGAGACCAAATATTAGCATAAGGATTCTCCTTGCACCTCTGTCTATAAGAATTTTAAAGCTCTATGTAAGAAACCACTGTTTCTTGTTTTATACACACTCCATCTCATTTCATGAAATTAGAGATTCTCTTAAGATGTGATCCATAAATGTTATATAATTGGCAGTATGATTAAGGCAAATGAAACAACTTGGAGCACAACTAGCAACTTATCCACCCTATGGAACTGTTACTCTCCCATTAATATGTCTTGGACCATATGGTTACATGAATACCAGACATATGGACCAAGTGAGGAGACCCGTTTCAGTCTGTATACTGAGCATATACAATGTTTAATTTTCCCCTTTTAGTTAAGTAGAGATATAAGTTCTAATATTGTCTTCTTGCATTTCAGTTGATACCTCCCCTTTTTGAGATACATATATATATCTCTTTGAAGACCCTTGGTCTCAAATACCTGTTTGGAGGAAGTTATTTTTAATTCCAAGATATGAATCTTAAGAATTTATACACATTTTTAATGTGTTCCATACACATCTGTATTTTTTAATATATACTGTGATTTTCCCAAATCTTGGGGGAAATTTAACATTCTAGTAACAAATGCCTTGAAAGATTCTCTAGTACACATTCAGTAGTATGAACATTACCTTAAAATGATTTCATTGTCAAAGATCTGACAGATCTTTGGGAATGATATTTCCTGTCTTAATAATACCTTTTTTCTGGCTTTTCTAAGATGGGTCCTAATGTGAAATATTCTGTTGCGAAATAACATAGTTATTTTATGACACTCTGATTTTTTTTTTCTTTAACTTTACAGAGACTGTGCAGTTGATCCAACTTGTGTTTTATGCATGGAGTGCTTTTTGGGAAGTATTCACAGAGACCATCGATATAGGGTTAGTAATATCCAAATAATAATTATATACAGTATTGAATTTTATATTGAATATTTTTCTTTTTAAAGCCCAAAGATTTAACATGTAAATGGGGAAAGTGGTTTTAAAATGTATTCTTTAGGGCTAGGGATGTAGCTCAATGGTAGAGTGTTTGCCTAGCATATACAAGTCCTTGGGTTCCATCCCCAGCACTACCAAAAAAAAAAGTATTTTTTAAATTTTTAATTAAATTTAATTAATTTATTTATTTTGGCATGGGGCATTGAACTCAGGGATGCTTTATCATGATTACATCCCTAGCTCTTTTTGAGATAGGGCCTTGCTAAGTAGCTAAGGCTGGTTTCAAATTTCTAATCCTTCTGCCTCAGTCTTCTGAGTTGCTGGGATTACTGGTATGCTTCACTGCACCCAGCTTGTTTTGCTATTTTTAAAGTTTATTAAAGTGACATTTACTACACTATAGAAGAAGGCCCAACTCCAGTGCATAATAAGACTCACCAGTTTTATTATTTTAGGCAGTTTATTCCTAAGCCTGTTCTGGTTCCTCTGTTGGAAATTGAAGATAGACCACGAACATTCAAAGGTTAGGAACCAGATGGTAGATGGAACTTTTACCCTGATCATAAAATAAAATGGTAGAGAAGGAATATATCAATCTTGTTCTTAATTCCAGAAGCTCTAATGGGTCAGGACTTTTTCTTCTGTTTTTAATTTGCTTTACCCAAGTATTGATAATATATTAAAGCAGCTACAAAATTGGGCTCCCTACATTCTTACATGTTCTCTTTATTCTCATAAATCCATAAAAGGATCCCACTTTCCTTTAAGAGAATCCTAGTTTCTTTTAAGGCTTTCTATCTGTGGTTTGATAATAAAACACACACATAAGCCATAAGGTAGAGTTATCATTTTCCAAATGGCTGCCTATCCATGTTTCTGGGCACACATCTTTGCGTCCCCTTGGAATAGCTGAAACAATTGGTTTATATGAATTATATTGTGATATATAACACATAAATACTTATATATGGACAAGATATAATAGGATTTATTCTAAAATTTGCTGTAACTAATACCTGTTCCTAAACTTTCCTAAAGTATTTCAAGAAAGGCAGAACTTCTAGTCCCGATTATTAACTAGCATATTCTATCCCACCAAATTTCTTGAATCATTGCCTTAACTTAAGGAATTGTGAATAATTCTTTTTTTTTTTTTTTTTTTTTAAAGAGAGAGTGAGAGAGAGGGGGGCACAGAGAGAGAGAGAGAGAAAATTTTAACATTTATTTATTTTTTCTTAATTCTCGGCGGACACAACATCATTGTTGGTATGTGGTGCTGCTGGGGATCGAACCCGGGCCGCACGCATGCTAGGCGAGCGCGCTACCGCTTGAGCCACATCCCCAGCCCCGTGAATAATTCTTGAATCACACAAGTGTGAAAGTTTTTATGATCATGTAGCACTTTTGTATTTCCTGAGCTCTTATTACCTGTCCTTTCTAAAAGTGGCTTTTAGGAAGTGTGAGAGAAGAAAAATAAAATATTTCTATAGTCCTTGTTGGTCATTTTTTACACTATTATTAAACTCTTGTGGGGGCCAGGCACAGTGGCATACACCTATAATTCCAGTGGCTTGGGAGGCTGAGGCAGGAGGATTGCAAATTCAAAGCCAGCTTTAACAACGGCAGGGTGCTAAGCAAAAATAGGGTTGTGGGTATGACTCAGTGGTTGAGTGCCCCTGAGTTCAATCCTTGGTTACCCCCCCCCAAAGAAAAACTCTTGTGGGGGACAGCAACTACAGATTTTTTTTTTTGTACTGGAGATTGAACCCCTGGGTATTTTACCCAGTCCTTTTTTATTTCTAGATAGGGTCTCACTAAGTTGTTGAAGCTGGCTTCAAACTTTTGATTCTCTTGCCTTAGCCTCTTGGGCTACTGGGATTATAGACATGCACTACCATGCCTGGCTAGCTATAGAAATCTTTATAACCCTTGAATGTGTATTACATATCATATTATTCTGTTATATTATGTTATCACAACCTGATTGCAGAGATCTCAGCATTATACTAATTTAACCAAAATCCTACAGGAAAACCTTCATGAATCCTCATTATTTTCCTAATTAAGGAGGCTATGCAGGCAGACATATCCTCTTTAAAATATTTGTAGTTTATTGAACACTACAATGTATTTTATTTTATTTTGAAATCCCAAAGATTAACCTACATACTTATTTAAAATAAAATATCAGAAGGCTTGGCATTTTATTTAGTTTTATTCCTCCAAAGAATTAAACATATAAGCAGTGTTATTTTCTTAGCACTTGATATTTTTACTTATTATCTGATAGCCCTCAGTAAATACTTATTGACAAGATATTTTACAATTTTCTTTGAAGATGACAACATCAGGAGGTGGAGGTTTCTGTGACTGTGGTGATACAGAAGCTTGGAAAGAGGGTCCTTACTGTCAAAAACATGAACTTAACACCTCTGAAATCGAGGAAGAAGAGGTAAAAACATTTTCACAAAGTTTATTTTAAGGAAAAATTGTTTGAGTTTTAAAATTTTTATCATTACAGGGATTATTTTTCCTGTTATGTGTGGGCCAGTTAACTAGGTTGGTTTTTGTATATAACTTTCTTTTCTATTACCATACATGTTAGCCAACCCCAATCATCATCTCAGTAAATCATATCACTGGATTTGTGATGGGACCAGGTGTAGAAATAACAGCTCGGTACAGATGATCCCAACTCCAGCTGTACATATATGTTTCTTAAAATTATTTTTTTTAAGATGATATTTGTAATAAAGTGGATTCTTGTTAAATAAATGCTTGAATGTCTGCTTTTTGTGACAATTTAATGTTTATTTCAGGATCTTTATTTCAGATTTTATTATTTTTGAATGTCAGAGAGGTATGTACAAACTACTTATAAGGTCCAATATAGGTTTGGGATAAATGGACAATAAGTCCTTCCTGATGCATGTACCACACAGGTCTCAAATATTTTAACAGAATGATCAAGATTTTTGATGTCAGGGTTGTGTGTGTGTGTGTGTATTACTAGGTATTAAACACAGGAATGCTTTATCCCTGAGCTATATCCCTAGCCCTTTTTATTTTTCATTTTGAGAAAGTCTCACTAAGTTTCCAACACTGGCCTCAAACTTGTGATCCTTCTGATTCAGCCTTCCGAGCTGCTGCAATTACAGGTATGTGCCACCATGCCCAGCTGCAGCTCCATATTTTAAAATATATTTGATCAAAGTTCTGCAAGTAAATATAAACATACAAGACAAATTAAGATATTTGGAAGAAAAGTTTTGTACTTTAGAAAAAAGATTAACAAACACTACTACAAAACTTTAGGACTATTGGAAAAAATATTTGCAAATCGTATATCTGGTTAAGGATCTAGTATCCAGAAGATGTATCTTACAATTAATAAAAAAAAAATCTCAATTTAAAAAATGGATAAAGGACTTGAATAGAGATTGCTCCGAAAAAAGAAATCTACAAATGACCAGTAAACACATGAAAAGATGATCAACATCATTAGTCATTAGCAAAATGCAAATCGGGGTGTTTTTTTGGCGGGGGGGGGGGGGGGGGGGGTGGGGGGGAGTGCTGGGTATTGAACCCAGGGCCTTGTGCATGTGAGCTGAGCTATATCCCTATTCCCGGAAAATGCAAATTGAAACCACAGTGAGACACCACTTCACAGCCATTAAGAAAATATATACTGTAGGTACTTGATGGGTTATAAAATTCCCAAACTCTGCCATTTAATATCTGTTTAAGAGTTCAGTTAAGGGAAATGAAATCTCCGACTAAGATGGACTAAGATATTAAAAGACAGCAATGTGTTTGGTATACCTGGTCCCTACTAACTAAACTCATACATGTGTCTTGGCTCTCCACATTACATGCTTGAAAAGGAAGAGAACTATAAATGTTAGAATGTGGTTTCGTCTGTCAAAAAAATTTTTATTAACATGAATTTTTGTTGATATATTCAATCTACATCTTAAGAAAAAACTGGGAAATTTTTGTTATACTTCTTTAGAAAGACTGTGTAGGGGTTGCCCCATGTTTTCTCAGATCTTATCATTAGAGTGGGATATTTCTTCATTGTATAAGCTAAGGATCAGCAGACTATGACCCCACAAATCCAATATTATCTGCAACCTCTTTTTGCCTGGAACTATCATAAGCTGAGTGGTTGTTGTTGTTGTTGTTTTAAAATAGTTGGAAGGAAAAAAATCAAATAATATTTTGCAATATATGAAATGATAAGAAATCCAGATTTCAGTGTCTATAAAATATTTACAGGAACACTGGTATGCTTGATTTAATGTGCTGTCTGTAGCTGCTTTTCCATTACAACAGCAGAATTGAGTTATTACTGCAGAGCCCCTGTAGCCTGCAAAGACTAAAAATTTTTTAAATGTATTTTTTAGTTTTAGTTTTAGGTAGACAAGATGGCTTTATTTATTTTTTTATGTGGTTCTGAGAATTGAACCCAGTGCCTCACATGTGCTAGGCAAGCACTCTACCACTGAACCCGAACCCCAGCCCCCAAAATACTATCTTACTCTTTGATGGAAAACATTTGTTGACCAGGAGTGTATGTTGTTGGAACCCTTTTGTTTAGTATGCCTAAACTAAATGACCAAATGACTGTAATATTTCCTAGTAATAATGAAGGAAAGCTCAACCAGGTTTACAAATGGCCCTATGTTCAAGGGGATTAATGGGGAGGGTAGTGGGGTAGTACTTCTCTTAGTTGAGAACCACCACATATTGTAGGGTGTCTCCTTTGTTAATATTTATAGGAGTCCTTAAGAAATTTCTTTTAGGTTTATTCATTTAGATTTTTTTTTCTGTATGTAAATCTAATAACAGTATTTCCTTTGGTTGAGGCTTCTGGAAAAAGGGCCATCTATTTGGAAACAGCCTGTCTAATAGCTTGTAGTAGCTATACAGAAATTTACATGATCTTCCTTTATAAATGAGTGTTATCTTGATTGCAGTTTATTTAAATTCTTTTTGGAATAAAATTTAATTAAATAATGAATATTATCTGAATGAACATCCTTAGTGAAGATTCTGTGATCTGAAAATTTTAATTGCAAATACTGTTTCCATTTATTTCTCTTTTTTATTTTTATTTTTTGTAGTTGTAGATGGACAGAATGCCTTTATTTAATTTATTTTTATGTGGTGCTGAGGATCAAACCCAGTGCCTCACACATGGTAGTCAAGCGTCCTGCCACTGAGCTATAGCCCAGTGCCAACTGTTCCCATTTCATTTGAATACAGATCAGTGATTATTAAAAGCTAGATTCTTTACTAAGTACTTTACTTGATCTATCTCATTTAAGTCTAAAATGGCCTCATAAATTAGATACAGCGACACTTGCCCATAATCCCAATGACATGTGGGGCTGAGCAGGAGGATCACAAGTTGGAGCCAGCCCTAGCAACTTATCAAGATTCTGTCTCAAAAATAAAAAGGGCTGGGGGCTGGGGATGTGGCTCAAGCGGTAGCGTGCTCGCCTGGTATGCGTGCGGCCCGGGTTCGATCCTCAGCACCACATACAAACAAAGATGTTGTATCTGCCGAAAACTAAAAAATAAATATTAAAAATTCTTTAAAAAAAAAAAAAAAGGGCTGAGGATAAAGCCCCTGGCTTCAACCCCCAGTACAAAAAAGAAAAAAAGCCTCATAAGATAGATACTGCTCTTGCTAATATTTTATAGATGCAGAAGCTTGAGTTTTATATTAAGAAACTTGCCCAAAGTATTCCATATAGTAAGTGCTAGAGCTAGATTTAATCCTAGGTAGTATAAACTTGAGTAATGAAATTCCTAACAGTCCATTATGCTAGTTTTTTTTTTTAAATATGTTTTTAGTTATAGATGAACACACAGTATCCTTATTTGTTTTTATGTGGTGCTGAGGATTGAATCCAGTGCCTCACACATGTGGGACAAGTGCTTTACCACTGAACTACAGTCCCAGGTCCCATTATGGTAGTAAAAGAAATTTTAACAGAAAACTTTTAAATTAAATTCAAATATAAAAATCCTAGTAATAAACAAGTTAAAGTGGTATTAATGAAGTTTTAAAAAATTATATATGGTGCTGAGGATTGAACCCAGTGCCTCATACATTCCAGGCAAGTTTGCTACCGCTGAGCCACAGCCTCAGCCCATGAATATTTTTAATAAGAAGAAACATATTATTTACTCATCAGAAAGTCAGTTTGTGAGATAAGATAGATTATTTGGGGCTGGGTGTGGTGGCACATGCCTGTAATCCCAGTGACTCAGGAGGTTGAGGCTGGGGGATCTGAAGCAAGCCCCAGCAATTTAGCAAGGCCCTAAGCAACTCAACAAGACCCTGTCTCCAATAAAAGATAAAAAAAGGGTTGGGGATGTGGCTCAGTGGTTAAGCACCCCTGGGTTTAATTCCTGGTACCAAAAAAAAAAAAAAAAAACCAAAGATTATTTTGGTACCAGGAATTAATTCAGCTTCTTGTTTATATTTTCAGTTGGCAGTATTGAGAAAATCTTCATTTATACCTTATTTGTGTGATACAGCCATTAAAATCTTTATTGTAATTCAGGTTTACATTTTTAAAAATTTAGGCATTACAGGAGTATATAGTAGTGTACCTTGCATTCCTCTAGCTTGAAAGAAAAGTCAAAGTTTACTATCAACTTTGTCTTATAATATAAATGTAATTCAAGAACTAAAATCAATAGTAGTAATTGATAGTACAATTTACAGTTAATTTCTCAAGAATTGGTGGTTGTTTGCATCCAGAATCATTGAATTTTTATAAACACTGTTTTTTATAATTCTTCAGTTCCTGACTGTTTTGCATTTTAGGAGTAATCATAAGAAATGGAATGACTGTGTGGTGAGGTGATATTACTAAGAAAGCTGAGTTTTGGTTCTGTTTTCTATTTTGGTGTAGTGTGGGGTTCATATTATATTATTAGTACTTTTTTTAAGTCGCCAGATGGTACCATTTCTGCTTCTCTCCGTGTACAGGTCTCACCATGTTAATGACTTTTAAAGCCTCTGTAACAAATAATAATGAACCTTGCTAAGTAGAGAGGAATAAACAAAACTATGACAACAGAAAACTTGATAGGATGTGTAACAGCTTACATGGGAAGAGTTATGGATAAAAAGTATTGTAAGAAATTGAAAATCTGTAAGAAATTGAAAAATCTGTTTCTTACTGAGGAAAGTTAAATCGACCTTTGAGCCTTAGACCTATCTTCTTTAGAAATTTTTGTCCTTTTTTTATTCCCCAGTCTTTATTTGTTTATCAGTTCCATTTGGTTTGTCTAGGTGAAAATTGTGTGGATGTGTGTGTGTACACGCATTCATACGTAAGAATATGCTTATTACTATTGTCATGTTATCACATGACATGTTATAACATGATACTTTCTAATTTGAGAAATAAGTAGAATGTTGTTTAGCCAGTGATCTAAATAAAATGTTTATATTTAAGATAAAGCATTAAGATTAAAGATTACATAAAACATTTTGCCAGCCTTGACTGAAAGATAGCATGATAAACATTATGCATGTTTAATGGGCCTGGCTCAGTTGGTAGAGTGCTTGCCTAGCATGCACAAAGCCCTGGTTCAATCCCCAGCACCATTAAAAAAAAAAAAAGAAAGAAAGAAAAAGAAATTAAACATTATGCATGTTTAAAATAGTACTTTTTTTACATTAACCTAGAAATGTATTGACTTATCCACTGTTAAATCTCTTGTGCACAGTTCTCTGATAGCATGTACACATATCTCATGCTGCTGAGGGAAAAGGAGACAAATGAGTGGTTCCTAATATTCAGGGAACAGTTTTCTGACTTTGATGAGTCCTCCCTTTTAAAATTATTAAAATCAAGCTCTCCTTTAGACCTATAGAACTATTCTTACTTGCGAATCCATACAAAATATTCCTTTGATTTTTTTTTCTGCAAATTAGATAATCGGGATATGAAGCTAGATGGTTTAATGTTAGATTTTAGTGATCCTGAAATATCAATCCAAAATTCCAAAATTCTTTGGAGTTGCCATTGGGTGATTCAATTAGTTCAAAATTGGGGTTGTTCTGATCAAAAACATTTTAGGAAGTTTGATGAATTGGGTTGTAATGTGTAGGACTAAATTCATTGAGAAGTTGAAGCTGGAATACTTTTCGGCTTTCTCTATACTATTTTTTGAGAGGTAGAAGCAGATGGGAAAGAAGAAAATTAATGTTCATTTAACATGGTTGCATTATTTTTTTTTTCTGTTCTTCCAGGATCCTCTTGTGCATTTATCAGTAGATGTGATAGCAAGAACTTACAACATTTTTGCTATTATGTTTCGTTATGCAGTAGAGATATTAACCTGGGAAAAAGAAAGTGAATTGCCAGCAGATTTGGAGATGGAGTAAGTATAGCCTCTTTATTCTTTGTGTGTAATCAAAATTGTTAAATTTTTACTTTATACAGGTAGGATAGAACATAATTTTTTTTAATGATTTAATTTTAAGAGAATAAGAGCTTTGATATCATAGTTTTTAAATATGTATAATTCATTTAATTGGTGAAGTTTTCCTCTTGGTTGATGGCTGGTTGGTTAGTTGGTTTATAGTCATTTAAAGCTATGTTGAGACTAACTAGTTTCAGACATGGCAATTTTCTTTCTTTCTTTCTTTTTGATGATATGTAAAACTGATAAGGGACTGTACAATGCTACTTTTTATTTCCTGTATCATACATCTTAGGGAATGAGATTTTCAGTGTAAGTGGTTTGAATAAATACTTGCTCAATTTTAATCATTTTGATTCTAATTATAAAATGTATTCCACACTTAAAATGATTTCTTTTTAGCATGCAGCTACCATTTTTACTTAGATTATTGAGGTAATGGACTTGTGACCAGAGAGCTGGATTCAGCCACCACTGTATTAAGGAGAAGGGCTTACTTTTCCTTGTTAATATGTTTGCCTAAACCTTCTCTTTAATTAAAAAGTGAAACCAAACTTGTTGGAATTGTGTCTGTAGCAAAGGATGAATTCAAGCTGGACATTGGTAGTATTTCTTTTTTGATTTCTTAGTGAGTTTCAGAGAATTGAGCTAGTGGGTAAAGTGTTTTTTAACAAAATGAGTTGTTGCTATAGTGAAGTTTTTTTGAAATATTGAAAATTACTTAGTGCCTTTTAACTGTTACCTTCATGAAATTCAGGTTGGGATTAAATGATCTGAGTTTAGAGCCTAGAGAATAGAATAGTTTTTGTTTTATTGTTCAGACCTATCAGCATAGAAGGGAAATGAATATCTGACTTGATTTTCTTTTCTTTTTTTTTTAAATATTTAATTTTTAGCTGTAGTTGGACACAATACCTTTATTATTTATTTATATATGGTGCTAAGGATCGAACCCAGGGCCCTGCATGTGCCAGGCGAGCGCTCCACTACTGAGCCACAACCCCAGCACCCCCCAACTTGATTTTCTTGTAATATTTTCCCTCTTAGTTTTCTTTATCTACCCATTAACTTAAATCATCCATATCTCTTTAGGTATATCTCCTGTTACAAGTCTTTGATTGTCCGTAAGATGGCAAAAATAAAAATCCATTATTCAAGGTTTTACTTCTCTCCAGACCACACTAATTTCACATCGATCTCTTCCTTTTTTCTGGTTCTCAGCTCCCCAAATTTACCTTTGCCAACTCTATTCCTTTGCTTTCAACATTCCTGTAGCCTAGGGTTTCTCAACTTTGACACTATTGGCACTTGGAACCAGATAAATTATTTGTCAAGAGAACTGTCTGATAAATTGTAGGATATTTAGCAGCATCTCTGCCATCTGTCCATAAATGTCTATAGCATCCCCAAGCCCAGTCATGACAACCAAAAATGTCCACAAACATTATTGAATGTTAATCTATGGGAGGTGGAGGGGAATTGATAGCAAGAACTTACAACATTTTTGCTATTATGTTTCATTATGCAGTAGAGATATTAACCTGGGAAAAAGAAAGTGAATTGCCAGCAGATTTGGAGATGGAGTCATGTCTGACTTTGGGTTTTAGATTGCTTCTTTAGCAATTCTTCTCTGAACTTCCAGACCTATTATATCCTGCACTAGTATCCTTCTGTTCAGGTCACATACAGTTATACATTCAGTATTTTCTCCACCAAAGTGTAACTGTAATGACACAGAGCAGAGACTACAAGACGACTTCTTTAATGATACATGCCCAGTACCTCTCACATTCTATAAGGCAGAGTATACTATTAATATTAATCAGCCTGGAACAACATAATATTCAAATAGATAATCCATCATTAATGTTTTATCCCACAGAGAAAAGAGCGACACCTACTATTGTATGTTGTTTAATGATGAGGTTCACACCTATGAACAAGTAATTTATACTCTCCAGAAAGCTGTTAACTGTACTCAAAAAGAAGCCATTGGTTTTGCAACAACAGTGGATCGAGATGTAAGTGATTTCATCATATTGACATCGTATAATAAATTGAACTGCTACTACAGATAACTTACTGCAGAAAATTGGCTATTTAAAAAATTTCATTTGAATTTTGGCCCAAATGTATATTGGTGTAACTGTTAGCAGTTGTCAGAAAGTTTAAAAGGAAATGTATAGTTATCTTCATTCTACCTAGTCATTTAAAATATTCATCTATGAAAAGGGAAATTATAAAAACCTAGTAGAATGAATGTTGTGTTGTTGAAAGAAACATGCACTAATGGTTTGAAAAAGGATATTTTTGAAAGAAAACTTGAATTTACTTATCATTGATGAGTAGAATGAATATTGTAAATATTAAAAATTGACTAGTGATTTGTTCAAGTACATTTGTTTATTTACCAGTTTATAAGGTACTACTATTGAATTGAATGTTTTTACAAATTAATTTATTTTTATTTATAGGGACGTAGGTCTGTTCGATATGGAGACTTCCAGTATTGTGAGCAAGCAAAATCAGTAATTGTGGTAAGTAACTTAAAAACATGCCTGTACTATTATTTTTTATTGCCTCTTTAATTTAGTGTTTATGAATAAACACTAAATTAAAGAGGCAATATTTATTCTTTCATGAATGTAAAGCCAAAGTCAACTAAATCATATTTACAGGTAATGTTTCTTTTGAGTATTACATTATTTTATGTAGTTTGTTTATTTGTTTTGTTTTATATTGTTTTGTTTGGTACCAGGAGTTGAACCCAGGGGCAACTCAACCACTAACCATATCCCCAGCACTTTTTCTTTTTTATTTTGAGACAGGGTCTCATTAAGTTACCTAGGGCCTTGCTAAATTGCTGAGGCTGGCTTGAACTTATGATCCTCCTGCCTCAGGCTCCCAGGATGCTGGGATTACAGATGTGTACCAACCACACCTGGCTTTATCTAGCTTTTTAAAACTATGTAAGATTGATAATAGAGAATTAATAGATAGATAAGAAATTTTAGAAGTTTTTTTGCTTTTTGTTTTGTTTTTAAGTAATAGGATTTCACATTCCCTTTTATTAATTAAATTGGTCTTTAGCACCAAAATTAGAATTCAGAGAATGGTGCTTCTTGATACATGATAGCAAGATAGTAGCTTAATAGTCTTTACTGTATTATTTTTTAAAGTTTGTTACTTAACTATTCCATGTAACTGCATCTA
Source organism: Ictidomys tridecemlineatus (assembly GCF_052094955.1). Lineage (NCBI taxonomy): Eukaryota > Metazoa > Chordata > Mammalia > Rodentia > Sciuridae > Ictidomys > Ictidomys tridecemlineatus. Next base: position 108,725,444 of record NC_135484.1, on the reverse strand, counting down.
TAGATTTTTTGTTTTTGTTTGATTTTGTTTCATTTGGTGGAACTGGGAATTAAACTCAGGGGCTCTTTACCACTAAGCTACATCTCAGTGTTAAAGAGCCCCTGAGACGGATTTTCATCAAATTGCCCAGGCTGGCCTCAGATATGCAGTTCTCCTGCCTAGCCTCCTGAATAGGTAGGATGACAGTCATGCACCATCACTCCCAACTTAAAAAATAATTTTAGATATTATAAAGTATTTTAAATACATAGAAAAATAGAAATAACACAGTGAACACCTGTATTTATTGAAACTTATTTTCTTCTTACTTATTTGAAATAAATAAAAATGTATAGAAGCTCCCAAATCATTTCTTCTTAATTCCATTTTCCTTCCTCTTTACATAAAAAGAACTACTTGCATTAATTCACTTTGCTCATTTCTTGTGCTTCATACATTAAACTCCTGTCAGTATGAAGTGTATTGTTGTAGAGGTCTTTAAACGTCATTTAAAAAGATTCATACTGAAACTGGGCATGGTGGCTCATACCTGTAATCCCAGCTCAGGAGTCCAAGGCAAGAAGATTACAAATTCAAGGCCAGCCTAGGAATCAGGGTAGAATGCCCCTGGGTTCAATCCCCAATACCACATACCTACATGCACGCACATACCTACAAGATTCATGCTAAATATATTCTATTGCAACTTGCCTTATCATATTAGTGTTATTTTTAGATTTTTCTGTTCTGATACATTACTCTAATTCATTCTTTCTTTAACCTTTGTATTCCACTGATGATTATACCACAATTTTCCATGAGGATGTTTCCAGGTTTGTTTTGCTGTGACAAATACTCCTGCTGTGGAGTATTCTTTTGTCAGATTTTAAAGATTTTGCCAATCTGATGTGTATAAAATGGTATCTCATGAATTAAATTTAAATTTCTTTTTTATATTTATTTTTTAGAAGTAGTTAAATACAATACCTTTATTTTATTTATTTTTATGTGGTGCTGAGGATCAAACCCAGGGCCTTGCATGTATTAGACGAGCCTTCTACCGCTGAGCCATAATCCCAGCCCCATTTCTTTAATTTCTAAGTGTCTTACTAAACATAATCAATTTAATAGTGCATCGGAAACTGTCCTGTGGTCATTAGAAGAATATTCCCTTTCACAGGAAATGCATACTGAAGTATTTATGGATAAAAGGTCATTCTGTGAATGACACCCTCAGTGATTTTAAAAAAAAAGTACATAGAGAAATATGTGCAAATGATAAAACAGTTGGGGTAAAATTTATTGCAGATGAGGGCTGGGGTTGTGGTTCAGCAGTAGAGCACTCGCCTAGCACGTGTGAGGCCCTGGGTTTGATCCTCAGCATCACATAAAAATAAATAAATAAAATAAAGGTATTGTGTCCACCTACAACTAAAAAATAAATATTTAAAAAAAAATTTACAGCAGATTGAATCTGGAAAACAAAAGGTTATATGGATGTACTTTGCCATTTTATTCTTATTGTAAATTGAAATTATTACCAAATAAGAATTTTAGAAAGTGTTCATGCTGTATTGAATGTTATAATACTGTAGTTCTAATGTTCAAAGATACTCTTAAAAAGGACTGGTAATGATTTTGGACTGTTTTCAGGAATGAGAATGTTAAGATTTAGAGACAAAGTTCTTTCCTTAATTTTGTTATTTTTTTCTTTCACATTTGTCACTTCATACCTCCTTATACATTCGATAATATTTTTTAATTTTTCCTTTTTTAAAAAAATCAGTATTTGTAATCCTTGGTTGTGTTTGCATGGGATTAGACAGATACATTAGTGATATAGAATACAGAGTCCAGAAATAGATACTCATCTGAGGAAAACCTAGACAACTACAAGGGAGAGTGCTTCTTAACCAAAATTAGAACCCCAGCATTAGAAAAGAAATTGCACAGTTTGGGGCTACATAAAAAAAAAATCATGGCAAAATATTGCATAAACAAAGTCAACAGACAAATGGCAGATTTGAGGAAAGTACAGAATAATCGAATTAAAAACATGGACAAAAGATAACAAAACAGATCACAACAGAAAATCTAGGCAGCCAGTATACATGAAGAGAATCTTTAATTCATTAGTAATCAATAAAATAGGAACTTTTTAAAAATATTTTTTTAATTGTAGGTGGACACAATACCTTCACTTTATTTTGATGTGGTACAGAGGATCTAACCCAGTGCCTCCCATGTGCTAGGCGAGTACTCTACCACCGAGTCACAACTCCAGCCCTAAAATAGGAACTTATACACATCAAAATGAAATTAGAGTAATAAAATATCTTTGCAGAGAATAGGAATACACATGTAAAAACAATCTAGTAACTTTTGACTAAAGCTTTACTTCTCCTAGGAATTTATCCCTTATACATACATACCTGTAAGTATGTTCATAAATATAGTGTACATATAGAATATATGTACATGGAAAAAATATGCAAAGACATATCATGTTAATATAGTTAATGAAGATAGGATGAAGCAGGATTTGAAATGAGGATTCAAAAAATGAAAAGGGGTAAAAAGGTGTTTTTTAAAAAAATATTTGTTAGACTTGAATAAACATTTCTACCAAGAAAATATAAGCACATGAAAACATGTTTAACATCACTAATCATTAGGGAAATGCAAATCAAAATCTCAGTGAGATACTGAGTTGCCACATTATGCCCGTTAGGATGACTTCTCTCCAGAAAGAAAAATATTGACAAGGATATAGAAAAATTGAAACCATTGTGGATTGCTCATGGGAATGTGAAATGGTGGTAGCCACTATGGAAAACAATGTAGCAAGTCTTTACAAAGATAAAAATAGAATTACCACATGATTAGGCAGTTTTGCTTCTGGGCATATACACAAAAGAATTGAAAGCAGGGTCTCAGAAATTTGTACAGCCGGAGTGTCTGTTACCAGATGAATAAAGAAACAAAATGTAGCATAACATACAGTAGAATATTGTTTGGCCTTAAAAATGAAGGCAATTCGAAATATGCTACAACATGGGCAACCCCTGGGGACATTAGGCAAAGTGAAATAAGTAACAGATAAATACTGTATGATTCTACCTATATGAGGTACCTAGTTAGTCAGATTCATAGAGACAGAAAAGTAGAATGATAATTGCTAGAGAAGGGAACCATTGGGACTTGTTTAATAGATAAAATGTTTGAGTTTTGCAAGATGAAGAGTTCTGAAGATTTATTTTATATACTGAACAATACTGAATTATACACTTAAATTAGTTGTGATAAATTTTGTTATATGTATTTTTCCATGATTTTAAAGTATTAATAGCATAATCACATCTATGTAATGGAGTAAATTATTTAAATTAAGTAATGTAAATTATATTAAGAAATTAGAGACATAAAGCAAGTTTAAGCATTTAAATAATTTATAACTGGTACCACAGATCTTAAGATATATTATTACTAAAGATTCAGGTTACTCACAGGCTGGGTCTTCTTACCTTTTTGTGTGAATCCTAGGATTCCTTCTAGAAAATTAGGATCTGAATGAAGTAAAGCAATCAAAGCAGTGCTTTTCTACATGAAAAACTCCTTTGATGATGATGATGGTTTGGTTATATTAAGTGAAATGTTAACTTTTTTCTTCTGATAAAATAGACTTTTTAAGTTAGTTTTTTCATCTTGCTATTTCTTTTTAAGAGAAATACCAGTAGACAGACAAAGCCACTCAAAGTTCAAGTTATGCATTCATCTATTGTTGCACATCAGAATTTTGGTTTGAAACTTTTGTCTTGGCTGGGAAGTATTATTGGATATTCAGGTAAGTTCATAAAACTTGCACTAATTAATTATTAAAAAATGAACTCATATGTCCTTGCAAAACTTTTTGGAAAAAAGATCAAGTGGAATCATTGCTTTAATTTCACATTTTAAAATACCATTTTAGGATCTTTTTACACAGAAAACCTGAGTTTACCTAATTTTGTCCCACAAGGGATTTTTCACTTCAAATAATACAGGGAACAATGGGCTAAACAATTATGAACAATTTTAAGATGCTAATGCAATATAAATCTCAGTAACTTCCTATATGAACCTTTTGAGAAATGGAGCATCCTGTAGAACTCTTCATAAGCTAGTAAGCTGGAAGATGCTGCTGTAAATAAAACCCAATGATAGGCAGTTTAAATGGTAAAACACTAGTATTAGTATCTTTGTTTTGTCTCCAACAATTTTTGGTTAGCAATAATTTGCTACTCTGAAAATTTGCAAATTGAGAGTTACTGATTTGTATTTTTGCTTTGTCTTGTTTGCTTTTCTGCAGTTCACAAATTAGATAATTTAATGGTAACAATAATGAACCCTCATGTTCAAAGCCAAAAATAAGTTTGGTGTATAACACTGAAGAGTAAATAGGGATAGATCTAAGTTACCTGTCATATTCCTATTTAGCCAAGGCTATTGATAAATGACATCCCAGTGTTACAATAGAGAAAATAACTAAAATATTAATACCAAAGGCTTTTAGAGCATTGCCACACTGCAAACTGACAGTTGCAAATATGGAGGTGCAGAAGTTTAGGAGAACATTTTTACTTGCTTTGCCTAGAAAGTGTCTTCCAAATTTTTCTTGGCCCCATATTCTTTAGTTTTGGTTTTCTTTATTGGTTACCTATATGCCAAGTACTGTGCTGTGGTATTAATGAATAATATCATGAAAGTAATTTTGTGCTGAAATTTTTCTTTGAGACATTTATCATCAATACCTTGAATGATTAAATATTTAAAACTTATATGAGATTTTTGTCTTTAGGCTTTTAAATGATTTCTGACAGCTTTTATAATAAAAATTCCATTTTTAAAAATTTTGCATGCTTGAAGACTAAAAGTAGATATTTGAATTGTACAGTATGGAACAAAATATGATAAGTTTTCGTTATTTTAAGGCTTATATTCATATTTGAAGAACTTTTCTAAAGTTTAGCATTTAGAAGATATTGGAATTTGTCATCTAGGGCCTTTCATTATGGCAGATCCACAGTGAATTTTTGTTTAACAAATGAAGAACATTTTGTGTAGCAACTCTGAAATATATATAGTCCAGAAGTCATATCCCTTCTTTTTAAATGTTAGCGCAATTTTATATTATACCTATCTTCAGTTATTTTGGAGTATATAACCATTTAATTATCATCTACTTTAATTAACATAAGTGCTTAAAAAACAATATTTAATATAAGTATGTATTATATGTATGTAATAATATAAGTGTGCACTATCAGTTGTTTTATGGTGTTTTTCTCTAATTCATTAAAAGAGTTGTATATAATGTGAGATTTCACTTTTTTTCCTTTTTGTAAAAACAATAGTTATTGTTCACTTTTTCTAAGTAAATTTGACCTTTAATAAGATACATAACTATATATATCCATTTGAACATGTACTAAAATGTCACTTTATAATATTTGAAGTAGCCATCTCATGTCTACTGTTCCTCCTATTTAAAGATGGCCTTCGCCGGATTTTATGTCAAGTTGGATTACAGGAAGGACCATATGGTGAAAACTCTTGTCTGGTGGATAGACTGATGCTTAGTGATTCCAAATTATGGAAAGGTGAATCTCTTAACTGCTTTTAAGGTATAAAGGGTTGGGATGTTAAAGGTCTTTTCATTTTCAAATTAGCATTGCAGGACCTGTGTGTAGTATGGTTTAGTGGTGGAATAAGTATGTATGTAGCATGTGTGAGGCCCTGGGTTCATTCCCCAATACTAAAAAAATAATTTAAAAATAAGTAGGGGCAGGAGTACAGTCTTAACCTTTGGGAAAAACAGCAACATTTTTGGTCTATGATGCAAATTAAATAACCTTATATTGTGTTAGAAAATTATATTTAGAAAACCTAATTTTCTTAGCACAAAATCTGTACTAAGAAAAACATGTAGACTTTTGTTCTTGGGAGTTTTAGAAGACAATCACATAAAAACTTTAAAGTAATTTTTGGCTTCTTGAGTATAGCAATATCTTACACCTACTCTTTTTCTAAAGGTGCTAGGAGTGTATATCATCAATTATTCATGAGCAGCCTACTTATGGATTTGAAATACAAGAAACTATTTGCCATTCGATTTGCAAAAGTAAGTGTTTTCTGAGTTTTGAAGATTTATGAAATAGGTTATATAAAGGATACTATAACCTAAAATTTTTTCAAAACTTAAAAAAAATTCGCATAATAATACATCAACATTGATTTATCTTTTATCAATAAAATAAAGTTACAGTAGTAAAACATTTAACATCTCCCTTGATAACATAAATATCCATCTATGTAGTATTTGTTAAATACAAAGTGATAAAGGAAGAATTAAATCTGTGCCATTGTGAATTATGCATTGGTCCTATTAAGGAAACAATAATCTTGGTTGAAACAATATGCATATAAGATTTAGGAATTATGAACTCCGTGGTTGATAAAGGTTGAGTTCTTCCTTTCAGCAACATTTGATTAAACTAACCACATATTTTTCTATTCCCCTGAATTAGGAGTTCTTAATTAAGGGAGCATGTAAGAATTATTTGGAGAGCTCTTTCAAAATACATGTGTTTATGTTCCATTCTCAAATCTATTGAAGCAACTTCACCAAGAATGGGGCCCAAGCATGTGTACTTTGCAGGAGTCATCAAATGATTCTAATACACATCCAGAAGTAATGAAAATCTGTTTTTATGAAAGACATTGTTATGTTACTGTATTTGGCCCCACCAGTTAAAATATCATCCTAGGATTTGAATACACAACTTTGGGCTCCAGAAAAATCACTGTTTATATAAGATTCCACAGGTTTTAGTGAATCAATATTTATACAGGATTTAATTGGTAGAAATTATTCCAGTTGTTGTTCTCATAGCAGTGTTATCCTATTGAGTTATCCAGCACTGACTTCATTATAATCCTTAACCCTTTGGTCAATGTGGATTAGAGGTGAATCTCCCCCTTGTTGTTTAGAATTACCAGCAGTTGCAGAGAGATTTTATGGAGGATGATCACGAGCGAGCAGTGTCGGTGACTGCTCTGTCTGTCCAGTTCTTCACTGCACCTACTCTGGTGAGTAGTGCTTGCCTTTTCTTTGTAACTGATAGCTGGCACTCCTTGCCTTTTTTTGCCTTCTTAATAGAACTATGAGCGTTTGCAGAGTGATTATGTGACAGATGACCACGACAGAGAGTTTTCAATCGCAGACCTCTCGGTTCAGATATTCACAGTTCCTTCACTTGTAAGTACTGAAAGACTAGAAGAACTTTCTTGTTTTAACTAACAGATATAAAGCTTTAAAATAATAGAAAACTAAGATCTGTGTGTTCCTGAATAGAGTAATATTTTACTAATAGGCAGTCAGACTCCAGACACCTTCAACTACACTAGAACATATCCTTGAATATTAAGTAATTCTGGGGGAAAGTCACTGAAACTCAATCCATACTTTCTCAAAGTACTTTCTGGAGATATTGAACTAAAAGTTAACATTAAGCTAATTGGTTTATCAAACTTATACTTGACATTAGAATCAGAGAGCATGTTGTGTACCATCTCATTTTGCAGAATTTTCCTACTCACCTATTCCTCCCCATAAAGAAAGGGTAGGGAAGGGAAGAATAGAAGTTCATTGGATTAGACAAAGGGGAATGAAGGGAGGGGTGCGGGAATAGGAAAGACAGTAGAATGAACCAGACATAACTTCACTATGCTCATATATGAATACAGGACCAGTGTGATTCCACATAATGTACAATCACAAGAATGGTATCCTAATTAGAATAAGTTATACTCCATGTATGTAAAATTAATCAAAATATACTCTATTGTCATGTATATCTAAAAAGAATAAATAAATAAATAAAAAGAAAGGGGTGACTAAAGCAATTGAATCATGATTGGATGGTCTTTTATTAAGCTTCACTATGTGCTCCTAAAGCCATCATTATGTTTTAATACACATAGTAATTTAAAATTATGTTTTTTATTCAATAAATTTGTTGAGCACCTATTATTTATTGGGCACATAAAACTAAAAATGCAATGGTGAACAAAGACAGACGTGATTCTTGCCCCTACTTAATGGGAAAGAGTCACCCAAGTAGGTAATTATTTTCTAATGAAAATTCTGAAGAATTTGGTATCTTTGAGAGAGTGGGGTTGCTCACTGGTAGAGTGTTTACTTAGCATGTGCAAAGCCCTGGGTTCCATCCCCACCATTGGGAGGGGAAAAAAAAAAAAAAACCAGCAAGATCTGAACTTCTTCCACAACTCAGAGAGGAAGATCTCTGTGGGGACTTGAGGGAAGGTTCATGTGGAGGTACTAGCACTTGAGAACCTGAGACAGGGAGAGGAAACAGGAAAGCCACTGCACTTAAAGATTCTTGAACATGGAGTGAAATTATATAGGTTTAAGAGTGTTTTACAGTTCCTTTACTAACAAGGCTTGTTTTCCAGATTTAAAAATGACTTTTCCGCCCCATATTGCTTTTTGTTAAAGAATATGTTCTAGTAAAGAATATATTGTAGTGTTGCTATTATTATAAGCTAAATTAAGAGATTTGATTTTTATCTTAAGATCACAGGAGGGCCATGAAGAATTGTTGTGATTCTTTTGTTTGTGGTGCTGGGGATCGAACCCAGGGCCAGGCACATGTTAGGAATGCACTCTACAACTGAGCTATATCTCCAGTCCCAATGAAGAGTTTTGAGTGATACATCATCACATTAATGATTTTAAAAGATCATGCTGTTTGTAATTTAGGGATCAAATTTGAGAGATCAAAAGTGAGTGTGGTGGAGCTGGAGTTAGGGCTCAGCAGTAGTGCACTTGCCTGGCATGTGTGAGGCACTGGGTTTAATTCTCAGCACCACATAAAATAAGTAAAGGTCTACCAACAACTTAAAAAAATTGTTTTAATTTTTAAAAAATTTTTTTAAAAAGTGAGTGTGGGGAACCTAATTAGAAGCTAATGCAATGATCCAGACAAGAATTTATGTTAACTGGAACCAGGGTGCTAACAGTGGATATAAGATACTTTTAGGTAGTAAAATATGCAGAACTAGTCAAGTGGGTTTAAAGAATGTTGGATTTGGTGACTGATCAGATATTGAGATTGAAGGAGAAATATAAGGATGACTCAGAGGTTTTTGATGTAAAGCTGAGTGGAATTTCTAGACATAAGGTATTACATAAAATTTGATTTAGGGGGCTGGGGATGTGGCTCAAGCGGTAGCGCGCTCGCCTAGCATGCGTGCGGCCCGGGTTCGATCCTCAGCAGCACCACATACCAACAAAGATGTTGTGTCCGCCGAGAACTAAGAAAAAAATAAATAAATGTTAAAATTCTCTCTCTCTCTCTCTGTCCCCCTCTCTCTCTCACTCTCTAAAAAAAAAAATAAAATAAAATAAAATAAAATTTGATTTATTTTTCTCCTCACTACACTTACTGCTTTAAAGGACTTAGTATCGAGACCCTGGGGCTAGTGGAAAGTATGGGAGACTGATAATAGTAGTATATTCAGAATGGCCTCACCCTCTGACACCATCTTGATGTCCCTGATTCAGATCTGTTTCTGGAATCTCCCTTCCATTGGCTTGACAGACACATCTAAATTCTAGGGTTACCATAATTCAGGTTCCGAAGTTTAGAATCCTGATACTTAAATGCTTCAGTAAGTAGAATTAGCCAGGGCTGGGGTTGTAGCTCAGTGGTAGAACACTTGTCTAGCACATATAAGGCACTGGATTTGATCCTCAGCACCATATTAAAAAATAAATAAATAAAATAAAAACACTGTGTCCATCTACAACTAAAAAATAATAATAATTAGAGTTAGGTAGTTCAGGATAAATAGCCAGCCTATTTTAAAATTGTTTTAGTTGGATAAATAATTTTACTTTTGAACTCACCTATTTTCTGCCCCAGGATAAAATAAAAAATTAAAGAAAATTCAAAGCCAATGGCAAAAAACGTAATGATTCCAAACACACACACACACAAAAATGTTAGCGAAAGTAACATCCTCTCAGTGGAAATATTCAAACAGAGCTCAACACTCATATGTGGGATGTTAGGGAAATAATCCTGTATGAAGTCAAGGTAGAAGTGTGGACTGAGTATCCACTAAAGTTCTTATCTGTGTTGCTTTAATGCCTCCTGGGCGATTCTACTACTGTGTTAATATCTTTGACAAGATAAATAAATTTTTTTTTTTTTAGATTTGATATCCTTGCATTTATTTTCATATGCATCATCAAATTTCTTTTTTTTTTAATTTTTTATTTTTTTATTGGTTGTTCACAAGATAAATAAAATTAATGAGACTAGCAGGGGTGAAAAGAGAGAACAGATGTACACAAGTGAAAATACAGACCAGGAAACATGTTATAATGCTCCAGTGTCAAGAATTGGTTTTGTTCTGTCTTCAGTTTTCTCTGAGGGATTACCTAACATCGCTAAAAGATATTTAGTAACCATTATTTTACCCAGTAAATAAATACTAAAGATACCTAATAAATATAAAGTAAATGAATCCAGAGAATTGCTACTTCCCATTTATTTACTACCTTATACTGTCAAACTTTTAAGTGTTCATTTGCTTTGCCTCTCTAAATGCAGGATAAGGCTTATGATTTGCTCTGTTTTATGGCCCTCAGGGATTCCAGCTCTTGACTCAACCATAAAAGATGCTCAGTGAATAAATGGTATTTTTTCTGGGGATTGTGGTGCATGCCTATAAATCCCAGCAGCTCAGGAGGCTAAGACAGGAGAATAGGAAATTTAGAGCCAGCCTAAGCAACTTACTATAGTCTCTGTGTATGTGTACCCACACAGGTGCATGTATGGTTAATGCAACAAATACATTCATTGGTAAAAGAAGAAGAAAAAATTTATATCATTGATCTATCAATATAGCTAATTATATTTGTTGGTTTTTCTTCTTTTGAAGCATGCTGATACTGTATTACAAATGTTACATGGCCACAGTGCATTCTTTGAATACACTGCTAAGCCCAGTTTGAAAGTATTTTATTTAGAGTTTTTGCATATATATTCACAAGTTAAGTAGGTCAGTTTCCCTCCTGTGTGTATGTTTTAATTAGATTTTAGCCTTGTAAAATAAATGGGATATATGTCTTATCTTTATATTCCAGGAAAAATTAACATAATTACCTAGGTTGTGGTTGTTGTTGAATATTTAATCTAAACTTAGAATGTTTGGGAGGTTAAATCTTAGAAATATTCTTCAAATTTTATTTGTAAGCCAATTTTCATAATTATATACTTCTTTAGTAACAGATCCTCTCCTTTACCCCTAACTTAGTGTCACGTACATACTTAGTATCCTTCTCTACTCTAGGACAGTGGGCATGCTTCCAAATTACTCTGGAACTATTGAAAGTAGTTTTATGTTGCCTTTTTTCTTCCCATTCTTCCCAGAATCATAGACTATAGAGATGGGGCCTAGGCATTTGCAGTTGTTTGGTTTGGGATTTTGACTTAATTGAGATAGAGTATATACAGAAAAGTAAACCCTTGGTAACTCTACAGCCCAATAAGTTTTCACTTAGTGGACCCACCCATGTTATCAGCATTCGAGAGTTAGATTTTTTGTGTACATAGTCTTATCAGCTATGAAGGAGGCAGTTTTAATTCTTATTTCCCAATCTTTACATCATTTTTGTTTTCTTTATTATACTGACTGGAGCCTCCAGTACAATATTGAGTACAAATGGTGATAAAAAGCAGGAATCTTGATCTCATTTCTCATCTTAGGGGAAAATACTTTTAATATTTCATCATAAGATATAATGCTTTGGGGTTTTATTTGGTTGATTGCTTATAGATACTCTTAATTAAAGAAATTCCCTTTTATTCATTGTCCTGTGAGATATTTTTGTTTGTTTGTTTTTAAATGGTATATAGAGGACTTGGGATGTAGCTCAGTTGGTAAAGTGCTTGCCTCCCATGCGCAAGGCTCTGGGTTCAATCCTAAGTAACATACACTGTTCACACACACAAATACACAAATGTGAATAGATATATAATTTTTGTGAATTCAGGAAAATGATTCGATGATGTGACCATGTAAATTATTTTTCTCCTTTTGTCTTTTAAGGTGATTTTATGTTAATTGATTTTTTTCAAATGTCTTATTGTTATTGCTAGGAAATAAGACAAATGTGATTGTGATTTCTTATTCTTTTTTCTATATTGCTTGATTCTTTTTAAATGCTACTGTGAGAGAGATTAGATGTAAATTTTCTTTTCTTGTAATGACCTTTTTGGGGTTTGTTACTAGGATTATGGAGGAGTTGAGAAGTGCTGGGGAGTGACATTGGCCAAATTATATTGTTATATTGTGTGTATATATGAATATGTAACAACAAATGCAATCATTATGTACAACTATAATGTACCAATAAAAAAATGTGGGGGCAAAAAGAATATGGATAACTCATTCATTAAATTGACATATATTTTAGTTTTTGGAAAAATTTATGTAAGATAAGTTATTGTGTTTTTAACTATAGAGAAGAATTCTCTGGTGTACTATTTGGGCCTGGAAATTTCTTTGTGAAAACATTTTCATACCATTTTAATTTAATAGGTATAGAACTATTTGAACATTGTATTCTTTTAATAAAAACAATGGTGTTTTTCCAACTTTGCTCATTTCACCTAAATTTCCAGTTATGTTCATTTAAATTGCTCCTGATATTATTTTATTTTCTGTTTAATATTTTTAAGATCTGTAATTTTTGTAGACCTATTTAAATTTAAATTTTTCTGTTTTTCGGATTAGTCTTTCTAGAGATCTCTCCCATTTTTCTTTTCAAAGAGCTGATATTTTACTTGTGTTTTTTTTCTTTTGTCTACTCTTATTATTTTCTTTTTTGAAGTTTGTTTAGATTTACTTTGCCATTCTTTCTGTAGTTTCTCACAATAGGTATTGAGATCATTGACTTTCATCTATTTGTTGGTATATTATAATTATGGGTTTCATTGTTATGTATTTGTACATGCACATAACATAATTTAATCAATTTGGGATGCAGCTCACTGGTCGAGTGTTTGCCTAGCATGTGCAAGGCCCTAGGTTCAATTCATGGTGCCAAAAGGAAAAAGAAAAAAAAAATCAAGAGTCTTTCTTTCTTAATAATAGCATTTAAAATTTAAGTTTCCATCGGGCATAATTTTAACTGCATCCCACACTTTTCCACATCATTATTATCAATTCAGAAAACTCTGTTCCTTTATGATATTTTATTTGACCATATATTATTTAGAAGTATGTTGCCAGTTTTTGAAATATTTGGGTATTTTCTAGTTATTATTTTGTTGGAGATTTCTAGCTTATTTTCACTGATGTCAGAAAACATATTCTATATGATGTGAATCCTTTGAAATTTGTTGAACTTTGTTTTATGGCTCAAAGTATTTTCAGTTTTGTTTTGTTTTCCTTTTTTCTTTTTGTACTGGAGATTGAACCCAGGAGCACTTAACCACTGAGCCACATCCCAGCCCTTTTTTATATTTTATTTTGAGGGTCTCCCTGGGTTGCTTATGGCCTATTTTCAGTTTTGATAAATGTTTAGGGTGCACTTGGAAATAATGTGCACTCTATCATTATTAGGTGCAGTGTTAATATCAGTTTGATCAAGTTTATTCAGTGTGCAGGTCTTCTGTGGCCTTACTGATTTTTTTACCTATCAGTGTGGAGCTGTGTTATAGTCTCTCACAATGTTTATTAATCTGTTTCTTTCTCCTTTTAATTATCTGGTTTTGCTTTATATATCTTGAAGCTGTGTGATTGGGTACATACAAATTACAATTTCTGGATTTCCTATATTAATTCTTTTATCATTTTACCTCAAATGGTGCTTCTGACCTTGATATATAATCATAACAACTACTTTTGGCCAGTGCTTGCCTAATGTATCTTTTTCCATTATTATATTTTAAAAACCTTTTTGTATTCTTACATTCAAGGTGTGTCTCTTATTAAAAACATATATTTGGGTTGCATTATTTATCAAGTCTGACACTTCCTTAATAATTTAACTATATTATTTGTTTTATTATAATCCCTGCTACATTTGACTTTCTTTTTTTTTAATATTTTTTGGTTTTGTTGACGGACCTTTATTTTATTCATTTATTTATATGTGGTGCTGGGAATAGAACCCAATGCTTCATACTTATGAGGCAAGCATTCTACCACTGAGTCACAACCTCAGCCCTGATACATTTGACTTTCTGTTTACTACGTTACATTTTTTTCTGTTTGACACATCTATTTTTGTTTTTATCTCCTCTATAATATTTTGATTAGTTGTTTTATATCCCTATTTACTAACTTGTACATTATTTAGTATTCTCCTAAGGGTTACTCTAGAACAACTTTGCTCAGAGTATTAGTTCACGATAAAATAACTGTACCAGAATGCAAATCAACATACTGCTTCTTTTAGGCAAAAATTGTTAGAGATTTCTAACTTATTTTCACTAGCTTATTTTCCACTGCTGTGGAAAAAATGTCACCTGAGTAAACTGTTGTAAATAGTTGATTTACCTTCTTTTGGAGACTTCTTGTCACAACAATCGACAGTTTGCAAACTGCTAACTCATGGACCATACTTTGGATAGCACTGCCCTAGCGGTCACAGCATGCATCTTAACTATAGTTGGGCACCACATTACTGCCTTGTAAGGGTGGAGGGGCTGGGGATGCGCGCTCGCCTGGCATGCGTGCGGCCCGGGTTCGATCCTCAGCACCACATACCAACAAAGATGTTGTGTCCGCCGAGAACTAAAAAATAAATATTAAAAATTCTCTCTCTAAAAAAAAAAAAAGTGGAAGTGGAGTCACAGATTTTTTTTTTCTGTGTGCTTTTCTGGAAAGAGGAGTTATTGTCTGAAAGTTTTCTTCTGTCTTGCTGTTACTCCTTTCCTATATTTACAAACAGCAGGCCTTTTAAATGTTGGCTGGCTGACTAGCTAGTTAATTCTGGGCCCAACTGGTGTTTCAGTTTGCCAGCTTCTTCAGTTCAAATTCAAATATGTATGAGGAAACAAACAACTCAGGGAACCCACCACCATGTCATTCCTTGGGTCCTGGATATCCTAGCCATTTTGTCTTCTTCTCTTCACCTTTTATGAGTCTTATATTTCTTTTGCATATGATGTTTGGGGTTTGCAGTTATACTTAACAAGAAGAATAAAGAAAAGTATATCTGCTCCATCTTTGCTGAACTCCTAACATTCTTTATAGATTCTTGTTGTTTTGTTTTGTTTTGTACCAGAGATTGAACCCAGAGGCACTCAACCACTGAGCCACATACCAGCCCTTTTTATTTTATTTTTGAATACATTTTATTTAGAGACAGGGTCTTGCGGAGTTGCTTAGGGCTTCACTAAATTGCTGAGGCTGGATTTGAAATACACAAGCCTCAGCAAAAAAATCCTCCCACCTCAGCCTCCTAAACCATGGGATTATAGGTGTGCGCTACCAAACCTGGCTCTAGATTCCAGTTTTCTACTGAAATTTGTCATCTCATCATTTTTCTGAACATGTAAATTGAATGTTTTAAAGTCATTGTCTAATAATGCCATTATCTGGATTGCATGTAGTTTTGTTTCAATTTATTCATTTTTGTTGTGTTTTGTCTTTCTTACCTCTTATGAGTTTTTAAAAAAAATTTTCTTTAGTTGTAGATAGATACAATACCTTTATTTTATTTTGTTTTTATTTTTATGTGGGGCCAGGGATTGAACCTCTACCACTGAGCCACAACACACACACCCATGACTTTTAACAAGTTGGAATGCTTACCAACTTTTTACTAATATTTATCTTAGGTTTCAACACTTTCACTATGAATTGACTAGGTATGACTGTCTTTATTATCCTGGGAATTTGGTAGTATTAATAAATCTCTAGACAGGTGTATTTCGTCAGTTTGGGAAATTTTGGAGCCATAATTTTTCAAATATGGTTTCTATACCATTCTTTCTCTCTGTCTGCGCCTTACGGGTAGGACAATATTTTAAAAATTAAATTAAATCTTTCTCCTAAGAGAATTCTATGTAACATTGTTAGGCAGTGTAGGGGAGGGAAAACTTTTCCTCTACCCTCCCAGTTTCAGCAACTCAGGGTGCTGCTCATTGCTGACAGAAGACATATCAACAAAGAAAAAGCAAATTTAATTTCATGCATACACATGGAAATTCTGAAAGAAATGTGACTCAAGGTGGTGGTTAGAATTTGCATTTTACATACCATCTTAATAAAGGGGATAAAGGGGGCTGGGGATATAGATCAGTTGGTAGAGTGCTTCCCTTGCATGCATAAGGCCCTGGGTTCAGTCACCAGCACCACAAAAACAAACAAATAATAAATAAAGGGGATAAAGTGTGGGAAGAAGGGTTTGGGGGTAATTGGGGAAAACAGGTTATGAAAAGGTAACTTAAGAAATATGTGGTAAATAAGGGTTGTTTAGTGAGTTTTTTTTTTCAAGTCAACTTAGATGATAAGAGTTGCCTTTTCCTTCCTGGTAAAGGAAAAGGTATTTACAAAAGAGAAATATGTGCTCTGTCTTTAGTGCTTTTATAGTGTCTCCTTAATTGCATTCAGCTCAAAATGATCCTTTTGTCTAAGTGACATATTTAGGGGTGGCATATTGTGGCCTCCTTCAGCAAATAGAACTAGGCTGATCACCTTAGACCAATCAGCGATTGATAGGATTCTAGTTTGTTTTGGCAGAACTCAGTCTTCCCTTCTGGTTTATCCTTACCCTTAGATATAACTGTCTAAGGGTTCCCAGTTGAGAGCCTGAAATTCCTGCCCTCTATGGGATTGTGAGATCTAATTTTATTCCTTATCTTGCTAAGTCTGCCACATCACTACTTTATTCTTGGAGGCTTTCTGCTCTTCTCAGATTTTTATCCCACAGGGTTTCAGAGTTTTTCAGATACTTGAGAGGGAAACTGAAAAAATGTTGGGCTCAGCTCTCCATACTTCTGTTCTTACTAGAACTCTGGCCTCTGAGATAGCTAAAATCTCAGCAGGTGTTCTCTGTAATAATAGCAGCTGTGTACATTCTTCATTGGGATCTTTAATCTTCTAATTTTTAATTTGGGATCTTTAATTCCCTCATATCCCTCCCAAAATAGTTCAATGCCAACAGAGAAGCTGCAGCAAAATGTTGGCTGACTTCCCTATGGACTTTCCTTTCTCCATGATTCTATTCCCTGGAGTCCTTGTTTCAGCAGCTCTCTAAGGATTTCTTTTCCTTTCCCTCCCTCTCTCTTCCTCTAGATCTTTCTTCCTTCCTTCCTTCCTCCCTCCCTCCCTCCCTCCCTCCCTCCCTCCCTCCCTCCGCTATTCCTGGAAGAATTATTGGTCAACCTCAGGATACTCCATCCTGACTAAGAGCAGAAAGTATTTGCATTGCTTTTCTGGAATAGCTCCATTAGTAATTCTAATATATATAACCCTTGTTAAAAATAACTTGTCCTATATAATAGTGAAATATTTTAAAGCAGTGTTACCTTTTGAATCAGAATTACCATACAGTTAACCCAGTCTTCAATTTTAAATAGCCTGACCAATTATAATTCAAGTGATTAGTATCATGGTTGTTCCAGTTTATTTTCTTAAATGTGCCCCCAGTCAGCATTATCCCTGTAACATTCTATAGCATTTAATTTGCCAAAGTGTGTGCATAGGTCATTGTTATTGTTCAGTGAAGCTTTTCAGTATTAAGGGAGAATTTGGCCCATTTTGAATATGCAGTTAAATGTGTGATGTGCCTTATAATGTAAAATTGTATATGAATTACAAAAAAAAAAAAGAAGAAGAAGAAGAAGAAAAACTGTAAAGTAAGTAGTGCTAATACCTTTTAAAGCAAAGTGGATTGTGCATAAAAACTAGTGATTTTTGCCAGGCACATGCCTGTAATCCCAGTGGCTCCAGAGACTAAGACAGCAGGATCAGGAGTTCCAAGCCAGCCTCAGCAAAAGGTTGAGGCACTAAACAACTCAATGAGACTCTGTCTCTAAATAAAATACAAAATTGGGCTGCTGATGAGGCTCAGTAGTTGAGTGCCCCTGAATTCGATCCTCGGTACCCAAATAAAAAACAAAACTAGTGATTTTTTTTTAAACGATATGTGATAAGAAGTACTAGGACTTAATGTTAGATATTTAGTGCTAAAAATTACCTTGAAACCTTGAAAGGCTAGCAACAATCTGGGCATAAAGTGATGAAGCCATGTACATACATAAGATTGTTTTTTTTTTTTTTAATCCTTCTGTTTTTAACTTTGGAAGATATATTTCATTAGTTATCTTTTTAGAAGTAGAAATGCCAGGATAACTCCCATTTTAATGGGACATTACTGATGGGCCACCCTGTTAATGTTTTTATTTGTCACCTGGTAAAGACAATTAGAATCTAATCTAAAACTATGTAGTAGTTGAACCATCTCTTTTAACATTTGTTTGAAATAAAAAATGCTAGTAAGGACCCTGATTGTGAGATTTAGATTCTAACAATGTTGAGTTGCCCCTTCATCAAACTTGTTTTATGACCTGCTCTAAGTCTTCTAAAATAGTTCTACAGAATTTTTCCATAACTCAGTGGAATTGAATCACACTTATTTAACTTCCTCAAAAATCAATTAAAACAACAAATAAAAAGGAAAATCCTTTTGTTTAACCTATTAACACTCTTTGCCCTTCATACTTGACTTTTATTCTTCACTGGAAAATACTCTGTTATTCTGATTATTTTAATTTTCCTTAGTTAAGTCTGTCTAATTTTACTTTGAATATTACCATTTTTACTGTAATAAAAAAGATCATGATCAGAATGGTAAACATCAGTGTTTAAGTTACGTTGAGTTAAAGTAAGGGTAATATATTAGGTTGGGCTTATAGATTATTAAGCCTCTTTCTGGAGACAGTTTGGTAATAATGTCAAAATGTATACTAATTTTGTAATTCTACTTTAGGAAATTATTCTATACATATTCTTTTAACTATACACAGTGGATATTTAGTGCAACATCTTTTGTAATAGCATAGATCTGGAAACAGTAAGAGTCTGGCTAAATAAAATACGATATAAAACATACCTGATGATAATTAAAAAGAATGAGGGAGCCAGGCACAATGGTACATGCCTATGATCCCAGCAACTTGGGAAACTGAAGCAGGAAGATTGCAAGTTCAAGTTCAGGCTGGGCAACTTAAGGATGCCCTGCCTTAAAATAAAAAAGGACTAGAAATGTTCTCAGTGGTAAAATATCCCTGGGTTCATTCCATAGTTCCCCAGGGAAAAAAAAAGAAAGATAAGAATGAGGGAAATTTATATGAAATGATATGGGACAGTCTCTAAAATACATTATATAGGGCTGGGGATATAGCTCAGTTGGTAGAGTACTTCCTTAGCATGTGCAAGGACCTGGGTTCAATCCCTACCACCATAAAAATTAATTAGTTAATTAATTAAGATATGATGAATAGAAGATAATAGAATAGTATTTATGATATGCTATTCTTGGATGGGGAGAGATAATTAGACATCCATATTTATATGCCTAATGTATACTTTATGTTATAAATTATATATATATATATATAAACACTATATAAACATACCATCTCTAGAAGAATTCAAGAAACTGCTAATAGTATCTGCATTTGGATGGGAGATCTCAGGACCTAGGAAAATTACTTTTTAACCTGTTATATTTGATGTCATTTACACATAATCCCTTATTCAAAAGTATGTTATGTGTGAGTGTGTGTATATATATGTATTTGTATATACATTTTTTATAGAGAAATGAAAACAAAAATATATTTCAACTAGGGAGATTGAGGCAATATAGTTTCATACTGAGTTCTAAAAAATCTGTGCCATAAACCTCTGGATCCTAGAATAATTATACCATACCATTATAGGTGTCTAAATGTCTCAGTTAAGGAAAGTTTGCAGCCTGGTTCAGATCCCCCACCCTGAATTATCTTTGAATAATGAGCCTTGGATCTGTCTTCTAACATTCTGGCATCTGATATAATTGTTGCTCCATACACGTGGCAATTGGAGTAAGTAATTGTTATTTAGAAATATCCAGTAATGCATTTATGATGTTTTATAGTTGTGTTGAAAAAAAGTTTAAATTGCACAATGTCACTGACATTTTTAGCTTCCTAGTAAATAGCTTTTGATTATCTGCACTCTGATATACTTTGTTTTAGGCTCGAATGCTCATCACAGAAGAAAATCTGATGACCATAATTATTAAAACTTTCATGGATCATTTGAGACATCGAGATGCCCAGGGCAGATTTCAGTTTGAACGATACACTGCTTTACAAGCCTTCAAATTTAGGAGAGTTCAGAGCCTTATTTTAGATCTCAAGTAAGTTTTTTTTTTAATTGTCAAACCAGTTAACAACTTGTAAAATGTTAATGTTTATATGTTCAATGCTACTGTTATCTTGTTCAGGTATGTGTTAATTAGCAAACCAACTGAATGGTCAGATGAGCTGAGGCAGAAGTTTCTAGAAGGGTTTGATGCCTTTTTGGAATTACTGAAATGCATGCAGGTATGTATAAATTGCCACTTTTTTTCTATTTTTAATCTTAATTTTTTTGTTTTTGTTATTGTTCATTGAACTGAAAACCTTTCTCTCTGTGGTTTTTGCTTGTTCGTTTATTTGTGGCTTTTTAATGTTGTTTTCATTTTGAGCATATTTCCCAAAGATCAATTTGAATGGCTACAATTTGGATCAAGAAAGTCCTCTCTAATTGGAGACTCTTAGAAAGGTATAGAGTGTCCAGCAAAAGCTCTGGCATCTAGTGCTTTTTTTTGTATTTGGTATTCTTTTGATTACCATTAGTATATATTTATCAGTTCAGTAACATTTAAACTACAGGGAACTACAGATGTAGCTCAGTGGTAGAACATGTGCTTATTATTATTAGCATGTTTGAGGCCCTGGATTCTATGACTGGCATCACCAAAAATATAAAATTTAAAAAAGCTTTTTTTTTTTTTTAAACATAAATGATAGAGTTAAAAAGGAATTTGAAAGATTATTACAGTGAAGTAATGAAGTATTTTGTTATCTGAAGCAGATTTAGAGATTACCCCTAAAATGGTTCATTCTATATTTTACTAGAATTTTTTCCTTGTATTTTAGAGAATGTTACATAAAATCTATAATTTAAAAAGCTATCACTTCTCATACTACTGGAAGCTTCCTGTTAAGACTTTGACTTTGTATGATTTTATAATCAATATGTTTCTTCTGCATTATTCCTTAGGTTTTCTTATAAGAGAAAAGGTATGGTTTTTATTCATATAAAATTCTTTTACTTTCTTTAAGGGAATGGATCCAATCACCCGTCAAGTAGGACAACATATTGAAATGGAACCAGAATGGGAAGCAGCCTTTACACTACAAATGAAACTAACACATGTCATTTCAATGATGCAGGACTGGTGTGCTTTAGATGTGAGTTTCTTCTAGGGGTGAAAGATAACAGCAAAATGAAAGAGTGGAAATAGACAGAATCCTAAGTAAAATTTGAAGAGATTTGAAGAAAGTAGTTTTATAGCTTAGCTCAAAACAGCATGCATTCCCTTTCTACCTATAAATCCAATAAAGAATGTTAAACTTTTAAAGCCTTAAGAAAAACCTTGGTAAATAGAGAAGGAAATAATCTACTCTCTCTTTTCCCTAATATAACTATATCTTCCTTTTTTTCATAATCCTTTCTATACTTTGAGCATATAAAATAGTAATTTATAAATTTATCCAAAAATAAAAATTTTACTGTTGGTTTATTTGTCCTGTTTTAAAATTCTTTAGCCTTCTTTGGCAATAAAGTACAAATAAGAACTTTTATAAATTGGGGAATCAGGAGCATATGAATATATGTAAGGAGATCTGAACTTTGTAAATTTTGCTGAAGAAAGAATAAAGAGGGGCTGGGATTGTGCCTCAGCGTAGAGGGCTCGCCTGGCACGTGCAGGGCACTAGGTTCGATTCTTAGCACCACATAAAAATAAATAAATAAATAAAATAAAGATATTGTATCCAATCACAGCTAAAAAATATTAAAAAGAATAAAGAATATTCCTCTGAGTTAGGAATATTCCTCCGAATTAGGAATATTCTTTGTTCTTTTTTATAATATTCTGTGGCGAGGAGAACTGTGGTTGTTCCTGGAGCTATGAGAAAGCACTGTAATTAAAGCAGAGAGATTGAGGGCAGAGAGGCAGGCAGGAATATCTAACTTTCCAGGACTTGGAAGCCATGGAAGGAAGTTCAGAACTACATTTTTATTGAAGTGGGAAGCCATTGGAGACCCTCAAGCAGAAAAGTGACAGGATCCAATTTACATGTTTTTCAAAATTTACTCTATAGAGAATGGGTGGATGGGGCAAGAGTTGAAGCATGGACCAGAAAGATGGTTGGTTGTGCCTTGGAGTTACTGAAGATAGAAAATTTTTGGCTAGTTTTGAGGAATATTTAGATGAAGTTGCCGGCTTGGTAATATATGAGACAAATGTGGAATGAGATAAAGTGGAGTATTAGAATAGCTTTTAGGTTGCAAGCAGCTTCCTTGATAGGAGATATCATTCACTGGGACAGGGCCCACTGGAAGAGACCAAGTTTGGGAGGGAGGATTGAGTTTGGTTTTGTCCATACTGTTATTTGAGGTACTTAATCATCATCAAATTTGAGGTGCTCATTCAATGTTGTAGAAACCAAATCTTTTTAATAACTTACAGAAAAACCCTCTTTTTTTTAGGAAAAAGTGTTAATTGAAGCTTACAAGAAATGCCTTGCTGTATTGATGCAGTGTCATGGTGGTTTTACTGATGGTGAACAGCCAATCACACTAAGCATTTGTGGACATTCAGTGGAAACTATCAGATACTGTGTTTCCCAAGAAAAAGTTAGCATTCACCTCCCAGTTTCTCGCTTACTTGCAGGTAAAACATTTCCCGTAAAAAAAGAACCCTAAAAATTTTCTGTGGTGGTTAATATTTTTGAGTACCTACTATTATATCTATTATTCTAAGAGTTTTATGTGTTTATTTGATGATCACATGAGGTAGGTATTAATATTAGTTGCTTCACAGGTTGGAAGACAGAGGCATAGAGTGTACTTAGTGTCACATGGCAAAGAAGAATCATAATTGGCATTTTGAAGCTGTTTGGCATCACAGGCCATGTTTATAACCATTGTACCATAGACTTAACTACAGATACTACATGTTTTATTGTTTATTCAATCCAGCTTCAAAGTTTGTGTTCTTAAAAATCAAACTTATCCACACTTACATATTTGCTATTAAACCAAAGCCACCCTAGGCTTTCTCTCCCTCTAAGCTGTTTCTTACACATTGTTGGTAACCTTTTAAACAGAAGTTTATGAATGAGTTTTGTTTTGAATGAGTATCATATTGAGGTGATAGATTTTTTAAACTCGGTAGTTGATTTATAAGTAATTTGTAATTGTTAAAATATCTGAAACTGCCATCTTGCAGCAGCCAAACACTTTGAATATGCACTTATTCATCTCTGCAAATTCATTTCAGTACAGCTTCCATATTTCTTGATTCTGGATATTCTTATCCTGTTCACACACCATTGTTCCCTTGAGTTCCATTTTAACTCAGAAAATAGAAGTTATCAGAAAAGTAGATATTGTTACCCATTGCAGAATATATTATTTACCCTATGTTTGTGGGTAATTTTTAATGTGATATAGAGGATCATACTTAATTTTTGGTTTTTTTTGCTCTTTGTTTTTCCTAGAAGAGATTGTGAAGAATCGTATTATTTCTTCCTTATATGTTTGGTAGAGTTTACTAGTGTAACTATATTATGCTTTCAGGATTATTTATTATTGATTCAATTTCTTTAATAGTTATAGGCCTATTCAGATTATCTATTTATCCGTGTGAGTTTTGGTACTTTGTGTGTTTCAAGGAATTTAGGAGCCTAGAGTTATTCATAGTTTTTCTTCATTATCTTTTTAATGAAATGGGGTCAGTAGTAGTGATCCCTCTTTCATTTTGAAAACATTTTTTTCATTATTCTAAGTATTATCACATTGTCCTGCTGATAGACCTTTGTATGCCAGACGTTTTGGGGATGTGTTATTGAAATTGTAGAAAGTTGAGATTACTCACTCTGAGGCTTATGAAATTGTTCTTAAACATATGAATATTGAAATAGTACATTAGATAGTTACTTAGAGTGAATTTGTAATCATACAAAAAAGTTTCTCCTATTGTTTGGGCCCAGTTATGTTTTTATAAGTGTATTGAGCAACTAAAAACTGTTGGTTCTCAACATAGACAACTGATAGCATGTTCTGGAGAAGGACTGGACTAAAAGAAAGGAAAGTGAGTCCCATGTCCAACTCATCCACTGATCTCTTTTTCCTTTAAAAATCTGTATGTGTTACAAGCTGAAACTGTAACTTTTAACTTTTAATTTTAACCTGTATTTTATAAAATTTTGATTCTTGTCAAACAAGTTTCTTTTTGCAATTGACTTTCTATGGATTTTTTTTTGTTTTGTTTTGAATCTGCAGAGTGAAGAAAGTCAGTATTCTAAAAAGGTACTAATCTCTGCCTAGGTCTTTACCTCCCGAAATTTGTGCAGTGAATATTTTGGAGTAGTCATCTCACAGTATTTGATGATCCCTGTCCTGAATGCTTATAATATAATTGGTGAGCTAAGGAAACATATAAAACTGGTCCTTAATAACCTGGAGAGTGTGCTAACAGAACTTGAGCAATAACTGTTGAGAACAAGTTATTAGAATGGGTCAGTAATGCAGGTCTTCCTGGATGAGAAAGGTGGCCAGTGTACATTGACAGGATTGTAAAGAGCATTCTCTATTTAGGCAGTGACAGAAACAGGACATAATCAGAATTAACTAAGGTCAAGCCACAAAAAGAGCCCCTTGAAATTAGGAACTAAAAAAGGCTTTGATTCTAGAAGTTCTGGAGAACCTAATTCTGATGTGCAAATCAGTGCAAACCTTGAATCCAGGCCATTTTCTCTTTATTTGCCAGAGGATCTTTCACCCATCCTTTAAATGGAATAAACTCTATGACCCAGTGAAATATGACTTTTAAAGTTGGCATAACATGTGTAAAAATTGTTTTGATGGTTATATAGCTGCTTTTGCTGTGTTTGTACATCTAACATTTACTTCTAATGTCATCAAAGTATGTTGGGATATATAATTAAGGCTACTTCTAATTCTACTTTTAATATAGAGATTCATTAGAATAACCATTGAAAAGCTTCATTTCTGGATATAGTTTGTTTTATATCTTAAGTTGTAATCCAGGTTCCTAAATAAACAAAAAATTTACATAATAAAGTTGAGTGAATATTTAGGGTTTTTTCCTAAATTATTTTAACTTAATAGAAATACTTTTGTTTGTTTTTTCATGCAGGTTTGCATGTATTATTAAGCAAAAGTGAAGTGGCATATAAATTTCCAGAGCTCCTACCTCTAGTAAGTGGTTCTGGCATTTAAACAAAAGTACCTGTTTATTATGTTCCTTGTATTTGAAATCAAATTGAAACAAACTTTTATTAATCTTGGTTCTCACCAAGCATGGTGGGACACACCTGTAATACCAGCAACTCTGGGTTCTCCAGAGAAACAAAACCCATAAAATGTGTGCGTGCATGTATGCATGTGTGTTTTAAGGAAAGATTTATTTTAAGAAACTGCCTCATGCGATCATAGGGCCAGCAAATCTAGTCTACAGGCACCTGACAGACTGGAGGGACCCAGAGAAGAGTTAATGTTGCAGTCTCAAGAACAAAGACAATCATGGAGAGAGAATTCCTTCTCCTCAGGAACCTTAAAGGTCTTTTAAGGCTTTCAGCTGAATTGATCAGGCCTACCCAACATTATGGAGGGTAATTTACTTTACTCAAAGTCTACTGAAATGTTACTCATATATAAAAAACAACTTTTGACAACATCTAGACTATTGACCATAAACTAGGTACCAGACCCCAGTTAAGTTGACACAGAATCAACTGTCACCCAAACATTCTGTAAAATAATTTTAACCTGTGTTTTATAAAATTTTGATTCTTGTCAAACAAGTTTCTTTTTGGAATTGACGTTCTATGAATTTTTTTTTTTTTTTTTTTAATCTGCAGAGTGAACTTAGCCCACCAATGTTGATTGAACACCCTCTTAGATGTCTTGTTTTATGTGCCCAAGTACATGCTGGGATGTGGAGAAGAAATGGGTTCTCACTAGTAAACCAGGTAAGCTTTTTCTTTTCTTTCTTTCTTTTTTTATTCTGTGTAGTTTTCATTCCATTCATTGGCCTCTATGAAGGTTGTAGTTTTCAGTGGATTTAGTTATTGAAAGTTTAAATCTATATGAAATTTTTTTTAAAAGATAACCGTAATGTTAAACCAGTTTTCAATTTCTTGAAAATTTATTTATAGGTTGTCAGTAAACAAAATTACAAATTTTTCTCTTGAAATATTTTTTAGAACAGTTGAATAGTAAAAAACAATAAAGTTATAAATTTCATCTATTTATATTAAATTGGGTTAAAAAATAAAAGGTCTCTTAGTAGAGATCTAAAGTTGAAATTTCACTTTTTAAACTTTACTAAGGCTTAGTATGGATTTTTTTTTTTCATATTTTTGGAAGCTCTAAACGTTCATGAAGTAACAACTTTTTATATTTTGTTGGGAATCTCAAGTTGACTGCAAAATGAGAATCAGAATGGATACCACATGGAAATTTCTAATTAATTAATCTGTACTAAGATAATGTTAACCATTCAGGAAATCACATCATATACATACCAGTGCTTATACTTACACACACCCATGTGCTTATAATTGGGTGAGGGACAAGGAGATAGTTGTACTAGTAAAAGCCTATTTACCCAATATAATGAATTTTTTTTTTTTTTTTAGATTTATTACTACCATAATGTGAAATGCAGACGTGAGATGTTTGACAAGGATATAGTGATGCTTCAGGTAATGAATTAAAAGTATTGAATCTAAAGGTTTTGGTTACTACTTGTTTTTCCACTGAATCCAGTCACTTGTAATCAGTCACTCCTGAATCTACAATTAGCCTAGCCCTATCCAGCAAAGCTCCACACTCAGACTACCAGTCTGTAGAACATATCCACCTAGGTTTCCTGGGCACATCTCTGGTTCATCATAGTCAAAATAACTGTTCTTACTTCCTTCTTACTTTCTTCCTGTCTTAGATGCCCTACCTTGTTGAGTTATTCCATAGATCACACAGTTGCTGAAGTCAGAAAACTGAAAACCATCCTTTGGTTATTGATTGTCTTTAACTAATTTTTTGGTTGAGGGGTGGTTTACTGGTGTTTAACTCAAGGGTGCTTAACCATTGAGCTACATCCCCAGCTCTTTTTAAATTTTGAGACAGGGTTTCGTTAAGTTGCTTAGGACCTCACTATAGTTCTGAGGCTGGCTTCAAACTTGTGAGGCCTCTCCTGCCTCAGCCTCCTGTGCCACCACCTCTTACTAGTTACTTAACTAATTTTAAGCCCCTTAATTTTCAAGGCTTCAGATACTTAACTACCTTGAAGATCCCTGAATTTGCCATGCTATCTCTTTAAGTCTTAAAACTTTGCACATTTATATATTTTGATCCCTATATTTCTCCCTGCTTTTTTTCCCTTCACCTAGCTTAGTTATTTTCCACTGTGTCTTAGTGTTTAGTTTATTACTTTCTTCAAGAGTCCTTATCTGACATTCTAGAACTTGACCAATTATCCCTTTTGTGAGAACCCATAGCATGATACTTATCCCCACCATCTTCCCTAAACTGTGGCAACTGTGTTCATTTTTTTTCTTTTCTTTTTCTTTTTTTTTTTTTTTTTTTTTTTTTTTTGCCCCTTTTGCCTTGCACAGTGCTTGTTCACACAGTGGTTGCTCCATGTTACTGCTAAATGAATATAGTAATTATGAAAAAAAAAAAAGATAAATCAAAATATAGAAAAGATTATTGGTTCCAGGTAAATTAAAATTTAGGTTGATTTAGAATTTTTACAAATGAAATTAAAAGAGAATTGAAACTAATATGTAAAAGCTGTCTCTTCAGCCAGTATAATGCTTATCACACACACCAAAAAAATTTAAGGCATCTTGATAATAATTTAATATAATGCCTATTTTTAAATTCTAGGAACTTAATTGGCATTTAACTCAGAGTCCAGATAGTGAACCCTGATAATAAACCTTTGAATCAAATTCATAGGAACACAATGATTTCAAAGCATTAAAAGAAAAAAAAGTTTGAAAAAGTCAAATGTGTGGGTTTGAGTGTTGGAGGGTTTTTATTCTGTGGGTATTGCTTTACCAATTTAGATTCCTGTTCCCATTTGTCAGCTACCACATGTAGGGTTTAGGATAAGTGAGTTTTTATCTTTTATTGTAATTGGTAAACAAATAAGCTGTTTTTTCTTGTGCACACCTATATATCTTTCATTAAATGTTTAGTGTCCCTTTTGACCTTCCTCTTTTCCTTTATTTTAAACAAACAAACAAAAAAGACAGGTGTCTCCATGATGGATCCAAATCATTTCCTGATGATAATGCTCAGCCGCTTTGAACTTTATCAGATTTTCAGTACACCAGACTATGGAAAAAGATTTAGTTCTGAAATTACTCATAAGGTAAGGGTATGTTTTAAGAGATACAACCATCACTAAAGAAGCATCTTTCATTCTTCATGGATATGTTAGTCCTCTGAGAGAATACAGTATGCATATTCTTATCTTTGAATGTTATCTTCCCCTGGCTTGTAGGATGTTGTTCAGCAGAACAATACTCTAATAGAAGAAATGCTGTATCTCATTATAATGCTTGTTGGTAAGTTTATATTGTTTGTTATAAATTACGTTGGACTTTGTGGTAGAAAATAGCTCAGAATTTCTGAACTGTGTTTTGTTATGAGAAGATATGTACTCAGTTTTAGGGGAAGGGAATTAGAACATCCCTTTGTTCCTCCCTCCCCTCTGATTACTGTAATATAGGGAGAAGTGGTTCTGTGGTGCTTTAGAAAGAGGAGAAAAGACAATTTCAGAAGTAGAATAAACTGGAAGACTGTATGTTTGGGGAAACAGGAGAATTTAGCAAGAAAGGGATAGAACATTTAGAAGCCATTTATTGCTAATTTATATCTTAGATATTTCCCTGGTTTTGTGATATCTACATATGTTTTGACTCCAAATATATTTCCAAATGAATGGAGACCTATGGCCTATAGATACAGTTGTCTTATTACCTGTCTTTTCAGTCCTCAGCCACCCCTATCTTTCTGATTCTTTTGTCCCTTAACCTTCTGTCACTTCTGCTATTCAGCCAGATGCTTTATAGTCCATAAAGAATCCAGATTATTGATGGGAGGTGATGCATGAAGAAGGTCTCAAAAGGTGATATCTCACTTGCTACTAGACAGAAAGAAGACTCCCTCCTTACTGTCACAAGGAGGATGCAGTGAAAGCAGTTCCCTTGACTATATTGTATCCCTTTCTACCCTTTTTCTGATCCTTCCTTCAAAATAGCAACCAGAGCTCTCTCTACTGCCTGAAGTCTGCATTCATTTGCTGTGTCTGAGACTCAGAAGTACAGTTAGGAGCTGCTCTTTCCCTAGTTGGTTCATGACTAATCATTTCTTTCCCACTATGCAATGTGTTTTGTTACATAAATTAGAAGTATATATATCACATAATTATTGTTAAGTGTGTGTGTGTGTGTGTGTGTGTGTGTGTGTGTGTGTGTGTATATATATATATATATATATATATATACCTTTTCCTTTTTGACAGGAGAAAGATTTAGTCCTGGGGTTGGACAGGTTAATACTACAGATGAAATTAAGCGGGAGATTATCCATCAGTTGAGCATCAAACCTATGGCTCATAGTGAATTGGTAAAATCTTTACCTGAAGATGTAAGTACCTATATTTTTAAAAAGGAAAATATAATAAGCTTTTCCTTCCTTACAGTTTTATTATGTATAGATTTACTCCTGTATACCTTTCCCATATTTGTAAAAACTACACTTCTAGGATATGTGTAGTTCCAGTTACTCTAACTATAAGTAATTAGAAGACAAGAGTACTAGGGACTAGTGGTAGAAAGCCAAACAAGAATCGAATCTTTTACAATAAGACTTTGAAAGATGTAAGGATGCTGAAAAAAAGCTGGTCCTGAAATGAATTTTAGTATCCATTAGAGAGAGGTTATATCTTTAATACAGAATTGCCATGACTATAAATAATACTTTGTAATGTAGTACATTGAAGTTGGGAATGAGAAATACCTACCCACGTGTGTTGATAGACTACATTTTCAGAGCATTTTCCTTCTCAGGCATCCAGAAATTCTCTTTTTTTTTTTTCTTTTTTTTTCCCCTATCAGTGCTGGGATTGAACTCAGGATCTCATACATGCTAGGCAAGGTAATATAGCTCTACCACTGAGCTATATTAGCCAACCCTTTTTATATTTTATTTTGAGACAGGGTCTTGCTAAGTTGCCCAAGACTGACTTCAAACTTGCAATCCTCTTGCCTCAGCCTCCTCAGTAAGGATTACAGGCATCTGCCATCATACTTGGCTTCTCTTTCTTAATAAAGAGCCTTTTTTTTTTTTCATTTTAGTGAAAGTAAAGTAATAATCACAAAAATATTTATAGGTTGAATTGTTTTCCTCCCAGGGCCATAAGTTCCTCAGCTACCTATTTTTCAGCCATAGAGCTTTTCAGAAACTCAACTCTAATAGTTGGGAAGGAACTTGATTTTCATTGAAGTTTTTCACGATATTTTCCCAAATTTGGAATTAATCAAAACTTTCAACCTTAACATTTATTCTTCTGAGCTTTCAATCTTTGTTACATAATAATACTTTTTTCAAACTTTTTACTATGAAAAATTTCAAACTTGTACAGAAATAGAAAACATAATAAACCCATCATTGGCTTTTGACAGTTGGCCAATCTTCTGTCATCTATACCCCAATTATTAACCTCTGCCCCATTGGATTATTTTGTATAGAATGCTAAGTTTACCATCATCTGTAAGTAGGACTTTATATACCTAACACAGTGATTCTCAACCAGGGAAGTTTTTGCCTCCTATGGAGGAGATATTTAGCAGTGTCTCCACTCAGTACAGGTTATAGGGTGCTATTAGTGTATAATGGGTAGAGGCCAGGGATGCCACTACACATCCTACAGTGCACAGTACTATAGAAAAGAATCATCTGTTTTAAATGTCAATGTGCCAAGATTGAGAAGCTTTGATCTAAGAGAGTTTAGAACTCTTTTAAAAAAATTTATGTATATCATCATCACGTTTTAGAAACCAACAGTACTTAGTAATTTCTTATTACTGGATATCTAGTCAGGATAAAAATTATTTGTACTTTTTAATGTAGAAAATCAATCTTGGGTTGTTACATAATTTAATCTACACATTAAAGAAGAATAAATTTAAAGCGGCTTTTTTTTTTTTTTCTTGCAGTGCTAGGGATCTAACCCAGGGCCTTGTACATGCTAGGCAAGCTCTCTACCACTGAGCTATAATTCTCATCCCTAAAACCACATTTTTAGAGTGATACAAATTCTTTGTTCAAGTGACAGCAACTATATTTCTCAGACATTTTGACGAGAGATTTCCTTACTTACAGAATTTCTGTTGAAGTGGAAGTGCTATTTCACTGAAAATAGATAAGAAATTAATATAACTATTTCACAAAATATTATACTCTACCCAAACTCTTTTTAAATGTTTTACACATTTTGAATTTTTATTTAATTCCTTTTGAAAGCTACTACCTTTGTCCCATATGGTAGTGATTTTTTATAACTTGGAACATCAGCTTGCAAAAAGTCTGAATGTATATATCTTCATCTTTAAAAATAGGAATAATAATATATCCATTGATAGGGTTGCCATAAGGGTTATAGAGATAAAGCATCATGCTCAAATTGATATCAGTTGTTATTAACATTAAGCACATTTACTTGTTTCTGTACCTTTAGGAAAACAAGGAGACTGGCATGGAGAGTGTAATTGAAGCAGTTGCCCATTTCAAGTGAGTATCTTTCCTGTTATTTCACATTTTATGGTTTTTTTTAATAGTAATTTTTCTTAGAGTGTTTCCTTTGATGAAACTGAGGATGAATTTGTTGCTTTCAGAGTGACATTTTCATGTTATACTTCTGAGCTGAACATCTCACTTTTATGATCTAGCACTGCACTCAGCAATATAAAGTAACATGAGGATTTTTCATAGCATTCAGAAGGAACCATAGCTAATAGTTTCAAATAATAATTAACCTAACCAGTGGTCTTGACTTGTGATCAAAGTAAATACATTGTAATTTCTTAAAATTGCTTTCTTTCTTTGCATTTAAATGTGCCCGGTAAGTTATCAGATAGTCCTGAGTGCTTCCTTCTCCATTGTCTAGTATGTACCCCATTGAATAAACTAGTTTATCCTCTTGAAGTTACTGAGGCAGATTCTTAGTCTTGCTTTTTTTTTTCTACTTCCCACTCCGACTGCTGTGTCTTTGTTTGTTTTTAATATTTTTAATTGTAGATGGATACAATACCTTTATTATTTTTTTATTTTTGTGTGTATTGAGGATCGAACCCAGTGCCTCACACATACTAGGCAAGCACTTTATGGCTGAGCTACAACCTCAGCCCCTACAGTGTCTTTATTTTTATTGATTATAAAGGCAAGACATGCTTTTAGAGAAATACAGAAAGGTAAAGGTAGGAAGAAAAAAGTATCACCATAATCCAACCACTTATGTGATTTCTACTACATTATATATTCCTCTAAATTTTTCTCCATATTCATAACATTTGTATCTGTATGTATGTGTCAATGGCTAGGAATATACATACTTTAAAAAAATGGATTCACTTCTTTATAGTTACGTACTATAATGTATTTAACCTCTCCCTTGTTGATGGATATTTGATGTTCTTTATTATGAACAAAGTACTGAACAGTAGTACATGTCATTGGTGTATAAAAGTATTTCTTTGAGGAACTGCAGAATCAAAAGAAAGCATATGTATTTTAATACATAACCTCCAAATTGCCTTCCTCAAAATGTTATCAATTTCTACTCCCAGTTCTAACAGTGGAAGAGAGTTTCCTAGAACTTTGTCAAGGTTTTAATATTTTAATATATGTATTCTTTTTTACCTTTTTTTTAAAAGTGATTCTGGGGGTTGAAACTATGACTTCAATATATGCTCTCTACCATTGACCTATACCCCTAGCCTTGTTCACTTTAATTTATACACATTAGGTAGGTGTTACTTTATTTTTTTTTATTGGTTGTTCACAACATTACAAAGCTCTTGACATATCATATTTCATACATTAGATTGAAGTGGGTTATGAACTCCCAATTTTACCCCAAATGCAGATTGCAGAATCACATCGGTTACACATCCACAATTTTACATAATGCCCTATTAGTAATTGTTGTATTCTGTTACCTTTCCTATCCCCTACTATCTCCCCTCCCCTTCCCTCACATCTTCTCTCTCTACCCCATCTACTGTAATTCATTTCTCTCCTTGTTTATTTTCCCATTCCCCTCACAACCTCTTATATGTAATTTTGTATAGCAATGAGGGTCTCCCTTCATTTCCATGCAATTTCCCTTTTCTCTCCCTTTCCCTCCCATCTCATGTCTCTGTTTAATGTTAATCTTCCCTTCCTGCTCTTCCTCCCTGCTCTGTTCATAGTTGCTCTCATTATATCAAAGAAGACATTTGGTATTTGTTTTTTAGGGATTGGCTAGCTTCACTAAGCATAATCTGCTCTAGTGCCATCCATTTCCCTGCAAATTCCATGATTTTGTCATTTCTTAGTGCTGCGTAATATTCCATGGTGTATAAATGCCACATTCTTTTTTTATCCATTCATCTATTGAAGGGCATCTGGGTTGGTTCCACAATCTAGCTATTGTGAATTGTGCTGCTATGAACATCGATGTGGCAGTATCCCTGTAGCATGCTCTTTTAAGGTCTTCAGGGAATAGTCCAAGAAGGGCAATAGCAGGGTCAAATGGTGGTTCCATTCCCAGCTTTCCCAGGAATCTCCATACTGCTTTCCAAATTGGCTGCACCAATTTGCAGTCCCACCAGCAATGTACAAGTGTACCCTTTTCTGCACATCCTCACCAGCACTTGTTGTTGTTTGACTTTATAGTGGCTGCCAATCTTACTGGAGTGAGATGGTATCTTAGGGTGGTTTTGATTTGCATTTCTCTGACTGCTAGCGATGGTGAGCATTTTTTCATGTTCTTGTTGATTGATTGTATATCCTCCTCTGAGAAGTGTCTGTTCAGGTCCTTGGCCCATTTGTTGATTGAGTTATTTGTTATCTTATTGTCTAATTTTTTGAGTTCTTTGTATACTCTGGATATTAGGGCTCTATCTGAAGTGTGAGGAGTAAAAATTTGTTCCCAGGATGTAGGCTCCCTATTTATCTCTCTTATTGTTTCTCTTGCTGAGAAAAAACTTTTTAGTTTAAGTAAGTCCCATTTGTTTATTCTTGTTATTAACTCTTGTGCTATGGGTGTCCTATTAAAGAATTTGGAGCCCGACCCCACAATATGTAGATCGGAGCCAACTTTTTCTTCTATCAGACGCAGAGTCTCTGATTTGATATCAAGCTCCTTGATCCATTTTGAGTTAACTTTTGTACATGGTGAGAGAAAGGGATTCAGTTTCATTTTGTTGCATATGGATTTCTAGTTTCCCAGCACCATTTGTTGAAGATGCTATCCTTCCTCCATTGCATGCTTTTAGCCCCTTTATCAAATATAAGATAGTTGTAACTTTGTGGATTAGTCTCTGTGTCCTCTATTCTATACCATTGGTCCACCTGCCTGTTTTGGTACCAGTACCATGCTGGTTTTGTCACTATTGCTCTGTAATATAGTTTGAAATCTGGTATCGCTATACTGCCTGATTCACACTTCCTGCTTAGAATTGTTTTTGCTATTCTGGGTCTTTTATTTTTCCATATGAATTTCATGATTGCTTTATCTATTTCTACAAGAAATGCCGTTGGGATTTTGATTGGTATTGCATTAAACCTTTAGAGAACTTTTGGTAATATCCCCTTTTTTTTTTTTTTTTTTTTTTTTTTTTTTTTTTTTTTTACTGAGCTGTAATTCCAGCCCAGCACCTTTTTTTTTGTACTGGGGATTGAACCCAGGAGCATTCTACCTCTATCCCCAACCCTTTTTATTTTATTTTGAGACAGGGTCTTGCTAACTTGGCCGTGAACTTTTTTTTTTTTTTTTTCATTTTAAAAGGTAGTACAGATTTTTTATTTTTTTATTTTTTATTATTTTTTATTTTTTTTATTGTTGGTCGTTCAAAACATTACATAGTTCTTAATACATCATATTTCACAGTTTGATTCAAGCGGGTTATGAACTCCCAACTTTACCCCGTATACAGATTGCTGTATCACATCAGTTACCCTTCCATTGATTGACATATTGCTTTTCTAGTGTCTGATGTATTCTGCTGTCAGTCCTATTCTCTACTATCCCCCCTCCCCTCCCCTCCCCTCCCCTTTTCTCTCTCTACCCCTTCTACTGTAAATCATTTCTTCCATTTGTATTATCTTGTCTTACCCCTCCTTTCCTCTTATATATCATTTTGTATAACCCTGGGGATCGCCTTCCATTTCCATGCGATTTCCCTTCTTACTCCCTTTCCCTCCCACCTCTCATCCCTGTTTAATGTAAATCTTCTTCTCAAGCTCTTCGTCCCTACCCTGTCCTTGTTTATTCCCCTTATATCAAAGGGGTCATTTGGTATTTGTTTTTTAACGATTGACTAGCTTCACTTAGCATAATCTGCTCTAATGCCATCCATTTCCCTCCAAATTCTATGATTTTGTCGTTTCTTAATGCAGAGTAATACTCCATTGTGTATAAATGCCACATTTTTTTTATCCATTCATCTATTGAAGGGCATCTAGGTTGGTTCCACAATCTTGCTATCGTGAATTGTGCTGCTATGAACATCGATGCAGCAGTGTCCCTGTAGCATGCTCTTTTTAAGTCTTTAGAGAATAGACCGAGAAGGGGAATAGCTGGATCAAATGGTGGTTCCATTCCCAGCTTTCCAAGAAATCTCCATACTGCTTTCCAAATTGGCTGCACCAATTTGCAGTCCCACCAGCAATGAACAAGAGTGCCCTTTTCCCCGCATCCTCTTCAGCACTTATTGTTGTTTGACTTCCTAATGGCTGCCAATCTTACTGGAGTGAGATGGTATCTTAGGGTAGTTTTGATTTGCATTTCTCTGACTGCTAGCGATGGTGAGCATTTCTTCATGTACTTATTGATTGATTGTATGTCCTCCTCTGAGAAGTGTCTATTCAGGTCCTTGGCCCATTTATTCATTGGGTTATTTGTTATCTTATTGTCTAATTTTTTGAGTTCTTTGTATATTCTGGTTATTAGGGCTCTATCTGAAGTGTGTGGATTAAAGATTTGTTCCCAGGATGTAGGCTCCCTATTTATCTCTCTTATTGTTTCTTTTGCTGAGAAAAAACTTTTTAGTTTGAGTAAGTCCCATTTGTTGATTCTAGTTGTTAACTCTTGCGCTATGAGCGTCCTATTGAGGAATTTGGGGCCCGATCCCACAGTATGTAGATCGTAGCCAACTTTTTCTTCTATCAGATGCCGTGTCTCTGATTTAATATCAAGCTCCTTGATCCATTTTGAGTTAACTTTTGTGCATGGCAAGAGATAGGGATTCAGATTCATTTTGATGCAAATGGATTTCCAGTTTTCCAAGCACCATTTGTTGAAGATGCTATCCTTCCCCCATTGCATGCTTTTAGCCCCTTTATCAAATATAAGGTAGTTGTAGTTTTGTGGATTGGTTACTGTGTCCTCTATTCTGTACCATTGGTCCACCCGCCTGTTTTGGTACCAGTACCATGCTGTTTTTGTTACTATTGCTCTGTAGTATAGTTTGAAGTCTGGTATCGCTATACCGCCTGATTCACACTTCCTGCTTAGCATTGTTTTTTCTATTCTGGGTCTTTTATTATTCCATATGAATTTCATGATTCTTTTATCTATTTCTACAAGAAATGCTGTTGGGATTTTGATTGGTATTGCATTGAACTTATAGAGAACTTTTGGTAATATCGCCATTTTGATGATGTTAGTTCTCTGCCTATCCATGAGCGGGGTATATTTCTCCATCTTCTAAGGTCTTCTTCTATGTCTTTCTTTAGGGTTCTGTAATTTTCATTATATAAATCTTTCACCTCTTTTTTTAGGTTGATTCCCAAGTATTTTATTTTTGGGGGGTGATACTGTGAATGGAGTAGTTGTCCTCATTTCCGTTTCAGAGGATTTGTCGCTGATATACAGGAATGCCTTTGATTTATGCGTGTTGATGTTATACCTTGCCACTTTGCTGAATTCATTTTTTAGCTCTAATAGCTTCTTTGTAGACCCTTTTGGGTCTGCTAGGTATAGGATCATATCATCTGCAAATAGTGATAATTTAAGTTCTTCTTTTCCTATTTTTATGCCTTTAATTTCTTTCGTCTGTCTAATTGCTCTGGCCAGTGTTTCAAGGACTATGTTGAACAGAAGTGGTGAGAGAGGGCATCCCTGTCTTGTACCAGATCTTAGAGGGAATGCCTTCAATTTTTCTCCATTCAGAATGATGCTGGCCTGTGGCTTATCATAGATTGCTTTTACAATGTTGAGGTATGTTCCGGTTATCCCTAATTTTTCTAGAGTTTTGAACATAAAGGGATGCTGAACTTTGTCGAATGCTTTTTCTACATCTATCGAGATGATCATATGGTTCTTATTTTTAAGTCTATTGATGTGGTGAATAACATTTATTGATTTCCGTATATTGAACCAGCCTTGCATCCCAGGGATGAATCCTACTTGATCATGGTGTATAATTTTTTTGATATGTATTTGAATCCGATTCGCCAGAATTTTATTGAGGATTTTTGTGTCAAGGTTCATTAGAGATATTTGTCTGTAGTTTTCTTTCTTTGAAGTGTCTTTGTCTGGTTTCGGAATCAGGGTGATGTTGGCCTCGTAGAATGAATTTGGAAGTTCTCCCTCTTTTTCTATTTTCTGAAATAGCTTGAAAAGTATTGGTGTTAGTTCCTCTTTAAAGGTTTTGTAAAACTCTGCTGTATACCCATCCGGTCCTGGGCTTTTCTTAGTTGATAATCTTTTGATGGTTTCTTCTATTTCCTCTATTGTTATTGGTCTGTTTAGGTTGTCTATATCCTCCTGACTCAATCTGGGCAGATCATAAGACTTAAGGAATTTATCTATGCCTTCACTATCTTCTATTTTATTGGAGTATAAGGATTCAAAATAATTTCTGATTATCTTCTGTATTTCTGAAGTGTCTGTTGTGATATTGCCTTTTTCATTCCGTATGTTAGTAATTTGAGTTCTCTCTCTTCTTCTCTTCGTTAGCATGGCTAAGGGTCTGTCGATTTTATTTATTTTTTCAAAGAACCAACTTTTAGTTTTGTCAATTTTTTCAATTGTTTCTTTTGTTTCAATTTCATTAATTTCAGCTCTGATTTTAATTATTTCTTGCCTTCTACTTCTTTTGCTGTTGTTTTGCTCTTCTTTTTCTAGGATTTTGAGATGAAGTAAGAGATCATTTATTTGTTGGTTTTTTCTTTTTTTGAGGAATGAACTCCAAGCAATGAATTTTCCTCTTAGAACTGCTTTCAATGTGTCCCATAGATTCCGATATGTTGTGTCTGTGTTTTCATTTAACTCTAGGAAGTTTTTAATTTCCTCCTTGATGTCTTCTAAAACCCATTGATCATTCAGCATCCTATTGTTCATTCTCCAAGTGATGCTTGATTTTTTTCTTCCTTCTTTTATCATTGATTTTCAGTTTTATTCCATTATGACCAGATAAGATGCATGGTATTATCTCTACCCCTTTATATTGTCTAAGAGTTGCCCTGTGACATAATATATGGTCTATTTTTGAGAAGGTTCCATGTGCTGCTGAGAAAAAGGTGTAACTACTTGATGTTGGGTGGTATAGTCTATATATGTCAATTAAACCTAGGTTGTTAATTGTGTTATTGAGTTCTATAGTTTCCTTATTTAACTTTTGTTTGGAAGATCTGTCCAGTGGTGAGAGAGGTGTGTTGAAGTCTCCCATGATTATTGTATGGTGATCTATTAGACTTTTGAACTTGAGAAGAGTTTGCTTGATGAACACAGCTGCACCATTATTTGGGGCATATATATTTATGATTGTTATGTCTTGTTGGTGTATGGTTCCCTTGAGCAGTATGAAGTGTCCTTCTTTATCCCTTTTGATTAACTTTGGCTTGAAATCTATTTTATTAGATATGAGTATGGACACTCCTGCTTGTTTCCGCAGTCCATATGAGTGGTATGTTTTTCCCAACCTTTCACCTTCAGTCTATGAATATCTTTTCCTATCAGATGCGTCTCCTGTAGGCAGCATATTGTTGGGTCTTGTTTTGTGATCCATTCTACTAGCCTGTGTCTCTTAATTGGTGAGTTTAAGCCATTAACATTTAGGGTTATTATTGAGATATGGTTTGTTCTTCTAGCCATATTTGTTTATTGATGTTACTAAACCTGATTTGTTATTCTCTTTGACTACT
This sequence comes from Ictidomys tridecemlineatus, assembly GCF_052094955.1. Lineage (NCBI taxonomy): Eukaryota > Metazoa > Chordata > Mammalia > Rodentia > Sciuridae > Ictidomys > Ictidomys tridecemlineatus. The sequence goes on along the minus strand of NC_135484.1, from coordinate 108,685,604 downwards.
TTCCCCCCTTTACTGTCCTACCTCCCATTGTTGGTTTTCAATGTTATTGTCCATTTCCTCTTCCTGTAATGTTTTGCAAAGGATTTTTTGAAGAGATGGTTTTCTAGCTGCGAATTCTTTTAACTTTTGTTTATCGTGGAAGGTTTTAATTTCATCTTCTATCCTGAAGCTTAATTTCGCCGGATACACGATTCTTGGTTGGAACCCATTTTCTTTCAGTGTTTGAAATATGTTATTCCAGGATCTTCTAGCTTTCAGAGTCTGTGTTGAGAGATCAGCTGTTATCCTGATTGGTTTGCCCCTAAATGTAATCTGCTTTCTTTCTCTTGCAGCTTTTAAAATTCTCTCCTTATTCTGTATGTTGGACATCCTCATTATAATGTGTCTAGGTGTGGATCTCTTATGATTTTGCACATTCGGCGTCCTGTAGGCTTCTAGGATTTGGGATTCTGTCTCATTCTTCAAGTCTGGGAAGTTTTCTCGTATTATTTCACTGAATAGACTGTTTATTCCTTTGGTATGGAGCTCTGTGCCTTCCTGTATCCCAATGACTCTTAAATTTGGTCTTTTGATATTGTCCCATAATTCTTGGATGTTCTGCTCATGGTTTCTTAGCAGACTTGTTGAGCTGTCTATGTTCTTTTCCAGTTGAAATACTTTGTCTTCATTGTCTGATGTTCTCTCTTTTAAGTGATCTACTCTGCTGGTAGTATTCTCAATTGAGTTTTTAAGTTGGTTTATTGTTTCCTGCATTTCTAGGATTTCTATTTGTTTGTTTTTTATTACCTCTATCTCCCTGTGAAATTGAGCTTTTACTTCCTGGATTTGTTTGTCAATGTGATCTTTCATTGTCTGATTTTGCTGTCTCATGTCTTCCTTGAGACTCCAGATCATCTGAAGCATATATATCCTGAACTCTTTATCTGACATTCCATCTGTTGCAGCTATTACCTCTTCTAAAGTTGAGTTGACCTGCATTGCTTGTGGTCCTTTCTTTCCTTGTCTTTTCATGCTGCTCACGTTTCTTTCTGCTTGGTGAAACTGTTGTGTTTATGAGTTTTCCCCCTAATTATTTATATGCTCTTGTATAGTTGTAAAATCTCCCTTGCAGGGCGGGTAGTGGCTGTGCTCCTTCTCTAGTTGGGGTGATCTCAATACTGCGTTGGCGGGCCGCTAGGCCTGCTCTGCCGGTTGTTCGCAGGTCTGCCCACCCTGCAGGTGCGGGTGGCGGCTCTGCTCTGCCCCCCCTCCAATTGTGGCGATATGACTGTCACCCCCTCGGGTTATTGGGCCTGATCCGGATGCGGGCGGCTGCTCTGCTCTGCCCCTACTCCAATTGGAGTGGCGTATCTACCATGCTGGCAGGCCTCTAGGCCTGTTCTGTTGGTGGGTCTCAGGTCTGCCTGACTCTGGCAGTAAGGGGAGTTGGGTGTCGAGAGTCCTTTGGTCCTTGCGGTCACGCCCACAGACAGATTTTGAAGTTTCCCGGTTGTTCGCCAGGTGGGCGGGGCTATTAGCAGAGCCCGGAGGGCATGGCCATGTGCTGGGCCATGCGGGGACCCTTCTAGCTGAGTCGGGCCACCGGGAGCCACGTGAAGAGCGGGGTAGCTGTGTCTGCGTGGTTAAGATCCGGGCGGGTGGTTTGGCTGTTCGCCAAGCGAGAGCAGGGCCTCCCGGGAGAGCCGATATGGCGGAGGCGTCTGCCGGTTTGGGCTGCCACTCCGTTCCGGGCCGCCGCCACTTTCAGAAGCTGCTGGTGGTTGCGGGATTGGACCTCTTCGCCCGCCGGGGGGGCCACCTGTAGAGCCGGGTAGCTGAGACCGCGTGGTTAGGAACCGGGCAGGTGAGGCGGCTGTTCCCAGAGCGAGCACTAGGCCTCCCAGGGGAGCCCGGATGGCAGAGGCCGAATTCCAGTTCGGGCAGGGCGGGCCAAGTCGCTCCGGGTGTCCACCGCTTGCAAAAGCGGCTGCTGGTTGCAGAACTTGATTTCTGCACCGGCCACGGGGCCACCTGTCTAGCCGGGTAGCTGTGGCCGCGTGGTTAGGGACCGGGTGGGTGAGGCGGCTGCTCCCAGAGCGAGCACTAGGCCTCCCAGGGGAGCCTGGATGGCGGAGGCCGAATTCCGGTTCGGGCGGGGCTGGCTAAGTCGCTCCGGGTGTCCCCCGCTTGCAAAAGCGGTTGCTGGTTGCAGGAGTTGATTTCTGCACCCGCCGCGGGGCTACCTGTAGAGCCGAGCCGGGTAGCTGTGGCCGCGTGGTTAGGAACCGGGCGGGTGAGGCGGCTCCTCCCAGAGCGAGAGCTAATCCTCCCGGGGGAGCCGCTTGCGGGAGCAGCTGATGGCTGCGGGACTAGACCTCTGTGCCCGCGTGGCCGTCCAAGATCCACTTCTCTGGGCAAACTGTCACTTCCAATAAACCTACCAGTTCACGGCAGCTCTCTTCTTAAGGGAATTATGCTAGAAGTTCCTCCGTAGGTAGGCTGCCGCTGTTCTGATGGGTCTTTCTTATCCCGTTAAAGTGGAGACGTTGGAATCGCTGCTTCCTCGCCGGCCGCCATGTTGGATCCTCAATATCGCCATTTTGATAATGTTAGTTCTGCCTATCCATGAACAGGGTATATTTTTCCATCTTCTAAGATCTTCTACTTCTCTCTTTAGGGTTCTGTAGTTTTCATTGTATAAATCTTTCACCTCTTTTGTTAGGTTGATTCCCAAGTATTTTTTTTTTTTTTTGAGGATATTGTGAATGGAGTGTTTTTCCTCATTTCCATTTCAGAAGTTTTGTCGCTGATATACAGAAATGCCTTTGATTTATGCGTGTTGATTTTATATCCTGCCACTTTGCTGAATTCATTTATTAGTTCTAGTAGTTTCTTTGTAGATCCTTTTGGGTCTTCTAGGTATAGAATCATGTCGTTCGCAAATACTGATAATTTAAGTTCTTCTTTTCCTATTTTTATGCCTTTAATTTCTTTTGTCTGTCTAATTGCTCTGGCTAGTATTTCAAGGACTAAATTAAATAGAAGTGGTGAGAGAGGGCATCCCTGTCTTGTTCCAGATTTTAGAGGGAATGCCTTCAACTTTTCTCCATTCAGAATGGTGCTAGCCTGAGGCTTAGCATAGATAGCTTTTACAATGTCAAGGTGAGTTCCTGTTATCCCAAGTTTTTCTAATGTTTTGAACATAAAGGGATGCTGTACTTTGTCGAATGCTTTCTCTGCGTCTATCGAGATGATCATATGGTTCTTTAAGTCTACTGATGTGGTGAATAACATTTATTGATTTCCGTATATTGAACCATCCTTGGATCCCAGGGATGAATCCTACTTGATCATGGTGCACAATTTTTTTGATGTGTTTTTGAATCTGATTCATCAGAATTTTATTGAGGATTTTTGCATCTAGGTTCATTAGAGATATTGGTCTGTAGTTTTCTTTCTTTGAGGTGTCTTTGTCTAGTTTCGGAATCAGGCTGATGTTGGCCTCGTAGAATGAATTTGGAAGAGCTCCCTCTTTTTCTATTTCCTGAAGTAACTTGAAAAGTATTGGTGTTAATTCTTCTTTAAAGGTTTTGTAAAACTCCGCTGTATACCCATCCAGTCCTGGGCTTTTCTTGGTTGGTAGTCTTTTGATTGCTTCTTTAATTTCATTCATTGATATTGGTCTGTTCAAATTGTGTGTATCCTCCTGACTCAGACTGGGCAAATCATTTCACTTAAGAAATTTATCGATGTCTTCACTATCTTCTATTTTATTGGAATATAGGTTTTCAAAATAATTTCCAATTGTCTTCTGTATTTCTGTAGCATCTGTTGTGATATTGCCTTTTTCATCCTGTATGTTAGTAATTTGAGTTCTCTCTCTTCTTCTCTTCGTTAGCATGGCTAAAGGTCTGTCGATCTTATTTATTTTTTCGAAGAACCAACTTTTAGTTTCGTTAATTTTTTCAATAGTTTTTTTTGTTTCAATTTCATTGATTTCTGCTCTGATTTTAATTATTTCTTGCCTTCTGCTACATTTGCTGTTGTTTTGCTCTTCCTTTTCTAGGGCTTTGAGATGAAGTGTGAGCTCATTTATTTGTTGTTTTTTTTCTTTTTTTGAGGAATGACCTCCAGGTGATGAATTTCCCTCTTAAAACTGCTTTCATTGTGTCCCATAGATTCCGATATGTTTGTCTGCATTTTCATTTATCTCTAAGAATTTTTTTATTTCCTCCTTTATGTCTTCTGTAACCCATTGATCATTCAGTAACATATTGTTCATTTTCCATGTGATGTAGGATTTTTCCTTCCTTCTTTTATCATTGATTTCCAGTTTCATTCCATTATGATCAGATAAAATGCATGGTATTATCTCCACCCCTTTATATTTACTGAGGGTTGCCCTATGGCATAATATATGGTCTATTTTTGAGAAGGATCAATGTGCTGCTGAGAAAAAAGTATATCCATTTGATGATGGTTGATATATTTTATATATGTCAGTTAAGTCTAGGTTATTGATTGTGGTATTGAGTTCTATAGTTTCTTTATTCAACTTTTGTTTGGAGGATCTGTCCAATGGTGAGAGAGGTGTGTTGAAGTCACCCATAATTATTGTGTTGTGGTCTATTTGATTCTTGAACTTGAGGAGAATTTGTTTTATGAATGTCGCAGCACCATTATTTGGTGCATAAATATTGATAATTGTTATGTCTTGTTGGTGAATGGTTCCTTTTAACAGTATATAATGTCCTTCCTTATCCCTTTTGATTAACTTAGTCTTGATGTCGATTTTATTCGATATGAGGATGGCCACCCCTGCTTGCTTATGAGGACCGTGTGCGTGGTATATTTTTTTCCCATCCTTTCACCTTCAGCCTGTGTATGTCTTTTCCAATCAGATGTGTCTCCTGGAGGCAGCATATTGTTGGATTTGTTTTTTTAATCCATGATACCAGCCTATGTCGCTTTACTGGAGAGTTTAAACCATTAACATTTAGAGTTACTATTGATATATGGTTTGTACTTCCAGCCATGTTTGATTATTTATCCTTTTTAAAAAAAATTTAGTTTGTTTCTCCATGATTATCTTTCCCCTCGCCCTCTGTCTTTACCGAGGCACTTCCCACTGATGGTTTTGGTTATTGTTTTTCATTTCTTCCTCGTGTAGTATTTTGCTCAAAATGCTTTGCAATGCTAGTTTTCTGGCTGCAAATTCTTTTAACTTTTGTTTATCATGAAAGATTTTTATTTCGTTGTCATACCTGAAGCTTAATTTTGCTGGATACAGAATTCTTGGTTGGCATCCATTGTCTTTCAGTGTTTGAAATACATTGTTCCATGACCTTCTTGCTTTCAGCGTCTGTGATGAAAAATCCGTTGTTAACCTTATTGGTTTACCCCTGAATGTAATCTGCCTCCTTTCTCTTGTAGCTTTTAATATTTTCTCTTTGTTCTGTATATTGGATATCTTCATAACAATGTGTCTTGGTGTTCGTCTACTGTGATTTTGTGTGCTCGGTGTCCTGTATGCATCTTCAGTTTGTATATCTGTTTCTTTTTTTATTTCTGGAAAGTTTTCTGTAATTATTTCATTCAGCAGGTTACTCATTCCCTTAGTTTGAATCTCTGTACCTTATTCTATCCCGATGACTCGTAAGTTTGGTTTTTTTATGTTATCCCATAACTCTTGGATGTTTTTCTCGTGATTTTTTACCAGCCTTTCTGAGTTGGCTAGACTCTTTTCAAGATGATTTAATTTGTCTTCATTATCTGACGTTCTGGCTTCTACTTGCTCCACTCTGTTAGTGATACTCTCAATTGAGTTTTTAATTTGGTTTATCGTTTTCTTCATTTCTAGAATTATTGTTTGATTATTTTTTATAATCTCTACCTCTTGATAAAGATGCTTATCTCCTTCTTTTATCTGTTTATGTAATTCATTCTCAATGTGTTCTTTCACTTCTTGAATTTGCTGTCTCGTATCCTCTTTAAGGTTCCATTCCGTCTGTGTAAGGTGTTCCTTGAGTTCTTTATATGACCATTTTTCTGATGACTCTAGGTCCTCCTGAATATTTAGGCGTCCTGCATTGTTTGTACTCCTTTTCTTCCTTGCTTTTTCAAGCTGCTCATGTTACTTCTTGTTCTGTTGACTGCTGAGTTACTGTTTACTCCTATAAATTTATTTGATGCTTGGGAGGAAAGGTATTAGAAGGGAAGGGAAGAAGTCACTAAAGAGAATGAGAGTAAGCAGGTAGAATTCAAGGAAGGGGGAATAAGAAAATTGAAAAGACAAAAGAAGAAAAAAAATAGGAAATAAAAAAGAAAAAAAATTTTTTTAAATAATAAAAAAAATTAAAATTAAAATTAGAAGAAAAAAATTGAAAAAAAATTAAAAAACAACAAGAAAGAAAAATGAAAGGAAAAACCCAAATCAAAAAAAGAGAAAAAAAAACCAAACCTAATAAATGCAGTCTTAGAGTTTGAATCACTTCTCTTCCAGTAGGTGGCGCTGTGCCCACCAGGCCAAGTTTCTGCTGTCAATACGCGGGAACCAATCTCTGTGCAGCAGCTCCTCCTCCCAGACTGGGCCAGTCTCCAATCCTGAGTGCCTAGGGCGTCCTCTTGTGTCTAGTCACTTCCCCACTTTTCCTCTAGCCAGGCCCCTCTCATGGGTGCCGCTCACCACAATTCTTGCTACACACCAGGTCTGCTGCTACCGGGAGCCCTGTTTTCATGACCGACTGGGCACACTCTCCCTGTTTGCCATTCCCTCAGACCCTAAGTCCCTAAGTTTGTAGAGCTTGGGGCTGAGAATCCTCAGCCAATTTTACTTGCCCTCCAGTAGCCATGCCCCCGGTAGCTGGTGCAAGAGACCTCAGTTGTCAGCACTGGTGGGAGTGGTAGCCAGGAGTTCTGCACCGCAGTCCGCGCCCCGTCTGATTCCCTCCGTCTGGCTGTCGCGCTCACGGGAGTGCTGGGAGGGGCCCTTAAGGTTTCCCCGATGTATGCAGAGGGAAGGCTAGGGAATTACACACCTGTGGCCGCAGGTTTCAATGAAGTTATCTCCTCCGCCGTAGTCTGGTGACGTCAGTTCTCTGCCATGGTGGTATCTCTTGCAAATGGCGAAAGTTCGTTTCCCTTTGCCGGGTGACCAATGCAACGGGTGGGTCCTTACTGTCTCTCCCAAGCCCTGTTTCAAACCTGTGGCCACTACCTATGAAGGCTGGGTTGGCATTTACCTCCGTAGGATCCGAAGGGCTGACCAGTTGTTTCAGCCGGATGGATTAGTGCTGAGTCACAGTTGTTTGTCTGCGGGAAGCAGGCGAACGGGAGCTTGAATTCAGCCAATCCGGGCTCAGTGTGTGTTCTGAGAGGCCCAATCTGTTCGCCCCAGATCTACGTCAGCTCAGCATTGCCTAGTGATCCTGAGCAAACAGAATTTAGATTGTTTACGACTCCCTATGCCCGCACAGCTGAAGAGGTCAGAGACTTGATCTCTCGGCGCCCGCTGCCATGTTGGAATCCCCGGTGTTACTTTAATAGCATTGTTCTACCAATAAGGCTAAACATCTTTTCATGTGTTTATTGACCATTTATAATTAGTCATACTTGTGTACATTTTTCTTCGCAGTAGTTCATCCCCATCTTATTGTTCCATAATTATTTTTATATATTAGAGATATGATTCTTACTCTATTAAATACATTGCAAGTACTTTGTCCCTATCACTTCATTTTTTATTTTTTTTAACTTTGGTGGTGTTTCTCACAAGTGTTTTAAATATCTTTCTGTCTTATTCAGCTTCTGGGTTTTATATCCTGCTTAGGAAGGCTCTTTAAATTCCAGTATTGTGCCTGCTTTTTTTTTTTTATTTTAATAGAATTTATCACAAATATCTTTACATATCAGAATACAGAGGGGCTGGGGATGTGGCTCAAGCGCTAGCGCACTTGCCTGGCACACATGCAGCCTGGGTTTGATCCTCAGCACCACATACAAACAAAGATGTTGTATCCACTAAGAACTAAAAAATAAATATTAAAAAATTCTCTCTCTCTCTCTCTCTCTCTCAAAAAAAAAAAAAAAACAGAAATTAACATCACTTTTAATGGTGTTCAGTTGTTTAGAAATGTTGTCATTTATGTAACCTGTCCCCTGTTGTCAGGCTTTTCCATTGTTGGTGCTACATATCCATCACATCCACTTGTCTATTCAGGATGAATTCAAAGTGGAGGTAGTAAATAAAATAGATGCACATTAGAATTTGGATTGAGAATTCCAATTTAAGTTTCAACTTAACACCCATCAGAAGGATATCAGAGATTTGGTTCTTATCCTAACATCTGAGACTCATGAATTGGCATATGACTTCAATATAAATATTATAAGGGTTTTTTTTTTTTTTTCCCCTAGAAAACCTGGATTAACAGGACGAGGCATGTACGAACTGAAACCAGAATGCACCAAAGAGTTCAACTTGTATTTCTATCACTTTTCAAGGGCAGAGCAGTCCAAGGTAACTGGGAAATTTTAAAGTATGCGGGGTCCAGGCACAATTGTGTTTGTTCCTAGCTATTCAGGAGGCTGAGGCAAAAGGATCAAAAGTTTAAGGCCAACCTTGGCAACTTAGCAAGACCCTGTCTCAACATAAAAATAGGTAGGGATGTAGCTGATTGGTAAAGCATCTCTAAGTTCAATCCTCAGTACCCAAAAATAAATAAAATAAAAGTATAATGAGAAGGGCTTGGATTTTTATCCTTTAAAAATCTTTTACTGCTTTCACAGATTGAAAAAATAATTTTCTTCATTTTTATTGTAGAAATTTAGAAAATATGAAAAAGGTATAAATACAGAAAAAAAATACAAATTGCATAGACTATCACTGCTTAACATTTTGGATATCCCTGCCCTCGGGATTTTATGCATAGATTATAAGATCTATATGTATATATAATCTTATATATGCCCATACATATTGGATTTTGAAGACAAATTTTCAACCTGCATTATAATTACTTAACCCATTTTACACACATTTCAGAATTGGTTCTACTAAAAATGCTTTTCCATGGAGATTTATACAGTTTTCCTAATCACTTTTAAGTAAATTTTGCCTTTTAGTAGTCTCCTTATACTTTTCCTTTTATAATAAGTGGCATTATACAAAACAAGTGTTTTGGTTTTGATTTTGGTACTGGGGATTGAACCCAGAAGCGCTTAACAACTGAGCCACATCCCCTACCCTTTTTTATATTTTATTTAGAGACAGGGTCTTGCTGAATTGCTGAGGCTGTATTTGAACTCACGATCCTCATGCTTCAGCCTCTCAAAATGCTGGGGTTACACGGGTGAACCACTGCACCCGTCAAAAACCTAGTGTTTAATATTATCATATAGCCTAAATTTGAGTTTGGTTTGTACATATTTCCCTTGCATTTTAATGCAACAAAGAAGTCATTTGGGGCAGCTTTTAGAGGGGAAAAAGTTAACTCTGACATCAGTTTGGGAGGAACTGCAACACTAATGATAAAAAAAATCTTCTGAGGGACTGAGGATATTGCCTTGCATGCACAAGGCCCTGGGTTCGATCCCCAGCACCACAAAAGAAAAAAAAAAAATCTTCTAAACCAGAAGATAATAGAGACTGAATTACATTACTGTTTAGGGTATTAAATTATTTTGTATTATAAATGCCATCTAAATAACTTTCATTTTTACTAGGCAGAAGAAGCTCAGCGGAAATTGAAAAGACAAAATAGAGAGGATACAGGTATTTTTAATCTTTCCAAAAATCTCATGTTGATCTCTTCTGCTTGCTGAAGTTTATTTTCTAACTATGATGATTGTCCTTGGCAGACATGAAAGATTTAAATGTAAGCTTTCCAAGTGAACTTCCTCTTAATTAATCAAAGGAATAATAAATAAATATTAACATAAAGATAGTCTGTATTAAGTCACTTAGGGGTTAATGGTTTTTTCTCAAATTTTGAGGCATTTCTAGGGAAAAGAATTGTTTTTCTTTGTACTGCTATCTATGCAACCTTTTTTGTACATTGGACTAACTTTGAGAAGGTGAAATATAGTTTTAAGATGTGTGTTGTGCTGGGGATGTGGCTCAGTAGTAAGGTGTTTGCCTAGCATGCACAAGGCTCTGAGCTCCATCACCAGTACCAGAAAAAAAATTTTTTTCTAAAGAGAGATGTGTTAATGAATACTCTTCAAATGAAGATTATCAAAAATATCTGTTTCTAAAAACATGTTCTACAAAAGAAACCATAATAACTTTATTTTCAGCACTTCCACCTCCAGTTTTGCCTCCATTCTGCCCTTTATTTGCAAGTCTAGTTAACATTTTGCAGTCAGATGTCATGTTGTGCATCATGGGAACAATACTACAGTGGGCTGTGGAGCATAATGGATATGCCTGGTCAGAGTCGATGCTACAAAGGGTATGTTTGAAGACATTTCTTATATATAAATGTATATATATATATATATACAAACACACGTATATAGTGTTTTGTAGTGAGAAACCAAAGTATTCTTGTCATTATCTATACACAGAAAAATTAGGACAAAATGTACTGTATTAACTTAATTCTTAATATCATATTATTATTCCTTTTGTGTATGGCTGTGAAAATTTGTGCCTGGTAGATATATTTGGTCAATATATCTCTCCATAATTGGTCCTGGCCTCTGCATACACAGTCTCTGATATTGGTATAACGTGTTAGGTTTTATGTATATTAAAAAAAAACTTGATTTCCTCAGTATCCATATTTTTTATATTTTTTTTTAGTTGTAGTTGGACATAATATCTTTATTTATTTATTTTTATGTGGTGCTGAGGGTCGAACCAAGGGCCTCACATGTGCCAAGCGAGTGCTCTACTGCTGAGCCATTACCCAGCTCAGTATTCATATTTTATAATCGAAGAAATTGAAATTTGGAGACTTTTATTTCTATAACTAAAACCTGGGATTTCTTGAACCTTGTTTAAATTAACTTTATAGTGGTAATGTAAGTCATTCTTACATTATCTCCTAGAATTCACACAATACCCTGTTAACAGGTACTGCTTTTTACATTGTATGGATAAGGAAGCCAAGTTTCAGTGAGGTTCATTTAATTTCTCACTACTCATCTAGTGATGACAACAAAACAGTTATTCAGTTTACAGAAATAAAGTGCTATGCTAGGCACTTTACATACAGAATTTATAATACTCAGGCCTCTAAAGAAGCAGTTTGTTCCTAGGTTAAACATGATGAGACCATTCAGGGTCTCCTTGAGAGAGAAGAAGACTTGAAAGCAGAAAAGCCAAGAATTTAACTACCATTCCTTTAATTGTCTGAACAGGCTTAAGTATCTCATTGGCTAAAGTGTATGAATACTTAAGCAATCCCATTTATAAACATGTATTTAAAACAGTAAAAGCTGGGAGCTGTGTTGTAGTAGAGATTAGTACTGTGTGAGCAAAAGATTGTGGGAAATGAAGGAGTGAAGAGCAATGAACAGTATTCACTTCATATATGCACTTATGTCATTCAGGCTAATCTAGTTCTTCCAAGTCTCTCATAACAAGTACACTCTGTGGAGAGAAAAACGGACCTCACACATATATCTCCTTTAAAAAAAACTAGTGAGCAGAACAGGAGCAGTAAATTATATACAAGTTCAATGTACTTATATGTTTTCTTTAAGTCTCTTAAGGAATCTTTGTCAGATTATGCAAGAACCACAAACATTTTAGTAAACTGTGTAACAGTAGAGATAAAAATATGACTCTTTGATGATTAATATAGACACCTTCAGCTCTGTAATTATTTGGCCAATGATTATCACAAGATATTTTTTTTTTAAGACTGAAGTGTAGGTATGGAACAAAACTGAACATTATGTATTACTTGAATTGCTTGGCCATAGTTGATAGTAATTTTAGCTTGCCCTAATATTTTAACTCTAAAATAGAAAATTTCATTTCCTTACTGAGAATTTTTTTATTATAAAATGAATCTCAGTCTTTGAATTCAATAAAAAATAATATTTAGAATTGTTTCTTATTGCATTTAATCTTTAATAACTTGATTTAACTTTTCAATCATGAGTTAATTATTTTTGTTATATAAAATAAGAATATATACTTGATTATTTTACTAAAAAGTTAACAAAACATTTTATTTGAGGTGTTACATTTAATTGGAATGGCACTACAAGAAGAAAAACAACATTTAGAGAATGTCATGGAAGAGCATGTAGTAACATTTACCTTCACTCAGAAGATTTCAAGTATGTATACACTTTTTAACTGAACTATCTCAAAATGTAAGTGATTTCAAATAATCACTTATAACTTCTTTTATTTGATTATGTAAGTTCTATTTAGGTAATGCTGAATTCAAATATTTGAGGCCACATATATTCATCTTTGTGTTAAAGGTATCATATTAGATCTTAATATAAAAATACTTGGGGCCTACACATACTTGAGATGCATAAATTTTAATTAATAAACAGTAAAAAATATTCAGGAGTTCTCAGGTTGAAACTGGTATAGCACATACATTTATCTTTAGGAAATAGATGTGTGTGGTGGGGGGCGGGGGTTGGTTGAATTTTTCTTTTTTTTTCCTCCAGTACTGGGGACAAAACCCTAGAGGCGCTCTACCACTGAGCCATACTCCTGATTCTTCTTCTTTTTTATTTTGAAACTGGGTGTAAGTTGCCCTGACTCTCTTCAAACTTAAATCCTCCTGCCTCAGCCTCCATAGTAGAAGGAATTGCAGGATTTCATTTTAAATTTTTTTAGTTATTTTACAAAAACATAAGATTGTGTAATGTTGAAAATAAAATTAGCTGTAGAGGATTGGATTGTAATTTTATGCAAAGTAATTGTTTCTTTTTATTTTTTTCTAAGAAGGCCAGGAAAATATTTTTCATTTTTATTTTAAAACTTTCGGAAATGTGAGACAAGTTGAAAGAGAGTTGTACAATAAACACCCACATACCTACCACCTAGACTCAGTTATTAATATTCAGGGATATTCATGTTTATTTTTGTGTACCTTTGAACCATTTGTTGTAGACATCATATTTAACCTCTTAAAAATAAGCTTTTATTAATTTTTAGAATAAGCATTTGGTCTAATAATTACCTGTTACGGGTGACAACTTAATCTTTACAGTTTGTGTGGGTTTTTTAAAAAATATGACTTGTACATTTTTATTTATTCAGTGTGTTACAGTTATTATTATTGTTCCTTTTGATACTCAGATCATGCCACTTTTGGTCAATAGGAGTTCACACAGTTTCTGTGTCCCTTTCACCTACTCTGTTAGTGTTTTTACATCACCCTGCTTTCTGGTGCCAGAGTTGACAGGCTCAGCTTGTGCTTGCCTTGCCCAGACCCGCAATCAGCCATGTGCTAAATGTTTATAAATGAATTTATGGTCTTGTGATGGGATTTATGAATTCCTGAATTGAAAAGGATTGTTTCTATAACTTTATTCAGTGCCATTTCTTCCTAAATGATAAGGACTGTGAGAATACTATCCTCTACTACTGAGGACAGAGGAGGAAGTGGTCCTCTTTACTGCTAGATCTCTAGTTTGCCTTCTTGCCTTCATCAAGTAAATGAAAGCAAGAGGAGAAACTGCCTGTTGCCACTGAAGACTGTCTTTGTGGGTGCCAGCCTTTCCCTACTCCTTTTTTTCTCTTGATATTCTTCCCATGGATTAATGTTGAACCTCCTGTTTTCTTTGTCTCTAATGCTTTTACTTTAGAATAACCGCAAAGGCAGCTCCCTGATTTCATTTACTCATCATTAAATATCAAGTTCACCCTTTCCCCTTCTTTCTTTTTTAAAACAATCATCATTTTCTCTTATTCTTTTTAAATATTTCTTTTAAATAAGACACACAATATATATTTATTTGTTTTAAAAAAACAACGAATCCTCTCATCTAGAGTCAGATTCCTAAAGCACAACCACAGAATTTTAGATCTGGAAGAATATTCAAGATCACATGGTTCAATCCCTTCTCCTCTTAGGAAAGAAGAATGTTTTGCCAGAATGTCAGCACTTAAATCAAGAAAATCAATAATTTGACATTTCTGACTACAAACTAAATTAGCTAATATTGGATTAAAGGTACTCTTGAATATGGTCTTGACTTTTATTTTCTTCAAATACAGAAGCAATTAATTTTTAAGGAAAAATTTTATTTTATTTTGAATATACCTTTTATTAAAGAAAAGGTTCAAGTAAATAGATATATTTATACATATGTGCACCCCTATAACCCTAATTCATTTTCTTAGACTTATAAAATCTCAAACCAGATTTTTTTGGTGAATTTTCATTTAAAATTGCTAGAAGCTATGTTAATAATTTTGTGTAAGAAGTGAATTATGATTGCTTGATGAACTCTAATCTTAGACATATATGTCACATTCTCAAGAAGTATTAATAATCTCTATAAGTATTAATAATCTATTAAGTAAGGCTGTAATTAAATGATAAGTAACAGATAATGTTAAGCACCTACATTCATCTTCTTGTAGACAGGACTAAGCTCTGTAAATTGTCAGCTAGTGTTATTTTGCCTTTTATTTTTTCTGTCTTAGAACCTGGTGAAGCACCAAACAATTCTCCAAGCATCTTAGCTATGCTGGAGACACTACAAAATGCCCCCTACCTGGAAGTCCACAAAGATATGATTAGGTGGATTTTAAAGGTAATATCTTTTAAACTGCTCTGTTTGTGAGAAACATTAAATATTTGTTATTTGTGTACTGTGATAATATTTCATAATTTCAGGGTAACTGATACTATTTTTTTGTCTTAGACTTTTAATGCTATTAAGAAGATAAGAGAGAGTTCATCTACCAGTCCTGTGGCAGAGACAGAAGGAACTATAATGGAAGAGGTAAAAAAAGTACATGCCTGCAGGCATGGTGGTACACGCTTGTAATCCCAGGAGGCTGAGGCAGGAGAATCATGAGTTCAGAGCCAGCCCCAGCAAAAGCAATGTGCCAAGTAACTCAGCGAGACCCTATCTCTAAATAAAATAGAAAATATGGCTGGGGATGTGGCTCCGTGGCTGAGTACCCCTGGATTTGATCCCCAGAACCCCTCTGCCCAAAAAAGAAAAGTAAATGCCTTGCATGAGTCCCTGTGTTCAGTCTCCAGCACTACAAAAAGAAAAAGTAAAGTGTGATAATACAGACAAATTGTAGCAAGTTTAGTATGAGCAAATTAAATTCATCTGCAGTTAGTTGATATTATTCACAAACATTAAATTCCAAGAAATGTTCCACAAATACATTTATTTGTGTGGCAATTTTTTTTGGAGGGGTGGTTATTTTGTTTTTGTTTTTGTTTTTTTTTAAATATTAGGCTGTTTGAAGATCTCTTCTTTGGGCTAAGCAAGATTGTAGAATAGTTTTGAATATTGATACTAAATATACATCTCTGCTTTGGGAAATAAAATGTTCATTTTGCATCTGATGGTCTAATTGAATGAATTATAATTTCAGAGTTCAAGAGACAAAGACAAAGCTGAGAGGAAAAGAAAGGCTGAGATTGCCAGACTGCGTAGAGAAAAAATCATGGCCCAGATGTCTGAGATGCAGCGACACTTTATTGATGAGAACAAAGAGCTCTTTCAGCAGACATTAGAACTGGATTCCTCTACCTCTGCTGTTCTTGATAATAGGTAAAGAAAGTAATCACAATTTCTTAAATGTCTTGACTAGAGTAGTTTTCAATTAGGGTCAAGTGTTTCTTTTTTTTTCTTTAGGAGTATATTTTTAGTCCTAAGTAATTTAGTAGAATTGTTAGTTAAGTTTTGTGCCATCCACCTAAAGAAATTAATCTTAGAAATCTTTGACTATAGACACCTAAAGTATTTTCCACATGAGACCCTCAACATTCATGAAAGAATACACTTACTCCTTCCCTCTGCCCTATCTAGAGTTCATCTCTTCCTCCCATGCTTCCCCTCCCAACCCCACTATGAATAGCCTCCTTGTATCAGAGAAAACATTTGGCATTTGGTGTCTTGTGATTGGCTAACTTCACTTAGCATTGTATTCTCCAACTTCATCCATTTACTTGCAAATGTCATGATTTTATTCTCTTTTATTGCGAAGGTATATTCCATTGTGTATAAATACCACATTTTCTTTATTCATTCATCTACTGACAGGCATCTAGGTTGGTTCCACAGTTTAGCTATTGTGAATTGTGCTACAATTAACATTGATGTGACTGTGTCCCTGTAGTATGCTGTTTTTAAGTCCTTTGTGTATAGACCAAGGAGTGGGATAGCTGGGTCAAATGGTGGTTTTATTCCAAGTTTTCCAAGGAATCTCCAAACTGCTTTCCATATTGGCTACACCATTTTGTAGTCCCACCAGCAGTGTAAGAGTGTGCCCTTATTTCTTCATATATTTGTTGGTTGATTATATATCATCTTCTGAGAAGTGTCTGTTCAGTTCATTGGCCCATTTATTGATTGGGTTATTTGGTTTTTTGGTGCATAGCTTTTTGAGTTCTTTATATACCCTAGAGATTAGCATTCTATCTGATGTGCAAATGGAAAAAATTTGCTCCCAAGCTTTAGGCACTCTATTTACCTCAGTTATTGTTTCTTTTGCTGAGAAGAAGCTTTTTAGTTTGAATTCATCCCATTTATTAATTCTTGATTTTAATTCTTATGCTATAGGAATCCTATTAAGGAAGTAGAGACCTAATCCAATATGATGGAGATTGGGTCCTACTTTTTCTTCTATTAGACACAGGGTCTCTTGTTTAATTCCTAGGCCTTTGATCCACTTTAAATTGAGTTTTGTGCATGGTGAGAGAGAGGGGTTTAATTTTCATTTTATTGCATATGGATTTCCAGTTCTCCCAGCACTATTTGTTGAAGAGGCTATCTTTTCTCCAATGTATGTTTTTGGCACCTTTGTCTAATATAACTGTAATTATGTGGGTTAGTCTCTGTGCCCTCTATTCTAAGGAGATGGTTTTAGTATATTTTATAAAAGATTCCTGACTGTTCAAGTCATTAAATATCTGTATTCCTAGAGCTTGTGCTCTCTAGTCTGTGGTATTGCTGCCACTCTCACAATTGCTTGGGTATGGACTGTGCCACAACCTCTTTTGGACCCACTTTAGTGCCAGAGACTGGACCACAGGCACCTTGGAGTTTTCTGGAGAACAGAACCTCTGAATGGAGTCTTCCTGGGAAGCTTTGCCAATTTGCAACATCTGGACAATGTTCCTCATTAACACCTGTCAGTGAGCATAGTCATGACATTATTTCACTGTAGTGGCAAGGACTCAGCTCCAAAATTATATGGAAAAAACACCTGGATTCCAGTTTTTTCAGAGCTTCAAGACAACCAGAAGTACCTGTTCTTGGGCCTTTAGGCAAGATTACCCTACCCATTTAGCTATGATGATGCCCTTAAGGACCCTGCACCCATAACTCTTCCTCCATCAGACATAGGCAGTATCTCCTAGAAGTCGATGATTCCAGAGCACAAGTATCAGCACGTTGCCAAGGAGGAGGAAGGAGAGGTCAGTGTAACCTTCCTGCCATGACCCCATCAACAGTCACTGATAGTATGGACAAGGTCCCAGAGTTACCCATGTTATCATGAATTCTCTGATTACAAAACAGACCCAGGCAGGACTGAGAGACGCTAGCTATACACCCCATAAGGGCCTTACTACCAAGGAGGCCAAGTACCTCTGAGTATTGCAAGCATTTCACAAACTAAAGCTAAAGAGTGGAAAAATAACAAAAGCAGCCTGCATCAGCCTAATCCATTCCAAGCAACACCCCTCACTCTTTCCGTAAGCAGAGGCCCAGAGGCTGGTCTTCTGGTTCCTCTGTATCCTTACCTCGTCCAAATCCTAGCACCATAGATCCAGGAAAGAACAGAAACTCGTCAGATAAATGTTGACTTTTTGGACCATGACCTCTTCAGAAGTCTGATTCTGGAGGTTTTGCCATCCATGCCTGAAAAGGAGCCCAAAAGCCCTCTCCCGTGGAGTTGATTTGTGCACAGGTCACCTGAATGGCTGAAGATCCAGCAACCATCAAGCTACCCAAGATGGATGTCCCAGTGATAGAAAGGAAGAAACAACTGCCATGGACCCATAATCTCAAACTGCATGACTTGAATGTGCTCACACCCATTGGATTTTAGAGTACTTTCTATCCCAGGAACTCAGGATAGAGGGTTTCTTGTTCTTTATCCTCCTTTTGCCTTGGCTATAACATAGGAATGGTATATTTTAAAAAAAAAAGCTGGGCACAGTGGCACATGCCTGGAATCCCAGTGGCTCCAGAGGCTTGAGACAGGAGGATTGCAAGTTCAAAGCAGCCTCAGCAACAGCAAGGCACTGAGCAACTCACTGAGACCTTGTCTCCAAATAAAATAGGCTGGGATGTGGCTCAGTGGTTGAGTGCCCCTGAGTTTAATCCCTGGTTACCCGCCCACCCCACCCACCCATCCTCACCCCCCACCCCCCACCCCCCGCAAAAAAAAAAAAAAAAAAACACTCTCAAACTGAGGCTAAAAGTAGACACAAATTAATTCTGAGAAACATCAGTGCAAAGCTTGTCCTTGAGTGGAAGAAACCGTTTTGTAGTGTTTTAAAGTCAGATTTTAAAAATCTCAGCAGTGATATTTGGGGAACTTTTTTGTATCAGTACCCCAGACCATAACTTTGATTATTGCTTACTAGATAAATAATGTTTATGCTATTCCATAACCTAGGCTTCTTTTTACCACCATCAACATTGAGCATTGACAAATCATGGTGTAGAGGTATCTGCTGACAAGTTTGGGTGAATTTGGCCTTCTCAACGTGGCTGATGCTGTGCTCCAGCTTAGGGGGACCTAAGATCTGTTTAAGATTTAGGTACAATTAACAGCCAGACTTGGCAAGGGCCCCTCTTTTCTAAGCTAAAACTGGACTCTCCTTGCTCTTTGGTCACCCTAATGGATTACTTTGTCCTGTAGCCAGTTCTTCATGCTTCTTGGTACCTCATGCCACTGCTATTGGAGGGCTGCTTCTCTTTTCCATGTCACAGAACAAACACTAGTTTTACATATCCTTTCTTGCACTTTAAAGTGAGATTAGTTTAACTCCAATTTGGTTGGAAACTTCCTAAAGGGAGAAAATTAAGGCTATTGATTGATATTAACAAATGGAGGTTAAGATTTTGTTTGTTTTTTGTGGTCCTGGGGATTGAACCCAGGGCCTTGCACATGCCAGGCAAGTACTCTACCATTGAACTATACTTGCTGCCTTGGGAGTTCATGTAAAATTAGGTCAGTTATTTCAGTTATTTCAATTTTTTTTGTTTGTTCAGGTCAGAGCTTAAAATTTTTTTGGAGAAGAGATGGAAAAATTCAAAATAACAAAAACATTTTTCACCAAAATGAGCTTCATATCTTCTTGCAACACATATCTTAGAAACCGTGTCTTTATTTATTTTTAATTTTTTTTTTTTAGGTGTAGATGGACACAACACAATGCCTTTATTTTTATGTGATGCTGAGGATCAGACCGGGTCCCGCCCACGCTAGGCGAGCGCTCTACCGCTGAGCCACAATCCCAACTGATTTTTGTTTACATAAGGAACTGACCCTCTCATAGAGAAGTACTAAAGTCCAAAATTGTCAGAACAACTAATTTATTTATCTTCTATTATGATCTTTTATTTACACGATAAAAATTCTTAGTACTTTCTCAAAAAAAAAAAAAGGTACATACCTGGAGTCTACTGTTTTATGATTCTATAGAAACCCCTTACACTAATTCATTATGTTCATAACCTTTTTGTTACAGCCCTGTGGTTTCAGATGTGAAACTTATAGCACTGGGCCCAGCACAAACTCAGGTCCCTGAACAAAGACAGTTTGTTACCTGTATATTGTGTCAAGAAGAACAAGAAGTTAAAGTGGAAAGTAGGGCAATGGTCTTAGCAGCATTCGTTCAAAGATCAACTGTATTGTCAAAAAACAGAAGAAAATTTATTCAGGATCCAGGTAAGTCATAGCCAAGTCCTTATCCTCTTAATAATGACTACCAATTAATGTGGTTGTTAGTATTTAGAGATTTTATTGATCTAACATTAACTCTAGAGGTATGGTGCTATCTTTAGCAGGTGAGTTGTCAGGAATTAACTTAGATAGATGTGGAACCACTCTACCAGTTAAATATAGAGCCAGAAGCCACAACTGATAAATACGAGAAATTCAAATAAAAGCTTTTCTTGTGATGTGATAGTAACATACTGTGGTATTTAATCGTCTTTCCTGTCATTCAGCAAACTTGTAAAGTCCATACTTTGTTGATACATTGAAATAATAGTAATTACTTTGTCTCATAGATAGAGCCAGAGTGGATTATTGAGAATAGTGCTGTGAGTTACCTATGAGAGTAGCAAGCCTAGAGCCAGATTTGGAC
This sequence comes from Ictidomys tridecemlineatus, assembly GCF_052094955.1. Lineage (NCBI taxonomy): Eukaryota > Metazoa > Chordata > Mammalia > Rodentia > Sciuridae > Ictidomys > Ictidomys tridecemlineatus. The sequence continues at coordinate 108,665,127 of NC_135484.1, read as the reverse complement.
TTAGAATAGTGATAACTACCACAGATAGGTTCCCCAGAAAGGAGCATTTTGAAATAGAGACTACTGTGCAGGACTTTTATTAGGGAGAGCCTTGAGATCAACATCTTTAGAAAGAAAAGAAGCAGATTTGAGCAAAGTGAGACATTGAGCTATAATGTAGTCCCCAAAGGGCCTCAGCCAGCCTAATGGGAGCTCTGGAGCCTGATAACCTATCAGAATTACCCTGAATTGGGGTGAGAAAACTGTATCTTTTACCCTAAATCTGATAAATGACTGGTTGCAAATCACCATGAAAAGAGGCCCAGCCAGTTTTCTCTCAAAGATGGATAATAAATATTCTTCCAAAACTTGAGGGAGTATCATTCATTCCCACAGGGAGATCTGAAAGCACACCTTTATGTTTGTCATCTTTAGCTTGTTTACTACGTGTATATTCCTACCTGTGATAACCAATCAACTTTGAGAGTAAGAAACTGTCTTAGGAATTTCCAAAGCATTTCTTTATTTTATTTTTTTTATTATATTAGTATGAAGACCATTTTATTTATTTTTTTTTATTGGTTGTTCAAAACATTACAAAGCTCTTGACATATCATATTTCAAACATTAGTTTCAAGTGAGTTATGAACTCCCATTTTTACCCCAAATACAGGTTGCAGAATCACATCGGTTACACATACACATTTTTACATAATACCATACTAGTAACTGTTGTATTCTGCTATCTTTCCTATCCTCTACTATCCCCCCTCCCCCCCATCTTCTCTTTCTATCTAATCTACTGTAATTCGTTTCTCTCCTTGTTTTTTTTTTCCAATTCCCCTCACAACCTCTTATATGTAGTTTTTTATAACAATGAGTGTCTCTTTCCATTTCCCTCCCACCTGGTGTCTCTGTTTAATGTTAATATTTTCTTCCTGCTCTTCCTCCCTGCTCTATTCTTAGTTGCTCTCATTATACCAAAGAAGACATTTGGTATTTGTTTTTTAGGGATTGGCTAGCTTCACTAAGCATAATCTGTTCTAGTGCCATCCATTTCCCTGCGAATTCCATGATTTTGTCATTTTTTAGTGCTGCATAATACTCCATGGTGTATAAATGCCACATTTTTTTAATCCATTCATCCATTGAAGGGCATCTGGGTTGGTTCCACAGTCTAGCTATTGTGAATTGTGCTGCTGTGAACATCCATGTGGCAGTATCCCTGTAGTACGCTCTTTTAAGGACTTCAGGGAATAGTCCGAGAAGGGCAATAGCTGGGTCAAATGGTGGTTCCATTCCCAGCTTTCCCAGGAATCTCCATACTGCTTTCCAAATTGGCTGCACCAGTTTGCAGTCCCACCAGCAATGTACAAGAGTACCCTTTTCCCCACATCCTCTCCAGCACTTGTTGTTGTTTGACTTCATAATGGCTGCCAATCTTACTGGAGTGAGATGGTATCTTAGGATGGTTTTGATTTGCATTTCTCTGACTGCCAAAGCATTTTTTTAACCAGGAATTTCCAAATTAGGAATTTCCAAAACACTTTCACAGTAAAGAAGGTTCAAGAGCTCACATTGAAGAATAGAAGGTTAAAGGGCCCACTGGTAGGGTTGCAATCTCTCTACAAGCAAAATCTTCATAATGTGACTTTTGAAGCATCCCAGTTATTAAAAAAAAAAAAAAAAAAGTTTCATCTTTAAAAAATGGTTCTTTGAACTGTGTTCTTTATAAATTTATTCTGAGTCAAAGATAGAGTTCCTAATTTTGTTTAACATATTGCAAAAGAAAAGACTGGCTATAAGTGGATTTTCCAAATATTTTCACAGTTTATATCATAAAAGATTTTCTTTTATGCTTTTATATTTTCATTGTCCTGATATATAAAGCATAGTGAAACTCTAGTAATTCTTTCTAGAGTATTATGGAATTTTAGGGTTATATTAATATATATAGAAAACTCAAAAAACTCAAGAAGATATTTATCTTGTCTTCTCCTTTTGAATATAAAAATTAATACCCAGAACAAAAAATTCTGAATTAATTTTCCTTCTCATCTGATGTAGTATAAGCTTAGATAATTCTTTTATTAGTTTGGCTCTAGTACAGTGACTGTGATTATTATATGCATGAGTATCTTTATAGGCAGAGTCTTCTAGGGAGCACCCTTTATTGTCAGAACATCTTTTTTATTAGAGTTCATTGTGACACACAGTCCCATGAAGACTAAAATTTTTACCTTGAGCTCAGGGCATGACGACATGATGAAGGGAATTAGAATCTCTGAATGCCCAAAGATTGAACATGTAGTCTTGGGAATTGGTTTCAGGAACCCCAATGGACACCAAAATTTTCACGCACTCAGGTCCCTTATACAAACAAAATGGCATAGTATTTGCATGTAACCAGTGTATATCCTTCTGTATACTTTAAATCGTCTCTAGATTACTTAGTTACCTTATACAAATGTTAATGCTGTGTTAATAGTTGTTACACTGTAAGTTTAGGGAATAATGATAAGGAATAGTCTGTTTATCAACACAGGTACAATTTTATTTCCCCTAATATTTTTGTTCTCCCTTTGATTGAATCTATGGATGTGGAACTCAAGAATGTGGAGGACTAACTACTTAAATACAGAGTTCCAATTTCAGTTTGCAGATGGGAATGTTTAATTATTTTTCTCAAAGTGATGAAAATTAGATAGTTCAGCTTCCCAAATAATCCAGGGTCTTGAATAAATTATTGCTACCCTAAGAAAAATTATTGATAGCCTAAATGAAAGGAAAAAATTAGCATTTCATTTCAAGTTTATAAGTCCTTATCAAGGATTTCACAAAAAGTTGTACATTTATTATAGGAAGTTGTACATTTATTATAGGAAAACTAAATGTTTGGATTTTGTTGTTGTTTTGTTTTTGTTTGTTTTATAATGCAGAAAAATATGATCCATTATTCATGCACCCTGATCTGTCTTGCGGAACACACACGGGTAGCTGTGGGCACATTATGCATGCCCATTGTTGGCAAAGGTAATTTATATTCTTAATACTAGCTTATTTGAAGGTGCAAAATTGAATTTTTAAATAAAGGAAATTCCACTGTAGATGAAAATGAAAAAGAACTAAAGGTGTTGAAAGAAAAACTCCGTATTGTTGCCTAATAATGAAAGTGATTTGTTTTGTCATAGGTATAAAGGAGTTATTAGAAATTTCAAAGTATGTCAAATATATTTTTTGGTGTAGTTTTATATCTGTCTCTTTGTTATCCCTCCAAAGAAGGGCGTAGATCTGTGTTAGGTAATAAACTAGAGGGGGAAGAAAAGGCTTTTTACAGTGGGATACGCTCTAGAAAAATAATTTTGTCTTTCCTCAGATCCAAGGTGAATAGCTCTTGATTCTAATGATGTTAGTCCTTACTTTGTTACTCCCCAAGGTCTGTAAGGACTCCTATGTTAGGATGAGATAACACTAAATTTGTTCTACCTTTATAATTTCTATGCTTCTGAAAATCAACAAGTCAGTATTATTATCCTAGCACTGTGCTTACTGAGTTATCATGAACTGCCCCAAACAAGTCAGCCCTGTGGAAGTGACCAGACAGCCATTGTATCAGAAGTTTCTGTTGTTGCTTCTAAAGTGCTTGTTTGCAAATCATTTTTTTTCTTCCTGTTTTAAAACTGTTAATCCATTTTGATTGTTAAAACAACTTAAAAATTATAGTACCATTGTTAAAATAATTCAGTTTATTTTTTAAGGATTTGAAGAAACAAATCCTTAAAATGTTGATGCATATGACTTTTTTTGAAATAAATTACCATTATTTTTGATGCCTCCTGTTCTCTAATTGTGAAGGTATTTTGATTCCGTTCAAGCTAAAGAGCAGCGAAGGCAACAGAGGTTACGCTTACATACAAGTTATGATGTAGAAAATGGAGAATTCCTTTGCCCGCTTTGTGAATGCTTGAGTAATACTGTTATTCCTCTGTTGCTCCCTCCAAGAAATATTTTTAACAGGTAAGTTTTGGCTCATGATGCCTTAGAATAAAACAATAGTTTGTTTTGAAGATAATGAAATAATAATAAGAAACTCTCCATAGGTAATTGCATAATGTTTTCCAGGTACTTTCCTGGGAAATAAAATAACTTCATCTAGTTATTACTTTTAACAACCTGTGGGTTATGATTTTGGTTTTCAGGGAGGAACAGGCCAAAATTCAGGTTTCTTATTCACCCATAAATACTATAGAAGATATAAAATCTCTGTGTATTCATGAAAAATAAGTCTTTTTTATTTTTATTTTTTGTAGTTGTAGATAGACAGAATGCCTTTACTTTATTTTTTACATGGTGCTAAGGATTGAATCCAGTGCTTCACACATGCTAAGCAAAGTGCCCATAAGACTTTTTTTTTTTTAATCTAGGCACTCTACTTTAAATATCTCCCTCACGTGTTATAAAAAATGCTCAGTAAAACTGGTAACATGAAAATCTGTTGATGTGTATGTCAGCTTTTCTCACTGTGTCCAAAATACCTAACAAGACAACTTAGAGGAGGAAACATTTATTTGGGCTCATGACTTCAGAGATTCAGTCCATGGTCTGCAGGTTCTGTCTCTCTGGGCCCAAGGTGAGGTAGGGCATCATGGATTATGGATGAATTAGAGGAAAGATTTCTGTTCCTAGTGGTCAGGAAGCTGAAAGAGGAAGGGGCGCCTCAGGGAAGGTGAACTTTTCATGGGCATGGCCCCAGTAACCCACCTCCTCCAGCCATGGCTCACCTGCCTATCGTTACCACCCAGTTTGTCTGTTCAAACTGGGAAGGACTGAATAGGTTACAGCTCTCATAATCTAGTCATTTCACCTCTCAACATTGGTACATTAACCCAGGAGATTTGGGAGGACACTGCATATTCAAACTGTAACAATGTGTTTTGTTTTTATTTGTTTTTGTTGTTTTGAGGGGTACTGGGGATTAAACCCAGGGTCACTTAACCACTGAACTACATCCCCAGCCCTTTTTATTTTTTATTTTGAGACAGGATAACACTAAGTTTCCGAGGCTGACCTTGAACTTGCAATCCTTCTTTCTCAGCCTCGTGAACTGCTGGAATTACAGGTGTGCACCACCACACCCAGCCTTAACAAGGTGTTTAAAATGGAAAGTTCCTGAGCCACCCAAGGGTGCTTCCTTGCAGGAAGATCACAAGTTCAAAACCAGTCTAGGCAACTTAACTAGACACTTTTAGGGTACTTCAATAGCAGTACTGGACATACTCATTTCACGTTAATTTGATACTGTGTACTTTTGAAATCTGAACTTCATTTCTCAATTTAGAATTCTCCTATCTGCTTTATATGCACAAATACAGGTTGTAAATATCTAATCTGAAATGGACCTACATGACACTTCAGAAATTTCAGGTTTTGGAGGATTTAGATTTTGAATTTTCAGATTAGGGGTGCTACACATAAATATTCCAAAATCAGAAAATATCTAAAATCTGAAATACTTCTTTCTGGTCACAGCATTTTGGATAAGTGATATTCAACCTGTACTAATTTAAGTTTTATGAATATAAATCATTTATTTCTGTGTAATTATTTTCATTCAATTCAAAGCAGAGTCATGTTTTTCTTTGAATTTTATGAGTTCACACTTTGACGTTTTAATCTATGCTACCACAGTAGGTTTCAGTGTAAGCTGATATGTTTTAATCTAAAGGAATGTAGTGGTGCATATTGACACCTTCATTTGAACTGATAAAAAATTAATCATTAAAAATGCTGGGGAGGGCTGGGGATGTGGCTCAAGCGGTAGCGCGCTCGCCTGGCATGTGTGCGGCCTGGGTTTGATCCTCAGCACCACATACAAACAAAGATGTTGTGTCCGCCAATAACTAAAACAATAAATATTTAAAATTCTCTCTCTCTCTCTCTCTCTCTCTCTCTCTCTCTCTCTCTCTCTCTCTTAAAAAAAAATTATTTTAAAAAAATGCTGGGGAGTGATATTGGCCAAATTATATTGTTATATTGTATGCATATACAAATATATAAAACAAAACCCATCGGTAGTACAATTGTAGTGCACCAATAAAAGAATGAGGAAATAAAGAAATTAATCACTGAGCTAGGAACATAGCTCTAGTGGTAGAGCACTTATATAGCATGTGCAAAGCCCTGGATTTATTGCATATAGGGAGAAATCACACTTGTTGACTTTCACCTGTAGCTTTGGTGGTTCCGTTTTTGATTTTCTTATCCCATGAGAGTCAAGTATGTTTTAGTTATAATTGAAGACAGTAATAATACAAAAAGAATACAGTCTTTGGAGTCTAACAGAACTGAATTTGAATGCCACCTTGTGTCTTGTGGCCTTATTCAAGTTACATAGCTCTAAACCTCAGTTTCCTCATCAGTAAAATAGAGACAGTAATATATAAATGTGAATATTTGAGGATTAAATCTAATACTGTGAGATGCTTACAGTAAAGTGCTTTTGCTAATAGCTTGTCACATAGTGAGCACTTAATAAATATTAGTGGTATTGATTTTGATATTTAAGAAATTCCAGCAAATTGCAGCACTGAAAAAAATAAAGTTTTGTTTTGTTGGTACCAGGGATTGAACTCAGGGGCATTTAGCCACATTCCTAAGCCCTTATTATATTTTATTTTGAGACAAGGTCTTGATAAGTTGCTGAGGCTGCCTTTGAACTCATGATCCTCTTATCTCAACCTCTCAAATTGCTGGGATTACAGGCATGCACCGCTGCATCTGGCTTTAAAGTAAAGTTTTAAACAATGTTATTACCACCTAATGACCTTAATGTTTTTATTTCCATTGACCAGTCAGGGATTTTTTTTTTTTTTTTTTTAGTTGTATATGGACACAATATCTTTATTTATTTATTTCTATGTGGTGCTGAGGATCAAACCCAGGCCTCACATGTGCGAGACAGGCGCTGTACCACTGAGCTATAGCCCCAGCCCTATTCAGGTTTTTTTAAGGTAGCAAATTTCCTCTTGCCTTTAAAAAGAAAAAAATTGAAATGTGTCAAAAGTACTTACCTGTGATGATTTAAGAAGTCTTTTGTATATTTAGTAACTACAAATAAAGTACTAAATGTTCTCTATAATCTTTTCTAGCAGGTCAAATTTTTCAGACCAACCAAATCTGAGTCAATGGATTAGAACAATATCTCAGCAAATAAAAGCATTACAGATTCTTAGGAAAGAAGAAAGCATTCACAGTAAGTTCTGGTAACCCGTTTTCTTTATTTTTTTCCTATGAAGTCTGAAATGATTGGAAAATATATTTTCAGAAGAAATCATTTAAAAGAGAAAGATTCCATTTAAAAATTTGATTCATTTTAATTTTCTTTGTCTTAATAAACTGAATTTTATCTTACTGCATTATTTTTCATACCTTAAAAATATACAAGCTTGGGCTGGGGATGTGGCTCAAGAGGTAGCGCACTCGCCTGGCATGCATGCGGCCCAGGTTCGATCCTCAGCACCACATACAAACAAAGATGTTGTGTCTGCCGAGAACTAAGAAAAAATAAATAAATATTAAAATTCTCTCTCTCTCTGTCCCCCTCTCTCTCTTTAAAAAAAAATATATATATATATATATATATATATATATATATATATATATACAAGCTCATGGGAATTTATGGAAAATACTTCCCACTTAATCCATTTTGTCAATAATCTTCTGGGATGAAGGAGATTATTAAAAAGTTAACTGTAGTTCATTGGTGGGCTTTATTAGCTGCATCAAAGACTCCCCAAGTTTCATAGAAGGTGCACTGCACTTTTGACTTTGGAGAAACAATATGAGCAGAATTTATATCATTGGTTTTCACAAAAACAAAATAGCATATTCTTTTGACTCTATCACGAGGAAAAGCCTAAGTAATTGAAGAAAGTACCTCATTCAACCAAAGCAATGGTATTTTCCATGCTTTATATGGATATTATGCCAGTGTTTATTAATGGAACATTTTTTTCCTGGTTTTTGTTTTTGTTTTTTGCCTACATGACTGAAACATAGAAAAGTGTTGCGATCTATTAAATAATGGTATAAAATGCCTGTTTCTATAGATACTGCCTCTTCAAAGAATTCAGAGAATATGGGTGAATTACAGCTCCCTGAAGGGTTCAGGCCTAATTTTCATCCTAAGTGAGTATATTATTTTATTTCTTTTATATTTAGTCCATTTGAAATTAAGTCAGCAGGTAGAAGGAATATGATTTGGCAAGCTAGAAAGCAAATGTCACAGAATACGGATCTTGAATACTGATCTTGAATTCCAGGATGATATTTGTTTCAGTATATTGGAAAAAAAAATCTAAACCATGTGGCATGTTTGACTCTTATCAACCTCTTCTATTTTGCATTGCCAACTTCCTGCAGTTTCCATCTAAGGATCCTTGATATCTCATCAGGACATATAACTCCACAAACTACTCAGTTTCCCCACTAAACTCTGACTTCCATGTTTCTACTATGGACCCACAAACTCTTAGTAACCCAGGATCAAAATCAGTATTTTCAATCCTGTTTTTACCCCATAGCCAATTAATTACAAAATGTATAGATTTTTAACTAGACTACTTGGTTCAGTTCCCAGCACCAATGCTTGTTAACTGCAACTTTAAGCAAATTGCTTAACCTCTTTAAACCCCAATTCCCTCATCTGTAAAGTAAGGATGACTCATAGTTATTATGAGGGTAAGGTGACATGCATGTATAACCACCTGGAATCTGTCCCTGGTGTTTACTAAGTAATTCAATGAGTAGAGAATTGGATGGCTTTAATAGGAAACAAACATCAGTCCTCTATCTCCCATGCTCCTCTCTCCACCCCCAATTCTGTCATTTTACTTGTCTTTTCTAGTATTTACCTCCATATTTCTAATTCAACATTATCTTTCTGTTGACTGGTAAATTATATCATATTTTGGTTAAATCAATTGTCAGTATTTAGAACTGTCTCTTCTGATATAAGTTGCATATTGTATTTCCTTTTGTCTTTCCTATAGTTAATAATTACCTTTTCTTATACTTGATTTTATATATATATATATATATATGTATATGTATATATTTCTAGCTGTTTTTGTTTTGTTTTGTTTTGTTTCTGAATGGTGTAATTGGTCTGTCAGAAGCCTGGCAATTGAGTTTATAACTGCTCAGACCTATCATAAACTCTGTCCTGGAGCCCTCCCCCACACAGCTTCACAGCTCTATCCTCCTGTACCATTCTCCTTGGAGCTTTTCCCTGCTCCTGCTCCTCTTGTTTTCTAGATCATATATCTTCATCTTTCCTTACTCTCTCTGAACTGATAGATTCTTCAGAGTCCCAAGAAAGGATACCTAGATGTTAAATTTTCATGTCTGAAGTAATGTTTATGTTTATTATTATTATTATTATTATATTTATTTTTTTATGTGTAGATGGACACAACACAATGCCTTTATTTTTATGTGGTGCTGAGGATTGAACCCGGGTCCCACCCGTGCTAGGCAAGCAGTCTACCACTCAGCCACAATCCCAGCCCCAGTAATGTTTATTATATCCATAAGCTTGATTGATAATTTGTGTGTGGAAATCTAGGTTAGAAGTAATATTTCATTTAGATTTTGAAGGCATTGTTTTTCTAACTTCTAGGATCCATTGAGAAGGTAATGCCATTATGACTTCTGTTGCACAACTTTATTACTTCTAGAAACAGTTGGGACCTTCTATCCCCAGTGTTCTGAAATTTCTCTGACATTTCTTGTTATGTGAATCTTTTTTCATTTATTTAGCTGTTTTCAGAATCCAAAGATAGGTGTCTTTCTTTCTGAGAGGTTTTTTTAATTATTGTTTGTACTTTCTTAGATAATTTTCTCCTTTCATTTTCTGTTCTTTGAGTAGTATTACTAACAGATCACCATTATCCTTCTTACATTGATCCTCTAAATTCTTTTCGTATTAATTAATTAATTAATTACCAGGAATTGAACCTAGGGGCACTTCAACACTAAGCTACATCCCCAGCTCTTTCTTATATTTTATTTAGAGACAGGAAGTTGCAGAGTTGCTTAAGGACTAAGTTGCTAAGGCTGGCTTTGAACTTGAAGTCTTGCCTCAGCTTTCAGGCTGCTGGGATTACAGCTGCCTGGCTGATTTTCTTTTAACTTATCTCTGTTTTCCCTGATATCTTCTTCTTCTTCTTTTTTTCCCCCCTGCTTGTTTTGATTTATCTCTTTGATGTTTTTAAATGTTAGTTAATCTTTGGCAGTAAGGAGGTCATTGGATACTTGATGGATAAGTTAGAGCTTGTTGACTTGTGAGCCTCACAGCCAGGTGATCAAGCCATCGCTAGTCTCACTTGTGTAGAACAATTTGCTCCTTAGAATTCTTCACTGGAAAAAGCAGTGGCAGTGGGTATGCATCACTGAAAGAGGGCTAAGGGCCCCATAGTTCATTCCGTAGACTTTTGTCTGTTGCCTTGTTTGCAACTTTATTCCTCCCAGCTGCTGACCCAAAGAGCAAAACTCCTCTCAGGCAGGGACAGTGGGACAGTTTGCTGTCCCTGATTATTCTTTTACATATAATTATCTCTAAATACATGTTAAATGGTTCATTTCCTATATGGGAAAGAGCATTTAAGAAACTGAACTGTTGGGGATGGGAATGGGAAAGATAGTGGAATGAATCAGACAAAACTTTCCTATTTTTTTTTTAATATATTTGTTTTTTAGTTGTAGTTGTACACAATATCTTTATTTTATTTATTTATTTTTATGTGATGCTGAGGATCAAACTCAGGGCCTCTCATGTGCTAGGCGAGTGCTCTACCACTGAGCCCCAGCCCCAGCCCAACTTTCCTATGTTCATATATGAATACATGACTAGTGTAACTCCACATCATGTACAACCACAAGAATGGGAAGTTTTATTCCATGTATGTGTAATATGTTAAAGTACATTCTACTTTCATGTATAACTAAAAAGAACAAACTTTTAAAAAATAAAGAAACTGAACTCTTTCACTGGGCACAGTGGCACACATCTGCCATCTCAGCAGTTTGGGAGATTGAGGCAGGAGGATTATAAGTTGAAGGTCAGCCTGGGCAATTCACAAAACCCTGTCTGAAAACAAAAAAATTTTTTAAAAAGAGATGGGACAGGGGCTGGGGATGTGGCTCAAGTGGTAATGCGCTCACCTGGCATGTGCGGGGCGCTGGATTCGATCCTCAGCACCACATAAAAAAAATAAAATAAAGATGTTGTGTCCACCGAAAACTAAAAAAAAAAATAAATATTAAAAAATTTTCTCTCTCTCTCTCTCTCTCTCTCTCTTAAAAAAAAAAAGAGATGGGACGTAGCTCAATGGTAAAGCACCTCTAAGTTCAATCCTTGGCACAAAAAAAGAGAGAGAAAACACTGAATCATTTTTATTGATGTGTACAACTTATTTTGAACTACTACTGTATATATCCATTTCAGGAATCCTTATTCTGAGAGCATAAAGGAAATGCTAACAACATTTGGAACTGCTACTTATAAGGTGGGACTAAAGGTTCATCCCAATGAAGAAGATCCCCGGGTGCCCATAATGTGTTGGGGTAGTTGTGCATACACCATTCAGAGCATAGGTAAGATACTGATGGTCATTTCTCTTTTAAGTCACAAGCATACATTGATAGGAATTCTGTGTAGAGTCCTGGTTTTCAATGAGGTGTTAAGAGTAGACAAAAATATGGAGAAATAATAAGTATAGTATACTGACACAATGCTGATTTGACACTTTAAAAATTAACCACAGCAACAGAATTGGTTTTGGTGGCAGTTATATTACAGTGTCTTATAAACTAAGGGAATATGGCTTTATTTTTACTTTTCATATGAAATTCTTATGAAAGTCTTAAAGATTTCAAAACCTGACAATATTATGCTTTCTAAAGAAAGGGTTGGTTTTGCACTTTTTCAATGATCATAACAAAACGTATGCATAGCAAAATTATCATCTTAATCATTTTTAATCTGCAGAAAGAATTCTGAGTGATGAAGATAAACCATTGTTTGGTCCTTTGCCATGCAGACTGGTAAGTTCTGAGTTTATTCAATTCAAAGGATGAAATGGAAAGTAGGTGGTTCTACTTCTTTTAAAGTTACAAACCTGAAAGTTTTTAACCGTGCCTTGACACCTTTCAGAGTAAAATCCTTTTTTTTTTTTTTTTGGGTAAAGCTATCAAAGAAGTAATGTTTGTGACTAACTTGTGTGTATGTGTGTTGCTGGGGATCAAATTTTTAAAAATATAGAAAGCTAGCCCTCTTCAGACTTATTAATTAGAATATTTAGGAATTTTTGTTTTTGTGGTGTTGGGGATTGAACTCAGGCCTTCTGCGTGCTGGGCAAGTGAACTACCAACTGAGCTATGTCCCCAACCCTTTTAGAGTAGAGTCTGAGTTGTATCTTTATGTAAATCAGCAGAATGGGGAGTTCATATCAGTTTTTTTTTTAATAGGTATAGATGTATGCAGTACCTTTATTTGATTTACTTATTTTTATGCAGTGCTGAGGATCGAACCCAATGCCTCACACATGCTAGACAAGTGCTCTACCACTGAGCTACACCCCCAGCCCCACATAAGTCTTTATTAATGTGATATGATTGATATGACTATCAGATCATTGTTGACTATAAGGTATTTTTTACTGTAGTATAAGAATTGATAGAGCTGGGGTTGTGGCTCAGCGATAGAGCGCTCACTTAGCATGGGTGAGGCCCTGGGTTCAATCCTCAGCACCGCTAAAAATAAATAAATTAATTAAAGCTATTGTATCTAACTATGACTAAAAAATAAATATTTAAAAAATTAAAGAAGAATTGATAAATATGTTGACTATTAAAAAGGCAATCATAAATGTATAGAACAGAGTTTGTCCAGTTTTATTCTGTTCATATTGTTTTATTATAATATGTAGAGTGTCTTAAGCAGACTTCTGAGAACTCTTTTTTTTAATATTTATTTTTTAGTTGAAGTTGAACACGATACCTTTATTTTATTAATTTTTATGTCGTGCCGATGATTAAATCCAGGGCCTTGCACATGCTAGGCGAATGCTCTACCGCTGAGCCACAACCCCAGCCCCTTCTGAGAACTCTTTAAGATACTCTTCAAGCTTTATCTTCCCTGGCATACCTCTCAGAGCCATATGCTATAAATTAAGTATCTCTTTTCAGTGACAACTACCACCTTCAGTTGTCTCCTTCCTCCTCTTCTTCCTTTTCCCACCTGCAAAGCTTTAAGCTTCTTGTGAGCAGAAAGAGAGTGAGTTTTCTTTTCAGTGTTTATTGAGCCAAACAATACAGAAAATTTGAAAAATAGAGAGTAAGCAGGAAGAAAAAGAGCATCAACTTCACCCCTGTCCACATTTTTTTTTTAAAGAGAAAGTGACAGTGAGAGAGAGAGAGAGAATTTTTAATATTTATTTATTTATTTTGGTTTTCGGCGGACACAACATCTTTGTATGTATGTGGTGCTGAGTATCAACCTGGGCCACATGCATGCCAGGCGAGCGCACTAACGCTTGAGCCACATCCCCAGCCCAATGTCCACATTTTTTTATGAACATATTTATACTTGATTATTATTTTCCTGTAGTTTTGTACCGGTTGTATTTTTCACTTTCAATTAAGAGTTTTCTCATTCTTGCTACTTAGTCTTTTTTTTTTTAGTTGAACATGGACATAATACCTTCATTTTATTTATTTTTATGTTGTGCTGAGGATTGAACTTAGTGCCTCGCACATGCAAGGCAAGTGCTCTACCACTGAACAACAACTCCAGGCCTACTACAGTGGGGAGGCAGGAGAAACTGAGCAGCTCGCCCAGGCCGGGGGACCCAGGGTCCAGAGCCAGGTGTTCCCAGGCTCCGGAGACTGTCCCTCTCCACACTACTTAGTCTTAAAAACAGTTTTTTTGTGTGTGAGTGTGTGTGTGTGTCGGCCTATACCTTGGTTTGTGTATACATCTTCTTGTACAGTTTCCCCAATATTTGAAGTATTTCCTATACTTTGGAGTATCTTTTTAGAATAAATATGAGGAAATACGGCATCAGCTTCTTGGGAGAGTTTGTTGCTGGCTAGCTGTTGATACATGTACTGGTATTCTTTTCCAGAGAGAACTGGCAACATGATGGCAAGGAAATGACTCTTTGGGGGTGGGGGGGGGTGGAGGAGGTGGTGGTGTTGGGGATTGAACCCAGGGCTTTGTGCATGCTAGGCAAGCACTCCACCAACTGAGCTATTTCCCCAATGAGGAGATGACTCTTTTTGATACCATGGATTAAAACCCTGGGTTGCTTAACCCCTGAGCAACATCTTCAGCCCTTTTTGTACATTTTATTTTGAGACAGGGTCTCGCCAAGTTTACTTAGGGCCTCAACTTCCCCAGCTGCTGGAATTACAGACGTGTACCACCACACCCAGCAAGGAGATGACATTTGTTCATTCAGGATATAATTAGATATTTTCCATACTGTTCATTCTGCTAAAGACATGTCATGAACTACTTGTGGTGATATATGCCTGTAATCCCACCTACTTAGAGACTGAGGCAAGAGGATCAAAAGTTTGAGGCCAGCCTTAACAACTTAGCCAGACCCTGTCTCAAAATGAAATAGAAAGGTCTGGGTGTCACTTTCCTATAATCCCAGCTTTACAGGAAGCTGAAGCAGGAGGATCATAAGTTGGAAGCCAGCTTGAGCAACTTAGAAAAACCTTGTCTCATATTTTTTTTAGAAAAGGGCTACAGATGTAACTTAGTGGTAGAGCAATTGCTTAGCATGGTGAGGCCCTGGGTTCGATCCCCAGTACTACAAAGAATAAAATAATAAATTAAGATGTCATAGATTCATTTTCCTACCATCTATAGTGCTGTCATTGTATATACAGGTGGGCTTTGAATTAGCATTTCTGAAAGAAGAAGGCTACATCTTTTGTTGACTTTTGATAATTGTGTCAATTTCTTTATTTCAGGATGACTGTCTCAGGTCACTAACAAGATTTGCAGCCGCACATTGGACAGTGGCATCACTTTCAGTGGTACAAGGGCATCTTTGTAAACTTTTTGCATGTGAGTATTAATGTTTATAATATATGATATGGAAATGTCTCATCTGAAATTTTGTTTTCAGCTGTATAACTTCTCAGAAATGAAATATTTGGTAGTACTGTTTTTGTTAAATGTGAGCTCTGGCTCATTAATTCATATATAACTTGCAAAAAGATAAATTAAAACTATGTTTTATGCCTTTTAACATACGTTGGCATATGAAATGTGCTAATGAATTATTTTTCTTTAAATCTGTAGCATTGGTGCCTAATGATAGCTATGAAGACCTTCCATGCATATTAGATATCGACATGTTTCATTTATTGGTGGGTATTTTGCAGTTTGTTAAAGTTCTCTTTATTGTTAACTTTACCTTTGGTTTGGTGAGTAGTATGGAAGCATAGAGAAGGTGTTATCTATCATATGCTGTTATTCTTACACTTCTCTATAAAACTTTTTTATGAGGAGCCTTGGAAAGAAAATATTTGGGAATCTAGTTGACAGACTTGATCTGGGTATCTAGACATCCTCCTTCTCTTATTTTACTCTGAGGCTAAGGTCATTAATTTAGCCTGTCTGTGCTTTTTACATATAATAAAGAGGTAAAAATAATAGCAGCAGCCTAAGGGCTACTGCTGGTTCATAGAGTTTTTTTGTGCATTTTAGCAAATCTGTCAGATACAATCCTATGGTTTCACTGCTTAATGACAGACAGTTCCTTTATGATTCAGGGAGAGGGACAGCTACCGAGCAAGTGCAGTGTGTTACCAGGATGCATAGCTGGCCAAGCAGTAGGTGGCCAGATTTCAGCCCCCACTTCAGGTGGGTTGCCTTGCACAGGTTCCAGAGTGCACTGTCACATAGTGTAGCCCAAGTGTTGTCCCCATAATCTCTAGATTCATCAATATTTCAGAACTTCATGGGTTAATCCATATACAGATTATATTTTAAGGATTATAGACACATTTTAAGGAATATAAACCTAAAATGTCAGCTGTTGTTATTATTTCCACTGCTACTGCAAACACCATTGTTGGCAGCACCATACCAGCAGCAGGGGACTAGCATTTATTGTGTACCTACCTGCTTTCACATACACTCAGATTTGTCCTCAATCCCTACTATTGCTTTATTCCAAATTTCTTATCTCAAGTTTACCAATAGAAAAACTGATGCTCAGAGGTGTTAAGTTGTCCCAAAGCTCATACTTTTTCCAGTTTCCTCCCTTAAAAAATTTCAAGTGTTTTATTTCCATTAATAATAAGCTTTTTATGTCGGGCAGTAGTACAAGCCTGTAAGTCCAGTGGCTCAGGAGGCTGAGGCAGGAGGATTGTGAGTTCAAAGCCAGCCTCAGCAATTTAGTGATACCTTGTTTTAAAATTTTTTAAAAAGGGCTGGGTTGTAACTCAGTGGTAAAGTGCTTCTAGGTTCAATTCCCAGTAACCTCCCCTGCCTCCACCCTCATCCCCCCAAAAAAGCTTTCTTGAAGGGCCTAAACTCAGAAGGGATTATGGTAAGAAAATGGGAGTGTGTTTAGCTGTGAGGAAAGGCACTGACTGATGTTCTGCATTGGTGTCTAGGTGGGCTTGGTACTCGCTTTCCCTGCCTTGCAGTGTCAGGATTTTTCAGGTGTCAGCCTCAGCACTGGAGACCTCCACATTTTTCATCTGGTTACTATGGCACACATCATACAGATCTTACTTACCTCATGTACAGGTAACTCTTCCTTTTTGTCTTCTTGAGTTTTCTCAGTTTAAAAAATGTTAGAGGAGGGCTGGCTCAGTGGTAGAGTGCTCACCTAGCACATGTCAGACACTGGGTTTGATCCTCAGCACCACATAAAAATAAATAAATAAAATAAAGATATTGTGTGCATCTGTAACTTTAAAAAAAATTAATACTAGAGGAAAA
The DNA here is from genome assembly GCF_052094955.1 of Ictidomys tridecemlineatus. Classification (NCBI taxonomy): domain Eukaryota; kingdom Metazoa; phylum Chordata; class Mammalia; order Rodentia; family Sciuridae; genus Ictidomys; species Ictidomys tridecemlineatus. Next base: position 108,648,113 of record NC_135484.1, on the reverse strand, counting down.
AGTATTTTGGGTGGGAATATATAAATTAAAATTGGGTTTTGTGCTTTTTCTGTTTATTCTCATGTAGAAGTTTTGAAACAAATTTCTTTCTCCTTTTAAAATCCCCTAGCAATGTAAATGTTTGTACTTTTGTTTTATTTCATAAGTTCATCAACATATGAGTACCAAAACAGTGGAGCCCCTTAGAATTTTATGTTTAAAATGCTCCCCCTTTTTTTTCACTTGTATGTTTGTTAATCACTGTTAAGTCATGTATTATGTTCAAACTTCCTGGTTTTTCATATCTTTAGGATGATACTTTAGCTGATTTCAACCATAGTATGTCAGCTGGCTTGCTGATCTAGTGGAGATCAATAGAGTGCTCACACTTTGAAGGATTAAAATTCTGTATAGTTTGTGAGAATACTTTGTTATTTGTGAGTGTACAAATATATTTAAATGCTTAACATATGTGATCATCACTCCATTTGACAACACAGTAGGAAAATACAGAGTGCTAGTATTTCCTTATCTTTCAGAAGAGAATGGCATGGATCAAGAAAATCCCACTGGTGAAGAAGAATTAGCAGTTCTTGATTTGTATAAAACCATTCACCAGTATACAGGAAGGTGAGATTTATATGATTGACTAAATATTAGTAGGGGTCAACATGAAAAAGGAATGTATTTGTTAATTAGGAGAAATTGCATCTATTAACATGTTTTAAAAGAGAATAGAGGGCTGGGGATGTGGCTCAAGCAATAGCGCGCTCACCTGGCATGCGTGCTGCCCGGGTTCGATCCTCAGCACCACATACAGATGTTATGTCTGCCAAATACTAAAAAATAAATATTAAAATTCTCTTTAAAAAAAAAAAGAGAATAGAGACTACTGCAGTGGCATACACCTGCAAATCCAGTGGCTCAGGAGATTGAGGCAAAAGGACTACAAATTCAAGGCCAGCCTCACAGTGTAGTGAGATCCTTTCCACACGTAAAAAGGGCTGGGGGTATATAGCTCAGTGGTAGAGCACTCCTGGGTTTGGTCCCCAGTACCATACACACACACATACACACACACACCGAAAAAAAGAAGAAGAAGAAGAAAAAAGAAAAAGACAGGAGTACAATCTCTAGCACTATGGGTATACTTGTATAATTAGAAATATCTTAGAAAAGGGTAATAGTATATACTGCTTCCCACATTTATTTGTCTGTGGAGCCCTTCATTTTCCCAGAGGATCTTGCGCACAGAGTACTGGATAGATGTATTTTGGAGAGGTACTTTTCTAAAACACACATGACCACATTGGGAATTTGAATGCATATTTAACTAGCTTGGTATATTTTTTAAGGTAATATTCAGCAGTAGCAGGAATAATGTGAAATTATTAAAACATCACATGATGTTGGAGTTACTGTGATTTGGTGCAACAGTTTCACTTGGCTTTTAACTCTGTATGTCAAGAACCTAGGGCGGGATATAGCTCAGTTGGTAGAGTGCTTGCCTAGCCTGCCCAAGGCCCTGGGTTCAATCCCCAGCACCACAAAAACAAACAGTGAGAATCTATAAAATGTTTGTTCTTTGACTACAGTGTCTTATTTCTGAGTATCTACACTAACAAAATAATCCAACATATAGAAAAGTCTATAAGTAAATAAAGACATATATTCTAATACTATTGAAAATAATCTAAATGTTTGCATATGGAGGAATAGTTTGGTGTAGGTTATGGTTAATGCGTTTCAAAATATTACCAATGTAAAAAAAAATATTGCCAATGTATTAAAATTATGGAATGTAGTGTTCTGGAAAGCATGTTAATCTTAAATTTCATATGTTACATTTATAATTGTATGAGACAAATTCGTATGAAAATAGTTTGCTGGCATGATGCCTACTGGTAGAAGATGCTGGAATAGTTGATGGTTTTTCAATTTCCAGACTTTTTTAATGTGGCTATGTTACTTTTGTAAATTTTCGTAGCAGCATTGGAGGCTATATAACTAGTTGGCATCCTGTCATAGTCAAAGTTACTACTACTAGCCTATTAAGCCACTCCTAAGCATATATGTTCTGTTTTCACGCTGTGCTTTAACTAGAATGATCTTTTCTTACTAGATTTCCTAATAATCATTTTCTGTTGCAGTGCCTTGAAAGAAATACCTTCTGGCTGGCATCTTTGGAAGAGCATCAGAGCTGGGATCATGCCTTTTCTGAAGTGCTCTGCGTTGTTTTTTCATTACCTAAATGGAGTTCCATCCCCACCTGACATTCAAGGTAATGTCTCATTTCTTTTCAAATGTAGGAAATGTTTGTATTCTTTTTAAAGTTTAGAATAAAGCTGACCGTGCCTGTAATCCCAGCGGCTTGGGAGGCTGAGATAGGAGGATTGCAAATTCAAAACCAGCCTTAGCAATGGTGAGGTGCTTAGCAACTCAATGAGACCCTATCTATGTTCTTGTCTACTTTTTATTTGAATCTCATTAAATGTACTTTTAAACTTCTGTGTAAATATTTTTGCATTTGCAAGCACTCCCATAAAGACTGTAGTTCTTCTTTCAGGTATTAAATTGTTTGATTGTGTGGTTCAAAACTGTGTTCCTCAGATTTTAAAAAGTGAAACAATTTTATGTGGTTTTTAATTTGAAATGTATGGCATTAAAATTCAGAATACCATAACTGCACATAAATTTGATTTTAAGGTGAGAATTCATTTGCTCTTTCAGTTGTTTTCTATGTTCTCTTTTAATTTATTTAATAAAAGTAGTATAAGTGTTCATGTAACTGTGCTCTGATAGTACCTGGCCCTGGTCATATGATGCCTGCATGTAACGGTCTAAAGGTTTTTTTGACAGGCGTCTCTATTCTTTCAGTTGCCCAGGCACCATTTAGAATAATCCAAAATATTTATTTATGATTAGAGTTAGTATTTAAGGTCATCTCTCATGATGCAATCACTTTAATTTTAAGTTTTTTTCTAATTTTTTAATTCTATTTAGATATACAGCAGGAGAATGTGCTTTGACATATGATACATACATGGAGTATAACTTATTCTAGTTAGGATCCCATTTTTGTGGTTGAACATGATGTGGAGTTACACTGGTTGTTCATTCATATATAGGCATGGGAAAGTTATGTCCCATTTATACTATTTCCACACCCTTCCCTTCATTCCTCTTTGTCTAATCCAGTGAACTTCTATTCTTCCCTGCCCTTATTGTGTGTTAGCATCTGCCTAATAAAATCACTTTATATTTCTGTACTACTATAAACTTTTCCAGAACACCATACATTATTTTTGTCATTTAAGGTTTACAATAACCCTCTGAAGTAGATTGTGCGAGTGCACTGTTTTCCAAATGTTTTATATAGCTGCTATGCCAGGAAATTGTGACCAGTCTTTGTAGGAGTCACCTGATTCTACTGTTCATTGCATCATTTTCCATAAATCCCTTCCATGTGCCATTCTGTTAACCTACCAGTTCTATACCTAACAAATATGAACTCTCAGATTTTACTTTTTTAAATTTTTATTTAAAGCTCTGCTGTTGCTTATTCCCATGCAGAATGTTGTTTTATGATTATTCTTTTCTTCTACATTTGCAGTTTCTGGACTAAGCCATTTTGAACATTTATGTAACTACCTTTCCCTACCAACCAACCTCATTTGCCTTTTTCAAGAAAATAATGAGATAATGAATTCACTGATTGAAAGGTAATGATCATACATAATGCTTTTCTTCATTATATTAAATAGTTATATGAAACAAACTAATTTTTCACATATATGGCAAAATTCTCAAATAATGAACCAATAAAATTCAACACATAAAATTTGTACTATAAGATTTAGTACTTTTTTATGCTGGGCATGGTGGTGCACACCTGTAATCCCAGCAGCTCAGGAGGATGAGTGGGAGGATAATTAAGTTCAAAGCCAGCCTCAGCAAAAGCAAGGCACTAAGCAACTCAATTGAGAGCGTGTCTCTAAATAAAATATAAAGAAGGGCTGGAGATGTGGCTCAGTGGTTAAATGCCTCTGAGTTCAATTAGTACATTTTAGCTAAGTATTTGACTTTTAAAAAGGATAAGGTTTTTGCCAGGATAATGAATAAACATAAACAGATTTGCATGGAAAGGGAATCATGGTAGGAATGCTTTTTTTATTTTGAGACAGGGTCTCATTGAGCTGCTGAGTCTGCCCTTAAAAATGTGATCCTCCAGGGATAGGATTGTGGCTCAGCAGTGGAGTACTCACCTAGCACATGCAAGGCCCTGGGTTAGATCAGTAGCACCACATAAAAATAAATAAATAAAATAAAGGTATTGTGTCCAACTACAACTAAAAAATAAATATTAAAAAAAAATGTGATCCTCATGCTGTAGCCTCCGAGGATCACAAACATGCACCATTAGGCCCAGCTTGAAACGCTTATTTCAATATGTGAATTTATTTGTTAAGGACTCTGTTCCATAGATTTTTAAAGCTAAAAGAAACATTAAGGATTATCTTCTAGTCCAGGATTCTCACTTTGTGTTTGAAAACATTGAAGTCTAGAGGAATTGACCTATCTATCCCGTGAAGTTAGTGACTGACTTAAGATATATGGCTATTCTACCCACAAAATGTGTAAATCATAAATCTGATAAGAATGAATAGCCATGCTGGGTGTGGTGGCACATGCCTATAATCCCAACGGCCTGATAGGATGAGGCAGGAAGATAGCTGTACTGTCCCAAACCCTTTCCTCTCTCCTCCCTGCCTAGGGAACAGCTGTGCGGGTGGCTGGCGCCTCTTACCTTTAGCCTGGATTTCCACTCACTCTGAGGGACAATCCACAGCCCGCCCGCCCTCCTCCTTCCTTTGGATTCCTCAGCCTCCCAGAGACCAGTCCAACTCACCTTAGACATGCTCCTGGCTCTGGTAGGCTGAGTCAGGAGGATAGCAAGTTCAAAGCCAGCCTCAGCAAATAAGTAAGGCACTAAGCAATCAGCAAGACCCTGTCTTTAATAAAATGCTAAATAGGGCTGGGGATATAGCTCAGTGGTTGAGTATCCCTGAGTTTAATCCCCAGTACCAGCCCCTCCCCTCCCCCCCAAAAAAAAGAAAAAAAGAATTAATAGCCAGAACTCCTACAATTGAACATTATTTAAAAATAATAATTTGGGCTGGGGTTATAGCTCAGCATAGAACACTTACCTAGCATATGCAAGGCACTGGGTTCAATCCTCAGTACCACATAAAAATAAATAACTAAAATAAAGGTATGAACTGGGATTGTGGCTCAGTGGCAGAGCACTTGCCTAGCATGTGTGAGGCACTGGGTTCGATTCTCAGCACTGTGTATCAATAAATAAAATAAAGGTCCATTGACAACTTTAAAAATATTAAAAAAGAGAAAGATCATTTTTTAAATAATTAAATAAAGGTATTGTGTCCAACTACAACTGAAAAAAAATATTTTAAAAAGAATATTTTATTTTTTTAAATGGGCAAAACACTTACATAGGTATTTTTCCAAATCAGATACACAAGTGGCCAATAAGCATATGAAAAGATACACTTAGTCATTGTAGAAATACAAATCAGGAGCACAGTAAGATGCCATTTTATGTCCATTAGAATAGTGTTTTTGTTCTTTTTTATGAAGAGAAAATAAGTGTTGGCAAGGATGTGGAAAAATTGGGATCCTTGTGCATTACTGGTAGGAACAGAAAGTGATAGGGCCACTATGGAAAGTAATATAGCAATTTCTTAGAAAGTTAAAACAGAATTGCCTATGGTCCAGCAATTCCACTCAAAGGTGTTTATTGAAGAAGAGTTGAACTCAGGCACTCAAATAGGTACCTTCATTCACATCCGTGTTCATAACAGCATTATTTATCATCACCAAAAAGTAGAAACAACCCAATGTTCATCAACAGATGAATAGATAAACAAAATATGATGGACACACATACACAGAGGAATGTTATGGTTGAACCTAGAGGATACAGAGATAGCAAAATGGGAATTTCCAAGAGTTAGGGAAATGTTTAATGGGCAGAGTTTAATCTTTCCAAATTAAATGTTGGTCGTTGCACAATGGTATAAATATGCTTAATGCCACAGAACTGGTACATTTTAAAGTAGTTATTGCAGGTTCAAGCAGCCTTGGCAACTAAGCAAGATCCTATCAAAAAATTTTTAAAAAGACTGGGGTTGTAGTTCAGGGCACTCCTGATAGAATACTTAAAAATATATCTGTGTGTGTGTGTGTGTGTGTGTGTGTGTGTGTGTGTGTGTGTGTGTGTAAATCTTATTTATACTCTTATGTATGTTTTACTACAGTAAAAAAATGTTTAATATAGGTCTTGTAGATTCAGATAATATTATTTTGTCATTATTTAAATTGGTTTTTCTAGAATGTCCATATTAGTAGGGTAATTAAAAGGGCTGCAGATGTAGCTCAGTTGCAAAGCACTTGCCTAGCATGTGCAAGCCCTAGGTTTGATCACCAGTACCACCAAACATACAACAACAAAAAAGGTATATAGTGCAAATTTCAATATATTAACCATTCTTGCTTTTAAAAAATATTCTGATTTTAAAAAGTTGGAGGCAAAATGTGATATTTCTCTAGGCTTCTTTCTTTTATTGCAGTTTTTCTTTTTCTTTTTTTTTTTTAATTTTTTAAGTTGTAGATGGATACAATCTTTATTTATATTTATTTTTATGTGGTGCTAAGGATTGAACCCAGTGCCTCATGTGTGTGAGGCAGGCATTCTACCACTGAGCTACAACCCCAGTCCTTATTGCAGTTTTTCTGTTGATTCTTTTTATTATACATGACAGTAGAATCTATTATAATATAATTATGTAAGCATGGAATATTTCTTATTCTAGGCTTATTTTGATGAACTAAATATATTATGTAAAGATAATTTTCCTTTTATTGGCTATAAAAGAGGGAAAATTCTAGTTCTAACCCTTTAAATTGTTTTGTTTTGTTTTGTTTTTCCCTATTTACATTACAGTTGGTGTCATAACAGTGAAGTTAAAAGATATCTAGCAAGTGAAAGAGATGCAATAAGGTAAGTTAAAGATGACCAAAGACTTGACTGGGGTGGATGGTAGGGAAGACATGCAGGGTGTATTATATTTTTTCAAAACTGATTTCCCATAACTTTAGTGATTCTAAGAAGTAGAGTATCCTGCATTCATACTTTCTTCTAAATCTAATGATGAGAGTTTATTAAATGCAGAAATAAGAACATAAATATACTTATTATTCTAGATGAAAAAGAAGATAGCAGAATTATTATTTTGGAATATTCACTTTAAAATGTAGGTCCTCTTTTAGGTTCTTTTAGCTGTTTTTTTGTGTATCTTTTATTGTGGAAAATGTTAAACTATCTCAAAGTATAAAGAATAGTATAATGAGGGAAAAAAGATTTGGGACATTTTAACTTTAAATAAATATTTAACTATCAAATGAAAAAGGAAATAAAAAGAATAGTATAATAAGGCTCCATCCACATGCTTGGCATCTACCTTCAATAACTCAAACCATGGCCATTTTTATTTTTGTCTTTAATTCATTCCTTTTTGCATTAATTCTGTTTGATTTTGTAGTAAAGTTTGCTTCTGCACTTATGCCAGCTGTGCTTCATCTGTTAATATTTCCTTTGTTCTGCTTAATACATCATCCATAAAAATAAAGAGAGGAGTAGATTATTACTTCTATTCATTTGTTTCTACACATCCAAAAATGATAATACCATATGAAAATTTCTAGTCAAGCCATATGAAATTCAAGATTTTATAAGTCAGAAATGGTTTAATATTATCAATTTCTTATGGTTCAAACTGATAGTCAAGAAATTCTGAATATATAGACTTGAGGTATAGATATCAGAATAACCTTGGAACTTTTTAAAAAATACTGAAATAACTATCTATCAAATTTAATTTCTCTCAAATCGGAGCTCTAACATATTTATTTCCCTAGAACTCCACCAGATGATTCTGGTCTGATTAAGAACTACTGTCTATAAAGTAATTTCTCTTCAGTTGAAGTTCACTCCTTGTCTTTGCAGTAGATAAAGTAGTGAACAGTTACACCATGCTGGGCGGACATGTATGTGTGCACATGGAAGCTTCTCATACTGGGAGTGGACCCTCAAATACCGGTTGAATTTGGATCTGAATTTTTTTAGAATAAACTTGAAACACAGAATCAACATAGCTTGGTATCTCTAAAGAAAACGTGTTTACTCTTCTGTTGCTTCCTGTGTTCCACTCATTTCAGCTTAACGTCACCATTAATAAGGATAACCTTCCTGCATTCAGTATCCTAAGTTTGGTGATTGGGCTGTCCATTACTGTGTTGTTTAGGTAGAAGCTGAGAATGAATATCTTCATCTGCCCCTATCCTCCTTTCTACAGCTACCTTTTTGCTTAAGTGGTACAGATACTAAGTACCATTGTTGCTGTTCTGAGCACTATAAGTTAAGAGTTATATTGTCATTATAATGTGACCTTTTATATTAATTGATTTTTAAAATTTGTGTGTTTACTTTAGCTATCCAAGAGAATCTAACAAATTAATAGACCTTCCAGAGGATTACAGCAGCCTCATTAATCAAGCATCCAATTTCTCGTAAGTTTTGGTACTAGAACATAAAGCATTCCCTATCACTGGAAAAATTTACCTTTCTAGAAAGAATTTGAGGGATTGGTTGTTCTTTGTTTTGTTTGGGTAAGAAAATCATAACATCAGAAATACTTTAAATTACCTAATTTATAAAAGCACCATTCTCTACCATATTTCAGAATAAGATACAGGATATGGGGTGGTAGGGGGCAAGTTTGATTCACAAAAGATTATCAAATAATTGCACTCTAAAGTAATAAGAGCCCTCATAATTCTTAATATATTATGAAATATTGGACATATAAGCAACTTGAAGAATACAATAATATAAAAAAATTAAACATGTTTCAAGCTTTATTAAAATGGCATTGTACTGGGGCTGGGATTGTGGCTTAGTGGTAGAATGCTTGCCTAGCATTTATAAGGCACTTGGTTCAAATCTCAGCACCATAAATAAATGAATGACTAAATAAATAAATAACCATCAACAACTACTTAAAATTTTTTTTTTAAACTTTAAAGTGGCTGAGGTTGTGGCTCAGCAGTAGAGTGCTTTCCTTGTACGTGCAGGGCACTGGGTTTGATCCTCAGCACCACATAAAAATAAAATAAAGGTATAGTGTCCAACTACAACTAAAAAAATATTTAAAAAAAAAAAATTTTAAATGGGGCTGGGGATGTAGCTCAAGCGGTAGCGCGCTCGCCTGGCATGCGTGCGGCCCGGGTTCGATCCTCAGCACCACATACAAAACAAAGATGTTGTGTCCGCCGATAACTAAAAAATAAATATTAAAATTCTCTCACTCTCTCTTTAAAAAATAAAAATGGCGTTGTACTGTACATACTCCACATAATTTATCACTAGGCATTGTTTCTAAGATTTATCCATGTGGCATAGAACTTAAAGTCATTGCTTTTCTCTGTAGTATTTCATTACTTGACAATAGCACAATTAACTTACAGTTTTCTCCTGTTGATGATTTTATTTATCCTTTCTCCGATTTTTGATTCCTTGAGTGTTTCTCATATATGAGTTTTGTGTATATATACATATGATGTCCCCATTCCCTAGTCTAGGGATAATTTGACCTGTATTACAGGATGCATCTTTGGTGCTCCACTTGATATTATAAAACATTTTTCCAGGGTGGTTTTTTTCACTATCAACTCTTTTATCACTTTTTTTCAGAACAATGACTTTTTTTTTTTTCCCCTGTGGAGGTGCCCCAAATCAGGTGGTGATAAAAGCAGAGCCCCAACTCTGTGCCTTGTATGTGGAACTCTGCTGTGCTCCCAGAGCTACTGCTGCCAGACTGAGCTAGAAGGGGAGGATGTAGGAGCCTGCACAGCTCATACCTACTCCTGCGGTTCTGGTGCAGGCATCTTCCTGAGGTAAGGACCTGCAGGGGGCGTTATAGCTTTGGGTCTGCCTCTTATGTGCTTTTTGAGGTATTGGCACAAGAAATTACGACATTGCAGGACTGGGGATGTGACCTTCTGGTAGAGTAATTGATAACCTATCATATGTGAAGCCGTGGGTTCATTCCCCAGCACTAAAACAAAACAAAACAAACAAAAACAAATTAAAACATTGCAGAGAATTTCAAGACCACTGTTGTCTTATTGTTTGAGGGAACATAAGGATTTCTCATGTCTCATATTTAGTTCCTGCCAACTCTGTTAGTATTTCTCTTACTATTCCCCTCTTCCACCCTCACTCCAGATAACAGTTTTGTTCTACCTTCTTCATGCTTCTCTATGATGTGGAACTTCCAACTGTTTCTGTTTTTCTGCCCAAATCCAGTCAGAACTATTTCTTCTGTTGTGTCCTCATAACTTTTTGATTTTACCTCTGCTCATGCATCATAAACTGGTATATGTAGTTCTGTTCACTCAAAAGCATACAACAAATACTTAGTAACTACTATATAGTAGACATGGAAAGTACAGCAGTCAGGGGTTAGAGCAGTGGCTCAGACGTAGAGCACTCGCCTAGCATGCGTAAGGCAATGGGTTTGATCCTCAATACCACGTAAAAATAAAATAAATATATTGTGTCCACCTATAACTAAAAAACAAAAATTGTATCAGTCAGCAAAGCAAACAGATGTATCTACCCTGGGGCCAGGCGTGTAGTTCAGTGGTAGAGCATGTGCTTAGCATACACATGATCCTAGGTTTAACCCTCAGCACTTCACCAAAAAGATTTTTTTTTCCCTTATGGATTTCATTTTCTAATGAGAGAAGAATTTATAGATAGTTGATATGTTATGAAGAAAAAATATAACAAAAAGGAGCATATGAAATGCCTGCTGGGAAGTTGAAGTTTAGCTACTAGAACAAGGACAGCTCTCTAAGACTGACTTTTGAGTAAAGACATAAAAGGGAGGAATACCTAGTCAGGAAATAGCTAGTCGACAGTGCTGAGTGGGAACACTCCTGCCATGTTCAAGACAGGGAAACTGGTATTACTGGAGATTTGTGCACAGGAATATAATCACAGCTTGATATGTCTTAGTGACGTCTCTGAAAGAGATAGAAGCCATTGCGTGGTTTGAAGCAGAGAAGAGTTGTGAGTCTTAGCTCCTCTGGGGATTAGGTTTTATCCATATCTAAATCATCTTAGTATCTTCTTAGGGCCCTCACAATTTCTTATACGCCGCAGATTTCAATAAATGTTTGTTGAATTGAGCTGAATTATTAACAACAACAAAGAAAAAGAAAGCAAAAGAAGCCCTAAGACAAATCTTTCCAAGGGATAAGGAGACCAATTTTTAAATAGCCAGTGGGAGAAATGTGCAAGTAATATTTTCCCTTGTGAAAGTAGTACAAAGTGTGTTGCCTTGCATCAATGTTTGCACCCAGTTCTTTAAATGAATAATTTCCTCATAATAATGGTTAAAGGCCAGGTGCAGTAGCACACACCTTTAATCCCAGCCTCTCAGGAGGCTGAGACATCAAGAGGATCGTGAGTTCAAAGCCAGCCTCAGCAAGGCGCTAAGCAATTTACTGAGACCCTGTCTCTAAATAAAATACAAAATAGAGTGATCTGAGGATGTGGCTCAGTGGTTGAGTGCCCCTGAGTTCAATCCCCAGTACCAAAAAAACAATATCCATTTTATGTTTAAAAGTTTACTATCTTCTCACATTTAACAATTTTTAAAATTGTGTTATTTGATCCCTCGTTTCCTATCCCTCAGTGTCTTTATGTGGATTTGCAATATAATCATTGTTGATTATAATACACTCTTTGTAGATCCTAATTGTAACGTTATACTCCATGTTGTATAATATGTCAGAATATACTCTACTATTATATATCTAAAAAGAAAAATAAATAAAAAAATTTTTAAAAAATCTCAGGTAGGTGGGGGTGATATTTTTAATTATATCTTTGCTATAGATGCTATTTCTTCTAAAACTGGATTTATTTATTTTTTTAAAAGACCTCGTTTTATTTGGAACTGAATCCAAAACTTGGCTAGTAACATAAATGTGTAACATATGAATGATTTCTCTACAGAGTACGGGAATGTCAGGTGCTATTTTTAGCTGGCAAAACCAAAGGCTGTTTTTATTCTCCTCCTTACCTGGATGACTATGGGGAGACAGACCAGGGACTCAGGTAAGGGTCTGTCCTGGGGGGCTGGGTAGTAACTCTGGGCCTCAGGGCCTTCAGTACATGGCAAGCACCATGAAGTCAGCTTGCAGACCCCAGGGTTGGATTCTGGAAGAGATGTCTATGTCATCTGTAAACTCTTTTCTAAGGAGAGGGCATCCTGGCTGCCTGGTTTATTGTTCTTCCAGCCTTGAAAATGCCATGAGAAACATCAGGATAGATAAAGGAACAGAAGAAAACATAGTGTAACTGGATTCCATCTATCATTCCAAAGCACCATTTGAATTACCACATAGCATCCACAGCAGCAGAGCACTACAGGGATGGCCCATTCTGATTTGTTGAGCTGTGTGTAGGGGAGACCAAGGGATCTCTGGGTGATATAAGAACAGAGTTTAATTGCTAAGACATGTGCTTGTCTTATTACATAAGAATCTGAGGAACAAATATTAGAACATACAGAAAAAGATATAACATCATGTTAGGCTTATCACTCTATTCTGGTGGCTTCTAGTATATCATATAGCATTTTAGCAAAACGCTAGCAGTTCACCAAACACTATTAAAGAACTTCTTTTAGATTATCTTTTTGGACCAAAGAAGGTAAAAATTTTAGCCCAGGTATTACCATTCAGGCTTGAGTAGCCAAAGTTAAAGGCCTGGAAACACAGGCAAGGTAATTAGAAGAGCTTGCCCAGGTGCTTGGTGCAGGGTTTGACTATATGCTACTAATGACAGTTCCTCCCACTTCTCTGAAGAGGATGGGCACCTAGGACCTGCCTTGAGGCCCTGGGCCAAGGTTGAAGCCACCAAAGCCTGTAATTTAATGACAGGCATTAAATTAGACCTGGCAGGTATTCACATTTGGCTACTATAATGAGATTGTGAATGAAAGAGAGCACTCTGGGGAACATTTTTACCACTATAATTCTCCTTTCCCACACTCCTCTGCCCTATTTCCCTTTTTACATGTTACCCACAAAATGGACAGTGAGTATTTTAGTCTCTCAACCCAGACCTGTGTCCCAGCCTCACCCCTCATCAGCTACTATTAGCAAACCTTCAGAGTAAATGTGTTTGTTAACAGCTAAAGTTACCTTCCAGACAGAAATTTGACCAAGAATCGAAAACCAATAACTTGTACCTTTCCCAAACCAGGAAGGATTAGGTTGTATTGGGTGAATAAACAGAATGCATCCTGAGTGACACGTGTCTTCCTTCTAGACGCGGAAATCCTTTACATTTGTGCAAAGAGCGATTTCAGAAGATTCAGAAGCTCTGGCACCAACACAGTATCACAGAGGAGATCGGACATGCACAGGAAGCAAATCAGACACTTGTTGGCATTGACTGGCAACATTTATAATCACTTCATTGCCAAAAACATGAACTTGGAGTTTTGTAACCCATTTGGCTTTTCAAGAAAGAGAATAGGAAAAAAGTTCAGCTGAATTTTGAAATAAATTCTTTATTTAAGCCTTCCTGCCCAGTTTTATCTTTGTAGTTTTCCAACTCCAGGGACTGATGAAAATCATCTTCCATCAGCAGATTTTCTTGCACTGTGTCTGCCCCTCAAATGCCCTGCCTTGGGTTTTAACAGCCAATGAAGAGCTTCCCTTCCCGGACTGGAGCTCAGCCTTTGTGGGAGTCTGACCGCATCAGCTATTGCCAGTGGCCTGAACCATTTCGCATATGGAATCTGGTGAACTCTGGGGCTGGTGCTTATTCAGCAGAGGCAGTCGGTGCCCATCCAGGTCATACTTCCTGGCTCCTCTAAGTGACTTGGGACTGGGACTGGGTTGGTCTTGCCCTCTGCTGACTGGACCCTACCTCTAAGAGCAACATAGTTGATTTCAAAGGCAGGATTCCCTCCTCACTGTGGACTGAGAGAAGGTTGAGGAACATGCATGCTGAAGGAGCACACAGAGAGGAGTGGTTTCCTAGTATGCTGGCTGATTTTTCATGGATATCGGAGGTTGAGGGGTTTTGTTCGTTTTTCCTATTTTTAACTTTGAGAGTAAAACTCACTAAAAGGGCTTTTTGAAAACTGAAAGAATCTAATTTGTCAGACAGTAATTTTATCTATTCTTTTTAAGGCTAAATGGAGAGAATATATGCATCTAGAATCATACACTAGCAAAAAAAAAGAAAAAAAAAATACTCGGTGTTTTGAATTCCCCACCCTGTCCAGCATTCTCTGGAATAGCTGATTTGCTGCTTACCTAGTGGCTTACTTAGTACATTCCTGGGATGCACCCAGGCTTTTTATTCCTTTTAAGTATCATTCTTACTAAGAGGTGCCTTCCTAGAATGACAGCTGCTCAGTAAAATGGCTTAGAACTCTTTTCTTTTTTTGGGGGGGGGGTACTGGGGATTGAGCCCAGAGGTACTTTACCACTGAGCCACATCCCCAGCCTTTTTATTTTATGACAGAGTCTTGCTAAGTTTCTTAGGGCCTCACTCAATTGCTGAAGCTGGTCTTAAACTTGTTATCCTGCTGCCTCAGTCTCCTGAATTGTTGGTTTACAGGCAGGCAACACTGCATCCAGCTAGAACTCTTACATACCACACAGTTACTCACATTTGATACAAGTGTGCTGAGAGCTTGGATACATACTAAAAGTGACATGGATTTAGTGGAGGAATAGATCTTGCCTCTCTAGGGTGGGGCTAAGGAGCAAATGAATGACAAGAGGCTCTTCAATTTTATAACCAATGCAAGTAACCCTGTTACTCAGCGTTGCATCAGCAAGTTCCATTCCACTCATCTGTGCACGCTCCACAGAATTCCCGGGAGGAAGGTCAGAAATCCAGACCTGAGACTAAAGTAAGAGAAAATGCAGAAGCTACATCTGTCTCCAAAGTTGTTTGTGAAGGAACCACTTCCTTTTGAAAGGTTGGCCTTAAAATTCTTTTGCTTGCAGTTGGCCCACACAGTAAGCAAAGATTCAGCGGGAAGAAAATCCAAATTAGAATCCATTTCTCTCCTCCATTTCCTGGCCTTTCTCTGATTTATACAATCTGATTGTTTGGGCTGTAAATGGCATAATTTAGGTTTCTTTTGGTCTTTGACACATATGGTTTCTTTCGCTTTTAAGTTTAGCTTCTTTTTTTTTTCCCCCATGTGTTTACCATACTTGGACTTTAAATTATAAGACCAGGTTTCTCCCTTTAAGTGGATTATAAACATTTTCACCAAATCATAACAGTGCTCCAGCTTTTCAGGCCTGACTTCATAGAAGCCTGGAGTTAGCAGAATTTGTGTCCCTGGATTCTATTCTCTGAGAAAATCAAAGAGTCTGGAAGAAGATGAATTTACATGAATTTGCAACATGCACAACCTTTTATTTTCTGATGTTAAGTTAGTTGTCTTCCCTGTCTTCCCTACTTAACAAAGCAACTTAGTTTTATGATTTGTTTCGCATGTTTTATGTTTATTGTAGAAATGTTAATATAACATGCTTTCCATATCAGGGAATCATATCTGTTTAATAAATTGGGTATAACTTTAATATCTGTGAACAACTTGTAAAATTTGAGATGTATCATATGTAAAAAGTTTAAAGATAACCAAATAAATGCTTTAGGTGTTGACGTTACTTTGGATTGACCTACATCTTCTTTTTGGTTTTATTTTACACATTTAAATGTCACAGCAGTGCTTCCTATATCACCTTGCTGCGGAAGTGGGACTTCTGTATTAGCTTGAAATTTAAGAGGCTTATATTATTAGTGTCAACTATGGCTTCTAGCCAAGTCATTCTGACCTTCCCAGAGAAAGCTTAAGTCATTATTTCAGCCAATTAAATTTTATTTTCATTGTCAATGATAGTTTGTGACTTTTCTGGACCCATTTCAGTCCTCAAATTACTAGGACAACAAGGCACTTTGAGACCTGTCCCAGGTTTCAACTCTTGCTCATCCACATCTGGTGGGTCTCCAGCTTCTTATCCTTACACACTTGCCAGACACTTTATGCTTCTGAGACATATATAGAAAGGAAGTGTCTTTCTAAATATTTTTTAGCTGTAGATGGACACAATACTTTATGCAGTGGTGAGAAGCAAACCCCGGGCTTCACGCATGCTAGGCTAGCACTCTACCACTGAGCCACAACCCCAGCCCCAGGAAGTGATATTTTTTAATCATAGGAGAGCCCTTAGATATGAGGGGTTCTGCTGTGATTTTCAGAATTCTCTTAACAGAAAAGTGTGAAACTAAAACCTTCCCTGCCTCCTGGTTGGTAAAGCTGCCCCAGCTACTCCCTACCCAGTGTAGTTTTTAGTTCCAGGACTCTTCAAGCCCCCTCGGGTACACATCTTGCTCTGTCCCTACTCTTGTTTTTCCAAATAAAGCTTATTGAAGGTATTTTACAAACAATTAAGAAATAGAACTGCTCCATCACCCAAAAAAATTCCCTGGTGCCCTTTTGTAGCCAGCTTTTCTTTATGTTCCAATTCTGGCTCCCACTAATAATTTGTCCCTCTGTGCCTTTTGTCAGATGAGATACAAATGGAATCATTGTATGTAGCTTGTTGAGTCTGTTTTTCTCACAAAGAGTCACCCATGTTCCTTTTATTGCTGAGTACTATTTGGTTGTACAAATGTTTGTACCATTGCCAGGTAGTGAATATTTGGTGCTTCTGGTGATTATTCACTAATTACTACTACATTTATATGTGGGGTTTTGTGTTGACTGAATTCTCATTCCCCTTGAGAAAATATCTAGGAGTTGTCCCTTCTATCAAGGACACTTGACAGTGTCCTTGAGCGTGCTATTCTCTGATCTCTTTAACTTGGCCATCCATACCTCATCCTCTGTTTTGGAGGACAGGATAAAATGCTACCAAGAATTAAGGATTGAAGTTTCCTCCCTTTTAGCCAAAACTCTGTTCACTGAGAACCAAGATGGGCATCCCCTGTCTTCTTGGACTAAGACAGTATTCCACAAATGAGGCATGTTGCCCTCCAGGGCTGATTTTCTACCCAGTAGTGGGTGAGGGACCCTCGTTGTCTTGGCCCCTCACTGCCTCAGCTAAGATGCAAACCTGCTGGCCTAGCTTGATGGATACCCAGATAAAGAGGGGAGGGGAGCGTGTCAAACAAGAATCTAATCTTATTAACTATATTGAGGTTACACAGGGTTTTATTTGCTGGCGGCTCATCCCTGGGCTTGAAGCATTGTTGGCAGAAGCTATGGGTTCTTGAACTCGGGCTACAAATTCTAGGATACCTGGCTTCCTAAATATTCAGTATTGGAACCCATTGCCTACTAATTCCCTAAACAGTGACTTAAAAGTAAAAGTCTAGACTGGAGTTGTGGCTCAGTGGCAGAGCGCTTGCCTAGCACACATGAAGCACTGGGTTTGGCCCTCAGCACCACATAAAAATAAATAAATAAAATAAAGGTATTGTGTCCATCTTCAACTAAAAACAAATTTTTTTAAGTAAAAATCCGGGGCTGGGGATGTGGCTCAAACGGTAGTGCGCTCACCTGGCATGTGTGCGGCCTGGGTTCGATCCTCAGCACCACATACAGAAATGTTGTGTTTGCCAAAAACTAAACAATAAATATTTTAAAATAAATAAATAAATAATTGCCTTTAGGGCAAGATTAAAAAAAAAAAGTAAAAATCCTGGGCTGGGGATAATAGATCAATGTTAGAGCATTTGCCTTGCATGCATGAATCCCTGAATTCCATACCCAGTATTGCAAAAGAAAAAAAAAAAGTAAAAATCCCAAAGTCCTGTCTTCACCTCCAACTCCACCCCAGAGCCAGGCTGACAACTTTAAAAATTGGCTGAGTCCTTTGGGACAAGTGAATTTACACTAGCCCTAGGAAAGACTGAAGTTATACACAAGAAAGAACCTGGGCTGGGCACAGTGGCACACACCTGTAATTCCAGTAGCTGGGGAGGCTGAGGCAGGAGGATTGCAAGTTCAAAGCCAACCTCTGCAGTGTTGAGGCACTAAGCAACTCAGTGAGACCCTGTCTCTAAATAAAATACAAAATAGAGCTGAGGATGTCACTCAGTGGCAGAGTGACCATGAGTTCAATCTCTGGTACCCACCCACCCCCAAAAAAAAACCTGGTACCTGAGTCTTACTAGACACTGATAGGTGACCAAAAGGAATGGACCAGGTTTCTCTAGCAAATACCTGACTAATTGAAACCTGTTCAATTTTTAAATATGCTCTGAATCAACTGTTGAGATTTATCAAGGGGTCATGACCCTTGATGCTCCCAACACTGTTTCAGATTCTTGGGTTGCTCACATCCTCCCCATTACTTGTCCCCCTGGAGGCTAAGATTTCCCTGTTTGGGGAACTATATTATAGGCAAAGAGATGGGGGTAAAAAAAAGATTTGGATTTTATTTTATTTTTTTTAAACTGTACTAAGGATCAAGCCCAGGCCCACCACAAGCTAGGATGGCACTGTATCACTGAGCTACACCCTAGCACAAGGTTTAGAACTTTTGCTTGCACCGGGGACGTGGCTCAAGCAGTAGTACGCTCGCCTGGCATGCATGAGGCCCAGGTTCGATCCTCAGCACCACATACAAACAAAGATGTTGTGTCTGCCGAAAATTAAAAAAAAATATATTAAAATTTTTTTAAAAAATAGGACTTTTGCTTAAATCACTAAGTCAAAATGGTACATAAGACATGTTGGTAACAGTGATTGATAATCTCTTGTATTCTTTAATGAATGCTAACTAGTGTTGGATATTCTGGCATACCTGCTATTGATGAGTTAAGATAGTCGTTTAACAAAGCAAATTTTGTACCATAGTTTTTAATATGTTACACAGCTGTTGACAGCATAGATACATATATGGGCCTAGAACAGCAGTTTCATGATGGTTCTCGGCACTCCTGAGAGACAGCTGGGAGCTCCAGAGCTCAAGGGCCCTCACCCGAGATGGCTGACTCAGTGTTTTCAGAGTGGATCCTTCCTTGGTCTCAAACTTATATCTATGTAAGCCTGGAACCAAAATTTGACAGGGTGTCCAAACATCTTCTGAGAGAATTGAATTCCAGACATAGCTCAGACAGCACCAGTATCTTAGTCTCTATACTAAAGTTCCTAGAATAAACCCCGACTGGGTCCAAAGTAACCTATTACCAACACCATTTCTTGGTCAGAGCAGAGGTAAGTTAAAGGCTGTTCCCCTTCTGTCTTCTACCTCCTGGCTTTGATCTCTAGCCAGGTAGGAATAAACTCTCTTGAATGTTTATCCAACTAGCAGAATTATGCTGGGCCCTTCTGTGATCAGGTTCCCCAGGGGCCTGGAATGCCAGTAAAATTGTGCTCTCCTTTCCCTGAAGCTTTCCTGTTTCCTAAAGCAAGTGAACCCTTTTTATGCAAGTGCTAGCTCAGGAACATTGGCTTCTCAAAGAATCTTTGATACAGAAACATTCCAAAATATTGCTTTGCAGGATAGATATTGGGGGAGAAACTCCCAGAGGACTCCTTGCCCTCCACTATATTGGTCCATGGGGGATGTCACAGCCGCCTGTACAGGTGTCCCCAGGCCACCAGAAGATGAGACCTGACCTCCAAAGGGGTGAATTCTTGTCTGATAATTGCTCCTCTTTCACAGCAGGGCAGTAACCTAATCCAGGACTTCCTAGAGATGAGCTGCAGGTGTTCATTTAGCACTTTAGGGTATTGCTGGAACATGCTGACAGCCCATGATTTACTTGGACTAAGTGACAGAGCATGGGAATGTAACAGAAAAGCAGGCCTTTCAGTGTGTTTTTGGTGGGAAATAAGCCCCTACCTCAAAATTCTTTTGCCCCACGATTGAATTCCTGTATAGGGGAATCAATGCTTTGAAGAGTCCAATACCCTTAGAAAAGGGTAACTCTCCCCCACCTTCTGGCATTAAACAAACAAAATGACCTGTCAATCTTGGCATTAAAAAAAAAAAAAAAAAAAAAGCTGGTCGTAGTGGCATAATGTAATCCCAGCGGCTCAGGAGGCTTCGGCAGGAGGATTGAGTTCAAAGCCAGCCTCAGAAATTTAATGAGGCCCTAAGCAACTCAGTGAGACCCTTTCTATAAATAAAATACAAAAAGGGCTAGGAATGTGGCTCAGTGGATAAGTGCCCTGGGTTCGATCCCCATTATCAACACCCCCACCACCCCCCACAAAATGGCCATTATATTCTTCAGATTCCTGTATGCATCAAGTGATGCTTTGGATTTAAAATAAAGCAACTTGGAGCTCATAACAGCCAAACTAAAGGAGGAGCAGCACTCAGGTGTGGTCAATACTTATGAGACTGGATTAATGTGCTAGGAGAAGCATAAATCCTGGCTAGTCATCACCAGAGAGGCCGTGAATCTATCATAAGGGCACATCCCAGGGCAGGGAGCCTGCTGGGCCTCATTTATTCACATTTGGAGTCATTCAAAAAGTGTTTGCCACACACTTTGGGGACCCTAAACTTCTTGTCTCCCAAAGACAAGAAGAGTCTCTGAGAGGTGGCCAGCCTTCTTGGGAGATCAGACTTTCAGTTGGACAAGGGAGGAATCCGCATTTCCTGGAGTCCACTACTCAGTGTTCAGGAGGGGCAGGGCAGGGGCCATCAGCCAGCCTCAGGGGCCTGGCCTGCATCTGCACCCTCAGCTTCCACCTGGTTGCCCTTGCCCAGCTTTTTCAAGCTCTCCAGAAAGGCCTTCCAGGTCTCAGGTATGCTCTTCTCCAGCAGCCAGCCCTCACTCTCACACTCAGGGTCCTCAGGATTGGATACACCTTCCAGTGCTGTATGCAGATAGCGCAGCCCAACTGTGACAGTTACCTGGTGAAGAGAGAAGACAGGAATGAGGGGCAGGAGCTAGGAGTTGGGCTAGGAGGAAACCATGGGTTTTCCACCAATCTGTGCCTCCCGGAGTAGTGCTCAAACTGAGGGGGGCACCCTGGCTCAATGTGTCTGCCTCTAATCCACACCAAATCCTTTCTCCCCTCTGGGTCTGTACCATTCATTGTTCTCTTCCCAAAACATTCACCTTACCATTAATTCAGCTTCAACCCTTGGAGAGTTCCCTTGCTACTCTCTCAGTCCTGGGCTACTTTACCATGATGCCCTCCACCCCATTCCTAGCACATTCCTTGGCATGTATTGAGTGTTTGGTAATCATTGAATGTCAAAAGACACCTTTTCAGCAAACAATAGGATGTGTGGTTTCTCTTTATTACTTTATTTTGATTAGAGTGGCAATGAATGGATGCTAATAACGGATCATTTGGATGTGGCAGACATTGGTGCCAAACGCCTGGGTTAGAACCCCAGCCGTGGCACTTCACAAGTCATGTGACTAGAAAACCAGGACTTATTCCTCTGGTTTGCAGGTTTCCAGATGCAATGGCACCTGCCTTACATGGATACTGTGGTGCCTTGGTATCTGTATAGCGCACAATGCTGGCCCATGGCAGGACAAATAGGAGTGTCATCTGTGATTAGCTTGGTAAGTACTGTTTTTGCTTTTCCAGTGACATATTCCATTGGTCACATATTTCTACACAAATGCCTGATTTGTACTCTTCTGCTTCCTGTGTGTCAGGGCACACTGTGAGAAGACTAGGCTGCCCCTAGAGGGCAGTGCTGGCCCTGATGGCTCTGTTCACCCAGTGCCTCAGCTCCTAGAATACCCTGGGTAATGGTGGGGTCTCAGTAAATACCTACTGATGAATGCTCTGGGGATAATTTATAATGACTAGTAAGTAAGTGATGGAGTTTTAACTTTTGTTATTATTGTCGATTAAAGGTTTAATAGAATATTTTCACAATGGAAAGTCACCTCCTCCAGGAAATCCTCATGCTGAGTGCATCCACACTGATCCCTTCCTGCTTTCCTATAGAACACCCACTGCATTATGAATTTTGCCCTTGGTCATTATCTTTGCCACCTTGGTGTTCATCCTATCTCTAATCACAAAAGGCCTGGAGGAAATTGGGGCCATTTACTCCCTGCATACGATGTGCTGGCCCTCATCTTGTCAGTAGGATCTTACAAGGGAGGTAAGCTGAGAGGCAGCTAGTGGGACTCCACTTCCCAGCTGACTGCTTTGTCCTTTCAGTCTTTTCATGAGCTCTGCGAGATCCTAACCATCTAAACTTCTAGCAATAAGCTACTCTCCTCGGTCTATCTACTCGTTCCCAAGACACTGTCTTAGGAGGCAAGACCAACAAAAAAGGCCCCAAAGCTAAATGGTCATGAATATGCTGTTGACCTTGATATCAAAAGAAGCCTTGCTGGGGCTGGGGATGTGGCTCAAGCGGTAGCGCGCTCGCCTAGCATGCATGCGGCCCGGGTTCGATCCTCAGCAGCACCACATACCAACAAAGATGTTGTGTCCGCCAAGAACTAAGAAAAAATAAATAAATGTTAAAATTCTCTCTCTCTCTCTCTCTCTCTCTCTCTCTCTCTCTCTATCCCCCTCTCTCACTCTCTCTTTAAAAAAAAAAAAAAAAAAAAAGCCTTGCTGTGGAGCTGGGGCTATAGCTCAGTGGTAGAGTGCTTGCCTCACACGCTTGAAGCCCTGGTTATGATCCTCTGCACCACATAGAAATAAATAAATGAAAATATGTGTCTATCTACAACTAAAAAAAATATTTAAAAAGAAAAGAAAAGAAAAAGCTGGATGTGGTGGTGCAAGCCTGTAATCCCAGAGGCTGGGGAGGCTGAAGCAGGAGGTTCATGAGTTCAAAGCTGGCCTCAACAAACATGAGATGCTAAGCAACTCAGTGAGACCCAGTTTGTCTCTAAATAAAAATAGAAAGCAGGGCTGGGGATATGGCTCAGTGGTTGAGTGCCCCTGAGTTCGATCCCCAGTACCCCACCAAAAAAAAAAAAAAAAAACACAAAGAAGCCTTGCTGCTGAGCACAGTGGTGGTACATGCCTCTAGTCCTAGTGACTCAGGCAGAAGGATCGAAAGTTCAAGGCCAGACCCAGCAATTGAGGACAGCCCTAAGCAATTTAGTGAGATACCCTGTCTCAAAACTAAAAATAAAAGAGGGTGGGGCTGGGGATGTGGCTCAAGTGGTATTGCGCTCTCGCCTGGCATGCATGCAGCCCCAGTTCTAACCTCAGCACCACATACAAAGATGCTTTATCCGCCAAAAAAACTAAAAAATAAATATTTCTACCTCTCAAAACAAAAAAAATAATAAAAATAAAAAGGGGTGTAGCTCAGTACTAAAGCATCCCTGTGGGGCTGGGGTTGTGGCTCAGTAGAAGAGCGCTTGCCTAGCATGTGCGAGGCATTGGGTTCGATTCTCAGCACCACATATAAATAAATAAATAAAATAAAGATCTATGAACAACTAATAAAAATATTTTAAGTAAATAAGTAAAGCATCCCTGTGTTCAATCTCTAGTGCCAAAAATAATTAATAAAGCCTTCCTGGGCAGTATAGTCACCCTCTAGTTTCATATAGTGAATTAAAAAAGGTGTGTAGCAGCCACAGACAAAGTAGATATACCCTATAATTTCCATAGTACTGGAAGAATGACTTAAAAAGAACCCTTCAAAAAATTCTGATGTAAAAAGCTTTCCTACCTAATGTTTCTGGCTTTGTATGTTTGGATTTTTGGAGTCTGGGTTTTCTGCTATCAGAGAAACTCAAAGTAGGCATCCTGAGTCCCTACTGTACCCCCACTGCCACCACCTTGTCTCCCAGTCATGCCCTTGGTCAGCACCTAGAACAGTGCCCAACATATTTATTGTCTGAGCATTCTCTTCAATGAATTAACTGGGGGCTTGCTGATATTTTTTAAGATCTAAGAACTATATTAACATGTGAATGGTGATCAGAATCTGAAGAAACACAATCCCAAACAGCTCCTATTTACCAAACACCCCTAACATACATACTGCTGTACATGTTGCCTCCCAACAGTCTACAAAGCTAGGTGTTGTATCCCTATATCAGAGGGAGGTTGAACAGCAGTCCAAGATCTCAAAAAGTGAAAGGACAATATTAACTTCCAAAACATGCTAAGTAAAAGAAACCAAACACAAAAGCTTACATATTATATGGGTCTGTTTATGTGAAATGTCCAAAACAGGTAAATCCACAGGCACAGAACAGACTGATAGTTAGCAGGGGCAGGAGATGGGGGAGAATAAAGAGTGACTGCTGAATGGACATGAGGTTTTCTTTGGGTTGATAGAAAGGTTTGGGAACTAGATGGTAGTATATTGTGATATACTAAATGCCAATTAAATGTAAACTTTAAAATGTAATTTTATGTTCTGTGAATATCACCTCTATATTTTTTTAAAAAGTGCTGGGAAAGGGCTGGGGTTGTGGCTCAGTGGTAGAGCACTTGCCTCACACGTGTGAGGCACTGTGTTCGATCCTCAGCACCACATAAAAATAAATAAATAAATAAATAAAAATAAAGATTTTTTTTTTTTTTTAAAGTTTTCAAAAAGTGATGGGATGGGCTGGGGTTGTGGCTCAGCGGTAGAGCACTCGCCTAGCACGTGTGAGGCCCTGGGTTTGATCCTCAGCACTACATAAAAATAAATAAATAAAATAAAGGTATTGTGCCTAATTACAATTAAAAAATAAATATTAAAAAAAAAGTGATGGTAAAGAAATTAAATGAAGCAGAGACATGGGATGCAAGCTCAGTGCTCTGACCCACAGCCAGTCCAAAGCTGGTGTTGTGGAGGGAAATGCACTCTCCAGGCCCAACTCCACCCCCCATTAAACCCAAATGAGGCTGGAAGCTCCTTCTCGCCCACAGCTAGCCTGAGGCCTACCTCAAAGAACCAGACAAGGAGTGTGGCAGCACCCATGGAATTCATGAGGCCGTCATAGTAGCTCAGCAGGGCAGCCCTGCAGCCATGTAGCCAAAGGTTGAGCTCCTCAGTCTGGTGATCATAGCTGTAGTGGGCTGAGTTGTTGGTAATCTGGTACTGGATGCAGGGCCGTGGTGAGTTGGGGTTGCAGCAGCTGAAAGGGACACCATCCACCAGGTACCGCCCATCCACATTGCTCTTGATGCGACTGGAGGAGAAACAGAGAACTTGACTCAGGCTTCCCAGACTTTTCACCAGGTGTCAGTTCCTCTCATCCCTGCCTCTAAAAACCTGGCTCCTTCCTTCCTTCCTTCCTTCCTCCCTTTCTTCCTTCCTTCCTTCCTCCCTTTCTTCCTTCCTTCCTTCCTCCCTTTCTTCCTTCCTTCCTTCCTTCCTTCCTTCCTTCCTTCCTTCCTTCCTCCCTTCATTCCTTCCTTCCTTCCTTCCCTTGCTCACCTGATAAATATTTGCTCTGTAGCCGATATGTATTGACTGCAGTCCTGGACACTTTAGAAAGAACAGTAAGCGCATAGCCCATGCCCATGCCTTCCTGGAGCTTATGCTCTAGAAGGTGGAAATAGATAGTAAACCAAGACATAAGTGTTGAGGAAATGTAGAAATTCACCTATTCACTCTGCTGTCAGGCCCCCACCTGTGATAATTCTTGGGACCCCTGCCAGGTTGCTAGAAAAGATAGGTAGTGACCATGGACAAGGTTCTTGCTGGCAACCATCAGAGTTTAATCCCTAAATCTCTCACCAACTTTATCTTTCTCTGACAGGTCACTCCTAACCAAAGACCCTTCCAACGAGAAGGTTCCAGAAGGTCTGCTCTGGGCCTGTGCAGAGGCAAGCAGTTGAGACCTGAGGCAGGCACCCTTCGCTGTCTGTGAATTCCATCTCTAGCCAGGTGAGGGCTCCTTATTCATCTGAAAGATGTGGCTGCAACCTTGGCTCTCCAGGCCAACAGGCAGGGCTCCATACACTTTTACATTTCTCTATTCTATGTTCAGCTGTTTAAAGCATAACACATATTCACACAGATTCCCAATTCAAAAGGAATCTTTATGGTGAAAGCACTCACCTGCACTCAAGCAGGCTGGGTTTGTTCTGCCCGAACTGAATGTGCAAAATTCATCCAGCTATGTACAATACTTGCACACTCATCTGTGTACATTTTGTCTCAAGTGAAAAAGCTGCCTGTGAGCTATTCATTACTTAATAGCAATAGACTTTTGAAACACAAGAATAGAAAGCATGCTTTTTTAAAAAACAGACATTATTTTTAACAATGTTCATTGAAAATGATGGTTGCACTCTTCAAAAAGATATCCATGTTTAGCTTCTTTTTTAAAATTTTTATTAGTTATTGATGGACCTCCATTTATTTATTTGTTTATATGTGGTGCTGAGAATTGAACCCAGTGCCTCACATTTGCTAGGCAAGCGCTCCACCACTGAGCCACAACCTCAGCCCCCATTGTTTAGCTTCTAAATAAAATATCTTTAATACAAAACACTTCTCCCTCCCTGTCTCTCAGCCTCCAGGTCCCACCACTGTGGCCAGCTTTGCCTGTCCACCCAGAGAGGCTTGGCGCATGGACAACCAAGCAGAGACTCTGCAAATGGTATTTTTCCTGTTTGTTTGTTAACCTGAACGGTAACATCATATACATAATGCCTTGAACATTTCCTTTTTCCCTTAGTAGTTTCTTAGAAGTCTTTTTACACCTGCCATTGGAAATTGTCCTGAATTTTTGTCCTGAAAATGACCCACAGGGTTTCTGTTCAATTCCCTACTGACAGCAGTTTGGGTTTCTCCCATTCTCCTGTTAATGCAAACACGGACATGGGTCACAGTACTTGTTGTGAATATATCTAACAGTAAATTTCTAGATGAGACATTTCTGCATCAAAGAGTGATTCTGCCAGCTCCCTCCCATATTTCTTCCTTTAGGGGGCTAACAACCTTGCTTGTGAGAGTTGGCCTTCCATGGCTATACCCACACTGGCTTTTGAACTTTGCCAACCTAATAGAAGAAAAATATTACCTTCTCATTATGAGAGAAGTTGAACATATTTTCATATGTTTATGACCCACTTGTTGTCCCTTTTCTGTGAACTGCCTTTGACTTCCATCTATGACAATTAAGACTTTAGAAAGGCTGCATGGTGGCCTGGGCCGAGGTGATCATATTTCCACATGGACTGCAGCCCTGACCTCTTCTTCATGTGTGGGCAAGACCCTCTGTCTGGAGAATGGGTGGTTCTAGGTGGCAGGGTGATGTAAGCAGGGATAAGAGCATCTGGCTCTCAGTCCAGCTTTATTCTTCTGAATAAGTTCATTAACCTCTCCCTGCCTCAGTTTCTTAATCTAAAATGGAGTTGATATAAGGTTGTTTGAAGTGCTTCAAGGGTGCCTGGTGTGGAGGAGGTGCACAATAAACATGAGCTCGTTTGCAAAGGCTGGCTCCACGGGTGGTGGCAGAGCAGAAGCCATCCCAGGCAGCACATGTGCCTGGGCAGCTTGCATCAGGCGTGATCAGAACAGACCACATATCCCAGGGGTGCAGTCATTTATGAGCTGGTGGCATAAGTTCTACAGCTGTGGTTTCTGGTCTTTAAGGACAGCTGCCGTGTGGGATTCTCACTGAAGTTGGCCTAGTGCAGAGCTCCAGCCCAGTAGGATGCAGGTGCTGTGAGATACTTGCTGGCTGATGGAGGCCACCCTCTGCTTAAGTTCTCACTTGTGCCTATCTCCCTGACAGCTCCATGTTTGTAGAGAGAGCAGACACCAGGACTTGCTTCACTTCCCACAGGAGTCCAAGAGCTACGCACCTGGCCCAGGCAGGGGGTACTTTTGAGAATGTGACTGGAAGGGTGTTGGCAAGGCCTTCAGCTTGGGGCTCCCACCCATGTCTTTAGGAGCCAGAAGTTCTGGGAACACTGAACATCTGAAATGCTCCCTCCACCCCACCCCAAAGTCCAGCTTACCTTCCTCAGGGCTGGGAGGTTCCAACACCAATCTGTTCACCTCTCTTCCTGACCTGCATGTCCCTGGAGCCCTCTCCCTAGCACAGAAAACCCTGTAGATATCCTCAGTTGTCTCCATAGACAGGCATAGGTGTGCCAGAGAGCAGACCTTTGAGTCCCAAAGCTAAGCTGTGGGGCTTGACTTCTGTGGACCATGTGAGGCCAGATGATCATCACCTCTCAGTGATGCAAGGAACACATTTGACCAGGCTTGGCATTCCCTAGGCCCTCAGGAAGTTCAGGCTTCTCTCCACTTAGAACCATCTGGACAGCTTGTTCTACAAAGGAGGAAGTGGGATTCAGAGAAGGGGAGAACCTTCCCCAGAGCCATCTAGAGACCAGCCAACAGCAGGTGGCCGCTGGTTTCCACAGTGCCTCAGTTTTCATGCCTCTCAGGGCCTTCCTCCCTATTGGCTTTTCTGGTTAAATTCTTAGGAAAGCCCCAGGTGCAGTGGTGCACACCTGTAATACAGTAGCTCAGGAGGCTGAGGCAGGAGGATCAAGAGTTCAAAGCCAGCCTCAACAATTTAGCAGCAATTTAGCAAGGCATTGAGCAACTCAGTGAGACCCTGACTCTAAATAAAATACAAAATAGGTCTGGGGATGTAGCTGAGTGCCAAGTGCCCCTGAGTTCAAACCAAAAAAAAAAAAAAAATCCTAGGAAAGCACAAGTTCCCTCTGCCTGCTCCCTGTCCCGGCAACCATTTCCTAACCACCATCATCTATCCTTATTTTGATACTTATGTGCCCTCCTGGTGTCTCTAAACTGGGGTAAACCCTGCACACCTGCCTTATACATTTCACACATTTTACACATGTATGTGAAATGAGGGCCAGGCCTGCAGACCTGGGGTGAGGCCAGCAGAGGCTCTTAGCTGCTTTTAGTCTGCGTATTGGCCTTCTGGACAGCCTGGTCTCCCACCTTACCTCCCTAACCCCAGTGGACAGGTCGCCCTGCTGGTCTCAACAGGGCAGGGCAGTGTCTCCTCTGACTGGGGTTCTCTGAAGATGAGGCTATGCCGCCTCCTCCTGTGTCTTCCCTTGATACTTGCAATTCTTTAAGTCTAGTGACTACTCAAAAAAGCAATCTTAAAGGAAATGCTAAGACCTTACTGTATTCCAAGTGCTCCATGTGTACACCTATATCTGCACCACATCCCACACTTATATTCTCAGTTCTCAGATGGCACAAGAGGCTCAGAAAGGTCAAGCAAGTTGCCAAGGTTCCTCAGCTAGCCTAGGTTGGGGTTGACTCACTGTCAGTTATACTCCTATGACTTCTTTCCTTCCCATTCATTTCCATATGTCTTCCTTTATTGATTTGTTGGTGCATCTACTAAATTGTTTATTTCTCTGGAAAAAACTCTGATGTGATAATTTGTCCAGGCTCTTTGTGGCTTGTCTGTGGGGAGTAAGCTAATACACAGGCCTTATCTTAGTCAAGACTCTATAAACTCTGGTGACCCCCAAGCAGAGAAAAAAAATGTAGCCTGGGAAATACTTGCTGTTTATAAATAGCCAGCTCATCACCTAAGTAGCTCTTCTCTGCCTGGCTTTGTCTTAATCTGTGGTTGGAAGGAGGGCAGGCCTTAATCTGTGGTTGGAAGGAGGGCAGGCCCTGCATAAACAAGGCAATGCTTCTGAGCAGTGGGGGTATTCCAGAGATGTGAGCAGCTGGAGGCCCAGGGAAAACCTACCTCCATCAAGTTTGGCCCACCTTCCCTGTGCTCAACTGGGCTTCTCTCTGAAGGAGTCCCAGTCTGATGGAGAAGACACAGCCATAAAATGAAAGAAGTACTGATTGAAATCAGGTGTGTGGCACACACCTGCGATCCCAGCTACTCTGGAGGCTGAAGTAAGAGGATCAGAACTTCAAGGCCAGTCTCAGACACTTAGCAAGACTGTCTCAAAATAAAAAATGCTAGATGTGTAGAGCAGTGGGAGAGTGCTTACCTAATATGTGTGAGGCCTGGGTAATCCCAAGTACTGGAAAAACAAAAAACCGAAAGTTGAAGCTAGGTGTGGTGATGCACGCCTATAATCCCAGGAGCTTGGGAGGCTGAGGCAGGAGGATCTCAAGTTCAAAGCCAGTTTCAGCAGCTCAGCAAGGCCCTAAGCCTTAGTGAGACCCCATCTCTAAATAAAATACAGAAAATGAGTAGGGATGTGGCTCAGGGTTGAGTGCCCCTGGGTTCCATCCCTGATACAAAAAAAACCCCACATTTTGAGAACTACAGATCCGTCTGGCTCTGAGAACTCAGGCCCCAGCAGAGGCATTTCTCTGGACTCCTCTGAGGGCCTCTACCAATTACATCTGAGACAATGCCTCCTTTTCCTGGCCCAGTCAGGCCCACCAGCCTGGGGATGGAGGGAAACACACAATGTTAAAGCATGATGACTACCCCATTTGCCATTCCCCAGAAGCCATGAGACCACCTTGTGACTATCTGAGACCTGGCACAGAGCACTAGAATCCAGTCAGAATCCATAAATTTGTTTTAAATTTTATTTATTTATTTATTTTTTGTTTGGTTGGGTTTGGTTTGGTACTAGGGATTGAACATAGGGACACTTAATCACTGAGCAACATCCCCAGCCCTTTTTTGTATTTTATTTAGAGACAGGGTCTCAGTGAGTTGCTTAGTGCCTTGCTGAGGCTGGCTTTGAATTCACAATCCTCTTGATGTCTCAGCTTCCTGAGCCTCACTAAGTTGCTGAGGCAGGCTTTGAACTCGCAATCCTCCTGCCTCAGCCTCCCGAGCTGCTGGAATTACAGGTGTGTGCCACATAGATGTTTTTTAATCCTGTATTTTCTCTGCCCACCCACTCACTGTTTCTCTGGGGAAGGAAATAGAGAACAAACCATAGAAAATCAGGAAGAAGGGTTGGGGTTATGGCTCAGTGGTAGAGCACTCACGTAGCATACACGAGGCACTGGGTTTGATCCTCAGCACCACATAAATGTAAAATAAAGATATTGTGTCCATCTAAAAAAAAAA
Organism: Ictidomys tridecemlineatus; assembly: GCF_052094955.1. Taxonomy (NCBI): domain Eukaryota; kingdom Metazoa; phylum Chordata; class Mammalia; order Rodentia; family Sciuridae; genus Ictidomys; species Ictidomys tridecemlineatus. The sequence goes on along the minus strand of NC_135484.1, from coordinate 108,617,017 downwards.
AAAAAACAACTAAAAATATATATTTAAAAAAAATAAAAAAGAAAATCAGGAAGAAGAGAGAAAGATGAAAACCCCCCACCAAAGCAGCTTGAATAATTTGAGGTTTCTGCCAGTCAGTGAACAAACATTCATCCTCCAATCCCTTGGGAAAATCTTCAAAAACTACCCACCTCTCTGTGCTTTCTGAGGCCTCATGCTCCATCCTTGGTTCCTGGAGAGCCCAGGTACAGGAACCCAGCTTCCCTATCAGGAGCTGGACCAGGAATGCTTGCACGTGCCCAACTCAGCCTTCCCTATCCTGGTCCGGCTAGGTGCGCCTTGCACAGAGCTGCTCCAGTGACAGAGCTTGAAATGACCAGAAATCACACAGCCCACAGGCAGCACCAGCTCCTGCGAGGCTGCATGTGCATATTATCCAGACTAGCAGCCCTCTGACCAGCCTGCCACTCCTGGTCAGAATGCTCCTGGACGTCCCTGAAGTCCTCAGGGACATGAGGCTCACTCCAGCCTTTTTGCTGGCATGTCCAGATTTGGTGAGGAAAGGAAAAAGGAGAAATCCTCCTAAAAAAAATCTTAGTGGATGATAACTGCTTCCTCTCCCTGCCTCCCACAGGGCCCCATCTCTTTTTCATCAGAATCCTAGGATGAGCATACTACTGAGAAATTCCAGCGACAGATAAATGCTTACGACTTTTCAATGTTGAGATGTCAAAAGGTAAATAGACTTTTTATTTTTCTAGGGAGTATTTTTGGGAGCCAGCTTTGTTCCATAAACTTATTAATCTTCCTAAATGAAGGCATCAAAATATGAAAGTAAAAAAATTTTAGCATCACTTGCAGTGAAAGTAAGTGTCATTCTGCTTTCTCATTCCTTCCTTCCCTAGTTTTTCCCACCACAGGTAAGAGCTGTGCTCAGTACTAGATCCAGGATGCTGGCCCCAGGCAGTTACAACTCCATTAAGCCTTACTCCCCTCCTGGGCACTGCCTACGCCATTAAGAGTCTGTGCACTGGAGTGAGTATCAGGCTATACTCTTAGAAGCACAATTAGCTCCTCTATAGTGTAACATCATTGGAAATTTTATAAAGGAGAAAGAGATTTAAGTTATACAGTTGTATCTTAAGACCAGCTTTGTAGAAAGAGAAAGCCAACAGGTATACTTCCTTCCTGGAAATTTAGCCAAAGGGAAATAAGAGAACAGAGACAGAAGCACAGGACTCAAAGATACTTAAAATAGACACAAATAAGAATAATCTAAATGCCTAAGTGTGCACATTCATGCAGTGAAACAGTATGCAACTGTATGTTACAGGATCATTGTAAACATTATGCAAATGTTATGTAATCAGATAACAGAATGGAATACTCAATTGCATTTATACTATGATTACACTATGTTATTATGTCACTGCTAACAAGACTAGACTGAAATGTGAAAAAATTAAAGCCATTCATTAGTTGCTGGTGAGAATCTTGTTTGAATTTCCTTTCCTGTTTTTGTTCCTCTCAATATTATCATCATCATATTTTTGTGTGTGGGTAATAGAGAGATTTTTTTGTCCAAGTCAATGGAGTCAGGATAATTTCACTCTAACAAGTTGGTATAGGGCGTTGAGGTAGTTTTGAGTAAGCTAAATATTTGCCTGAAATTTCGGATCCATTGGTCACTGAGAGCAACCTGGGTGACTTCTCCACTTGAACAAAAAGGGACTTGGGGCTACAGAGCCATTTTTATATGTCTCAGGAGACTGACCCTATTCGAAAAACAAATATCTGCTCACAAAAGCTGGTTCTGCCATTGGCCTCACACTCCCCAGGAATTCTGCTTCTCCCTCTGGCTTCACAACCTCCTAGGTGACTTATGCAAATCATGCCACCTTATGCTGTCCCTGTGGACCTGTTATCTAGGAAGGACAGAGCCGGTTACAATCCTCTCCTCTAGGGATTTGTAGCAGTAATCTCCACCCACAGAGAAAACAAAATCCCAAGCAGTGACCTTCACTCTGACTTTCCTTCCACCTGTGGGGAGCTAACTCAGCCCTCTGAAGCCAGTCATGTTACTTGGACTTCAGTCATGTCCCACTGCTGGTGTGCCCCAGGCCTCATGTTCAAGTCCCCCAGGGACTTGCCAGAGTTACTCAGATGGAAAATCACTTGTATAACCATTTATATAAACAGCATAATAGAGAGTTGGACAAAAGATATGAAGGGGAGCCAGGGGCTCAGGGCAGGCTGCCTTCCCTGGACAGTCACTTCAGACCCACCACAGTGGGTCTTCTGGGAAGAGCCATCCACTGGAGTCAGTACACAGGTTGTCATTGTGAACACACATGCGGAGATTCTTTCTCACCATCACCTCCCCTCGGCCCCTGCAGGATTTCCTTTTTATATATGCCAAGAATACCTTAGAAATACTTGAGTGTATTGTGCTATCATGATTTCAGAAGTAAACACCAGCAGGCATTTCATGAGCATTTGCTGGATGCCAGGCTCTGCATAGAGCTGAGAGGTGAGCTCCAAGAGCACCTGCATTTATTTGAAAGATGAGCAATCAAGGACTCACAGAAGCAAGTGACTTGCCCAAGGCCTCAAGCCAGAACTACAGCCTAGCTCTGACTGCTCCCATCCTCTGCTCTGTACCCATAAAGAAAATGGTATTGATTAGATTCCACCATGTCTAAGAACAATGCCTTGGGAGTGGATGCTCAGGGTTCAAAATTGGAAAGCTAGGGAATGTATCAGAAATTTTAAACTTCTGGGACTGAATCCACCTCCTTTGATTAAAGAAACAAGTACCAAATGTCTCAATGTATGTGAACCATGAATGACCCCATTCCTGCAGTAGAAAGCGTACACACATACCTGACTATATCTCCCTCCTGAGGATTCTTATTCAAGCAGCTTATATAACTTGACACCTTCCTTCCACCTCAGCCAAACATTAGGTTGAACTGTATGGAGTTGCCATTTTCACAGACCAAAAGGGCTAGGATAATGGCAATTTCATGTGATCCAACCTAATGCCCCTTTATAACATACTAATAAGTCGTATACCCACTGTAGAGGAAAAGGGACTGGATGGGGTGGGGAGTCAGAGGCCTGGGCCTCAGTGTCCCCACATAGATCTGGCCCCAGGACTAGAGACTACTCACTCCTTGACTTCTTTAGAGGAAAGGTCCAGGTAGCGGTTGCTGATCCACTGAATCTCAAACCAGTCCCGAAAGCCACTGTTGCCACAACATTTGAACTCGATCTGCAGCAAGTCCATGGTCTTCTTCATGAAACACCTGCCAGGGGTGTCTGTGTCCCGATAGTACTTCATGCCATTCTTGAGCCCTTGGTCCAGGGTGCTCTCCAGTGAGCCCCGCAACAGAAAACAGCAGAGAGCCACAAGGAAGAGGGCAATGTTGAAGAGGACACAGATAGCCAGGTATGGCTTCAGCCAGGGCTTCCACTTGGCATACTTGGCAGGGTCCAGAGCATCATAGCAGATCTTGCCAGCCAGAGAGTTGAAGACACAGGACAACATCCCCACCGCTATCAAGGAGTTGGGCACAAAATGGCTCTCTGAATTATCCATCACATCACTTCTCTTCCGGAGTTCAATCTTCAGAAATAGCCCTAAGCTGAAGACGATGATGCCAGCCAACACGGAGAGCCAGTTCATGAGCCAGAGCCCTTGGGCCAACTTGACCCGCTTCTTCTGGTCAAATTTGACTTTCAGCAGTGCCATCCTTGCCAAATGCTGTCCAGATAGCCTCCTGCAACACAGCTCCCACTCTTAACCTGAGTGAGCCCAGGGACTGACCACTCAGGGCCTTGAGAAGGGTGCAGACTGCCCAGGCTGAAGGGAGCTGTTCTGGGGGTTGCCCATGTTGGGCTCCCTATCCTGGGACCCCCGTTAACTCAGTAACGGTAGCGGGGGCAAGTCTGGGGCGTCGTTTCTGTAGCACCCTTCCCAGCCAAACAGTAGCCTGAACACTGCAGATTAAAAGTGGGAGTCACAAGACATCTTGCTAATCTCTTTAACCAGGTTCATCCCATTAGATAAAACCATGCCGGACTCAGAACATGACCAAAAGAAGCCTTCGTGTACATGCTGGACCAGAGAGCTCTGGGTTCAGTGTGGAGACTCAGGAACAAAAAAGGCTAAAGCCAGCCAGAAAAATGGGATGTACCTAGAGGGCTGAGATTATGTCTCCCCAGAAATAAATTTTCAGGCAGTCCCCTTCCAACTTAAAACTTCCTGTGGGGCAAGACAAAGACAAGTTCAGACAGAGATGACAGATTGTACAAAACATTTGTAACATACAAAATGGAGTTATTAATATGCTAAAATTGTTTAAATTCTACAAATTCACAATCAAAAGGTGAACAGTAGGGCTAGGGTGTGGCTCAGTGGTATAGTGCTTCTCCATCATGCAGGAGGTCCCAATGCAGGGGGGAAAAATCAATCATCTGGGAAAATAGGCAAGAACAGATCAGACAGACCAAATCATAACCAGAAAACTTGGAAAGTCCAATAATCTGGAAAAGATCCTCAACCTAAGTAATATGCAAGGAAATGCAAAGTAAAACAACAACAAAAGACCATACTTGATCTAACAGATTAAACTTCTGTTACTGGAGTATAAACAAAGATAGTGTAGCCAGGTGCTGTGGATCATGCCTGTAATCCTTGCAGCTCAGGAGGCTGAGGCAGGAGGATTGAAAATTCAAAGTCAGCCTCAGCAACTTAGCGAGGCTCTAAGCAATTCAGTGAGACCCTGTCTCTAAACAAAATATAAAAAGGGCTGGGGAAGCCAAGCACGGTGGCACACGCCTGTAATCCCAGCGGCTAGGAAGGCTAAGGCAGGAGGATCGCAAGTTCAAAGCCAGCCTCAGCAACAGCGAGGTGCTAAGAAACTCACTGAGACTCTGTCTCTAAATAAAATACAAAATAGGGACTAGGGATGAGGCTCAGTGATTAAGTGCCCCTGGGTTCAATCCCTGGTACCAAAAAAACCCCCCAAAAACCAGTAAATAGAAATATATACCCAGTGATTCTGTAATTTTGTTATTTTAATTATAAATAAAGTATTTATTAGAGTGATTTTTAGATTTACAAAAAAATGAACTTAAAATAACAGGGTTCCTATATACTCATTCTCCCCCAACCAGTTGCCCCTATAAGCAGCTGTGAGGTTTTTGTTTACAGTTTTATGGGTTTTGCCAAATGTATAATGTCACATATCCCCTACTATCATATCAAACAGAATTGTCTTGCTGCTCTAATAATCTCCTATGCTTCACCTATCCATTCTTCCCTCCAACCCTTCCCAACCTCAGGCAACCATTGTCTCTAGAGTTGCCATTTCTAGAATGTTATATAGTTGGAATCCCATAGTATGTAGCCTTTTCAGATTGACTTCTTTCCCCTAGCAGTATGTTTTTCTAGCTTAGTGTAGTTTATTTCTATTTAGCATAGAATACATTCCATTCATATGGGTATACCATTGTTTATCCATTCAACTATTAAAGACTACCTTGGTCACTTCCAATTTGGGGCAATTATAACTAAAACTGCTTATAAGCATTGATGAAGGTTTTTGTATAGATGTAAGTTCTCAACTCTTTTAGGTAAATAGGAGAGTAATGACTGAATCATATAGTAAAACTTTGTTTAATTTTATGAAAAAACTAGAGAGACTGTGCAATTTTGTATTCCCACCAGCAATGAATGAGAGTTCCTGTGGCTATACATCCTTGTCAGGATTTGGTATTGTCTATCTTTGGGATTTTAACCATAGTAATGAGTGTATATACTGGTATCTCAACACTATTCTATTTTGCATTTCCTTAATGATGTTTTATATTGAGTGTTTTTGTATATGCTTATTTGCCATCTGTTTATCTTCTTTGGCTATTTTTTTTCTTCTTTATTAGGCATGCTGACACACACCTGTAATCCTAGTCACTCAGGAGGCTGAGGCAGGAGGTTTAACTGCAAATTCAAGACCAGCCTGGGCAATTCAGTGAATCCCTGTCTCAACATAAAGGCTTTTAGAGGTTTTGTTTGTTTTTGATACCAGGGATTGAATCCAGGGGTGCTTAACCACTGAGCTGTTTAATCACTGAGCCACATCCCCAGCCCTGTTTATTTTTTATTTTGAGACAGGGTCTCACTAAATCGCTAAGAGCCTTGCTAAATTGCAGAGGCTGGTCTTGAACTTGTGATCCTTCTGCCTCAGCCTCCCAAGCCACTGGGATTATAGGCATGCACCACTGCATCAGGCTCAAAATAAAGTTTAAAAAACGGGCCAGGGATGTACTCAGTGGTAAAGCTCTGCTGGGTCAATCTAATTTGACTTCCCAGAACAGCCTGTGCATAAGCACAAGGAATTTTAAGAACAAACCAATTAATGTGTATTGTGGTGTTGGGAGTAAAACCCAGGGCCCTATGACTACTAGGCAAGCTCTCTTCCACTGAGTTATATCCTCAACCCTACAAACAAATTTTGTTCTCAAATTCCTTTCCACTTAAAACCAAAGAAGCCTTCATGATTAAAATAAGAGGCCCATGAGTTCAAAGCAATGGGTGGATCAAATTCCCATCCGAAGTCTCCTTTCTTTCCTTCTGAGGGAGACTCCACAGATTCCCACCTGCACACTCTTTCAGACCTCCAAATCACTAGGTAAAACCAATAGTATATTTCTCCACAGATAGAGGAGGTGTGAGAACAAAGCAATGAGGCATAAGTTTTTTCCCTCCAACATAGTCCCCAGGAAAACAAAGCACTTATTTCATCATTCAACACAAGTTTGGACTTCAGTTGGCATCTTCAAAGCCTGGTTCTGAGCCATATAGAAAAAAACAGCATGGTAATATTATTGTCACAACACATTGTGGGTCAAAAACCCACAGGCCTGGGATGGAGTTGTAGCTCAGAGGTAGAGCGCTTGCCTTTCATGTATGAGGTTTGATCCTTAGCACCACATTAAAAATAAATAAATAAATAAAGTTATTGTGTCCATCTACAACTAAAACAAAAAACAAATAAACAAAAACTCATAGTCCTGCACCTAGCAACTCAGGAAGCTAAGGCAAGAAGATTATAAGTTTGAGGACAACCTGAGCAACTTAAAGACTCTGCCTCAAAATAAAAAGGGCTAGGGATGTGGCTCAGTGGCAGAGCACTCCTGAGATTAAACCCCTCTACCAACAACAACAAAAATTTCCAGGGTAATTGCTCTTCTAACAGCCAAGCCTTGTTTCTAATAAATAGCTTTGGAGAAAATGGGACATTCTCAAGGGAGACAAGGGTCCTCTCAGAGAGAAATAGCACACCCCTCCTGTCCTCCAATTCTATTGGGGGTTCCTGGGAAGTGTCCAGGGTCCCACTCAGGGTCATCTTTTGACTTTTGACTGACAGTAAAGGAACAGCAATAGATTGACTCCAAGAAAAAAATGGCTTCTCTTGAAGATGGCTGCGCTACACCCCCAGCCCTTTTTATTTTATTTATTTTGAGACAGGCTCTCACTAAGTTACTTAGGGCTTTGCTGAATTGCTGAGACTGGACTTGAACTTGGCAATCCTCTTGCCTTAATCCCCGGGAGTCACTGTAATTACAGGTGTGCTCCACTATGTTCCACTCTTCGTTTTTTTTTTTTTTTTTTTTTTTTTTTTTTAAATTTTTAAACAGAGTCTTACTAAGTTACTTAGGACCTTACTAAGTTGCTGAGACTAGACTTGAACTTGATCCTCCCATTTTAATTCTTGACCATCTGATTAATTCACTAAAAAGAGTGAGCTGAGGTTTCTGGAGTCACTGTGTTGTGCCATGATTCTTCCAGTGGTGGATGTTCAAACAATAAGAGGCATGAGTAAACTCCTAGCTCCTATGCAAAAAAAAAAAAAAATTGAAGACAGTTTTCCTGAGAGAAACAGTGTGTGAAAGACTGCTTTGCTAAGCTTAGAGAAACTCTTAGGAGCATGCATGTGGGCGAGAGAAAATCAGAGGGAAGGATAAGAAGAAAGATTTGATGTAGAGACCAGAAACAAAACAACAACCAAAAAAAATCAAATAGCTTTTTAGAAAGTTTACCCAATATATCAAGCAACTCTCTTCTTTTATCTGGAAGTCCTAAACCATGAAGGACAACACCAAGCAAAAATAATCAACTCTGTGGATGCCCCCTGGTGGCCAGAATAAGAATGGCCTCGGTGAATGGAAAAGTGGGTTTGCTTGGGGAGATAATATAGCTTACATTTCACTCAAAAGGTAACCATTCTAAATATCTTTGCTTTTGCTTTATCATATAAAAATCATTAGTGTTTCCCCACATACATATTTTTCACTTGTTTTTGTGATTTACATAAATTGTTTGATACTGTGTGTAATCTTCAGGAATCTACTTTTTTCCACTCAATGTGTTTTAAGAAACATAGATATTGTTTCATAAAGTTATAGTTCATTCTCATAGTTTATACTACATATGATACATTCTTTCATTTGTAGCTGGATGATTTCTAGTGTTTTGCTTTATGAGCAAAGCTCATTCAACATTTGTGTGTGTGTCTTCCAATGCACAAAAGTTTCTTGAGGTTGTTACCTTAAGAGGTGAACTGCTGAGGGGAATTTGTAAAAATTTGATGGTATTATTTCTTCTTTAGGTGTTTGATAGAATTTACCATTTGGAGCTTGGTGTGGAGACACACACTTGTAATCCCAGCGACTCAGGAGGCTGAGGCAGGAGGATCACAAATTTAAGGCCAGTATCAAGAACTTAGTGAGACCCTGTCTCAAAATAAATAATAAAAAGGATTGAGGATGTAGCTCAGTGGTAAAGTGCCCCTGGATTCAATCCCCAATGCCAGAAAGAAAAAAAAATCCATCTAATATGTGATTAATTTATTTTTTCCTTACTGTTCTACTAAATTATATTTTTTGGGGGGGGTTTGTTTGATTGTTTGCTTTATATTGCAGTCCTAAAAATTGAATCCAGGGCCTCACACATGCTAGACAAGCACTCTACCACTAGCTTTACATATATTTTTTTAATATTTATTTTTTAGTTTTCGGCGATCACAACATCTTTGTATGTGGTGCTGAGGATTGAACCCGGGCCGCATGCATGCCAGGCGAGCACGCTACCACTTGAGCCACATCCCCAGCCCAGCTTTACATATTTTGAAGCTCTATTATTAGGTGCATACAAGTTTAGAACAAATATATTTTCCTGTAAATTTAGCACATTTTTTTTTACTTTTGTGATTCCTTTTAGCCCTAGTAATGTTTTCCTTAAAGTCTATTTTGTCTGATATTAATAGATCTGTATTAGCTTTATTTTAAAGTATTTCCCTGATATTTCAATCCTATTACTTTCAACATTTCTGCACCCATATGTTTTAAATAGCATATAGCTGATTTTAACAATCCAGATTGCCAATCTATGTCTTAAGTGAAAATTTTAGTCCATTTGTATTTCATATGGTTACTGATATATTTGGATTTATGTCTACCAATTTATTTTTTGCTTTCTCTTTGTCCAAATTTTACTCTTTCTTTTTTCTTTTTCTATATTTTTTTGGGGGAGTGGGGTACCAGGAATTGAACTCAGGAGCACTCAATTACTGAGCCACACCCCCAGCCCTGTTTTATATTTTATTTAGAGATGGTGTCACTGAGTTGTTTAGCACCTCGCCACCGCTAAGGCTGGCTTTGAACCTGTGATCCTCCTGTCTCAGCCTCCCGAGCCACTGGGATTACAGGCATGTGCCACTGTGTCCTGTTTTTTCTTTTTATTTTGTCTTTATTTTTATCAGGACTGGGATTGAACCTAGGGCCTTCTGCATGCTAGGCAAATATTCCACCACTGAGCTACATCCCTAGCCACCTTTATTGGACTTGTTTAGGTGATTCAAAGTCACCATCAATTGAGAAACACTATTTCTGGGGATGTGGCTCAGTGGTCAAGTGCCCTTGAGTTCAATCCCTGGTACCAAAAAAAAAAAAAAAAAAAAAGGGCACAAGTTGTGTGAAAACCAGCTTAACAAGGGCCAAGAGAATAGCAAAAGTGTTCATACTAAATATATTCTATTTGTTTCTCCAAATTCATTTTTCACTTATCTCTGCCCTTCTCTCTGTCTTGGAAGCTGATTCATATGGAATTCTCCAACATTCAGCGGACTTCTTTGCCCTGAAATTTTCAACTGGGTTCAGTCAATGGAAAGAAGAGAGTGGTATTTTTCAATTCCCATGATTCTCTCCCTAATTGCCTCTCCACCAATCAGATGGATTGGCTGTATTCCTTCTTCCTCTGAAGGCTATAATCCTGTCCTGTATCATTCTCATTCATTCCCCCCCCCTCTTTTTTTCTCTCCCTCTCCTTTTCACTCTTCTCCCTCCTTTAGCTAACAGTTTTGTCCCTTCCACCCTAGGCCTTAGGAATGAAATGGGTATCACACCATCCCTTCTTGCTTTTCCTCTGTCCACTGCTTTGTAAATAACTCCTATATTAAGCTCTTTACAATTATCTATTTTGAGTGTGGCATCTGTTTCCTGCCAGGACCCTGACTGATTCTGTGTGTTTGATTAATGGAAATTAGTTCAGACTAGCTGGAGCATGAATGTGTTCGATGAAATAGTAGAACATCATGTAAGAACAGTAGGCTGAGAACAGATGGTAGAGGGGCTCGTCTCCCAGGCCAGGGATTCCATGGGAATCTCAGAAGATTTTAAACCAAGACTGAAATGCTTTAAGAAAATTAATTTGGGGGCTGGGACTGTAGCTCAGTGGCAGAGAACTTGCCTAACATGTATAAGGCACTGGGTTCAATCCTTAGCATCACATAAAAATAAAATAAAGGCATGCAGCCCATCTACAACTACAAAAAAAAAATTTTTTTAAGTAAGAAAATGAGTTTGGTAGCTGAATGCAGAATGGTTTAGAGATTGAAGTGGAAAGACAAGTTGGGAGATGATTAAAATTTCGGTTACAAAAAGAAAACATTTGGGGTTAGGGTTGTAGCTCAATGGTAGCGCACTTGCCTAGCATGCCTGAGGCACAGGCAGCACCATATACAAATAAATAAAACAAAGGTCCATCAACAACTAAAAAATATTTTAAAAAAGAAAACATTTTGTAACTATCAGATTGGTAAAAATCAAAAAATCTGATAACACAATATGATGATAAGGATGTAAAGAAATAGCTCTCCCAGACATTGCTAGTGTAGGTGTAAACTGATAAACCTCCTGGGAAGGCATTGCAATTGATGATGTCTATCAATATGATAAATGTTTATAACTTGGTTTAACAGCTGGGTGCAGTGGCAAACCCCTGTAATCTCAGTGATTTGGGAGACTGAAGCAGGATTGCAAGTTCAAAGCCAGCCTCAGAAATTTAGCAAGATCCTAGGTAAGGAAGCAAGACCCTGTCTCAAAAAATGAAAAGGGTTGGGGGTGTGGCTCAGTGATTAAGCACCCCTGGGTTCAATCCCCATTGCAATAAATAAATAAATAACTTGATCCAGCAATTTCAATCCTAGGAACTTGTCTACAAATATAAGGGCACACATGCTAAATATGTTTAAAGTTATCCATTATATCATTTTTCTAACAGCTAAAGATAGGAAAGTATCTCAAGGTTTATCAGAGACTGGTTAAATAGTATGGTACATTTCATATAACAGAATATATAAAAGAAAAAAGATAAAAAAAGGATATTCTATATGTACTTATATAAAAATATCTTCAAGTATAATGTTAATGACAAAGGTGAGTCACAGATTATTATATATACCATGTTTCTATTTGGATCTGGTAATGAAATAATATACAGTATTTCATAGACCAAAAAGATTAAAAAAAAAAAAAAAACTAATGAAGAATGATTGCCTTCCAAAGAGAATTGAAGGATCTAGAACAAAGGAAAAGGGGACATTTACTTTATACTCTAACCCTTTTGTACATCTATAGGAATTACCTATGTTTAAAAAACTCCATTGCTCTGTAATCTTAGAATCAAACCTCTATGTTGATGTCAGTTTTAAACTCAAATTGCGTTTTTTTTTTTTTTTTTTTTTTAAGAGAGAGTGAGAGAGGAGAGAGAGAATTTTTAATATTTATTTCTTAGTTCTTGGCGGACACAACATCTTTGTTGGTATGCGGTGCTGAGGATCGAACCTGGGCCGCACGCATGCCAGGCGAGCGCGCTACCGCTTGAGCCACATCCCCAGCCCTCAAATTGCGTTTTTGGTGACATAAACACACTGAAGAGACATTCAATTAAAAAAAAAAAAAGTCCTTATAATGAAGTTTTTGAATATGTGAACAGAATGTTCAAATTCGTTGAGTAATAGCTTTGAATTCTCTTTATTGGTGCTCTAGACCTATTGTTTTTCTCTTGCAATAGATTGTTGTTTTCCTCCTAAAATTCACATTGAAATCCTAACCCCCAATGTGATGGTATCAGGAGGTAGGCCTTGGGTAGGTAATTAGGTCCTGCCCTCATGAATGGGATTAGTGCCCTTATAAAAAGGACTATAGATATTACCCTGCCTCTTTGGCCAAGTAAGGGTATATAGAGAAAACAGCCTACAAAACAGTCGGCCCTCATGAAACACAGGATCTGCCCTTGCCTTGATCTTGAATTTCCTAGCCTTCAGAACAGAAAAACAAATTTTTATTGTTTATAAGCTACTTAGTCTATGATATTTTGATATAGCAGCACAAACAGACTAAAACAATCGATCTTATCCCTTGCTAAAGTTTAGGGAACATAGCATCTGAAATGGTGGAAGGCAGGCCTTTCAGCACTAACTACTTCCCTCTATCACTGCTGCTGCTCTGAGGGGACATAGAATAGGGATTTCTTTTTTTTATTTTTCAGTTTTCAGTGGACACAACATCTTTATTTTTATGTGGTGCTGAGGATCGAACCCAGAGCCCTGTGCATGCCAGGTGATCGCGATACCGCTTGCGCCACATCCCCAGCCCCTAGAATAGGGATTTCATCCAAAGAATTTTTTTTTTTTTTTCTTTTTGTGGTGCTGGGGATTGAACCCAGGGCCTTGACATGTTAGGAAAGCACTCTACCAACTGAGGTACATCCCCAGCCCTCATCCAAAGAATTCTAACCTCTGGATTGGTGGTGGATCTAGATGGCTCTTCTAAACATGTAAACTTGTGCAATGCGCTCAAGCAGAAGAGTGGCTTTGAGGAGGAGGAAATATGCCTCTAGAAAGGAAGATCAGCAAAGATAAGAATTTTTTCAAATATTGAGGGATATTAGGGGGGTACTAGTCACGTGGTCTATAATGTGTTAATCAGGGGAGGTTGGCAGAGTTATGGGCATAAGATTGTAAGCTTTAGGAAAGTAGAAAAAGGTCTGGAATACTTGACATAAGGATTTGGAAAGAGCCATTCAAAGACAATGGGCTTGCTCACCTGAGATTAGTTACCAATTATCGTTCAAACTGCTGTGATTTTGTTATCTTAGAAATTGAATGTTTGAATTAATTAATTGAAGGTTTGCAGAAGGTACAAAGAATTTTATTTTATTTATTGTTTTGGTACCATGGTTTGAACCCAGGGACACTTAATCACTGAGTCACATCCCCAGGTGTTTTTATGTTTTATTTTGAGACAGGCTCCAAGTTGCTTAGGGCCTCTCTAAATTGCTGAGACTGGCTTTGAACTTCAGTCCTCCTGCTTCAGCCTCCCAAGCCACCAGGATTAGATTTGATTTGACTTGATTGATTAATGATAGTGCTGATCTGACCCAAGGTCTCAGGGCTTCAGGCAAGCTAGGCAAGTGCTCTACCACTGAGCTACCATCCCAGGATTTTATTTTTTAAGCATAATTAGTTAGCTTTCCAGTAAAAATGATCAGTCCACAAATATAAATCATAAGCCCAATAGTGTCTTAAGAATCGTTTTCCCTGAAAAGTGTTAAACCTTTGGTATTAAACCATTAGTCTTGAGGGGCATGGCCTTAGAATACTAGTCACAGCTCCCAATCTGTGAAACTGATGAAGATCCTTTATCAAGACTAACAGTTGAGGGGGAAAAATCTGGATTTACTTTCCACTTTCCATTAAGGAGTAGTAGGATTTCTGCCTCCCTTTTGACTCTATACTTGCTCCTCCTTTTTGTTATCTTGTTAGATTTTACATATCTTAGAAGCCAATTTAAATAGCCTTTTGTAACGAGATAGAACATATAAATTATTGAACATAAAAAAATTTAGGTATTTCAAAAGCTCCTAAATATCTATCTATATTTATTTTTATATTTTAGGTATTTAGGGGGGCTGGAGCTGTGGCTCAGTGGTAGAGTGCTTGCCTAGCACTTTGTTTTCATTTTGAGGCAGGGGTTTACTAAGTTTTCCTGGCTGGCCTTGAACTTGGAATCCAACCTTCCTGCCTCAGTCTTCAGAGTCACTGGGATTTTAGGCCATGTGCCACAGTACCCAGCTTTTTCTGAGATACTCTGTTTTGTTTTTTTCAGGCGGTACTTTGTGCTGAACCCAGTGGGTTCTGCCACCAATCTACATCCTCAGTCCTTTTTTATTTTGAGAGCATCACACTAAATTACCCAGATTGGCTTGGAACCCGAAATCTTCCTTCTCGGCTTCCTGAGTAGCTGGGATTACAGAATACAACTGCACCATGTCTGCAATTATGAGGCAAATCCCCAAACAGCTTATTTTATCTTATTTTTATGGTGCTGGGGATCAAACACAGGGATTTCAGCATGTTGGGAAAGTACTCTACCACTGAGCAAAATCCCCACCCCTCCAACCCTTTTTCTTTTTTTTTTTTTAAAGAGAGAGGAGAGGAGAGAGAGGAGAAGAGAGAGAGAGAGAGAGAGAGAGAGAGAGAGAGAGAGAGAGAGAGAGAGAGAGAATGAATTATTTTTTAATATTTATTTTTTAGTTTTCGGCGGACACAACATCTTTGTTTGTATGTGGTGCTGAGGATCAAAGCCTGGACGCATGCATGCCAGGAGAGAGTGCTACCGCTTGAGCCACATCCCCAGCCCCAACCCTTTTTCTTTTACAAGTTTCCACTTACAAATTCTGAAGAGGGCTGGGGTTGTATCTTAGTGATAGAATAAGCAAATGAATAAAATAAAGGTCCATCAAAAAAAAAAAACCTCTCAAATAAATAAAGGTATTGAGTCCATCCACAACTAAAATGATTTTTTTTTTTTAAACAAGACTGAGGGCTGAGGTTGTGGCTCAATGGGGAAGCACTTGCCTGGCACATGTGAGACACTGGGTTTGATTCTCAGCACCACAAAAATAAACAAAATAAAGATATTGTATCCATCTCTAAGTAAAAAATAAAAATATATTTAAAAAAAGAAAGATTGATTTGATATGGTAAGAAATTTTTAAAAATTGCTGAAGAGATGGACCTCTGTAACCCTAGCTAATTGGGAGGCTCAGGAAAGAGGATGGCAAATTTGAGGCCAGCCTGAGCAATTTAAGACTCTCAAAATGAAAAGTAAAAAAGGGATAGGAATTAAGTCAGTGGTAAAGCACACCTGAGTTCAATCCATAGTAATGGGGGGGGAAATAAAGATTTTTGAGGACTTAATAACCTAATATGAATAAGGGGCTTAAATTAGTGTCTCGATGTTATAAACACACAAAAGATTTGTAGCCAAGCCAAGCAAGATCGCACATGCCTGTAATCCAGTGACCCAGGAAGCTGAGGCAGAAGGATTCCAAGTTGAAGGCCAGTCTCAGCAACTTAGTGAGACCTGTCTCAAAATAAGATTAAAAAGAATTGGGTACAGAGCTCAGTGGATTCAATCTCCAGTTAACTTCCCGCCCCACAAAAATAAACAAATAAATAAATAGTAATTATTTTGGTTTTACAATTGGGAAGATTCATTAGCTTTTGGCGGTCCACCAAAATTTTGGACCCAACAGTGGATTCCAGAAATCCAAGCTGATATGTAGCTGACAGTCAAGGAGTCCTTTGATTGCCCTGCTGAAATACATAAAGTCAAACCTTCAATGCAAAAAACCTGTTAGGTTTGCACAGGTTCGACATCATATTTCCATATGAATTGGCTGCCACTAGAGCGCTACCTACCAACTTCCCTTATAAAATATTTATTGAAGGTCTACTTTATTATGCAATGATCAGTTTTAAGTACCACAAATCATTCAAAATCAACACAATCACACTCTTTTCCGTTTATTGCTTCAAATTATCAAAGAAAAGCTTAAAGACATTACCGAAATAGCAAAAATGTTGTTAGATCTATCACGAATTTAATGGAAATCACAAACAGAAGCTTATCACAATCTCAGGCCTTAAAATACTGAAAACATATGCAATGTAACAACAATAATAAACGGACTTTGGGGTCCCTTTGCTGGAGTTATTCCCACATGGAAAGTATTCGGTAGGAGTGAAGGACTGCTCAGTCCCATTGGATCTTTCTCTCCTCTTCAGGAAGAATACTCCAGTTTGGGGAGGCCATATCCCGGGCCAGCCAATTGAAATCGTCAACGTTGGTCCAGTTGTTTTTGCTCCTATCTAAACCAGAGCCCTGGAAGTCCTTTTCGATCCCCGGGTAACTCCAGGTATAAGGAGCGAACTGGATGCCGCTGCAATCCTCCACTATGGCCCTGCTGGTCACCTGTAAGAAGATGCGGGTGTTTGTGGTACTGTGTAAACGGAGCTGTTGGCAGGCTACGGCCAGTATGCAGTCACTGCAGTCTTCCAAGAACACAGAGGTGGACACCGGGCCACAGAGCACCTTGCAGCTGCGGGCCTTGGTCAGCCGCAAGGTGTTAGGATTACCATACAGTTTGATAGTGCAGTTGCTCAGTTCCGTCAAAAGGATGTCGCGCTGGTGCACCTCGTCGGCTCGCTTCTCCAGGACTTGGAACTCCAGGTTGGTGAAGCCACAGGCCCAGCTGAAACCAAGTGCTTCCTCGTCCTTCAAGGGTAGCGACGGGGACATGATGCCTTCAGCTGCCGGAGCGACGGGAGCCGTGTCTACTTTGGAGGCCAAAGCAGCATCCTTCCTTCGGGTCTTGAAAGCGAACCGCTTCTTGGGCTGCAGCTCCTGGCGCCGTTCGGCCAGGGCAGCCTGGAGATGCGTCAGCGCCTCTTGTCCCTGCCTCAAGTCGTAGGGGGCTAGGAACAAAACTGAGTCGTTGAGAAGTTTCTGCAGCCCTTGGAGCCGAGACGTCGCCTCCTCTAGCCGCTCGACTGATTCCTCGCCCTCCAGAAGCTCTTCCACGGCCGCTCGTTCCCGAGAGAAGGCGGCGGCGAAAAAGTCGCTCTTCTCTTCTTCCACCTCCTGGTTCTGCCGCTTTTGCTTCCGCTTTTCCACCTCCAGTTGCCTCTCTTGCTCGCGTCTCTGAAGCCGCTCAGGAACCAGGCTCAGATCCCGCTGGGACCCCATGTCCCGGTTTCCCACAGCGGCTGCGGAACAACCAGCACTCTCCATTTTGATTTTAAGCTCCCTCTCTCCTGCTTTCCATCCTTGGGGCGCGCCCTCCGTGAGGCCTCCCACCAACGCGCCCTGTGATTGGCCGGGGACACTTACGTCAGCTCCCCAGCCTTATTTTCTTTGCCTATTGGCTCCTCGGCGTTGGAGGGGCAGGGAGGAGAGGCGGGGACGGCTGACAGTGGGGGTGGGGAGACAAAGGTCCTTGTGGATGGGTGGGGTGGGAGACAGGCGGGGGAAGCTTTTTTTCCTCTTAAAGGGGCAGGACTTATATCCGGGATTGTGGGGTGAGTTGCAGCAGCGGTAGCTGCACATGTGGGTTTGTTTATAAGAACAAGGTTAGAAACTCGCAGGCCTCCCCCTCCCCCCCAGCTTCTTCCTACTACCCCCTTACAGGCCGGAGATCCGTTACTGGGTGGTGGGAGGAATGTGTGCTTGTGGTAGGTGGGGGGACAGGTAGTGGTGAGAAAGATGGAGGGGGGGGGATATTGCACCTCCCGGCCCGCGCCGGAGGAAGCAGCAGCTGGAACAGCTGGCTAGGGAGCCGCTTGCATGCCTCTGGTTTTTTTTCTCTTCCCTTCCGCTACCCCTTCCCCCAACCTATTCCTGCCGCCCCATAACCTTATCCTTCCCGCCCTCCCCCATCTACTGCAGTTCGGCGCGGCCTGGGGGCTCCTGGGTCCCCACAGGCTGTTACTGGGGCGGGAGAAGGCTAGGGGCACGGCGATGGGAGAGACTGGGTTCCTCGCTGCAACCGTTTTTGGGGGACCTGGGGGAATCTAAAAACATTACTATTTTTTTGGCCAATTGCTGCAGTCGGGGGAGTGGGGGCAGGGGAGGGTGAAATTCTACATCCCCATCCCCTTCCTCCCCCCGTCCCCCCCGCCGCTCGGTCCCGGCCACTCCCTTCGCAGCTGAGCGCCACTGGCCGCGCTGGGCTGAGACCCCAGCCCCGGACTCCGCGCCTCTCTGTAGGGCCGTTCGTCTTTAGGAAAGCGATGGGGAAAACGGTACATTATTTCTAGAGATGCTGGGAGGGATTTGTCACCGGAAGTGAGCGAGCCTAACCTAAAGTCGGGACCAACCCGAGGTGTGAGTGGGCAGCCAAGACCGCGCATTCACTGGCAAAAACCCCGGCAGCCGGCCGGCAAGAACCCCCGACGCAGCCGGCTGCCGGGCGCCGCAGCCTCGCGTGCAGAGTTCAGCCCCGCCGAGCTCCGGGGCCTTCTTGACCCGCCCGCCCTTCCAATCCTCGGCTTTACCCTGTCTTCTCCCGTTCCCAGCCTCCACCGTTTTTAATTGGGTATTAAAAGGCCCCAGAAACTGTCACTTGAAATTTCCCCGATATGCCTGCTTTTTGATGCAGAGAAAGATGGGAGGAAAGAGAGCTATTGAATTAAATTGGAATTAAGACCGATTTCCAATTTTCACGTCCCACTCGCCTCCTTTCCTAACCACTTAAAAAAAAAAATTCAAGAACAAAACACATAAATTCCTGGGTTGAAGAGAGTATTCCTCCGCTGCGTCAGCACAGGTCACACCATGTGGCAAAGTCCCGCGCGGGGGCGCTGGGGACACGGAGGGGTGTAGTTGTGTGTTGTGCATGCACCCAATGGAATCCGTGGTGCCGAAAAACAACGGTGCGTAGGTTTGCAATATATGTTGTTTTCATTAGTTTTGTTTTACAGGCAGTATATATTAAGCTTTTGCTTTTGCTTTTTTCGAAAAAAAAACATTTTTACTTCACAGAAGTATGAGTCCGAGGTTGGTGAATGAAATATAACAGATACTGTTGTCCAGATCATACGGAGGAATGCAATAGCTGCTTTCTTTTATGAAAAGAAGATTTAACTAAACAAGGTTTAGAAAAGACTTGTTTTGCTAGGAAAAACAAAAATAACAAAAGTCCGACTCGCTTCCTTTAAGTTTTTCAGTAATTGAACTTGTCCCACTCAAATTAAGAAAGTTTGTAGCCAAAGGAGGTTCATTGGACTTGGAGTTTGCAAATGGAGTGAAGTTTCTGTGTGTTAGTGAATCTCTTGGTAGTTGTAAGTGTCTGCTATATCTAGAATAAATCGAATGTCATAAACCCTTTCAGGAACTTCATTTCTGTCCATCAACAGGTTTTTGCATGGAGTTCAGTAGGCTTTAGAAGTTTCTGAATATTTTAAGTTGGCTAGTTTTAACTTTTAAGAGAAAGAAGCAGAAAAGGACAAACATTGACGGGTCCCTTGGTTGACTCTCTGTGTTGGGAACAGTTTGAAAGACTATTGTGAAGCCTTAGTGTCGCTCCATAGGTTGTCCTGAGTATTGGCTTGACAGTTTTTCACATCCCCCAGCACAGCTGCAGGCTGGAGTAGGAGGTCAAGACATGGATATACAGCTATATTTCTGTGTTCAAAAGCAGTAGGAAGGCTGCAAAACTGCTGGTGTTGCCAGATTGTATTTGTGTTCTCATTCTGACTTGAGGGCAGTGGATCCAGCATGCATCCTGAAGTGGATGCTCATCAAAGGTAAGGTAAGTGCCTACTCTGATGGAAGTAAAGAGAGAAATGCATTACAGCAGAAGCGTGGCAAAAGTCAAGCAGCTGTATGCGTTCAGTATCCTACTTTTCAATGAAAGGGCTTGTGAGTCAAAGTGCTGCTCTCTTGTAGATATCTTGAAAATGAAAGAATACTAAGATTCTGTGGAATTTTAACATTTATTTGGTAATAATTGAGATATTTATGGTTCTATTTGTTAGATTCACTTTTTAACTTTTGAAAAATTCCAACATACATAAAATAGAGAGGGTACTGCAAGAACTCCTATACCATCACCCACCTCAACAATGATCAGCTGACAGTCTTTCTCTAAAACTTTGGTCACTTCTCCAACCCACCCTACCTTGATTATTATTTTTTTGGGGGGGTGGGCCAGGGATTGAATTTGGGGGTACTCAACCACTGAGCCATATCCCCAGCCCTATTTTGTATTTTATTTAGAGACAGGGTCTCATCGAATTACTTAGCACCTCACTTTTGCTGAGGCTGGCTTTGAACTTGTGATCTTCCTGTCTCAGCCTCCTTAGCTGCTGGAGATTACAGGCATGTGCCACCACACCCAGCCATACCTTGATTATTTTACAGCAGATCCTAGAGATTATTTCATATTTTGTAATCTATAAATATTTCAGTCTGTATCTCTAGAAGATCAGGACTGCCTTTTTGAAACAATCACATTGTCATCACCACATCTCAAAAAAGCATTTAAAAAAGTCCTTAATATCAGATTTCCAGTCTATTTTCACATCTGTTATCATGTAATTTCCTTTATTCGAAGTTATTTTGTTTGATTAAGGATCCAAACAGTTGCCATAGAGTTTGTCTAGTTATTATGTTCCTTAAATCTCTTCTATTGTGTGGGTTCCTTCCCTCTCTCAATTGGTTTGTTCAACAAATATGATCTTTTGTTCAGTAGTTTCTCAGAGTCTAGAAGTTGATGGTTACATTCTCATGTGGTATTTGTTAGATTTGAAATACCTGTTGTATGCATTTGATTTTTTAAAATCTTATGTTTGTAGTTATATGCCTAAAGAAATAAATTAGCAAGAAATGAGAAAGCATTTAGACGAAGTAAAACAATTGTTAGGTATGACTGGACAGCATAGGAATAAGGCACCTCCGTGTCCTGTGGAGGCCATATGCAGGCGGAAGATGCTAGTCACATCTAGGCAAAAAAAGATAGACATGCGTCCTGTTTTTTGGTAGTTTGATGCTGGAAAATGTTCTCAACTATTCATCTTTCAGCAAGCACTGAATATTTATGGGATGTAAAGCATTCATTAAAGAGCTCAATTCAAGGGGGTGGGGTTGTAGCTCAGGGGTAGAATGCTTGCCTAGCATGTGAGAGGCACTGGGTTCAATTCTTAGCACCACATATAAATAAATATTTTTTTAAAAGCTCAATTCAAATATCAAATATTAGAAAAATCTTCCTACTTTAATTGCTGAATTTTCTGGCACATAGAGGACAGATGTGAAGGTATGTCCAAATTCATCTTGGAAGAAGGACAGGTATTTTCTCCTGCTTTTGCCCCTGGTTCTCTTCTGCCCTCTCAACATACTTTACCTTCTGGAACCTGTTTAAAAATTAATTAATTTATTTATTTTAATTAGTTATAATATGACAGCAGAAGGTCATATTATAACTAATTGATTTATTGTACACAATTGCAGCACAATTTTTCTCTGGTTGTACATGATGTAGCATCACACCATATATGCAGTCATACATGTACCTAGGGTAATGATGCCCATCTCATGCCATTCTCTCCTGCTCCTATATCCCTTTCCCTCCCTGCCTTCCCATTTGCCTAATCAAAGTTTCTCTGTTCCCCCCACACACGCTTATAGATTAGCATCCACTTATCAGAGAGAACATTCCGCCTTTGTTTTTTTGGGATTGGCTTACTTCGCATAGCATGATGTTCTCCAATTCCATCCATTTACCTGCAAATGCCATAATTTTATTCTCTTAATTCTGAGTAGTATTCCATTGTGTATATATACCACAGTTTCGTTTCTTTTTCTTTCTTTTTTTTTTTTTTTGTCGGGGGGTGGTAACAGGAATTGAGTTCAGGGGCACTCAGCCACTGAGCCATATCTCCAGCCCTTTTTTATATTTTATTTAGAGACAGGGTCTCACTGTGTTGCTTAGGACCTTGCTGAGTTGCTGAAGCTGGCTGGAACTCAAGATCCTCCTGTCTCAGCCTCCCTAGCTGCTGGGATTATAGGCGTGTGCCACCACGCCATGATAGTTCAGTTTCTTTATCCATTCATTTATTGAAGGACATCTAGGTTCAGTCCACAGTTCAGCTATTGTGAATTGAACTGCTATAATCAATGATGTGGCTGCATCACTATAATATACTGATAATATAATATGTCCTTTGGGTATAGACTGAAGAGTGGGATAGCTGGGTCAAATGGTGGTTCTTTTTTTTTTTTTTTTTTTTTTTTTAAAGATAGAGTGAGAGAGGGAGAGGGAGAGAGAGAATTTTTTTAATATTTATTTTTTATTTATCGGTGGACACAACATCTTTGTTTGTATGCGGTGCTGAGGATCGAACCTGGGCCGCACGCCTGCCAGGCAGTGCGCTACCACTTGAGCCACATCCCCAGCTCCAAATAGTGGTTCTATTCCAAGTTTTCTAAGGAATTTCCATACTGTTTTCCAGATTGTTGCACCATTATATGTACCTTTTCACCCTTGCTAACACTTATTGTTGTTTGTATTCTTTTAATATTAATTTTTTAATTATAGGTGGACACAATATCTTTATTTTATGTGGTGCTGAGGGTCAAACCCAGTGCCTCACGAGGCATGCTAGGCGAGGCTCTCTTTCTGAGCCACACCCCCAGCTCTGTTTGTATTCTTGATAACTGCCATTCTGACTGGCGTGAGATGAAATCTTAGAGTAGTTTTGATTTGCATTTCTCTAATTGCTAGAGATGTTGAACATTTTTTTCATATATCTGTTGATGGATTCTGAGAAGTGTCTGTTCAGCTCCTTATCCCATTTACTGATTGGATTGTTTTTTTGGTTTTAAATTTTTTGAGTTCTTTATATGTCCTGAAAATTAGTGCTGTGATGTGCATGTGGCAAAAATATGCTCCCAAAATGTAGGCTCTCTCTTTACCTCATTGATTGTTTCCTTTGCTGAGAAGAAGCTTTTTAGTTTGAATCCATCCCATTTATTAATTCTTGATTTTATTTCTTGCGTTTTAGAAGTCTTGTTAAGGAAATTGGGACCTAATCCAATGTTATGAAGATTCGGTCCTACTTTTTCCTCTCTTAGGTGAAGGGTCTCTGGTCTAATTCCTAGGTCCTTGATCCACTTTGAATTGAGTTTTGTGCATGGTGAGAGATACTTAGTTTCATTTGCTGCATATGGATTTCCAGTTTTCCCAGCACCATTTGTTGAAGAGGCTATCTTTTCTCTAATGTGTGTTTTTGGTGCTTTTGTCTAATATGAGATAACTGTATTTATGTAGATTTGTCTCTATCTTCTATTCTGTACCATGGATCTACATGTCTATTTTAGTGCCAATACCATGCCATTTTTGTTACCATAGCTTTGTAGAATAGTTTAAGGTCTGGTATTTTGATGCCTCCTGCTTCACTTATCTTGCTAAGGATTGCTTTGGCTATTCTGGGTCTCTTATTTTTCCAAATGAATTTCATGATTGCTTTTTCTGTGAGGTTGGGACTTTAATTGTAGTCGCATTGAATCTGTATAGCACTTTGAGTAATATGGCCATTTTGACAATATTTATTTTGCCTATCCAAGAGCCTGGGAGATCTTTCCATCTTCTAAGGTCTTCAATTTTTTCCTTTAGTGTTCTATAGTTTTCATTGTAGAGGTCTTTCACCTCTTTTGTTAAGTTGATTCCCAAGTATTTTATTTTATTTTTTGAGGTTATTATGAATGAGGTAGTCTTCCTAATTTCTCTTTCAGAGGATTCATCACTGATGTATAGAAATGCATTTGATTTATGAGTATTGATTTTATATCCTGCTACTTTGCTGAATTCATTTATTAATTCTAAAAGTTTTTTGGTGGAGTTTTTTGGATCCTCTAAGATAGAAACATGTTTTCTGGAATTTTTTTGATTCATTATACACTTGATGTCTAGCACAGAGGCCAGCACCTGTTGATTCATCTAACAGCTGCTTATTAAGCACTAACTGTGCCCAACACTGAGCCATGGAGGCCCTAAGGCTGTTGAAGTGATAAGACACACACTGTCCCTCTTTTCCATAAGAAGGTTGAGTCTGGGCACATAATCACACAACCATGTAAAACTATTAACAGTGACAACAAATTTTATAAAGGAAAGAGGTACAAATGTCTTCCATGAGCTGTTGGTGAGTGAAGGGTTTTGGAGGTGGCTGAACCAAGGCTGGAAAGATGAGTAGCTGTTAGCAGGGAGAAGTCAAGTGAGCATTGGAAAGTGGCCTCCAGATCTATGGGCTTATGGGGTCAAACTGGTGATTATGGTGGGGAGTCTCAAAGGTATGCAGGTTTAAAAGCCCTGTGGGAAGAGAGAGTATGTTGCCCAGAGAAATGGGGCTGGGGAGGGGGTTGATGTTCAGTGAATACTTGAAGAATGAATAAGAAAGTGAATGATCACCTCCTGGGAAGCACTTTAGGCTGGAGACCAGCTCAGGGGAAGGAGAGGAGGTACTGGGAGGCCAGAGGAGAGAAGTGCATGCCTGGAGTCTAACCCTCAGGAGGTGGGAAGTCCTTTTAAGGTGGCTTCTCTATCAGTCTGGGGGCTTTTCTCCTGCAATTTCCCATTCATTGCCTACAAAAGTTACACCACTGTCCCTGAGGCCCTCTCTGCCTGTCAACAGATGACCTTACCTGCTTGCCTCCCATCTCCCATAACCTACCTATGACAGTCCACTTCTTGTCTTTTTCCCTTCTCTCTGGAGGTGAAGCTCTCTTCAGGGTTTTCTGTCTGCTTCCTTCAGTTTCCTAGACCTCTTGCCACCAACCATCTTCTCTTTCTTCAAGATCTTCAATCTATTCCTTCTTTGGCATCTTTTTGTCCTCTCAGTAAACAAGTTTCCTCAATATAAGACAATTTTCCTTTTGTCCTGTCATCCACCCAAGCAAATATTTTCTTCCTTCTGCCAACAACAGACCTTTTTTTTTTGTGGGGGGGAGGTACTGGGAATTACTCAGGGGCACTCAACCACTGAGCCACATCCCCAGCCACACACCCCGTTTTTTTTAGTTGAACATGGACATGGACATAATATCTTTGTTTTACTTATTTATTTATTTTATGTGGTGCTGAAGATTGAACCCAGTGCCTCATGTGTGCAAGGCAAACAAGCGCTCTACCACTGAGCCACAACCCCAGCCCCTGCCCAGCCCCTTTTTATGTTTTATTTTGAGGCAGAGTCTCACTAAATTGCTTCCGGCCTCCCTAAGGCTGGCTTTGAATTTGCTAACCTCCTGCCTCAGCCTCCTGAGCCTCTGGGATTACAGCCATGTGCTACCTCACCTGGCCCAACAACAGACTTTTGAAATAGTAATCACGGGCCAGGCATGTAGCTCAGTGTTAGACAGCTTGCCTAGCATGTGTGAGGCCTAGAGTTTAATCTCTGCAAAAAAGAACAACAAAACCCCACAGTAATCAGCATTTATTATGTCCAGGTTTTTTTTTTTGTTTGTTTGTTTTTTTAGGTCCCAGTGATTGAACTCAGGGGCACTCAACTACTGAGCCACATCCCCAGCCCTATTTTGTATTTTATTTAGAGACAGGGTCTCACTGAGTTGCTTAGGGCCTCGCTATTGTTGAGGTTGGCTTTGAACTCATGATCCTCCTGCCTCAGCCTCTCGAGTTGCTGGGATTACAGGCCTGCACCTCCATGCCTGGCTTATATCCAGTTTTTAAATTATTCTTCCTCCTTATCATCCCCTGCCACTTTATCTAAAACTGAAGTTGTCCTATCTTCACTCCCTCCCACCTTGTAAACCTATTGCTCTTGAGCTTGCCTAGCATGCAAGAAGCCCTGGGTTCATTTTGCAGCCCTGCAAAGACAAAACAAAACCAAAAAAACAGCCAACAACAACTACAGAACTCATTGCTCTTTACAAAGACTACAGCTGTAAGCATTCAATTATCCTTTCTTCTCAAGGCAGGAGTTCAGCTCCCTGGTTCTTTTGCAGATTTTTGTCGTTCCTGATCACTGCTTCTTGTTTCCTTCACAATCTTCCTCCACTCATCTCTGAAATATCCATGAGGCAGAATCCATTCTGGCACCACCTGTATTGTTCCTCTCAGCTCCTCCTTTGGCAAGCTGATCTTGTCCTGGGGAGCCAAGTCCTGTCTGGGTTCTGAGTCAGACTGCCTCTTGAATCCAAGCTTTGAACGCTGCCCATCTAATCATGGTGCCACATCTGATCGTGCTCCTGATGCTACATCCATAATCTTTCAAACAGGGAATCAGAGTCAACCACAGAGACTCCCGCTGTCTAACTGGTCTGCAAGTACTGTTGGCTACAAGTACTGTTAATTCTTTCCCTCAGATGCCAACCCCTTCTCCTTCTCTGTCTCTCTTTTCCTTTCTTTCTGGTCTCATCTCCCACCCTTGCCTTTACTCCAGCCACACTGTCCTCTGTGCGCCATGTCTGCCCACATCCCTGTTTTCCTGCTGCACTTTTTAAATCGGTACCTACTTCATGTTAGACACTCTGCTAAATAATGCAGGTATGGTGACAGGACTCCCTCCGAGCTTGTAGGCTAAGTGAGTGCACAGGCAATTACCCAATTACTGTGTGTGGTATGCTATAGACTGTACAGGTAAAGGGAGAAAGCAGAGCAATTTGTTTGTTTGTTTGTTTGTTTGTTTTGCAAATGCTTATGGAGCCACCCACCTTGTTCCAGACACTGCTCTGGGAGTTGGGAATACAGCAGTGAACAGGAGAGAACCCCACCAACAACCACAAAACAGAAAGAAAGAAATTCCTAATTAAACCACCAGGAAGCTGGGGGAGCTCCAGTGCTTCTTGGGGCAGAGACAGGGCAGGTGCAACAAACCCAGACCTGAGGGAGTCAGATCAGAGCAGTGTCTCAACCCTGGCTGCCCATCATCATCACATGGGGCTTTATAACACCCTGAGGCTAGTTCCCCCCACCTCCCCAGTACTTAAATCTGAATCTCTGGTAGTGATTGGCTGTGGGGCACCCCCCCACCTCCAGCGCCTGGAATGGAACCCAGTGCCCTGCACAGGCCAGGCAAATGCTCTACCACTGAGCTACTTCCCCAGCATATCAGTATTTTTAAAAGCTCCCCGGGTAGTTGGGGTAGTTGTAAGCTGCCATGCTAGAGGAACTGAAGCGTATCAAAGCTGAAAGTGGAGATCATAGATAAGGTTTGAGAGGTGATCAGAGGCCCGCCCACCAAGGGCCTAATAAATCCTATAGGACATTTGGCTTAATCTTGAAGGCACTGGAACTCCTGAAGGATTTAAGCAGGATGATGACAGCATCACATTAGTGTGCCTTTTCCCCCCTTTAACACAGGATCAGCCCAGATGCTGTGTGCAGTGTGTTCACAGGGAGCAAAAGCAAACCGATGCCAGGTAGAGGCTGTTGCAGGAGCCAGGGAGAAATGGCAGGAGCTGGTTACAGTGATGGAAGCCAGGAGAGAGAAGGGAGGGGAGATGTCTGAGATTTGGAAGGAGACTAGACAGGACTCAGTGCTTAATTGGGTGTAAGAGGTGAACAAGGCCCAGGCTGTGGTGCCTGCTAGGAGAAGCGGGTGGATCTGTTTTGAAGTGCTACCTGGTCCCTTATTCTTCTGCCTGTGATCCCATGCCTCATATCCACATAATAAGACTTATTATATACATCTCCTTTTCTAGTGAGCTTTTCTGGGTTCTGCCCTGTATTAGATCAGGTATTATCAGTGGTAAAGTCAGTGTCTGTTTACAGATATTACTAATGCAATTGGGTTGCTCTAATCCAGGGATATTTTTTATTTTATTTTTATTTATTTGGGCTGTTGTTTGTTTTGGTAAAAGAGATTGATCCCAAGAATATTTGACCACTGAGCTATATCCTTAGCCCATTTTTTTAAATTTTGAAACAGGATCTTTCTAAGTTGCTGAAGCTGGCTTCAAACTTGCAATCCTCCTGCTTCAGTCCCCAAATCACTGGGATTTGTTTTAGTCTATTCTGTATCGCTCACACAGCACCTGGGATGCAGAGAGTATACCAGTGCTTGTTAAATAGATGTGTTAATGGATGAAGAGCTGGCCCAGAACCAATATCTTTCCTCAGAGGGAGATAAGAAGTGGGTTAAGGGCTTATTCCCATTTCTAGGGTAAGGACAGGAATAGTCAGAGCAGAGAAGGTGTTTGTTGAAGCCTAGTTAAAGACCTTTTAATGCTGTTACAGTGAAATACATTCAGCTATATAAATTTGTTTCAAATTCCTTTCATGTTAAAAAACATATAAATTTCTTAAAATGTTTCTGCACCTATTCTTTCTCTCAAATTTCTCCTGATCAGTGAGGTATGGTGGTGGTAATAAATGGACAGACCTGAGCTTAAATTCTGATTAGTTGTGTGACACTGGGAAGCAGGATCTTTCTAAGTTGCTGAGGCTGGCTGTATGGCATTGAGCATGATACTTAACCTCACTGAGCTAGTTTCCTCCAGCTTTTAAGTGCGTACAAAGAAACATGTTTTTCCCCCCAGGTTATTGTGATGTTGAATAAAGTACCATGTGGAAAAGTACCAGCTGTTGAGCTAGAACTATCCTAAGCCCTTGGTAATCACCAGGTTCCTCTGCCTTCAGTAACTTTGATCTTTATTCCTTTGCCCTTCCCATCCTTCAAGGTCAGTTGTAGAGCCAGAATTTGGTCTGGGCTCTATGACCTTCTCAGAAATGACCTTTGAAGGATTGATTCTCCTATGACAGGTCCCCAGGCTTTCTGTAATTCTGGCAGAATTTATGTGTAAAGAGTGCTGCAAAAGAAAAACCAGACAATCCTGAAATGTAGAGCTTGGTAACCCCTGAAATTCCTTAATACTAGGAAGAAAATTAATTAGTATATAATAGAAGGAAAAAATGAGAACATGCAGTGACTGTGTGTGTGTGTGTGTGTGTGTGTGTGTGTGTGTGTGTATGTGTGTGTTTTGAATGCAGGGATGCATTACTGCTGAGCCACACCCTCAGCTCTTTTTATTTAAAAAAAATTTTTTTTAAATATTTTTTAGTTATAGTTGGATGTAATACTTGATTTTGTTTATTTTTATGTGGTGCTGAGGATTGAACTCAGTACCCCATACCTGGGAGGCAAGTGCTCCACCACTGAGCCACAACCCTAGTCCTCAGTCCTTTTTATTTTTTATTTTGAGATAGATTATTTAAAAGAAACAGCCAAATTTTAATTACCAAACACATTAGTTTTTAATACAGATTATTTAAAAGAAACAGCCAAATTTTAATTACCAAACACATTAGTTTCTAATACAGATTAGGAGGAGGATTACTTTTTTGTTTCAGTTTCTTTTTTTTTTTTTTAAGAGAGAGTGAGAGAAGGAGAGAGAATTTTTTAAAATATTTTATTTTTTAGTTATCAGTGGACACAACATCTTTGTTTGTATGTGGTGCTGAGGATCGAACCCGGGCCGCTCGAGCCACATCCCCAGCCCTGTTTCAGTTTCTTAATGTAAAAGGAGTAATGACCCACATGGTTTTTAAATACTTTAAAAGCTTTTGTGTAAATGCTCATTCACAGAGATTAAATGATTTTTAAAGTGTTGTGGCATTTGAAAGTTAAATAAGAAGCAAAAATATAATTATTCCTCTTCAACTCTTCTGCCTAGAAGTTTTAAGTTTCTTTTCTTTAGGTAGGATTTCATTGTTTGACATGAGCTGTCACTTTTCTTTGAAATACCATAAACTGGTGTTTCTAAATTTGCAGATACCAGCTCAGTGACATCATGAGATCCATTTAGTGATGCAATTTGCATTAAAAAAAAATCATCCAGGGCTGGGGTTATACCTCAGTAGTAGACTGATTGCCTAGAACACATGAGGCAGTGGGTTTGATCCTCAGCATCACATTAAAAAAGTAACTAAATAAAAGTATTGTGTCCATCTACAACCAAAAAAAAAAAAAAATCATCTGAGTATGGTGTGGCATATACCCGTTTTCACAGCAGCTCAGGAATCTGATGCAGGAGGACGCACGTTTGAGGCCAGCCTCAGCAACTTAGTAAGGCCTTAAGCAACATAGTGAGACCCTGTCTCAAAAATAAAAAATAAAAAGGGATAGTGATGTAATTCAATGGTAAAGCACTCATGAATTCAATCCCCAATACAAATATATATAATCTATAATCCCAGCTACTTAAGAGGCTGAGACAGGAGGATCATTTGAGCCCAGGAGTTTGGGAATAGCATGAGCAACATATTGAGATCCCATGTCAAAAACAAAAAATCTTAAAAGCCATGTGAGTATGTGGGTGTATATGATGTGTGTATGTTATTTATATTATAAAGTATAAATGTATTTTTTCTTTTTTTTTCTTTTTTTGAAATGGAGTCTCATTAAGTCTGGCCTCAAATTCCTGGGCCCAAGTGATGTTCTGCCTCAGTCTCTGAGTGTAGCTAGGTCTACCACACCTGATTCTGTATGTCTTTTTTAGGTTATAATTTAAAAAGTTTGGAGCTGGCTGTGTAGCTTAGTGGGACCACATCCTTATTGCATTTATTATGTGTAAGACCTTGGATTTTTTTTTTAATGGTTGAAAAAGCAGTGTTGTGAATGTAATGCAATATGCCTTGCATATTATAGAGTGCAAAAGTGTTTGTCAAATGGATAAAGAGATACCTTTTATGTCCTTGGGCTTGATAGCAATAAGGAAATACGGATGGTAAGCCAATTCCTGTAAAATATCTTGTTAAGTGGTAGCCTGTTTGTGTTGCAGAGATTCTTCCCTCTTTTGGTTTGAGAGAATAATGAATGTTTGCTTATAAAAAGTGAAGGATGCTGACTTGGAATGGGGGACAATGGGACATAAAGTTCAGGAATGTGAGTATGCAACAGACCTATGGTCTAAGCACTTGTGGCTCTAACAATTGTGTGTTCTCTCTGAGGGGATCCCAGTGTTCATGATGTATAGAAATTTGAAATTTGCTGAGGCACAAATTCAGGCTTATCCTAGGAGGCCTGTGGAGAGGGAGATGGTTATTTAGCTAGTGAGCAAGCTGGGCCACCGGCCCTTCATCTGCATTGAATCATGGCATACTATTTTTCCATTATTTTTATTTATTTATTTATTTTTTTGGAGTTGTAGATGGACAGCTTGCCTCTATTTTATTTGTTTATTTGGGGTTAAGGATTGAATCTATTACCTCACATGTGCTAGGCAAGTGCTCTGCCACAGTCCCTGCTTTTCTATTTTTTGTGTTAGAAGCTTAGATCCCTTAAAGTAATTCTCGTTCTGTCTAAAGAATAACTGAAATGAAAAGTGGAGCAAGTAAAACTTGTAATGGGAAGATAAACCAAGGAAGGGAGTCTCTCAGCTGGTCTTCTTGAATCCTGCAGGTTGGCGGTGCCCGAAGCTCTCCTGCAGATAACTCTAGAGGTGGTTGAGCTTTGTGCCATATTCTTTGCTGCTTTTTTAGAACCTGTGGAGGAGGCGAGCATTGATTTGAGGCAGTATTGATTTATTATGTAGCCTCTGCTTAGTCTCTAGAAATTGTGTTTGTATAAAAAGAGGAGAAAACAAATATTGGGAAGAGTTACTTTTTGTTGTTGTTAATTGCAACACTTTTGTGTGTGTGTGTGTGTGTGTGTGTGTGTGTGTATGTATGTGTGTGTTGCTGGGGATTGAACCCAGGGCCTTGTGCATGTGAGGGAAGTGCTCTATCAACTGAGCTATATCCCCAGCAACATTTTTGATCAACTGCTTTAGGAATGACTTTGTACAATTCTCTGATATCTGATTGGTCACACTCTTTAGAATTCTGTGTGTGTGTGTGTGTGTGTGTGTGAGAGAGAGAGAGAGAGAGAGAGAGAGAGAGAGAGAGAGAGAGAGAGAGTCTAGTGATTGACCTCAGGGTCTCACATGCTAGGCAAGCATTCTACTACTGAGCACATCCCCAGACCTTTTTATATTTTTTTAGAGACAAAGTTTCGCTAAGTTACTTAGGGTCTTGGTAAATTGCTGAAGCTGGCTTTGAACTCAAAATCCTCCTGCCCCCATTCTCTAAGTAGACGGGATTACAGGTATCTGCCATTGCACCATATGTCCTCTGCCTGAGATTTGCCCAGAGCTAGGACCTTTTCACAAGTTAGTGGGGTAGGAAGGGAGAAGAATTGCCAGGACAAGAATTGCCAGTGGACGAATTGGGTCCAAATTTTACTGCTATCCGCCCATGTAACTGTTGGCTGTTTTCAGAGAACTACTCACTTGTGAATTGAGCCACGTGCCCATTTTCTAGAACTAGTTATGGGAAGCTTACCCCATCCCATTCTTCAGTATTTGTTTCCCTAAAGCTAGCATTATTGTAATTATAGAAAGAGGGAGAAAGAGAGAACCAGGTTGGTTTTCAGAATGTGAGAAATTATGCCTCCTTTTTTTTTATTTGGGGGAAAAAAAAGTTATGCTGAGAGAGTCATGTGTTGCTGCATCATAGACAGCACCATGAACTTGATTCAGTGCCCTCTTGGCACCTCATACACCTAGAGGCTCAGGTGGGTGTCTCACCTGAATATCCCTGGGTCCCAGGAGCACTTCTCTGGGCTATCCCTACTGCCTGTAACTAAGTCAGTGTCCATTCTTTGTAAACACTCGTTTAACATACTGATACAAGATGCTCAAGTTGGCTCTGGGGTAAGGGGATATAAAAATAAGCCAAATATGGTCCTTATCTCCTGGGACAGATATGAAGACAACTAATTATTAGTCACAGTGACAGTGATGTGTATTATCAAGGAGAAAGTTCTATGGAAGTACAAGGGACAGGAGAGAGAAGAAAATGAGCAGTGGGGAGAGGTGCTCAGAGGAAAGAAATGGCAGGCAATGAGAAGAACAGGACAGAGCCGGGCAGGCACTGGTTGCCTTTGAGAAGCTTGGAGGAGTATCACCTGGCAGTAGTGGAGTGTGGAGGAGGTGTGCTGGAGGGTGGAACTGGAGCCTGCCATCATTTTGAGGCTCTGGGGACCCATCAGATTTGTGTTTTAGGACAAGGTGAAGAGGATGGATTAGAGTAGGGGCAGTACCATTAAGAGGCTGTTGTCATGGTTCATTGGATAAGTGACAGGGCTTGGCTGAGGGCAGTGGAAATGAAATGGAGGTTACTCTAGAATGATTTGTACTCTAAGGCCAATCTGTGAATTTATAATAGGCATGAATTTAACCAACCACTGAAATGATTAGGTCATCTGGCCAGAACACAACTTTTAAAATTGAAGTGCACTAATAATCAAAGGATTAGTCAGTGAAAATGGCATTAAGGTGAAAGAAGCTGGATGATCTGAAAGGACCTTTACTCACTCTATAGCAGTTTTGCATAGCACTAATAATAAAGCATGGTCTCTGGTGAGCTGTTAGTCTCCTCCAGAGAGATACTTGGCCTACAGGAGGACCTGCTTCCTTGGCCAGCACTGGAGAGAAGCTGGCTGGCATGTTTGGGTTGCAAGAAAGGAAACTCACCCAGATGAGCAGGTGAAATGAGGGACAATTACAGGGAAAGGGAATTTCACAACCCTAAAGTTAGAGAGGCAGTCAAGTCTCAGGGAGCCTAGAATATCATCATCACCCTACTCCCCCTCTCCCCCCTCCTCCCCCTCCCCTCCCCCCTCCTCCTCCTTTCTATTTATTTATTTATTTGGTACTAAGGATTGAGCCCAGAGGTGCTTTACCACTGAGCTATACCCCCTGGCTCTTTTATTTATTTATTTTTTATTTTGAGGCAGGATCTCACTAAGTTGCTGAGGCTGGCCCTGAAATTGCAGGGAATTACTGGCATTTCAGGCTACATGAGCCACTATGCCTGACATGGGGCTTAGAATATCATCAGTTGCTTTTTCCTCCCTCCCTCCTTTCTCTACATCCAAAGGATCTGCTTTCCTCTCCCTCCCAGGATAGCTCTTCTGAGCCCATGCACTTGTCAGGGCCCCAGTATAGCTCCTCCGAAAGAGTGGCTTTGAGCCCTAGTCTTCCCAGTCTTACAGTCTGCTCCCCACAGCTGCCCCAGTTTCTGTGTCCCAAGTACTAATGCCCAGAAGAGTGGATCTGATCGGTCCAGGTTGGGGCAGATGCCATGTCCTAATCTGGATAGACTGAAAATGTATCAGATTCTTTGAGAAAAAAACAAAATAGTAGTAAATGGTGGGTACCTCCAGTGTACTTTAAACTCTTCTAGAATTCATGTTGACTCAGTGTATTGGCTAACTGTTGCTATATAACAAAGTGCTCCAACATGTAGCAGCTGAAAACAACAAGCATTTATCATCTCACAGTTTTGTGGGTCAATAATCCAGGAACAGCTTAGTTGAGTGTTTCTGTCTCAGGGTCTCTTGTGAGATTACCATGGAGTTGTTCCCTGGGTCTGTGGCCATGTGAGACTGGGAGATGGTCACCATCTAAGCTCACCCATGTCATGGTCTGGTGGTCAGCAGGAAGCAGTTTTCTCACTGGCTATTGGCTAGAGACCTCAGGTCCTCCCCTTGTGGGTCTCTCCACAGACTGAGTATCTTCACTACATGGCAACTAGCTTCCCCAAAGCAGGTGAACCAGAGAGCACCCAGGATGGAAACTGAAGCCTTTTGTTATCTAATCTGAAAGAAAATACAACCACTTGTGTCCTGTTCTGTTGGTTGCATAGACCAACTTTGGTGCATTGTGGGAAAAGGGATGCACAATGGTGAGGAAACCAGGAGGTGAAGCTCAGTGGGGTCATCTGTACCCACATTCAGTCAACAAACATTTATTTAGTATCTACTGCAAGTTCCAGGTGTCAAGCGCAAGTTGTACAGCACAGTTTGTGCCCTTGAGGAGCTCCTGCCTGGCTGGTGTAGGGAAGCCTTATATAAGCACAGTACCCTGTGTCCTCAGCCCTCACCTCTGTCCAATCACCCATTGTTCACATCATGGCCATGTGTGTCCTCATGAAGTTTAGATATGTGGGTAGGACTATCTTTTTAGATCCTTTTTGCCTTGACTTATTTCGTTTGAAAAAAAATTTTTTAAAATATTTAGTTGTAGATGAACACATAGTATCTTTATTTATTTTTATATGGTGCTGGGGCTTGAACCCAGTGCCTCACACATGGAAGGCAAGCACTTTACCACTGAGCTACAGCCTCAGCCCTGTTTGAAAATTTTTTAATCACCACCACATAAGAAGTATGTTTTTGCAGCTTAGTGGTAGAGCATTGCCTAGCATACAACCACTGTACCACTGAGCTATACAGCTACACCCATCGGCCCAAGAGATGAATTTTCTATCCCACAAGTCAGCACATGCACAAATAGACGCATTCACAACTGAAAGGTTACAACCATCTCTATCTGTGGTGTATTCTGATATTTTCTAATCTAGGTTATTTCTTTTCTTTCTTTCTTTTTAAATAAAAGTTGGTTAGTCTCTTGAACTTCACACCCTGTAGCATTGTTATCTGCCTGGTGGCAAGCTGCAGCCCCAGGATCATCCATTTCCTGCCACAATCTAGGAAACCTTTCACCTTCTCCTTGGCCTTAGTTACTCTGCCGTTTAGGACATCCAGCCTGCACTCTTAGGCTCCTCTTCCTGAAGCTGTCTCTCATATTTCTTAGAGAACTCTTACTCATCCCTAAAAACCCAGCTTCCTTCTCTCCTCGAACTCCTAGAGCATTTCACTAACTCTTAGTGACAGTCCAGTCCCTGCTCCAAGCCAGCTGTGCAATGTCTTTCCATTGAATCATTCACTCATTTAAGAACGTTTACAAGGACGTTGAGCAAATGAGCATCACACAAATGATGATGCTGCAAATGAGCGGTGTGCAGAGTTAGGGGGTGTTACAGGCAGGTTTCCTGTTGGAGCCACGTGCTGCAGAAAAAGGATCCCCCCCCCCCCCCCGCCCCGCCTCGGGCCGTGCTCTAGCGCATCCATCCATCACAGGTACCCTTCTCTCCGGAACTTGCCGCCCGGGTTCATTGCCGCGGTTCTTTAGGCTGCTCTCTGCTCTGGTTTCCTTTTGCTTTTCCTACTTTTTGCATCTGTGTGTGGTGATGGCGACAGCCTAGTGAGAAGTGGAGTTTTAGGCAAGAGGGATAGAGAGGCCTCTGTCTGCACCCACCAGCAGGGGCTTTCCTCTCTGAAGTGGTACGGAAGCAGGAGGGTTTTGAGGTTTTTTAATATTTGCTTCTAAGTATCTAAGTGAGAGATTTGTTTGCCCACATTTGCACTATCTTGGCAAACTAGCAACCCCACGAGATATTTCCTGGTTGGTTTTGTGTGTGTGTGTGTGTGTGTGTGTGTGTGTGGTTTTTATTTTTGAAAAGGAAAATAATTTACACCTTAGTGATATTGTGCTGAAATATAATGACTTTTCTTCTTCTTCTTCTTTTTTTTTTTTTTTTTTTAATTGCTGTTAACTTCAGGGTTGAAACTAAGTAATTCCCAGGCCTAGCCTCTGGGGAGTTGCCAATAGATTATGCTGTGAACTGCAAGCAGATACAAGGGGGGGGGGGAGGAGATTGGACCTGAGCAAAAGCAATTAAAATATTCCTTCCTCAATATTCTCATTTCTGCTTTTGTCAACAGCTGTGCAACTGCCAAAGATGTGCTGACTTAATTGTGGCATGTGTAGATTTCCAGGAGGGAGGTGGAGGTGAAAACAGACCATAAAGGCATCATTACTGTAGAGTGTGATAAATGGGATAATGGAGGTGTGTCTGTATCAGATGTGAAGAGAAGGGAGTCATTCATTCATTTTAAGCAGTGTTTCAAGTGGGAGTCACCTCCATCAGCAGATCATGAAATCCTTTTACAAGATGTCTAAAACATTTGTAAAACTGAGATAGCATGGAATGAAACTATCCAATTGTGTCCTCCAGAGTAAATTTGGACATTGTTTTTGAAGGCCTTTGTTTCAGTTATATATCTATTGCATTGCAACATGAAATATATTTTTTTGTGGGGGGGGAGAATCTCAGGCAAGGATGTTGGAAAACCACTGATGTGGGAGTGGAAGAAGGCTTCCCACAGGAGCAGCGTTGGACCTGGGACTTGGAGAGTGGAAGATTTGCCCTGAGGAAGAAGGGTATATCAGGCATAGGGAAAGGGAAGCCCAAAATGGGACATGTTTGTTCAAGACACAGGATACTAGGAGAGGTGTGGCCAGAGATACATCTGGGGCAGCAGGAAGGGCCAGTTAATGAACCAGTTGAAAGTACTCTTCAGGGCTGAGGGTGTAGCTCAGTGGTAGAGGATCTACTTAGCATTCATGAGACATTGGGTTCAATCCCCAGTACCAAAACAATAAAATTAAGTTTTAAAACAAGAAAGTATATATGGTTGAGCCTTACTTTTCCCAGAAAGTCTCATTTTCTGGTTATGGGTTTTAGGCTTGGGAATCTGTGTTTTATTTTATTTTGTAGTGCTGGGGATGAAAGCCAAGACCTCATCTATGCTAAGCATGAGTTTTACCACTGAGCTACACCCCAAGCCAAGGAATCTATATTTTTAATAAGCTTCCCCAGGCAGTGAGGTGCTGATGGAGGTATGACTCAGCTAACTTTGGGATTTACAAAAATGAATTTTGCAGTTGTTTAAAGAGAAGATTGATGGATGGCCAGGCAAGGGAGAGGACTTGAGAGTGGTGATGGGTAAATGGTGGCAAAGAGAGTCTGGGTTTGAGGGAGATTTTAGAGGTTGGTTATGTGGTTTAAGGGAGAAGAAGGAATGAAGAGGAATCATAGAAAATCCTAAAATATCCAGGGGGATAATCTAGGGAAAAGGTAAGTGCTACAAACAGTGGAGAGAAAGCAAATTCAGAAGAGATAATCCATTATGAGTTTCAGTGTATGAGACAGGAATAACTCATTAAGTTTTGACCAGGCCTATACTAGAACTATTACTCCAAAGCACCTATGTCCTTTGCTCTGTCGATCTCTGAACAACCTCCTGATTGTCTTAGACCTGACTCAAGTCAACTTAACTCACAAGAGACTGAATAAATATGCCCAACTGGTTGATTGGTATGATTCATACTGAGAGAAGCGTATAAACATTTTGAGGTATGAGAGTATTTGTCTTTTTGCTCATGGCGTCAACTATACAATATTAGGGTACCTGGGGACTAGTAATTGGAAGATTTAGGAAAGAGAGAATTATATAGTCTGAGGGCTCTAAAAGTACCTAACAACAACAGTTATTAAATATCTTTTAACTATTCTGTGCTCAAATGAGAATGTGACTTTTTAGTGATTAAAATATTGTGGAATCTGGGCACAGTGGTGCAAGCCTGTAATCCCAGAAGCTCTGGAGGCCTAAGCAGGAGAATAGCAAATTCAAAGCCAGATTCAGCAATTTAGTGAGGCCCTAAGCAACTGAGAACCAGTCACAAAATAAAAAAAGGGATATGCATGTGGCTCAGTGGTTGAACCCCCCTGGGTTCAATCTCTGCTTTAAAAAAAAAAAAGCTACATGGTGTCGCTACTCCACTCCGTCAGTTTTTTCTTCAGTATGGAGAATTTCCTGGTGTGTTCTTAGCCAACTATTTTCCTTGTCTTCAACTTATCTTTATAAGTCATCTATTGGGGGTGGTTCTTTCTAAAGCTGTTTTAGCTCTCAATAGTTTCATTTTCAGAAAAGACATGACATTTGTTGAGCAAGTCCCCTCACATAGCGATCCTATCTTCAAAGCTGGCCGTCTCACCAGGTGGCCCCCCAAAGCCTGATTATGTGACCTCCATTCTGTTTTCCTTTACAATCTGTCACTCTCCTGGATGTGTCACCTGGGAGGAAGTTGTGTTTAGGAGAGTCCTGGTGGAGGACCAGGGTCCCTGGGAGGAGTAATGCTTCAGAGCCCCGCCTTCCAGAAGCAAGTGGTGCCCTCCTAACCAGAGGGCTGATGGCTGTCCTCCCCCTCACTTCTCTGTAGGGAAACAGGGGAGATGTGTAAGACAGGAAGGCCAGTGGGAGTGCTGAATGTCTTTTTTTTTCTCCCAACAGTTCTGCTGTGTTGTATTAACTCCTTATCCTTGTACTGGAAACTTGTAGGAGTTCAGATTTTTTTTTTTTAAATGTCTGTCAGAGAAAATAACCAGCTTAAAATATGTTATGACTGGAATAGCCTTAGTCTATACAAAGATGACTTAAAGCATTCATAGTCATATATCAAACAAAATAACGCAGGCAAGATATTGAAAACATTTGTAATCACTCCAATATCACTGCTTTGAAAACAGTTCCACATTCCTTTTAATAATGGCAACAACCACAACAGCAATGGGAACTATTATTGACTATTTACTACATGCCAGGCACAGGGTGGATGTAGGGCAGTGGCATTTGGTAGGACACTTGCCTAGCATGTGTGAGCCTCTGTGTTTTGTTTTTTTTAATATCTTTATTTTGTTTATTTATTTTTATGTGCTGTTGAGGATTGAACCCAGTGCCTCACATGTGCAAGGGAAGCACTCTAACTCTGAGCCACAACCCCAGCCCTGAGCCCCTGGGTTTAATTCCCAGTACCATCAAAAAAATTTTTAGGGCCTGGGGATGTGGCTCAAGTGGTAGTGAGCTCGCCTGGCGTGCGTGCGGCCTGGGTTCCATCCTCAGCGCCACATACAAACAAAGATGTTGTGTCCGCCGAGAACTAAGAAAAATAAATAAATATTAAAATTCTCTCTCTCTCTGTCTGTCCCCCTCTCTCTCACTCTCTGTTTAAAAAAAATTATTAAAAAAATTTTTAAATAAAAAAAAATTTTAAAAAAGTTATATAATAAATACAAAAGGATTCTGTAGACCTATTATTTGATCCTTCCTACCTTTTTTTTTTTTTAATTAGAGCATCATAGTTATTCAAAGTAGTTTAATTCATCCCAACAAAATCATAATGCCTGGTGGACAATATAATTTGGGGGGACTGACTTTACTCCCTTGATATATGGGAGTAAATTCTTCTCCTCCTTCCTTCTTCATATACTCTGTAGCATGACTTTTTCCACTTGGGGCTAAGAATTGAATGCAGGATCTCATGTATACTATGCATGTGTTTTATCACTAGCTATATTCCAGCCATACCCCCCTTTTTTTTAAATCAGGTCACTTTTTATGTTTTCTTTTTTTTTTTTTAACTTTTTTTTTAAGTTGTAGAGGGCACAATACCTTTATTTTCTCTATTTATGTAGTGCTGAGGATTGAACCCACTACCTCAAGCGTGTGAGACAAGTGCTCTACCACTGAGTAACAACCCCAGTCCCTTTTGTTTTCTTTTGAGACAGGGTCTCTCTAAGCTGTTGAGGCTGGCCTTGAAATTGTGATCCTTCTGCCTCAGCCTTCAAATCACTAGGATGACAGACCATGGTGCCTAGGCCCTAGCCCTTTGTTAAATTTTATTTTGAGACAAGATCTCCCTAAATTGCCCAGGTTAGCCTCAAATTTGAAATCCTCAATCCTCCTGCCCCAGCCTCTCTGATAGCTGGGGTTATAGATATGTGCCATTGAGTCAGCCCCAGCTCTCATTTCTTGTATTCTTATAGCTATCATGAAGTGGGCTGTTTCTCCTTTAACCCAAAAATATTGATTGTGAGCTAATTATATACAAAGTATGCTGCTAGGCCCTTAGAGAATCTAAAGCTGGAGATGACTCATTGCCCTGGAGGAGCTCCCTAGCCAGGAAGGAAGTAAGGGAGATATATTAGACTCAATCATAGGAGGTGGCCATTTGTTATTCATATGGGGAGATTTCACAGGACTCAACCTGAAATGTATCTAAAATAAGGTAATACAATGTTAGCTGAATGTATGGGACTGTTATTATGTTTCAGGTACCATGCCAAACATTGTACATGCACTAGTTCTTGAATCCTTAAAATATCTCTGGGAGCTGGGCACTATAATTATCCCCATTTTGTAGATGAGGAAGTTGAGATTCCAAGAGGCAAAATGACTTGTTCAAAACCAGAAGCCTGTGAGAAAGAAAGGTGGAATTTGAACTTAAATTAGACAGATTACAGAGCAGTAAACTTAAGCCCCAGAATCTAAGTGCCTCTAGATATAAAAGTAAAGGTATGTCCCTGGTGCATATTGAGAATTTTTCATTTTTTATCCCATAAACACTGTGTAGAACACTTACTCATTGGTATATTTTTGTATTTCTGTGGTGGACACATCTGATCATTCATATCACTATTTAATCTCTACTATGCATTTTCTTCTAATGAGAATGGTCTAACAACCAATGGAACATTTGGAAAAAGCGGGGGAAGTAAACCACTTCAAATATGACCCTCAGGTTTAGGGGATCAATTCTAGGGTCTTGAGCATGCTAGTCAAGAGTTGGACCACTAGCTATATTCCCAGCCTCTTTTTTTTTTTTTTTTTTTTGTACCAGAGATTGAACCCTAAGGCGCTTAGCTACCGAGCCACATCTCTAGTCCTTTTAAAATTTTTAAATTTTGAGACAGGGTCTTGCTAAACTGCTTAGGCCTTACTATGTTGCTAAGGTTGGCTTTGAACTGGGATCATCCTGCCTCAGCCTCCTGAGCCACTGGCATTACAGGCATGCACCACTGTGCCCAGCTCCCAGTCTCACTTTCATTTTTCATTGTATGTGGACATTGAACCTATTTATTCAGAGGCCCAAACACATGCTAGAACAGTTGTAATTACATCGTGTGTGTGTGTGTGTGTGTGTGTGTGTGTGTGTGTGTGTGTGTGTATCCAGTTGACCTTCTTTCTAGGTTACAGACATGGGTGGGAGTCATAGGAATGACCACTTAGTTGTATATAATTAAATCATAGACAATACAATTGAAATAATCTGCATTCAGGAAAGCTATTTTAAGAACTTTTCTCTTAAAAAGTTTTCTAATCTTATTCAATACCAAATCCTGTGTATTTACAAGGCTGTTGTAAATTTTACATAGAAAATCACCTCTCTTATTTAAAATATTAAATTTTGGGAGCCAGAGAAATGGCTCAGGTGCAGAGTGCTTTCCTAGTATGTGCAATACCCCAAGTTCCATCTGTGGAACAGATAAAATCAAATTAAAATTAAATGTTAAATTTTGTAATGATATGGGGGAAATTAAGTTGTTTTTGTTTTGCCATATTATAAATGGATTATAATTTTGGTGATACCTGAGAAAGCTGATTCTCCACTGCTATTTCACTATTTTTCAAACCATTCCTCCAGATTTAAAATTAGATTTGACAACTGGCATTCTCAAAGTAGGTCTTGACTAATAACAAGGTTGTCCCCTCTGCCTGTGCCTCACCACTAAACTCTAAGGTTTACAGTGATGCAGCCAGATGGCTTGTTCCCAAGATACTTTTTACTGACAGAGGGCGAGTTTGGGAATTCATCAGACCAGGATCCTCACATCAGCCCTTATTAGACTGATGACCTTTGGCAAATTATTTGAAACCATTGGCAGCCTCATCTGAAAAATAACAGGATAACCAGACC
Organism: Ictidomys tridecemlineatus; assembly: GCF_052094955.1. Classification (NCBI taxonomy): domain Eukaryota; kingdom Metazoa; phylum Chordata; class Mammalia; order Rodentia; family Sciuridae; genus Ictidomys; species Ictidomys tridecemlineatus. The sequence continues at coordinate 108,574,348 of NC_135484.1, read as the reverse complement.
TTATTCTACAGTTTTGAGTGAAGGCTCCTGGTAACATATGGAAGTATTTAGTATAATGCTTTGTGACACTTAGTTGGCTCCTGGTAAAAGTCAATGCTCTTATTATTTTCTAAAAAGACTGCAGTGTGCCAGGACCCATTTTATGAGTATACAGATTCAGCTTTGTTAGGTCATCCTTTTTTCCCCTTTTAAGAAATAATTATACATATTTATGGGGTACAATATGATTTCAGTACATGTAACATTGTGTAATAATCAAATCAGGAAGACAGTAGAATAAATCTAACAATTTTCCTATGTTTGCATATGCAATTATCTAAGTGAACCCCACCATCATGCCCACCTACAAGAATGGGGTTCTGATTAGAATAAGATATATCCTATGCATGTATAATTTTATCAAAAGAGATTCTACTGTCATGTATTAACTAAGAAAACCAATAAAATAAAATTTAAAAAAATCAGGGTCATCTTTAAAGTCAGATTTCTGGTTTCTGGGGGTTTTGGACAACCAAAGAGGATATTTTTCTGAAATCCATTAATATTTCATTGAAACTGTGGAATAACTTGCTTGGTGGGTCCTAATTGCAATGAATAATCCATGGACTCTTGAAATGTAATTCTTCCAAATGAGTATTATAATTAAATTCCAGCAAATCCAGAGGCACTTTTTAAAACATGCTTAAAATTTCCCCAAGCCACTGAGAAAACTGGTTGGTCCAATCATGGAGTGTAAAGGAATATGCTAATTTATGCAAAGACTACTGTTTTAGGAAGGCCTTGGCTGAATTTGAAGCAAACCATCTTCTGAGAAAAACACTTCAGCGATACTGTGGTACTAAGTCATTGAATTTTAAGGAGCTTTTAAATACAAAACATACATTGTGAATGATAAAGTGGCAGTTACTTGAACAAGATTTTTTTTTTCAAAAGGATTCTTCTGTGTTGAATATGACAACATTGTATGTCAGCCTTGACACATTTATTTTTGTGAAATATAGTCTAGCTGTAACAGTATCCTATACAAGCAAGCAAAGAGGTGCACTACCATTGCTTTTTGTTTGTTTATTTTGGTGCTGGGGATGGATCCATACCCACCACATATTGCATGTAAGCACATCTACCATGAGCTATGCCCCTATCTGCACCATTAAGTTTTTTTAATACTAAGGGATTTAGAAACCAATTTTATTTAAAAAAATTAAATCTAGGATAATTTTATTTGAACATTCTCTTTATTGACAGAACTCCTTCGGAACTCACAAACTAATTTAAAATAATTTTAGAACATTTTTGAGGCTTACATATGTACTTTTAAAAAAATTGTTCTAATTATACATGAAAGCAGAATGCAGTTTAATTCATTATATACAAATGGAGCACAACTTCATTTCTCTGGTTATACACAATGTAGAGTCGCACCATTTGTGCAATTGTACATGTACCTAGGGTAATAATGTCCATCTCATTTCACCATCTTTCCTACTCCCATTTCCCCTCCTCTCCCCTCCATATGTATTATTTGAAGCGTTAGTTACATTCTTGGACATCCTTTACTTATCTATCTTGGATTTTGTTTTTTAAGACAACAAAACTCTATTTTGTGGGCATTTGTAGTTAATTTAGACTATAGGAACTCTACATATACTAACATAATTAACATTTACTTAAATGCTTTGGATACTAAATGGTTTAGAGAGAAGGTGCAACAATTTGAAATTTAAAACAGGTGGTAATTATACTTGGATCAAAGAGTGTTAAAAGGTTTTGTAGCTTCCTTTTTAAGAATGAGGGTTAAGACAAATTCCACAAATAGAAAAGTAAAAGCTATCTACATAAAGAGAAGACTTGAGTTGGAGTGTGATTTACTCAGCTCCTCACCTTCATCTTAGTCGCTAGTTTTGTTTTTCTTTTTAATGTTGACATAAAAGTTTCACAGCATTTTGGAATGAAAAAAATATGTTGCAAAGGAAAGTTTAGTACATTTAAAAGTTAGTATGTTATTGCCAAATAACTAAGTTAAAAGCTGTGTTATAGTTTTTAAAAGGTATATGCAAATAAGCATTTTTTTTGTCTTTAACTACCCCCTCAACCGAATCAACTAAAACTATAATGTGTGTGTGTGTGTGTGTGTGTGTGTGTGTGTGTGTGTGTGTCTGCGCGCGCTCGCGCGCAAGGCGCCTGCGGAGAATTAGTACGCATCTTGTACATCTTTAGGAAAAAAAAAAAAAAGACCAAATAACCTGTTTCTTAAATAAACCCCAATACCTTCCAAAGTTATAATCTCAAAGGAAACAGGAATTGGCAGTCTTGGAGCTTGATTTAAAAAAAAATTTTTTTAATTAAAAAATTGTAATCTCCACATTTTTTGCCAGGCAAGAACCGAAGTTTGGAGGTAGACGAGCAGGCGAGCGGTTTGCCCGGGCGCAGAGCATGAAGGCCGGGCGGGCGCGGGGAGCGGGCGCCCGCCGCCCGGCGCGGGGGTGAGCGAGAGAGAGAGCGGAGCGCGTGTGGCCGGCGCCGCTCGGCCGGGAGCTCCCGCGCCCGCGCCCCGCGCCCCGCGCCTGCCGCCGCCGCCGCCGCCCCTGGTGCGATGGCGCAGAAACCCCGTTGACAAGGCACTGCTTTTTCATGACGGTGAGTTTCCCTTTGAGTGTATTATAATTTTGTGATAAAAATTTCAAGGAGAAAAAAAAAAACACACAACCTCCTTCCTCTGCCTCTTTCCTTCGGGGAGGGAAAAAGCGAAAGAGGGGGGGCTGGAGATCTATCTCCAGACAGAAAAGAAAGAGGAGCAAATTAAACACCGAGTTGCCAAAACCAGGATATTAGGTTTCAGCCCAGAGAGCTATTGGCTAAGGCTGTGTTTTTTTTTTGGGGGGGGGTGGGTTTGTGGGTGGGTGATGGTGGTGGTGGGTGGATGTTTAATGGACACGGAGAAAAGGGGAATCGAGTGTTTATGCCTTTCCCAGCGCCGCCGGGGCCCCGGGAAGACCAAGTTCAGTGTCGCGGGCGGGGGCGCAGGCGGGCAGGGGGCGGCGGGGCCGGGCCGGGGGCGCCTCGGCGGAGTGGGGGCCTCGGCGCTTTTCTTTTTTCTTTTTTTTCCTCTCCTTTTCCGCGGATGCAAATTTCTGGAGCGGGGAGAGGGAGAGGCCGGGAAGGGGGTGGCGTGGCGGTTGGTGGTGGGGAGGGGAGGGGAAGGAAGCCTTTTAATGACTCATTGATTGAGCCGGTTTAAAATTAGTTGTGTGCGCGAGTGTGTTTTCCGCCCCCCGGAGCCGCCGGGAGCCGGGAAGGAGGGAGCGGGGCTCGGAGAGGGGAGGACAGCGCGGCGGGGCCGCAAGCAGGGGGCAGGGAGGGCCTGGAGTGACGGCAGGCGAGCAAGAAAAATAAGCTTTTCCAATCTCCTCCCCTCGGTTTCCCCCCCCCTCGTTTCTTTTCTCTCTCGGAAGCTCTTGGGTGTGAATCGCATTTTCTTTCTTCTCAGCAAAATGGACCCCGCGTCGGGGGAGGGGAGAGAAGAGGGTGGGGAGGAAGGCGGCGGCCGCGGCGGCTGAAACCGGGTTTATTTTTCATTCTGGCTTCCTCCTTCCCGCCGCTTCTGAGGGCGGCCGCGGCGCGGAGAGCAGGAGGGCCTCGGTCGGGCCGCGGCGTGGAGAGCTCAGGCCGGCAGACCACCCGGCCCTAGCCCGCGGCGCGCACCTGCCGGCGGGACTGCCCCTTCCCGGTCGCCTTGCTGCTTGGCCCCGAAGCACCGCCGTGGACCCTGAGCCGGGCCGGGCCGAGCCCCCGCACGGCGCGGAGGACCGGAGGCCGACCTGCGGCCCAGGCAGGCGCCTCCTACGCGGCCCACGCTGTCCGGCCGGCTGAAAGAGACCGGAGGCAGTGGCGGCGATTTTTTGGCCGAGAGTGCGCGAACCCGACGCCGCTCGCGCCTCGGAGTGGCCCAGAATGCGGGATCTTGGGGGTGGGGGGTGGGGGGTTGGAAGGCGCTAAGATGGCGCTGAGCCTGGCCTGTCGCCAGGGCTGGTGGCGCAGTTGCTCGGCGGGCGCCATCTTCCCTCGCGGCGCGGGCGGCGCCCTCCGTGGTCGCCTCACCTGCCCGGGCGCCGCGATGTCCGGGGCCAGGCGGAGCGGAGCAGCGCGCGGGGCGCTGAGTTCTGTAGATGGGACCGGGGCCACGCAGCCCTCGCCGTCCCCACACCCCTAGACCCAAAATACCAGGCTGCCTGCTGGCTGTGGGAAGGGGCTGGGGCGGCGACTTGCTCGATCCCACAGGTTTCTGAGGGGAAAAGTGACCCGAGGGCGACTTCGCGGCTGATGGGTTTCCTCCTAATCTCCGCTTCCCCCTGGTCAAATTGGAGGTGAGGAGTTCCTGCCTTCTCTCCTAAGGCCAGACTCGGCGGCTTTGTTTTCTCTGGCCCGGCTGAAGGGCCGGGTATTAAAGCTTTTCCTTCATCCTTTTCTAGTTATTCAGTGTAGGCAAAGCCGGTTACAAAATTAAAAACAAACAGCAACAAAAGGACAGTTGAAGACAGTGCGTATCTGCTTTCCAGTAACATGCTGCTCATAGGTACCCTGTGTTTTCTTTTTTGGGTGATTGTAAAAATCCTGGAGATATATTTATTTGGTCAAAATACGGGAAGGTGATGGGTTTTATGATTTTAACATGGTTTGCTTTGGTATTACTTCAAGTGATAGTGAATTAAAAGTTTTTTAGAACTCCCATCTGAAAACGTTAACTCGCTTTAAACCACTTTACCTTTTTCCTTTCCCTTTAAAAGAAGACTGTACCTGAAAGCATCCAAAAATAAGTATCCTTGGGGTAGTAGCTCTATAGTTAAAGGGTTGTATTTGAAGGTCTTAAATTGTTACTGAAAGCCTATAAAGCTCTTATCTCTGTAGGAGTCCGCAGAGTGAATAGTTAAATTCTCATGGAGAAAAGTAACAGTGGCACCAGTAGATGTGTCCATGAACAAGTAGTGAATGTTAGATACCCTTTAACAAAACCCACCATATATTAAACAATCTACTCTATGCCAGGAACTGTGTTTGGTGCTTTATATAATTCCTATTTATTACATCATCCCTGAAATATTGATCTTATTATCTGCTTATTAGGAAAGAAATTAAACGGGGTAAAAACGGGAGTTCATAATCTGCTTGAATCAAATGTATGAAATATGATATGTCAAGAGCTTTGTAATGCTTTGAACAACTAATAAAAAAAATTAAAAAAAAATTAGGAAAGAAATTAATGTTCATAGAAATGGCCTGATTGTTCAGGTTTTGCCATTTTAAGTGCTAAAATACACATTAAATTCCAAAAGCTTTTAATTTACACCCATGATTTCCCAGTCTGACAGAAGGGGAGATGTTTTTAAAATATAGATTTGTATCATTATTTGCTAGGACCAGTTGTGTCCTTTTAATAATGTGTTAGGCAATCTCAGTTTTAACCTCTGATTCCCAACTTCATTACAACCCTAACCCCCTTCAGGACTGAAATTCTGCCCAGGACCCTCTAATTTGAATAGGAGCCTATTATCCAAAGCTTTTCAAGTGATTTCAGCATAACATACATATTTGGAATATACTGTATTGACTGTGTTCCTTTTTGAATTGGAACATGGGAATTAAGGTCTATATCATTTTGAGTTTTGCACAGTATACTTCACATTATTCTCGTTTTTATTTTTCTCCTGGCTGTTTGTCAAGTCTTGAAATTATTATCTTGTAGAATAAGGCTTAGGTATTCGTGATTTTAAAATCAGTGCATTTTAAAAAGTAGATTGTCTCATTCTTTTGAGAAGTTATATAACGTTTGGGTGTCTGAGTCTAGCCAAACTATCTAGTTTAGTCAAGACAACTGTGTAACTAAAATAGACTTGCATCCAAGATTTATACAGGAATTAGGAATAGAGTAGAAAAGACACTGAAATAAAGACCTAGAGATAAATCCTTATAAGAAAGGATTGTTTCCTGAATTTTGAATTGTAGACATATCTTTTGGGTTTTGGAAAGGAGGATGGGCAAATATCATTCTAAACATGAAACCGAATAACAGTATGAATAAAAACAGTTCAGGAAGAAACACCTAGAACAGGTGCTGAACAGATGACATGACTAAAATGAGAACCTGGTCAAGTAATGGGGTCTAACTCCAGAGCAAAGATCATGTATTTTCCTTCTTTTGTGCTAGCTCTTCTTTTTTATTCTCAAATTTTAGTTATGTTTTATAATCATTAAGGAGAATGGATTTTAATTAGGGTAGTAGTATGTTTTGTTTTGGTTTTGGGTACTAGGGATTGAACCCAGTACCTCACATACATGCTAAGCAGCACAATACTGCTGAGTTACACTCCCAGCTCTTGTTTTTTCTTTTTTTCCCCCTTCTCATTTGTTTAGACAGGGTGTTGCTATGTTACCTAGACTGATCTTGAACTCTTAAGATTAAAGTGATTCCCTACATTTTGGGGGTGTGGTGGGCAATTTAGGGAGGTCCTGGCTCAAAATAAAAAGATTTAAAATGGTGGAGGGAAATGGGAGTGTAATTATGGTATAGTGCCTACCTAGCATGTGCAAGATCTTGTATTTAATTCCCAATGTGATAGAAATGGAAAACCAACCAAAATTTTTCATGTAGATGTCAGAATTACACCATCTTAGTAGGTAGTATGTCCACATTTCTCTTTCCTGTTTGGAGTTTTTTGTAAGGCACAACAGTTGAATGCCTATGTGCAGTCTACATCAGTCTGATCACTGAGTGCGTGGAGTGCCAGTTTTTTGTTTTTTTTTTTTTTAATTTTCTGGCATTTCCTCCCTTGTTTTTCATGGCAAATGTCAAAGTAATTGCAACCTTTGATTAAAATCCAATAAAGCTTAAAATAAGGCAGTGTAGAGGGAAAAAGCTGTATTTAAAAGTAGGCTTTAGAGGAATTCAAGACAGGATATCTGCACTTGGGATTTACAGCATAATTGGGAAGAGAGAAAACACAACCGAGGTAATTACAGATTAAGAAAAACTTAAGAAGTGCTTGGTGGATCTAAAAGAGTGTATTAGAACAGACCATTTTGGCTAGTAAGGGTCAAGAAGAATTTCTTAGAAGAGGTGACATTGGAGCTGAGACTTGAAACAGAAGCTTGTGCTAACCATGTGAAAAACTGGGGCTGTATTTCAGACTGAGGCCTGTAAAAAATGTAAAGACCTGAAGACAGGGCGTTAGACTGAAGGGAAGGCTCCTGGGAACAAGGGGAGAATGGAATGAAATGGAGTTGGAAAGCTTCTGCAGGGTCTTTTGTATTAGGCCATAGAGGGATTTTTAGATTTTACTGGAATGACAATGACATGCTATTGAAGGATTTTTTTTTTTTTTTAAGAAAGATTGACATTTATTTTTTAGTTTTCAAGGGACACAACATCTTTGTATGTGGTGCTGAGGATCGAACCCGGGCCGCACACATGCCAGGCAAGCGCGATACCGCTTGAGCCACATCCCCAGCCCCACATTGAAGGATTTTAATTAGGGTAGTGGTAATGTTTTGTTTTGGGTACTAGGGATTGAACCCAGTACCTCACACACATGCTAAGCATCACAATACTGCTGAGTTACACTCCCAGCCCTTGTTTGTTTTCTTTCTTTTCTTCTCCTTCTCATTTGTTTAGACAGGGTGTTGTTATGTCACCCAGGCTGATCTTAAATTCTTAAGAAGTTAAAGTGATCCCTGGCTTCTGCTTCCCTAGTACTATGGGCAGGCACCACCTGTGGGCAAGCACCATCCACCCTGCTCCTGTTTTTTTTTTAAAGCTTTAAGCTCCTCTTTTGCTCCTGTCAGCTGTGTGGAGGAAGGGAAGAAGCAGAGAGGGAAGTTAGGTTATTGCAACATTCAACCCCAAACCGATGGTATCTTAGGCAAGTAGAGTGGCAATGAAGATAGAGAAGAGTAGATGGCAGGTTTCAAATATACTTTAGAGATGGAATCAAAAGGCTTTACATAATGAGTTGGCTCTGGAAAAGAGGAAGAGGAATCAAGGATGTCTTTAGGCTTTTGTCTAAATCTAGGGTGACTGATGGTTTCATTTGCTGGTTGGAGAAGACTGGAAGAGGAATAGGTGGTTGGAGGTAGGTAAAAAGTTCTTGTGGAATCTGTTGTTTTAAATATTCTTGTGAGATATCCAAAGGGAGAGTCAGGTGGACAGCGAATACTTGAGTTGAGCTGAGAGGAGAGGTCTAGACTGGACATAATGTTGGGAGTCTCTAGTTTGCAGATGGTATGATATGGAACTAGTTGAGATCACTTGTGAACATAGAGGCCTTAAGATCAAGCCCTAACCACTTTTAATGACTATAGGTTAAGTCAAGGAGATTGAAAAGGCTCAGCCATTAAAGTGGGAGAATGAGTATTTTATCCTTCAAGAAAGAGAGAATGGTCACCTTCATAAAATGCTGCTGAAAAGTAAGGATAGGGAAATGTCCATTTGGCTTTGGCAATGTTGGGTGACTGTTTTAACAAATAGTGGTATATGGGGATGGAAGCCAGATTGGGATGTGTTAAAGAGAGAATGGGAAGTGAGGTGAATGCTGTGAGGAGAGAAATAGCACAGCAGTGATGAGGGATGGGTACAAAGAGATGGCTTTTTTTTTGTTGTTTCCTTGTTTGTTTTTGTGGTGTTGGAGGATTGAACCCTGGCCTTGTGCATGCTAGACATAGATAAGTGCTCTACCATTGAGCTATTCTTTCAACCCAAGGAAGAATACTAAAAAAAAAAAAAAAAAAATGGTGGGAGATAAAGGAACATTTTCAAATAGGCTAAGAATACCTAATAGGGAGATTAATGCAGAAGAGAGAGGAAAGTACCAAAATGCACAGAATTATTTTTTTTAAAAAAATATTTATTTTTTAATTATAGGTGGATACAATATCGTTATTTTTAAAAATTTTTATGTGGTGCTGAGGATCAAACCCAGTGCCTCATGCATACTAGGCTCTACCTCTGAGACACAACCCCAGCCCCAAATGCACAGAATTCTTAAGAAAGGGGGAAAGAATTCAGAACGGAAGAAGAGGTTTTGCCTATAGTGGGTACAGGATGACTTACTGCATAGTAGGGGAGAAGGCAGAGAAATACGGGCAAAGTGCAAGGAGATCTACAAATGGAGGCAGAATATAGGACTTTACATTCTGATGGCTTCTGTTTTCTCAGTGAAGCTGGAGGCAAGGCCAGCAACTTAAAGTAAAGGAAGAAGGGGTAGTGACTGGTTTCAGGAGAAATGGACACCTCACCTTGGGCAGCAAGACAAGGAACTCAGTGGGAAGCAAGGTAGGATTGCTGGGTGGTGTTGAATGTCTGGCTCTGTCTTGGAGTCAAGAATTTGAGGTGGAACTAATCAGCCAAGCTATGTGTATAATTTTCTGTGAGCAATGTTCAGCTGTTGAAAAGGGCAGCAAAGAACAGGCAGTTGATGGGTTTAACTAAGATTGGAGATTTTCCCTGCAAATGTGACAGAGGAAGGGAGGTGCTAGGGAATTGAGAGAGTTGCAGGAGGGTGACTTCAATGATGAGTCCTGGAATGTTAGGTGGGCAGCAAAACAGGAAGATATTGGGGATGGGGGCATTTGACTATGAACATCACTGTGGTTAAAAATGAATTACTGAGGGGCTGGGGATGTGGCTCAAGTGGTAGCGCACTTGCCTAGCATGTGTGAGGCACTGGGTTCGATTCTCAACACACATTAAAAAAAATTAATTAAAAAAATGAGTTACTGGATTTAACTCATTATTTTAGAGGTTTAATTTGGGATAATGAAAAAATTCTGGAGCTGGATAGTAGGTTACACAGCACAGTCAATGTACTTAATGCCTCTGAACTGTATGTTAAAGATGGTTAAAATAGTTTTTTTTTTAATTGTCAGTGGACCTTTATTTTTTTTATATGCAATGCTGAGAATCAATGTCTCAATGATTTTTACCATGTACCTCACACATGGTAGGCAAGAGCTATACCACTGAGCCACAACCCCAGCCCCCACAGTAGTAGATTTTATGGTATATTTTGTCACAATAAAAAGGAATTTACATTTTGTTTATTTTTGATGTGGGGATTGAACCCAGGAGTGTTATACACTGAGCTATGTCCTCAACCTTTTTGGAAAAAAAATTTTTTTTTGGTACTGTAGATTGAACCCAGCAGTGCTTAATCACTGAGGCACATCCCCAGCCTTTTTTTATTTTTTTATTTTGAGACAGAGTCTTGCTAAGTTGCTTAGGGCCTCACTGAGTTGCTGTGGCTAGCTTTGAACTTGTGATCCTACTGCTCAGTCTCCCAAGCTGCTGGGATTACAGGTGTGTACCCACTATGCCTGGCCCTTTTTTTTTTTTTTTCGAATTTTGATAACAGGGTTTCATAAAGTTCTGAGACTTGCCTTGAACTTACTTCCTTTTTTTTTTTTTTTCCTATACTAGGGATTGAACCCAGGAGTTTTCTACCTCTGAGCTATATCCCCAGTAGGGTATTTTTGTTTTTTCAGGTTTTATTTTGAGACAGGGTCTCACTGAATTGCCAGGGCTGGGATTACGGGCATGTGCCACCATACCTGGTTATGAATTACCTTTTAAGAATTTAGCACTTACACTTTTATGGCAGATACAGATATTATTGCATAATACTTCGTACTCATTATATAATACTGTATTTTCCACAGAAGACAGTTCATTTAGGAATCAAATCTCATAAACTACTGAGATGAAAGAGAAAGTGTCTCCTCTTTATTATTGTACCAAACTTGAATGTGCTCTACAGTCATCTATAAACAGATTCTGGAATAGGGTGTGAACATCTTATATTATTTGTTTTCCTGTTTACTGATTTGTCCTAAGCCTTTAGCATAGCATTTAAAACAAGCTGGGCACTCAGTAAACATTTGTGGACTGAATACCCTAGGGAACCTAGGTAGAGAAAAATGATGAGAACTAAAAGAAAAAGTTTGTCTAGATAGGTGGAGATCAGCAATGCCTTTAATTAAAGGGAATCTATGAGGAAAAAAACTAGGAAGACCATTGGATGTGGCAGCTATTGTTAGTGTTTGACATTCTGACCTCTGCATATGATGGGGAAAAAAATCAGATTATAGGGCACGGAGGAAGTATGTTGAGAATTTTTTAAAAATTTAAGACAGGGTCCCACTAAATTGCTGAGGCTGACCTTGAATTTGTAATCTTTCCGGAAGCCTCAGTCTCCTGAGTCTCTGGAATCACAGATATGTACCACCACACCTAGTTGAGAAAATAATTTTTTAAAGATCTGAATAATGCCAGGTGGAAGTGTCTAGTATTTGCCTTAACTTTCTCTTTCTTTCCTCTTTGAATCTGCAATTCACTTTTTCATGAAGTTCCTGTTCCCAGAATTGGCTACAAACTAATAGTAAAGTGAAATTAGGAGAATGGAGTAGCTGATAGAATTCAAAATAAATGTCTACAATGCTCACTGAAAAGATCCATTGTCATTTGTCAAAGCAATTGCTTAAGGAGAGAGGAGCAAATCTTTGGAAAATATCATATAGGTGTGGGTGGAATTGGGTAAAAGAAATGGTGCTTGGCTCAGTGAGGCAGTATGATTTAAGCACATTCCAAATCCATCTGCATGGTATGCTTCTCTTGATGCATAATGTTCTGTAGTAGAAGTGGGAAAGATGGAGAGTGAGGAAGCTGGCAGAAAGGCGATGGGGTGGGGGATGAGCATGAGAAGGGAGAGATGACAGAAGAGGAGTGCCATTGTGAACTTGACCAGAGCCTCAAGGTGGAAGCACTGCAGGGACACCTGGCTGGTTGCAGTAGAGCCCAGGGTATGCTGTGCTGAGGTGGCTTGCCCCTGTAGTGTGTTTCAAGAGAGTTGCTGCTGTAGACAGAGGCTGCATAGGAAGGTGGAAGAAACCTGGAGCAACTAACTGGCTTTGGTCTGTTTTTCCCTCCCTGCCTCTTGTATTTTCATTCCCAGTACTGAGACTTCACTGTACCGCATCTACTTAATTATACCCAGATTCTCCTAAATCCTAACCAACTTTATAAAGTTGTGGCTTGTTTAATTATAAATTTCTGTTTAATAAAGTTGTGAAATTGAACATTTTCTGTTTTTGTGGGTTCTTTGACTCTCTCATTTGCAAACACATTAAATGCTTATATTACCTGAAATTAAAGTTCTGAACCTGAGTATACAAGGAAATAAGGAAATACATGTGCCCTTTCTAGAAATGGCTTTTATTGCAGTTCAACCAAAATTCAGATTGCTCTCTTGTATCATCAGGAATTAAACTTTGTGTCCTGACCTGCAATTGAAGCATTATCACAAGGAAGAAAGTGGAAGGAAAGAGAAATACTATTCATTAAACTTTTACACTGTTTCAGAACCTGGTGGGTATTTAATAAATAATTCTCACTGTTACCCTATAGAGTAACTTTTAGCTTTAGTTTTATTCATTAAGTAATAAGCTTAGAAAAAATAGATTAATTTGTCTGAGGTCACATTACTAAAGGGCATACTTGGCATAAACCCAAAAAACTTTTTTTTTTTTTTGGTCGGGGGTGGCGGGGATACCAAGGATTGAATCCAGGGGCCTTAACCAATCAGCAACATCCCCAGCCATTTTAAAATAGTTTATTTAGAGACAGGGTCTCACCAAGTTGTTTAGGACCTCACTATGAGAATTTTATGATTTTAGAAATTATGAAATTTCTCTATGGATTCTTTTTTTTTTAAATAGTTATTGTTTAGTTGTAACTGGACACAATAGCTTCATTTTTTATTTATTTTTATATAATGCTGAGGATAGAACCCAGGGCCCCCACACATGCTAGGCGAGCGCTCTACCACTGCTTAAGCCACAGTCTTAGCCCCTCTATGGATTCTTGAATATACTCATGCTGACCACAGCTCTTGAGCATTATATGCTCCCTGAACTGTTGAAGGTAGTTCATGAATGGTCTGTGTACCACCACAAGAACTAACTTTAAGTTTAGCTCCTTGCCAGATGAGGTCCATAATAACTTTCTTTATTAGTTATTGCTAATAACCCTAATTTGGGAAGATGAGGAATTTCAAAATCTGGTGGGAAGCATAATATGGGAGTGAATTTAAAATTTTTTATATAAATACAAACATTTTGGACATAGCCAAGGAGTATTGAGTCTGCTATTTTATGTATTAAAGTGGACTATCCTGTGCCAGGCACAGTGGTGCATGCTTGTAATTCTATCTGCCCAGGAGAAGGATTGCAAGTTCAAGCCTATCCTGGGTAATTAAGTTGAGACCCTGTCTTAATGATTTTTTGTTTGTTTTCCTTCACAGTGCTAGGGATCAAACACAGAGCCTCATACTTGGTAGAAAATCACTACCAATGAGGCCACATCCCCAGTCCAAGAGACCCTGTCTCAAAATAAAAAATAAAAATGTAGTTTAGTGGTAGAGTTGCCCCTGGATTTAATCCCCAGTACAGGGGGTGGGGGGAGTTTACTGCACTTTGTCGTAGCTGGCTGGTATTCTACCAACTGAACATATTTGTGCATTAAAGTTGATTTCTTATGAGTTAGCTTGCTGTCCATACTGAATTTTAACCATTTTGAGCATGGTAAAAGATCTATAGTATCATACAATGATGGTTTTAGATTACTTAATAAAAATGAATTCTTATAAGTAATGTTCAAGTGAGAAAGTAAAATGAACTACCTTTAAAAGCTGTGAAATACATTTCACATATGATCCCTTTTATTATAACTTAAAAAGATCAATTGGTCTATTTTCTTGGTAAAGTAAAAGTTGTTTTTGATTTTGTGTGTTTTGATTTAAAAGTACTTCTTGGATATAAAATAAATACTGCTATTCTAGATTTTTTTTAAAAACTTTGATGTTTCCTAAGGAAACATATACTTAGAATATATATATACTTAGTATATTGGAACTAAATATACTTAGAAATAGATTGATTTATTCTTATTTCCTATTTGTATTCTGATTCTCCAGATCTATGAGAATTTTATGATTTTAGAAATTGTGAAAGTCCAACCCCTTTTCTCAAGGTGTGATTGCACTTAAGATTTATAAATGGGACATATTTAGAGCTGCTTGTAGTAATTGGCCTAAAGGTAGCTTTTTTTTTTTTTAAACTCTTTTACTTTAGAAGCCTGTCTGACTTTTGTTTTTAGTTGTTGATGAACCTTTATTTTATTCATTTATTTATATACGGTGCTGAGAATCGAACCCAGTGACTCACACATGCTAGGCAAGCGTTCTACCCCTGAGCCACACCCCAGCACGCCCCACACCCTTTTTTTTAAAGTATTTTATTAGTTGTTGATGAACTTATTTGTTTGTGGTGCTGAGAATCGAACCCAATGCTAGGCAAGAGCTCTATCACTGAGCCACAACCCCAGCCCCACCTTTTTTTTTTTTTGACACAGGATTTTACAAAGTTGCGAAGGCTGGCTTAAACTTGTCATCCTCCTGCCTCCGTCTCCCAAGTGACTGGGATTACAGGCATGTACCACCATACATGGATAGACATATAATTTGTAAAAGGCAGGGAGGGCCATAAGTAAATGTAAAATAGCATATTATATAAAATATGTAGAATGTATCACAGAAAATTTGATTGTCTTTGTTATGTGATAAATTTTGAGTATAGTCAACCCTTCATATCTGTAGGTTCTGCATCTGTGGATTCAAGCCCCAGCCCCAGCCCTTATTTTGAGGTTAACTTAGATGCATAATCAATTAAGAAAATGCATAAATCTTGGGGCTGGGGTTGTGGCTCAGTAGCAGAGCACTCGCCTAGCATTTGTGAGGCACTGGGTTCCATCCTCAGTACCACATATAAATAAATAAATAAATAAATAAATGTACATTAACAACTAAAAAAAATTTTTTTTAAAAAGAAAATGCATAAATCTTAAAGAGGTATGCTTATTTATCTTTCCCTCACATAATTACTAAGAAAATAATGCATGAACTATGGACCAGATGACTGAGAAGATTTGCATTTAATGTTACAGTATTGACCAGTGTATTTTCTTTTTTCTTTTTCTTTTTTTTTAGTTGTAGGTGGACACAATACCTTTATTTTATTTTTATGTAGTGCTGAAGATCAAACCCAGTGCTTCATGCATGCTAGGTGAGCGCTCTTCCACTGGGCCACAGCTCCAGCCCCTAGCCAGTATATTTTTTAAAAATATGCACTTTAGCCAGGAACATTGGTGTGCAACTATAGCCCCATCTACTTGGGAGGCTGATGCAGGAGGATCACTTGAACCCAGGAATTCAAAGCCTGTCTGGGCAACATAGTGAGACCTTGTCTCAAAACAACAACAACCACCACTTTGGTTATGCGGTACAAAATAAATATTAAAGAGATAAGCCAATGCCTTAATGTAAACAAAATAATCTTGTTTTATAAGTATGTGTGTAATATGAATTTAGAACAATTGTTTATTGGCACATAATTTCTCCAGTACAGTATATTTTCTCTGTTATAGTTAGAAGCTTCCCCACTAAACTTTATCTTATTTTGTTTTATTTTTTATTTACTTTTGTAATATTGGGGATTAAACTTACTGATGCCCTCTATCCCTGAGCTACATCCCAGCCCTTTTTATTATTTTGAGACAATCTCACTAAGTTCCCAGGATGGCCTCAAATTTGTGATCTTCCTGCCTCAAAATCCCACGTTGTTGGGATTACAAGTGTGCACCACCACGCCCAACTGAAGTTTATGCTATTTTAGATTAAAAAGTGACATAAAATCTATTTGATATTAACCTTATTTTTGTCATGCTACATAAGTCTCCAATTCATAATTGTTATTTAATATATAGTCTGTGTTTCAAATGTTCTAATTTTTTCTTAACGTTATACTGCTTCCCAGAATACTTCTTTGCTGGTTTTTGATTTTGCTCTTGATGCTAGGGATCAAACTTAGAGCTGCATGCATGCAAGGCATACACTCTACCACTGAATTATACCTGAGTTCAGAATGCTGCTTTTCTAAGTGGAGTGTCTCATTTTGAAATAGTATTACTGTAGCTGTCAGTTCTGAAAGAAAAAGGCACTGAACTGATATTTCATCATCAAATATATATTTATTTATTTTGTGGTGCTGGAGCTGGAACCCAGGGTATCACATATACTAAGCAAGTACTGTACCATTGAACCATACCACCGTTTTCATCAAATATTTATTCAATATTAATTTTTTTAATATTTATTTTTTAGTTTTAGGTGGACACAGTATCTTTATTTTATTTTTATGTGGTGTTGAGAATCGAACCCAGTGCCTCATGCATGCTAGGTGATCACGCTACCACTTGAGCCACATCCCCAGCCCCTTCAATATTAATTTTATGCACAGCACTTAGCACAGGGGTACATAATCTAGGTAGGCGGATAACATGTACCCAGAAAAATCAATATATAATGAGTACTAAATGAGTGATACAGGTGAGAACAAAAGAGAAAGACTTGACTGAAGTGGTGTTAGGGCATCCATCCATCCATCCATTCCCTCAGCAAATATTATTAAGTAACTCATGTGTGCCACATGTCTCTATAGATAAGCCTTCCAGGATTCACTACCCCGCTCTCTTGAGGAAAACAGAGTAAACCTTGTAATATGCTATAGGTTTGAAAATAAACCAAAAAAAAAAAAAAAAACAGGGAACTCTAGTAGTTAAGAAGATAGTCACAGTAGATCTTTCAGCAGAGTGTTAAAGGAAGTCATGGGCAAGCCTGAGAATATCTGGAAGAATGACATTCCAGGCAGAGAGCAACCAGTAAAAGGTTGGGCGTGGTGGTGCATGCCTGTTAATCCCAGTGGTTAGGGAGTCTGAGGCAGGAGGATTGGGAGTTCAAAGCCAGCCCCAGCAAAAGTGAGGCACTAAGCAACTCAATGAGACCCTGTCTTTAAAAAAAAAAAAAAAATACAAAATAGTGCTGAGGATGTGGCTCAGTGGTTGAGTGCCCTGAGTTCAATCCCCAGTAATCCTGCCCCCATAAAAAGAACTGGAAACTTGATCAAGTCTACTAAGTTCTGGGTGTGACAACTCAGAATGGCTGGAAAAGGGCAGACAGCATTTATGTAGGCTGATACAGGTACTCACAGTTGAGCATAGAAAAGGAATTTGTCTTTTTACAATGAGGGGCATGTTGATTCATTAAAAGGTTTTGATTATGTTTTAAAAGGTCATGCTCTAGATTGGGTTGAGGATAGATTGTAGAAAAAAAGAACAAAAGCAGGGACCCCAAGTAAGAAATGACAATGGCTTGAACTAGAGAGGTCAGATACTGGTTGGATATGTGTTTGGATATTGGTTCTATTTTGAAAGGCCAGCCAGTGGTATTTCCTGATGAGCTGCTGCAGGATATAAGGGAATGAGCCATTGAGATAGATTACATATAGGGAATGGGATAGGAACTGAGCCCAAAGGAGAAAGAGGGTGTATTGACCAGAAGAAGATGGCAGAAGCAGAAGAATTTAAATGAGAAAGACCACAGTTAGGTGACGATTATATGAGAGGGGACGACAATGAGAAAGTTTCTTAGCATTCAGTGAAGTTCATTAAAAAAAAAAAAAAAAAGAGGGGGGCGGGGGCGGGGAAAGTAAGCCAGGCATAGTGGAAGCACACCTGGGTTTAATTCTCAGTGGAAGAGAGGGGTCGGGTTGGGGGGAGGCCAGGAAAGGAGGCATGTTGGAATTAGTTTGTGAAATGCCTTGAACATAAACAGATTTGAAATTTTCCTCATGTATTAAAAAAATCATGAAGATTTCCAATTGAGGCAATGATTTGACTTAAAAAAACACATTTGTAGTTAATAGTAGCTTTGAAGTTGGTTATAGTAGTTTGAGACTACTCTGCTAAGGAGGCTGACGTTAGAGGATTATTTGAGTCCAGGAGTTTGAGATCAGCCTGGGCAATGTGGCAAAACTCCATGTCTTAAAAAACAAGAAAGATTTTTAGATAGAGTAGTGAGGTTTTTCACTATATAAGAAAGTGTTTTAGGATTCATAGTTGCTATCTTTGGGCATGGGAAATGTTTATAGAAATCAAACTTTTAAAAATTATGTTCCTACCTCAGAAATGGGAAGTAGCCTGGGCTCAGAGCCTTGAGTTCATACCTGTGTCTTGCTACTTATAAACTCTGCAGTGTTGAACAAGAGTCTTACATTCTCCACAAAAAATAGGAGTAATGATATATGCTTAGCAAAGTTGCATTAGAAGGATTTGGACTGTGTAAAGGGCTTGGTAGCAGGTGAATACTTAGTAAATGTTAACTGCTGTTAACAGTGTTTATCACCTCATGTATGTTAGTATATCAATTAATAGCAAAAGGGCCTTAATATTACTCTAAGTATCCATATTAGTGTATATTTATTTTCATGCACATTAATAAAGCTTTCTGCAGCTTAGAAAGCAGTTTCAGATGCATCTCTTGTCTTTCTATGATGATGACCAGATATTTGAGAGCAGTGATGTATTTTATACTTTTGTATGTTTTTGTGGTTCTTTTAATCCTTTAAACTGTCCTTCTAACAGACATAATAAATAATCATTTGGTAGAGTTCACACTGTCATTAGTGGTAAATTAAGATGATACGCTTTATCATGCTATTTTAATGTATTAAAAATTATAATGCAAATGTTAAGAAAGTTAACAAAAGTTGTAAGCTATCATTAAAGAAAAAGTTAATGATAAGAAATCTAATTCTTATTAGACTTCTAATCATAGAAAAATAGAAAAATAATTTTACTAAGTGAAGCAAAAATCTAAGAATTTGAATATTTAGAGAGGGAAATAAGGTTTTCTTACAGTGACACAATGAAATCATAATGAAACGAGAGAATTACCCTAATTTGTTCAGAAAGGTGTTACTCAATAACTGTGATAGTGAAACTACCAGTCTGTCCTATTTCAATGACCCATAAGTGATAGAAGATAAAGTTGCACTAAATGAAAAGTCTTCATCTCCTTCCCAAGGGATCAACATTTTGGTGTAGATGAGATCTCAAAAGATGGGATTGTGTTCTAAAACAGGTATATGTTTCCCCTAACTGCTTTGCCAAAAGGACATCAAAACCATTGAAATGACCACTGTGTGCTTAGAGTATAAAAATATCTTGGACATTATATTCAAATGTTTAGAATTCTATTATGGTTTTTAATGGATTGAGTTTATTCACTTCATGTTTAACAATCACCCTGGACCCCAGTAGCATAAGCATTCCTTGGACTTAACTCTGTAGATAGAATTTCTCTGTAGATAGAATTTGGGAAAGGGGGATTCTGTACATTTGGATTTAAAAAAAAATATGTATTTTTTGTAGTTGTACACAATAACTTTATTTATTTATATGTGGTACTGAGGATCAAAACCAGGGCCTTGCATATGTGAGGCGAGTGTTCTACCACTTAGCCATAACACCAGCCCCCATAAATTTGGATTTTTAAAACATTTTTTTGCATCTTTTTTTTTTCCTTTTTTTTTTCTTCGTGGTACTGGGGATTGAACCTAGGGCTTGTGCATGCGAGGCAAGCACTCTACCAACTGAGCTATATTTCCAGCCCTACATCTTTATTTTCTCAAGACTATAACTGAAATTTATCAATTCCTAAAGCGATGGAAGAAGGTCACAAAGAGAATAGTATATAATGCCTGGAAATTCATTACAGAATAAAAAGATCCTTAAAATTTTTAACATTTTTGTAGTTGTATTTAAAATTAATGTAGTTGTATTAATTTTTGTAGTTGTATTATTTTATTTGTTTTATTTTCTTGAGGTCCTAAAGCTCGAATCCATGCTAGGAAGATGCTCTGCAACTGAGCTATAGCCCCATACCTAGAAAGATATTTTTATATCACATTACAATTGCATATGTCTTGAGAGATTACTCTCTTCCAAATGTTAGTGGTTACTAGATATTCCATTAAATCTTCTATTTTAATGCATCCATGAAAAATCGCATACATAACAGAATTACAATTTTAAAAGGCTTTATAACTGTATTTCAATAAAATCGTATATTCATCTTAAAAATGTCATTCTGAGAAGGGATAAGTGCCAGACTATAAAAGGCACAGAAAGAGTTAAGAATACTTCTCAGTCATCAGGAATATTTCTTTTTTTTTTTCTTTTTTTTTTTTTTTTGGTACCAGGGTTTGAACCCAAGGGCACATAACCACTGAGCCACATCTCCAGCCCTTTTTTATATTTTATTCTGAGACCAGGTATCTCTGAGTTGCTTAGGGCCTTGCTAAGTCGCTGAGGCTGCCTTAGCCTCCTGAACTGCTGGGATTACGTGTGTGCACCACCACGCCTGGTGTCATAGCTTCTGAACACAGCTGCATGTGGTGCTTTTCACTGAGTTGCAGAGTGAACTGTCTCAATCTCTTTCCCCCATTGCTTGCTGGGGTTGATGGTCATTCCCTTCAGTGACCATCTACCCTAAAGCTTGTTGAAGGAAAAGTATGCTTTTCCAGAAATATATTTTTTGAGGGAAGATGTAGGACTAGTTATATGCAAACAAGTTCTGATGAACTTTGTACAAAAATAAGAATATTCATAAATGCTTTAATTTTTATTGTGTTAAAATATACACAACATAAAAGTTACAATTTTGCCCATTTTTTAATTTGAAAAGTAAATATATTTGCAACAATATAGACTAAACTTTTATTAGGTGACATTTCACAATACTTTCTCTATTTAATGATTATAATGTCTTCTACTTTGTCTAACTTACTGTAGGTTCCACAGAGAATTTTTTCTGGTCTGGTCCTTTCTTATTCTCAGGATTTTCACTATGATAGCTGTGTTTCCTGGCTTAATCTCAAGTTATACCTATTCTCCTGGCATCTAGAGCAGATTAGTGCCTTTCTTGAAATTATTATTATAATTGTTTCTTACAGTATTATTTGAATAGAATTATTTTATATGTTTATTTCTTAAAATTTATTTTTATTAGATATATATGACAGCAGAATGCATTTGATTCATTGTACATTCATTTCTGACTGTACATGATGTAGCTGATTGTACACGATGTATCGATGTATTGTGCACTCATACATGTACCTAGGATAATGATGTTCATTGCATTCCACCATCTTTCCTGCCCCCATACCCCTCCCCTTCTCTCCCTGCCCTTTACCCAGTCAAAGTTCCTCCATTTTTCCCATGCCCCACCCCCCACATTATGGATTACCATTCACTTACCAGAGAGAATATTTGGCCTTTGTTTTTTGGGGGATTAGCTTACTTCGAATAGCATGATGTTCTCCAACTCTATCCAGTTACCTGCAAATGCCATAATTCTATTCTCTTTTAATGCTGAGTAATATTCCATTGTGTATATATACCACAGTTTCTTTATCCAGTCATCTATTGAAGGGCATCTAGGTTGATTTAGCTATTGTGAATTGAGCTGCTATAAACATTGATGTGGCCTTGTCACTGTAGTATGCTGATTTTAAGTCGATTGGATAGAGACCAAGGAGTTGGAATAGCTGGGTCAAATGGTGGTTCCATCCCAAGTTTTCTAAGGAATCTCCATACTGCTTTCCATATTAGTTGCACAAATTTGCAGTCCCACTAGCAATGTATAAATGTACCTTTTCCCCAACATCCTCCCCAACTCTTGTTGTATTCTTGATAATTGCCATTCTGACTGGCATGAAATGAAATCTTTTGATTTGTATTTCTCTAATTACTGGAGATGTTGAACATTTTGTCATATTTATTGATTGATTGTACATCTTCTGATAAGTATCTGTTTAACTCCTTATCCTATTTATTGATTGGGTTGTTTGTTTTTTTGGTGTTAAGTTTTTTGAGTTCTTTATATAGTGTTCTATCTACCATGCATGTGGCAAAAATTTGCTTCCAAAATGTAGGCTCTCTCTTCACCTCATTGTTTCTTTTGCTGAGAAGAAACTTTTTAGTTTGAATCCATTCCATTTACTAATTCTTGATTTTATTTCTTGTGCTTTAGGAGACTTGTTAAGGAAGTCGGAGCCTAATCCGATGCGATGAAAATTTGGGCCCACTTTTTTTTGCCCATTTTTTAAAAAATATTTTTTGTAGTTGTAGATATACAGCATGCCTTTATTTCATTTGTTTATTTTTATGTGGTGCTAAGGATTGAATCCAGTGTCTCACATTGCCAGGCAAGCACTCTGCCACTGGCTACAGTCCTAGACCCTGATTTCCCCATTTTTAAGTATATAGTTTTGTAGCATTAAGTACATTAACATAGTTTTTCAACCACTACAATCATCTTTTTCTAAAATTTTTTCATCTTCTCCAGCTAAAACTCTGTTACCTTATGGTCTTTTGGTAGCAATAACCACAAAAACAAATTCCAGCTCACATAACATTTATGAGAGTTTATAAAAGATGTTTACAATAGATAGTCTGTCTCTAAAAGAGAGTTTTGAGAAATAATTCAACATCTTTAAAATCTTTGTAGAAACCTATTGTGAAATCTTTGCTTACAGTAGCAGTCTACTTTATGTATTGGTTTATATTCTTTGTTAAATCATTTTTAAGCTTAAAAAACAGTCTTCTTATTTTTCCTCCTTAAAATTGATTTTATCACAGATCCTCCTTTCCTTTTGAGTCTGGCTTTTGAGTATGGGAATCCCCAGCATCTCCTCCTTGATAACATCACTGCCTTTGCAAATGGAATTTTGTTTGTTTACATTGTTGGTTGTTTCCAAAGGACTCGTTTTTCTTGGAACATGCTGCAAAACCAAAATATTTTGAATGTTACTCATTGACAGGACAGTAGAGTCAAGAGTTTGCATAATTACTTTAACTAGATCCCTGATAATAACACTAGAAAGAATATACATATATTTATAATTACTATCATTTTCAAACATTTTAAAAACATTTTCATATATGGGGACAATGCCATATATAAAATACACTGAGCAATGGTAGAGAAAGATTAGCAGTTTTTATTTTAATCGTTTAATTTTTACAGTACTGTATTTCAGTTAATTTGTGACTATGGGGTAGAAATGAAAATAAGTTTTCCCTTTTTTACTATCTATGATTAAAGTATACCTTGTTTTATAAGTAGAAAAGGTCACATTGGTAGCATTATTGCTTTTGCTTCATTTAAAATGTTCTCTAGCCAAGCACAGTAGACATGCCTGTGATCTCAGCGACTAGGGGAAGCTGAGGCAAGAAGATCACAAATTTTAAGCCATCCTGGGCTATTAAGCTGGACCCTGTCTCAAAATAAAAAAAAATGGGGCTGGGGATGTGGCTCAAGTGATAGCACGCTCGTCTGGCATGTGAGCGGCCCGGGTTCGATCGTCAGCACCACATACCAACAAAGATGTTGTGTCCACTGAGAATAAAAAAATAAATAAATAAATATTAAAATTAAAAAAAAATTTTAAAAAGGAATATAACTCAGTGGCAAAGCATCTCTGGGTTCAGTCAATCCCCAGGACTGCCAAAAAAAAAAAAAAAGTTCTCTACAATAAGTAAATAAATTAATTCCTTTTAGAGACAGACATTATATGCATGTATGATTACACTGAACCATGTACAGCCAGAGGAATAAGAAGTTGTGTTCCATTTGTGTACAGTATGTCAAAATATATTCTAGCGGTGTGCGGTGGCGCACGCCTGTAATCCCAGTGGCTTGGGAGGCTGAGACAGGAAAATCATTAGTTCATAGCCAGGCTTAGCAACTTTGAGGCACTAAACAACTCAGTGAGACCCTGTCTCTAAATAAAATACAAAATAGGGCTGGGATGTGGTTCAGTGGTAAGTACCCCTGAGTTCAATCCCCGGTACCAAAATAAATAAATAAATAAATGATTTAGGTAAATCTCCATTATTTCATTGAATAAAATATATCATTTTTCTGAATAAACCTAGAAATCAGAAAAGTGTCAGAGCAGCTCTTTAGTATTCAGGTCATTTGAAGATAAAAGTTAAGATTGCTGTTGTACTTATTTATTTTTATTTCTAAAATTTTTACTAGTGTGCTATTGGTTGATACATGAGCAGACTCATCTTTATGAATGGCTAGTTTCAGTATTGGCATACTGTTGACTTTTGTGGCTTAAGTCAGCTTGTCATTGAGAAGTGATTCTTTCTTTCTTTTTTTTTTTAAAATAGAGAGTATTTTTAATATTTATTTTTTTTTTAGTTCTCGGCAGACACAACATCTTTGTTGGTATGTGGTGCTGAGGATCGAACCCGGGCCGCATGTATGCAAGGCGAGCACGCTACCGCTTGAGCCACATCCCCAGCCCCCGAGAAGTGATTCTCTTAACTGGTTAATTTTTTTTAAGTTGTTGATAGACCTTTATTTTTTATTTATTTATATATGGTACTGAGAATCAAACCCAGTGCCTCACACATGCCAGGCAAGTGTGCTACCATTGAGCCACAGCCTCAGCCCTGGTTAATTCTTGGAAAAAAATAATTAATGTGGCAATCAATGATTAAGACAGGAATTCAACTTCTATTTGGAAGTATAATACAAAAATTCTTTAATAGAAATTTGGTATTATAAGTGAAGAGTTGACATTCTATGTACCAAAGAATTATGAATAATCATAAAAATAGTTTCAGCTTAATTTTGCTTAACATTTAAAGGAAATCAGCTGGTTACAGTGGGGTACACCTGTAGTCCCTGCTACTTTGGAGCCTGGGAGGATTGCTTAAGTCCACACGTTCAACATGAGCAACAAAGCAAGGTCCAATTGCAAAAAGCAAAAATGAAATTGGGATAGTAACATTTTTTTGTATCATGTCTCAATAATTTTCCATGTATTGTTTTTAAACATAGTCATTAAAATGCCCTCTATTTCTTAGAAGACACAGTAAAGAAACTATAAAAATATTTTTGTTGGGACATCTGTTTTTTTTTCCTATAAAGTTGTGTATTTCTTTTTAACATCTAATGTTGGTGCCCTCAAAAAGCCATATATGGCTGTGTCAGATATTCTTCAACTTAGATATTTACTTCTAAACATTTTAATGAACATAAATATTAATAAATTACTATGCTAAACACTTGGTAACATAAATTAATTATAATTATGTTCAGTATATAAAATCCCTGTTTTCAGGTGGTTTATTAAGTATTAAATGGTTTATCTTATCTTTTAAATTATTATTTCCTTATACTTGAAAGAGTTGGACTCTCTGATCGGGAACAGAGATGGGAAATCTGTTGGCTCCTCATGGCTTTTCTTACACGACAAGGATCCTGTTAGACAATAAGAATCCAGAATAAGCCAATGCGGAACTGTGAAATGGTGAGCAGCATTAGGCGTTACATTTGTAAAAAATCTGTAATATGTCTCCTAGCTGCATATTCTTAGAAACTAAATGAAAAGCAACTGACATTACCCTTGATAAAGTTAGTCCTTTGGAGACCAAGATCTTATGAAAGCAATTCAAAAGAGTAAACATTTAATGGTCACATACATATCAAGTATTGCACAGAGATGAAACAAAACTGACTTAACTTTCATGGAGTTTGTAAACTGATGGGGGAATCAGAAAAACAAGCATTGTCATCTGTGTCAGGCCTTGCTGGTGTGTCAGGCATGCTCTAGGGATGCAGTTAAGTGAGCAATTAATTTTGTTTGGGAAGTTAAAAAAAAAAAGCTACAGAAGGACAATATCATTTTACTCCAGGCCTTAAAGAATAAGTAGGTATTGTCACTTGACCACTAGGAGATATGTGGGAAGGTCTTTTATCTTCTAAGTAGAAGGACAAGTACAAAGAATTGTTTAAAATGCTAAATATTCTATCAAGGTGGCCAAGCCAAGGATTCCTTATAGGGACAATGAGCTGGAAAGAGGCACAAAATGAAGACTTACTGTAATAGGCCAGTATATTCAATTTGCAGATGCAAAATACCACAGAGACTAAAAGTTGCCTGGCTTTGAGATGGGACATATTATTGCTCCCGTAAGTACTCTCATAACATTTGATGATGTATATATTTCAATTTGGGCTCTGCCTTAGTTAGAAGAAAGGCATGATAACAAAGATAAATGGGGCGCAGTAGCAAACGCCTATAATCTCTGTAGCTTGGGAGGCTGAGGAAAGAGGATCACAAGTTCAAAGCCAGCCTCAGCAAGTTGGCAAGGCTCTGAGCAACTTAGCAAGACCCTGTCTCAAAATAAACAAATAAAAAGGGATGGGAATGTGGTAAAGCACTCCTGCATTCAATACTCATACAGAAAAGAAACCCCCAAAAAACAAAAAGATGTTACTGCAAAGCAGGATCTGAGTAGTGTCCAAAGACATCATTGTTGCTTTTGGCATTCTTGTTTAGAATTCTAAAGACAGCCCATCTGAGAAGGACTCACAGAGGTGGGCTTCAGGCTAGGTTGGAATAATAGTTGGAATTTCAGTAGGTGTAGAATAAGAGGAAGAACATTTTAGATATGGAAATTTTCACCTGGGCAAGGGCAGGTACTACAAATAATGCCTTGTATCTAGGGGCTATGTGGGTGGCATTGACCAGTGTAGGGAATAGTGGGGAATAACTTGCTCTATTCCACACTCTTTTTTTTTTTTTAATATTCTTTTAGTTTTTTCTAAATATTCTTTTAGGTGCCCTCCACATGCGAGGCAAGCACTCTACTGCTGAGCTACAACCCAGCCCTCCATTACACAGTCTTTACTTGTTCTCCCATAGGAATAATCTGGTCTCCAAAGAAAATACATAAGTTCTTGAAAAACTGAAGTAAGTTTCAAGGAAAAGGGAATAAGCACTCTCTCCCTGGCATGGCTGATTTTGTGGCAGGTGTGCCATTTTGTGGTCCACACCTTGGAAAGGGTGATAAGCTCATTTTTAAAAATGTTCACTGAGCTTCAATTTTATGTCAGGTACTGTTCTGGGCCAACATTCATCAGTAAAATAGACATAAACTTCAACCTGGTGGAGCTAAGGTTCTAATGTAAATATAGTAAAGAGGAAAAAGGAGAAACAAAGGGGTTATTTGTGGGAAAGGCTGAAAAGAGAACAATCCTGAAGGTGGTCTAGGACAACACATCCCAAATAAGATTTCAACTACAGCATCTTCTTCAGTCAGATGCCCAAGCTTGAGTTTGGAGAGGTGGAGCCTCAATTTGTATTTCTGAGCCAACCAGAGGTTCTTGTTGGCAGGTCCCACCTGACTCTATTCCACTTAGGACAGGTTTCCCAATTTGCCTGAAATTTTCCCAAGGGTAACTTCACATTCCTGGTAAATCAAAATATCCAAGGAATGGGCTTGGGGGTAGACAGGATTTTATGTTTTGTTTCATTTTGTTTTATTTTTTTATGTGGTGCTGAGAATCGAACCCAGTGCCTCACGCATGCGAGGTAAGCACTCAACCACTGAGCTACAACCCCAGCCCAGGATTCCATGTTTTTAATAATCAACTCCTGTATCTATTATCTTGAAACAAATCTCAACCATTATGTTTTTTCATTTATACCTATTTCAGTATGGATC
The DNA here is from genome assembly GCF_052094955.1 of Ictidomys tridecemlineatus. Classification (NCBI taxonomy): domain Eukaryota; kingdom Metazoa; phylum Chordata; class Mammalia; order Rodentia; family Sciuridae; genus Ictidomys; species Ictidomys tridecemlineatus. The sequence goes on along the minus strand of NC_135484.1, from coordinate 108,546,819 downwards.
TCTAAAAGATAAAGGTTCTTAATAAAAATATAAACCCAACTTCATTATTACATCTAAAAACATTAGCAGAATGTAATATACTTACAATTCATCAGGAATTGCAACATTTCAATGCCAATAGATTGTAAGAAATCATATGTTTCGGGGGCTGGGGTTATGACTAAGTGGTAGGGCCTTGCACGTGTGAGGCACTGGGTTTGATCCTCAGTACCACATAAAAATAAATAAAATAAAGGTGTTGTGTCCATCTACAACTAAAAAAAATATTTTTAAAAAATAAATTGTACATTTTTGTGTCAGAATTAATTAGAATTATGAGTCTAGTTACATGAAGTCTTTGGGAGCCACACTTCATAAAATGCAGCTGGCCTACATTTAAGCCCTAGATATTTGTTCAGAATTTATTGTACCTGTTTATATGCTATTTACTGAGGATATAAAGATGAATATGACAAGATTCCTGCTTATGAGTATAGCACTATAATATTGTTTTTAACTGTTAATGTCTAGATGATAGTCTATTAGTAATATTTCTTTTGTTTTGGTACTGGAGATTGAACCCAGGGGCACTTAACCAATGAGCCATATCCTTAGCCCTTTTTTAAAATTTTATTTTGAAACAGATTCTTGTGAAGTCACTTAGAATCTTGCTAAGTTGCTGAGGCTGGTTTTGAACTCAAGATCTTCCTGCCTCAGCTTCTTGAGTAGCTGGGATTACAGGTGTGCACCACTGTGCCTGGCTTTCTATTAGTAATATTTGAAGTCAGTGTTTTAATCTGTTATAATCGAGCTTTGCTCAGTTCTTCCCACTCTCAGCTGTGTGGTATGGGAGAGTGGGCATCAAAAAGCATTCTGCAATGCTGAGGGCTTTGGTACTTTCAGTTTTGTATCTCTTGTATATCCAGATCCACTCAAGACTTGAGATTCAACCAATAGTTTCTTTTGATACCCTCCTTCATTGAGAGTTGAGGCCACCCCTCCACCCAAACTGGTACAGAATTAGCAGTTGAAATATGTTCACTCCAGGGCCATCTTTGCATCAGTCAGATGATGTGTACAGTAGATTCTTAGTGACTTTCAAAATTTTGAGGAACTGAGGTGTAGCTCAAAGATAGGACACTTGCTTAGCATGTACAAGACCCTGGATTCAATTCCTAGCATCACAAAGTTTTTAAAAGATCAAAAGTTTAAAAAATATATATATATATGTTCTGAGTAGTCTAGCAAACATGTTAAGCAGAATTTATTTTACTTTTTAATTATACACCGACACAATATCTTTATTTTTATGTGGTGCTGAGGATTGAACCCAGTGCCTCACATGTGCTAGGCAAGCACTCTGCCACTAAGGCACAACCTAGTCCCTTAAGCAGAATTTTTATTAGCTCCAACATTTATTTATTTATTTTGGTCAATGGACCTTTATTTTATTTATTTATAGTAGTGCTAAGAATCGAACCCAGTGATTCACATATGCTAAGCAAGCGCTCTACCACTGAGCCACAACCCCAGCCCTAAAGTTTTTTAGCATGTGTATTTCTAGATAATATTAGAATCTGTTGTTTCTCAAACTTAACTTAGACCACCTAAGATTATTTCCTCAGACACCAGAGTTTGAGAAACAATGATTTATGTGGTTAATGATTCTTATAGTCATTAAACTCAAGATCATTAGTACTATGTTGGAGTGAGTTTATCTTCTTTCTTTTCTTTTGTACAGTAGAATGAACCCAGGGGTGCTTAACTATTGAGCCACATCCCCAGACTTTTCTATTTTTGAGACCGGGACTCACCAAGTGGCTTAGGGCCTTGCCAAGATGCGGAGGCTGGCTTTGAACTTGCAATCCTCCTGCCTCTGCTTTCCGAGTTGCTGGGATTACAGACTTGCCCACCATACCTGGCTGGAATTTATCTTAATTAGGTTTGGGCCCTATATTTATTATTATTTTCTTGCTGAAATAATAATAAATTCTTGAATTTCATGGATTCCTGTGTTTCCATTTTTAGTTAATCACTGTTGATAGTTTATTCCTTGCAAACCAATGAGTTCTGGTGGTCCTAGATGCTGAAGAACTTAAATGGCTTTCAAATTTTTTTCTTTCAGTTAAGTAAGAGTTTAACCACTCAGTTGAAGGATATGTATGGTTACAAGTGGTGTCAAGAGTGCCTCCACCAACAACCTTCGTAGGCTTCCAGAACAGCTCCTGGATGCCTCAAAGAATCCTAGGCCCTAGGAACAAAGTTTAAAATTTACTAATGTGATCTATTAACTTCATTTAGAGATGGGAATAAAGGGGCCCCAAGAGGTTGGGGCTTGTTAATCACAAGTATTCATCTAAAACAAGTCCTATGACTTCCAAATTCATCATTTCCCCCATGTCCCTAGCCTCTGTGAAGCCTTGGCAGATTTTGTCCCCAGGCCTCTAGCATTGTTGCTGTGCTGCTCCACATTACAGCCCAGTGTGTTTGCCAACTGAAATGCTTGATATTAGGCACATTTATTTTTTTTTCTTTCTTTTTTTTTCTTTGAAGAGAGAGGGAGAGAGAGAGAGAATTTTTAATTTTTATTTTTTAGTTCTCGGCGGACACATCATCTTTGTTTATATGTGGTGCTGAGGATCGAACCCGGGCTGCGTGCATGCCAGGTAAGCGTACTACCACTTGAGCCACATCCCCAGCCCATTTAGGCACATTTCTACTCACATCATTCCAAGTTGGAATTAAAGTTTAAAGTGGGGAGGTATTAGAGACTGAAATTGATCAAGTTATGTTATATGCATGTATAAATATGCCACAATTAAGCCCATTATTCTGTATAATTAAGATGCACCAATTAAAAAGGAAAAAAACCCAAAATTTAAAGGTCTTCAAATTTTGCATTTCTTGAGATGCATCAAGGTTTTAGTACATTAATAGTCATCTTTTCTGACTTTGAGGGAATTTTTTAATAGCTGAATTTTTCTCCTAGTAATTTTTCTTCATCTTTCCTACCTTCCCTTTGCTGCTAGAAACCTTTGGTGACAAAACAAATGAAGTTCTTTGATGAAAAATAACTGAAAAACTCAGAACCAGTCATGTTGCTTTTGATACCTTCTTTTTATTGCAAATCAATATAATCAGGAAAATAGTCATGTTTTCTTCTATGCTGCCTGATATTCAGTGTCTAAAGCCCATTGTTTCATAAATTTTATCCAATTGTTAATCTTTTTTAAAAAATATAATGTAAGAAGATAAATGTAGACCCAATTATTCTATCATGGCCTTATAATCATTTTAAATTTTTTGAAATCACTTTAAAAAATAAGAACAATTTAATGAGTTCAACAGCCTGAATTATATAGACTCAATGTACCCTGTAAGAGGGAAGGAAAGCAAAAAGGAGGAGGAAGGAGGACAGACATTTAAATCGTACAGTTTTCTCCTGTGCCTCCTTTGTTTTCTACTCTGAAGAACAGCTTAGGAAAGAGGAGCCAGCTTTTTACTTCTATTTTTAATTAAGTTTACCTGAAGAAGCCTGGGAACTCCTGCAAAAATTTCTATCACTTCTCACTTTGCAGGTGTGATAAATTTTTTCACATCCTTCTTCCAAAAGAGTAAGTTCTCTTATAAGCAGAAACCATGCCAGAAATTGAGGTCTTAGAATTATAAAATTTAACAGCCCAGAACAATTACACCCTGGTAAAAGGAATAAGATAACAATACTTTATATCCTGAATGACATAAATAATTACTTAGCCTGAGTAAATGGTTATTCGTGACAAATTTTTTTGATCATGACACTCCTTGGAAAATTGTCTATATACGTTAGTTCATTTCTTTCTTTTTTTTTTTTTTTTGTTATCAGGGATTGAACCCAGGACACTTAACCACTGAGTCACATCCCCAGCCCTTTTTATATTTTATTTAGAGACAGGGTCTTGCTAAGTTACTTAGGACCTCACTAAGTTGCTAAGGCTGACCTTGAACTCACAATCCTCCTGCCTTAGCCTTCCAAGCCATTAGGATTAGAGGTGTGGGCCACCACACTTAGTCTCATTAGTTCACTTTTCAGCCTTGCTTTTCTGATGTTCAGGGTATTTACATTTGTTATTACTGTGTGTGTGTGTGTGTGTGTGTATTTGTGTGTGTGTTGGGGATTGAACCCAGGGAATAATCTACCACTGAACTATAGCTCCAGTCCTTTATGTTTTTTCTTTTGAGACAGGTCTCACTGGGTTGCCCAGGTTGGCCTCAAACTTCTGAGTAGCTGGGATTACATGGGGCGCCATCTTGTCCTGCTTATTATTTTATGTAACATTCACTTGATATCCCCAGTCCCTATCATAGACAAATAAAGAAGACAAATAAAGAAGCAGGCTCTCCCATTTTCTAAGCTGTTCTTCAGTGTAGAAAACAAAAGGAAGCACAGGAGAAAATTGAGCAAACAATTTAAATTTCTGCTCTTCCTTCTTCCTTTCTCTTCTTCTCTTATAGGGCACTTTAACCCTATAAGTCATACTGATGAATTCTTAATTGAAACAAAAACTTAGAATTAATTCTTGTAAGGCTATGGTAGAATAACCATCATAACCTTTTTACATAAGCAAACTTACATTTGAACAAAATATATGAAATAGTAGGGGTTAGACATTGGATATCAGGCAGCACTGAACAATGACTCTTGACCCATCTCCCCACACACATACACACCCCAAAAGAAAACAAACAACATGAGCTATATCAGTGTCTCTGCCCACTGGAAGGTCATAGCAGAGGGAGTCAACCCAGATGGGGTCTGGCAGTCTTACTTAGTTGAGCTAATAAAGCTGGAAGGTGAAAATGGCTAAAGTTCACAGGTGGGGCGAGAAGAGAGGTGCACAAAGAGAACACTCTTGAAACCTACACACCTTCATCAAGATAATTGATCAGTCCATGTGTATGAGGAAACTACCAAGTCCTAGAAAAGGACCACCTGAAAGGATTAGAGGAAAGAAGACTTGGAACTCGTACAAAAGTTTGTGCCCACCTACAAGTGTGCAAAGCTCCTTGTAATTCATGGGACATCAAGTGGAGTAATGAGAAGGATACTGCCTCAGTACAGGGCAAAATTGACCCTCTACTGAAGATTGACAAAGTTTAAAAGGATCAAACTGTAGCTGGCTGAGGTGGTCCACACCTGTAATTCCAGTGATTTGGGAGGCTGAGTCAGGAGGATCATACAAATTCTAGGCCAGCCTGGGCAACCTAGTGAGAATCTGTCTCAAAATAAAAAATAAAAGGGGTATGGTTGTAGCTTAGTGGTAGTATCCCTCGGCTCAATCCCCAGGATCACACTTATCAAATGGCCAATGAGGTGTGATGGTGCATACCTCAGTCTGGAGACTGAGGCAGGAGAATCACTTGAGCCTAGGAGTTTAAGGCCAGCTTGGGCAAACTTAGCAAGACCCCATTCTCCCCACACATATACACACCCCAAAAGAAGGAAATGTCTGGCATCCAATGAAAAATGACCAGAAAAATATCACTCATAATAGAGTGGAAAAAAATGAATAAAGGCCCAACAATGACAGAGGAAGCATTAAAATGTTAACCTTTTTCAGCTTATACAAAATAGTGATAAGGAAACATAAGGCATATTAAATGAAGACATGAAAGATATAAAAAAGACCTAAATTGAACTCTAGAGTTGAAAATAACACACTGGCGGGATTACCAATTAAAAGCAAATTAGACGCTACAGAAGAGAATAGTAAGCTTGAAGATACAGCAATAGAGTCTATCCAAATGAAAACCAGAGAGAGAAAAAGACTGAAACCTCCTTACCCCACAAAAAGAAATACACATGCACACCAATTAGCAGCCTAATAATGCACTTATAATTGGGTTCTCAGAAGGAGAGGGAGGAGCATAAAATATTTGAAAACATTATAACTGAGATTTTTCTAAATTGAAGGAAAACTAGAAACCTCCATCCTATATGCCTAATGAACCCCAAGCACAAAAGTATGAAGAAAACTATATCAAGGCATATTATAATTGTATAGCCTAAAACTAGTGGTAAAGATAAAATTACAGAATTCAAATGGAAAAGATATTATGAATAAAAGAAACAAAGATAACAGATTTCTCTTTGGAAATAATAACAATGCAGCAATACCTTTAAAAATGGTGGGGTGCGGCATCTAATCTTGAACAATATGCCCAGTGAAAATATATTTCAAAGATAAAGGTAGGAGCCAGACACAGTGGTGCACTTCTATAATCCCGGTGAGTGGTAACTCAGGCAGGGTAATTGCAAATTGGAAGCCAGCCTTGGCAACTGAGTGAAACACTGTCTTCAAATAAAAAATAAGAAGGGCTGGGGTATTTATTTTTTTCTAAATGTCAATACAGATATAAAATAATTTTTTTGGAAAAAAAAAAGGCTGGGGATGTAGATCAGTAGTATAGTATCCCTGGGTTCAGTCCCTAGGACTGTAAAATAAAATAAAATAATAATAATAATTGAGTTGGGATGTAACTCAGTGGCAGAATACTTGCCTACCGTGTGAGGGGCCCTGGGTTTAATCCTCATCACTGCAAAAAATAACTATTTGATTTTTAAGGCATAATAAATACTTTTTAAAGACATGAAAGTGCTGGGCATGGTGGCACATGTCTGTATTCTCAGTTATTTGGGAGGCTGAGGGAGAAGGATTGCAAGTTCAAAGCCAATATTAGCAAAACACTGTCTCCAAAAAAATAAGGTGGCAGGTAACTGGAGATGTAGCTCAGTGGTAAAACAATGCTGGATTCAATCTCTAGTAAAAAGTATTTATCACTAGAAGACCTGCTATAAAAATAAAAAGAACCTCAGGAGGGGGCTGGGCTGGGATTGTGCTCAGCAGTAGAGCGCTCACCCAGCATGGGCAGGACCTGGGTTTGATCCTCACCACAACATAAAAATAAAATGCATTGTGTTGTGTCCATCTACACCAAAAAATAAATATTAAAAAAAAAAAAAAAAGAACCTCAGGAGGTTGAGGCAGGAGGATTGAGAGTTCAAAGCCAGCCTCAGCAATGGTGAGTTGCTAAGCAACTCAGTGAGACTCTGTCTCTAAATAAAATACAAAATAGGACTGGGGATGTGGCTCAGTAGTCAAGTACCCCCGAGTTCAATTTCTAGTCCAAGGGGCTGGGGATGTGGCTCAAGCGGTAGTGCGCTCGCCTGGCATGCGTGCGGCCCAGGTTCGATCCTCAACACCACATATAAACAAAGATGTTGTGTCCGCCGATAACTAAAAAAAAAAAATAAAAATATTTAAAAAAAAAATTTCCAGTCCAAAATAATAATGATAATAATAATAATAAAGAAAATCCTTTAGGAGAAGGAAAATAATGCCAGATGAAACCTGAGGTGAATTTGTAAGTGACTGGGAAATTATGTCATGTACTGATGCTATACCATAATTAATTCAGATAAAGAAAATGTCAGTCATTTTTCATACTTTAGTAAGTCCTTGATAGCCTTTTAAAATTTCAGTTTCTTGGCCATCATCTTCAGTATGCCATATTTTTGGAAGAATAAGAAGTCAAGAAAACACTAAACTAGTGCTCACATGCCAAAGTTCAGTTTGTGAAGGATTTGAAATCCTGTTTTCTGGCTCTCAAAAGTCAAGCTTAGTTTTTTCCCATTGCCACTATCTTAGAGCGTCTTAAAGAACCAGAGCTCAGCTGGCTTTGCTGAAATACATCTTCCTAATACCAATAGGTTTCTTGTTACTAGAGCTTTCCTTCATGTGAAGAGAATTTAAATAGTCTGTCATTTTTCTTCATATCTCTTTGTGAGAACTCTTTGATATTCTTCCTGACCCTAATGAAAATCAAATTGTTTTTAAGATATTTCCTTACGAAGCGGATGTAACCATGCACATTTGTGTATACCTGTAATCCCAGTGATTTGGGAGACTGAACAGGAGGATGCAAGTTTGATGTCAGCCTTAGCAACATAGTGAGACACTCAGCAACTTAGTGAGAACCTGTCTTAAAATAAAAAGAATGGAGTGGGGGGAGGTGGGGGGTGGTGCTGTGTTGTGGCTCAGCGGTAGAGTGCTTGCCTAGCACATGCAAGGCCTTGGGTTCTATCCTCAGCACCACATAAAAATAAATAAATAAGATCAAGGTATTGTGTCCAACTACAACTAAAAAATAAATATTAAAAAGAAAGAACCGGGCATACAGTTCAGTGGTAAAGCACTCTTGTGTTCAATCCCCAGCTTTAAAAAAAAAAAAAAAAAAAAAAAGGCTGATATAGAGTATTCTTTGTTTTGCTTTGTTTTGTTTTTGCAGTTCTGGGGATTGAATCCAAAAGTGCTCTGCCACTGAGCTATACCCCAGCCCCCTATATTTTTTAATTTTGAGACTGGGTCTCACTAAGTTGCAGAGGCTGGCCTTGAACTTGCAATCCTTCTGCCTCAGCCTTCCAAGTCACTGGGATTGCAGGTATGCATCACTATGCCAGACTTTTTGTGCAGAATTTTAAAATTTTTGGCATGAAATTTGTCAATTTTTTGTGACTTCTGTATTATGTGACATACTTGGACTTCCCTGTGCCAAGATTTTTTTCTTTAATTCTCCTATGTGTTATTTTAGCACTTTAAGCTTCTCTCTCCCTCACTCCCTCATTTAACTCTTAGATCCATTTGGAATTTATTTTTGTGTAAGGTGTGAGGTATGGGTCCACATATTTTCCATATGATTGCCATTTCTCCACTGTTTTGAAACATCACTTTTACACTGTATCCTCTTGATTAAAAGCTATTATTCAAGATATTTATTGATTCTATTAAGAATAATTTTAAATATTAGTTTTAATATATTCAAGGATGTTTCCAGTGTCCATGGTAGTGATTCTGAACTTGCAGGGTGACCTATTCCCCTTCCCTCCCTGACAAACCTTGCTGTCAAGAGCTGCTGTTTCTGAGTGCCTGTGGCTTGGTGATAGCTGGTGCCAAGAAATAGTTTCCAACCATTGATCTAGGGAGTCTCCCCTTGGACAAGGACCATCTTTCACACAGCTGTAGAAAACTCACCTGGTGTCATACATCTATCCAGTGACTCCAGGCTTATTACTTGAATGAAAAAAAAATAGAGCCTTAATTAGAATTCAGAATTGAGTGAGAATCCAAAGAAACTCCTCCTTTTTTAGTCTGATCCTGGAATTGTCTTTCCATTTTAGATTTGTAGTCTTTTTTTGTTGTTGTTGTTGATACCTAGGATTGAACTCAAGGGCACTTGACCACTGAGCCACATCCCCAGCTCATTGTATTTTATTTAGAGACGGGGTCTCATTGAGTTGCTTAATGCCTCACTTTTGCTGAGGCTGGCTTTGAACTCGTGATCCTCCTTTCTCAGCCTCCCAAGCTGCTGGGATTATAGGCATACACTACTGCACCTGGCTAGAACTGTAGTCAAATTTTATAATTTTACTTTAATGAGCCATATATCATTCTGTGGAAAGGATTAGACTGCATTTCGGCACAATTTAAAGCCAGGGATGCAGGGATAAGGTCCATCTCCTGTAATTTGAAACTGTTTAAAGCCAGAAAAGAGTGTGGTCCTTTAAAAAGTAGAATTCTCAGGGTGCCCTTGACTGTGAAGACTCTTAAGAGTTCTATCTGCAGGGGACTGAGGAGGCCACCTGCCTGGTAGGGTCCCCAGTGCACTCATAGGCTGGATATCCTCAGGGAGGCTCTTTTAAGTCAAGTGTTTGAGCAGCCTCCTTGGTTTGATAGAGAATGATGCATGTGGCTTTAATTTAATCCAATATTATAAAATTATTTTATTTAGATTATTTAAGGAGTAGCTTTCACTTTGAATTTTGGCACAGCAAACATTCTGTACGCTTGCAAGTCCTCGTGGCAGTGACGCCTTTGTGGCCTTTGCTGACCTCCTTTCTCGGAGTATCAGAAATAGGGAAAGGGCACCAAGTAGGGAGGGAAGCTGAAAGAGTTGTATAAGTGATTTTCTTTGGTGTAGGATCTTTTTTTTACTTATTTTTTTATTAATTAGTTTGTATTAGAGACTGTTAGGTATTTAATTTGCTTGTTTATTTTTTATGGAGCTGAGGATCAAACCCCAGGGCCTCCCACATGTTCAGATGTGCCATACTGCTAAACTAAATCCCCAGCCCAGACATTTAAAAAAATAAACTTAGGAAGGACACACTAGAACTCCTTTTTAATGTTCACGATGAAGTAAAGAAATAATATCCACTTTATAGGTTTAACTAGACATCACAATTGACTGATTTATTCCATGCGATTGTGATGTCTGCAGAGCAGGCCCCTGGGATAGTAATACTAAACTCTAGCTAACATGGTTCTACCACAGTAAATATCTTCAGGATTTAAGGGGAGCCCTTCACACAGATTTTTCTATATCCATTTGATGATAGCTTTCCTGATTTCCCTTCCAGTCCCATTTCACTGCTCAAAACTCACGCTGTGCTAGTACATTCATGCCAGCATGCCTGTGAGTAACTCGGTCTGGGTCCTAAAGAGCAGATTTCACTTAGCTGGCTGCTCTTCTTAGTTTCAGCTATAGATGTCACCTTTTGGCAAACTTTTCCCACTTTTTCTTCCTCCTTTCTCACCCATCATTTCTGCTCTCCACTGCGTTCTGTCTCAGATGGATTGTAATCACCCAGATCACTCAACAACTGCACAGATTCATCCACCAATGGGAAGGTTCCACATTGGGAGGACTTACCCTTCCAGACTCTTCCTGAGTGCCCTTCCATGTGACAGGAATGAATTTTGTATTTGTTTGGCCTTGTGACTGACAGAATGGCAAATTGGGGGGAACTGGAGAGGAGATGGCAATTTCAACAGTGAAAAAAACATTTAGTAGAGACTATCTCTTCTGCCTTCTTCGGGCGTGTCCCTCTTCTGGGCATCTCTTCAGGATTTCATTCCTCCGTCCAACTGCCGTTCACAACTGCCCTTTCCAACTGCTCCAGAACCCTTGGCCCTGGCATTCCGTGATGTAAATTATTCCACGCATGGTTCAAAATGGGTGCGAAGCAGTGTTGCCAGGTGTCGGATCACTAGTGTAAGTTGACTAGATCTCGGGAGAGAACTGCTCTTGGAATTTGTACAGTTGTTATGGTTTCAGCCAGAGCACAGTCGTTGTGCTGGCTGAGCCTGAAGCTGCTGCTGGTGGGGGAGAGAGGGAGTCAGATCCTGGAGTGGGGTTGAACTTCTGGTTAAGATTTTCTACTTTAAACATTCTAGTATTGGGATATGGATTGTTTGGAATCAAACAGTGGCAGTGCCTCTGCAGGGGGAAGAACCCCAGCCTTGCGGGCCAGAGCCCATAGCAAAGCCTGCGGCCAGAGGGCCTCCTCTTCTGTCTTAAAATGCAGAGAACCCACTTTTTTTATTCCTAAAGATAGCCAAAATATGGCAAGAAATCCAGATTGCTCTCCATGTTTAGAAACATCCAGTCACCAAATGAAAAACTTCTGAATCTATGAGGTCTTTTCTAAAACAAAAATACTATTTCTCTCCTGTTCATTCTACATTTGAGGAAATGAACTGTTCTTCGTTTATAGTCCCTTTGGGGAATCTGCATGAGGGAGAAGTTGCTGCCAACTATCTTTGTTTTTTTTCACAATCTTTCTTGACTTATAAGTTGAGGGTTTGTTTTCAATAAACACAATTTAAACAATATTTCTTGAATGACCACATAATTTTATTTTACATACTATTATTTTTTATTTATTTATTTTGAGATATGGTCTTGCTGTGTTACACAGGCTGACCTCAAATTTCTGGGCTCAATCTCCTGGGCTGAAGTGATCCTCCTGCCTCAGTCTCCCAAGTAGATGGTACTACAGGTATGCACCACCATGACCAGAGACCACAAAAAAATTTTAAATCTCATTAATAATAAGCAATTAGAGGGCTATCTCATGAATTACACAGTTATTTATCTAAAAAAGCGAAAGGTATGTTCTTACATTGCACTGATACCACTGGCTTTTCAATCTGCTTGACTGAAACATGCTTTCCTCTTCCTGTCTTTACAGTTGTCATGGATGATGATGATGACTCGTGTCTCCTTGATCTTATTGGGTAAGGTGCTTATTTTAAACTCAGGATGAATTAAATGTGTGGCATTTACTGAACAAATACAGCCTAAAAGTATATTGAAACCTGCTCAATTTTTTAATAAAAATTAAATGATCATCATAGTTATAGCAGGAAGAGAAAGAGATATATCAACATGGGGGTCATAATTTAGTAATTGCTTACTAAACTTTTTTTTTTTTTTTTTTTTTAACAAATCCCAGGAGGAAAGGCTGCAGGTGTAGCTCAGTGGTAGAGCATATGTTGAGCATGCACAGGTCCCAGGGTTCGATCCCCAGTACTATAAAAAAGAAAAGAAAATCCTAGGAGGCAGAAAGGAATGATAATTGGAACTGGAACAACGTAAATAAAAAAAAAAAAATTAGCCAGGAGTGTTGTCACACATATTTAATCCCAGCAATGCAAAAGGCTGAGGCAGGAGGATTGCAACTTCAAGGCCAGCTTTGGCAATTTAGCAAGAGCTTCAGCAACTTAGTGTCTCCAAAAAAAAAAAGAAGTAAAAAGAGCTGCAGATGTAGCTCAATGGTAAAGCACCCTAGGATCCAATTCCTGGTGCCAATAAACAAACAAAACAAAACAAAGAATTACTAAGAAAATTGCCTTAAAATAAGGAGATTTTCTCAGGCTAATATCATTTTCTTTTTGCCCTAGTAAATATATAGCTATATATTCATTATATTTAAATTAAGTGAAGGTAATTGTTTATTTGTTGTTCCCCTCTTTCTTTTTTTCTTTTCTAGAGACCCACAAGCATTGAACTATTTTCTACATGGACCTAGTAATAAATCTGTAAGTATTACCTAGAACATCATAGACATAAAAATCTGTTCCTTCTCACAGTTGAAGCAACTTCTTTATTGAATTTCCTCTTTGCAGAGTAACGATGACTTGACTAATGCAGGATATTCTGCAGCCAATTCAAATTCAATTTTCGCCAACTCTACTGTGAGTATTGGAAACAAAATGTTAACGCTCAAGTACTTTTGTCTCAAGGATGCCTTGTGAATTGAAGATTTATTTGTTGTATGGTGGGGGGGGCTTTTTTGTCTGTTTTTTTGTAGTGCTGGTGATCAAACTCTTATACATGGTAGGAAAGTACTACTGAGCTGTATCCCCAGCCCCTGTTTGTTTTTGTTTGAGACAGAGGTCTCACTGTGTTGTCCAGGCTGGTCTCAAACTCCTGGTCTCAAGTCATCCTCCTTCCTCAGCCTTGTGAGTAGCTGGGACTATAGACAGGCACCATTAATTGAAGTTTTAATTGTCTTTGTATCATGATTAGAATCTTTGTCTTTTGTAATTTATATGGGAAGAAAAATCTATTGAATTATGTTGACATTATTTTTTACTTTTAGTCACAGATGACAAGGTATATGAGCCAGGCATTGGTGATACATGCCTATAATCCCAGCAACTTGGGAGGCTGAGGCAGGAGGATCACAAGTTCAAAGCCAGCCTCAGCAACTTAGCAAGGCCCTAAGCAATTTATCAGGACCCTGTCTCTAAATAAAATATAAAAAAGACTGGGGATGTGGCTCAGTGGTTAAGCCCCTGTAGGTGCAATCCCTGGTACCAAAAAAAAAAAAAAAAAAGATTACTGTGTTTGAGCCAGGAGTGGTGGTTTACACCTGTTATTCCAGCTACTTGGAAAGCTGAAGGTGCACACCTGTAATTCCAGCAACTCAGGAGGCTGAGGCAAGGGAGTCATAAATTCAAGGCCAGCCTCTGCAACTTAGCAAGACCCTGTCTAAAAAATTTTTAAAACTTAATAAGGACAGAGAATGTAGTGTAGCTCAGTAGTTTAATCCCCAACACCATTAAAAAAAAAAAAAAAAAGATTACCATGTTTATACTATACATAGTTACTATGTCGAGATTATAGGGTCTAGCTAAATGGCCCAGGCTGGTCTCAAATTTGTGATCCTCCTACCCCAGCCTCCCGAGTAGCTGGGATTATGGACATGTGCCACCAAACCCAGAAATTTTCTTGCTTTCCCCACTTCCTTTCAAATGATTCTCCAAGTCCAAAGATGATGTCCACCTGACCTGGTGGATATGTTAGTCCTATTTCAGTTGTTAATTGGATGTAAAATGAATCAGTCAGCTTTTCTATCTAGATCTTCTCGTAATTTAGCACCTAACACCACCTTAGTTAAGGCAAATTGGCATACTCATTCTTGAATACTCTGTTTTTAACTTTTCTCTTTACCTCCCCCCATTTCTTTTTCAATCTCTCTCTCTCTCTCTCTCTAATTGTAGTAAATACATACAACAGAATTTGTCATCTTGGTGCTAGGCATGACATAGCTTAGTTGAAGAGCACTTGCCTAACATACATGAGGCCCTAGGTTCGATCCCCAGCACTATAAAAAGCAAAACAAAAACATCTTGCTGGGTACAAAGGCATGTACCTGTAATCCCAGTGGCTCGGAAGGCTGAGGCAGGAAGATTGTGAGTTCAAAGCTTGCCTTAGCAACTTAGTGAGGTCCTAAGCAACTCAGCAAGACCCTGTCTCTAAATAAAATACAAAAAAAAAAAAAATGGCTGGAGATGTGGCTCAGTGGTTAAGTACTTCTGGGTTCAATCCATGGTACCAAAAAAAAAAAAAATCTTAACTATTTTCAAGTGTACGTTTCAGTAGTGTGTATACCCATATTGTCTTCATTTTATTTTAAATGACTGTTGCTTCCTTATTATTTCCTTTTACAATATTTGGCATGTTCCATAAAAGACTACTAGACAGTGGAGTGTGTCTTATTTATCACTGTGTTCAGTTCTCTTCTTACCCTATGCTATTATCTCTAGTTGAAATGCCTATTTCCTAATGGCTCCTTGAGGACAGAAACTAACCTACAAGTGAGCTTAGTAAATGTTTTACTTAAATAAAATGTTTTACTTTTTTTTAAATATATTTTTTTTAGATGTTGATGGATCTTTAGTCATTTATTTAAATGTGGTGCTGAGAATCGAACCCAGGGCCTCACACATGCTAGGCAAGTGCTCTACCACTGAGCCACAACTCCAGCCCCAATAAAATGTTTTACTTTTAAAAAGAACACTTAAGTGGAGTTTTCTTAGGTTTTTGGGGTTTTTTTGTTTTTGTTTTTGTTTTTTTTTTTAGTTTTTTTTGTTGTCGTTAATTTAAAGAAATGTTAAAAACATTAGTGATTTTAAAAATATGTTAATATGTTGATTACTTTGAAGAAATTAAATGGCTAGGTATGGTGCACACCTGTAATCCCAGCTGCTCAGGAGGTTAAAGTAGAAGGATCACAAGTTTGAGGATAGCCTTCGCAAACCTATCTCAACAAAAATTTAAAAAGTGTCAGGGATGCAGTTCAGTAGAAGAATGCCTCTGGGTTCAATCACCAGTACCATCAAGGAGGAAAAAAAAAATCAATGACTCATTTTGTTAGAACCTTGTTTTATCTGGACTGTTCTTGCTGGCACACCTTGTAGACCCCTTGTAGAATAATATCCTTCACTTGGACTTCTGGGATACAAAGAACTAGAAAGAAAAACTGTCTCCTAATACATAACAACTCTAGATTTGAGTCCCACTCCCTTGGACTGGAAGCTACTTTATTTATATGTGGTGCTGAGAATCGAACCTAGTGCCTCACACATGCTAAATAAATGCTCTACCACTGAGCCACACCCCAGCCACTGAAGCCACTTTAAAAAAATAAAATCTTAGGTGCTTGGAGTGTAGCTCAATGGTAGAGCATGTATTTAGCATGCACAAGGCCTGGGTTCTATCCCCAGCTCCAAAAAAATAAAAATAAAAATAACTAAAGTCTATGTCAGTATCTCAAAATCATGGAGCTGACCTACAAGTATTATTCAGCACTCATGTTGTTTATCTGTTCCCTACAAAATAATTTACCAGAGCAATGAAAGTATAGACTTACAGTGTTTAGAAAACAAAGTGAGTAGTTTAAAGACTTGTACCTGAAAAATAGATTGTTATGCTTTATTTGTATTCAAAAGTGAGATTAATTTTTGTGCATTTCTTTCAAAGGCTGGATGTGCCATATAATACCTTCTTATTTTTTCAGAATGCTGATCCTAAATCATCCCTCAAAGGTGTAAGCAACCAGCTTGGAGAAGGGCCCAGTGATGGACTGCCACTTTCAAGTAGCCTTCAGTTTCTTGAAGATGAACTTGAGTCTTCTCCTCTTCCTGATCTCAGTGAGGACCAACCTTTTGACATTCTTCAGAAATCTTTGCAGGAGGCTAATATCACTGAACAGACATTGGCAGAAGAGGCATATTTAGATGCCAGTATAGGTTCAAGCCAACAGTTTGCACAAGCTCAGCTTCATCCTTCTTCATCAGCATCCTTTACTCAGGCTTCTAATGTTTCTAATTACTCAGGTCAGACGCTGCAGCCTATAGGGGTGACTCACGTGCCTGTTGGTGCATCATTTGCAAGCAATACAGTAGGTGTGCAACATGGCTTTATGCAACACGTGGGGATCAGTGTTCCCAGCCAGCATTTGTCAAATAGCAGTCAGATTAGTGGTTCTGGTCAAATACAATTAATTGGGTCATTTGGTAATCAACCTTCCATGATGACTATTAATAATCTAGATGGATCTCAAATTATATTAAAGGGCAGCGGACAGCAAGCCCCATCAAATGTGAGTGGAGGGCTTCTGGTTCATAGACAGACTCCTAATGGCAACTCTTTGTTTGGGAACTCCAGTTCCAGTCCAGTAGCACAGCCTGTTACCGTTCCATTTAACAGCACAAATTTTCAAACATCTTTACCTGTGCATAACATCATCATACAAAGGGGTCTTGCACCAAACTCAAATAAAGTCCCAATTAATATACAGCCAAAGCCTATCCAGATGGGTCAGCAAAATACATACAATGTGAACAATTTGGGAATTCAGCAGCATCATGTACAACAAGGGATCTCTTTTGCCTCTGCAAGCTCACCCCAGGGCTCAGTAGTTGGTCCACACATGTCTGTGAACATTGTCAACCAACAGAATACAAGAAAGCCCGTCACCTCACAGGCAGTGAGCAGCACTGGGGGTAGTATCGTTATTCATTCCCCCATGGGCCAGCCTCATACACCCCAAAGTCAGTTCCTCATACCTACAAGCCTTTCCGTCAGTTCCAACTCGGTACACCATGTCCAGACCATTAATGGGCAACTTCTTCAGACTCAACCTTCTCAGCTCATTTCTGGCCAAGTGGCCTCGGAGCATGTCATGTTGAATAGGAATTCTTCCAACATGCTCAGGACCAACCAACCATATTCTGGACAGATGATAAACAACCAGAATACTGCCGTCCAGTTAGTGTCGGGGCAGACATTCGCCACCTCTGGAAGTCCAGTGATAGTCAATCATGCCTCTCCTCAGATTGTTGGTGGGCAGATGCCCTTGCAGCAAGCTTCACCAACTGTATTACACCTGTCACCTGGGCAGAGCAGCGTTTCCCAAGGAAGACCAGGCTTCACTACCATGCCCTCTGCAACAAGCATGTCAGGACCTAGTCGGTTCCCTGCTGTTAGTTCAGGCAACACTGCCCATCCTAGCCTTGGGTCTGTGGTTCAATCTGGTGCATCAGGATCAAACTTTACGGGAGACCCGCTGACCCAGCCAAACAGGACTCCAATACCAGTCAGCGTGTCTCATCGTCTTCCAGTTTCTTCTTCCAAATCTACCAGCACCTTCAGTAACACACCTGGAACAGGAACCCAGCAACAGTTCTTCTGTCAGGTAATGCTTTTTTTTTTTTCTTCAAATAAATGTCTGACAGATTATAGAATGGAAGAATAGAATGCATACTCAAATATAATTTTTATCTTAGGCTCCCAATTTGTTAACTTAAAATGCTTGGTTTATGATCAATTGTGTTTTATCTTCATGATTAAAATATTTTATCCAGCATAACATTTTGGTTTAGAGTTTCTGGAGACAGACTCTGGCATCTGAATCTAGATTTTCTGATGTGGAGCCAGTTAATTAACTTTCTTCTTCAGTGAAATGGTCATATAATCACGTTACCATCCCATGGTGTTATTGGCAGGATTCAATGAGATAATCCCCACAAAGCATTTGCATAGTCTTGGCAGATAGCAAGTACTCAGCAGGGGCCAGTATTTATATTTGTATGTACTTGATGAAATGCATTATGGGCACTTAAGAAGAAAGATTATTTTAGATTATTTATATATATCACATAGCAGGCCACTCAGTCTTTGACAATGAACTAGGTGGAATGTTTTAGCTGCTTCTTGGATGCCAACCAGAAAGGCTCAGGGATTCAGTAGGACTCAACAGTGTCCCCACACTAGAGGGAAGCACTTAGAGGGAGAGAATCTGGGCATTCTCATTTGACCAGGTACCTGAGCCTGCTCTTACCATGCCTTTGTGCAGGTAAATTACTATGGTAATTGGTGATACCACACAAGGATTAAGTTTCTTAAAAGGGACTGATCATCAGCTTCAGTCCTTCATTGTCATTAACTGACCCTTTTACTCCTCTGCTTTCGGTTCCCACTCATTTGGAGCATACTCTGTATTTCCAGCTCCTCTTCTTCCCAGCTAGGAGGCTCTTTTCTATACCCCACTTCTACCCTCCTCAGTTCTCCATTTCCACTGCCTTTCTCTTCCACATTCAGAAATTTCAAGAATTTTATATATAATGAATGGATATTATTCAGTAGTCAAAGAGAAATAAAATCATGGCATTTGCAGGTAAATGGATGGCATTGGAGAAGATAATGATAAGTGAAGTTAGCCAATCCCAATATTCCCAATAGTGCTGCTATAAACATTGATGTGGCTGTGTCGTGGTAATATGCTAGTTTTAAGTCCTTTGAGTATAGTGTGAGGAGAGGGATAGCTGGGTCAAATGGTGGTTCCATTCCCAGTTTCCAAGGAATCTCCATACTGCTTTCCATATTTGCTTCACCAATTTGCAGTCCCACCAGCAATGTATGAGTATGCCTTTTCCCCCACATCCTTGCCAACCTTATTATTATTTGTCTTCATAATAGCTGCCATTCTGACTGGAGTGAGATGGTATCTTAGAGTAGTTTTGATTTGCATTTTCCTAATTGCTAGAGATCATGATAATTTTTTCATATATTTCTTGATTGATTGTATATCCTCTTCTGAGAAGTGTCTGTTCAGGTCCTTGGCCCATTTATTAACTGGATTATTTGTGTTTTTTGGTGCTTAGCTTTTTGAGTTTTTTATATACCCTAGAGATTAGTGCTGTATCTGATGTGTGAGGGGTAAAAATTTGCTCCCAAGATGTAGGCTCTCTATTCACCTCACAGATTGTTTCTTTTGCTGAGAAGAAACTTTATACTTTGAGTCCATCCCATTTATTGATTCTTGGTTTTAATTCTTTGCTATAGGAGTCTTATTAAGGAAGTTGGGGCCTAATCCCACAGGATAAAGATTAGGGCCTACTTTTTCTTCTATTAGACGCAAAATCTCTGGTTTAATTCCTAGGTTCTTGATCCACTTTGAGTTGAGTTTTGTGCATGGTGAAAGATAGGGGTTTAATTTCATTTTGTTGCATATGGATTTCCAGTTTTCCTAGCACCATTTGTTGAAGGCTATCTTTTCTCCAATGCATGTTTTTGTCACCTTTATCTAATATAAGATAATTGTAATTTTGTGGGTTAGTCTCTGTGTCCTCTATTCTGTATCATCCATCTACCAGTCTGTTTTGGTGCCAATACCATGCTGTTTTTGTTACTGTTGCTCTGTAGTATAGTTTAAGGTCTGGTATAGTGATGCCACCGCTTCACTCTTCCTGCTATGGATTGGTTTAGCTATTCTGGGTCTCTTATTTTTCCAGATGAATTTCATGATTGCTTGTTAAGGTCTGTAGACAAGTCAAAATAACACCTGGCATTTTGCCAGGCACCATCCAGACTTGTTTACAAACTCTAACATTGCCCTGGCAAAATACCAGGTGTAATTTTGATTTGTCTACAGACCTTAACAATTGCTTTTTCTATTTCTATGGGGAATGCCATTGGGATTTTGATCAGAATTAAAAAGTTCCACCAGAAAACTTCTAGAACTAGTAAATGAATTCAGCAAAATAGCAGGATATAAAATCAACACCCATAAATCAAAGGCATTTCTGTATACAGTGAAAAATCCTCTGAGAGGGAAATGAGGAAAACTACCCCATTTGCAATAGCTAAAAAAAAAAAACAAAAAACTTAGGAATCAACTTAATGAAAGAGGTGAAAGATCTATACAATGAAAACTACAGAACCCTAAAGAAAGAAATCAAAGAAGACCTTAGAAGATGGAAAGATGTACCTTGCTTTTGGATAGGCACTATTCTACTCTAAGGAAGAGATTTTTCCTTCTCTTCCCTTTACATGTTTGTTTGTTTATATCAGTTGAGCACATAGATTCTTACTCATGGATTTTACTCAGTGAGTTATAAACTGTTGTAATCATTTATTTTGAGGCTCAAATCAACCCAAATTTGGCCAACGGGCACCCCTCCAAATTGGCTGCTGATCTTTCTGACATGTTTCTGTGGTGCTTTGAGCACTTACTTTGATTTCTGGCAAAACAAAATGTTCCCTGTTATCTGGGCATGGTGGTACTTGCCTGCAATCCCAACGACTTGGAAAGCTGAGGCAGGAGGATTGCAAATTTGAGACCAGCCTTAGCAACTTAGCAAGACCCTGTCTCAAAATAAAAAATAAAAAAAATAAAAAGATATTCCATATTCATCTTTTAAATTCTGTGACCCTTTCCTAGAATCAACAATTTCTATAAGGAGATTTACTCCTCCTTCTGGAGAATAATATTTAGAAAGCAAGTTCTGAGCACTCTGTAAGTTCAAAGCTACTGAGGTCATCTCAACTGGTAAATACGCTTATTTATACATATGCAATACTCAATATTCATATGTATTTATCAATGTATAATTATTAGCTATGAGTTTATGTTGATACTTCTAATTGTATCCTACAACTACTGGATTCACTCAAGCCTCTTTCTTTTCTGTACTCTTAGCTTCCTTTTCTAAAAGCAATAAAGAACAGGTCCACAATATATTTGTTTGCTCAATTCTAGAATTGTAGTAAGTAGTTTTAGAATTGTTATTTTTTTTAAAAAAATATATCTTTTATAACTTTATTTTATTTATTTATTTTGTATGTGGTGCTGAGAGTCAAACCCAGGGCCTCACACTTGCTAAGCAAGCATTCCTACCACTGAGCCACAACCCCAGCCCCTAGAATTGTTAATCCATGTTTTTCATCATTATGAATATAGATCTACTAATTAGACTTCAATATTGTTTCATAGTGCTGTCTTTAGCTTAAGAATTTATAGTGAAAATACTGTATTCAAAGTTATTTGGGTTCATTGTTTTGGAGTTTTTTTGTTTTGTTGGTTTTTTTTTTTTTTTTTTTTTTTTTTGGTACTGGGTATTGAACCCAGGGCCTTGCACCATGTGCTAGGCAAAGTGCTGTACCACTGAGCTACATTTCCAGCATATTTTTTTTTCTCTTTTTTTTTGAGACAAAGTCTCACTAAGTTGCATAGGCTGACCTTGAATTTTCAATCTTCCTTCCTCAGCCTCTGGAATAATGGGTTTACAGGAGTGTCCCACCACACCTGGCTACTTAATTCCTTGGAACACATCAGCCATTAGCATGGCGGCACAGTTGGGGCTGCGCAGAACATAGACCTGGACTGAACTCCCTCCTCCCCTATGTTAGTTAGCTTTTTGCCTTTGGGAGAAAAGAGGAAGAAAGATTTATTTTGACTCAAAGTCTCTGACACCTGAGTCCATAATCAGCTGATTCTATTTGTAGTTTCTAGGCCTGAGGCAAGGCAGAAAAGATTCCAGTGAAAGAATTTGGCAGAGCAAAGCTGCTCAGCTCAGGGTAGCTGGGAAGCAGAAAGATGAAGGGGCTAGGAAGAAGAACTGTCCTTCTTCCTGGGCATACCCCCAGTAACCTACTTCCTCCACTAGACCCCATCTTTTATGGTTTACACCATCTCCCAATAAGGCCATCAGCTATGAGACCATGGAAATGATCTATGGATTAGTCCACTAATGAGGTCAGATCCCTCATGATTCAGTCACATCCCGAGACCGTCACCTCTGATTATTGCTGCTTTAGAGACCAAACTGTCAATTCATGAGTCTTTAGAGGGCATTTCAGACCTAAACCCTAACATCCACCATGCCTGCCTTCCCTGTCACTTTGCATCCTCCCCCGAAATCACTTTTCTTCCTGTTTTCACACACATAAGCAGATACATACAGATTTTTTATTTCCCCTTCTTTCTTTTTCAAAATGAAGCATAACATAGATACTCTTAAATTGCAGAAAGTTTTCTAAAAATCCCGTATGTCCAATAATAAGGGAATGATTTGAAATGATAAAATACTATGTAGCCATTTAACAGGTTTCCAAATAAATTTGGGTACAGGTTTACAAATAATTTTTGGTGATAAATGCACATGTAATTGTAAAATATTTTTTTAAATGGTTTACTCTTTTAGAAAAATGGTGAAGAAAGCCAGGTGTGGTGGTACACACTTTAATCCCAGAGAATGGGGAGACTGAGGCAGGAGGATGGCAAGTTTGAAGCTAGCTTGGGCAATTTAGTGAGACCCTATTTCAAAATAAAAAAGGCTGAGGATGTGGCTCAGTGGAATAGTGCCTCTGGGCTCAATCCCTAGTTCCACAAAAAGCAAATAAGAAAATTAATGAGGAGAGACAATGTAGTGAACTGGAAAACTGAAAACGCTCTTAAGAAACACTCAGAACTTGATTAGGAGAAAGTATACAAAACCTTAACTGCAATATCCCGTGGCAGGATATAAGTTAGCTAAATTTTCTTCTAATTTTAAAAACTTATCCCTCACAGAGAAAATGATTCCCAGCAGCATTTATCAAACTTATTTATTTATTTATTTTGGTACCAGGAATTCAGGGCACTCAACCTACTGAGCCACATCCCCAGCCCTATTTTATATTTTCTTTAGAGATAGGGTCTCACTGGTTGCTTAGCACCTTGCTGTTGCTGAGGCTGGCTTTGAACTCGTGATCCTCCTGCTTCAGCCTCCAAAGCCCCTGGGGATTATAGGCGTGAGCAACCATGCCTAGTGCATTTCTTAAAAATAAGTAAACCATGCAGTTGGTAAAATTGTAAAACAGTTGCTAAATAGTTCAGAAAAAAAGCAGGTCTTCCCTCCAGTCCCACAGTTTCTTCCTGAAGTCTCCTGTTTTTAGGTTATTTCTATTTTCCCAGACATAGCCTCTGCTTTTGTTGTATAGAGGACATGGGGAAAAAAAAAAAAAAAATATATATATATATATATATATAATATAATTTGTAAAATACCATGGATATTTTCACTCACTTGAGTATCATTTTCTATCAGTATGTATTGATCTGCTTTATTGTTATTATGATTAATTATACTAATAAGCTACAGTATGGTTCCCCCCCCCCCTTTTTTTTTGGCCAGATAATAATGCTTCAAAGGGGGAAAACCTCATACCCACAAAAGTTTCAGTTGTTCAAAGCTAATAAGAAATCTACACAGGCAGCTTCAAAGTAATTTTTTGTGATTTTAATGCCAAAAAAGTACCAGAAACTAGGCCAGTGGTATTAATTCAAGTGTGCTCCTACTGTCACTTTTGGGGAACAGGTGTATTGATGAAAGGGATGATAGCCTTGGAGGTGGCATGAATTGGAAGAGTAGTATGTAGATCACAACCCCCACAGCATCTGAAACACCAATAGGGACTCTTACTTTATAATTTGTGTGTACATTTTTGTATGAATTATAATGAACTAAAGTACCATTATCAGAGACCTTTGGTGTTTATCTCTTTGAGGAAATTGAATTCAGCAAGTTTTAATACTATAAAGGGCTAATATTAGGGCCAAGTTTTTACATGTAATTATTATTTGTTTTCAATATTAATATATATTAATTTGATTCTAAAAATTGCATGGTACAGAAAAGTGCCTACCCAGCCACCCAGTTACTTGCAGACAACCAGTATAACCAGTTTCCTGGGGTGTGAACCTAAGTCTCCTCCCTATCTTTGTAATGGGAAAACTTTCAAACACTTGGGAATTTGGAACAATACAGTGAGCCCACTTACCTAGAGTCATTAGTAGTTTATATTAGATTTCTTTGATTTGAGCCAGTAATGTTGTCTATGCCAGTTTTGCACTATAGAATCCAATCAGAGAGCACTGGTTTCATTTAGTTGTCACCTCTCTTTAGTGTATAACAGCCCCATCAATAGTGTAGAGTAGCCCTCAATAGGGAGTTTTCTAATTGTTTCCTCCTCATTAAAGCCCCTGTGGCATAATAGCTTGGGCAAGACACATAATGTCAGTTTGTCCCATTATTGGTGATGTTGAATATTGGTGATGCCTTGCCCAGTTTTTCCTCAAGGTACTTGCTCCTTTTGTGAAGAAATGATCTCTAGGATTGTGCTTTGAGACCAAGTGACTATCATGTGTCTTATGTCCCAGGGATCTGAGACATCTTTTTTTTCCTGGTACTGGGGATTGAACTCAGGGGTACCCTAGCCCTTTTGATTTTTTATTTTAAGACAAGATCTCACTAAATTGATTAGTCTGGCACTGAATTTGCTATTCTCCTGCCCCAGCCTCCCAAGCAGCTAAGCAGTGCCACCATGCTCTCCTTATGTCAACTTTGATGGCTTTCAATAAATATTATAATTGATGGTTTCAAAAATGGTGATTTTTTTTAAATTGTACTACCCTATCTACATTTATTGACTGAGATTTTACCATAAAGAGAATCTTTTTTACCAGGTGTGGTGGTACATACCAGTGGCTTAGGATCCCAGCGGCTTGAGAGAATGAGGCAGGAGATCGCGAGTTCAAAGCCAGCCTCAGCAAAAGCAAGGCACTAAGCAACTCAGTGAAATCCTGTCTCTAAATAAAATACAAAATAGGGCTGGGGATGTGGCTCAGTGTCAAGTGCCCCTGAATTCAATCCCTTGTACAAAAAAGCTTTTTCTTCTTCTCCTTTCTTTCTTTCTTTTTTTTTTTAAGTAACATTATGAACTCACACATTTGCTTTTAGGAATTTTGCATTCATTTTAAATTTTTTTTATTATGAAAAATTCTAACATGAACAGAGTAGTTAAAACAGTGTAATGAGCCCCACACTTAATCAGCTATAGCACTTACTAGCCCATAGCTGCTCTTGTCTCACCCCTACTCTACCCATTGTCCCCCTGTGCTATTTTGAAGCTAATCCTGACATACTGGTTCATCTGTAACAGTTTAATGTGTATTTCTAAAAGTTCATATGTTCTTTTATATATGAATGTCTTGTAATCTATTGCTTTCCTTTTAGATACTCAGATTGTCCCAAATTTAATCATGGAGGCCTGTTGGCTCCTGTACTTTTTCTCTGTACATGACTCCTTCTCTGAGCACTTTCTTGCTTTTTGGCACAAGATATTATAGGCTTACCTTGAGATCTCCTTGCCTGGAACCTAGAATCACCCATTCTCCAAGGAGCCCAGTGAATTTAAGTCTTATTGCTGAGAGTAACTTATAGGTTTTACACTCTCTTATAAATGGATTAAAAATTTAATGTGGGCTGGGGTTGTGGCTCAGCCGTAGAGCACTTGCCTAGCATGTGTGAGGCCCTGGGTTTAATCCTAAGCACTACATAAAGGTAAATAAATAAAAACAAAGGTATTGTGTACAACTAAAAGAAATAAATTTTTAAAAAATTTAAAGTCAATGATTAAAGCGTGACTTTCAAGAGTTTAGCCTATCAAACAAAAGTAAACCCATTATTACTGATCCAAAACTGTTTAGATCTATAGATTTAAAATTCTTTGAGATTAGCTGAGCCCGTGTTGCCTACAGAACCTACAGCACAGTGGGTATGGGAGTGCAGGAGGAAGTAAGGCTAAATTCTCTACTCAGGTCTGCAGCCCCGCCTGCACCTCCCCAATTCCCTGTCTCCCTCCAACCCCACCTGCCTGCTTTACTATGGAATTTCAGATATTCAGACATTTCAAAATCTAAATGTTCTTGTTGGGTGTGATGCACACATCTGTAATCCCAGGTACTTGGGAGGCTGAGGCACAATGATTGCCAAGTTCAAGACCAGCCTTGGCAACTTAGAAAGACTCTGTTTCAAATAAAAATAAAAAGGGCTGGGGATGTAGCTCAGTGGTAGAGCATCCCTGAATTCAGTCCCCAGCACCACACACACACAAAAATCTAGATATTCTTATTTTCTTCTATATTTTTTCTTTTTTTGAGGAGGCTAGGTTGGGGGTAGGGACTGCCTGAGATGGGGGGGGGGGTGCTGCCTGAGATTGAACCCAGGGGCACTTAACCACTGAGCCACATCTTTAGTCCTTTTTATTTTTTGAGACAGGATTGAACCCAGGGGCACTTAACCACTGAGCCACATCTTCAGTCCTTTGTATTTTTTGAGACAGGATCTCACTAAGTTGCTGAAGCTAGCCTCAAACTTGCGATCCTCTTGCCTTAGCCTCCCAATTTTCTGGGCTTATAGGTATGCACCACCACACCTGACTCTCCTATATCTTTATAAATTACCAAGTCTTATAAAATTCTTCTTTGAAAATATCTCACATCCATTCTTTCCAATAATAGTGAAAATAATCATTTTATTAACAATGACAGAGACAGTGCTGGAGCTGTACATGTTCTTTCTAAACCTTTCCTCTTCTTTCTAAAAGTAGTGATGTTAGTCCCATGTCATAATAGAGAAGGTAGAGGTTCAGAGCATGGATGATTTAAGGAAGTCTTTAAGAGGGAATGAAATGTATTGGAAAAGCGAGTTGGCTCAGTAGTCAGAGCTGAGTTGTTGATTCTGCTCTGCCAGTGAATGGTTCTGTGGGCTAAGCTCTTAAACTTGCTGAGCCCTGATTTTCTCTTCTCTAAAATGAGGAACTCTAGCTGAGCAATAGAATACTCAGGGAGCTTTAAAAAAAATATGGATCCCAGAACCTCACCCCTGTAACTTCTGATTTAAACAGCCTGGAGGAAAGGTTAATGCCTTTCCTCAGCATTTTCCAAAAGCTCCCCAAGTGATTCTCAGTTGCAGCCAGGATAGAGAACCAGCAGTCTAGATGATCTCCACAGTCCACTACATTCCTACCATCCCCTAATTAGACAACTGTAGTAATTGTCTAGGTGATAAATCTTCTTTCATGGATTTACACCACATTAGTCTCCTAAAACATTTGCTTGGTGACTGAACCAAATCATCTGGGAGCTTCCTGTTCCTACCTGCAGTCAGATTTCACTGGTCAAAGCCCTCCATTCAGCATGGTCCCCTAAATAGGCCAGGCACATTGTGAGTTCAAACCTTTACTGACTGGTATCCACTGTGTGTTCTTTTCCATCTTATCTCAATTTTTCTTTCCTTCAGGGCCTTACCCCTGAACTTGTGATTGCTTGGCCACAGGGAAATAATAAGGGTGACACACAGGATCCTGACAGACACACTCAGGTTCACTGAAGTAAAAAAAAAAATGGGAAGAGATTTTAACTTCAGTGGAAGTTATTGAATTTGGTTTGGGATGTGGTTGTCAAGTATGAGGTTCCTGAAGGACAACCAGGTTGGATGACAAATAGCTATATATGCTAAAATTTAAGGACATAAATATGGGCTAAAATGGGATTAATCAGTATATAAATTGTAATCCTGGCAGTGGGAGTAGATGAGGTAGACCAGAGTTAGTATATCAATAGATAAAATAGTCAACCAGAGAGAAACCCCAGAACATCTTAACATGTAGGGGGTGGACACAGAAAGAGAGTGAGGAAGAGTAAAGCCAGTAGGGATCAGACTCTTGGGTGATGAGAAAAGAGAATAGTGCAGGTGGGAGGGAAGAAGAGTAGAGCATCATTGAGATAAGGACTGGGAGGTTTCTAATAGATTTAGCAACTAACTTGGAAACTGCTGGTGTCCTTGGTAAGACAATTTCCGAGGAATTGTAGCCACAGAAGCCAGACTGCAAGTAATGAGCATAGGTACCTTTCAGAGAAATGGAGGTTACAGATGGTGTAGTAGTTATGAGGATGTGTGGGATCAAAGGAAAAAAAAAATTTAAATGGGAAACACTTGAAGTTTTCCTCAAAGCTGATGGGTAGGAAAACATTCATTCTAGAGCATTGGCAGGATTCTCTGTAGACCATGGGAAGTATGCCTCTTCCATCATAAAGAGAGGGAAGGAAAAGATGACTGTGGCCATGCAGTTTATAGTTTGTTAGTAGAAAGTCTCATCTTTCTCCTAGGCTTGAAAACAATGAAATAGTATTCAAAGCAAAACTGACTAGGAGGATGAAAAGTTTCCTAGATGGTCATGAGGCTCAGCTAATCCTGAATACCATAATTTTAATACGCTACTGATCTGTTGTGTTTCAAGGGCCTGTGTGTTTTCTGGATGGTAAACTTTCAGAGGGAAGGGCTGTGATTGGTACCCTTTGGCTGCCTTCCCTGTAGTCACCACAATGGTGTGGACACTGTAAATAGTCAGATGTCTTATGAAAGTATTGCAGCTATCAGAAACATACCCTGATGTGTTTATGAAAATATGTTCTATGGGGGCTGGGGATGTGGCTCAAGCGGTAGCGCGCTTGCCTGGCATGTGTGCGACCCGGGTTCGATCCTTAGCACCACATACAAAAACAAAGATGTTGTGTCTGCCGAAAACTAAAAAATAAATATTAAAAATTCTCTCTCTCTCTCTCTCTCCTCTCTCTCTCTCTCTCTCTTTAAAAAAAAAAAGAAAAGAAAATATGTTCTATGAATAAGCTCAGGTCCGGGAAACATAGTGCAATTTTTTTTTTAATATTTATTAGTTGTCGGTGGACCTTTATTTATTTTTATGTGGTGATGAGAATCAAACCCAGTGCCTCACGCATGCCAGGCAAGCGCTGTACCACTGAGCCACAACTCCATCCCTAGTACAACTCTTTATAAGAGTCAGAAACCAGACTCTCCTGCTCTCTGGAACCCTTTAGGATAACATGGCCTCTTCTCTGTTCTTTATTATTTTCTCTGACCAATTTCCTAGACCAATTACCACCCAAAGCTGTCTACATTATTTCAAGTAAAGCATTTAACAGTCACTGGCAAGTACAGTGATTTTCAAGACTTAACAATGCATCAGAATCAACTGGAGAACTTTTAAAAACTGTAAATTCCTAAGCATAACATTGAATTTCTGAATCAATTTTTGTGGTTACAACCCAGAAAGTCCATTTTTCAGAAGCTCCTTGGGTAATCTTGATGTAACTCACATTTGAGAACCACTGCCCTTTTAAGTCCACCTCTCACCCCAGTTCTCAGAGAGTGTGATGTGACCTTTAGTGCTTTAGTTAGCCATGGCCAGAGGCAGCACAAGGAAGCGGCTTCCTAGGGCCTCTGCTGCTCTTTACAAAGGCCTTTATATAAGTTAGAGGAAAGTGCCCTTTTGAATCAAAATACAAAAAAGATACCCCCCTGGGTAATAAACTGCTCTATTGGCATGCTTGACAATTTTAGATGGGGACAAGGTATCCCTTTCATAGATTTTAACTCTTAACTACCCTCTGGAGGTAATCAACCGGGTGGGTTTTGTTTTCTTATATTGCATTAGCTAGAACTTCCTGGTTGATGTTGAAAGCAGTGGTAAGAGGGGACATTCTTGCTTTGTTCTTGATCTTAGCAGGAAAGCTTCAAGTTTCTCACCATTAAATATGTTAGCTGGGCATGGTGGGACGTGCCTGTAGTCCCAGCTTCTCTGGATGCTTAGGCAGGAGGATCACTTGAGCCCAGGAGATCAAGGCCAGCCTGGGCAACACATCAAGAGCCATCTCAAAAAACAAACAAGTAAGTCCTGATGGGCTGTGGGTGTAGCTCAGTGGTAAAGCACCTGCCTTGCATGCACAAGGCCCTGGGTTCAGTCCCAAGCACCTAAAAATAATAAGAAGTAGGTTAACTGTAACTTTTATTGTAGATATTTGTATCAAGTTGGAAGAGTTTCCATCTATCCTTAGTTTGCTAACATTTGTTGTTTTTGTTTTCATGAATGACTGTTGTATTTTGTCAAATACTTTTTCTGCATCTGTTGATACGACCTTGTGATTTTTCTTTGTTAGCCTATTGAAATACATACTTTTTTTTTTTGTGATACCACAGACCAAGCCCAGGGTCTTACCCTTGCCAGGAAAGTGCTCTACCACTGAACCACATCCCCAGCCCGTCTTCCTCCTTCCTTCCTTCCTTCCTTCCTTCCTTCCTTCCTTCCTTCCTTCCTTCCTTCCTTCCTTCCTTTGTTTCTTCCTTCCTTTGTTTCTTCCTTCCTTTCTACTTATTTTTGGTACCAGAGATTAAGCCCAGGGACACTTTACTACTGAGCTACATCCCCAGTCCTTTTTTTATATTCTGTATTTTGACACAGGGTCTTGCTAAGTTGCTTAGGGCCTCACTAAGTTGCTGAGGCTAGTTTTGAACTTGCAATCCTCCTGCCTCAGTCTCTAAAGCCGTTGGGATCACAGGATGTGCACCACCATACCCAGCTTCTTTAGCCTATTTATATGATAGTTTATATTAATTGAGTCCCTTTTTGTTTGTACTGGAGGTTGAACTCAGGAGTGTTTTACCCCAAGCTCCTTTTTATTTTTTCACCAGGTTGCTAAGACTTACCTTAAACTTGCTATCCTCCTATCTCAGGCTCCCATGTAGCTAGGATTACAGGCCTGCACCACTGTGCATAGCCATTAAATTGATTCTTAAATAAGCCAACTTTGCATGTCTTGCATAAGTTCCAGTTGGTTGTGATATGTCATTCTTTTTTATATGATACTAAATTTTATTTGCTAACATTTTGTTGAGGATCTTTGCATCTATATTTAAGAGAAATACTGGTCTGTATTTTTATAAAATCTTTTTCTGGTTTTGGTATTAGGGTAATGCTGACCTCATAAAATAAGTTATGAAGTTTTCCCTTTGTTTCTGGAAGAGATTATAGAGAATTAGATTTCTTCCTTAAATATTTGGTGGAATTTACCTATGAACCCCTTTGAGCATGGTGCTTTCTGTTTTAGAGGTTAATTTTGATTAAATTTATTTAATGCAAATAAGCCTGTTAAAATTATCTTATTTCTTATGTGAGTTTTGGCAGATTATATCTTTCAAGGAATTAGTCAATTTCATCTTAGTTATAAGGTTCATGAATTCATTTTTTTTTTTCCCTTTTTGTGGTGCTGGGGATTGAACCCAGGGCCTCACAGATGTTAGTCAAGCACTCTACCACTAAGCTATACACCCCATCCTATTATTATTTTAATATCCGTGGAATATGAGATGATGTCCCCTCTTTCATTTCTAATGTGATTAATTTGTGTCTTCTGTCTTTTTTCTTAGTTTGGCTAGAGGCCAATTTTATTGACCTTTTCAAAGAATCAGCTTTTAATTTCATTGATTTTTCAGTGTCAGTTTCCTTTCTTCAGTTTCATTGATTTTTTGCTATAGTTTTTATTATTTCTTTTCTGCTACTTTCTTTGGATTTTTTCTCTTCTTTTTATAGTTTCTTTAGGTGACTGATTTTAGATTGTCTTTTCTAATATATACATTAAATGCTATAGCTTTCCATCTAAGCACTGCATTTGCTGCATACTACCAATTTGTTTGTTTGTATGATAGGGGTCTTACCATGTTGTGGAGGCTGGCCTCAAACTTCACATTCTTCCTGTCTCAGCCTCTCAGATAATTGGGATTACAGGCATGTGCCTGCCACTGCATCCAGCTTCACCCCCCAAATTTGTCAAATTGTATTTTCATTTCCAGTACTTAAAAATATTTTAAAATTTCTTTTGAGAAATTGAGGAAGGACAAGAAAATACTCATGAGAAATGGAAGGAGGCCAAAGTCATCCTTTTGTGAAAAACTCACTGTCTCAATAGTGGCATTAATCCATTCATGAAGACAAAGCCCTCATGACCTCATTGCCCTTTGAATGGGAACTTTGACATTCAAACCAAAGAATCCCATCCCATGGCCCCCAGAATTTATGTCCTTCTCACTTTATTCCATCCCAAACAGCCCAAAAACTCTTTTAACTCACTCCAGCACCAACTTAAAAGTGAAAAATGCAGAACCTTACCTGAGTCAGATATGCCTGACACTAAAGGCATGATTCATCCTGAGGCAAATTCCTTTCCAGCTGTGAGTCTGTAAAATTAAACAAGTAATATGCTTCCAAAATACAGTGGTACAACGGACATAGAATAGACATTCCCATGCCAAAAGAGAAATAGAAAAGGGAAAAGGGTGACTGGTTCCAAGTAAGTCCAGAACCCAATAAGGACGACATTAAACCTTAAAGCTGCAAGAGTCTTAATCATTTTGTATGCTTCTTCCTGTCACCCTTGAGTAGAAGTTGGGTCATCTAAGGCTTGGGCAGCTGCACCTATAACTTTACAAGGCTCAGCCCATGAAGCAGCTCTCAAGGGTTAGAGCCTCTTGTCTTCAACTCTCCCAGCCGGTAGCTTTATAGTTCTGGAATCTTGGAGGGAGGTTTCAGCTGGGGCTTCCAGGCTATTCAGTACATCCTTTGAAATCTAGGTGGAGGCTGGCTTGGACCCACAGTCTGTATACTCTGGGTGCCGGAATTAGCACCACATAGACACCACCAAAGCTCACCACTTGTGCCTTCTCTAAAGTGGCTACATGAGATATATCCTTCCTGATTGAGCCATTGCTGGGACAACAGAAAAGTACTGCACTGGAAGGCAGGAACAAAGTCCCAAGGTAGCCTTGGGCAGCAAACCTTTGAGAGCATTCCACTACTCTCTCACCACCACCAAGTCACTACCGTCCTAGAGCTCTGGGTCTGTGATAGGGAGGGTAGCCTCAGAGATGTCTGAAATGAGGAAGTAGGATGTGCAGCTCAGTGACAGAGAATGCTTAGCATGCAGGAGCCCTGGGTTCCATCCCCAGCACCACCACCAAGAACCAAAAGGTCTCTGAAATTCCTTCAAGTTCATCCTCTATTGATTCAATGACTAGCATCTGGCCTAGTATCCTTGCACAACAATTTTTTTTTCTTTACAAGGCCAGGCTGAACATTTTCCAAATTTTTACATCATACTTCCCTTTTAATTATTAATTTAATCTTTTATTTATTTATTTCATTTTTGCTATGCACAATTAAAAGAAGCAACATAGATTCTTTAATATTTTGCTTAGAAATGTCTTCCTCCAAGTATCCTAGTTCATTGCTCTTAAACTCTGCCTTCTCTAAAGTCTTCAGGCATGGATACAATCAGCCAAGTTCTTTTGCTACTTTATAACAACCATGACCTTTATTCTAGTTTCCAATACCTGGTTTCTCATTTTTGTCCAAGATCTCATGAGACTTGCCCTTGTTGTCCTTGTTTCTACCAGCATTATGGTCCTGACCACTTACATAATCTCTAAGAAGATTCAGAATTTCCTAGAAGGGCCCTTCTTCCTATCTCTCAGCAAAATTGCCCTTAACATTCCCATTATGGCAATAAAGGTTTCTTTTTCTAGTTTGCTCCTCCAAAATCTTCAGCTTCTGTCCCATTATTCAGTTCTAAAGCCACTTTGACATTTTCAGGCACTTTTCACAGTTAGTTTATCCCACTTCTCTGGGTCAATTGTGTGTCTTGTCCATTTTGGGCTACTGTAATAAAATACCAAGAGTGGGTAATTTATAAAGAATAGAAATTTATTTCCTCTCAGTTTTCAAGACTAAAAAGTCCAAGGTCAAGGCCAGCTTCTGGTGAAGACGTTCTTATTACATCATTCTATAGCAAATGAGTGGGAGGGCAAGAGATTGAATGCACAATTTCAGGAAGGGGACTGACATTCTTTTGTAAAGAACCATACTCCTGCAGAATGTTTTCTGAGCTCATATCTTGTTGTGTTGCCAAGGCTGGTCTCAATCTCACTTGGCTCAAGCAATCCTCCCACCTCAGTTTCCCTACTAGGTGGGAGTACAGGTGTACACTCCCATGCCCAGATAATGGCATTCTTGAGGGTAAAGCCCTCATGACCTAATCACCTCTTAAAGGTCCCAACTGTCAATACTGTTTATATTATAGATTAAGATTCCAGTACATGAATATTGGGGGCTAGAATTGGATATTTCTTCTTGTTCTGCATAAAAAGCTAGAAGTTGGTTATTTCTCTTCCTCTGAATTAACCCCATCAGATTAGGCTTTTTAAAAATAGTGTCTCCTAGGGCAGGCCTTGTTAAGAACAGAATGCTCTAGCATATTTCAAAATGCTTCCTTTTCCCTCCCCCTGCAGGAAGCACGAGGAGATTTTTCTCAGATATTCACTGTGAGGACCTGGTAGAACTCCTGGAGGTAAAACTCACAAAAGTGTGAGGGTCCCCTCTGACTAGGTCCCCCTGGAGTTTGTATCTCTCAGGCCACGCTGAGCCTCCAGCAGTTCGTTAGTTACAGCCCTTTCCCTGGTTTCTGACCTGGTAGATTGTGACTCTCCGTCTCTGTTCGCCTGTCTGTTACCCTGTTGTACATGGCAGTGGTTTGCCCTATGGCCTCACTCCTTTGACGGATCTAGAATTCTTTTTTTTTTTTTTTTTTTTTTTTTTTTGGTGCTGGGGATTGAACCCAGATCCTTATACATGCAAAGCAAGCACTCTACCAACTGAGCTATATCCCCAGCCCTCTGGGGAGAATCCTTGACTTTTCAGTTTGTTTAGCCTTTAGCTGTTAGAATAAAGACCTGTGAAACTTCCTTAAATGTCAGACCAGAAACCTGAAATCTTTGGGTATTTTCCAATCTTGCTGGCCCCAACCAATTCTTATGGCAGTGGGCAGGTACCAGAGATTTGCTAGGTAAATTCTAGATGGTCTGCTTCATTAATGCTTGTTGTCTGATGAGTATCATCTTGCTAGCATATAATTGGATTTTTTTAAAGTATAGGATGGAGGGAGAGAATTGATAATTTGAGTACATTGGGATATTTCTGTAGAGCCACATGTTGCCAAAATCATGGGTCTACAGAGTTAAAATTGTCCATTTATATTAGTAGAACTCTTGGAGCTACATCCTCAACAAAATGCAGATGGGTCACCACTTAAAGTGGTTCAGCTGAATGATTTTTTTTTTACTTTAGGAAGGGTTTATTGGGCTGGGGTTGTGGCTCAGAGGTAGAGCATTCACCTAGCACGTACAAGACCCTAGGTTCAATTCTCAGTACCACATAAAAATAAATAAATAAAAGGTATTGTGTCCAACTACAACTAAAAAATAAACATTAAAAAAAGAAATGTCGGGGGCTGGGGATGTGGCTCAAGCGGTAGCGCGCTCGCCTAGCATGCGTGCGGCCCGGGTTCGATCCTCAGCAGCACCACATACCAACAAAGATGTTGTGTCCGCCAAGAACTAAGAAAAAATAAATAAATGTTAAAATTCTCTCTCTCTCTCTCTGTCCCCCTCTCTCTCTCACTCTCTCTTTAAAAAAAAAAAAAAAAAAAAAAAAAGAAATGTCTTTATTATCCTAAAATGAGGAATATATATATATACTTAAGTAGTTTTTATATTTGTGAAGGGGAAAAAATTCTTTTTTCTTTTTGAAGTACTAGGGATTGAACAAACCAGATCAATTCCCACTGAGTTACATCCCCTTTTTGCTTTTTATTTTGAGACAGAGTCTCATTAAGTTACTGAGGCTGGCCTCAAACTTGCCAGTAGCCTCAGCCTCCCAAGTAGTTGTGATTACAGGCATGTGCTACCATTCCTGGGGAAGAAATGTATTTCAAGAGCAAGTTTTCTCTGAAAGTTCATGAAATCAAGATGATGACAAATTTTATTTCTGGAGAAGATAGTTCGCTGGGGCAACTTAAAAATTGGGGAAATGGGAAGAAATTGATGGCTTCTGGGGAGGTTGGGGCTGGGAGGAGGCACAGATCCTTGTGACTTACGCCTCAGTGATATTCATTTATTTCTATTTAACAGCCCTTTACTGGGTGCCTACCATGGTGTCAAGGCCTGCTCTGAGATATGGCAGTGAACAAGACAGACCCAAGTCCTGCCTTCATGAGAGGACTGGGAGTGAACAGTTCACCAGTGAAATTCTATAGGCAGTACAGACCTGACAGCAGAGCTTTCTAAACATTACTGTCCTGGTCCATCAAGGAGATTCCAATGTAGGAGACAGACCAAGATCCCCAGTAGATGATGATTACTGCCACCATAGCCCTACCGGTGCCACCCGCAGCCTCTGCCTCACAGTATAACAATTGGAATGAGTATTCTAGTCCCAAGGAAAGGGGTATAGTCCAGCCATGGCAGTAGTTAGAAGATGAAAATGTACCCAGTATCGATGTTCAATACTCACACAAGCAGACAAGGAGATTTTAAAAACACTTATCCCGAAACATACTCCCAGAGGAATCTTCCTGGTTTTTTTTTTGTTGTTGTTGTTAATATTTATTTTTTAGTTGTAGTTGGACACAATAACTTATTTTATTTATTTATTTATGGTGCTGAGGATTGAACCCAGGGCCTCACACATGCTAGGAGGGTGCTCTTCCACTGACCCACAACCCCAGCCCCTCATCTTGTTTTTTGTTTTGTTTTGTTTTGTTTTGTTTTTTGTACTGGGGATTGAACTTGGGCACTCAACCACTGAGTCACATCCCCAGCTCTATTTTGTATTTTATTTAGAGACAGGGTCTCACTGAGTTGACTAGAGTCTTGCCACTGCTACAGCTGGCTTTGACCTTGCAATCCTTTAACTCCTGAGCCGCTGGGATTATAGGCATATGCCACCTCACCAGACTCATCCTATTTTAATAGGCTGTATAATACTGTATAAAAATATCCTCAAATGATAGAAAATTCTTAGGCTCTGATGCTAGATTATTCTTTTGTTTTCTTTTAATCTTTTGTATTCTGAAATAGGAAACACTTAGAAAAATGCATAAAACATAAAGGCATTAGGTTGGGGATGTGGCTGTGGCACAGTGGTAG
Source organism: Ictidomys tridecemlineatus (assembly GCF_052094955.1). Classification (NCBI taxonomy): domain Eukaryota; kingdom Metazoa; phylum Chordata; class Mammalia; order Rodentia; family Sciuridae; genus Ictidomys; species Ictidomys tridecemlineatus. The sequence continues at coordinate 108,509,674 of NC_135484.1, read as the reverse complement.
AATGCTTGCCTTACCACAGCCTGACCTTGGGTTTGATCCCCAGCACCACAAAAACAACCAAACAAAAAAGCATAAAAGATAGTTAAATAATTATAGAGCAAATACCCCTGGAAAGCACCACTCAGCTCAAGCCAGGCGCAGTGGTACACACCTATAATTCTAGGAATTTGAGAAATTCTAGGAGTTTGAGAAAAAAGGATAGCAAGCTCCCGGGCAGCCTCAGCAATTTAGTGAGACCCTGTCTCAAAATAAAAAATAAAAAGGGCTAGGAATATAGTTTAGTGGTAAAGCGTCCCTGAGTTTAATCCCAGGACAAAAGAAAGAAAAAGAAAGGGGAAGGAAGGATTTTTTTCTTTCCAGCCTCAGTCCTCCTGGCTTTTGTGGAGATCTTGTGTTTGCTTTTCTTGCAGTTGTACTACATGTTCATGCAGGGGTTTTGTTTCATTTGGTTTTGATAATCAGGAGTCATTCCAGGTCGTATCTGATAAATTAGGTGAGAGATGGAGCTACCTAATACTATTTTTATCAAAAAATAATGTAATAATGTAAGCTAGGCATGGTGTGGTGTACACCTATAATTTCAGCAACTAGGAAGCAGGAGGATTGCAAGTTCAAGGCCAGCCTTAGCAACTTAATAAGACCCTCTCTAAAAAAAAAAAAAAAAAAAAACCACTAAGGATGTAGCTCAGTGGTACAATACCCCTTGGCTTAATGTCCATTACAAAAGAAGGGAGGAGGTCTTTGCTCTAAAGTCATGAGGATGACTTTCTTCTATTCAATATGAACCAGCTGTTGAAAGAAATTCCTAATCTTTGTGCAATGGCAACACACTGTAAGGACTTTTGGTCATTTGAGTATATTAATTCTGGTTCATTTTTTTTTTCAGAATCCCACCAGCCTTGCCCTGGTAAACTATATTTTTCTACCTTTTACCTGGTTAGGTGTTTCTTCAAGGTGATCCTCAGTATTCGTGACCTGGACATATTTGTGGGAAGGGCATATGGTTACTGATTGCCCCAGGGCTTCTATAATAGGGGTGTTCTCCAGATGGAGAGATTTTCTGTAGCAAAAGGTGAGGGATCTTCTAGGGGAAATGCAGTGGAAACTGGAAGGTTTTGACATTGACCTTTCCATTTGTGGTTTCTTCCCAAGAATTTATTGATTATCTGCTTAGGGTAGTATAGATTTGTCCTTCCTTGTCAATGGAAGAATGAAAAAAGTGATTATTTGTGACTCTTTTATGATCTCCTCTAGTCTTGCTTGGGTAATGTCAGAATCTTTCCCATTTTTATATTAGAAAATAAAACCAAATGAATAATTAATTGTTTGAACAGAAATGATAACACAAGTAGACCACAGCCAGAGTGGCTCTGTGTGAGCGCCCACATGTGAATGGAGAGTGAAAACATTTTGCTTGAGCCAAGATCATTAGTTTAAGCCCCCTGTGGGGATGGTCAGACTAAACTCTAGATCCACTGATAGAATTTATAGAATTTATAATATGAAACCAAAGAAAAGCTCTGAAAAACCAACTGTCCTATGAAGTAGTAGTGTCACAGCTAAGTGAAGTTTGATGGTACTTTAAAAATCTTTTGTCTTCTTATTTAAGAATGCATTATAAACCGAGCTTGGTAGCACATTCCTGTAATCCCAGTTGAGACAGGAGGATCAAAAGTTAGAGACCAGCCTTGGCCCCTTAGTAAGACCCTTTTTCAAAAAGTAAAAAGATCTGGGAGAGGGCTGGGATTGTGTCTCAGTGGCAGAGTGCTCGCCTCACATCTGTGAAGCACTGGGTTCAACACCACATAAAAATAAATAAATAATTAAAAAGTATTGTGCCCATCTACAACTAAAAAAAAAAATTGAAAAAATAAAAAGATCTGGGGAAGCGTCCCAAGTACCCTCAAAAAAATGCATTGTAAAGAAACATACTTTTTTTTTTAAGAATTAAAAGGAACTTATTAGTTTTTAAATACCATCCAGCTCAATGGTACAGCACTTACCTAGCATGCATAAGGCCCTGGGTTTGATCCTCAGTACAGGAAAAAAAAAATTATTTATATCATCTAGTTCATCTCCCATGAACTTGTTGCCTCCAAACACAACAAACAATAGTCCCAGGTGTAAAAGATAGTCTGGTGTCAACTCAGCATTCTCTCTGAATAGTGTTGAGAAAATTCAGTGTGCCTATAGATTTTAGAGGATGCACTTTGCAAACTTCTCCCAATGTGATAAGAGAATAATGTTTTTAGTTATGTTTTGTTATATAATCTTAAAGTGGTAGCAGGTAGGCATTAAGAAACTTGTTTGGCATCGTAAGTAATCTATTAAAACTTTTAATAATGAAATTAATTTTTCCATCTTGGTTATATGTTTCACAGGCTCAGAAAAAATGTTTGAATCAGACCTCCCCCATGTCCACTTCCAAGACTGCAGACGGCCTGAGACAAACACAGATCCCTGGGCTCTTGAGCACAGCACTGCCAGGTCAGGAGCCTTTTTAAGCTCTCTGCAGGCCGTCCCTGTCCTCCCAACTCCAGGGGATACTCTCCCCTGCTTCGTTCTGCATGAAATCTTTGACTGAATCTCACCTCCACTCTGATTATTCCTTTTTTTCTATATCCATTCCACAACGAAATCTGGTATTATTTGGCACATGTGATTTTGTGATTGTACTCATGTTGCTTATATACATTTAGAATCCTCCCCCTTCCCCAAAGTAAAAATACTGTGGGTTATATCTGCCATTTTTTCTAAGGCTTTGAACACCTGTAACTACTCAATTAATACTAAAAAAGGAATGAAAGTTTGAGCATTCCTAGTCAGTTCCTTCTTTGGGACTCCTTTCCTTAAGTTTTATTTTGGGGTTCTGAAGTACTTAAGGCCTATTTCTCAGATCATAGATAATGTGAAGTTATAGTGTTTATAGCTCCTGTTTATTACCGTTAGTTTAATTAGTTAGATTTATTACTTAGGCTTTACCAACCCTAATCTCTGCCTCTAAATTTTGTGAATAAATATTCCACCCTACTCCCTTCATGAATCCACAATAAAGAAATTCCTTTCAGCCAGGTGTGGTGGTGCACACCTATAATCCCAGTGACTCAGGAGGCTGAGGCAAGGGGAGCTTACGTCCAGAGCCAGCCTCAGCAATTTAGCATGACCCTGTGTCAAAATTTGAAAAATAAAAAGGGCTGGGGGTATAGCTCAATGGTAGAGCACCTCTGAGTTCAATCCCCAGTATAACACACACACACACACAAACAGAACTCCCTTTCAGAATGTGTGATCACCTGCATATGCTGGACTGTAGGACTATACAGAGGACCTGACTTAACATTTCTGTTGAACATTATCTTCTGTATTAATTCCAATAGGACAGGATTCTGGAAACAAAGTTATGCCGGCATCTTTAGGAACTGCACAGCCACAACAGGAAAAAGCAGTTGGATCATCTCCTGGCCAGCCAGCTGTGCAGGTAGAAAACTATTTGCATAGCTCCTTCTTCATAATTTGCATAACTGAACATTAGTATGGTTGTGTCATCTGGTTTGTGGTTACTATCCTGCATTGTGTGCACAGCCAGCCTGCCCCTATATGTCACACAGTGTGGTCACTGAAGACCTTCCTGGTGGGCCATGCTTGGTTACATTTATGTTTCTAACATTAATGTGTCTAGTGTATTTCTGACATGTTCACAATGCTTCATGAATCCATCATTTCCTCATCAATTAATACCAGCGGGGACTTTGGGTGTAGCTCAGGGGTAGAGCACATGCCAAATGTGTGCAAATGTGTGTTAATCCCTAGTAGCACAAAAAGAAAAGAAAACACACATATACCCATCATCAAATCAAAGCAGATCTGTTTTTAATGTACTGAGAGGTTTTTTTTTTTTGTTTGGTTGGTTGGTTATTTTTTCTTTTTTGCAGTATTAAGGATGTAAGCTCTTTCTCCATCCCTTTTTATTTTTTATTTTGAGACAGAGTCTCAGTGAGTTACTCTTCCTGGCCTCAAATTTACAATCCTCCTGCCTCAGCCTCCTAAATCACTGGAATTATAGGTATGCACCACTGCACCCTGCTGAGAGATTGTTTTTTTTGTAGTAATAAACAGACATGTATGAAGTAGGCAGTCCCTTTAGTCTTTTAAATCTAAAACATTTCAAACCAAAGAAGGAAAAAAAAATGGTTTTTGTCTTCAGCTTTACTATGGCCTTCATTCCATCTTCATGAAGTTTACCAATTAATAGTTTGATAAAACTTGCTGCAGTCTAGGTCTGCCCTGGAATACCCAGTAAAGGATCTGTTCATTTCTCAGGTTCTCACATAAGGTGTCTTTGTTTCCTTAATGATGTAAGAAATGTCTATTATACCTCAGCTTCTTGTAACAGGAGCTTCAAAGTGTTTGCTTCCTCGTTTACCACTGAGAAAATGGATTAAGGGGCTGGGGATGTGGCTCAAGCGGTAGCACACTCGCCTGGCATGCGTGCGGCCCGGGTTCGATCCTCAGCACCACGTACAAACAGAGATATTGTGTCCGCCGGAAAAAAACTTAAATAAATAAATAAATTCTCATATTCTCTCTTTCTCTCTCTCTCTCTCTCTCTCTCTCCCTCCCCCCCCTCTTTAAAAAGAAAAAGAAAATGGATTAAGTAGTGTCTACTGAGTTTTCAGGTGTTCATGATATTGGCACCCAAACACATTTCTTCCAAAATATAAAGATGCTTTTTGTAGAAGAAGTTTGAGTGTTTAGGCTTTAAAGTACATACCGAGCCAAGCAGGATGGCAGGAGTCTGTAGTCCAAGCTCTACTTGGAAGGCTGAGGAAGAGGATCACTTGAACCCAGAAGTTCAAGGTCTGACTAGGCAACAAAGCAAGACCTCATTTCTTAAAAAAAAAAAAAAAAAAAAAAGTACAAACTGAGTTCTTTCTAAAGAACTGACAGTACAGCTTTCTTTCTATACTCCTAACAGAGTACAGCTTTGCTACATGGAGTTTGTGGACTTGTTTATTTTGTATTGTAGCAGGGCACATTCTGGAGCCTTACAATATGCTCTTCTTCTTCTTCTTCTTCTTCTTCTTTTTTTTAATGTTAAATACCAGGATTTTAAGGATGAAAAATTCAGTCAACAACTGCCTTGGGATAAGAAAAGTTCTGCCATGATATTAGCAAAGGTAGAGGGAAATTTACACTAAGAGGCACCACTTCCTACAGAACACCTCTTGGCACTTCCTGAATGAGTGGGATTAGCACTCTAAACAAATCATGTTTCCAGAGGCAACAGCAACAGATAAAATTTAAAAGGATTGTTAAAATAACATTTATAAGACTCGTAACAATTCTTAAACTCTTATTAAAACCACAAAGGAAAAACAACTCTTTGTTTATGAATTTCATAAAGGACTGAATATGCAACTGACATCTGCTAGTGATGATCTGGTAATCTGGTATGTGCAATTTGTCTAGTAGCCGAGCAGTTTGTTTTTATTATGTTTTCTAACTGTAAGAGATCATTAAAGGCAAAGCCTATATGATGTTGTACACAGAAAAAAAGTGGTCATCGAGGGCCATACTACTACAACATGCTCTTAGTAGGTAATTGAAAAATATTTGAGGACTGGGGATGTGGCTCAAGCGGTAGCGCACTTGCCTAGCGTGTATGTGGCCCGGGTTCGATCCTCAGCACCACATACAAACAGAGATGTTGTGTCTGCCGAAAACTAAAAAATAAATATTAAAAAAGAAAAAAAGAAAAATATTTGAGTGCTCGCTTTGGCAGCACATATACTAAAATTGGAACGATACAGAGAAGATTAGCATGGCCCCTGTGCAAGGATGACATGCAAATTCTTGAAGTGTTCCATATGAAAAGAAAAGAAAAATATTTGAAACAGTGAACTTTATGTGTATCTGTATTCTGCTTCTTTTTTCTACAAAAGGGAATAATAAGAGGTTTTTTTTTTATCTCTAGGTGGACGGTCATTCAGGAGGACAAAAAAGGCCTGCTGCAAAACAGCTAACTAAAGGAGCTTTGTGAGTCACCTTTGGAAATGACAAATTAAATTTTAACATTTCTTCAGGTTCCTAACCTTCAATATATATACCACAGAAGTCAGGTTATTATGATTAGTTTCTTAGCCTTTTGAAAAAGTACTTTGAAAATCTTTTTCTGCACTTTGATTTGTAGCTTGAGCATACTTACTGTTTGCCCTCTGTTCTTAAGGAGAAAAGTACTTTGTCTCTTTAGAGACAGGAAGTCTCTGAGGAGAAGCATAATTTGATAAGTTTCTGCATTTAAAAGCATGAGTTTATTTGGTCAGTAGTCAATGTGGCCAAAATCTCTGTGAGTGCCCACATGCAAATGGATGGTGGAGACACTGCTTCTGAGGTCAGGGTCATAGCAGTGATACACAAAGTATAAAACTGAAGAAAAAACCTGCTGAGCTATGAAAATAGTATTCCTGTGTATCTTATTTTCTTTGCATGCAAATAAGCACCATGATTAGATTTGATATTCAGACATGTCTGACATGATATCAACACTGGCATTTCTCTCTTAAAGCATTCTCCAGCAGTTACAGAGGGACCAAGCCCATGCTGTGACACCTGACAAAAGCCAGTTCCGATCACTGAGTGATGCGGTGCAGAGACTGCTCTCCTACCATGTGTGCCAGGGCTCCATGCCCACTGAGGAAGACCTGAGGAAAGGTAAACAGGCTGCAGCCCTTAGAGGGCCACCCTGACACCAGGTGCCCTCCCATGCTACCCACAGAAGAGCAAGAGCTACATCACCCCCAGCTGGTAGATAAGTTGTTATTTTTCATCACAGGCCTACCTGTTCCTGTTGTACTCAATTTCTCAGGCCATCTGTAGGGCTGTGACTTATTCTTCCCAATAATCTATGAAGGGGATCCCAAAATACCATGGTATTTTATTGACACACTGGGGGGCAGTGAATTAAAAGCATTGTTTAGGCTGCTGACTGCACATGGGATGGCCTTGGACTAAATCTCACTTGAGCTTAGTCCTTGCCCTTAGTTGTGTTACCAGTTCTATTAACTAAATAGCAACTTTAACCCCTACCTGAAGCATTCCCTAAGGTCCCACAGTGACTCTAGAGCATTGGCCAAACTTCAGGAAACTTGACAAAAATGTTAAGGATCAGGGCCCATTCTCCCACCCTAGAACTCAGCCCATTTTGTTGCCTGGCCCTGCTGCCTCTCCCAGTTGTGACTTAGTTCTATCCCTCCTTCCCATCCCTACTGCCAAGCCCTGACTTGTCCTCTACCACTCTAGTTCCTTCCTGAACTGCCACAAGTTTTGCTCTTCCTGGTGGGATCTCTGATAGCAGAGTACAATGACCTCTGTCAGTCCACTGAGTGCTTCCCTGGGAGATCTAGGGAATAGGATGAAGATCCAGCATTAAACAGAGATGACTCTGAGAAGAAGGGTAAATTAGGAAATGTAAAGCCTTTGGAGACTGAAAGATAAAAGAACAGACCTACAGAGACCATACCTGCAAGGTGTCATGGACTAGATTGTATCTTTGTATTAACCTGGTCTGCCCAGCACAGACAGCTGGATTTCATCATTCCTACTTTTTTAGTTTTACCCACTGTTGGAAAGGAGTGCAGGTTTAGGTCATCTAAACTAGCAGATCATTGTCTGTTCGCTGCTATTTGTTCCTGGTCTCTTATGTGGTTTTATTTGTAGGTGATATTTAAAGGTATTTTGTTTTGGTTTCATAATTAAAGTTGAAATAAGCTATATTAACATGAATTTCCATGACCACATGGACAGTGAGGGAAAACAGTACAGAAGCATGATGCTTATCAAGGAAAAGTTAATCTAAGGAAAGACTGCCACAGACATGCACTGTTTGAATAATGGAAGAGCAGTGTATTTCGGTCTTAAGAAATAAAAGTCTTAGGGCCTGGGATGTAGTTCAGTGGTAGAGCATTTACCTAGTATGTGTGAGGCCCTAGGTTCTATCTTCAGCACTGCCCAAAAAATAAGTGAAACAAAGACTGAGTGGTGGCAGGTGCAGTGGTACATGCCTATAATCCTATTTGGGTGGCTGAGGCAGGAGGATCACAAGTTTAAGGCCAGCTGGGGCAACTTGCAAGACCCTGTCTCAAAATTTAAAAATAAAACAAAAAATTAAAAATAAATAAAAAGTTCTGGGTGTACAGCTCAGTGGTAGAGTGCCCCTGAATTCAATCCCCAGTACCATTAAAAAAAAAAAAAAAAAGACCTAGTGGTTGAATTACACTCTCTTACTATTTCCTTTCTCTCTCTCTCTCTCTCTCTCATTTTCTCTCTCTCTCTCTCTCTCTCTCTTTTTCTCTCTTTTTAAAGTGGACAATGAATTTGAAACAGTTGCCACTCAGCTCCTAAAGAGGACCCAAGCTATGCTTAACAAATACAGATGCCTGCTCCTAGAAGACGCCATGGTAAAAGTTGTGCTACCAAGCACATTTGTTTTTACAGCTCCACAGGTCACAGCTACTAAATCAGAGAGAAAATGTTCAAGGAATTACATTTTCAAAACATAGTTTAAAAAACACGGGTATTTAAGATTGTAGAAAAATTCACACTTACCCATTGATACAAATGATAACATCCAATATTTGCTGAACTATACATGGTGGATCAGTACCATTTTCTTGTTCAACAAATAAGGAGTCATTATGTTAAGTGAAATAAGTCATGCACAGAAAAACAAGTACTGTGTGGTCCCATTCATATGTGGAATCTAAAAAAGTTGATCTCAGAGCTAAGTTGAGAGTAGAATGGTAGATACGAGAGGCTAGTGAGAATAGTGGGGAAGAAGACAGGGGAGAGGTTGATAGATGGGTTCTAAGTTGCAATTAAGAGTATGAAATTCTAGTGTGCTGTTGTACAGTAGGGTGACTAAGAGTGATTACATGCTATATATCTCACAAAGCTAAAAGAGCAGTGTGCAGTGACACACACCTATGATCCCAGCTACCTTGGAGACTGAGGCATTTTAGCAAGACCTGTCTCTAAATAATAAATAATTAGGGCTGGGATGTGAAGTTTAGTGCCCCTGTTCAGTCTCCAGTGCCACAAAAAGAGGGAAGAAAATCGAGAATAAAGGATTTTTTAGTATTTTCACCATAAAGAAGAGATAAATGTTTAAAGAGATAATATTTAATGTGATCACACAATGTATGTATATATTAAGACATCACATAGATTTCAATTAACATGATTTTTATTTATGTATCAGTTAAAAATTAATTTGTTTAATTACCAGAAATACAGCTTTGGTAAAGTAACTCCCCCAAGATCACATAGATAGTAAGTTTGCAGAATCATGAACAGAAGCTGGGTGCAGTGGCATATGCCTGTAATCCCAGCAACTCTGGGGGCTGAGGCAGGAGAATCATGAGTTCAAAGCCAGCCTCAGCAACTTAGCAAGGCCCTAAGCAGCTTAGCAAGACCTTGTCTCAAATTAAAATATTTTTTAAAAAGCGGGGCTTGGGGATGTGGCTTAGAGGTTAAGCATCCTGGGTTCAATTCCTGGTACAAAAAAAAAAAACAGTCATAGCAGAGCTCAGGCACAGACCAGGACTGTTTCAGAGCAGTCCCTACTCTGCTGCTGTCCACACTCTGCTGCTGTCCACTGCCTTTCACCAATCCAGAGATGTAGGAGGAGGACTAGAGGCACCTGTAGTAACAATTGTTCAGAATAACATTTGGAAAGATTAGCTGATGACAAGATGTTAAAATTAGTTTTGTTTTAATTTTTTGTACTACCTTTATTTTGTTTATTTTTATGTGGTGCAGGGATCAAACCCAATGCCTCATGCATGCTAGGCAAGCGCTCTACCACTGAGACACAGTCCCGTCCCTGGTTTTGTTTTTAAGAGATCAGTAACATGCCACAAAGTTCATATTTTAATTTAAAGTGTACACTTGATAGGTTTCAGTATATTCACAAAGTTGTGTAACCTTCACCACTATCTAATTCCAGAATATTTTCATACCCCAAATGGAAACTTTTAAATTTAGTTATGAAGCACCAGTTAATTGGAGAAAGGAATAAGACATTTAGGAGCCCAGGGTCAAATGGGACAAATGTCTGGCACTTGTAGACCTTGGTAAGAAATTTTGGTGTACGGGCTGGGGATGTGGCTCAAGCAGTAGCACGCTCCCCTGGCATGCATGCGGCCCGGGTTCAATCCTTAGCACCACATACAGACAAAGATGTTGTGCCTGCCAATAACTAAAAAATAAATATTAAAAAAAAAAAAGAAAGAAATACTGGTCTACAAGGAAGGGAGGGTTACTGCCATGGTAACCTATATCCCACTACTGGGGAGGCTGAGGTAGGAGTATCCCAAGTTCAAGGCCAGCCTGGGCAACCTAGCCAGACCTGCCAAAAAAAATTGTACTACCAATGTCTGAAATAGTTGTTCTCATTGACAACCATTTCTGAAATAAAACTCTTTGACACATCAAAAAGAGTAGCTCTAGGGCTGGAGTTGTAGCTCAGTGGTAGAATGTGAGGTAACGTGTGAAGCACTGGGTTCGATCTTCAGTGCCACATATAAATAAATAAAAGTCCATTGACAACTAAAAAAAAAATATGTGTGTGTGTGTGTGTGTGTGTGTGTGTATGCCACCAGCTCTATAATTTGTGAGAAAGGGAATACTTATTTGGTTTAATTATCTTATTTATGCCAAAATATGTTAAGATTTGATTTTGAATATCCAAAGCCTTAATAAAAAGGAAAGCCTTCATAAAAACACAAAGCATAACAATATAAAGTAAAAGGTCATTCTAATGAGAAGATTTCTAAGACACATTATTAAGTTAGAGTAAGAAAAGAAAGGTACAGAACAGCATTGCTATCATTTGGTGCAAAAATAAATATATGCTGTGTGTGCCTGAACTATATCTGGAAGAATATTTTTATTTTTAAATGTGTTCTATGGAATTTGGGGGGTTTTTTTGTTGTTGTTGTTTTGTTTTTTGGTACTGGGGATTGAACTTAGGGGCACTCAACCACTGAGCCACATCCCCAGCTCTGTTTTGTATTTATTTAGAGAGAGGGCCTCACTGAGTTGCTTAGCACCTTACCATTGCTAAGGCTGGCTTTGAACTTGTGATTCTCCTGTCTCAGCCTCCCAAACTGCTGAGATTACAGGCATGCACCACCATGTCCAGCCTAGAATAATATTTTAAACTGCTGGGCAGTTGATATTTCCAGGAAGAGGTACTTGGTTGTGGTGGGTATGCAGGGGAAACAAAGAAGGAAGGATTATTTTTTATATGCCCTGTAGCATCTTTTGAATTTTGTACCAGTGTGTCAATTACCTTTCCTTAAAAAAAAAAAAAAAATCAGTTCTAGCTGGGCACAGTGGCACATGCCTGTAATCCCAGTGGCTCGGGTGGCTGAGGCAGGAGGATCGAAAGTTCAAAACCAGCCTCAGCAACTTAGTGAGGCTCTAAACAATTTAGAGAGGCTCTCTCTAGTGAGACCCTGACTCAAAATTTAAAAATTAAGAAAAGGGCTGGAGATGTGGCTCAGTGGTTAAGTGCCCCTAGGTTCAATCGCTGGTAACAAAAAAATTCAGTGTTAAAAAAAATTCATCCTATGTGACCAGGGCATGATCAGAACCTAAACACAAAATTCTCATTTCTGATTGTTTCATTTGTTCCAAAGATGAAGTGAGTTGTTTGCACTTCATAAAAGGCCTCTAATATGACTGACTTATCTCATTTTCAGCGGATCAATCCCTCTGCTGAAATGGTGATGATTGATAGAATGTTCAACCAGGAGGAAAGAGCTTCCCTATCCCGGGACAAACGTCTGGCACTTGTAGACCCTGGTAAGAAACGTTGGTGTACAAGTAGGGGAGGGTTACTGCCATGGTCCAGGGACCTAAGAGTCTGGGGAATCTGTGTGGATGACCTCTGGGTAAGTCCAGAAGTATGAATTCTGGGGAGGAAAAAAAAAAAAAAAACAGAACTGAGAGACATATGAATCCTCTTTTTTTTTAATACCTGTATTTTTTTATTATTTATTTTTATGTGGTGCTGAGGATTGAACCTAGTGCCTCACACGTGCTAGGCAAGTGCTCTACCACTGAGTCACAACCTCAGCCCCATATATGAATATTCTTAGAAGTCTCTATTCTACAGAATTCAGATTGGAATTCTACATTTAGTTAAATGAGTCTCTTTTTTGGATACTGGTGATTGAACCCAGGGGTACTTAACCACTGAATTATATCCCTTTTTTGTTTTATTTTTGAGACAGTATCCTTTTTATTTTAAGACAGAGTCTCCCTAAGGTGACAAAGCTGGACTGGTACTTGCAATCATCTTGCCTCAGCCTCCTGAGCCACTGGGATTACAGGCTGCATTACTGCACCCTGCTAATTGAATGCATATTAGATTTGTTCCATATTCTGCCTTTTGAAAATGAGTCTGGAGCCAGGCATAGTAGCACAAACCTCTAGTCCCAGATACTTAGGCAGTTGAGGCAAGAGGATCCCAAGTTCAAGGCCAGCCTTAGCAAGTTAGCCAGACTCTGTCTCAAAATAAATGAAAAACTATCCCAGTGACTCAGGAGGTTGAAACAGGAGGACCACGATTTCAAGGTCAGCCTTAGCCATTTAGTGAGGTCCTAAGCATCTTAGTGAGACCATGTCTCAAAATATAAAACCAAAAGGATGTAGTTCAGCAGCAAAACGCCCCTGGGTTAATCCCTAGTACCAAAAAAGAAAAAGAAATAAAGAAAAGAAACTAAAAACAAAGATGTTGACGATGTAGCTCAGTGGTAGATTCCTTGTCTAGCATATGCAAGGTCTTGGGTTCAATTCCCAATACCACTAAAAATAATTTTTAAAAGAATAGTAATGAGTTCTGGGCTGGGAGTGTAACTCTGTGGTAAAATGCAGGCTTGGTATGCAGGAGGCCAGCACCAAAAAAGAAAGAGTTCTCTTTATTTTTTTCTAACTTCTAAAATTTTGTTTTGTTTTTTGTTTGTTTGGTTTTTTGAGACAGGCTCTCATTATGTTACCTAGGCTAGTCTTGAACGTCTATGCTGAAGGAATCCTCCCATATCTGCCTCCCAAGAACTAGTACTACAGGATAAATATTTTTAAATCAAATAACACTGTGATAATACACAGAATGTAAATTTTACCTTTATAATACCACCTATAAAAGAGATGTTTTAGTTCTTTGCTGTTCTTCCAGTTCTGGTTCCCATTTGCATACTTTATATATAGTTATAACCATTTGTCTTATACTAGATATTATTTTGTATTCTATATTTTTTCATTTAACATATCTGAAGTTTTATCATGTTATCATTTCAAAAATAATTTTTAATACATTTGAAGACATTAGCATAATGCATTTCCCCTGCTGTTAGACTGTTATCTTCCTATGGCTTTCATTCCACTGATGTCTTTCTGATACTTACATATTAAGGTTCTTTGGTTTGATGTGACTCAAGAATATTTTACAAATAGAATATATGATCCTCACACTCACACTAATGGGAAAGTCTGAAAGAAAAATTATGAACCTAGCAAGAGCCAAAAAGGAAAAGAATAATATAGTATATATTTCTGTCCCTTTTTCTTAGAACCTAATGTCTCCTATTGCCTTTTGGTGAATTTGGCTTGTTCATAAACCCTCATACTTTGTCATAGGACCCTGTCATGAGCACCACTGTGCTGGACCGTGCTTCCTTGTCCCCAGTGTGGTGTCTGCACAGCCAGTCTTTGTTGGTAGAATCAACTTTTTAGATTTCAAACTACATTCCCTGGATCTCATATTTTGGGCTTCAGTGAATAATTCATGTTCATCGTATACATACTCTTTGTGGTTTTGTAGATGTCATCAAAGCCCTACTTCACTTTTGTTACTTCCAGAGTTAACACTTTTTGTTTCCTTCCCACCACCAGCTGTACTGTTGACACACCAAGTCCTCATTTGTCTTGCCACCCACTGGCTCCTCCAGCCTTGCACAGTTCCGTGCTCACCCACAGACACAGTTCCTCCCCATCCCACTGTTCTTCTAAGCAGATACCATTTTGGATGTGTGTTGGCTATTCATTTGTGATCTTCAAAGTAATTGGTCCCTCACATGTGATCAGAGGGACTGAAGTCCATCCCCTTCCTCACAAAGCCCCATCAGGAAGAAACCAAGTTGATACCAACAACAAATTTCTGATTTCAGACTATTTCAAAGCATTCATTAGCAGAAAGCTAATTTAAAACATTAAGAGAGGTGCTGGTTCAGGGGGACAATGCATGCTTAGCGTACACCAGGCTTGGGTCTCCATACCCGAGTATGGTAAAAAGATGATAACAACAGGGCTGGGGAACATAACTCAGTTTAAAGCACTAGCCTGGCATGTGTGAGGCCCTGAGTTCAATCCCCAGCACCACAAAAACAAACAAACAAATCCTATTAAATTATGCGTATATCTTTGAAATAATAATAATAATGCCACCAAGAAATCTGGATCTAATGGAGCTTTCTGCCCATCAGATTTTCCCGTTGGTCTCAAGCAGCTGCCTTTTCAAAGAGGCTAGGCTTCCTTCGTGGAATCTGTGACTTCAGAGCCTTGTTACCTTTTTAGGATGCCCTGTCAGTACCACATTGTGCTGAAACACTGACTCAGGGTGGGGCGGGGCTGAGTGGTACAGTCGGGGTCACCCTCAGCACCTGACCACTGGAGTTGGCTACCTAGTCCTTGATCTTCCACTCACTCATTAATGTTCTTTCCATCCCCATTTCCAGAGGGGTTTCAGGCCGATTTCTGTTGTTCCTTCAAACTTGATAAAGCTGCTTATGAGACACAGTTTGGCAGGAATGACCAGCATGGCAGTAAAACAACCAGTTCTCTACATCTGGCAGCCAAGGCCCAAAGCAGAGACCGAGCCAAACCAGGCGTGACCGAACCAACGAATCATGACCAATTTCATCTAGTGCCTAATCACATCGTGGTCTCTGCAGAGGGAAACATTTCTAAAAAAACGGAATGCCTCGGCAGAGCCCTGAAATTTGACAAAGTGGGCTTAGCTCAATACCGGAGCTCGTCTGAAGAGAAAGGCAACCGGAGAGACCCCATGAAGACCAGTGAGTGCTCTCCTGGCCCTGAAGGCCACCGCAAAACCTTGTCCAGACCAGATCATGGTACTGAGAACAAACTGTCTGGTATACTAGTAGACTCCCACTTGGAGATGTCATGTAACGATTCCTTCCAGGACAAAACTCGGAGGAATTCTCCAAAGAATGAAGTTTTACACACAGACATCATGAAAGGGTCAGGTGAACCCCAGCAAGATCTCCAGCTCACCAAGAGTTTAGAAACAACATTTAAGAACATATTGGAACTCAAGAAGGCTGGGCGGCAACCACAGAGTGACCCCACGGTTAGCGGCTCTGTTGAATTAGATTTCCCCAACTTTTCTCCAATGGCTTCGCAGGAAAACTGCCTAGAAAAGTTTATCCCGGACCACAGTGAAGGCGTTGTAGAAACGGACTCCATTTTAGAAGCAGCTGTAAATAGTATCCTAGAGTGTTAATAGCAGCAGTCCCTCCCCAGCCCCCAGCCCTTGCCCCGGACAAGTTACATTCTCTCCTGGCAAAAGCAAATGGAAACGGTCTCCTGTCTCCAGCCTGCTTGGTCTTTCATCACAGGTTATTCTTTTTAATCTCAGTCCTGTTCTTTGTTTAAGAGCAATACTTGTCGTGGTTACAGGGAGATCCTTTAGTAAAATTCATCCTTGTTAGAGAGCAGTCTGGTAGGCCCTACACATTTCAAGTGTTATGAAAGTGCTGATGATCATTTTTTGTTTGTTTTATTTTTTTTTAACACTGTCTCTCCATGAGCCCACAGTACACTTGACTCTGAGTAAAGTTTTGACAATCATAAGTCATTTGAAAAGAACAGACTTATTAAAGAAAATCAAACAGGACTGATAGAAGCTACTTTTTAAAGAATATCTCACTGCAGCTCCAAATTAGTGTTCATTCTGTTTTGTTTTTGTTTTGCGGGGGTATTGTTCGGGGAAGACCACCTCGTTCCTCCCCATTCAGCCCTCTCTGAGCAGTAAGTTGCTGACTGCTCTGCCAAGGACTCTACAGCCCTGGTGTCAGAAGTCAGTAGCACATAAGCAGGGCATTTGCAGGGCTTCCCTGTTGATCATTCAAGTGCTTTTCCAATGCTCCTGGAGCAAAACCTCATGCTTTTCAGCATATCCATGTCAAATTTCATCTAGGGAATGCTCTGTTCTTAGTTGTAATAGCATGACTTGAAAAAATTTCACCAGGCTGAATAAAGGAAAATGGAAAACAGTTAAGTGGCACAGTGTACAGGGGAGGCCGGGATAGAGCCATGAGGATTATAATATGTATATATGTAAAAGCATATATATGTTAACTATGAAAAAAAACAAAGAGTTTTGCATTTTATAATTGGGTATAGTCAACATACAATGTATGTTTTGTTTGTTGCTGGGTTTGGTTTTATTTAACCTCTCTGTGTACCCTCTCCCACAACAAATAGCCAAGCATCAAAAGCACTTTCATTTGAAAACTAAGTTGCAATTTTTCAGTTCATACTTTAAGGGGACTTTGGCCTTGTTTCTGCTTCTTGTTGTCTGAGAACAGTAGTCACTCCTGTCAGCAATCATTACCAAAACACAGACAAACCAAAGGTAACCAGCCAGCCCATCACTGAAAGGAAAGAGCTGAGATACAGAATTTCCACTTGAGAGCCAAAGGATATGCCCTGTCATAGTTTGTGTTTGGCCTGTGTTCATATCAGTGAACACGACTTATTGCTTTATTTATTTATATTTCTTTTCAGGGAGCATTCCCCATTTTCCTTTCTTGTATAGCTGTCCCAGATCATCCCATTTCTGTTGTTTCTTTCATTTTCCATGTCATTGTAACCACCAATGGGAAGGCTACACACTGGTAGGTTATATGCATTCTTCTCTCACAGGGCATGCACATGTGTCTGAGCTGTTGGGATCCAAGGTCATTTTGGTTTCAGTGTGTGCACACTTGCTTTCTTACTCTGCTCATCTCCTTGTCCATAGAGATGTACCCATTAGTCTCCACTCTAACATATTCCCAGAGTGGGGATGATCCCCATTGTCATCATGTTGGGCATTTCTTTTCCAGATTGGCCTGCAATGGAAAAGAAGGCTTCTGATCATTCAGTACACAGCAACAGAAGACCTGTATCTTCCCTGCCCCTCTGTCCCTCCTTACAAAGAAATCCCATGAGATACCCAGTCTGCATAAGAGCAAAGTACCTTCTCCCTACCCCCAAGCCCTGGCCAATTGAAATAGGAAAATGTGGGCCATCTAGGGTTTCCATTTTTTCCTTATTTGTGCCAATGTCCAAGTTGCAGATTTCCCCTTCTTACTGTATTGTAATATGTTAGAAAGATAAGTTGGTATTGCCAGTTGGACCTTTCTGTTTGGGCAGCCCTGGGTTAACAGCCCACCCTGAACCCATGATTTCACAGGCTCTTCTTCTGTTAGGGCTCACACTCCCCTAATTCAAGATGGTCCCTCCTGATCAAATTCTTCTCATTGTGGAACTTTATACCTGGAAGCCTTCATGTGGGCTGTTAATGAATTACATTAATTACTGCGAATCAGTGGAATTCTTAAGAGATAAGCTTCATGTACATTCGTCACCTCTCTTTCTGCCCTCTCCTGCCCTCCTACCCCACTTTAAGCTTTTCTATATGCCATCTTCAAGGGTTTTTAAGCCCTAACACTTGTCAGCAAATGGAGAGCCTAACTTACCAAAATGAAACTTGTAAATTTTTGTGTCCTTGTATGTAAGTTTACTTTTTATGGAGGAAAGATTTTAGATAATGACAAATGAAGATTACAAAATGTATTTTACTCCTGTGATTAGGTTACGTGCACATGGGTCATGACTCGCATGTCGAGCCCCTCTGGCGAAGGATAAGAGAGCTCAGCCTTGGACGCCAACATTCAGTTGTTCAGGTTCATTAGTCAAAGTTAAGTTTTAGAACTACTTGTACTCAGTAACAAAAATCATTTTCTTTTCTTTTTTTTCTGTTTGTTGTTGTGAAAAAAAAAGTGTGAATTTGTTATTACGCATTTGATTTTCTGTGTCCTTAAGTACTGCCTAAAGATAAAGCAAATTTTAAACTGGCAATTACGAAAAAGAACTATTTTAGCTCTGAAGAATTTAGTAGACTCTGTTAGATTAGGGAGGCCTTACAGACTGACTTGACCT
Source organism: Ictidomys tridecemlineatus (assembly GCF_052094955.1). Classification (NCBI taxonomy): domain Eukaryota; kingdom Metazoa; phylum Chordata; class Mammalia; order Rodentia; family Sciuridae; genus Ictidomys; species Ictidomys tridecemlineatus. Next base: position 108,491,383 of record NC_135484.1, on the reverse strand, counting down.
AAAGAGGACGCGTCACTCGCTGTCAGTGTGGTGTGGCTTTATTTGCTTAAATACCTTCATTTGTATAGTATGTCTCACTTGAAATTGCTTTGTATACATTTTGTAAAAATATTTATAAAATGTTTTGTAAAAAAAAGTATAACAAATTGCAGTTTATTTTGTTATGTTGGATAAATACTGTTAAAAGAAACCAGTCAGTAACTATATTGTTAATCCATGGTTAGGAAATGTTTAGTTGGAGATTACAAAATGAAACAACCATTGCAATACAGCCAAAGATTTGGGAAAATGTGCAACTGTGATTGTCTTGATTTTGCAAAGAGGAAAGGCTGCTTTCCACCCAAAAAAGGGTAAGTATTCAGTGGGAGTTCTATTTCAATATTACCATTCCCAAAAAAGTTATCTAACCAGCTGAGGAGACAGGATTTGACTTGATTGGCCTTTCCAAACAGTGACAAATGAAAGAAACAAAGTTGGTCAGTGAGGAATTTTAGTCACAAATGTATGAGGCCTCCATCCCTAGTCCCGTCACTTGGGTCCTTAGTAAGAAAGGGAAAATGGGGGTCATTTGAAAAGTTACATAAGTGAATCATATTCTGCAGGAAGTTTTCTTCAATCTTTGTTTGTTCCTACAAAGACAACAAGAAAGCTAAAGGATAAAGAAAAATATTTTACGTAGACTTATTCCAGAATTAATGTTTCTCTTTGGATTCCCATATTTGACCAGGATGTATAGAGAAATACCTCTGTAACCACATCTGTAAAATCAGCCCCAAGAGATCCATTTGTGACTTCCTACCTTCACAAGTGTGACTCAATACAAAGTGTTTATTGGGGAAACTTCCAGAGGGTAAAATGTGTTTCAGGAAGGAAATTTTTTGAGATCCAGAATTTATACTTGCACTCCTTTATGGTCTAACTGCTTCCCCTTACCCTAATAGTTGTTGAAAACTCAAGATTCTGTAGTAATTAATATAAACTAGATGTCATTCTCATAACACTGATAGAAGTTAAAATAATTATATAAGTGGATGAATGGATCCTTTGATGTCATTTGCAGTGTTGCCCTGAGATCACACTTTTCTTCTTGCAAAGGATAAATGTCTGTCCAGCAGGACTTCTTGCCCTGTTCAGGCCACTTGCAATGGAAATGCCCGAGAAATGGAGTTAGAAGGAAGGACTACCTGGCTGCCGGGTTAGAATCAGCCCTGTGTATAGGAGGTCATGTTCCAGGAAAGGGGGTCTAGCTGACACAGAAAAAGCAGTCTGTGGGTTATTGGGGGAAATGTAAGGGAAAAGAAAGAAACCCCCATAGCTGGGGGCACTGAAACAGCATTGCTCAGACTAAGTTCTAGCTGTGCTATCTTCAAGAGGCTAGGACCTGGACTGTATGGTCTGGCTTGACTCAGCCTCATGTGTCCTCTTCAGCATAGAGAAGACCTCTTGGAATCCAGCATTGACTAGACTACCAAACCGTTCCTGAGGAGTTGACTCTGTGACAAGCACTGTGCTAGACTTTTTGATAGATGGACAATACAGGAGTGATTTCTTCTCTCAAGAAGCCCACAGTCTTGCCAGGCATGGTGGTATACACATGTAATCCCAGACAGAGGCCCTGGAAGCTGAGGCAGGAGGACCACAAGCTCAAAGCCAGCCTCAGCAACTTAGTAAGGTCCTAAACAACTTTGCAAGACCCTGTCTCAAAAAATAAAAAGGGCTGAGGATATGGTTCAGTGGATAAGAACCCATAGTCTAGGGTCTGGGATTGTGGCTCAGTGGTAGAGCGCTCGCCTAGCACATTCGAGGTCCTGGGTTTGATCCTCAGAACCACATAAAAATAAGTGAAATAAAGATAGTGTGACCAACTACAACTAAAAAATAAATAAATAAATATTTAAAAAAGAAGAAGAAACCCTAGTCTTGATAGGGAAGAACAAATACACAAGTTACTTTTGAGAACTGCCTAGAGTCCAGGAGAGAGGAAAATGGGATGTTGAAACTCCTTCTGAACTTGGTAGAGAGCTGCCATCTATTTCCATGCCCAGGCTCTTCAGAGTTATGTCTGAGAAAAAAGTATGATACTTTTTACAGGAATGAAAAGAATGGATTTTTGTTATTATAATGTTAAATATGCAGAGATCTGATTCAGCATACATACAATTAGTAGGAGCACATTCAGATTATGAAATGGATTCTTACTTGCCTAGCATGCAGGAGGCCCTGGGTTCCATTTCTAGCATGGTGCTCACCTGCGTGTGCATACTCACACTCACACACACACACTGAATTGTGTAAATATAAATAGCCTGTCCATTGCTGCAGGTGAAAGACCTTTATGAGAAACCCTGATCTGCATTCCTCTGGAGCATGTGCTGGTGTGGCGTGGCCTTTGAAAACACTTGTGAAGGTTCAAGATCCTTGGGGGAAAAATCACTTCTTTTCAAGGTCAGAGAAAAGCAGTGCAACTCAAGGGACAGGAAGTGCAGCAGGAATGGGTTCCAGTACATCATCTAACACATAATCAAATACACCTTTCTATAAGTTACTCTTAATCTAAGTTTCTTTGCTCGTAAAGTAAGAAGACTCATCCTGGCCCTGTACTTATGGGTAAGAAATAACGTTCCATTGTCCCTGAAATAATTCAGAAAAGGTTTGGTGTTTTCTGTATGGCTTTTGGTCCTTCCTGATATGGACTATTTCTTAAGCTCATTTTCTTTATCTATCTTCAACCCTCAAAAGACTGTTGCCCTCACCTCTTATCTCCCTTTTCTTTCCACTTAAGCATGTTTTTCATCAGGATCAAAAGCTGTTGTTCACATTGTCTTCCCCAACTCCAGGTTTATCTGTTCATCTCTCCTTCCTTCTGTCTAATAACCCTTTGCCACTCTCTGCAGATGCCCCGAGCTGCTCCCTGAGGCAGGAAGACTGCACTTTGAAGGCCACCCTCAACAACTTGGGGAGGCCCTATTCAACTTAGCAAAAAACCTGTCTCAAAGTAAAAAAATAAAAAGGACTGGGGATGAGTCTCAGTGGTTAAGTGCCTCTGAGTTGAATTCCCAGTATCAAAAACAAAAAGACCACAAGGAGAGTTATAATCCAAGAAAGAAAATTGGGGCAGAAAAGAACCTGCAGATGGCTCCCCATTTAGGGTATGTCAGGGGTGGCAGTTTTGCCTGCTTGAGAAGGCATTGCTTAACTATCTCAATTTAAAAAAAAAAAAAAGGATTCCAAATAATCCAGAAATGCAGCAATACTGAAATAATTTACTCAGAGATATTAGGAAACGAATCCCTGGAGTTAAATAACCACAAAATACTGGTCCTAAAGAGTAAAAACGCTGGGTGTGGTGGTACATGCCTATAATTCCAGCAACTGGGGAGGCTAAGGCAGAAGGATTGCGAGTTTTGAGGCCAGTCTCAGCAAGTTAATGAGACCCTGTCTCAAAATAAAAATAAAAAAGACTGGGGATGTAGCTCAGTAAAGCACCTCTGGGTTCAATTCCCAGTACAAGGGGGGAAAAAGTCTAAAAACATTGTCACTGGGTATGGTAGGTGCAACTGTAATCCCAGCTATTCTGGAGGCTAAAGCAGGAGAATCCCAAGTCAAGGTCAGCCTGGGCAATTTAGCAATTTCTCAAAAAAAATATTTTTTTTTTTCAAAAAGGGCTGGGGATGGGGGCTGGGGCTCTAGCTCAGTGGCAGAGTGCTTGCCTAACGTGTGTGAGGCACTGGGTTCAATCTTTAGCAGTACCACATTAAAAAATAAATAAAAAGTTTTTCATCCATCTACAACAACAACAAATGTTTTTTAAAAAGGACTGGGAGTGAGGCTTAGTGGTAGAAGGCTTGTCTAACATACATGAAGCCCTGAGTTCCACCCAAGTACTGCAGAAAATAAACAAAAACATAGCCAAATGATTTCTAAATCTGAAGAATATAATTACTCAACAAGCTTTGTCATTCATATGTGATAAACAAAAAGCATACAACAAAAACATGGCTTCCCCTCCACTTTAGATTCAATTCCCACTTCCCCAAATAACAAGTAACTTCTATTGGCACCAGTGTATATTGTTCTAAAAGTGTTACATACAAATATAAACAAACAAACAAACAAAAAACCTGGAAAGATTCTCTTCTACCCTATTCTGTATCTCAATTTTTAAAACCAATTATCTGGGACTATTATAGTCAGGTTTCTTTGGCTGTAAGCAACAGAAACCAATTTTGGTGACTAGCATAAGGGATTTTATAGGGAGGATAAGGATTGAAAAGAAGATGGAAGAAACACCAAAAGGTTCTGGTAGGTGGAAATCCTTAAAAAGTCTTTCCCAGAACCTCCTACTTTGTTCTATAATCACTTTGCTCAAGATTCAAAATCTGAGGCTGGGATTTGTGGCTCAGTGGTAGAGCACTCGTCCAGCACATGTGAGGCCTTGGGTTTGAATCCACAGCACCACATAAAAATAAATAAAGGTATTGTTTCCAACTACTTCCAAAAAATAAAAAATGTTTAAAAAAAGATTCAAAATCCCAGAGAAGTCTCATACCCCATTCCTCTGGGAAAGTGAAAAAGTTTTAAAAATCTTGCACTGACCCTCTAAAACTTAAGTATTGGGAAGACAAACATTTGGATTTGATATCCCCCACCACTGCCAAGATTGTACGCAATAAGAGAGAGACCATTTCACAAAAGGAATGGGATACTGTTGGAAATGAGAATGGATGTTGGCAAGCCAAAAGGGTAAAAAACAACTACCTCACTGCATTAAACTACATCATCTGCCACAATTTATTTAGCCATTCTCTAACAATGAACAACTGAAGTAGCTAGAAGAGAACAAAGCCTATGAGGATAGGCTAAAAAGAGTTTTTAATACTTTATTTTATTTTTTCTTTTGTGGTGCTGGGGATCTAACTCAGGGCCTTGCACACATTACAGGAGTGCTGTCCCACGGAGCTAATCCCAGCCCCAAGAGTAAGGTGCTTAAGGCTGTGGGAATCCATGCTACATTCATTCATTAACTTCTTGAGGGGAAAAACTTTCTATCTCCCCAGTGCTAAGACACACAGTCAATGCTCAATAAACCCAAATGCAGTTAGTGAATGACTTTTCCTCTGGGTCAGTCCGGTACAATGATGGCTTTGCACTTTCTCCTAGCACCATCTACTGGCAGGGGTAAGCTACTTCCTGAATCCTGACTCAATTCCATTCATAACACTCCTTCCCTTCATATTGTCAGTTATCACAGAGTCTACCATTTATCCATACACAAGGGAAGTTACAAAATATTGATTTATCTTTGTCACTTATTTACTATTTAATGGATGTCTTACACTTTGGTGACCCTTCTGTTTTGCCTCTTTATAAAGTAAGACACATGGCAAAATGCTGAGAATGACCTTCAGGCTAGTGATTCTGAACACTGTGTTGTCCTTTTACATTTATTTATTGGTTAAGTAGTGAGCAGCTCAGTTCATGGCACTGTTCTTTCTGGTGGACTTACTTAGCACACACTAATATGCCTTGCATTTCTAAATCAACCACTCATTGAACATGTCCCTGCAGAAACTCATTGTAATAGGTGTTGTAGAAAATAAAGTATGATCAAATCCCCAACTCTCAAAGAGTACTCAACCTAGTTAGAGAAATAATAAGCCAAGGTACAGGATAAAGTCAGTGGTGATATCTTTATGTGTGTGGGGCATGATATGAAGACTGAACCCAGATGTGCTCTACCACTGAAATATGTCCCCCTGATTTATTTTTCAGTACTAGAGACTGAACCCGCGGCGCTGAACCACTGAGCCGCCTCTGGTTCAAAATGTTGAAGGTGCCAAGATTGAGAAACTGGGGACTGGGGAATATAGCTCAATTGGCAGAGTGCTTGCCTCATGTGCACAAGGCCTTGGGTTCAATCCCCAGCACCACAAAAAATAAAGGAAAAAAAAAAGATTGAGAAAACTGGTTGGACCCTTAGAATCATGTGGTGAGGGAATAAATACACCTACAACCAAAACATATAAAACACAACTTGGGCCACTCTCTGGTTTTTTGCTTGCCTCATTTTTTGAGACAGGGTTTCACTATGTTGCCTAAGTTGGTTTGGAATTTCTGGACGCAAGCGACGTCCCAGCAGCTCAGACTACAGGCGTGAGTCATGGAGCCATGCTGGGACTATCCTTTTACACTCTAAAAAAAAACTTAGAGATAAGAAAAGAGCCTTGCTAGGTCAAGTGTAGCCCATAGATCAGCAGGACTGATCTGTAGAACTTATTAAAAATGAAAAATATTGATCTACCTCAGCGGCCTCCTGAATAAAAATCGGCATTTTAACAAGATGCTCAAGTGACTCTCACACAAATGAATGTTTGAGAAGGGATTTGATGGTCTCCAGAGATGAATCGACTTGAGTTACTTTTCAGGATTTTATGTAGTCAAGGAAAGATGAGAGCATATTCCAGGCGGTGAGATACACAAGGGAAGGATGAGGTGGCAAGGAGGCATTTCTAGTTCGGGTACTTACAGTAATAATTAACATAATGTTGACTGCTTACTCTTAGGCATTGTGCTATAAACACGTCATCGAATGCCATAACCCTCACAAGCTATCAGTGTTACCACCCTAGCGCATTTTTCCTTTTTCCCTCGTTTGCTTATTTCTTATGCGGGCTGGAGCACGAATCCGACCAGCCCAGGATCCAGGGAAGGTCCTCACCTCATTAATAAGGAAACCGAAGTACAAAGGGGTTAAATAACTGGCTTAGGGAGTCACTGTGGAACCGAGCTGATGGGAGCTACCTTCTTTAACACCCTACGTCGTCCACAAACACCTCCACCCATACGTAAGAGCCAAAGCCAGCCCACCAGCTCTCTGCGGAGGAAAAACACCACCCCAAACTTCCTTCGCAGAGCCACGCAGAGCCACGCAGACGCCGCTGCACGGCGCAAGCCGGAAGGGCGGCGACGGCGCCACAGCGGAAGCCGAGTGCATTGTGGGAAGCGCTTTATAATTCACCGCGAAGTTACCGGGAGCCAGGAGAACGTAGCTTAAAGGAGAATGAGTGGACGTTGGAAATATCATAGACCGTAAAAAGCTTGAGTTCGCACCCAGGCATCACGGGGTTTTTAAGGCTTTGGATACGAGCGAATATTAGGGATACATTTTGAAGACTGGAGTCAAAAACTTAACTCATTGAGGCAGCAGTGTTCCCCGAAGCCCAAGTTTTGAATTAGTTTAGAAATTTGTTGAACATTCGTCTCCTAAATGTTATTCTCGCTGACCTCAATTTTCTGTATCCAGAAGAATATATATATATATATAATTTCCATCCCTTTGGTTCTAGAAAAATTAATTCCTAAAAAAGGAAGTTTATCATACCCTCAAAGCTACCCAGACAAAGCAGGCACTTTGGGGAAAGAAATGGTAAAGCTGGGGAACCAGGAGGCTTTGTGCAGCTTTTGGCAGTAACCAGGATTAGCAAGTCTCCATTCGGGCTGCTAAAGTGGGTTTTGGCTGCCCGAGTCCTCCAGCGTGAGCTAGAAGAGACGTCTCTATGATCAATTAAACATAGAGTGGGTCCTCTCTTCCCCGCCTGGCGGACGTGCACACGAGTTGTAATTGCCGCACTGGAAAGATGGCGGAGGAAGAGTAAGTGTTTGCGTCTTTGAGTTTTTCGAGGGGAGAGGGAACTTGAATATCCGATGCCATCCACAGTGTTTATTCTGTGCTGTTAGGAAGGAAGGCACGTGTGGACTGTAGGAAGAGAAAACAAAAGGCTTCAGATTACAGAGAGTAGGAGTGAGGTCCTGTAGGGCTGGGTCTAGCGGAGGGGGCCGCAGTTAGTTCTGGTTACCTAGAACAGCGAGGATTGACTTTCAGGCAGGCGGTTAGGAAACACAGGTATGGAGGGGACAGCAGCTGAAGAGTGCCAGAATTGAGTTCACCCAGCCTGACTTTCATTATTTGCCCTGTAAGTAGACTCCCACTCGCCCCAACCCCACGGGTTCTTTCTAGGATCTCAACGCTTTGAGTTGACGAAAGCCTATGGTAGTAAAAGTCTGTTGTAATCGAATCAGGAACCAAGAGGTTCTTGAGATTTTAAGGCTTTGGATACGAGTGAATGTTAGGGCTTCATTTTGAAAATTAGTCAGAAACCATCGGTTTTAGGAGAAACTCGGTGCTCAGAAGTTTGAAGGCAGCAGTGTTCCCAGGAGTTTGTAGAGTGGTTTGGAAACCCATTGAACTTTCATTTCCTAAATGTTATTATCACTGACCAATTTTTTCTATTAGGCAAAGAAAAAAGATCCCTTTGGTTCCAGAAAATCTCCTGAAAAAGAGGAAGGCTTATCAGGCCCTCAAAGCTACCCAAGCAAAGCAGGCACTTTTGGCAAAGAAGGAGGTAATATTGGGAGACCAGGAGGACTGTGTTAGAATTTGTATTGCGGGAATTTTACTCAGCATATGTTGAACTAGATTTGGTATTTTCAAGCTCCTCTCCCAGTTTTGTTTTTAATGTTTTTGTGGTTTGGGAGTTTTTTTAGTTGTAGTTGGATACAATACTTGTATGTATTTGTATGTGGTGCTGAGGATGGAATCCAATGGCTTGCAAGTGCTAGGTAGGCACTCTGAGCCACAACCCCAGCTCCCCCCCCCCAGTTTTTTAATATACAAGATATCTGGTTTGTGTCTTCACTTAGCAAAGATTTATCCAACACCTGTGCAAGCAAAAATCTGGAATGGAGCTTAAGAAAAAAGTGAAGTGGAAAGTGCTCCTTCTAGATTCATTTTGAATTATTTTATTTTAGAGAACAAACCTGGCAAAAAGTGTATATAACAGGTTTGGTTGTTTACTAAATGTGCGGTGTTTTTTGTTTGTTTGTTTTTGATACCAGAGCAAAAACCAGGAGTATTTAACCTTTGAGCAACATCCCCACCTTTTTTTTTGGGGGGGGGGTGTTGGGGATTGAACCCAGGGCCTTGTGCATGTGAGGCAAGCATTCTAACCAACTAAGCTATATCCTCAGCCCTTTATTTTTATTTTGAGACAGGGTCTTGCTAAGTTGCTGAGGCTGGACTTGGGATCTTCCTGCTTCAGCTGGGATTAGAGGCATGTACCACCATGCCCAGCCACTAAATGTCTCTGAATATACGTGTATTTTGGAGACAAGGAAACAAATGCTCAGTTTGTACCTAACATAATGTTGGTAAACATTGGTTAACAGCATGTAAACTAATTTTTTGTTTGTGTATCAGAAACTTCTCTAAATAGCCAGGTGCTGTGGAGCATCTCTGTCATCCTGTCAATTCAGGAACCTGAGGCAAGAGGATCTCAATTTTAAGAATCAGCCTCAGCAACTTAGCAAGACCCAGTCTAGAGTAAAAAATTAAAAAGGCTGGGGGATGTCACTTTATCCCAGTGAAATCCCAGTGCCAAAAAAAGAAAAGAACTTCTCCCAGTAATTCTAGAATTTTCTCAACTCCCTGTACTTGGGTTTTTTATTTTTCCATTGTATAACAGAGTCAGCTAGGTGTGGTGCATATGCCTGAAATCCCAGTCAATTGGGAGACTCAGGCAGGAAGATCACAAGTTTGAGGCTGGCCTGATCTACATAGCAATACCCTGTTTAAAAAAGATATAGAAATATGCTTATTTGCTTTCCTTTGAAGAACATGAAACTCATGAATTACTGTTTTGGAATTAAAGATGAGTATAGGCACAGAGTGGTGATGATGGTCTGTCTTCTCTGTAACAGAGAAAAGGAAAAGAATTCAGATTTAAGCGACTGGAATCATTCCTACATGATTCCTGGCGGCAGAAACGTGACCACGTGCGCATCAGACGACTAGAAGTAAAACCTCATGCTTTGGAAGTACCTGATAAACATTCCTTGGCCTTTGTTGTACGCATCCAAAGGTATAGTACTGATGTCTTTTCAGATTCCCTGAGGTTATGGGTTCTTTTAGGTCCCTCTAGGGAGATACAAAGATAGTAAGGGCCTAAGCCACTATGGAAAATTATGCAAAGAATTGATGAACCCAACAAATATGGTCTTTGTCTGCAACATTAGGAAAATAGATTTACTAGTAGTGTTATAGAGTAAATTGCAGGATTGGAGATGGTGCTTGAGGACACTTTCTCTAAAGCAAGAACTTAAATCTGCAACTGGAAAGACATGGAAGGCATTCACCAGTGTTGGGAAATGGCTTTCCAGCCATATATATAATGTTTTGAAATGAAGGGATTGAGACATCTTTCAAGGAACTAAAGCAAGGCTGAGTGGATGGAGCATTTTCGGTGCTATAAAGAAACTTATACATTTAATGGTATTTCCCTTATGTCCCTACCCTTACATACAATAGTGTACTTCTTACTGTGAGGTCTGTGAGTTTTAAATATTTACAAGCTCTGTCTTTAACCCTCCTACCATGGCCTATAATCTCTTTCATGACTGGATTTCTATGCAATCTCAGATCTGACCTGTAGGCTGCCTCTGGTAATGGTCAGAGATAAATCCGGTCATCTCCTTTTTGCTCAAAATTTTCAGTAGCTTTTGCTGCCCATAGAACAAGTCCAAGTTCCTTAGCCAGACATGCAAAATCTTATGTACTCCTTTCTTCACAAATTCATGGACCATCTCTGTTATCCCATAGCACCTTAGACACTGTTCCACATAACAGGAAAACCATCAATTTGTAAACCGTCTTCCACTAAACTGAACCCTCCCATCAATTTGGAAGGCTGAGGCAGGAGCATCACAAGTACAAAGCCAGCCTCAGCAACTTAGCAAGGCCCTGTCTCAAAATAAATATAGGGGGCTGAGGTTATGGCTCAGTGGTAGAATGTTAACCTACAACATGTGAGGCACTGGCTTCATGCCTCAGCACCACGTTAAAAAAATAATAACAAAGTTAGAAAAATAAATATAGGGCTGAGGATATAGCCCAGTGGTAAAGTGCCCCTGCCCCAGAACAGACGGACGGACATACATTCATACGCAAGCAAACTAAGAACTTTAAGGCATGGTCTCTTCTCTGCCAGTGTGGTGTGACAAATTTCATAAGTGCTTACTGAAGTGACATAAACTGGAGAGAGCCTGATTTCTGTTACTGTTTGTTTCAGGATTGATGGGGTGAGTTTACTGGTACAGAGGACCATTGCAAGACTTCGTCTGAAGAAAATATTTAGTGGTGTCTTTGTTAAAGTCACCCCCAAAAGCCTAAAAATGCTACGGATAGTAGAACCTTATGTGACCTGGGGGTAAGTAAGGTTTTCTCTGTGAATTCACAATAGCTTGTATTTCAGTGTGTGAGTGTGCACAAGATATTACTTTCATGTCACTATGTTGGACATTGAGTGTGATCATAGTCACCAGAAATCAAGAACTTTGGCACATGGGACAGGCCAAGGGAGGAGATCAGTGATGCTAATAATGGTCTGACATTACTATAGCAGGGCTTAGGCTGAGTGAGATGAGTAAAAGAGCTGGATACAGTGGCTATGACCGTAGACAAGGAGGATGATTTCAAACTGAAGCCAGCCTAGGCAAATTAGTGAGATCCTATCACTAATTTTAAAAAGGGGTAGGGATGTTAACTTAGTTGTTAGGCACTTGCCTAGCATGCAGAGGCCCTGGGTTTAATCCCCAGAACCCACCCACCCCCCCAAAAAAAAAAAGAGAGAGAGACCATTTGGAGTCTTGAAACTGAACTAGTAGCAGTGCTTATAGTATTCCTCAAACATTAAAATTCAACAGAAAGGTAGTGAATACCTTAATTCCAGATACTTGAGAGGATTGTGAGTTCGAGGCCAGCTTGGGAGAGCAGTGAGAACCAGTTTCAAAAACAAAATAAGCTGTGCGCCGCTGTGCGCCACTGTACCGCCTGTAATCCCAGCAGCTGGGAGGCTGAGAGAGAAGGGTCAAACTAGCCTCAGGAAAAATGAGGTGCTAAGCAACCCAGTTAGACCCTATCTCTAATACGAAATAGGGCTGAGGATGTGGCTCAGTGGTCAAGTGCCCCTGAATTCAATCCTGGTACCAATAAAATAAAGTAAAACCCCGAAAAGGCTTAGGTTTAATTTCTAACTCTTAAACCATCTTGAGTAAACTGTAAGCCAGGTAGTGGTTTTGTTTTATCTGGGTGTTTTTATCACCCACTCCACTTTCTACCAGGTATACACTACTAGTGAGCTGCACCTATAGCTCTGTCTTTTTTTTTTTTTTTTTTTAATACCTTCATTTTATTTATTTTCATGTGGTGCTGAGAATGAAACCCAGTGCCTCATACATATAAGGCAAGCACTTTGCCACTAAACCACAATCCCAGCCACCACCACCACCACCCTCTTTATTTTGAGGCAGGATCTTGCTAGGTTGCTCAGGCTGACTTTGTAATGATCCTGACTCGGCCTCCTGAGTAGCTGGGATTATAGGCATGTGCTCTTGCACCTTGCTGCAAACAGTTTTTTTGCTTGATGAACACCTATATCTATAAATTTAAATTTCTGGTTTCCCTTTCCTAGCCAGGGCTACTCTGGTTAGTTGTTTTGCTGTTTTTGTTTGTTTGGTTTTACTTTTTTAAAAATTCTAATTAGTTATACGTGACAATAGAATGCATTTTGACATATTGTACACAAATGGAACACAACTTCTCATTCCACTGGCTATACTTGGTGCAGAATCACTCCAGTAGTGTAATCATACCTGTATATAGGGTAATAATGTCTCTCTTTCTACCGTCCTTCCCATCCCCACAGCCCCGTTCCTCCCCACTCACCTCTACACAAACCAAAGTTCAATCATTCTTCTCTACCCCCTCACCCCCCACCCTGCCCTGCCCCACCCCACTATGGATCAGCATCTGCTTCTCAGAAAACATTAAGCTTTTGTTTTTGGGGGTTTGGCTTGTTTCACTTAGCATGGTATTTTCTAGTTCCATCCATTTACTTGCAAATGATATAATTTCATTTTTTAAGGCGGAGTAATATTCTGTTGTGTATGTGTACCACATTTTCTTTATCCATTCATCTGTTGAAGGGCATCTAGGTTGGTTCCATGGTTTAGCTTTTGTGAATTGAGCTGCTGTAAGCATTGATGTGGCTGCATTACTATAGTATGCTGATTTAAGTCCTTTGGGTATAGACTAAAGAGTGGGATAGCTTGGTCAAATGGTGGTTTCATTCCAAGTTTTGTAAGGAATCTCTATACTGCTTTTCAGATTGGTTGCACCTACCAGCAATGTATGAGTCTGCCTTTTTCCTCACATCCTTGCCAACATTTATTATTGCTTGTATTCTTTTTTTTTAAATGTATTCCTTTTTTTAAATTTATTTTTTACATACATGACAATAGTGGAATGTCTTACACTCATTATTACCCATTTACAGCATAATTTTTCATAACTCTGTATATAAAGTATGTTCACACTAAAATTATGCTATTATACATGTATTGCTTGTATTCTTGATAATTGCCATTCTGACTGGAGTGAAATGAAATCTTAGAGCACTTTTGACTTGCATTTCTGTAATTGCTAGAGATGTTGAACATTTTTTCATACATTTGTTGATTTTGTACTTTTTATATTTCTTCTTCTGTTAAGTATCTGTTCAGTTCCTTAGCCCATTTATTGATTGGGTTGTTTTTTATGGTGTTAAGTTTTTTGAGTTCTTTATATATCCTGAAGATTAGTGCTCTGCCACTCTGTTTTTTTTTTTTTTTTTTAAAGAGAGGGGGGGGGGAGAGGCTGAGAGAGAGAGAATTTTTAATATTTATTTTTTATTTCTCAGCGGACACAACATCTTTGTTGGTATGTGGTGCTGGGGATCGAACCCGGGCCGCACACATGCCAGGCGAGCGCGCTACCGCTTGAGCCACATCCCCAGCCCCTGCCACTCTGGTTTTTTACCCCCTACTTCATTTGTGTATTCACAAGCATTTCAGCTTCTGATGATAAAATACTTCCTGGTGAGGGGATAGGCAGGATCACTTCTCCCACCTTTTCTTCTCAGACTGCAGAACTGAGTAGCCACTGTAATGCAGTATGCCAGGTGCCAGTTAAGGCTGTGCTTTATTCTGCCTCACATAGATTTCCAAATCTGAAGTCTGTCCGGGAACTCATCTTGAAACGTGGACAAGCAAGGGTCAAGAATAAGACCATCCCCCTGACAGACAACACAATGATTGAGGAGCATCTGGGTGAGTGCTGCAGTTTAAAGATCAGTGGGAGCAAAAAGCAAGCACCTTTAGTGGCTTTGATTTGGGGGTCCTAACAACATGCCAGGGTGCCCAGCTCTGGCATATAAAAGCTTGGTATATGCTGAACAAATGGTGAATAAAGGAATCTATGCCTTTATATATTTTAGGGAAGTTTGATGTCATTTGTCTGGAAGACCTCATTCATGAAATTGCCTTCCCGGGGAAGCATTTTTGGGAGATCTCTGGATTCTTGTGCCCTTTCCACCTCTCTGTTGCTCGTCATGCTACCAAAAATAGAGTGGGTTTCCTCAAGGAGATGGGCTTACCTGGCTATCGGGGTGAACGCATCAATCAGCTCATCCGCCAGCTGAACTAAACACAGGTGAGGCAGGGCTGAAAACTGCTCTTGGTCTGACTTTTAATGAGCCATGCCTTGTCACTTGATAGAGGTCTTGCCTAGCATGCATAAAACCTTGGGTTCAGTCCCCAGGGCCACACACACAAAAAATTACAGGCTAGAAAACTTCTCTCTTGCTGTGGTTGTTTAACTGAAGTAGGGAGAAACTAATTCAAAAAAGAACATTTTCTTTCTAATTTTTTTGTTGGTGCATTATTATAGTTGTTCCCAAAAGATTTTTAAAATATTTTTATTAGTTGTTCATGGACCTTTATTTTATTTACTTATTTATATGTGGTGCTGAGAATCAAACCCAGTTTTGCAAGGGCACATGCTAGACAAGCACTCTACCACTGAGCCACAACCCCAGCCCCCAAAAGATTTTGAAGATTTAAGTCATCTGTTATTGTTTAATCTTTTTTTTTAAGTTGTTGATGGACCTTTATTTTATTCATTTATTAATATTTGGTGCTGAGAATCAAATCCAGTGCCTCACACATGCTAGGCAAGAGCTATACCACTGAGACATAACCCCAGCCCAAGTCATCTGTTTTGTGTAAGGAATCTTAACTGTTTGAAAATGCTTTTTATTGCTGCGGATATTACTATTAGGTGTCAGATTTCAGTGAATTTGTATTGATAGAGTTGTATTTTTCTCCCTCAGAATATCTGAAAGCAGTGCATCGGAAGCATGTGTTCTGTTGGATGGAAATGTTGTCAAGTATCTTCACAGAAGATTATTTTCTGCCTTAAGAAACTGGAAGGAAGGGATTGGGGAAGAGACATTAGATTATGATCATGGCAGGCACCTCTCATCACAGCCCAGTTCCAAGGAAAATTGTTTTCCACGTTGACCACTTCTGCTCTTCGGTTTAATATTGGTGAATGAATTACCCCAGCATGTGTACAAGTCTCCCTAAGCCTCTTGCAGCAGTGGACCAAGTCCAGGAGCATACTTGAATCTAGAGGTCCCAAGAGCCTTGTTTTGAAAAGACTTAAAATACTTGGGAAGAAAGCACAAAAACTAAGTACTCTTATGTCTCTGTTGTGAGTCCATGTTTCACCTTTCGCCTGACAGTTTTGTGAACTATCATACTTGCCTTGGCTCTAAGTGTATGGGGAGCTTTTCTATCCTATTCTGCAACAGACTTAAGTTCCCTTCACTAGCTCAGAGGTTAAGAAAGGAGGAACCTTTCACCCTGAACACAACATACTCAAAATTTTGCTTAGAATTTCAGGGTGTTCATAGACCCTTCTCTTTCAGGATTTACACATCTTCTCTGAGGAAGACTTGTTCTTATTAGCATTTGGTCACTCAGGCCGTGATCTTGCTAGTCTTCTGGTTCCATGACTTGCAGAAGACCAAAGTTCACCCAGCCAATTGTGTTTCTATAAAGAACACAGTGGCACCCAGGTGCAGTGGCACACACCTGTAATCTCAACAACTCAGGAGGCTGAGGCAGGAGGATTGCAAATTTGAGGCCAGCCTCAGTAATTTAGTAAGACCCTGTCTTGAAAATGTAAAAAAGTGTGTGGGGGGATGTAGCTTAGTGGTAAAGCACCCCTGGGTTCAATCTTCAGTGCCAAAAAAAGAATAGAGTGATGGATTTTTCATTTTCTACGTCATCTATAATTACATTACTGACTATTTTCTCCCCTGGGATTCAGGATGCAATTTCCAGGTTTTCCTGATTAGCATTCTGCTTAAAATCCAGATTAGGAAGAAGGGAGCCATTTTCTTGTTTTGGCATGAATGAAATTAGAACTATTTTGACTTTTTAGAACCCAGGCAGGCAACTCAGTTGGATTTTTTTCCCCCTTATTGTGGACTTAGGAAGTATTGTCCTTTATCTTCTAGTAATGAGGGAGATCAACAAAGCTTCTGGGGATTCTAATCCTGAAAAAAGTGGATACTATTTATCTTCATCAGTGTCTACCCTTAAAAGTGGTACTTCCCTCTATTCCCTCTTGATTTTTTTTTTTTTTTTTTTAAGAGAGAAGAGAGAGAATTTTTAATATTTATTTTTTAGTTCTCTGCGGACACAACATCTTTGTTGGTATGTGGTGCTGAGGATCGAACCCAGGCCGCACAAATGCCAGGCGAGGGCGCTACTGCTTGAGCCACATCCCCAGACCCCCCTCTTGATTGTTTTAGTGTTTCGGTCCATAACTAAACACTCAAGGTCACTCCAGGTGAACTGGGCTGACAAGAAATAATCACACAGAGGCAGAAATGCCTTTTAAAAGGAGTCTGAGGAAAGGGATCAGGTTTCAGGGAAGGTTGAGTCTAGCTTTGTGATGTCTGCTCTTGGCATATTGACTGACTTTTGGGAAGGCCATGCCCATCTCATGAGCTGTGGGGATCATGGCAGAACAAGTAAAAAGACCAGAGTGAGGCCCGCCCAGAGAAGCAACATCGACTCAGTCTACTTTGTGTGCTCAGTGCTCATAGTTCACACACACACAGCCATGGCTGG